>NC_041334.1:7933560-9264980 GCF_004354835.1 Perca flavescens
GAGAGATAGAGAGAAAGATATAGAGAGATATAGAGATATAGAGAGATATATAGAGAGAGAGATATAGAGAGATAGAGATATATATAGAGAGAGAGATATAGAGATATAGAGAGAGATATAGATATATATATATATATATATATAGAGAGAGAAAGAGAGTAGAGATACAGAGATATATATATATATATATATAGAGAGAGAGATAGAGATAGAGAGATAGAGAGAGAGATATATAGAGAGAGAGATATATATATATATAGAGAGATATATATAGAGAGAGAGATATAGAGATATAGAGATATAGAGAGAGATATAGAGATATATAGAGAGAGAGATAGAGATATAGAGAGAGATATAGAGATATAGAAATATAGAGAGAGATATATATATATATATATATATATATATATGTCTATATAGATATATATATAGACATATATAGAGATTTTTTTTTATTTTTTATTTATCCTTTATTTAACCAGGAGAAGCCCATTGAGATTAAAAATCTCTTTTGCAAGGGAGACCTGGTCAAGATAGGCAGCTAAGTTACATCACATCATTACATACGTACAAAGACACCAAAAAAGAAACATGAAAATAAAGACAAATAAATTAAATTAATAGAAACAGTTTGGAAGCCAATTATGCACTTACAAGGAAATTGCAATTAAAAACATTGACAAGTGAGGGAGTTCAACTCAAAACACCTCATTCTTAACTTGAAAGCACTCAAAGGAATCAATTTACTAAGTTTTAAGTTATTCTGCAGCAAATTCCATGTAAAGGGAGCAGAATAAACAAAGGCCTTTTTACCCAGCTCAGTACTGACCTGTGGGACAGAAAGCAAGACAACAGCCTGAGAACGGAGAGAATAATGACCAGCACTTTTTTTCATAAGAAGTGAACATAAATAGGATGGAAGCACACCAAGAATAGCCTTATATATAAATGTGTACCAATGACAAAGCCTCCGTGTGGCCAGAGCAGACCACCCTACACGAGAGTAAAGCTCACAGTGGTGGGTGCGAGCTTTACAATTAGTAATAAATCTCAACGATGCATGATAGGCTGCGTCAATCATATGAAGGCATTGAACAGATGAATGCATATATAATATATCACCATAGTCCAGCACAGATAAAAAAGTGGATGCCACTAACCGTCTTTTAACATTAAAAGAAAAGCACAGCTTATTTCGAAAGTAAAAACCCAATTTTAGCCTCAACTTTCTCACTAGACAGTGAACATGACGCTTAAATGATAGGCAATCATCAATTACAATACCAATATATCTATATATATATCTCAAATATATATATCTCTATATATATATATATATATATATATATATATATATATATAGAGAGAGAGAGAGAGAGAGATATAGATATATATATCTATATCTATATATATATATATATATAGATATATATAGAGATATATAGATATATATAGAGATATATATCTATATATATATAGAGAGATATATATAGATATATATATATATATATATATATAGATATATATCTCTATATATATCTATCTCTATATATATATCTCATATTATATATCTATCTCTATATATATATCTCATATATATATCTATATATATAGATATATATATCTCTCTATATATATATATCTATATATATCTCTATATATATATATATATCTATATATATCTCTATATATATATAGAGAGATATATATATATATATATATCCATCACCTTATCGTGGTGGAGAGGTTTGTGTGTCTTTGTGAACCTGAGGGCTGTGTTGTCTGGAGCTTTGTGCTCCTGGTAGGGTCTCCCAAGGCAAAGTGGTTTCAGGTGAGGGGCCAGACAAGGAATGGTTCAAAAACCCTATGGAAAAACAAGGTAGAGATGGAGTGACCCTGCCGGAGGAAGCCCGGGGCCCCCGTCTGGAGCCAGGCCCAGGCGGTGGGCTGGATGGCGGCGCCTGGTGGCGGGTTTGCCACGAGCCCGGCCGGGCACAGCCCGAACAAGCTACATGGCTCCCATCTCTCCAGCCCATGGACCCACCACCTGTGGGAGGAACCGCTGGGGTCGGGTGCGCTGCCACATGGGTTGCAGTGAAGGTCAGGGGCCTCGACGGACCAGACCTGGGCGGCAGGCGCTGGCTCTGGGGGCGTGGGCGTCACCTCTCTGTGGGGAAGGGCCGGAACTGGTGCGGGAGGTGGGGCGCTACGGTTAGATCTGGTGGGGCTTACCTCTACACACAGTCTCGGTTCTGGAACCGTACTCCTGGATAGGGGTTGGACTCTTTTATTCTCGGAGTTGCCCAGGGTGTGAGGCGCCGGGCGGGTGTGGGGATACTCACAAGCCCCGGCTGGCGCCGCTACGTTGGGTTTACCCCAGTGGACGAGAGGGTCGCCTCCCTCGCCTGCGGGTTGTGGGGGAAAACTCTGACTGTTGTTTGTGCATATGCACCAAACAGGAGTTCGGAGTATTCGGCCTTCTTGGAGACCTTGGTGGAGTCCTGCATGGGGCGCCAGTGGGGACTCCATTGTTCTGCTGGGGGACTTCAGCGCATTACGTGGGCAATGATGGAGACACCTGGAGGCGTGATTGGGAGGGCGGCCTCCCTGATCTAAACCAGAGTGGTTGTTTGTTGTTGGACATCTGTGCTAGTCATGGATTGTCTATAACGAACACCATGTTCGGAACATAGGGATGCTCATAAGTGTACCTGGTACCAGAGCACCCTGGGCCGAAGGTCAATGATCGATTTTATAATCGTTTCATCTGATCTGAGGCCGTATTTTTGGACACTTTCGGGTGAAGAGGGGGCAGAGCTGTCAACCGATCACCATCTGGTGGTGAGTTGGGTCAGGGGGTGGGGGAAGACTCTGGACAGACCTGGTAAGCCCAAACGTGTAGTGCGGGTAAATTGGGAACGTCTGGAGGTGGACCCTGTCCAACAGACTTTCAACTCACACCTCCGGCGGAGCTTTTCGTGCATCCCTGTGGAGGCTGGGGGCATTGAACCCGAGTGGACAATGTTCAAAGTTTCCATTGCTGAAGCTGCGGCGAGGAGCTGTGGTCTTAGGGTCTTAGGTGCCTCAAGGGGTGGTAACCCACGAACACCGTGGTGGACACCGGTGGTCAGGGAAGCCGTCCGACTGAAGGAGTCTTTCTGGGATATGTTATCCCAGAGGACTCCGGAGGCAGTTGCAGGGTACCGAAGGGCTGCAGCCTCTGCCGTGAAAGAGGCAAAGCAGCGGGTGTGGGAGAAGTTTGGAGAAGACATGGAGAAGGACTTTCGGTCGGCACCAAAGTGCTTCTGGAAAACTGTTCGCCACCTCAGGAGGGAGGCGGGGAACCATCCAAGCTGTGTACAGTAAGGATGGGACACTGTTGACCTCAACTGAGGAGGTAATAGGGGGCGGTGGAAGGAGCACTTTGAGGAACTCCTGAATCCGACTAATCGCCCTCTATGTTAGAGGCAGAGCTGGAGGATAACGGGGGATTGTCGTCGATTTCCCAGGCGGAAGTCACTGATGTAGTCAAACAACTCCACAGTGGCAAAGCCCCTGGGATTGATGAGATCCGTCCAGAAATGCTCAAGGCTCTGGGTGTGGAGGGGCTGTCCTGGTTGACACGCCTCTTCAACATTGCGTGGAAGTCTGGAACAGTGCCAAAGGGTGGCAGACTGGGGTGGTGGTTCCCCTTTTTAAAAGGGGGACCAGAGGGTGTGTGCCAATTACAGGGGTATCACACTTCTCAGCCTCCCTGGTAAAGTCTACTCCAAGGTGCTGGAAAGGAGGGGTTTGGCCGATAGTCGAACCTCGGGTTGAGGAGGAACAATGCGGTTCCGTCCTGGTCGTGGAACAACGGACCAGCTCTTCACTCTCGCAAGGATCCTGGAGGGAGCCTGGGAGTATCTTAACCGGTCTACATGTGTTTTGTGGATTTGGAGAAGGCGTATGACCGGGTCCCCGGGAGATACTGTGGGAGGTGCTGTGGGAGTATGGGGTGAGGGGTCTCTACTCAGGGCCATCCAATCTCTGTACGACCAAAGTGAGAGCTGTGTCCGGGTTCTCGGCAGTAAGTCGGACTCGTTTCAGGTGAGGGTTGGCCTCCGCCAGGGCTGCGCTTTGTCACCAATCCTGTTTGTAATATTTATGGACAGGATATCGAGGCGTGTAGTCGGGGTGGGGAGGGGTTGCAGTTTGGTGGGCTGGGGATCTCATCGCTGCTCTTTGCAGATGATGTGGTCCTGATGGCATCATCGGCCTGTGACCTTCAGCACTCACTGGATGGGTTCGCAGCCCGAGTGTGAAGCGGTTGGGATGAGGATCAGCACCTCTAAATCGGAGGCCATGGTTCTCAGCAGGAAACCGATGGAATGCCTTCTCCAGGTAGGGAATGAGTCCTTACCCCAAGTGAAGGAGTTCAAGTACCTTGGGGTTTTGTTCGCGAGTGAGGGGACAATGGGGCGGGAGATTGGTTGGAGAATCGGGCGCAGCGGGTGCGGTATTACATTCAATCTATCGCACCGTTGTGACGAAAAAGAGCTGAGCCAGAAGGCAAAGCTCTCAATCTACCGGTCAGTTTTCATTCCTACCCTCACCTATGGTCATGAAGGCTGGGTCATGACCGAAAGAGCGAGATCCAGGGTACAAGCGGCGAAATGGGTTTCCTCAGGAGGGTGGCTGGCGTCTCCCTTAGAGATAGGGTGAGAAGCTCAGTCATCCGTGAGGAGCTCGGAGTAGAGCCGCTTCTCCTTCGCGTCGAAAGGAGCCAGTTCAGGTTGTTCGGGCATCTGGTAAGGATGCCCCGTGGGCACCTCCCTAGGGAGGTGTTCCAGGCACGTCCAGCTGGGAGGAGGCCTCGGGGAAGACCCAGGACTAGGTGGAGGGATTATATCTCCAACCTGGCCTGGGAACGCCTCGGGATCCCCCAGTCGGAGCTGGTTAATGTTGCTCGGGAAAGGGAAGTTTGGGGTCCCCTGCTGGAGCTGCTTCCCCCGCAACCCGATACCGGATAAGCGGACGAAGATGGATGGATGGATATTTTCCTTTATCCAGAGGAACGCGTCAGGGTTGCCCTCTCAGTCTGTTGTTGTTCGTTCTAGCGATAGAACCCCTGTCAATAAAGCTTAGAACCACACAGTCCATAAACGGTATTAGCAGGATGGGAATGGAATATAACATTTCTTTGTATGCCGATGATCTTTTAATTTATATAATGGACCCGTTGTCGTCTACACCTGTAATTTTGAAGATTCTAGGAGACTTTGGTAGCTTTTCAGGGTATAAAATTAATTATTCAAAAAGCACAAGTTTCCCTATCAATGAGAAGGCGCGCCAAATACGAGGTAAAGACTTGCCCTTTCGTATATCAAAGTCAGGGTTTAAGTATTTGGGAATCCATGTCACCCCCTCTTTTTCTGGTTTGTTTGATGTGAACTTCACTCCAATACTTGAGAAACACCATTTATTTATCTTTAGCCAGAAGAGTTAACTGCGTTAAAATGAATGTGCTGCCTCGATTTTTATACTTATTTCAAAGTCTTCCAGTTTTCCTTCCAAAGTCTTTCTTCCGAGCAGCAGATAAGTTAATTTCAAATTTTTTACGGGGAGGTAAACCTTCAAGGCTACATAAAAAATTCCTTGAAAGACCAAGGGAGAGGGGTGGGCTTGCCCTCCCAAATTTAATGATTTATTATTGGGCTGCAAATTTACAAAAAATTATTTACTGATTTCAATCTCCTGAAGCATACTGTTGTAGTGCAGAGGCCAAGTTTTGTAAACTGGCGTCACTTGCTGCACTGATTACATCAAAACTCCCCCTCTCCCCATCACGCTTCTCCTCCAGCCCAGTAGTAAGTTCAACACTTGGATTTGGATACAATTTAGGCAAACGTTCCATCTCTCTGACCTTTCCATACTCAGTCCTGTCTGTAATAATCATCTTTTTCCGGCTGCTAAAATGGACGATACTTTAAAACAGTGGGACAGTATGGGCCTTTCTACATGTAAAGAGTTTTTCATAAATAACGTCTTTCTCAGTTTCACTGACTTGGTCAGTAAATTCAACATCACTAAGTCCAGTTTTTTCTGATATCTTCAGGTTCGTAATTTCATTCGAACACACGTCTCATTATTTCCTCAATTACCTGGGCACTCTGACCTAGAGGATATACTGCAGACCCCTCTAACCTCAAGAGGCCAAATCTCTAACCTATACAATTCAATTATGTCATGCTACAATATATCCATGGATCGTATCAAATCAAAATGGGAAGAAGAGTTAGAGACAAATATATCAGATGCTGTATAAGCTCTAAGCTGGGTGAATGGGACCTCTTCTTGTGCACCTTTGAATTTGATTCAGTTTAAGGTCCTTCACCGTATGTACTATGTACTATTAAGCTTGCTAAAATATACTTTGACATGGATGTCATCTGTGACAGATGTAGAGTGGACAGAGCAGATTTACTTCACATGTTTTGGTCATGTTCCAGGTTGAGAGAGTTCTGGGCATCAATATTTAAAATTTTGTAGATTTAGATCTACAACCTAGCCCTACAATGGCCGTGTTTGGGGTACAAGCGGGTGATTTGGTAATGTCCAATAGTAAGGAAGGTGTTGTTGCTTTTGCAGCCTTAATAGCACGATGGAGAATACTAATGGAATGAAAATCATGGCTTTCTGATGTTATGATGTTTCTAAAAATAGAAAAAAATCAAACCAGGATCAACCAGAAAATTTTACAAGAATTGGGGCCCTTTACTTTGAAGGACTTACTACACTTCCCTCTTAGTAACTGTTAAGAATTGTAAAGCACAATGATTACACTATTTGCTATCATGAGTAATAGAAGAAAGGTATTTTTTTTCCTTCTTTTGTTTTTCTTTGTTTCTTTCTATCTTTTCCTCAGCAAAAGGGTTTGTTGTGGGTGCGATGGGGTTAATAGAAAGATGTCTTGTTGTAATTGACATTGTAGTATTGAATTGTAATACATTTATCTTCTCTAAAACACTAAAAACTGAAACTGTACGAGTGTCTCCTAATGTATGGGTTATGTGTATGTATGTTCGAAATAAAAAGTAAGTTAAAAAAAAAAAGCCTCTTCCATCTGCTCCCCCTGTGGCACTAATTACCCGCTATACCCCTAACCTGTGCCGTATTAACGCCTCCCTCATGAGTGATGTAGCCTATTTCATCTTTTTATTACTGCTTGTTGCTGCTGTGCATGGTTGCACGGTGCAAGAAGATGGCTCAGGGCTGTGTTGCTTGGCTGTTTTTTGATGCTTGTGTGACAGGATGAGTAAGCACCAGCACACCTGGGGCTCATCCCTTTTGATTGGGAGCAGGTGGGGGCTCTATTTAAGCCTGTGTGTACACTTGTTCTTTTTCTGTCTTCTCCTGTTGGGTGTGGAGGCGCGTTGGGGCTGGCGTGCTGCTCACGTTTTGCCGCTGCCCTAGGTTGTCCGTTTGCTGCGGTGTGAGCTGACCCTGTCTTGGCTGGGATGTCCCCGTGTGGGTAGATGTATAGCCTACCTGTGCTGCTGGTGTCTCGGTAAGCTGCATGCCTCCCTGTTTCGACCCATTTGGGCGTAATCAAGATCTGACATAGTCTTACTTGTTATAGTGTGGGCCATTGCGTGTGTGCGCGGAGTGGGTGCCTCCGCCGGGGACTATCGGTAAGTTGCTGTGTCTGCTTGTTTTAAATTCATTGCGGTCCTGTCTTAATGGTGTGTTTCACAACACCGCTGGACCGGGCTGCAGCCTCATACATGCTGTTGTGGGGCTATCGTGGTGCCACAACTAATTAAAAGGGCCAGTACCTCCCAGCGCGTTCTTCAAGCCACTGGTGCTGTTCTGGATTCTGGCAAAACTGTTCTGGATTCCGGCAAAAACTGTTCTGAATTCCGGTAAAACTGTTCTTGAGTCCGGTAAAAGTTTCCTGGACAGTAGTACAAAAAACTGTCTGAATACATGTATAAAAGCGGTCTGGATATATTGTAGGCTATTAGTGTGTGTGTGTGTGTTGCGTGTGTGCGTGTATGTTGTGTGTGTGTGTTGCGTGTGTTGCATGTGTGTGTGTGTGTGTGTGTGTGTATTGCGTGTGTTTGTGTGTGTGTGCGTGTGTGTGTTGTGTGTGTGTGTGTTGCGTGTGTGTGTGTTGCGTGTGTGTGTGTTGCGTGTGTGTGTTGCGTGTGTGTGTTGCGTGTGTGTGTTGCGTGTGTGTGTTGCGTGTGTGTTGCGTGTGTGTGTATTGCGTGTGTTGCGTGTGTGTGTTGCGTGTGTGTATGTATTGCGTGTGTGTGTATTGCGTGTGTTGCGTGTGTGTGTGTTGCATGTGTGTGTGTGTATTGTGTGTGTTGCGTGTGTGTATTGTATGTGCGTGTTATTACATATGTATTGCGTGTGTTAATGTGTATTACATGTGTGTATTACGTGTATTTGCATGTGTGTTTACGTGTGTGTATTACATGTATTACATATGTGTATGTGTATGTGTTATTATATATATGTGTATGTGTGTTATCCTATGTATTGCGTGTATTGTATTATTTATTGTTGTATTTGCGTGTGTTACGTGCATGTGTGTGTATGTGTGTGTGTGTGTGTGTGTGTGTGTATTGCGTGTGTTGTGTGTGTGTGTATTGCGTGTGTGTGTATTGCGTGTATTGCGTGTGTTGCATGCGTGTGTGTGTATACGTGTGTGTATGTTGGTGTGTGTGTAGCGTGTGTGTGTATTGCGTGTGTGTTGCGTGTGTGTGTATTGCGTGTGTGCGTGTGTATTGTGTGTGTGTATTGCGTGTGTATTGCGTGTGTGTGTATTGCGTGTATTGTGTGTGTGTATTTGTGTGTGTGTTGTGCGTGTGTGCGTGTGTGTTGCGTGTGTGCGTGTGTGTATTGCGTGTGTGTGTGTGTGTTGCGTGTGTGTGTTTACATTGTATGTGTGTGCGTGTGTGTAGTGTGTGTGTATTGCGATATTATTGTGTGTGTGCATGTGTTGCGTGTGTGTGTGTGTGTACGTGTCTTGTGTTCGTGTGTTATGTGTTGCATGTGTGTGTGTGTTGTGTGTACGTGTGTATTAGTGCGTGTGTTGTGTGTGTGTGTAGTGCGTGTGTTGCATGTGTGTGTGTTGCGTGTGTGTAGTGCGTGTGTGTGGTGTGTTGCGTGTGTGTTGCGTGTGTGTTACATGTGTTGCGTGTGTGTGTATTGCGTGTGTGTGTGTTGTGTGTGTGTGCGTGTGTGTGTGTGTATTGCGTGTGCGTGTGTAGTGCGTGTGTATTGTGTGTATTGCGTGTGTGTGTAGTGTGTGTATTGCGTGTGTGTATTAGTATTGTTATTAGTGTATTATTGCGTGTGTGCTATTGCGTGTGTGTAGTGCATTGCGTGTGTGTAGTGCATTGCGTGTGTGTAGTGCATTGCGTGTGTGTGTTGCATTGCGTGTGTGTGTATTGCGTGTGTGTATTGCGTGTGTGTGTGTGCGTGTGTGTATTGCGTGTGTGTATTGCGTGTGTGTGTTGCATGTGTTGCATGTGTGTGTATTGTGTGTGTGTATGCGTGTGTATTGCGTGTATGTGTGTTGCGTGTGTGTATTGCGTGTGTGTATTGCGTGTGTGTTGTGTTGCGTGTGTTGCATTGTGTGTATTGCGTGTGTGTATTGCGTGTGTGTGCGTGTGTGTGTATTTCGTGTGTGTGTATTGCGTGTGTGTGTGTGCGTGTGTGTGTATTGCGTGTGTGTGTGTGTTGCATTGTGTGTGTATGCGTGTGTGTGTGTTGCGTGTGTGTGTGTAATACGTGTGTGCGTGTGCGTGTGCATTAACGTGTGTGTGTTACGTGCGATATTAATATGTATTGCGTGTGTGTATTGCGTGTGTGGTGCTGTATCATGCGGTTGCATATGTGTATTGCGGTGTGTGTTGGCGCATACATGTTGAGGTGTACATGTGTGTTGTATGTGTGTGTATCATGCCGTGTGTGTGTATTACGTGTGGCGTGTATTGGCGTGTGTAGTGCGTGTGTGTGGTGCGTGTGTGGTGTGTAGTGTGTGTATCGTGTGCAGGTGTGTGTAGTGTGTGTGTGCGTGTGTGTGGTGCGCGTGTGTGTAGTGCGTGTGTGTAGTGCGTGTGTGTAGTGCGTGTGTGTGTGTGTATTGCGTGTGTGGTGTGTGTGCTGGTACGTGTGTGTATTGTGGCGTTATGCGTGTTGTGCGTGTGTGCGTGTGTATTGCGTGTGTATTGCGTGTGTGTGTTGCGTGTGTGTTGCGTGTGTGTGTTGCGTGTGTATTGCGTGTGTGTGTGCGTGTGTGTGTGTTGCGTGTGTTGCGTGTTGCGTGTTGCGTGTGTGTGTGCGTTTGCGTGTGTGTATTGCGTGTGTGTGTGTTGCGTGTTGCGTGTGTGTGTGCGTGTGTGTGTGTTGCGTGTGTGTGTGTGCGTGTGTGTGTATTGCGTGTGTGTGTGTTGCGTGTGTGTGTATTGCGTGTTGTGTATTGCGTGTGTGTATTGTGTGTATTGCGTGTGTGTGTGTGTGTGTGTGTATTGCGTGTGTGTGTGTAGTACGTGTGTGTGGTGCGTGAATTGCGTGTGTTGCATGTGTGTGTATTGCGTGCGTGTGTGTGTGGTGAGTGTGTGTGGTGTGTGTGGTGCGTGTGTGTGGTGCGTGTGTGTGGTGTGCGTGTGTGTAGTGTGTGTGTGTGTGTATTGCGTGTGTTGCGTGTGTGTATTGCGTGCGTGTGTGTGTGTGTAGTGTGTGTGTTGCGTGTGTGTATTGTGTGTGTATTGTGTGTATTGCGTTTGTGTGTTGCGTGCGTGTGTATTGCGTGCGTATTGCGTGCGTGTGTGTAGTGTGTGTGTGGCGGTGCGGTGTGTTATGCGTGCTGTGCAGGTTATGTGGTGTGTGTTACATGTGTTGCATGTGTGTGTATTGTGTGTGTGTATTGTGTGGGGTGCGTGTGTGTATTGCGTGTGGGGTGCGTGTGTATTGGCGTAGTGGTGCGTGTGTGGGTGCGTGTAACGTGTGTGGGTGCGTGTGTGGGGTGCGGTACGTGGCGTAGTGTATTGGCGTGGTGTGTTGTGCGTGTGTGTTATGCGTGGTGTGTAAGTGCGTGGTGTGTGTTATCATGTGTGTGTATTGGCGTGTGTGTATGCGTTGTGTGTGTGTTGCGTGTGTGTGTTGTGTGTACAGTGTGTGTGTTGCGTGTGTGTGTTTATGTGTGTGTTGTGCTGGCGTGTTGCGGTTGGGCGCGGTGTGTGTGGTGTGTTGGCGTGTGTGTGTGTGTTATGCGTGTGTGTGTTGGCGGTTGGCGGTGTGTGCCATGGTGTGTGTTGCGTGTGTGTGTTGCGTGTGTGTGTTGCTGCGTGTGTGTGTGTTGCGTGTGTATTGGCGCAGTGTGTTATGCGGTAAATTATGCGTGGTGCGGCGTGTGTATTATGGTGTGTGGTAGTGTGTGTGGCACGTGGTGTGTGGAAGCGTGTAATGCGCGTATGTGTGTGTACGGTGCATGCGTGTGTGGTGTGTGTGTGCGTGGTGCGTGCGTGTGTGGTGCGTGTGTGTGCGTGTGCGTGCAAAGTGCATTGGCGTGTGTATTGTGCGGCGTGTGTGTATTGCGTGTGGGTGTGTGTATTGCGTGCGTGTGTTGCGTGTGTGTGTGTGTACGTGCATTGTGTATTAATGCTGTATGTGTGTTGCGTGTAGGTATGTGCGTATTGCGCATGCGTGTGTGTGCAGGTGTGTGTGTTAAATGCCCAGGTGGTGCGTGTGTATTGGCGTGTGTGTCGGCTATGTGTGTATTGGCGTAAAGTGTATGCGGTGTGTACGGGTGGTGTTATACGTGTTGCATGTAAATTAATATTGCGTGTATGTGTGTGTGCATGTGTTCGTGTTACGTATTATTACGTTGTGTTGCGTGTGTGTGTATTGCGTGTGTGTGTGTTGCGTGTGTTGCGTGTTGCGTGTGTTGCGTGTTGCGCGTGTTGAGTGTGTTGCGTGTTGCGTGTGTTGCGTGTGTTGCGTGTTGCGTGTGTTGCGCGTGTTGCGTGTTGTGTTGCGTGTTGCGTGTGTGTATTGCGTGTGTGTATTGCGTGTGTGTTGCGTGTTGTGTGTGTGTTGCGTGTGTGTTGCGTGTGTGTATTGCGTGTGTGTTGCGTGTGTGTGTTGCGTGTGTGTGTTGCGTGTGCGTGTGTGTGTGTGTTGTGTGTGTGTGTTGCGTGTGCGTGTGTGTGCGTGCGTGTGTGTGTTGCGTGTGTGTTTTGCGTGTGTGTGTTGCGTGTGTGTGTGTGTGTATTGCGTGTGTGTGTGTATTGCCTGTGTGTGTGTGTGTATTGCGTGTGTGTGTGTGCGTGTGTGTGTGTATTTGCGTGTGTGTATTTGCGTGTGTGTGTATTGCGTGTGTGTGTGCGTGTGTGTGTATTGCGTGTATTGCGTGTGTGTATTGCGTGTGTGTTGCGTGTTGCGTGTGTGTGTATTTGCGTGTGTGTATTGCGTGTGCGTGTGTGTATTGCGTGTGTGTGTATTGCGTGTGCGTGTATTGTGTGTATTGCGTGTGTGCGTGTGTATTGCGTGTGCGTGTGTGTGTGTATTGCGTGTGTATTGCGTGTGTGTGTTGCGTGTGTATTGCGTGTGGTGTGCGTGTGTATTGCGTGTGCGTGTGTATTGCGTGTGCGTGTGTATTGCGTGTGTATTGCTTGCGTGTGTGTGCGTGTGTGTGTGTGTGCGTATTGCGTGTGTGCGTATTGCGTGTGTGCGCGTGTGTATTGCGTGTGTGCGTATTGCGTGTGTGTATTGCGTGTGTGTATTGTGTGTGTATTGCGTGTATTGCGTGTGTGTGTATTGCGTGTGTATTGCGTGTGTGTGTATTGCGTGTGTGTGTGTATTGCGTGTGTATTTGCTTGCGTGTGTGCGTATTGCGTGTGTGTGTGTGTGTTGCGTGTGTGTGTGTGTTGCGTGTGTGTGTGTTGCGTGTGTGTGTGCGTGCGTGTGTTGCGTGTGTGTATTGCGTGTGTGTGTGTTTGCGTGTGTGTGTGTATTGCGTGTGTGTTATTGTGTTGCGTGTGTATTGCGTGTGCGTGTGTGTGTGTATTGTGTGTATTGCGTGTGTGTGTGTATTGCGTGTGTGTTGCGTGTTGCGTGTGTGTGTATTGCGTGTGTGTGTTGCGTGTGTGTGTTGCGTGTGTGTTGTGCGTGTGTATTGCGTGTTGCGTGTATTGCGATATTAGTGTCGTGTGTGTGCGTGTGTATTGTGTGTATTGCGTGTGTGTGTGTATTGTGTGTATTGCGTGTGTGTGTGTATGTGTGTGTGTGTTGTGTGTGTGTGTGTGCGTGTGTATTGTGCGTAATATTAATATTGCGTGTGTGTTGTGTGTGTATTGCGTGTGTGTTGCGTGTGTGTGTATTGCGTGTGTGTGTGTGTGTGTGTATTGCGTGTGTGTGTGTGCGTGTATGCGTGTGTGTGCGTGTGTGTGCGTATGCGTGTGTGTGCGTGTGTGTGTGTGCGTGTGTGTGTGTGTGTTGCGTGTGTGCGTGTGTGTGTTGTGCGTGTGTGTGTGTGTGCGTGTGTGCGTGTGTATTGCGTGCGTGTGTGTTGCGTGTGTGTGTGTGTATTGCGTGTGTGTGTATTGCGTGTGTGTGTGTGTGTGTGTGTGTATTGCGTGTGTGTGTGTGCGTGTGTGTGTGTTGCGTGTGTGTGTGTTGCGTGTGTGTGTGTTGCGTGTGTGTGTATTGCGTGTGCGTGTGTGTTGCGTGTGTGTGTGTGTGTTGCGTGTGTGTGTGTATTGCGTGTGTGTGTATTGCGTGTGTGTGTGCGTGCGTGTGTGTGTTGCGTGTGTGTTGCGTGTGTGTATTGCGTGTGTGTGTGTTGCGTGTGTGTGTGTTGTGTGTGTGTATTGCGTGTGTGTATTGCGGTGTGTATTGCGTGTGTGCGCGTGTGTATTGCGTGTGTGTGTGTGCGTGTATTGCGTGTGCGTGTGTGTGCGTGTGTGCGTGTGTATTGCGTGTGTGTGTGTGGTGTGTGTATTGCGTGTGTGTGTGTGTGCGCGTGTGTGTGTGTTGCGTGTGTGTGTGTGTTGTGTGTGTTGCGCGTGTGTGTGTTGCGTGTGTGTGTGTGTGTGTGTGTGTGTGTGTGTGTGTGTGTTGCGCGTGTGTGCGCGTGTGTGTATTGCGTCGCGTGTGTATTGCGTGTGTATTGCGTGTGTATTGCGTGTGTATTGCGTGTGTGTGTATATTGCGTGTGTGTGTGTGTATTGTGTGTGTGTGTGTGTGTATTGCGTGTGTGTGTGTGTGTGTATTGCGTGTGGGTTTCTCTTTGTGTGTTTTTTTTTTTTTATTTTGGTTGATTTGCTGTTTTCTTATGCATGTTTTATTGTTGATTTGAATTGTTTGTTTCTTGTTTTTGTTTCTTGTTTATTTTCCTAATCACTTACATTTTAACAGTGATATTTTAAAAGAATGTTTAACTAAATAAAATTTGTTTATTTTATAATTACTTTATTGTCTCTGACCCCTTGATTTTGATGAACGAATCTGTCTGCTTTAAAGGTCTTGGGCCTATTTGACCAGTTTTCTGAGTCAAAATCCGGGGACATTTTGAGCTCAGAAGTGTAAATGCCTCCAAAAAAGGTAATGTTTTTCTTTGTAAAACTTAAAACGGGGACACTGCCCCAGGTGCGTCACTAGACCTTGAGCTGCATTGAGGCACAAGGGGGATCCATGGGCATACTCCCCTTTAAACATTTTTTGTCTATTTTAATGTTTTTTAAATGCATCAATCTGGTGCACTTTGAAAAGAAATTCAGAGGTTAGACTTAATTATTCTCTATGGATGGAAATATTTGTGCTGTAGCCTGAACTATTTTGCACTTCAGAATTATAACCATGCACACATAGGAGGAATAGTTTTTTCTTCATATTTTTGCATTGTCACTAGGAAGCATACCAGTAGAAATATATATGTGTGTGTGTGTGTGTGTGTGTGTGTGTAAATCTGGCAATATATTAACAATTATGGTGAGATACACTGGCTAAGCAATTTACAAAAAATGTCTGTGCTGACATAAATAGTTTACATGGGAATACATTTTAATTTTGGCCCATAGTTGGATACCATATAGAAATTTGTTGCAATTTCAAAACCGGTACCGTTTGTTGTACTACCGATGCATGTGTTGAGTAAAGAGTTTGTGAGATATTTCACAGATAATGGGTGTGCAGAGTTTTATGCAGAATGCAAATGATAACCTTTTTTATGTAAGTTGAATGTTAACTTTTTCGCAAACCATTTCTCACAGCAACTGGTGCTAATATCATTGGTGCAGATTAACACTTTTGCATGCACTATATCGTGTCACATTCTCATGTCACGGCCAGTTCCGCTCTTGTTTTCTTTGTTTCTTGGACTTCCTGTTTTATTTTTACATTTACGGTTTTGTCTTCATTCACTTCACTTGGCTGTCAGAATCCTTTACCCAGCCCAACTGGGCGAGCTAATGAACAGTAATGAGCTCAGGCAATATGATATCAGACTGACCAGCTTGTGTAATTGGCCTGATTTCTGTTTATTTCTTTTCAGTGGCTAGAGCTGACAAAGGAGGTAGCAGTTTATTTTCACATTCACGACATAACACAAACACATATGGACCTAACATATTTCAAGAAATGCAAGTAAAAAACTGTTTTGTATGGCAGGGCACCTTAAGAATAAGAACAGCAGAAGGTGCAAGCAGACCGCACAAAGACCTCTGCCTCCATCAGGCGGTGGATGGAGAGAAATAAGGAGCAGAGGAGCTTCTGAATCTCTCTCTTTCCCTCTTTCTCTCTCTCACTCACTCACTCACTCACTCACTCACTCACTCACTCACTCATATCCTCAGGTATGCCTCCTAACTGCGTTCCAGCGACCGTCAGCAGCAGTACTTCCTCCAGCCGGATTCCCTCTTCGTCTCATTCTCGGTTTGATGGGACTAACTAGCGCCGTCATATAAGTGAGAACTTCAACGGTTCAGAATAAGTGATTACAAAGCCTCAGCCATGGCGACAATAGTGGATTTCGACCCGCTCAACTCCACAGTACCGGCGACAAAGATTGAAATCAGCGTTTCCTGCAGGTAAACAAATTTTTATATTTACACATGTTGGATGCTTGATATTACAGCACGTTTTGTCGTTATGGTGTTTTTAAAAGGGGCTATACTATTCGTGTTTCCTGCCATTTTCTATGATTCTTACACTTTCCCTCACGCTTTAGATCAGTATTGTGTGCCTTTAACGTGCACCGAGCAACTGTGTGAGGAGGGATTTGCATGTGCGGTGGGTGTAGAAGTGCGTGGGGGTGCCGTAACCAACAGTAGCAGGATTTATTGTGAGTGGCTTGGAGAGCTCCGAGAGACATGAGTGGATATGAAGTACAGAAAAGACACAGACTGATTGCGCTTTGAACAATGTTTATTTTAATAAGAACTGATGGGAATACTGTATTTGATCAGCACACTCTAATATCAGCACATGGAAACTGTAGCCTACTCGAACAGCACTGGGAACATACTCCTTAGGAATAGCCAACGATAGTATTTAATATGGTGCTGTTTTATGAAAAACAAAATATGTCAAAAGAATCTCTCTTTAAAAAATATAAAACGGCAGACATAAATATAATAAAAATTTGTTCAAACTATGAAAAATGTATTTTAAAATATGGAGGGCAAGGAGTCAAATAACCGTAGTAATGGAGAACCAGCAGAGGAAATAAAAGGACAATGAAGTAAAGGGAGTCTCTGTTATGTCCCTATTAGGAAACATAGTTATTATAGAAACCCTCAAAAGTTCAAACTTAGTCTTGAAACTAGTGTTTCCCCTTTCTGACTGAGACACTAAGACATATATTAAATACAAGTTACAGTGCAGTATAAGAAATGAACAATTATTTAAAAAAAAAAACTTATGCAGAATAGTGCCATTCAAATCAGATTTCTAAAATTCTATGTACAGTATATGACAAAAGATGCAGATCCATCATTGGGCTGTAATAAACTGATTTCCGTTCACGAATCTGTACTTAGAGAGAATGACATGTACAGATTAATGATACATTATAAACAACAAATTAACCAATGCAAAAAACTTTTCATTTGACCAAAATATATCTGTGATTGGGAGTTGTCTTGTTTTTACATTATCACTACCACTGTTTTCTTATACACTTCATATGGTCATGACACTTGCCAAGAATAGTTTACTGATGTTAATGTCAGGCTATTTCCACTAATAGTCACACAATTGTTCTAAGCTTTACAACAACTTTACATCAATCAAATTCAAATTTGTACATGAGATCACTTCCCAATAAATCTGGGCAGCACTGAATCATAAAAGCATGTTCAATGTTTATGTTGTTGATGCACGAAAATAAAACAGTGAAATGTTCTTTTAACATTTCCTGACACACCAACTGAAGTAACATATTTTTCACTAGTCTTGTTAGAAGCTGTCACAGGAAATTCAATACAAAGTTTATAGAATGTATATCACCAGGTACAGACAAAATGTAAGTTTTTCATTCCAAGTTGCTTGATATAGAAGCATATCTTAACACTTCATATAGGTGTGTACACATGGGAGTAACCCTATTTTAAAAGTAAAAGTAGTACCTCCTTCTCATGCGTCGATGGGTCAGAGCGAATCCGGTCTCTCACTCCCCCCTCTCCTTCCAGGGACTACAGGTGAAAATTAGCTCTTGAGCTAAAACCTGGTACTATACATCTCTCCCCTTGTACGCTGTCTTGTACGCTGTCCCTGTTTCTTTAAATAAATAAACTAAACTTTTTTTTTCTCTGGTCAGTCTGCTGGCCGTTCATCAGCTTTCCCTTCAGACAGTCTTTTGATTGGTGAAGGAGACCTTAGGGTCCTCTGGTTGACCCCTCTGAAGCCTTCTCCCCCACCCTGACCTCATGCACTGGTCACAGCCTCGCTTGGGTATGTGTTCAGCGCTGATCTGTGTAGATCTTTATCAGCTTCCCTTCGACCCATCTGTGGCTTCTAATTTCAGCATCGTACATCTTCTGAGTTCAGGCAGACTCCTCAAACTTCAGTTCATCTGTGAATGTTTCACCAAAGTACTTTGTGGGCATGTGTGACATTACTTCCCTAATGTCAGTCTCTGATTATGCCCTGAAAGCCACATGGGTGGGCACCAACCACTCACTCATGGGCAGTTGAAAATCCCCTCCCTCTCAGCCTGTTCTGCAGCACCAGCTGTTTGTGATGAGTGTGTGAGGGAGACAGCATGTTGGTGATAGACTTGAATGCTGAGCCCAGCATTAATTGAATTGGACTGCTACTGGTGGAGTCCAGTGGTCTTAATCTTCTGGTCGTAGTCCTGGTTCTGGTACAGCTTGTCACCGGTTTCGCAGCTTGTAGGGGGATTGAGACAGGCTTGCTCTGACATCCATCAAGGCACTGAATAAAACACAACTCCTCCGAGAAGCATTATCTGCTCTTTAATCATACTCATTTAGTTTTCTTGATTCTCTTTCTACATTCTAACCTATGACATCATTGATTCAAAATGTTGCTACAAAAATATTACCTAAGCAAGAAAAGTATCATACAAATATGTACTTAAAGTACTAAAAAGTTAGCCTCGTGAGACCGTCCTGATCTTGCGAGCTCCAGTTTTCCACTCGCAGATCAGTCTGGCATCTTGAGGTAGAGCAAATTTGGAGCCATTAACCAAACGACCGGGCCAATCAGCGTTGGTTTTGAGGTGGGTTAGGTGGTGATAGACAGATGGTTTATCCACTCAGCTAACCAGTATTTTCAGACAGCGGTAGCCCTAATTCTGTTAGCTGCTTGCTAATGCTTTTTTTTCTCTTGGATGCTTCTTTTGGAATATGGTCCAGGAACCTGAAATGGTGTCTTTTATTCCTAAATTCTTGTTACACAAACTGCAAATATCCTTTACAGACATGTTGCTTGCATGCTGAGCTAACGAGCTATGCTTTGCCTGCAGCAGTAGGGGCGGGCTTGTGGTTGTATTTTCATACGCTTCGTGGATCTGATTGGTTGATTTGGCCCGTCTATCACCAACATAGGTGACAGACAGATAGTTCATCCAATCAGCTAACCAGTATTTCCACCCCTTCCCAAAAGTTCTCGAACGGAAAGTTCCCAGATGGATAGGCCGAGCAAATGCGAAGCAATCCATCTGGCGGAGTCAGGTTACTAAAAAGTAACAATGCAGAAAAGTCCTCACATTTTTGAAACTGGAAATTATCACAGCAGTTCTATCAATCAACTAAGTAATTAAGCGGCTAATCATTTCAACCAGACTTGTAGGCCTATATATTTGTTGGGCAGTTTAATAATAATAATAAAACATCATATTTCATTTCAAACATGTCTCTGAACCAACAACAGTAATATGAACTCCATTATCCTAATTCAAAAGTACATTTATCTCTTTTTCTTCCAGTCACTTTCACCACACTCTTTCGGTCTTTCACCAACTTAGTACATTCTTGTACACTTCGCTTTCCCTTAAAGTCATGCTTTTTTCTCCCATTGTCTCATAAAACTTCATATTTCTTTTCCCTTCCTGCAAGATACACTTTCCATCTCCTGTCAACTCTCCTGACTGTCTTTTGCAACAATTGTTACCCATTTTAATATACAAAGTATATAAACCAGCTCAGTCTGTTTCATCAGAATTGAATTAACAGTTATTCATTCTGTTTCCCACCTTCACAAATGTCAGTCATGTCCTTGGCGCAATGATGTGACCACATGTAACAGTGGGGAACCTTAGCAAAATTCAAAACCCTATACAATTATCAAATTTTGAATAATTGTATTCAAACTAAAATAATTTGACTACTCAAAACAAGTGGTCCAACTTTTTAGGATGGCAGAGGTGATGCCCTGGAGCCCAACATTCAGTCTCCTCGTCTCTAACTTTCAATGAGGTTTAGAGGCTTGAGATTTACCTGCAGGATGATCAGTCACTGATGTCTGAGCTCCAGACGCAAATCATGCATGCCAGCGGTTAATCATTCACCTTTTTTTTTTTTTTTTTTTTTTTTTTTTCCCAGGCCTGAGCCTCGTTTCACCCACTTTTATCCTCAAATCTTTCTCCCATTTGTTTTCTTATGCTTCGTACACAAGCATAGTTAAAGCTTCTAAATTTGAAGTGAAATTTAAATTCTTATGCTGTTTCTCTAGGTTTTATGACATTTTTTCCAAGTTTTCATACATTATTCTCCTTGTCCTGGAGATATCTTCCCTTTGGCCTTTGTCCCTGCAGAGAAACCTTTCTCACACAGACACACAGCCCCTAACTGCCCTCTGTTACACACACACTCACACGCATGCACACATGGCTGGCCACACCACACAGACAATACTATCTACTGTACATGATCCAAACCGTGATTTGTAATAATCACATGCTCAAATTGAATATGCAATATCACAATTCCCGATTTATGTTAGATCCACTTTCACCCATAATGAACAGTAATGAACTATAAACACATACTACAATATGTGGACTTTTCAGGAATTTATATATTTACAATATTCCCCCGGCCTTCAAACCGGCATAGCATTTAGGGATTAACGTTTTAAAGTCAACCCCTGGGACTTTAACCCTTTCACATACTACAGTATGTGGATTTTTCAGAAATGTCTACAATATTCCTTGGCATTTCAAACCATTATAGCATTTAGTAATTAACATTTTAAAGTAAATTGCAGGGATTCTAACCCACTCACATACTTCAATATGTGGATTTTTAATGTCTAATATATTTCTTGGCCTTCAAACCGTTAAAGCATTTAGAATTGACAAAAATGTCAAATTCAGGGAATCTAACCCTTTATAGACCTAAGTCTGCCTTCACCAAAAGGACTTTACCAGTTAGTCAAATCCTACAACTCTATTTAATTTACAGAAATATTACCTTAAAATAAAATATTGTTACTTTAGGCAGGAATTAAACAGGATGTATCTGTCTCACAACATCAACAGGTAAAAAATACATACAAATACACAAGCAGGTCTATACATGCGGGTTACACAACTGACACCTCCTTGTGTCTCTCAGTTATTTGCAAATGCTGAACAATTCAGTCCCTATTTATTTCCTTCTGGGCGTTGTCCTCCTGTGTCTTCAGAATGGGTGGGGGTTTGCTCCATGAACCCCAGGTCTTTACTCCAGCAAGAGTGAAACAGGAACTCCTGTATCATGTCTTCCTTATCTCCTCCACTGTCTTCGTGAATTGGCATAAACACATACACATCCCTATGGGCTATTTTCTGATTAGATAATGAAAAATCGGACTTGTAAATGGAACACATTCAACTCTGTTGTGACGTCATTCCTAGCTTCAGCTTCCGAGTTCCGAGGTAAATGGAACGCACTATCATCTGTCTATAGGCCTAATGAACCAGAAATGTACTGTCGGCTAACATTGCATATAGAAAACAGTCTCATACGGATGATTAGTGTTCCATTTGCAGGGTGGACAGCGTCAGTTTTTTGAAATAGGGTTATTCACAGTCTCCTCTATATTTATATAGGTGGGCAAACACATTTTTGTCTCAGTGCATTGTCTTAGTCCGGCAGCACCACCGCTAGCTTAGCTTAGCTTAGTGAATGGAATCCTTTGTTGCTGGTTAGCATGTCGTGAGTAAAAGTGATCCAACAAAAAAAAAAAACTAATTACCGATAGCAATGCAGATTAAGACTAGACGATTTCCTAGGCAGATATTGATTTGGAACTATATTGGGTGGAAGCACAGCCGAAGCACTGCAACTTTGGCACCGAGATCACGCAGCAACTCTGTGTGAGTACAGGTCTAATATGGGTTGATTTATCCCATAAAATAACCACAATAATCACTTACTCTGTGGACAGCTGTTTTTATTCCATTCAGTTTTTTCCCAGTTGACTTTATCGCACCGAAAAAAAAAGTCGAGGACTGCAGCCAGTGGCGGCTCCTGAAAATATTATCGGGGGGGGCAATTTTTCTGATGATTTAGGTGACCTATTCAATGGGTACATTAAACAGAAATATTTCCCCTCACCTGTAACTGTAATAAGTTACAGGTGGAAAGCTTTGTAGGTTATTAGCATCCAGCCTTCATAAGCAAAAATGACATGGCTCCACAAATAATTATTCCACTTATTCATTACTTAAATTAATCCAATGTTGTGTGATGTAAAATAGCTAAACAGGACACATTTTTAAAAAGATATGTCCAGCAACAACATAAAAACATGGGCAGCATATAAGTCAATACCAGAAGCATTTATTGACTGATCTCAAAAGTGTTGGCTTACAAAAGCAAAATGAGTTATCACAGTAAAAAATAATCAAGTGTGTTCTTTCAAATTCCTCAACACTGCATAAACAATATGCATTTCCATAAACAAATGAAATATCAGCTGAAAATACAGCATCTTGGTATTTGTTCAGATTGCAGGATCAGCAAGAGCTTTTACCACATTTACAACATTTCAAAGGTAGTGCAGCCTAATGTTTTAGTAAGGAAGGAAGTCCACACTTTAAACAATAAATAGTAACAGCATGGCAATAACAAGTAGACAAATTGTTGAGAGAAGTGGATCTTTAGAACTACATTTTCTGGAATGTAGGATGACCAAAGTGCTACTTAATAAAAGCAAAGTAATGTCCCAAATAGGGGAATGAACAAGTGAGGCTTGACCTAGTGTGGTCTAGGCATCTTGGCTTTACACATTAAAGACCAACTAAAGAATTCTGATATACACATGAATTACTTACTTCAAAAAGGCCTCATGGTTGAATTGGAAATATGTGCACCAGAGCATATATATTATTATTATTATTATTATTATTATACTTAGACTTACTTTTTTTTGAATGAATGAAAAATAACAATTTAAAACATCAAGTGTGTGTGTGTGTGTGTGTGTGTTAAAGAGACAGACAGGGAGCGACAGAGAGAGAGGCTACATTACTTGTACTGAAACTGCTCTTCTCTCTTTCAAAGCAGCAAAGCGGTCAATGACTTTCTCAGTGAAATCAGGCATGTTGACTAGTTCCCTTTCAATGGAAAGCATGGCCAGTGCATTCAGATGTTCCTGCCCCATTGAATTTCGCAGGAATGTCTTAACTGTCTTAATGTCTTCGCAGGATGTTTCTCAAAGTTGAGAAACATCTCTCAGCTTCACCTGTGGTCATGGGAGTAGTTATGAGGGTGTTCAACAGAGTCAGTCTCAGAGAATGTCTCCTGGAGGTTGTAGCTCATGAGAACCTGGTACAGTGCCAGTGCACCACAACAGCCCTTGAATTCAGGATTCTCATAGATCAGAGAGAGTTCTGTCTTGAGCTTTGCCTTGTTCAGCATGGGGTATGCGTTCACAGAGGCATTCAGAGCCTCATCAGGAAATGAATGGCAGTACCTTTCAAACATACAGTGGGGGAAATAAGTATTTGACCCCTTGCTGATTTTGCAGGTTTGCCCACTTACAAAGAATGCAAAAATCTACAATTTTAATCATATGTACATTCCATCCATCCATCCATCCATCTTCGTCCGCTTATCCGGTGTCGGGTCGCGGGGGGAGCAGCTCCAGCAGGGGACCCCAAACTTCCCTTTCCCGAGCAACATTAACCAGCTCCGACTGGGGGATCGGCGTTCCCAGGCCAGGTTGGAGATATAATCCCTCCACCTAGTCCTGGGTCTTCCCGAGGCCTCCTCCCAGCTGGACATGCCTGGAACACCTCCCTAGGGGGGCGCCCAGGGGCATCCTTACCAGATGCCCGAACCACCTCAACTGGCTCCTTTCGACGCAAAGGAGCAGCGGCTCTACTCCGAGCTCCTCACGGATGAGTGAGCTTCTCACCCTATCTCTAAGGGAGACGCCAGCCACCCTCCTGAGGAAACCCATTTCAGCCGCTTGTACCCTGGATCTCGTTCTTTCGGTCATGACCCAGCCTTCATGACCATAGGTGAGGGTAGGAACGAAAACTGACCGGTAGATCGAGAGCTTTGCCTTCTGGCTAAGCTCTCTTTTCGTCACAACGGTGCGATAGATTGAATGCAATACCGCACCCGCTGCGCCGATTCTCCGACCAATCTCCCGCTCCATTGTCCCCTCACTCGCGAACACAACCCCAAGGTACTTGAACTCCTTCACTTGGGGTAAGGACTCATTCCCTACCTGGAGAAGGCATTCCATCGGTTTCCTGCTGAGAACCATGGCCTCAGATTTAGAGGTGCTGATCCTCATCCCAACCGCTTCACACTCGGTTGCGAACCGATCCAGTGAGTGCTGAAGGTCGCAGGCCGATGATGCCATCAGGACCACATCATCTGCAAAGAGCAGCGATGAGATCCCCAGCCCACCAAACTGCAACCCCTCCCCACCCCGACTACGCCTCGATATCCTGTCCATAAATACTACAAACAGGATTGGTGACAAAGCGCAGCCCTGGCGGAGGCCAACCCTCACCTGAAACGAGTCCGACTTACTACCGAGAACCCGGACACAGCTCTCGCTTTGGTTGTACAGAGATTGGATGGCCCTGAGAAGAGACCCCTCACCCCATACTCCCGCAGCACCTCCCACAGTATCTCCCGGGGGACCCGGTCATACGCCTTCTCCAAATCCACAAAACACATGTAGACCGGTTGGGCATACTCCCAGGCTCCCTCCAGGATCCTTGCGAGTGAAGAGCTGGTCCGTTGTTCCACGACCAGGACGGAATCCGCATTGTTCCTCCTCAACCCGAGGTTCGACTATTGGCGAACCCTCCTTTCCAGCACCTTGGAGTAGACTTTACCAGGGAGGCTGAGAAGTGTGATACCCCTATAATTGGCACACACCCTCTGGTCCCCCTTTTAAAAAAGGGGAACCACCACCCCAGTCTGCCACTCCTTTGGCACCGTCCCAGACTTCCACGCAATGTTGAAAAGGCGTGTCAACCAGGACAGCCCCTCCACACCCAGAGCCTTGAGCATTTCTGGACGGATCTCATCAATCCCGGGGCTTTGCCACTGTGTAGTTGTTTGACTACATCAGTGACTTCCGCTTGGGAAATCGGCGACAATCCCCATTATCCTCCAGCTCTGCCTCTAACATAGAGGGCGTATTAGTCGGATTCAGGAGTTCCTCAAAGTGCTCCTTCCACCGCCCTATTACCTCCTCAGTTGAGGTCAACAGTGTCCCATCCTTACTGTACACAGCTTGGATGGTTCCCCTTCCCCCTCCTGAGGTGGCGAACAGTTTTCCAGAAGCACTTTGGTGCCGACCGAAAGTCCTTCTCCATGTCTTCTCCAAACTTCTCCCACACCCGCTGCTTTGCCTCTTTCACGGCAGAGGCTGCATAACATATCCCGGAAAGACTCCTTCTTCAGTCGGACGGCTTCCCTGACCACCGTTGTCCACCACGGTGTTCGTGGGTTACCGCCCCTTGAGGCACCTAAGACCCTAAGACCACAGCTCCTCGCTGCAGCTTCAGCAATGGAAACTTTGAACATTGTCCACTCGGGTTCAATGCCCCCAGCCTCCACAGGGATGCACGAAAAGCTCCGCCCGGAGGTGTGAGTTGAAAGTCTGTTGGACAGGGGCCTCCTCCAGACGTTCCCAATTTACCCGCACTACACGTTTGGGCTTACCAGGTCTGTCCAGAATCTTCCCCACCCTCTGACCCAACTCACCACCAGATGGTGATCGGTTGACAGCTCTGCCCCTCTCTTCACCCAGTGTCCAAAACATACGGCCTCAGATCAGATGAAACGATTATGAAATCGATCATTGACCTTGGCCTAGGGTGCTCTGGTACCAGGTACACTTATGAGCATCCCTATGTTCGAACATGGTGTTCGTTATAGACAATCCATGACTAGCACAGAAGTCCAACAACAAACAACCACTCTGGTTTAGATCAGGGAGGCCGTTCCTCCCAATCACGCCTCTCCAGGTGTCTCCATCATTGCCCACGTGTGCGTTGAAGTCCCCCAGCAGAACAATGGAGTCCCCACTGGAGCCCCATGCAGGACTCCAGTCAAGGTCTCAAGAAGGCCGAATACTCCGAACTCCTGTTTGGTGCATATGCACAAACAACAGTCAGAGTTTTCCCCCCACAACCCGCAGGCGTGGGGAGGCGACCCTCTCGTCCACGGGGTAAACTCCAACACAGCGGCGCTCAGCCGGGGCTTGTGAGTATCCCCCACCCGCCCGGCGCCTCACACCCTGGGCAACTCCGGAGAAGAAAAGAGTCCAACCCCTATCCAGGAGTATGGTTCCAGAACCAAGACTGTGCGTAGAGGTAAGCCCCACCAGATCTAACGGTAGCGCCCACCTCCCGCACCAGTTCCGGCTCCTTCCCCCACAGAGGTGACGTTCCACGTCCCCAGAGCCAGCGTCTGCTGCCCGGGTCTGGTCCGTCGAGGCCCCTGACCTTCACTGCCACCCATGTGGCATCGCACCCTTTCATTCTAACAGTGAAAGACAGAATCCCAAAGAAAATTCCAGAAAATCACATCATATGAATTTATTAAAATTGATAACCATCTGATGAGGAAAAACAAGTATTTGACCCCCTGGACAAACGGCATGTTAATATTTTGTAGAAAAGCCATTATTGGCCAGCACAGATGTCAAACGGTTTTTATAGTTGGTGACAAGGTTTGTGCACATTTCGGCAGGGATGTTGGCCCACTCCTCCCTGCCGACAGCCTCCAAATCATTCAGGTTCCGAGGTTGTCGCCTGGCAACTCGAATTTTAAGCTCCCTCCAAAGATTTTCAATCGGATTCAGGTCTGGAGACTGGCTAGGCCACTCCAGAACCTTGATGTGCTTCTTCTTCAGCCACTCTTTTGTTGCTTTGGCGATGTGCTTAGGGTCGTTGTCGTGCTGAAACACGAGGAGATGTCGGTCCAGAATTCCACGATACATGGCGCCGTCCATCCTCCCCTCAATACGATGGAGTTGTCCCGTCCCCTTGGCTGAAAAGCACCCCCAAAGCATGATGTTGCCACCACCATGCTTGACGGTGGGGATGGTGTTCTTTGGGTTGTACTCGGTGTTCTTTGCCCTCCAAACACGACGAGTTGAGTTGAGGCCAAAAAGTTCTATTTTGGTCTCATCTGACCACATCACCTTCTTCCAGGCCTCTTCTGAGTCGTCCAGGTGGTGAATGGCGAACTTCATGCGGGCCTGTACATGTTTCTTCTTGAGCAGGGGGACCTTGCGTGCGCTGCAGGATTTCAATCCATGACTGCGTAGTGTGTTACCAACCGTTTCTTTTGTAACTGTGGTCCCAGCTGCCTTCAGTTGATTCATCAGTTCCCCCCTTGTGGTTTTGGGATGATTCCTCACCGTTCACATGACCCCACGAGGCAAGATCTTGTGTGGAGGCCCAGACCGAGGGAGATTGGCGGTGGTGTGGTGCTTCTTCCATTTCCTGATAACTGCACCGACAGTTGATCTTTTCTCTCCAAGTTGCTTTCCGATTCTCTTGTAGCCCATCCCAGCCTTGTGCAGATCAACAATCTTGTCCCTGATGTCCGTAGAAAGCTCTTTGGTCTTGCCCATGGTGGTGATGTTGGATGCTGGTTGTTTGGGTGTTGACAGGTGTCTTTTATACAGGTAACGAGGTGAGGCAGGTGTATTTGATGTAGATAATTGGTTCGGATTGGGGCTGTGTCTTAAAGAAAGACTAACTGGCTTGTAGGAGCCAGAATACTTGCTGTTTGTCCAGGGGGTCAAATACTTGTTTTTCCTCATCAGATGGTTATCAATTTTAATAAATTCATATGATGTGATTTTCTTGAATTTTCTTTGGGATTCTGTCTTTCACTGTTAGAATGTACATATGATTAAAATTGTAGATTTTTGCATTCTTTGTAAGTGGGCAAAGCTGCAAAATCAGCAAGGGGTCAAATACTTATTTCCCCCACTGTATCTGCTTGCAGTAGCACTCACAAAGAGAACCTTGCTTTGGTGTGATCCAGGATGGTGTCGCAGACCTCTTCAGACAGCCTTGGCTTCTCCTTTTCTCTCAAAGCCGTCTTTTGGCTCCTGATGCTTCTTGCAGCTGCTGTTGAGAGGAGTCAGACCAATGTCCAAAGGCAAACAGACCAATGTGTTTGTTAGGCTATGTACAGTACTGTAGTGTTGGGGACCAAGAAGCTGGTTAAACCTGATTTAACCAAAAGACCTCAGATTGAGCTGACCAGAGAGACAAAGGAATCGTGGCCTGTATGTAACCTCCAAAGCCTGGTTAATTCACACTTCTATGCGAAAGTCCCAGCCAGAAGGGACAAGCCTCACAGCTGGCAGGAAGTCAAAGAACTACAAGATTGTAGTCTTCAAACTTTCAAGAGTTTTGAGTCTTCTTATTGGTTCAGCGGGACCATAAACACAGCATGCAGTCTTGACCTATAAATAAGCCTGATCACCCAAAATCCTGTTGTCTTCACTTGCAACTAACGTTGCTGACAGGAGGTGCGCAAGAGCTTGTGCTGAACTTCCATTTTCCGGAGAAAGTGGATTTTATTTCGGTGGATCCTTGAAAACGCACCAGTGTTTTCATATCTGCAGTGAGAAGTAAACAACGTTTTTCTTCTCAAAGTTGACTAAACTTGCCCCCTTGCTGCCTTTTTTGGAGGGAAGTTTCTCTGTGGCCGCTGACGAGCGCCAGGCACCCGCTCTGTTTAATTTCTGTGCAAATCTATGGACAGGAATAAACGGACTGAACACACCCGTAAGAAGGCTTACGTCTGGGCAGAGATAAGTAGTGTGTTTTATTAATGAGCAAAGGGTTCGCTACCACTTGTTGCCATTAATGTGATCTATGATTTTAATTATGTACTGGTCTATACGTGATTATTAATCTTTTTCTGTGAATGTATCAGCGATCACGATACTGTTGTGTTAAGTAGCTGGGTATAACTGTAATCGCTACCTGCTAAGTCACTCCTTTCACGGAGTTTAGTTACTGTCCGCGAGATAATCGCGGTAAATCAGCTGTTAGCAACTGGAGTGGTTATCGATAACTAAGATCAAAGTGCCTCCTGTCTTTATAATTCTTCTCTTTCTTCTTTTACTAACACACACACACACACACACACACACACACACACACACACACACACGACACAGGCTAGCTGCGTAGCTCCCGAGCTAACGCTGCTAGCCTAGCCATGTGGAATCTGCTTACGTTCCACAGAGCTAACAGTACCATACCGGGTAAGCGTGCGCGTTGCCTAACAACCCCCCCCCCGGCTTCTTCAGCCCCTCCTCGTGCACCCAGCATCACTACCGCCCTCTTGAGGCTAAATAGTTATGTGCAGCTCACCGGAGTAGCCATTTTGTAGTTTTGTGTTAGAACTACATTTCGACACCGCCCCTCCTCTTTCACTCACTCTCTCTCACACAGACGTGTCCATGCTGCTTTGTTTTTGCTTAGTTTTTGGTTGTGATATTGTAAAAAGGTATATAAGTTTATTATTGAAGGATTATTGATTAGCTACTGATAATTGTGACGTTAATAAATCTTATTATACTTAATTAGCAGTTGCTTGTGATTGTTTGGGTACTTGTTGTAATAATTGCTGGCTGAACCGGTCCGTGCTGGAAATCACCCCTTCCTTTGTTCCCTTTGAAAGGATTTTCACAGAAATGAGACTGTCCCACAGTTTGATTATTGGTCCCTGACTTGCAGGGTGGTGCCCCGTTTTTGATTGTTTGTTGATTTGATAGTTATTAATAACTATATTCATAACTTTATTATTGATAAAACATCTTTTGATAATTTGCCAATGATCAAATCTGTACCCTACAGGTATCCAACAGTAATCTATATGTGATGCAGGTATATGCAATTTATCCATGTATAGTACAAATACTTCAGTTCCACTTAAAATGGGCAGGGATGCATAAAGTCTTTAGTGTTTAAGTTAGCCTTTGTGTCTCACCTACCCTGGATGTTCAGCACAGTATACAGTGGTGCTCAAACGTTTATGAGCCCATGCTAAAGTTGACTAAAAAGAGGAATAAAAGAAAATTGGTGTCCTTAAAGGTTGGATTTTTCCAATTTTTTTAATCAAGGCATTAAGATCAATTACCAAAAGATTTTTTTTTTATTCCTCTTTTTAGTCAACTTTAGCATGTGTTCATACACTTATGAGCACCACTGTACAGTACAAATAACAATACAATAACAAAGCTGTGCTTTGAGAAGTAGCTTGCTGCATGATCAAATTCAGCTGATGCGCATAGCAATGCACATAATGGGCATTCTTGAAATGCTCACGCACCTTTTGCTGCACACCAGCCTTCTCTCCCCTCATCACACTGGCTCCATTCATATTCTTGCGCAATGAGTTTGACTTTCTCATCATCTGCAAAAAGAGCGAAGGAACTCAAAAAAAATGCTCCTGCACTTTATGGTTGCTATTGATGTACCTCAGCACAAGCACCAGCTGTGTCTGTGTAGAAACGGCCGTGGTCTCGTCAGCTTGGATAGCTACAAAGTTCGCTGACTTCGCCTCCTCCACAATATGTTCCCTCACGACCACTAGCATACCCTCCAGTAGCTTGTTTTGAATTGTCTTTGATGTGCCCTTGAAAACTTTAGCATTTTTAAGATGCTCATCAAACACCTCATCTAACTGTGCCACAAAGTCCAAGAAAAATGCCAGGGTTGGTGGAGCCCTCAGTTTCATCTTTGCCTCGCAAAGCTAACTCAAACACTCTGCAAAACTTCACACACAGGATGTGGCAGTTCTTGCTAACCTCATCGTTGTGGCGACAGACAGCTAGCCTGTATCCCTCATCCAGTTGAGTGGCAATGTTCACTCTCCCCAAAGCAGACAATCTCAGCTATCCATGTGGGTCTTTGACAGCTCATGTTTCTTTATCTTTTCTGAAAGATGGTGCATGTCCGTTACACCAGTCACTGTCCAAGCGGTGCTGTCTGCCGTGCCGCCTTCAGGGTGAAAGAGTAAGCAGGGGTAGCAGAAGACTGCATTAGCTACATCGCTGCCTGCTAGCCTGGTTTTTTGTTCATACCAATTTTTGGAAAATACTTGGGTGTAGGACTTTCCCCCTTTTACTAGAAACCTGTTGAATGATTAAATTTGGTCTGGGAGGTCCTAATTGTTTTGTTGCCAATTTATCTTGATTTTTTTATCTTGATAGTAGTACGTGAATTGATTGACGCTGCTACCTGCTCTTTTCTTAGTTATGTTCATGGCTGCTACCTGCTCTTTTCTTAGTTATGTTCATGGTTATGTTAAAGTATGACGAAAGGGCTTAAGTGCAAGCCCTCCCGGAACCCATAGAGATTGTATTGAAAGCTCCGATGTTTATATTATATATTTCAACCTGACTGAAATCGCCCCAAAAGGGACGGGGCCATTTGAAGCACGACTTTAGCCTGATTGGACATTTAGTGGCAGGTCAGACATCTAGATTAGAACACTGATGTTTGCTCACTTTTACTCACAACATGCTAACCGGCAACAAAGGAGGAGATGGTGAATAATCCTATTTCAACAAACTGTGGCGTATTCCTTTAAATAAGTCCCTGTTGCACTGGAACTAATGTTATTTAAAGATCAAACATGTAACTATTGCTCCATATTAATATGGTAGAACAGTGTAGTTACACTAATACTGCAAGCTATCACCACAAAAAGTTCATTCTGGCATTTTAAGTGACATAACTGAGCAGTAGGGGTGCACTATTCAGAAAATGTCATGATTCGATATCGATTTTTAGGCTCACGATTTGATTCAAAATCGATTTTCAATCCAAAAAACGATTCACAGTATGTAAATGTAGTTACTTTTTTCCATGTTATTGCAGTAGACATAACATTTAAAAAAGAGCTTGAATCACAATTCAAATATGAATACATTTTTTTGAACACCCCTACTGAGCAGGCTTGTCATTATTGAATAGATCACAGGGTTGGGGGGTTGCAACTTTAGTATGAAAGATCATAATGTTTTTAACTTCGGCAATTCCTGCAGCCTTACTTTGAAAGCTTAGCGCGACGAACTGCACGGAGGAGATGCGGTCGGTACATGATCCGTTCTGCCTGCACGATCCGTTATGCACATGCGCGATCCGTTCTGCACATGCGCAAAATGTTCACGCATGCGCTGTTGTACGAGGATTTACGACACTGCACGATCTGTTCCACGCTTCCGGTCGACAGCCAAGCTAACGTTAGTTTAGCTAACAGCTAATTCGGCTAACCGCTAGCTGAGACAGCATGTAATAACTTTAAAAGACCCTCAAAATAAGACTCAAAAATAAACGTTAACATATATAACAGCTGATACGTCAGTTCTACTTTACTTGTGCTCATTTAAAATACAATCACTCAATACTTGTCTTTATTACTGTAAAGTCTTAATTTAGCTGTAGTCTGCTTTTCCCATTAAGTTTGACTTAACGTCATTTTAGACTGAATCTAGCTGTCAGCTAGCGGTTAGCCGAATTAGCGGTTAGCTAAACTAACGTTAGCTTCCCGGTGGAGGATAGCCATAGGCTAGCGTGGAACAGATCGTGCAGGTCGTAAACAGTAATATCTTGCGCATGTGCAGAACGGATCGTGCAGGCAGAACGGATCGTGTACCGACAGACTCTTCTGCTCCAGGCTGCTGCATGTCATGAGTGTTGATTGGCTATTAGCAGCGAGGTTGAGGGTTGATTGGCTATTACTCGTACAACATCTAGCCAATCAGACAGTGTTGTGGGCGGGACAATAAGTCTGACTCAGTGGTGTGTAAAGTGGAGCAGATGGACAGCCACAGAGCTGTAGTGGAGCCAAAGTAGCATTCTTTTTAATTAATTAACTTTATTGGTTATCAGGCAAATAAAACGCTGATATAGATAATCTGCAAACTGCCAAAAAATGGGCTGATAATCGGTCGATTCCTATTTAACAAAGCTCTTTCTCCTTTCCCGCTCATAAGACTTCTTTTTAAATTTGTATTTTTGCTGTTTCTGTGCCAACTCTTCTCGTTGATAACTCTGGCCGGCCGTGACCATACACAATACAGGTGTTACTGCCTAAACGGTATAGCGCTTAATACATCCATGGGGAAATGTAATTCAGAGAGCAGATTAAACGAAGATTCACCACACAACCATAAATCAGGCATTGGCAAGAGCGAGAACGGCAGGCGCTGATGAGTAACGTCAGTGTGTGAGTGGTGAAGCGAAGAGAGCGACCGCTGGTGAGTGGTGTTGGAGTTAGCGTTGCGGCTGTGTGAGGGAAAAGCGAGAGGAAAAAGAGATAGCATTAGACAATGTAAAGTGAGTTAACAGTGAACAATAAAAGACTAAGGGCCCTATCTTGCACCCGGCGCAGCACAGAGCAAAGCCCGACGCAAGTGTCTTTGCTAGTTTAAGACCGACGCAGTTGTCAATTTCCCATCCAGCGCCCACGTTGTTTAAATAGCAAATGCACCTTCGCCCATCTTGGCGGCCATGGCTGTGCTGGTCTTACAGGGAGGTGTGTTCAGGTGAATTCTTGGCGTATTGCTATCTTGAGGCAGCGGGAAGTGATCGCGCCATTGACCAACAAAAACCTGGTCTACAGTCAGAAGCGCAGCATTTCATTGTTATTTTAACAGCGAATTAGTAAAATGTGCCTAGGCTCGTGCACAGCATGCACACACTATGCTTGTTACACACACAGGGAAGTGCAGCAGCACACAAACATGCAAAAGATTACAAATAAAAATATTATGGTGCAAATCCGCCATCATAATAGCAATGCGCAAGGTACAAATGCGCCTGGCTTTTAAAGGGAATGGGAGATGACACTCTGATGGGTTTATTGCATGTTACGCCCAAAACACACCTATGAATTAATGAAGACATCAAGTACAACCCTTTTGAATTATGCGCACAGACCCTTTTTTCCGGCGTCAAACTAGCAAAAGTGGATTTGGACATGCCCTAAACGCACTTGCGCCATGCGCTTCACGCCGTGCGCTTAGATCGTTAAAATAGGGCCACAAGCTTCTTAAGACACAGTGGCTTCATCTGTTCACTTGTCGAACGAGCGCAGAAGTTCGGAAATGAATCAAATGGCTATTAATGAAAACCTTCTTACTAGTGACGAGAATCAGCCAACCACTCACTCTCAAACTGAACTCGTTCCGAAAAAAGGCTTGCATTTGGTGGTTTGGAAGTATTTTGGATTCAAGCAAGACGACGAGGGTCAGTCTGATGTGATTTGCAAGGCAATATGATGAAGCCGTACAAGGCAAGACGTCCAAAAGACGTTTCAATTAGCTTATTTACAGTTATGTTCAGGGCCATATTCAGCGCAGTGCATTAAACTTCTATTTTTGCAACCTACTTGAATGGCCAGTTGAATGTTAATTCTGTAAAAGGCAAGCAGTTAGAGTGTGCTAAGAAAACATTCTGTTTTTGATAGTGTACTTAAATTGGCAATTGACAAACTCCATTTCTCTAGAGACTGAAGCTGTAGCTGCAGCATGTTGATTGACCTGTTTTAATTATGTAAAGACATGTTCAAGGAGTTCAGATAGAGCCTGTATTAGGGCCATATTTAGTTCAATATGTTAGTCACTATTTTTGGTAGCCTACTGTATTTAAATGGCCAGTATTTAATTTATTTTCTTTATTCATTGAAGCCTCTGTTTACAGGCTTGTGGTGATGCGCAATGTTTGGTACTGCCAATTTGTTTTGTCATGGTTTATGTGTGAAATAAACATTACACATCGTGAAAAAAATATTGTGGCAGAGAATCGTGATATCAATTCTAAGCTAAAAAATCGTGATTCATATTTTTCTCCAAATCGTGCAGGCCTAATGGAGACTGCAGTTCACAGACTAGCACACCTTTTTGTTTAATTTCTGCGGTTATGTAATCACACAGAGTGACATTGCGATTAGATTAATTGTGCATCCCTAGTTTTGTTTGAATTATTAATACATAGTACTCAGTGTCAGAGGAGCTGCCACTCGGGCCCCTGGCAGGAGTATTGGCAGTCCCCTCAGTCCTGGGTTGTGTCTATATGCTAATGTAGCCTGAAGCTGCTGATTGTGACAAGCTGTTCCTGGTCCTCAGTGTCCCCAGGCCCTGCCAGTCCACAGGGGTTAGAGAGGGGCTGTTTTGCTTCGCTGACACTGAAAGAATGGGGTTGGCTCAGTGGGCCCCAGAAGGATCCTCATTGCTGTTCAACTGGACATCAGCTGTGAATACAGCACAGAGATCAAATCAGGTGGTGTGTGTGTGTGTGTGGGTGGGAGGGAGGTTTGTGTGTGTGTCGGTGGGAGGGAGGTTTGTGTGTGTGTGGGTGGGAGGGAGGTTTGTGTGTGTGTGGGTGGGAGGGAGGTTTGTGTGTGGGAGGGAGGTTTGTGTGTGTGGGAGGGAGGTTTGTGTGTGTGGGAGGGAGGTTTGTGTGTGTGGGTGGGTGGGAGGTTTGTGTGTGTGGGAGGTGTGTGTGTGTGTGTGGGGGTGGGTGGGTGGGAGGTGTGTGTGGGTGGGAGGTGTGTGTGGGTGTGGGGTTTGTGTGGGTGGGTGGGAGGTGTGTGTGAGTGTGGGGTTTGTGTGGGTGTGTGTGGGTGGGAGGTTTGTGTGAATGATTTGATCGTTACGTCACCTGTGCTAATTAGCCAGGGTAATAAGAGAATCACAGGTGAGCCAGAGGGAGAATCTAGTCTGGGAAGCCATACATTTACATACATACAATACATTTCTACAATAAAGGATTAACTATACGGCGATGGTGGACCTCATTTTTTGCAACAGCAAGAGTTGGAAATGGCTTCAAATTCCCTGCAGTGGCATTTTTTGTGGACAGATTGCCACTACAGGTGGTTTATGTTGGCTTGGGGCCCTGTAAAAACAGCCAACCAAAATAGGCTTTGAGTGAGGCAGTTGCACGTGAAGCCAGATAGCCTCAATGTCCAGGAAAGTGCTCACGTATAAAAACTGCAACACCACCACCAAACACTCCAAATGTTTCTTCGAAACAGCCAGAATGTCCATTGTATTAGACTGCAAAGAGAGGGAGGGTTCATATGTTTTATTCCTAAGGCTACAGATGTTAATATTTGTAAAGACTAAGCCTTTTTGGCAAACTGCCTTAGGATAGTCCCCTTTTTAGTTTTTTTGCTCTCTCCATGACAACGACTTTGTCCTGAAATTTGAAAAACTTGGCGACAATCGGTTTGGATCTGGTAGTGTCCTTCTGTGCGTCAGGCTGTCCAGGTCTGTGAAACCGTTCCAACTCGATCCCTGAGATCTGCAGTTTATCTGAGAGTTTGCAGACTTTTGTCTGTTTCTGCCCAGCTCTCATTGCTGACTCTTGGATTCAATCAATCACAATGTCGTTTCTTTGTGACTGTTCATCCAAGTAGTCTATCTTCCCCAGTAAAGAGATGTTTTGACAGACAGTTGTAACATCAGATTCTCTGTCCTCGTCACGTCATCATAATTTCATCCGATCTCTTATTGTTTGCTTCAATCATCCATCCATCCATCCATCCATCTTCGTCCGCTTATCCGGTGTCGGGTCGCGGGGGGAGCAGCTTCAATCATTATATTTAAAAAGCTTTGATAGTTATGATCATGTTGGTTGTCCAGCAGATCTTTGTAGAACAGATTACCCAACTAGGCATGTGCCAAGTGGCGATCAGATCGTATATCGACGATTGAAGAGATCGGCTATTGATTTTTCTTACACTGATATTAAAGTGATTTTAACTAACTTACTATCAGAACTAAGATGTTATAAAATAATATCTAGAATCTGCGCCTTCCTGTTTAGAGTTGTTTCTGGAGGAGTGACAATTCCGCCCACTGAGCCAAATTAATTAGCACGAGTGACGATCCATCCATCCATCTTCATCCACTTATTTGGTGTTGGGTCTTGGGGGAAGAAGCTCAAGTAGGGGACCCCAAACTTCCCTTTCCGCAGCCACGTGAACCAGCTCTGACTGGGGTATCTCGAGGTATTGTCAGGCCAGGATGGAATATAATATCTCTGCTGAGAACAATGGCCTCAGATTTAGAGGTGCTAATCCTCATCCCAATCAATCCAGTGAGTGCTGAAGGTCATGGATTTATGATGCCATCTGGACCACATCATCTGCAAAAAGCAGCGATGAGATCCCCAGCCTTCCGAAACTGCAATCCCTCCCCACCAAGAAATTGCTCCAATATCCTGCCCATGAATACCACAAAATGGATTGGTGACCAAGCACAGCACTGGCGGAGGCCAACCCTCACCTGGAACAACTTTGACTACTACTGAGCACCTGGACATGGCTCTCCCTTTGGACTTACAGGATTAGATAGTCGAAGAAGGGATACAGTCATCCCATACTCCAGCAGAACCTTCTGGGGGCCCCGGTTATACGCCTTGCGAGAGGGAAAAGCTGGTCCGTTGTTCAACAACCACGACGGAATCCGCAACGGTCTCTTCAATCTGAGGTTCGACTATCTGCCGAATTGTCCAGCACCTTGGAGTAGACTTTACCAGGGAGGCTGAGAAGTGTGATACCCCTGTAATTGGCACACACTCTCTGATCCCCCTTTTTGAACTGGAGATCCATCACCCCCACCACTGGTTATGGACTGTCCCAGACTTCCAAGCAATGTTGAAGAGGTGTGTCATCTAAGACAGCCCCACCACATGCAGAGATAGCCTCCAGCGCTGCCTTTACCATAGAGTTAGTTAGTTGGATTCAGTAGTTCCTCAACGTGCTTCTTCTACCACATAATTACCTCCTCATTTGAGGTCAACAGTGTCCCATTCTTACTGTACACAGCTTGGATGGTTCTCCATTTCCCCTTCCTGAGGTGGCAGACAGTTTTCCAGAAGCATCTTGGTGCCAAATGAAAGTCCTTCTCCATGTCTTCTCCCACACCCGCTGCTTCACATCTCTCACAGCAGAGGCTGCAGCCCTTCAGGCCCATCGGTGCCCTGCACCTGCCTCTGGAGTCCTCCGGAATAGTATTAGCTAGTATAGAAAGTATTAAAGACATCTCTTCTCAGCTCTATGATGAAACAGAAGATGTGACCCTTTCTTTTTTTGATAGCGCTGCAAACCCTTGGTGTTCTCTCAATGAGCTTCATGAGGTAGTCAAGTGAAATGGTTTTCACTTCACAGGTGTGCCTTGTCAGGGTTAATTAGTGGAATTTATTCCCTTATTAATGGGGTTGGGACCATCAGTTGTGTTGTGCAGAAGTCAGGTTGATACACAGCAGACAGCCCTATTGGACAACTGTTAGAATTCATATTATGGCAAGAACCAATCTGCTAAGTAAAGAGAAACGAGTGGCCATCATTACTTTAACAAATGAAGGTCAGTCAGAAAACTTTGAATGTGTCCCCAAGTGCAGTTGCAAAAACCATCAAGCGCGGACCAGTGGAAATCTGTGCTTTGGTCTGATGAGTCAAAATTTGAGATCTTTGGTTCCAACCGCCGTGTCTTTGTGCGACGCAGAAAAGGTGAACGGATGGATTCTACATGCCTGGTTCCCACCGTGAAGCATGGAGGAGGAGGTGTGATGGTGTGGGGGTGCTTTGCTGGTGACACTGTTGGGGATTTATTCACAATTGAAGGCATACTGAACCAGCATGGCTACCACAGCATCCTGCAGCGACATGCCATCCCATCCGGTTTGCGTTTAGTTGGACCATCATTTATTTTTCAACAGGACAATGACCCCAAACACACCTCCAGGCCGTGTAAGGGCTATTTGACCAAGAAGGAGAGTGAAGGAGTGCTGCGCCAGATGACCTGGCCTCCACAGTCACCGGACCTGAACCCAATCGAGATGGTTTGGGGTGAGCTGGACCGCAGAGTGAAGGCAAAAAGGGCCAACAAGTGCTAAGTATCTCTGGGAACTCCTTCAAGACTGTTGGAAAACCATTTCAGGTGACTACCTCTTGAAGCTCATCAAGAGAATGCCAAGAGTGTGCAAAGTAGTAATCTGAGCAAAGGGTGGCTACTTTGAAAAAACTAGAATATAAGACATGTTTTCAGTTATTTCACACTTTTTTGTTAAGTACATAATTCCACATGTGTTCATTCATAGTTTCGATGCCTTCAGTGAGAATCTACAATGTAAATAGTCATGAAAGTAAAGGAAACCCATTGAATGAGGTGTGTCCAAATTTTTGGCCTGTACTGTATAAGTGGCTGCCTGCCTGCCACATGAGAAGTCCTGAAGCAAGAAGAGACACACACACACACACACACACACACACACACACACACACACACACACACACACACACACACACACACACACACACACACACCCCTACCTACCTCTGCCCCACAGATTTGATTCTAAATAGACAAATACACGTTTCTTTGAGAGGGGCTGAGATTCTGATTTACATTACAGTCATTTGATCTATAATATACAAATATTGCCCCCAAATATCCTCACTGTTAATAATGCATTTTATTTATATAGCGCTTTTTCAAACACTCAAAGACACTTTACAAAGTTTTTAAAAGGAAATACACATACTATGAGAATTCACTCACTACAATACACATTATTAAACATTAAAAGCAGCTCTAAAAATGTGTGTTTTGACATGTGATTTGAACATGGGCAGATTGGTGCAGTCACGGATGTGTTTGGGGAGAGAGTTCCGGGGGGAGGGGGCGCTATAGAGGAGGCTCTGTTACCCCAGTTCCAGTGCTTGGTCATGATTGGTGGTGACAGTAGGTTGGCGTCAGAGGAGTGGAGGCTGCGGGAAGGAGTGTGGTGGTGAAGCAGGTCAGTGAGATAGGAGGGGGTCTGGTTGTGGAGGGCTTTATGATTGAGGGGGACTTTGAATTGTATTCGTTGTGGGACAGGGAGCCAGTAGAGGTTCTGGAGGACCGAAGTGATGTGGTCACGGGAGCGTGAATGGGTGAGCAGTAGTTTATTAAGGACATTGGATGATGAGCCAGATAGAATGCTATTGCAGTAATCAAGGTTTCAGCAGCAGAGGATGCAAGTGATGAGTGGAGACGGACAAAGTTTTTGAGGTGGAAAAAGGCAGTTCTGGTGATTTGATTGACATGCTGTTCGAAGGTGAGGTTGCTGTCAGAAATAACTCCAATGTTGTGGCTGTGTGGGGAGAGAGACAAAGTGGAGTTGTCGATGGTGAGCAGGATTCAAATTATGATTTCATCTTTATGGGGGTCTATGAGCAGGTGCGACGTGTGTAGATAAATAGCCTAACACTGCACTTCATTCATTTGAGTTCAATGTTTATTAATATAGGAGTAGAGAAATGACAATAACAAACCACCTTATATTACCCTGTTGCTACTGATAGAATGACTTTGTTGTCCTCATGGCAAAGAATGGGCTCTTCTAAGTGGTATCCTTTGGTATTTAATTCACTTTTACTTTACAACAAGCACCAACCAATGTATAACATGACCAAAAACACGCCCATGCATGGTGAAATAATGTGAAAAGTCAGAAAGGAGGATAATTCCACTTAACACACACATACTGTCAAGAACAGGGAAGGATCTTACAAACCAAATTTGAGAACATCTTCCCCTAGACTAGAGCAATCTTTTTTTTTCCCTTAAGCCTATATTTAAATTAATATTCAAATATGAAATTAATTGGGGTTTAAATATGAAATGAAATTGATATTTAACTTGATAGCTGAAATGTCTTACTTTTTTTTCCCAACTCTATTTCAAATTTTCACACCAAATGACCTAGAACAGAGGCCATGGCGAACGAAACATTGTCAAAACGGTATGTCAATTCTCCTCAATTCCCCTACCCACCCGCAAACCCACCCAGTTCAGGTCCAAAACAGACAGGGACAGACAACACATGAATGTCTTACTTATTTACAATTAGGCTACTCATTTTTAATATTTAAATATATACATTTCTTATTCAATGAATTTTTTTTTTACTTTGTTGTAGATAGGATGAAAAAACTAGACCTTTCTCAATTGTGTTGTTGAACTGTGCAATTCCACTTCGAGCTATCATTTAACATTTTGTTTGTGCTGTTTTCCATTATAATAGCCTAAATCTTACACAACCGGAGAACGCAATGGCCAATTAAACAGTAAAAGCCATTAATTACCATTATGCAGACAAAATGGACCAAAGTGGTCTGATTTCAGCAGGCTGTGGTTGTGGTCCTGGGACCCGTAATGCTGACGTCCGATGTCCTGTCTTTATCCACGATTGGACGAACGGAGCAGGATCAAATTTGTCAAGGGGAGGCCCATTTAACCCTTGTTTTGTCTGTCGGGTCACGGGGACCCGTTCAGTTTATTTGACTTTTTGCATTGGCCTTCGGGTCTCCGGGACCCACGCTTGTTTTCATTTCATGTCAGGTCTACCACCGCGGCCCTGGCCTTCGGATCTCTGGGACCCGTCCCGTATTCAATCATATTCCTCTACTACCGCGGCCTCGGCATTCGGGTCTCTGGGACCCGTCCCGTATTCAATCGTATTTCTCTACTACCGCGGCCTCGGCCTTCGGGTCTCTGGGACCCATACGTTATTCAATCGTATTCCTATACTACCGCGGCCTCGCCCTTCGGGTCTCTCAGACCCGTCCAGTATTCACTCATATTCCTATACTACCGCGGCCTCGGCCTTCGGGTCTCAGGGACCCGTCCCGTATCCAGTGGTATTTCTGTACTGCCGTGGCTCTGGCCTTCGGGTCTCTCGGACCCATACATTATTCAATGGTATTTCTGTACTGCCGAGGCTCTGGCCTTTGGGTCTCTCGGACCCATACATTATTCAATGGTATTTCTGTAGTGCCGCGGCTCTGGCCTTTGGGTCTCTCGGACCCATACGTTATTCAGTGGTATTTCTGTAGTGTCGCGGCTCTGACCCTTCGGGTCTCTCAGACCCATACGTTATTCAGTGGTATTTCTGTACTGCCGTGGCTCTGGCCTTCGGGTCTCTCGGACCCATACGTTATTCAATGGTATTTCTGTACTGCCGAGGCTCTGGCCTTTGGGTCTCTCGGACCCATACGTTATTCAATGGTAATTCTCTAATGCCGCGGCTCTGGCCTTTGGGTCTCTCGGACCCATACGTTATTCAATGGTAATTCTCTAATGCCGCGGCTCTGGCCTTTGGGTCTTGGGGACCCAAACGTTATTCCATCGTATTTCTCTACTGCCACGGCTCTGGCCTTTCGGGTCTCTGGGACCCATACGTTATTCCATGGTATTTCTCTACTGCCGCGGCTCTGGCCCTTCGGGTCTCTCGGACCCATACGTTATTCAATGGTATTTCTGTAGTGCCGCAGCTCTGGCCCTTCGGGTCTTGGGGACCCATACGTTATTCAATGGTATTTCTCTACTACCGCGGCTCTGGCCCTTCGGGTATCTCGGAAGGAAAAGACGACGACGACGACCGAGAGAGAGGCAGCGTCTGCCTCGCACGCCAGCGTCTGCCTCGCACGCCAGCGTCTGCCGCGCTTGTCAAAGCCGTGGTGACAAGGTTTGCCTCATCGGGCGCTGGAGCCGGCCCCGGCTGACGACGCCGACGAGGATGCGCAACCGAGGGCGCAGAGAGTGCCCAGCAAGCGAAAGAGGTGTCAGCTCTGTCCAAAGCCGACAGAGCGCAAGACGCACACCGTGTGCAGCGGCTGCAAGAGATACATCTGCGGGAGCTGCACGCGAGCCTACTGCGCGGACTGCGCGAGAGAGCATAGACTCTTGGCTCGCGCGGCGCCAGTTTGAGCTTCGACCTTTTGCGCTGCGACAAAACCCGGCGAGCTGCAAACAAAACACACGTGTGTCGGGAGTCGCGCTAGGAATTGCCTGCGGCCTGACACCAAACGACGACAAGAAGACGACGAGAAAGTTGCCTTTGAAATGTGTGAAGTGAAATAAAATGTATGAAATGAACCTTGAATCTATTTTGAATAAAAACCCTTTTGGATACTCATGTGCTGTGTGAGATGTGAGATGATGTTACGAACTGAAATGAACTGAAATGAACCTTGAATCTATTTTGAATAAAAACCCTTTGAAAAGTAAATAAACTAAACAAGTGACACGAAGGACCACACAAGGGTTAAGTCCACGAACAACAATGCAGAAAGGCTCCTGGCACGTAGTCTGTTTCTGGTCTGACAGTCTGTGTCATTGCATGCAGAAAATCCTCTCTCGCACTCTGCAGAGGTCGGGAGAACAGTACAATAAGTCCTTTCAATGTATTTCCCTGATGTCCTTCCAATTTCCCGTCTCTGAACTCACTGACTGCTTCAGTAGTGGACTCTCCGAAAAGTTTAGCAAATGTCGCAACCTCATGCTCTCCAAAGAGAACTAGTTTTGTTCTCTCTTTGGGCCAAAAGTGTTGATCCATTGGCTTCAACATAGTTACTAGGTCACTGTCGGGGAGATGCTTGGTGAGATTGTCAACAATTGCCTGGTAAAACTGGGTCTTTTTTATTTTTGACTGCGCTTTGGTGAGAACAACCCCTTTGTGCTGTCCCCTGGTTATGGCCGTTTTTACTTTAATTTCAGTTTCCCCCCCTTGGTCTTTCATGGCAGAGATCACCTCAATTGTTTGGTGAATGAAATGGCTTGCATCAACCAGAGAAGTGTCCCGTCTCTGTAATTTAAGGGAGAGTCCTTGCAGCTCATGCAACACGTCTTTCATTGTCGCTAAATCCCCCAACAAACCCGGTGGATGACGGTGCTTTAGCAAACCAGTGTACTTGGCCCTCTCCACAACAGAATGTGACCCATCTTCACTAGCTGATCGAAAGTGATGTGCCAACACAGGAAAATGCTTGAGCACAGCTTTAACAGTGTTGAAACTGCTAGTCACCCATCTTATTGTAAAGACTTTCCCAATTTTAAGAATCTACATGTTTAGCTCTGGACTGATGGTAAATCACATAGAGCTTGGAGAGGAAAAATTCTAAATGATTACACCCTGCAACCACCTTCAATGAGTCATTCACAGCTAATTCTATACGATGTGCAAGGCAATGTACTGCCTAAAGTTGAGGAAAATCATGTTTCAGTCTTTCTTTTTTTTTTATTACTTTTTTATTGAATTTTCAGTACATTATAACAAAACGTAAAAAATAAAATCAAAACAGGTCATGTGAGGAAAGGTAATGATAGCTACAAAATAGAAACAAAATGTATACATTTCAGGTCGCTGCTTTATACACTAATGAGTCTAAGCTATGAACCAATGTCCTTATGCTTTATTTAGGTAAAATGTCCACTTCTGCCATCTTTTGGCATATAAACCTTCTCTCAAACCTAGCACAAAAGTCAACCTTTCCATTGCCCTTATTTCATGTATGACCTCAAACCATTGTTGCCATTTAGGACAATCAGGCTTATACCGGTTTCTGGTTATGGCTTTCTTTGCTGCTGGCTTTCCTTGCTGCTGTGACAGGTACCTGTCCCTCTGTACTGTTACAAGTGAAATATGACCCAAGTACAAGACAGTACAGTACATTACTCAAAACTAAATGTACATCCTCCCAAAAAGACTTCAATTTTTCACAACTCCAAAAAACATTTGTGTGATGAGCTTCTAAGCAGCCACATTGTCTCCAACAGGGCTGGTGTGTTGAAGATGTTTTACTGCTAATCTTAGGTGTAATAAAGAAATGCACCAAATTCTTCCAGTTAAACACCCTCAATTGTTGTGAACTTGTGGAAGTATGTTGGGTTTCACACATATCGTACTATACATCTGATGAAATTTCGACTTTCAGTTCCTTTTCCCACCCTGATTTCAAATAATGTTGAGTTGCCCCTACATTCCATAATTCTTTCATAAAACATAGAAATTATTTTAACGCAGTTACTATTCGTCTATAAGCATTAATCATATATCTTATAACTGGATTATATTCTTGTGAGTTCTGCATTTTCAGTTCTTTGTTGTATTAATCTCTAAATTGTATAAAAAAAAAAAAAAACCCCATTCTTTCAATGTTTGGAAAGTCTGTAATTCCTTGTTGTCTATTATCGTACACACTGCCGTAATACCTTTTACTGCCCAATCCTTGAATGTGACATCATTAACTCCTGGCTTAAACTGGGTGTCAAAGGCTATCCATCTAAGCACTCTCTGGTCTCTCTTTAGTTTTAGCTGCCTCACAAAGTTAAACCAGAACTCTAGAGCACTAGAAGTTAGTCTATTTTACCTTTGACTAATGAGGGGATTTCTTTTTCTCCTAACATTGACTGGATCTGATGGCCTTCAACGTACGTCTCGATTTCCTTCCATCTAGCAAAATAGTTGTCAATAAATAAATAATCTTTAAGATTTGGGAGCGCCATCCCTCCTTTATGTTTGGCCAACTGAAGTGTTGCATATTTTATTCTAGGCTTCTTTCCATCCCAGATAAATCTAGAAAAAAGCATGTCCCAGGCTAAGAACTGATGTTGAGGGACCTCTCTGACTGGCAAGGCCTGGAATAGATATAGCAATCTAGGCAAAATGTTCATCTTAAAAGGAGAATTCCGGTCGATTTCAACCCGTAGCTCTGTTGTTTGTAAATCAGGAGTACTGTCAGTAGCGAGAAAAACGAAAACAAACGGTGCCGCCTACACAGAGTTATCCTCCTGCTAGATTTTGCACCTAACAGTCTTAAACAAGGCTTAAACAGGACAAGTTTTAAACGTGTTTTTAGCCTCTAAACATGTTCGAAATGCCATTTCTAGTGCTTAGCCATGTGCAGTTATTCCTTACGAGGGAACACAGCAAATTTGACGGCAGTAGATGTGACAGAAAGGCATAAAAGTTGTTAATCCTTATCTCTGTTTATGTACTGCTTTCCGGTCAAGTCCCCACCAATCGAGTGCCGATCTCATACAATCCAATATTCCAAAATGTATTTTTTCCAGAAAAAACGATTTGCCGAGGTCCTGTCCATATTAATGAGCTGACTTGCAGTTCAAAAATTCAGCAGCTCATTTGTATAGGTAACCTAGCAACGGCGGAGCCTGCCTGTCGGCAGAAGCAGGCTCTAGCCTAGCTACCACGTAGCAACATTCACTTCTCTAACATTTAACTTAACATAACTACCAAAATAACATTTGTGTATTTGTATGTGATGTACTGTACTTCCCCATCAATAATGTGTGAATTGCCGTGAACACAATCCTCTAAGATGCACCAGAAACAAGGCTTGGTTAATAACTCAAACTTGCCGAGAACCAAGACACCGCTTGATTACATTAGAGTCGCGCGGCCGGCCGGTTGCACGGTTACATTAGACTCGAGCGGCCGGCCGGTTGCACGGTTACATTCGGTCTCGTTTGGGTCTAGGCATTAGTAGCTCATTTCCTGATTGATTCTAGCACCACCACTCCAGTCCAGTGGAGGCGCTAATGAGCTAGATTACAACACACACAGTAGCAGAAGAATACCAGCTACACAACGGCCAACCATTGACATATATATAATGCCAACGGCACGAATGAAGTAAAAGAAAAAAACAGGAGTGAGTCGGTTCATTGACGTATGGCACTCGATTCTCCCGGCTCAGTGACACGAGTCGGGTTAATTAACCGGCTCTTCGGTCAGTTCATCAACACTAGCAGGGAGGAGCTCACAGAGCTGACAGACGGAGCTTGGAGTTAGATCAGGACTAATATGAGAAAATGCTTCGAGTTTGTGCCTTTCCAAATTTGCGGCAACCAAATGAAGAAATATTTGAGCTAGAGTTTTCACCGTCTACAACCTCCGCAGCCGGGAGATTTTACGGTGGTGGCTGGTTGCACTTCAGCTCCCTTGATAACTTTAGCTACATGAGAGAGATTACCGTGTTTGCAGCGAACATTGACTTCACCGAAAAGAGCGTCCCGGTATCTGAAGGAAAATGCCATTCCTAAAGCGAAAAGACCAGCTGCAGACAAATTGGAAGTAACGTCTTTATGATTTATACTTTCCAAGGCTATTGTAATTCTCACTTTTTTTTCTGTGAAGAAATGTTTCATGGTGTTGGTGAATTCTTGAAAAAAAAAAAAACACTAAATGTTGTAACTCCCGTTACTGAGACCCGTGTATGATATTACCGACATGTAATTAGTAATGATTTATATTACTGCGTTACAGCCAACATTTATATATTACTGTAATTGCCAACACTGATTATGATAGATGCATCCTCAATGTTACTGTTTTGGCCATTGAGTCTGACTACAATGCTCTTTCTCCTTCTTACTTATTTAGGGGACACCATCCAGTGACATAGAGACAGAATAGCTGCAGTCCCACAGTCAACTCCCAAGAAGGCGTCAAGCTGGTCATCCAGCCAGTTTCAAAATAGTTATTTCAAGTCCACAGAAGAAAAAAACCCTTACCCCGTCATGGACAGGCGACTGCTTTGTAACATAGCCCCAGTTCCTCTGCTGGATAAGAGTGAACTGGTTGCTCAAGCCAGATCACATTATAAGAGCATGTTCTAGGCCTAGGAAAAGAGTACTGAACTATTTTTTCTTTGTACACTTCAGACTATGTTGCAGCATGATTATGTATAAAACCACACACTGTACATACTTTACATTAATTGTGTCTAGATTGTGATATTATTTCCTTTTTGTTGAAGTAAAGACACAAAAGCACAAATGTAATGTGTATTGTTATATTATAAAATCACTATAACAGGTGCAGTATAGATCTGTACAATGTACTTATTCTTACAATTTATTTATTCTTACAATTTACTTATTCAACTTTACTTGTACAATATACATATTCTTATGTTTTCCTAATAGAACTGTGCAATTGCTTTGTTTATTCCTAGCCATACCAAGTATTACTAGAAATCATAGTTTTTGACCTCTGCGTCTTTGAATCCTGTGTAACATCCAGTTGGGGAGGGGTACTCTTGTCTGATTGCTGCTGTAACACAGGTAAGCAATGTTCTTCTGGTGCCACGGCCAAGGCGCTCTCCTCTCAGAACCCACTCCAGAATCACCCGGTAGGCCACGAGTCTGCATTGGCTGGGGTGGGGGGGGGAGAGAGAGGGTGAGCTTTGGTTATTTCACTAAAAAACTAAAACACTAAAAACAGATAAGCAATAAAACCAACACATACAACAAGCATATTTAGAAGCAATTAAAAACCATAAAAACAGTAACTATCTGGTGAGAAATGTAAGATTATTGTATGTGGAAAGCTAATCTGAAGAGGTGTGTTTTGATTAGTGATTCGAATGTGTATTTACAACTAAAAACAAATGTACCTAAGCTAGACAGAGTCACGAAAGCCTGTTGTACTCACTCATTAGACAGCTGGCCATCAGGTCTGTCCGGGTAGATCATCCTTATAGATCAGATGGGGAAACCTCTCTGTATGGGCGAAACAATGTCCGTTGACCCGTCCAGACCAGGCTGGATGAGATCCCATTCCTTACAGCACAGGCTTTCTTCCTCGGTGGTCATTGCGATACAGTATCCACACGAGCACCACCATGTACCCGCATCAAGTGCAACCAGCCATAACGGTAAAATCTCCGTGGATCCGCAGATTGTTTCGCCTTGCTCTCGACTCCAAGTCATTCAATTTGTCCTCAGCTTCCTTCATCATTTGTTGGAGAGTGGTGTTCGCTTCAGTACTCCACGTTTCCGTGTGGTCAATCCGGGTCTCCATCTCGCTGATATTCTCGTTTTGCTCCTGTATAGCTTGCATGTATGTCGCTAGCTGTTGGTTGACGTCTTGCCGACTATCAGGAGCTTTAGCCAAACCGGAAGTCCATGTTTCAGTCTTTCTATGAGTCCCGTCTGTTTCCTGGTTAGGACAGCACCAATGTCTGTGGCTATGCTTATTAAATGCACGGCAATTTTCTTTTCTGAAAGTAAGAGTCTTAGCTTCCTTTCAGACGATGCATCCAAGTCCACCCTCCCCTGTAACCAGCCAGGGGTTTCTTTCCTTCCATGACCTCCACTGATTTAGTCCCCATTTATCTGGCAGTTTCTCAGTTGTGTCCATAATATCAGACCCGGCTTCTTCATCCTCCTTTTCTGAGGTAACATTCATCTCTGTCCCACATTCAGCAGCAGCAGCAACAACAGCAGGTCTAGTGGTGGTAACAGCGGTAGCATAGTCTTCTAGTTCTATGTACCATGCTACAGGATTTAGACTGTCCTCTGATGATGTTTCTTGTTTTATTGTAATAAACCCAAATTTTGCCAAAATTGTACCTGATGTTGGTAGCACTCTTTTTATTTTTGGTGGCATGGTTGCCGGTTCTGAACTTTAGACGATTTATTTTTATTTTGTAAATCAAGCCATGAAACAAATTTTGACCAGTTCTTCTTCTGGTTGGTCAGAGTGGAATGAGTTGCAGTTGTGATTGATTTGGTGGAGATGTAGAGCTGAACGTCATTGGGCGTGGAAGTGGAGACCATGATGGCGTATTATGTTACCAAGAGGGAGCATGTAGAGGATGAACAGGAGAGGACCAAGCACCGAGCCCTAGGGGGCGCCTTGGGACAGATGGGCGGGGCAGGTGGTGCAGTTGTTGATGTTGATAAACTGTTGGTGAGATATGAACTTAGTCAAGAGAGAGCAGTACCAGTGATGTTGAGGAAGGAAACAAGGCGGGAGAGAAGAATGGTGTGGTTGATGGTGTTGAAGGCTGCAGTGAGGTCCAATAATCAGTCAGAACGGGGCCCAGTGGATTTTATCAGAATACAGCATAGTAAATCTGCTTACAAATATAGGAAATATTGGATAGGATTAAACAACACAATATAATTTTGCTAAACAAAACACATAACATTTATTATTACTTTGACTTTTTATTTTCAACAAATTGTGTATCTAAATACAATACACATTTTCTTTTTTTTAGATACATTTTTTATTATTTTTGTATTTTTGAACATACAAACACAATTGAACAAAAACAGAAACCCACCCCTCACCCTCAGTCTCGAGGAAAACAAGAACAAACAATAAGCAAAAACAAAAAAAAGAGATCACACCTTGCCTAGTCACTCTCCTCTAATTCTTGTGATGCGGAGGTCATTAGGACTGATATTTGTGCTGCTTTGTACTTTGTGAGTTTTTCCATAGATCAATAGTTGATGATTTGGCTTTGTTAATCCTTGCTGTAGAGACCTCAAGCTCAATAACTATGTCCAGAAAATATGCCAACCACTGTTTTATACAAAGTGTGTGTGTGTGGGGGGGGAGCCAGCGCTGAGCTATCATTTTCTTGGTCGCAGTTGATCTGGCTAGCCAAATTTCCTTCTGTCTCCCAAGTAGGTGAAATTTAGAGTCATGTTGTTTATTCCAAAACTCATGCACCTGTTCACACTCCCAGACCATGTGCAGGAAAGTTCCAGTTTGTTCAGGTTGGCAGAACATGCAATAGGGAGTAGGAATGGCTTTAGAGACGTATCTCTTCTGAGGAGTCCAATATGTCCTATGGCATATGTTGAAGTGGATCTGCTGGTGATTTGAGTTCTTGGAACAGTGGGAAATATTGTCCCAAACTGTCTCCCAATTAATTACATTCCCTTCCGAGCTCAGCTCTCGGTCCCATTTCTTTACTATTGGGAGTTTTTCTACAGATACTTGCATCAGTTTAGCATAAATCTTGGACACTAATCCTCTCACAGGAGAATCAACAAGCCATTTAATGATTGGGTGCATCTCAAGACTGTTCCCCCATGGTACTCCGTAACATTTTAGGGCTGATCTTAAGCGAAAATAAAGAAAGAAGGATGTCCTAGCTCTCAGGTCTTCAAAACTTAACATACCTTCATCATTGAATAACTGGTCTAGAGTATAAATACCTCTGTCACTCCACTGGTTATAAGCAAAAGGTTTGCTACCAGACATTAAGTGTATGTTGTGCCAAATTGGGGTGTTCAAATTCCACTTATTGGTGTAGCGTAGTTGCTCCTCCACCTGTTTAAAATTGGTGTTGGTGATAATAGGGCCATAGGCTAGCATACACTTTGTTTGGACACACACCTGCAAAGGCAAGGTCTTGCAGTCTTAGACTTCCAGTGAGGTTTTGATCTATTTCTCTCCATGGGACTGTAGATAAGGGGTCCATCCACACTCTGAGGGCCAGTAGCTGAAAGGCTCTGTGATACACTTTAAGGTTAGGGAGGGCCAGGCCTCCGATGCTTGCAGTACGTTGCAGGGTAGAGTATTTTAGCCTGGGTTGTTTATTATTCCAAATATACTGCTGAATTACGGTATCAAGTTTCTTCGAGAAATTTATTGGTGGGGGTAAGGGGATCATTGTACTTAAGAAATTCACACGAGGAACTATGTTCATTTTAACCACAGCAATCCTGGACCGTAGCGATGCTGGCAGCGCAGACCAATTGGCTAGATCCCTTTGAACACTACTTAGTATAGATTCATAGTTGTCCTGGACAACTCGCTGTAGCGATGCGTGAATGGTGATGCCCAATTAATTTTGCTTTGGGTTGGTATTGTGTCACCAATAGCTGATAGCTGTCTGTTGTTTAACAGAAGAAGATTAGATTTATTCCAATTGATTTTATAGCCGGAGATTGAGCCCAATTCATTAAAGATCTTCAGAATTTTTGGAACAGTCCTCAAGGTCAGATATGTACAGCAAAATATCATCTGCAAATAACGATGTTGAGTTATTATTGGATTTAATCTGGACATTACATATTTTATTTTGCCTTATGGCCTGGGCTAACTGTTCAAGAGAGATCGCAAATGGCACGGGAGATAGCAGGCATCCCTTTCTCAAGCCCCGCGCAATGGGGAATGGCTGAGAATACAGGCCATTGGTTGAGACTATGGCCGTGGGATTCACATATAAAGTATGTACCATGTCAATGAATTTGGCTTCCAAACCAAGCCTGTACTATTACTGTAGTAAAAGTTCTGATGGAATTCCATCCAATCCCAGTGTTTTCCCTTTCTTAGCTGTTTTTAATGCTGATTTAAGTTCCTCTAACGTAATAGGTTGACTCAGTTCTTCTGCCTCCTCTGGGTCGAGAAGAGGCAGGTTTAGCTCTTTCAGGAACTTTTGGCTCTGTGTCGGATCCTGATTGCAGGAGGATTCATACAATTTTGAATAAAAGGATTGGAAAGTGGCGGTGATATCTTTAGGATTCGTTGAAATACCTCGGTCCGTGTGGATGCTGTTGATAGTAGTTCTGGACTCGCTTTGTTTTAATTTCAGAGTTAGCAATTTGCTTGGTTTACAACCAATAAAATAGTAATTTTGCCTCCCTCTGTGCATTATGAATTCAGCTCTCCTTTTTAGCAAATCATTTTGCTCTGCTCGATTTGTGACTAAAAGAGTATGTGTAGATTTAGAAAAGCACATCTTTAGAGACTGCTCTAACGATTTACAACGCTCTTCCAACTCCACAATCCTTGCCTCTCTCTTTTTCTTCAAATTTGCCGCAAAGGAAGATGTGAAATCTCTAATAAATCCTTTAGTGTCTTGCTAGATGTACGCCGGGTCAGAAAATTAGTCAGTATTGATTGATATAAACTCCACCAGTTTGGCTCTAAACTCTGTATCAAAATCTGTGTTTTGGAGAAGGGAATTATTAAATTGCCACCTTCTAGAGCTTTCTCCTAACATATCACAACATATAGTGCATTGTGATCAGACAGGATTTTCTGGTTCTATTACTATTGTGTGTAACATTGCCTTAAGTTCACTGGAACAAAAAAATTAATCAATGCGGGAGTGGGTGAGGTAATGTGTGCTGAAAAATGTGTAATCCTTGCTAGTAGGATTGTGCATCCTCCATTGTCCCTTTAAAAGCTTTGCTTCAAAACTTACATACAGTATCGTTAGGATTACCTGCCAGCATTTCTCATGTATTTTCAGTCTGGTTAAGTGTCCCTTTTAAAGCTTATCGTATTTTCCGCACTATAAGGCGCACCGGATTATAAGGCGCACCTTCAATGAACGGCCTATTTTAGAACTGTTTTCATATATAGGGCGCACCGGTTTATAAGGCGCATAGAATAGAAGATACTGCAGTCAAACGTTTGACTGGGGTTGCGTTATACATCCACTAGATGGAGCTGTGCTAAAGGGAATGTCAACAAAACAGTCAGAAAAAGTCAAACTTTATTAAGCGTTCTGACAACTCCGTTCACTCCCACGGTAACGTTGTTAATGTTAATGAATGTCATGCCCATATTGCATATCAATCGAATTGTCTGCTCATTGGCTAAAAAGATAGACGGGTCTTATAGCATTTAAATCTAAGTGGTCCGAGAAAATGTCGATCGTCCCAACGTGGTCCCTGACATGTTGTCATCGGCTTGTCCGCTTCCATTGGCCATATCAGAGGCAAACCTGAACGATTGGCTAATATGAGCTACCAATCGAAAGCTTAGAAGCTCGGGAATACGATGACGCCCACATCGATCATGTAGCAAGCTGGGCAGAGAAGCTAGCGGCGATAAGTGCGGGAATGGAAAACTGTTTCGCGTTTTTCCATTGTGATTCGGCCAGAAACTTCAACATTGTGAGGCAAACAGATCGTGTTGGAATATAAAGCTTGGATATTACATTTCCTTCGACTCTTGTGGATTTATGAAAATCAAGTTTTGGACAAAATACTTCTTTGTTGCTGAAAGGACAACGAAAACAGGTATGGATGCACTCTCGACACCTGCGCAGATTACGGCTGAATTGTTTTATTTTCTGTTACTTTGTAACAGTTGTGTAGCTGCTATAAATCATCTTATGCTTTGTATGTGGGCTTAAATTAATCATTAGAGGCTAAGCTTTCAATTGGTGTGTCGCATGGCTGTATATTTTGAAGATTTAGTGCTTTAAAGTTATAAAAACGTGAATGAGTGGAAGTTTTATCGAGGTTATAGCGACGCAGTGTCCCGTCAACGTGACAGTGATCCTTGAGAGGTTGATCCATATATAAGGCGCTCCGGATTATAAGGCGCACTGTCATTTTTTGAGAAAATTAAAGGCTTTTAAGTGCGCCATATAGTGCAGAAAATACGGTAGTTACAAAACTTACATAGCGCATCCTCAAGATTCATCATGTTCCTTTTTTCCGCCCGATTACGTGTCCTCAAAAATATAGATTGTAGACTAAGTAGCCAGCATTCATCATTCCTTACAGTCTGGTTAGATGTCCCACCAACGGTTGGTTTCAAAACTTACACACAGCGTCCTCCAGTCAAACTCTGTACAGTGGCCCAAATAACGTCCACAGGTGCTGAGTCCTCCAGTTGTGGCCCCCGGTATCGAATCAAAGTCCCGCGGTCGCTCTCCGGTTCCTTGCAACGGGGGATAATCCATGCGTGTAGCGCGTCCTCCTCTTCCTCCAATTCCAGCCAGAAAATACCCGATTCCGCAGCCGGAGCGAAGGCGAAACCTCTCCCCCCGCGGGTTGTTCCCAGGGCATCACGGCAAATGAACGAGTCAGAGTTGTGTTCAGCGTGCAGTGCCAGCTCGTGTTGTATCTCTTCAGGCAGCCAAAGCCGCTGGATTTTGAGTGTGACACGGTCAGACTGGTTCAGATCACATACCATGCTTTCCTGCATCTCAGGTTCTGCCCCGATGTGTTGCTTCAAGGCATTCATTTCGACCAGCACTCCCTTCACCGCACTGTAGATCACTGATTTAAGCACACTTAGCTGCTTCTCCAAGACCCGGTTGATTAATTCCTCCATATTAGAGAGCGTGTTCACATTAGCTGCTCCGTTAGCCACCACTCCATTAGCCGCAGACATGCTAGCAAACTTCTCTGAACGAGTAGACAGCCCAGGCGACAACGAGACCCACTCTTTCGTGCCTGCAGGCGTTTTACCAAGTCACCGTGACAACAGACAAAACGATTTGGCGTTGAAGAAAAAGTAATAGACCTGGTTATTTAATGAAATACGGAGGCGAGTATAGGAGCTCAGTCTATTGCAACCATAGCGGTCGCCGGTCACGTGCTTCTCTCCACAATACACATTTTCTATGGGCTCTTAAGGCAAAAATCATGGAAACATTAATAAATTTTTTTTCACAGAACCGTAAACGTATTATAAGTGCAATACACTTACAATAAACTTGCCTCAAACTTTTACAAAGAAAACCTTGCTGTACACAGTTTTCAGATAGTAGGAAACAGAACAAATATAAAGTGCAATACAATTTATTTCCTACAGCAACAAGTGCTCTACAGCGAGTTCATGTTTCTAATTCTAAACTGGCCTCAAAATGTAGTACTTGCCATACAACGTGTGTTTAAAGTATTTACCAAATGGAAAGGCAGTGATTGGCAAAACAGGCAGCAAAGTGACAGTACTCTGATCCAATGGAAAACAAATTTGGCAGATTGACAGCACTCTAGCCCAATGGATTGGGGGGGGCACCAGGTGGGGCCAATCATATTTAAGGTGGGGGCGGGGTCCCCCCTCCATGCCCCCCTTCTAGACCAGCCCCTGTGTCTGTTTTATCCAGGGATACTTATAGCCCTGAGAAGGGGCTACACTACAGTGCATACATGGAGGTGTGTTCAGATAGGCCATAGCAGATGTAGTAGTGCGGTATGCATACAAGTCAATGGAAAAATGTGAATTAGGAAGAAATGGCTATTTTTTCATTAATTTCATGTTTATTTTAATAAAATAATATTTTTTTTAATAAATCTCCAGTGTACAGCATCACAGCATTTATAACTATTGCTAGTTTCCAATGCCCGTCCCTAGAAGGGCTTTTAAACAGTCTTAAAAACACACTCAAACATTGCCACATTAAAATGCATAAAGCACATAAACATACAAGGCACATCCATCTGTTCTTTTCTGTGTCTTGTCTTGTTTTACTTCCATGTATTGTGTATTCCCGCCTTTGTGATTGTCTGCCCTGATGGTGTTCAACCTGGTCATCAGCCCTCGTGTCACCTGTCCCTCGTTTCTTTCCTGCCTACCTTGTGTATTTAGTGTATGTGCTTTCTGTGTCTGTTGTTAGTTTGTCGTCATACTTTTGTTTGGGAAGTTGCCTGTTCCTTTGTGCTTCTGTGTTTTTGGAATTTTCCCGTGCCTTCCGTGTTCCTTGGTTTTTTCCCTGTTTGGATTTGTCTACAGCTTACGTGTTTGTAAGTTCTCTCAGGACGTGACAATAATGTAATCAGGTTGGCCTTTTGCCCAATATTTTCAATTCACGATTGTAGTCTCTCTAATGGTTAAGTCACATATGGACTCGCCTGCGACCATGAGGTAGCACAGTAAATGAGGTGAGAAAAAATCATTCTGTGCATAAATGTTTTGGCAGCATCAAAGGATAGACAGTCCCTAATTAGTCTAAAAAAATATAAGTTGTTTTTTATGGTCAGTCTAATTTTTTCACCTCAAATTTCAGGAGATTACATTACACCGAGGTATTTGACCTCTGAAACTTGCTCTATGAGCTGATTGTTTATCATTACCTCTAATTTGGTTGATGTACGCCGTTTTTTTACATTTAGTGTCAGGTATGAATTTTCTAGCCATGGGGCTATTGCATCCAAGTGTATTGATAGTTGTTGATAGCTGTCTTACCATAGGCATACAGACATGTGTCGTCTGTGTACATTTGTAAACCTGCCTCTTTGCATTATTTAGGAAGCTTCATTTATATATAGGCTAAAGAGCATCGGTCCTAAAATTTAACCCTGAGGGATTCCTGTTTTACACTTAAAAAAGATGAATTTTCATTGTTAATGCTAACGTTCATGATTCATAAGGTATGATATAAACCAAGATAGAGATTTTTCAGAAAAATTATACTTCGATAGTTTGGAGATCAGAATGTTATGGTTTACTGTGTCGAACGCCTTTATAGAGGTCTAGAAAGACGGCTCCCACCAAGTTTCCCTTGTCTATGTAAGTTTTGATTTTTTTTCAGTAAATAACACCTTGCACTTTCTGTGGAGAACCCAAATTGTAAAGGGTGTAGATCATAGGTGTCCAAACTGTGCCAGATTTGATAATGCGAAGATGCCCGGGGGCCAAGTGTCCTTTCTGACTTTTTTTAAGAATAAAAGTTACGTGCAAATGCACTGTTCTACAACAGTTTTTATTTTCATTGTTATTAAAATGTTACCAAATCACTCAGGCATGAACAAATCTAAAAAGCAACTCTGCCTTACTTTTACATCGGTTGTCAGATAACAGAAGAAACTGTATGGAAATACCTTAAACTTCCAAGAAGTTCATAAATATCTTAACCTTATATTAATTTTAAACATGACTTATTATGAGTAATGCAAAGTTTGCTAACATTCAAGTTTACAACAAATTACTCTTGCTCTTGTCTTTCACAAACCAAGGCTGCGGGCCGAATGATATCTGGCCGTGGGCCGTGAATGGCTCCCGGGCCGGACTTTGGACATGCCTGGTGTAGATAGTTATTTATTTCTAGGTGATTCGTTAGTTGTATTGCCAACATATTTTCCAAAACCTTTGAGAAAACAGAAAGGATGCTTATTGGCTGATAATTGCCCACCTGATCCGCTGCCCCCAGATTTAAAAATTGGAATGACTCTAGCTTGTTTCCATATTTCTGGGAACTTTCCACTAGTCATGGAGGTGTTGATCAGGTGAGTTAATGGTTCAGCCAATATATTACAACATACTAACATCTGGACTGTCACACACAGAAACTGCTAACATCTGGACTGTCAATCAGTTGATTAACTTCCATAAAACAGGATTATGTTGTTGCTGCTGCTGCCAAGCGTTTCAATGCACAGGCTTAGCAGCACAGAGTACGCTACATGCATTGCCCCGTTTTTGTGTTTTTAAAGGTCCCATGGCATGAAAATGTCACTTTATGAGGTTTAACATTATGTGTTCCCCCAGCCTGCCTATGGTCCCCCAGTGGCTAGAAATGGCGATAGGTGTAAACCAAGTCGTGGGTATCCTGCTCTGCCTTTCAGAAAATGAAAGCTCAGATTTATGAGGTCATAAGGAGCAAGGTTACCTCCCCTGTCTCTGCTTTGCCCACCCAGAGAATTTGGCCCACCCATGAGAAAGAGACATCATGGCTTTCAAACGAGCACAGTGGCAGTTGGTCAAGGCCACACCTCCACTCTCCACCTTGCCCCCCCTCTCTCCTCCTCAATAGCTACAGACACAGAAATGGCACATCCTAAGGAAAGCTCATTGTGGGACTGGCTCTAGTGGCTGTAATTCTGCACCAAGGCTGAATTTTGGGAAAGAGACTTCAGATACAGTATTAGGGGACCACTAAGGTCTATATAAAAGCATCCAAAGAGCACCATGTAATGGGACCTTTAAATTATATTGTAGTATAATGGATGGGCAGGTTTGGATATTTCATCATGTAAAAATCGGGGGAATTGAAAGTCCACTACATAACAAACAAATGTTACTGGGACCACTACAGATGAACATTTAATATCTATATTAGCATTATAGACACCGCTGACTATCCCTGTAACAATTTGGCCACAATTAAGCACATCAAGCATACACGCTCCAGACAAGGTTTTGAGCTAGTCTTGTTTAAACACTAATGGCAAATGTTCTAGTTTCTCATTTGTAAATATATTTTCTAAAGAGAATTGTGGGTTTTGGCTGGTCAGACAACATTTGACGACATTGTCATGGATCTTGGGACTTGTGATCAGCAATTTTTCACATTTTATAGACTAAATAATGTATTTATTAATTGAGAAAGTAATCAGTAGATTAATTCATAGCCAATATTTGGATTTACAGACATTTATTTGTGGGAGATTCCAGGAAGGAGCAATATTTTTTTAACTGCGTCACAGCCACTGCTGAGCGTCTTGCTAAATGAGCCAAAACTGCAATAACTAACTTCTTGTTGCTTTTACAGCACATGCAGTAAAGTAGGAAACCTTCTGTCTTCAGCATTTAAACTTTTGATATGAAAAATATTTGCCTATTTATATCCTGGACTTTTCAATGAGAATGGAGTACATGTTATTTTACACGTTTAAGGGTGTATAATTGAACAGAGTGTAAGATGATATGAGTGTTTGTGGTGCTGTGAGGCATCTGAGAGCTGATGATGGCTGAACAGTGAGCACAGGGAGCCAGGACTTCTCAGTGGGAGAATGTCAATCACAGCAGGGGAGGGCTCTGGTTGGATATCCAACTCCCCCAAATCATGTCCTGAAAATCTCAAGCATCAGGCCACATTACAAGCTAAAAACATTTGTCACCTGGTATGGTATAAAGGAGATCTTTGCCATCAGATTTCACCAGTAAAACAGGGTAAATGACATATCTGGTTGAGGTTAGATCAAACCCTAGGCATAACTGATAAGGATACAGTATATATCTCTGTGCAATGTATACACTCCCAGTGAATTCTCCTTATTTTGAAGATGACAATTTTGATATACTCCATTCAGAAATCGCCCATTTCTAGGCCCAGGAAAATGTTTACCACACCAACCATCCAGTCGGAACAACCTTCATTGTGAAATAAATCAAAGTGGCAGGGTACATAGTTAATGGTAGGTTCAGAGGGCACTCTTTAGGGAGATTCACACGGGGCATGATTACTCAACGATCAATAAATGTTTATTAAGAATTTCGTTGATCACGTTAATTTGTTATCAATTACACTAATGCTGGTTGCGTTGCGTAGTGTGAGTCTTGAAGCAATTAAATTAATTTCACAGTGTGGCAGCAATTAAACATTTTACCACTCGGGGGCAATATTTGACTCCATACTCAGTTACCTGGCTGCGAGTTTCCATTTTGATTTCAAAAGTTATCATGACACGGCGAAGTGTGGCATGGGACCATTTAGATTTTTTTTTTTTTTTTTAAACGACTTAGTTCACAGCAAACACGGAGATGTCGTGTATAAGTACAACACGGCCACGACTCAAATGATGTAGCCTACCACTAAACAAAGTGCATCCGACCTTGGTTAATGTCTGTGGCGCGCGCGGTGCATCCTGCTCTGTATCAATCTAGCATAAACTCGGCGTTAGCATGGAGGAGCTGCGATGCACAACGAGCAGAGAAAATTACCCAAGGGATCTGCAAGTTCATTGAGATGGATTTTGGAACCAGCATATCACATTTTGTCAAGACGTACCATCACCAGACTGGTAGAAACTCACTACGAAGAACGGAATAAGGTTCCCCGGGCTGGCCAAGTTAGCGCGGAGGTACCTGCGCATCCCAGCAACGTGGCTGTTTTCGGCGGCTGGACTGACGGTCACCAGGTAGCGGTCGCGTCTGACCCCAGATCATGTTTCTCAACAAACATCAGTAGAATGGTGCAGAAGTTGTATCTAAGTTAGCCTACTGGTTATTTTTTATTAGGCTTTGTCCGTGCCTTGGATAGTTTTGAGTTACACTTTGACAAAACCTGTCAGATCTAAGTATTATTATGTTTTTGGTTAAGTTATTATTTAATATGAATTTTTTTATTTATTATTTTGGAAAAAATGAGGGACTCTGTTTTAGAACGCTGGCTCGCAGCTGCAGGTTCTGCTGCTTCAGAGCACCGCATCTATAATCTATATCTTTATCTATATCTTAACCTCCAGTTTAACTGCCACAAGTGGTTCTTCTTGTAATTAAGCTCTCAAGGAAAAACACGTTTTTTTTTGTATTTTCATTGCATTTTTAATTTTTTTTAAATTTAAATAAATAATGAATTTTAATATAAAAATATTAATGATTAATCAATAGTTGATCGTTAATTCTCCCGACGATCGACTAAGGAAATTTAATCAAATGCCCATCCCTAATTCACACACTCCTCAGCTCTTGGGTCTAGTGTGGTAGAATGCAATCACTGACATGGACCTCTCCACTATCAGTACATTCACTGTCGGATAGCAATCCCCCCTTTCAGACCACAACCAAATAAATTTGTTCTTTAAACTCTCAGGTCAAATGGGTGCCAAAGGGAGGGAACCCAGTAAGCCATATACATTAAATTCTAGTTACAGATGTGCCCTAGAAAGTGGAGACAAATTCATGGCCCTAAACTCACCTAATCTGATGAATGACATTTCCATATATGACCAAAACTATGTTCCTATCAAAGATGGTGTGAACAAGGCAATTCATGATATAAACATAATATTGCTTAGGCAACTATTAAAGCTGACCTCATAAAACAAAAATGTAAGCCTGTTAAAAGGCAATGTGTTGACAAATGGTTTGATGAAGAATACAAGACCATCAGAAAAGACCTCAGAAAAATAGCAAATTTAAAATATCACCAACCCAACAACCCAACTCGACGCATTACATACAATGAAATTTTAAATACAAATCTACATTTAGGAAGAAAACACATTGACATGGCGGTGTGCGGTCTAGCAGGTGCTGCCTTGCTGCCATCCAGTTTCAGAATCTCTCAAAATTCATCTCTGAAACAGTAATGCCAGAAAAGTGGTGTCATATCCAAAGGCAACATACGTTATGGCAAGATTACCACATTGATCGTCATCTATATTGTTGCTCTTTTCGCCAATTCAGTGCGGCCGTGCTTCAATACACTCGACCGACGCGGAGGGAATGAGTACAGCTGTTCCAAACATTTCAAGTCTCCTTTGTTCTGTGGATATAGGCCTACTCACATATGTTTGCCTAGTGGACAATTTGCTTTATATTGCAACGTTCTTAACAATGGAAAAGTGGCAATCCAAAATACTACTTCTTAAAAAAAATTATCACACACAAGGCAACTACTGCGAAAACTTTCTGGATAACTGCTTACGGGAGATGTTCATTTTAATCCCGGGCCTGTTGAGGAAGATGTGGGTCTAAATAACCATTGAGCGGTACTTGCGGATAATACCAATCAATATCCTGGGTTGGATAATATGCCGGGGTATGAATTTACCATCCTAAACAGCAATCTGCTTGCCACCGAATCCGCCAGACTGGGTCTGGGTTCCAGCTGACTTTATTTCATCACCAGGAAGGATCCTGCCGAGCGCTGTGATGTCTTGCATGAAAAATCATGTGCAAAAACTAACAAACTGTGCATCACATTCAAAATGTAAGATAAATCCTGCAATTGTGAAACACCAAGGTATTAAACTTTTCCGCACTGTAAACCAGGCTTGCATGCTGTGGGATTCTCAGGCTAAACCAAGCTGATTAGTAGGAGGACATTTAAATATCTGAAGCGCAATTCCTAAAGAGGATCAACTGCAGCATCTCTTATATGAATCAAATTTGGACTTCCTTTGCTTGACAGAGACATGGCTACACAAAAACTCCCCGGCTGACGAGACAGGAATGTTGGTCGCGGTGGCGGAGTATTGTTTTACGTCAAGGACAGTATAAATTGTGCCCAAATTCATTTGTCAGATGTTGATGATTTGGAATGCATTGTTCTTAAATTAACTATCTCAACTCAAATGTCTTCTACTATGATTGGAATGTACAGACCACCGTCCACAAAAATGTTTTTTTTTACGATAAATTGAATGCCCTCTTAAAGGAATGTGATACTAAAAATAAGATTATTTTATTAGGATATTTTAACTTAAATTGGAGTGATAAAATAAAAAGGAAAGAGCTAAAACGTGTTACAAGTAATTTTGAATTCCAACAGGTAATTGAAGGGCCTAGGAGGATAATTAGTTCATCAGAGACACACGATTTGGCTTTCACAAATAGACCAGAAAGAATAAAAACATCTTACAATTTGGTCACAGGGCTATCTGACCACAATATGATCCTGATTGTAAGAAAGCTCTCAAAAAGGCATTACATTTATCAACCTATACAAAGTTAAATCAGTATGTAATCCCTAAAAATCAGTTACCCAGTCTTCAGCATGCAATTAAAGAAATCAGTTGGAATGAACATCTTGCTCATGAAGTGTTGATGAAAACTCCAAATCTCTCATGGTTAAACTTGAAACAATTATACACAGTTTTATGAGAGAAATTAAAAGTAAATCTGGCAAAAGAAACCATCTACCTTGGATAAATATAAATAAGGTCACTAATGAAACAGAGGGACCATGCCCTTAATATGGCTCTCAAGAATAAACTGGTTAATCAGAGATGTTTATATACCACATTCAGGAATAAGGTTTTAGAAGAACTCAGGCAGGCAAAAGTAACATTTTTATTGATGATATTCGTGAAGCCAAGGGAAATACCAAAGAAATCTGGCATAATCTAAAAAAATTAACACGGAAATCATACACAATCAATAAACCAATACAACTGAATATAGATGGAAATGTAACCCATGATCCAAGTAAAGTGGCAGCAGCATTTAATTATTTTATTAATTCCATAAATGCTCTATCTCAGAATTTTGCCAGATCAAATTACTTTCTCACTCCTTTAGATACAATGCCCCCATTATTACTTTTAGAGGAGTGACAAACTTTAAAGGTCCCATGACATGGTGCTCTTTGGATGCTTTTATATAGACCTCAGTGGTCCCCTAATACTGTATCTGAAGTCTCTTTCCCGAAATTCAGCCTTGGTGCAGAATTACAGCCACTAGAGCCAGTCCCACAATGAGCTTTCCTTAGTATGTGCCATTTCTGTGTCTGAAGCTATTGAGGAGGAGAGTGGGAGGGTCAAGGTGGAGGGTGGGGGTGTGGCCTTGACCAACTGCCACTTTTCTTGTTTGAAAGCCATGATGTCTCTCTCTCATGGGTTGGCCAAATTCTCTGGGCGGGCAAAGCAGAGAAAGGGGAGGTAACCTTGTTTGTTATGACCTCATAACGAGCAGATTCCAAAACGTCTCATCTGAGCTTTAATTTTCTCAAAGGCAGAGCAAGATACCCAGGGCTCGGTTTACACCTATCGCCATTTCTAGCCACTGGGGGACCATAGACAGGCTGGGGGAACTCATATTAATGTTAAAAAACCTCAAAGTGAAATTTTCATGCCATGGGACCTTTAAAGTAAATTTCAATCATCTCTTCTATTAATGGTTCAAAGGCAAAAGATATATATGGGATGGACAAAGAATTTATAAAAACCCATAAGGAGGCACTCACCCCATCTATTACAAAAATTGTAAATTGGTCAATTAATGAAGGAGTGTTTCCCAGTTCTTGGAAGACTGCAATAATAACGCCAGTATTCAAATCCGGTGATCATAGTGTCATCAGCAACTATTGACCGATAAGCATTCTTCCAGCAGTTTCAAAAATGGCAGAAAAATGGATATCTGAACAGATTACAATGTATTTAAATGCAGGTTCTTTCCCATTACATCCTATGCAATTTTGATTTAGAAAACATCATTCTACGGAAACGGCTAATAATTCTGTTGGAAAATATAAAGGCTAAACTTGATGGGTGGAGTGGTCAGAGCTAAGATGTCTGCACCTTAATACTGATAAAACAGTATGTATGTTTTTTTCCAGAGCCAGATGTTATAGTAGCAGGGAAAAGACTTCCAGTGGTCCAAGAGCGCAAATATCTGGGAATAATAATAGATTCACGTCTTTCATTTAAAACACAGGTAAAAAAGGTCATAAACAGAATCAAATTTAACTTGGCAAATTTCAGACACATTAGGAATAGTTTATTTACAGAGGCCTCAAAGTTATACATTATTGCTATGATCTTATCACTTATGAATTACTGTCTTACCAGTTGGACACAGACAGGTCGGACCACATTACGAACAGTAATGGGCCTTGAAAACGTTGGATAAAAAGTTAAATTCATATCACCATTGTAAAATCTTAATTAAATATGATCTGTTAAACTGGCAAACATGATTAAGTTTGGAGATATTTTACTTGTATATAAAAATTGTCATCATATGAAATACTACATAAATTCATCCAACAAAATCTAAACTCATCCACCAGAGTATCTACAAGAGGGGATTGTAAAATACCATGTAGAAAAAGAAGTTTTGGACAGTCAGCTTTTTCCTTTCGAGTTGCCCATACATGGAATAACATACCCACAGAACTAGGGAACATCACATCTATCAAATCCTTCTCCAAATCCATAAAACATTGGTTATTGACTAATCAAATATGCTGCCATAATACAGAATGTTTGTATTCGTTGCTACAGTGTTGTTGATGTGTTCTAATGTGTGTCTATGCACTTTTACTTGTGTGTAACTGTGTATGATACTTGTGTTATGTTTTTCTCATGCCATCAACCTGCCAGTGGTCTGTGTACTTTTTCGTTCATTCGATTTTCATTTCATAAACAGGTATTATAAAACAAAAAATGAATGGTTATTTGATTTTCGTTTTAAAATACAACATTTGAAATTGAAAGACGAGGCGTTTTTTCCTTTTCATGGTCAAAAGGGGATGGGAGAAATTTAAATTATGCTGTGATTTTCATTTTCTATTTCATATAACAAAAATAAAATCACTTGGAAATAGAAATGAAAAAAGGCTTGTTTTTTCATATTCAGAGACCGGATGTTGTCATTTCCAAGGCAACAGCGCCAGCGTAACCTACCAGTGTTGCTTTCAGCCCAGGCTAAACTTACTTTGCTTGGGGGGAATTTTATTTCATAATGTCACATTTATTTATTACCCTCTCTCCCTGCCTCCCCGGTTCGAAAGTCGAACCAGCTGAGGAAACAGAGTTTCAGTTCACGGCTGTAACGGTACCGTTACGCCACCGTTAACAATCCCAGCAAACTTTCTGTTGCTGCCGTTAAGCTTGCTGATCTGGCAGAGAGTCACCGGCAGTTCGGGATCAGATTATGGGGATCAGACCTCCGGTGCTGTGTCTAATATTATATTAGCTGCTGCTTCAGCTAGCTAGCAGCTAGCCACCAGCCGTGTGACCTCAGTCCCCGGTTCGCGCCCCGGTGCTGACTGACTCTGGTCCGTCTAGATAGCGATATGCTATGATGCACCTATGTCAGGCAGGCTTGCTAGCTCTGTGAGATAACCAAACTTCCTTTGAATATAACGTACACATAAATAGACGGAATAAATAAAAGTCCCCTGAAATAAATATAAGTAAAACATATGTATTTAGGCTATTGAACTATAATGACTAATGCCTATATGTTCATATGTAAAGGGGGGCAAAAAACGGCCGATCAGTCGCTCAGGAAGTTATACAGTTTCCCTCAACAGCAGCTTAACGTGGTTTAATGTACCTAAACAATGATCAATCAGATATCAGTCAGATAACATCCATAATAATTGGACTTTGGGTTACATTTTTTTACAGTTTTTAGTGGTTATGAAGATTAGAATAGAGAGAGAAATTTGGTAATCATTGATCATTGTTATAGGTAGCCTACAAACCACGTTGAGCTTTTTTCACGTTTTGCGTTAGAATGTTCCTTCTGCAGTTGAGGGAAACTGTAGCCCATAACTTCCTGAGCGACTGATCATCTGTTTTTTGCCCCCCTTTACATAAATATGGCTATGAAATAGTCAGCACCGGGGAGCGAACCGGGGAACCAGGTTATAGGGCTGGTGGCTAGCTGCTAGCTGTGTCATTATTTACTTGTCTATGCCTACGTCTTTCTTGTTTTATGTGTACACTACAACAATACATTGTTGTAGTGTATCTATTGTTTTTAACCCATCAACCTGCTAGGGACTGCAGATGAAAATTAGCCATGTTCCCCAATGTCTAAACACAACACCCTTTTCTAAAGCTACATAAACACAGCCACACCTTCTCACTTCAAAACTCAAACTTTCACACCAAAAGAGCAGCTCTATAGCTTTCAAAAATGTAAACACTTTACACATCATCTACAGCAAAACAATTGAAAACACAATGCTCAATTTGTGAGAAGGTTCTTTGTTTCATAACTGCCAATGCATATTTTTAGAAACTTTACAGTAATGGATCTTCTTAGATCTCTGCAGAGGATTAGGCATTTAGATTTGTGAGTTTCATATGAAGAGTATAAATCTATAGTAAATTCTGCATGTACACTACTGTAACACAACTCAATGCAAAAACAGAATCTATTGCACACAACAGTACTCTTGAAAACATGATCAGGGTGTGAAGTTTTATTTACTTTATTCACACCACACACACACCACAATCACGGTGCGGCATCATGTCGCTGAGCTGCATCGAGCCACATCACCTCATCCACATCGCAGGCTATATTGTCTCTTGCCAAGCACCGTGGGAAAAACGCCCTGGAATGGCGAATCTATCCTTGGAAGGCCTCCACTGGGATGTCAACACAGGCCAGCTCCATTGCCCTTAGGAGGTTCTCTCTAGTGTATGGTTGTCTGTCATAAACCTTCCATCTCCACGATGAGAAGAACTCCTCTATAGGGTTCAGGAAAGGGGAGTAGGGTGGCAGACAGACGTTTAAAAAGTGGTTACTGTTGGTGGTGAACCACTCTCTGATTTGGTTTGTTCTGTGGAAGCATACATTGTCCCAAATGATCACATAAATGTGATGTGCGGGCCCAGGATGGTGTTGTTGGCGGTCCAGGAGGATGTCTTTTAGCTCCTCTAGGAAGGTGAGGAGACGTTGGGTGTTGTAAGACCCAAGGACAGCATGCCGGTGGACAAGCCCCTCCAAACCCATGGCCGCACAAAGAGTAATATTAACCCCCCGTTGGCCAGGAACCTCAGTGATGGCTCTTTGGCCAATGATGTTACGGCCTCTTTGCCTTCGTTTCTGCAGGTTGAAGCCAGCCTCATCCAGGAAGAGTTACTCATGAGGTCTGGCCATCGCGTCCAACTGTAATATCCTCTGTGAAAATGTGAAAGTGCACAGGTGTTCAGAACGACAGTCAATTAGGTAGCACATTATTGTCCAGAAGTAATGTAGGCCACTGAGCAACACAGTATGTCCACTAACTGTACTGTGAACATGGATGTATACTTACTTGCACATACTTGTAACGTAGGTCTTTGTGTCGCGCAGAGTTGCGCTCAAAGGGAACCCTATAGACCTGTTTCAGCCGCATCTTTTTGTGCCGGAGAACTCGGTCTATTGTGGCCAAGCTGACATCATCAATGCTCTCAAAGTTGACATTATCGGCAATGACTTTGTCTCTGATCTCCCGGAGTCTGATGAGGTTGTTCTCACGAACCATATCCACAATGAGGGTTTCTTGTAAATATGGCAACCCTCCCACCTCTATGTGGCATTCTTTCAACTCTAAAGAAAGAAACATGTGTTGTCAATTGACATGTTTTACAATACAGTAACAACTGATTTGAAACCAATAGACTACTTTCACAGGCTTGTAAAATTGTATTGTGACAAAGAAAGCAATGGAGTACAATACCTGTTGTGTTGTTTGAATGCCCTGATAATGGTGGCCACGGTGAACCTTTGGACGGACTCTTAGTCCTGCTTCAGCCATTGTCATGCCATGGACAATGACGTGGTAAATGACTGTTGCTTGCATCTCGTCCGTAATGATGGTGCGAGGTTGTCTTGCTCTCCCTCCTGGACCTTCTCCTCTCCCTTGTTGGCCTCCTCCTTTCCCTTGTTGGCCTGCTCCTCTTCCTCCTGTGATTTGAACTCCTCTTCCTTGTTGGCCTGCTCCTCTTCTTCCATGGCCAGCTCTTCTCCCTCCTCTGACTCGAATTCCTCTTCCCCTGACTCTGCCTTCATCCATTGTGTTTGTTTGGAATCTTCAGCAAACTGTGCACTCTGAACTTGCTTTTATACATGTGGTCACAGCATTAGCAACAAGTGTCTTCAATTTTGAGTCGTTGTGTGTAATGAATGACGCCAGGTGTGTTCATTGTGTTCAAATATTGCTGACTGTGGCAAGCATTTTGCATCACTTGAGCTTTCATTTGAGAATATGAGCAGAGTTCTTTTGCAACTTGTGTTTTAGAAAAATGTGTTAAGATTTATGAGAACGGAGGATTGTGTTTTGTGAATTGTGTCTTCATGTGAAATGTGTTTATGATATTGGAAAATGATGGCTAGATTTAGTGAATGTGTTTAGACAACTGGTCATTTGGTTTAGAGGATTGGCTTTTGTGTTTTAGCATTTGAGAAAAACTGTAATGTGCGCTGTCCCTTTTTAAATAAAGAAATCTAAAAAAAGCTGGTACTGAGGCTAACTGCCGGGACACCGGGCACATGATATAGACTTTATATCCTGTGTGGAGTGTGTGCCGTTGGAAATGGTTTATTGCAAATGTTGTACCAAGCATAGGGGCAGGGCAAACTATCACCAATTAAGTGTGCAATGATGCCTTAGACAAGAATCATATGAAAGGGGCATGGCAAAATCATAGAGGGCAGTGCAAACCGTCACCAATGAAAAAGGAACTCTCTGCTGAGTCAATGATACCTCACACAAAAGTGTATGAGAAACGGGTTAATAGTTATGAAAGCCTAGGAAACGGTTTGGCGGGGCAAAACGTCGTTAGAGTATGACACGTGGAAATGGCGAAATATGCACTTATTTTGAATAGTAAATTCAAAATAGTGGACTTCCTGTTGAGTTTAGGGTGTGGCTCCAAGAGGCTTCTTTGAAAGTCTGGACATGATACATTCTCCTCCCAAATTTCATACATCTAGGTGAAACGGACTGCAGGGGCTAATTCTTTGAAGATTTGTAGGGAAGGCTAGTGAGCCATTTCTGCACGGCCATCAACAAAAAACATAAAATATCTATTATTATATCTATATATATATATATTTTAAACCAGGACTGATGCGTGTGCAATTTTGGTGAGTTGTTACGCATGTTAAGCCCCTCAAAAACGTCATTCACTGGGGAAAAAAATAAACAGAGCAGTTAAATAGGGCCTTCTCCAATGTTGTTGGTGCTCGGGCCCTAATGATCAGACTATCTCTCTACTTCAGAGAGAGAAAGCAGAGACAGATCCCAACAAAAGTACAGGTTCAGTGACCACAAACAAACAGCAATTGAAATAGGAAGACACAAAAAGTCATGGCAATCAAAAGAAAACAGAACAAGTGGTCACTGTTCAACAGGTGAGGTTGAGAAAGAGATGCACTTTATCCTAAAAAAGTAGAGCATTCAATGACACAAGGAACATTTATTATAACAAATATAAGAGCCGAATGATTTCTCAAAGTAAAAAAATTCTCCTGGGAGAAGGAGACAGGGCAAATTTTAATGCCCAATATGTACAAAAATAAGAGAGAATCCAGGCAGATACAGACAGCACCACACACTGCTAGTGGGTCAGAAGTGATGACTAACTCCAGATTTCCACTGGATGCATAACAGCTGCGGACCAGCTCCGCTGCGTGTCTGCTGCGTGCTCTGCTGTCCGTCAATACCCACTAGGTCTGGATTTGTTGCGGCACGGCTGTGGCCATGACTGACAGCTGTAGTCACAAGGACCCACAAGTTCGCGAATTCAGGTAGAATAGAGCCACTAAACCAACAACAGTTTGTTTCCATCCAGAGGAATAGAGGGGAAACAACTCTGTGTTGTGTTTTCAAGGTGTAGTGCAGGGAAATATGATCTGCCGTGAGCACGGTGTATTTTATTTTGAAAATTAACCGGATGTTTTATTTTGTTTCTGTGCTCAACTTCCTGTCCCGCACTATCTGCCGTGTGCTGAATTGCTGTGGAGCTCTCCGGCGTCCGGCAAAAATAGAAGCTCTGCGTATCTGCTCCGGAGGGCTGCGGATCGCCGGAGCTGGTACGCAGCCGGAACACAGCCGTTCTGCAGTCAGTGGAAATACACACACTGACTTTAATTGAAACCTAATGACTCCGCCGCCGTTCCGGTGCCGTTCCGCAGCCATTCCGCAGCTGGTGGAAATTGGGGGTAAGAGGGAGTACTTGTATTAGTCTACATATTGTTTTTTGAGGAAAGGATTGCATATTATACCTTTAAACCCGCTGGGGTCTAAGCCATTTATTGTATTCAATTTTTGGGTCCCCAGAGGCCTGTACTACGAATCAACATCAACATGCCCTGGATTTCTTTCAGTTACCCGGCTTCACTAACCCTAACAACCGCGGTCCCACATAACCTGTGTCACGATGGTGGTTATTAAAGTGATGGTTCGGAGTAACTTCACCCTAGGGTCCTTTGCACCATGACCTCGAGCCAAACACCCCCCCAGAAGCTTTTTTCATCTGGGTCTAACATTGGGAGAGTTAGCGTAGAGTAGCGTTATCAGCTGAATAGCTTATTAGCGCAGGGGCTAATGGACCCACGTTTGTATCTGGTAAATGACCCCACTAATAATGCCCGAAATGATACCAAACGTCTACAGTAGTACAAATAGGTTATGCACTCATAAAACGATGGATTGGAAAGTTTGTAAGTACACCAGAAGTTTATGAACACTTGCCTGCTGGCTTCTGCTCTCTGCTGTTGTTGCTGCTGCCGGGACGTCTACAAATTACAACACCGAAAAGAGATGCAACAAAAATATTTTTTAATTAAACTTTTTTTTTAGTAAGTGCTACAGTATAACTAGCAGGAGATAAGTAATAACTGAGATAAGTTTGGAGACATTACCTTATTTAATCATTTCATTAAATTGCAGGTAGCAGCAGCAGAGAGCAGAAGCCAGCAGGCAAGTGTTCATAAACTTCTGGTGTACTTACAAACTTTGCAATCCATCGTTTTATGAGTACATAACCTATTTGTACTAGTGTAGAAGTTTGGTATCATTTCGGGCATTATTAGTGGGGTCATTTACCAGATACAAACGTGGGTCCATTAGCCCCTGCGCTAATAAGCTATTCAACTGATAACGCTACTCTACGCTAACTTTCCCAATGTTAGACCCAGGTGGAAAAAGCTTCTGGGGGGGTGTTTGGCTCGAGGTCATGGTGCAAAGGACCCTAGGGTGAAATTACTCCGAACCATCACTTTAACTAGTTCAATCAACCCAGGGTTTCCCAGTCCAGCGGTGCACGCGTTCACATAAAAGAGGTAGTGTTTGCCAGCACGACCAATCGCAAACATCTACCAGACGCATACGCATATTTTATGTAAGAAGAGCAAATTATAATTCTACATAAATATGAAGAACACAGACACGGTTTTGCAGGCAAAATGCAATACAGTCGCTGCTTCCTAAAACCTGAAAGCTGGCAAAAAAAATTGCTATTTAGCCTATTATTTCAGTTGCAACCCTGGCAGTGGGAAGCCATCGTGAGAGAAAATAAAATATATAAAAACATAATTCAAACCGATGTGCGCAATGGCAACACACGGCTCAAGAAGACGATAGCCTATATGTAATTCCCTCCCATTACTATATATTTCATAAAAAATACCCATCAGGGAATGTTAACGGGGTTGTCGGTCTCTAAATATTTTAACTTTTATGAGCGCACCCCTCTCTCTCTCTCTCTCTCTCTCTCTCTCTCTCCCTCTCTCTTTCTCCCTCTCTCTCTCTCTCGTTCTCTCTCCGCGCACCAAGCTCCGCCTGATCTTCTAAGAACAGTGACACCGTTATCTATCAAGTATTTATTGGTCAGTAGGCGGTGCTTTTACACCAGTTGATCTCTTATCTCCAAATAAAACCCTGGGTTTATTTATTTATTTTATTTATTTTATTTATTTTATTTATTTTATTTATTTTATTTATTTCATTTGTCAGGGACAATGTACAAAATACATTAATCTTACGAAAAGATGTTTTGTACCAGAGTTAGCTAATGCTAGTTTCCATCTGCAGTCCCCGGGCAGGTGAGTTACAGTTGAACCTGAAGTTACCTCGTTGTTATATGACTATAAAGACAAAAGAAAAGAGTAAATGGAAATTGAATCTCACAGAAATGTATTGAAATCACACAGAGACCAATAATATGTAAGACTTTTGGAAATTGTTTGCGCAAGTCTGGGCAATCAGAGGAAACAAAAATAAACACTGTAATTAACAGAAATATAAAGCTATTTAGGTTTTTTATCCAAAAGTTAGTTGTGTTATCTCCAATGCATTTCCTGTCTGCTTTGAGAAATCAGTAGGTCAAATCATACTCATTTCAACCTCCAGGCTGTATGAATGACCTGCAGCTCTGCTACACACACACACACACACACACACACACACACACACACACACACACACACACACACACACACACACACACACACACACTGAATACAAGGCCCTCCTGCTTGCAAGCTGCCTGTCTTCTGACTTGACTTCATGTGATTAGTCGACACAACCAGCAGTCAGACAGTCAGAGGCCAAGATGGTATGGCTATCAGTAAACAATTCAATTTCATACAAAAAGATAACTTTTCATCCGTGGATTTATCGTTCTAGAATTATTGTGCAAAGTTTCCGAAAAGTCACTGAAGCTTCAGGCCGGATTACTAAGCTCCTGGAAGGGCTCTGAGCTCACCAAAGCCCTCTTTGAAAAAGGCCCTGCTGTTAGCTATCAGGCTAAAAACACAGAACAAGGCTAGCGTGAGCTGATGCAGAAATATTGAAGATTAAGTGAGTTGATTTTTGAATTCATAATTATTTATTTATTTTACAAAGACACTGTAATTCACTGATGAATAAACAAGCTTCTGAAAGGTGTACAATTGCATGGAAGACCTCATTGAAACGGCAAATTTCTCTGCTTCTAAACAAATAAAAGGCAAGGTGAAAAAATTTTTTTTCGGTCATCGACTGCCAAAACCGAAGTTAGACTCATCCGTGCGACTTAAAAAATTATTAGGCTGTTTTGAGGGCGAGACAGCCAGTACTGAAGGCTTAGTGCATGATACAAAGGGAATTGAATGTTCCAAATGCACCATGTACAAAAGGTTTTACCTTTGTAGTTAACAACAAACTACTACTGTAAAACAGCCATGTGATCCGCTGGAAGGGAGGACAGGTGCTTTAGCAAGCTGAGAGTTTACAAGAATTTGCTTACTAACATAAACAGTTAGACTACATGTCATTTCAGCATGTTTGTAGCCAGGGGCCGAACAATCCGGAACGGCTAATTGGCAGTTTCATACATCAGTGTTTCCTGTTTGTTTAAAATAACACCAGATATCCATTCCAGTGTTTCCCCTGTTCACTCTCAGCAGCACACCATGAGTTCATGAACAAGGCAAGTGTCTGTGGTGAGTTCACATGTCTGTAAAAATAGCAGGGCAGTCGCATACTATCTGGTAAAGTCAGTTAAACAGGTGAAGATCACGTTGCTAGTAGCCTACTGGTTACCAACATCCACTGTGGCACTGTCCGTTCATATCTTCCAAAATGAATTATGCTTAGAATGGTCTGAATCTGAGAAAATATTTCATCAACATCAAAATTTACGAAAACTAAATTCCAAAAACTGGCCAGTAGGTGTCACTGTAGGACCTATTAAGAGCTACAAAACACTACCATCATGCTAGCTCAAATGGTCCAAGCATTGTGCAAATCATGGCATTGGCAAAATCAGAAGTACGTAATGAATTTAAATTTAGCATAATCACTGAGTATATAAGCAAAAACTTTAAAGGCTGTGCTACATTGGAATCAGTTAAAAGCCTCCTCCGTCTGAGTGAGACACTAGGGGACATTTTGCATCAATAACTTAAGCCAAAGGAACCGGACCAAGAGTTGGATTGTGACGCACTGGGTTGTTTTGCAGCAGTCGGCTAACAGGGCCACGGTGAAGTAAACATCACTAATGTTATGGCCTATAAGCTGTGCATGAATTGGACTAAAAAAGATGCTGGTACTCAGTGTCCAAAAATGAACTAGTTCATAGTTCTTTTTTCCATATGTTGCTGCGAGCTATTATTTTTCAAAATTATTGCTACAGCCCATATAGAACCATAGACCGCAATTATTATATCAGTTTTAACACTGAAACTATGCGTCAGATTTCATCTTCATATCCAATCAGTTCAATGTGCCGTTTCAGGTTTGCTGTGGATGTGACTGAAGTGCAGATTTTCTTTTTGAAAACCGGCGGGCAAAGTTTGCACAGAAATGTAAGATTTTTCCTATCCTCACCGACCTTGTCATACAACTCGTTTAAATGATCATACGAAGCCTCCTTGCTGCTTTGTCGCCTATATGCTGCTGTCTCCTCCATGCTGCTTTTTGTTTTGATGATGCATGCAGCGGTGCGACACTGACGGCTGGTGTTGCCAGATTGGGCGTTTTTTCCATATTAAGGCCTGTTTACGGTGTGTTTTAGCCGGGTTTTCGCTTGGAAGGCTCTATAGAAATCTGGCACCCATTGAACGAAGTTAAACTGAAAGAGCGTGCCGTTCACAGACACCAGAATGAACGAGTTCAGAGTAACATTCATCAGGCAGTAATACAGTTCAGTTCACGTTCGCCCAAAATATGAACGAGTTCATGAGGCACAACACTGCTGGTACTCTAATTCAGCAGTTGCATGACATAATCATCACATGTGTCTTGGATATATATTTATATGCCTGTCTTGTCTATGTTTATTCATTACAATTATCCATGTTACCAAGAACATGCTGTGTGAGAGATGCAGTTATGCAGGTGTTTAAGCCTACTCACCACAGGAGGTGGCGGTACGCCGTAAGAAGTAAGGGTACCCATGTGGACAAACATCAGAAGTGCCGGTACTCAGTAGGCTACTGGTGAGTTCCAGCACTGCCTATAAGTGCAATAAAATCTTTATGAGCAGCAAGACAATACTTTGGCTACATCTGTTCATAAGGCATAACCAGGGCCGGAGAGGGACTCATTTTCAGCCCTAGAGTTTAATGCCAGCCCACTTTACTTCACGACTGACTATATTAAAATAATGTCATTAAAGCAACACTATGTAACTTTTAGCTGCAGCTACAGTTCCAATGAGACAACCAAGCGGCGGATAGCGCGAGCTGTAGTTCCAATGAGACAACCTGTAGGGGGACCGAAGCGGAAAACGTTACATAGTGCTGCTTTAAAACCTTAGTATATTCTATTCAATTCAATTCAGTTTTATTTATAGTATCAAATCATAACAAGAGACACTTTACAGATAGAGTAGGTCTAGAACACACTATAATTTACAAAGACCCAGCAATTCCAGTAATTCCCCCAAGAGCAAGCATTTAGTGCAACATTAGCTATGTTTCCATCGACCCGTTTTTATCCGAATTAAGTGATATCGAATGAAAAATGCCTTATGGAAACAGTAAAATCCGATTGAATTTCATGAATATCAACTCAAAGAAAATACGTTTGGTCTCATCGGATTTTCTCTTGATCGATATACGGCTTATGCGATAAACACTGATGGAAACGTTATTTGCCGAATAAATAATGAATTGCAATTAAGTTTTAGGTCATTTTATGGTTGCGACCCGCAATAAAACGAAGAAGTTTAAGTTCATTTCCGCCCAGTATTTCCGCTCTGTTTGCACACATGACAGGTGTCAACAAAAACAGATGTAAGTGGACAAACGAGGAGACGATACTTTTTTAATTTAATTTACCAGAAAAATATAATAGCTATTTTAGATAGCAAAAATCTAAGAAACGCCATCATTTATCAGGAGCTCGCGAAGGAAATGACCGACAAAGGTTACGACAGGGACATTCTAAAACGCTTAACATGAAAAAGCTTAACGTGGTTTAATGTATCTAAACAACGATCAGTCATCACCAGATTTATCATGGTCATATATTGTCATGAACACTTACGCCTGTCAAAAAAAAACTAAATCGAAATCCAACGATTATAGAAGTTATCTCACGTTGTTTTCTTCATCAGTGGCCGTATGGCAAGGAAAAAGCTTAACGTGGTTTAATGTACCAAAACAACGATCAATCATCACCAAATTTCTCTCTCATATTACCCATCATAACCACGGAAAACTGTCAAATAATCTAACCCAATGTCCAATTATTATGGACGTTATCTGACATAAAGCGTTTCTGCTTCAGGGCAGCGGAGCAGCTGGGGGTTGACTCTCCACGGTTCTCATTGGCTTTATAAGTCCTAATGTGAAAAAGCTTAACGTGGCTTAATGTACCTAAACAACGATCAATCATCACCAAAAAAATCCTCTTCTATATTGCTCATCATAACCACTTAAAACGGTCAAATCTAACCCAATGTCCAAATATTATGGACGTTATCTGACACATTAACGTGAGATAACTGTCTACCTTAATCTCTCAATTGAGGAGAGATTAAGGTAGACAGTACAGTTTAACCACCATGTGTGAAGTTCCTGTCTTCCTGAAGGAGTATTTAAACTCATGCTGGAGGTGTTACATTTAGCTAAAATGGAGCCGGAACTAGTGCGGGAGGTGGAGCGCTACCGGTTAGATCTGGTGGGCCTTACCTCTACGCATAGTCTCGGTTCTGGAACCGTACTCCTGGATAGGGGTTGGACTCTTTTCTTCTCCGGAGTTGCCCAGGGTGTGAGGCGCCGGGCCGGTGTGGGGATACTAACAAGCCCCGGCTGGCGCCGCCACGTTGGAGTTTACCCGGTGGGACGAGAGGGTCGCCTCCCTACGCCCTGCGGGTTGAGGGGGGAAAACTCTGACTGTTGTTTGTGCATATGCACCAAACAGGAGTTCGGAGTATTCGGCCTTCTTGGAGATCTTGAGTGGAGTCCTGCATGGGGCGCCAGTGGGGGACTCCATTGTTCTGCTGGGGGACTTCAACGCACTCGTGGGCAATGATGGAGACACCTGGAGAGGTGTGATTGGGAGGAACGGCCTCCCTGATCTAAACCAGAGTGGTTGTTTGTTGTTGGACTTCTGTGCTAGTCATGGATTGTCTATAACGAACACCATGTTCGAACATAGGGATGCTCATAAGTGTACCTGGTACCAGAGCACCCTAGGCCGAAGGTCAATGATCGATTTTGTAATCGTTTCATCTGATCTGAGGCCGTATGTTTTGGACACTCGGGTGAAGAGAGGGGCAGAGCTGTCAACCGATCACCATCTGGTGGTGAGTTGGGTCAGGGGGTGGGGGAAGACTCTGGACAGACCTGGTAAGCCCAAACGTGTAGTACGGGTAAATTGGGAACGTCTGGAGGAGGCCCCTGTCCGACAGACTTTCAACTCACACCTCCGGCGGAGCTTTTCGTGCATCCCTGTGGAGGTTGGGGGCATTGAACCCGAGTGGACAATGTTCAAAGTTTCCATTGCTGAAGCTGCGGAGAGGAGCTGTGGTCTTAGGGTCTTAGGTGCCTCAAGGGGCGGTAACCCACAAACACTGTGGTGGACACCGGTGGTCAGGGAAGCCGTCCGACTGAAGAAGGAGTCTTTCCGGGATATGTTATCTCGGAGGACTCCGGAGGCAGTTGCAGGGTACCGAAGGGCCCGAAGGGCTGCAGCTTCTGCCGTGAAAGAGGCAAAGCAGCGGGTGTGGGAGAAGTTTGGAGAAGACATGGAGAAGGACTTTCGGTCGGCACCAAAGTGCTTCTGGAAAACTGTTCGCCACCTCAGGAGGGGGGAAGGGGAACCATCCAAGCTGTGTACAGTAAGGATGGGACACTGTTGACCTCAACTGAGGAGGTAATAGGGCGGTGGAAGGAGCACTTTGAGGAACTCCTGAATCCGACTAATACGCCCTCTATGTTAGAGGCGGAGCTGGAGGATGACGGGGGATTGTCGTTGATTTCCCAAGCGGAAGTCACTGATGTAGTCAAACAACTCCACAGTGGCAAAGCCCCGGGGATTGATGAGATCCATCCAGAAATGCTCAAGGCTCTGGGTGTGGAAGGGCTGTCCTTGTTGACACGCCTCTTCAACATTGCGTGGAAGTCTGGGACGGTGCCAAAGGAGTGGCAGACTGGGGTGGTGGTTCCCCTTTTTAAAAAGGGGGACCAGAGGGTGTGTGCCAATTACAGGGGTATCACACTTCTCAGCCTCCCTGGTAAAGTCTACTCCAAGGTGCTGGAAAGGAGGGTTCGGCCAATAGTCGAACCTCGGGTTGAGGAGGAACAATGCAGATTCCGTCCTGGTCGTGGAACAACGGACCAGCTCTTCACTCTCGCAAGGATCCTGGGAGTATGCCCAACCGGTCTACATGTGTTTTGTGGATTTGGAGAAGGCGTATGACCGGGTCCCCCGGGAGATACTGTGGGAGGTGCTGCGGGAGTATGGGGTGAGGGGGTCTCTACTCAGGGCCATCCAATCTCTGTACGACCAAAGCGAGAGCTGTGTCCGGGTTCTCGGCAGTAAGTCGGACTCGTTTCAGGTGAGGGTTGGCCTCCGCCAGGGCTGCGCTTTGTCACCAATCCTGTTTGTAATATTTATGGACAGGATATCGAGGCGTAGTCGGGGTGGGGAGGGGTTGCAGTTCGGTGGGCTGGGGATCTCATCGCTGCTCTTTGCAGATGATGTGGTCCTGATGGCATCATCGGCCTGTGACCTTCAGCACTCACTGGGTCGGTTCGCAGCCGAATGTGAAGCGGTTGGGATGAGGATCAGCACCTCTAAATCTGAGGCCATGGTTCTCCGCAGGAAACCGATGGAATGCCTTCTCCAGGTAGGGAATGAGTCCTTACCCCAAGTGAAGGAGTTCAAGTACCTTGGGGTTTTGTTCATGAGTGAGGGGATAATGGAGCGGGGAGATTGGTCGGAGAATCGGCGCAGCGGGTGCGGTATTACATTCAATCTATCGCACCGTTGTGACGAAAAGAGAGCTGAGCCAGAAGGCAAAGCTCTCGATCTACCGGTCAGTTTTCGTTCCTACCCTCACCTATGGTCATGAAGGCTGGGTCATGACCGAAAGAACGAGATCCAGGGTACAAGCGGCCGAAATGGGTTTCCTCAGGAGGGTGGCTGGCGTCTCCCTTAGAGATAGGGTGAGAAGCTCAGTCATCCGTGAGGAGCTCGGAGTAGAGCCGCTGCTCCTTTGCGTCGAAAGGAGCCAGTTGAGGTGGTTCGGGCATCTGGTAAGGATGCACCGTGGCACGTCTGGCACGTCCAGCTGGGAGGAGGCCTTGGGGAAGACCCAGGAAGACCCAGGACTAGGTGGAGGGATTATATCTCCAACCTGGCCTGGGATCCCCCAGTCGGAGCTGGTTAATGTTGCTCGGGAAAGGGAAGTCTGGGGTCACCTGCTGGAGCTGCTACCCCCGCGACCCGACACCGGATAAGCGGACGAAGATGGATGGATGGATGGATGGAACCAAAGATATTGCGGGACCTTAAACACAGATGCTTAAGCCTAGTTCAGCCTATCTCAGATGCGTAACTATCGGGAAGCAGGGTAAGCGGTGCTTACGGGCCCGGACCAATCAGGGGCCCGCATCACTGGAAGATATTGATTGACAGCCGGGCCCCCCTATCAAATTTTCATTACTCATGACAATCCCGGCAGTCCCAAGTGACCAAGCGGGAGTGAGAATGGGTCAAATGAATTTCCTTGTTTCTGTTATGTTATTTCTGTGTGTGTGACTCGAACATCTCACATTTACCAACAAAACGTATAGCAAAAGACTGCAAAACTTTTCAGACCGTCCTGCCAACCTATATACATTTTAACATCAATGTAAGCTGTAACGATTTTTTCACTATAAAGTCACTGAAGCGGCTGCTGTTTCAATACTGTCTGCTCTCTGCAGCGGGCGGGCTGCTGCTCCATTTCCCCCGCGACTGACGCGCACACACACACACACACACACAATCACACACAGTGGATGCAGGAAAAAACACAGATGAGAAGACACAATGACCTAAATTGAGGACAGCTACGCTCGTTATTGTAAGTGCAATGATAAATAAAAGTCCAATAAGTACTTTATCAAACCGTGTGTGTGTGTGTGTGTGTGTGTGTGTGTGTCTTGCCTCCCCTGTGTCTCACCAGTTAACTCAATCTGAGCCAAATCACTGTTTAACCAGCTTCTTGGTCCCCAACACCTAGCATAAGATAACGGCAGAACACAGTGTAAATAACTAAATATCTGTCTTTAAAACTGTGCATATATCATCAAATGTCAAAGTCCGGAAATACAGCCGTTAAGCTCTCACTCAATCGTTACGCTCTATGTCCTTGTTGTCTGTCTAAAATTTAATACTGTTTATAACAAACCCTGCATGAAGAAAAGTGTGTTTGCTTATTACATTTCGATTTCAAATTGTATCTCGGGGTGGGGGATGCCACTAGTTTTTGCTGTGATTTTAGCAAGGTGTTAACAATCACAAATTGTTGTAGACTAAACATATAAATACTGCGGTGAACCTGTGCGTAATGCTGCATGATGGCACCGCTGGCCCTGCAGGAGGACTGGAATGGAAGAATCAGGAGAAAAAGAGACTTCAGGGACCATGACGATGACTGGCTCATATGCCGATTTAAATTCCCTAATGTAGCTGTAATAGTAATATAGCTGAGCTCTTGGATCTATGTACTGAATTGGGTCCAGTAGAGAGGGCAACGCGCCGGAACCATGTCATATCCCGGTCCAAATACAAGTCCTCGCCACTCTGGGTGAAACCGGCTGTTTCCAGAGGGAAATGGCTGACAGCTAAGTGTTTTTTTTAAAATAAATATTATATATAATCTTCAACTTCATCACTAAGGCTTGTTTTGATATAATATATAATTCTGTTAAATCTTATTATATACGTCTGGTATATCGAAGCTGTCCCCGAGTACCGTAATGCCTGCTGATTTGGAAGATTTTATTAATAAAGGTAGTCTATAGATCCGGTTTCCACACACTGTGCGACAACAGGCCGAAATTATAATTCAATTGGCAGCAATTCCCGAGCGTCTGAGAGGATTTTTTTTGTTTGTTTTCTCCGCCATTCGTCATGATTGTGCCAGGGTCATTAACATACTGATCAGCATTCACAAGGTGCTTTACATCGACTATTTATGGTTATAAATGGGCGTGTACAGGGAGGGATAAGAGGCTGATCCACGTACGCATGCTTGTAGTCAATCTGTGATTTATAAAGGGAACATTGCTTACAGGTGTGCGTACACACAGTTTTATAAATCTGACTTTTTTTCGGCGTACGCCAATTTGGGCTTTTGGGCGCACGTACACTTATAGTAAGGATCCTACGCACAGTTTTATAAATGAGACCCCTGGCCCGGAGAAGAATCCTGTTGGAGTGGAAATCAGCACATCCACCCAAAGCCTCCTGCTGGATGAAAGACCTGATCCTATTCCTTAAGCTCAAAAAGATCAAATATTGCATTAGAGGGTCGACCCAAAAATTCCATGATACATGGGCCCCTCTCCTATTTTATTTTGAGAAACGAAGTCCTCTCACAAAACTGAAAATTAAGCAGGAATAAATCCTGTTGTGTTTGTGCTTGTACCTCCTTGGAGACTCAGGGACCTCAGAAAACCTGTGTAGTGATAATCACAGAAGGCATATAGCCTACTTGTACTGTCTTGAATATCCACTTTTTCTCTTATTTATTTAATTATTTATTTATTATTTTGTTGTGTGTGTGTGTGTAGGTATGTATGTATGTACATGTATATATACATATATTGTTTTTATTTTATTATTATTTCAATCTTGTATATTTTCATGCTTGTAACATTTTCAGTGTAATATTGGAGGTGTGCTTTTCAAGTTTATTCTCACTATTGAAATTTTTTATTTATTTATTTTTATTTTTTGCACTGGCAGCATGGTGGGGATGGGTGGGGGAAAGAAAATAAGAAAATGATGTATGTTGAATATTTGTGACCAATACTCATTTTCTCAAAATAAAACATGTTTAAAAAAAAACTAAATCCACCAGCCATTTTCATATTCTATCAATATTTGCAGCATCCTGAGCCTTTTTGGTAAGGTTCCTAGGAAATCTCAGCCCAGAGTAATTAATTAATAGCAATGATTATTATTCTCCCCAAAACAAGTTTCCTTTTTATTTTTAAAGAACTATACAAAAAATGTTTCACTATCTTCTGCAACTTCATTGCAACAAACATACAACATCGCAACTTTGATCAAAATGTTTTACAAAAGTTCCCATGAAATCAGGCATTTTGGGCCGCAACAATCTTAAAAAAGGGCCACGAAATCCTGGACTGCCCTTGGGTGTTTTTTCATGTGTTATAGTGCGCATTCACCAGTGTTTTTTTTTGTTGTTGTTGTTGTGCGCGTAGGCTACTCCTGATTTTGTCAGTCATCTCATCTCTTATATGCTGTGTCTCTATGATCCTATCCTGTCCTATTCATAGTAGCCTACTCGTGGACATTGCGCTGTCATCACGTGCAGTAGTGTAGTAGGGGGGCCCGCCTTGATAATCCTGCATAGGGGCCGGTGTTGGCTCATTACGCCACTGGCCTATCTCTTTTGTCTGGGAAGTATGCTGAAGTGTGGCAGGGTGGGTACCGACCTCCAAAAGGAGACAGACATGAAACAAAACATTCCTTTATCATACAGCTGCCTAGATTCCCTGAATCTATGGAGACACAAGAGTGTAAGTACTGCTCTGCCTGGAAAGGTTCTGAGCTTATCTTGGACACTGACCTGCATGATACCTGGGGTACCACAGTTTCAATTTACATAGAGTTGGTAAACTGGAAATTCCACCACGGTGGGCTACAATAAAAAATAAATAAAAAGAGTGGGCTGCGAGTACAGGCAGCCTAGGGACACCATTCATGATATATTTCAACTATGATGTCCACTTAGCACCATGACGGAACACCCACGGCCAGGGGCGGATTAAGGTGGTCAGGGGCCCCTAGGCTGCTCTTTGTGTGAGGCCCCCCCTTAATCATTGTGTTTTACTGGAAAAATGTATTTAGTGCCATACATGGTCCACACACAAATAAGGTGAACTGACACACACACACACACACACACACCACCATATAGGTAAAATGATAAATTGAAAATTACAAACAAAACACAAATACAAACAAACTTAAGGGCCAGTGCTTAGAAGCATCCCTTTAATTATGATCAAGAAACACTGGCACTACAGTCAAAACTAACATCAACAGAGGTGTAAGTGGAAAGAATACCAGCTATTATCCTCTGCCACCACAGCACCAAAACAATTACAATGGAAATGTAACTATAAACAACAAAGCAGCAGAATTCCCTGGATTCACAGATCAACAGCAAGCTGGTAATCACTTTTAGCTTAATAACCAACGGGTAGGCTACAGCATCTCCATCAGTGCAGAACACCCAGTTTTACTGAGGCAAAATCACAACATCATTACCAGTGGTGGAAGAAGTATACAGATATTTTACTTCAGTAAAAGTACTAATACCATACTGTCCTGCATTGGAAATGTTACTTAAGTAAAACTATGCAAGTATCATCAGGAACATGTACTTGAAGTATTTAAAGTGAAAGTACTGAATGTGAAAAAATCCTCACATTTTTTAAACAAACCAAACAGTTCTGTCAATCAACGAAGTCTTTAATAGGCTAAACATTTCAACTGGACTTGTAGGCCAAAATATTGTTGCGTAGTTTCATTTATTATAAAACATTGTATTGTCTAGACCTATTTGTGTTTTGTCTGTATAAATTTTAATGTGTAAAGTAACTAGTAACTAAACTAAGATTATGTATTTCTCTCTGAAATGTAGCGGAGTAGAAGTAGAAAGTGGTACTGAGTACTTAGCTACATATTAGCCGCTTTCCAACCAATGTTACTAACATGACTGTGTTACAATTGTATTTTTTTGTTGTTGTTTGTAATGTCTGTTATTTCTTTAATATTTTTTTGTTATTTCTCGTTTGTATTGCTTCGTGTCTTTGTATGTATATATATATATTTTTTAATTATTATTGTCATAAGTTTGTGAACTTGTTGTTCATGTGCTATCATTGCTTACCTGATTTTTTGTAAACTACATTTTGTCAATAAAAAAAAGCAAACATGTTCTTCTAACTTTTGCGTGCTGCATTCCAAGATGGTTAGCCCCACTGCTAACCTTGTATCCACACCAGATAAACTAAAACCTAAAATAGCTTTTTTTAGTGTTATAGCGTTTTATTACCAAGCCAAACTAAGACTAGGCCAACAAGCTTAATCTATTGTTTAGTGTCAGCAATCAAACTGTTGACACCTCTGTGCCTTATTAGATTGTCGGTGTCAGGAAATCCAGATATCTCTGACTCAGAACTTTTTTTCCCATTTGGCTGCTTAATTATGGTTTAAACAACATGACATGAATGCAGCATTACTTCATAAAGTGCAAGCACCAGCGAATGTAGTTTTTTTAACTGTATATTGAATATAACTGTATCCAAAATAATCTGACAGCCCTTTACTCTCTAACGTCCCCTTTCCTTTTGTTGCAGAAACCTGTTGGACATGGACACCTTCTCTAAGTCAGATCCAGGTAACTGCTGCATTTCCTCACCAACTCAACTTTCATCTTTGTTATTTCAGCTCGGCAGTGATTTCACTGCTCAACTGAATGAGCAGCTCATCTGCTCAATACAGTGAGCGACTCCCAAAGCTTTTACAGACACAATGCAGCAGTCAAGTGTATAAAAAGCCGGTTCCCAGGGGTCAACCTGCAGACTTTTAATCAAGTGTGTTCCTAGTTAGGGCAACTAACCACTGGAGGATGATTGACACTTAATGATTGTTGGCCACACACAGAGCCAGACAGAGCATGAGCAGCAGTGAGAGGTGGAGAACACAGTAACTGGGATTAGTCCTACACTAGACCAAAGAGAGACAAAAGGATGACAGAAAATAAGGATTGGAAAAGGTTTAGTTCTGTAGGTCGACAGAATTCACACAGTTTACCCTCAATCTTTGGGAAAAATGTATTTGATGTGTACTTTGTCTATCTATCTATCTATCTATCTATCTATCTATCTATCTATCTATCTATCTTTTAGGGCTGTAACGATACACCAAACCCACGATTTGGTTCATATTACGATTTTTGACCCACGATTCGATATAAACCTCGATTCTTTTTTTGGGGGTGGGGTTTGGAAGAGAGATATACTCAGTAAACGTAATACAACTTTTTTTCTGCCACATTGCATCGTTTTGTCATTGATTACATGCCACTGTACCAGCCCGATCCCGTGCACGTTGTGTCCGAGCCCGGCCCGGCCCGACACATTAACCGGAATTATGAGCCTGAGCCCGATTTTTTACTTTTTTAATCCGTGGGCCGTCATAACTGACGTTTTCAACTACAATTCAGAGTTGTTTGAACTGCAGAAATCTGTTTAAAATTATCTTAATGAATAATGCAACAAGAGCGAAGCATGTAAACTGCGCTGTTTGTTTATTCAGAATGGAACGGATCGCAAATGGATCTGAATGAAGAAATGTAAAAAAAAACTCAACGTAGGCTATTTCTCTGGGAGGGCTTGCCTCGCCCTCAGGGGTAGCCTATGCTTGGAGAAGTAACAAAAGAGGACGTTGAAGGCTGACTATCATCTTTTCTGCCATGGCGAGCCTGCTTCATGTGTCTGTTCATCATCCACTTCTCCGTTTTATTTGCTGTCATAGGTGAACAGCGGCTGCACTTAATGCACTCAACAAAGCCGAGGCATATGTTGTCACTTCCCACAACTTGTTTAAAATGGTTCCATACCACCGACTTTCCTCCAAACTTGCTCAAAGGTAATTCTCCTGTTTTTCGTTTTTTCTTTACATCCTCAAGCTCCATGTTGCACTTAAGCTCCACAGTACAGCCCGCAGCCCCGGTGTGATGTGTGCAAGAGGAGGAGACTCCGCACAAAACACATGTTGCATTTTGTAACTGTAGTCCAACTTATGTAACTTTTTGGACACATTTGTTACTTTGGCCTAAATATAGCCTATATAGATACTAGTTCTGATTATGGCATAACTTTCTCCCCACCCAATTAGGCTAAAGAAATGAGGATAGTGGCGGAAAATAGCTGTGTGGCTCGGGCTCGGACAGAGAATCTAAACTCTACTGTAAAGGTGCTGTTGACAAGTAGCTAATGCTTGGTGGGTAACATAAGATTACGACATCGTTCAACACGCTCAGTTATTTTTAGTATGATTGTTTTGACCACGGTTAACAACTCTGGGCTAACCCACAAATTCATCAGTAATGTTAACTGTATAGATAGACGACTAATATAATCGTAATTTAGCCAGCTAGCACAACCCTGTCTGTCTGCCTCACTATTCCGGCGCTGCAAGGCTTCAGTTGGGATGAGAGCTGACAACCACCCCGGCCCGGGGACACATCCACAGTCAGCCCCCAGCCAGCTAGCAGCCAGCCACTATCATTACACAGCAATCCAAACCCAGTCAGCACTTAACCCTTTAATCGCCAAAGTCACAAAATTGCAACATGACGCGGTACTGAATCAAACTTCTCTGTATAGAGTGTTATATGTCATTCATACTCCCCTCCACTAGTTGACAGACATCCCATACTTAGACCTTAGCTCAGAAATACATCATGCTTCAATGCAAAATGTTCAAGGAAATCCCATCCAAACTTGACTTTTTTTGTCAAAAGTTTGGTGTTATTGGAGACTTTTGTGGTGTTTGGAGGCACGTGAAAACTCTGCAGTTACTGTGCTTAACGAGCAGCGGGTGCTGCCATGAGGCCCTGCCCCGTCCAAAAGTACTCACAGGCGCTCAGTCTCTCAGTAGCCTCGCACAGCAGTTCCAGCCTGCAGTCAGAGCAGAGAGGAGACACACACCACTCCGCGTCCAGGCTGCAAATGAATCGCGCATGGCCGCCGCCGTTCCCGCCCTGGCTTACAGTGCGGGGTGTAAATGTAAATGTTTCTTCACTCTCACACAAAATAATTATGTAAATTAGGCGACTTTTAGGACAGCCAATAGCTACTTTCCTTACTGAGCAGTTGTTGGGTGAGAAATCGGAGATAGTGTGCCACGAAGCTATTTATGCTGAAGCGGTATTGCTGGATTTAGGAGTTATTGAGAGAAAATGGCAAGCAAAAATTTGACGCTTATTGATGGGTATCCTATTCGCTGATCCTGATTCTGAAGGGGAAATTACACCTTTGGGAGATGACGATTGGTCGATTAGTGAGCGTGCTAGTGAAAGTAGCGGGTGTGGTGAGAATAGCGTTGGGACCAGTGGTGTTAGTGTTCACACTTTCTACAGCGCCGGTCAGTGGTGCAGTCATGTGACGCAGCAGTTCATGAAGCACAAAACACACACAAGTCCAAGTCTTCTCCCAACACTAGTGGGGATAGCAGGGAGCAAAGTGTTCGTAGAAGGGCTGGTGGGTGTCGTAGAGGCCACAGGGGTGGTCTGAACAGGGCTGAAAGTAGTGATGATGAGTCTTTCAACCCTTTACAAAATGGAAGAGGGGGCAGGGGTACACAAGGTCGCAGTGTCCATAGGAGAGGTGGACGTGGTAGAGGCAACAGGGGAAGGCTGGAACAGGGCTGGAAATGATGATGATGGTAATGGTGGCTGGGCTTACTTGAGTATATCAGGAATGGATAAAGCCCTTTGATGAGCAAATTGGCTATTGTGGTGACAGAGAGCTTAGCAGTGATTCAAGGTCTATAGATTTTTTGTCCCTCTTTCTGACTGATGATTTCTGGAGTCACATTACAATGGAGACAAATCGGTATGCTCATCAGTATTTAGGCTCTCATGAACTAATGCCAAGTTCAAGGTTTCATGAATGGTATGATGTCACTGTCCCTGAAATATAAGCCTTCCTGTCACTCCATTTGAGCATGGGCCTGGTACATAAATCAGAGATTGAGGATTATTGGGCAGAATTTTGGCCAACTTTTACATTGGGATTTGGGAAAGTGATGTCTAGGAACAGATTTGAAATTATCCTGTCTTTCTTCCACTTTGTCAATAATGATGAGTATGTTGAGAGGGGCCAGCCAGGTTATGATAGACTGTTCAAGGTGCGCCCAATAATTGACCTGATCATTCCACGCTTCTCAGCTGCCTATGGCCCACGCAATCAACTGTCACTGGATGAAATGACCATAGCTTTCAAGGGAAAGTCCATATTGAAAATGTATAATCTGAACAAACCGTACAAATATGGTTATAAGGCATTTGTTTTGAGTGAAGCCAAGTCAGGATATGTTCTGCAGTGGTCTTTGTAGACTGGACAGCATGGTGATGAGGTCACTGATTTAGGTGCCATCCATGTTCTAGTTCGGCAGCACATGGGGAAAGGGCATGAGTTGTATATGGATAGCTACTACACGTCACCAGCTGTAGCAAATGAGTTGTCAAATAATGAAACTGGGTTTGTGTGGGACAGTCAGTAGCCAAAGGCGAGGTATGCCAAAGGCCCTGAGAAAGACTGAGTTGCCCTTGGCCAGAGGAGATGACCCAGTGTTCATGGGGCATGGCAAAATGTTGGCATGTGCGTGGCATGACGTAAAGCATTTCCATTTCCATTTGTCCACTCTTCATGGGAACTCGTGTGGCCGGAAACGGATCAGGTCCAAACATACGGACAGTGAGTTTAGGGATATAAACAGTGAAATCGCAAATATTTTTAGGTAAAGGCTGTCATCCCCCATTTCTCTCCCCCTTTCCTGTGTATCCACTGTCACTATATAATAAAGGGAAAAGCCCCAAAAAAATTATCTTTAAAAAAGTTATTGTTATAAAAAACTTTAATAATCATTTAAATTCCCCCCTTTTTTGTGCTGATCCGAAAATTTATCCGATCCGTGACTCAAAACCGTGATCCGAACTGTGAGTTTTGTGATCCGTTGCACCCTTACTTGAGAGGGAAATTATATGCAAGCCATTCTCTCATTGTTTCATTATCAAAATATGTTCATAAGAAATTAATTGATCCAAATAAAGGCAGTTTATCACAACTCTCTGAAGTTCTTGTCTTCCTGAAGCTGTATACAAACTCATGCTAGACGCATTACGTTTAGCTGATCCATCAACGGAAACGAAGATATTGCTTAAAACACAGATGCTTAACCCAAATTCCTCAGCACAGCATGTGTTACTGCTCTACCTGGAAAGGTTCTGAGGTTATGTTGGACACTGACCTGAATAACACCTGGGTACCACTGTCTCAATTTACATAGCATGAGTTCATAAACTGGATGGACTCAGCATGTTTGAGCAACAACACAGAGAAGTTTTTTTTTATATATATACTTTCTTTTTCTTTAAAAAACAGATATACACAAAACAGAAAAAAAACTATTAGTCTTTTGTATAAGACTAATAGTATAGATTGTACATCTGCTATTTTACCACTAAATTCACTTCTGAGACTTTTTTTATGCGAGAAATCAACTATGTAAAGCTCAAATATAGGCCGTTTATTGCTTAAACCCCGGGTTTAAGCAATAATACATACTGCGTTACTTTTAACAAAAAATATGAACTAGATCAGGGGTCGGCAACCTTAGGCATACGTGCCACCATGGGCACGCGGGACCTTAACCAATGGCATGCTGGCAATATGTGTGCAAGAGAGTTATTGATGTGTTGAAATCATGGTTGAAATTACAACGTTCACAGTTGCGCGACCTGTTATTTACGGTTGTTTGATTGACTCATATCTCACACTGGGAACAATACAAAGAGGATTACCAACGGCCGCTGGGGCAGATGAACTAACGCAAGTTTTGTTACTGTAAGTAGGCTACATTAAAACCTTGGTGAGTTAAAAGCCAATACTTATCAATGCACTCACCTGTGTAGCCCGGCATAAACATGTAGAAAGCGATATTTCAATCTGCTCTGTCTGCTCAGTACACTCTTGTCCACCGCGTTTTACGCAAACACAGCTCTACTCTGCAAATAGCAAATCTTTACAAAACAAGCTAAAACAAAAGCTGTCAGTTTGTTGTCTGTTTATCTTAGTTTACAGGGAATCTTGAAATTCGGACAAATTCTTATAAACTTAAGCTGGCTGAAGAAACCATCCTCTCCGCTAGAGCGGTAAATATGGATGCATTATAAGACCAAAAGAAATACATGTGGCTACTTAATATGCACGTGAATGACGCAATCGTTGTGTTTGTGTTCTTCATTCTTGATAATGATGCTGGTTGTGTTATTATTATTATTATGCCACAGCATTGTTTCATTGAAAATGAGGCATACAGGACCTGCTTATCAGTCCATCCATCATTAAAGCTGGGCTTTTCCACAACTTTTCGCTTCAGGTTCTTTGACAGTGATATTTTTGTCAGCCCATTTTCCACCAATCAGGACGCTGCATACTAAAACCATGTTTCCATAATCATAATAATAATATACAATAATAATAATTACAATGTCCTGATTATGAGAAATGTTATCAAATGTTGCTTTGGAATAAAATTACAGATTCCCTGGATATTACATTTTGATGTGATGTCATAATTAAACTTAATGTTGACATGGCACACTAATAAACAAGAAATTTTGAAAAGGGCACTTCATATCAAAAAGGTTGCCGACCCCTGAACTACATGATTGACCTTCATTGAGACTCATTGAAGGTCACTGATGATTTCTTTAAATGTTGCTATCCAAACATTCAGATTAATATTTACTGTAAAGTTACTCCATATTATGTTTTGTATTTCAGCCACTTTCACCACTAGATATTGGTACATTGATTAAAAATGTTCTGTTTAATTAGTGCATGAAAATTAATGTCTACTTGCTTGTCTGTGAAGAAACTTGCACTCAGTGTTAACTGCTCGGACGTGACTTATTAGGGTTCCAGTTGCAGTTTTCTCTCCTCACATTCATCAACCATTGGGAAATTCATTCTTCAATCAAGGTCTTTCCCCACCACAAGGTCCAGCAGAAAATAGACGGAAAAATACCAACAGCAAGACAAAAGACACAGCTTGGCTCATTTTGTGCATGTGTTATAGCACAGCCTTTCTCAAACTTTTTTTGTGCCAAGGTCCAGTAATGTTTGGCCCTCATCCTGCCCCTGTCCTTACTGTATGTAATTTATTTGGGAAAAGAAAGACTATTTGTTAATTTTATGAAACATTTAATGAATTATTTACAATTACATTTAGAGATGCACAGAGGTTAAAGAAGCACAATAGTGACCCAAAGTTTCCCAGTATCTGCCCCCCCCACCCCCTGGTGAGCTGGCACAAACATCTGGACCAGTCACAGCTGCATGGCCTGGCAAACAAATGGCATAGGTTTTGTTTCCAGATTTTGTGAGGAGACATATAATTTGAGCATTAAACACTGGATTTTTATGTACCTATTTCTACCCTTTTCTACATCAATTTATGCTGGAAACAATTGAAAATATAGAAAAACTGATTCCAATGTAGCACAGCCTTTAAAGTTTTTGCTTATATACTCAGTGATTATGCTAAATTTAAATTCATTACGTACTTCTGATTTTGCCAATGCCATGATTTGCACAATGCTTGGACCATTTGAGCTAGCATGATGGTAGTGTTTTGTAGCTCTTAATAGGTCTTACAGTTACACCTACTGGCCAGTTTTTGGAATTTAGTTTTCGTAAATTTTGATGTTGATGAAATATTTTCTCAGATTCAGACCATTCTAAGCATAATTCATTTTGGAAGATATGAACGGACAGTGCCACAGTGGATGTTGGTAACCAGTAGGCTACTAGCAACATGATCTTCACCTGTTTAACTGACTTTACCAGATAGTATGCGACTGCCCTGCTATTTTTACAGACATGTGAACTCACCACAGACACTTGCCTTGTTGTGGCACTTATTCATGTGAATCATACATTAATTCATTTTAATTAATTTATAAATCCTTGGACTTCAATAGCTCAGATGTGTTACATCAGATTTCTGCTCATGTTTACAACTTTGTGCAAATTTAAAATATAACTCCTCCCATCTGCGTTCTCTGAAATTTGGAGAGTTGTAATATAGTCTGCTGTGCATATTATTGCTCTGCTGATATGGTAGTATCTCATTCAGACCATCTGACAGACACAGAGGACCATTTGGGTCTCTGTCTCTGACAAAGTTTAGAGGTGGCTGTAGCCTACGCTGCTCTTCATCGGAGGTAGATCATGGATGCAACACGTCACTGCCCACAGCAGAGCAAGTCCACTAAAATTAACTGAAGTTGCTACACTTACCAGCCGCGCTGCTCACCTCTATTTTTACAGAGAGAGTGGACACAAAGCGACGGACGGGAAGACACAGACAGGGAGCGCTCTTGAACCCCCTCACCGTCTCTGAAAGCATAACTAGTCAATCACGAGCGGCTCGACAGGTAGATCTATAGATCTATAGATAAACTCATCTTTCAGGCCTTTGACCAACCGGGTTGCAATATTTTTTCCCACTATGGCCACGCCAAGACCCGCCCTTCAATAGCATTCACACACTACTATTGGCTAGGCGTCCATGCTTACATGTACAGGTCCTATCCCCTGACCAATCCCATAACCCTAACCTTAACCACTCGAGGTGAAATGCCTAACCCCAAACAATCAAGCTGCTTTGTAGGGCGGGTCTTGGCATGGCCATGGTGGGATTCGTAATTTTGCGACTGGGTTGACACTTCAGCGTGAGAAATCAGGGGTGTGGCGTGTGAACGTGTGAAACTCATCAAATGCGTGTGTCTCACGGCCAATGCATGAGAGTTGGCAGCTCTGGAACAAGGACAACAGCCAAAAACAATTTAACATTCCATGGATTCGCTTTGCTAAGGCCCCGTCCACATGTACCAAAACGATCTTTTTTTTACCCGTCTTCCCTGGATTTGTTTCAAGAATAGTTGCGTCCAAACGAATCCACTTGTAAATGACTCAATATGCTACTTCATAGTCCAGGCCTATAGGCGGCGCTGTTTCTGCTACAGACATTGACAAAAAACGGAGAAGAAGAGCATAGTCACTTCCACTTCCCATCATAACATGACTAGCTAGATTATAACGTTCTCTTAATAGATCCGTGGACTATAATACCTTTCACCACTGCTCATTTTATGAAGGCCGCCGCAAGAAAACGTGTCTTTGTTTACATTGTATAATGTGCTGTTGGATTGCTTTTTATTTTGCATGATTGCAGCGCGCTAACGTTAGCTAGCTCTAACATCGGCAGTCAAACAAACATCAATGATCCATGAATGATGTCTTTTTAATAGCCTTTCTACAATAAGCTGTGGTAAAAGTTACTATTATCCGTTCAAGGAGTTTATAAGCAGACAGATTAGCTAGCTAGTTGATAAGTTGTCTACTTCCACTTTATAAACAGATAGCCATAGCAGCTAATGTTAACGTTACTTCGCTGCTGGAGAGGTCAGCTACTTTAGCGATGTTTAACGTAGGCTACATAACGTTAGCAATATATCTTGTGTAGAATCCAGAAGGAAGGGTCAGGGAGCAGAGACACAGTATTTAGATGAAGTGAGCTGTTTTGACCATGGAGATGGGACATGCTCGCTTAGCTTCACCGCAGTTGTGGGCGTCAGCGGCCATGGGAGAGGGTGTAAAAGAGGGGTGTGGCGATGACATCATCGATACAGATCCGTATTTACCATCCATACGAAGCCAAACGAGAGCCGTTTTCGGATTTTTTCACCCTGAGATCAGGTTTCAAAAAAGTGCGTTTTCAGGCAGTGCGTTTGCAGGATTCGTCTGGACGGTCGGCCCAAACGATGCAAAACATGTGCGTTTGCACAAAAAAACTTTTCCGTGTGGATGGCCCCGTGTGGATTTGCCTTATTGACTACCATGACAGCCATGCTTTAACACATAGACAGTAAAGCAGGGTATGTACATACCCTGCTTTACCGTCTATTTTAAAATCAATGGGAACATAATACAAAAAATTAACATCCTTCTGTACTGAAGACTTGAAACTAGCGATTGGGGGGTGTTAAACTAACTCACGCCATATTATTTCTTATCATTTTCTGTTTTCTGTCAGTCTCAGTGAGATCAGTTTAGATACCGACTGCACCTCTCACACCACTCATTTTGCAGGATGAGGAACAGCAGTCAGCTGTGTGTGTGTTTGTGTGATATGCTTTTGCATGATTGAACCTCTCTTTTTAAAGTGGCATTCCTTGTTGTGTGTAGTTTAGTCTCCATCCTCGATGCTAAGAGAACATTCCTGTGGTGTTTCTGTATGAAACTGCCAAAACTAAAAATTTAGCTATTTAGTAATTTTTAAGGATCACTGCATGAGGAGGGGGCATGATCATCAAAAGACACGTTTGCAAGTGCTGCATTCATGGTCTGTGATTTCAATATATTTATTTGCCTTGACATTTAAAAAGTACCTCTAAAACACGTTTATATTGTCTGTCTTCTCAGTGGTGGTGTTGTACGTGCAAGGCCTGGGGACCAAGGAGTGGAGAGAGGTGAGTGGAAAGTCTCGGAGTTTACATGAAATGCTGGTTTTCTTTCGAATGCAGAATCCTGGATTAAAGTGAGAACTGGGCTGATCAGTACGTTTGTGCTTTGCTGAAACATTAGCTAACAAAAAATAAACTGGTCCTAACAGTCTGTCTCCTATTATCCATGGCTAACTGGTTAGCCTTGGTACTTGTCTGTCCACATGTGTGCTGGAAACAGTGGAGAGTGACAGTGCTGGCAGTGATATGTTTCTCTGTAAAGAAGGCTATTGGTTACTTGCCGAAGGGGTCGGTGATGCATAATGTTTTCAGCATGTTTCACTGTGGAAAACATTGTGCCTCCCAGATAGCCTTGGTGAGTATCCTGCTAGCTGCGCTAGCAGTGTTGACTGTTTTTAGCACCGGCAACGTGCTAATAGAACCAGTTAGCCAAGTTAGCTAGCCGCTGCCTCCCTGGCACTATCATCTCCGCAGCTACGCGTGTCCCCACATGGCTGCCTTCAAAGTAGTGATGAAGTGATGACTTTTAAAGTGTTCACTGCACAGACAAGAAGTATTTTTGGAGTCCAGTTCTGTCTTCTCAGGTTGAGCATCCGCTGGATCACCTAACATTAGAGGGAAACAATACAAACAGATATATAAGTGTTGGGTAACCTCCTTCAGAGACTTCTTTACATGCAAACAATACAACCTAAAATGAAGTAATAGGCTCAATGGCAAGTCTAGCTTTGGCATTACGTTAACGTTGGCAAGTTATGGTTGAAACAGCAACATTGTTACAACATTGTGACGCATTTAATCACTGTTTATACCGCAAAGTTGTTTAACTGTCGTAGTATTCAACATGGGTGAATTTATGTCGTGGGGCAACGTCTAATCACCATTGAATTTGGTTTCAATTTTGAGAGGTGAATCAACGTTGATATTGCAACGTTGTTTAAACGTCTTGCTTCTCAACATAAATTATATAGAATTCTCCTCTAAACTGTACACAATTAATCATTCAAGTTACAGTTTGCAATGGTATCAACATTCTCAACTGTCCCTCATCATACCTCATTTTAGCATTGCATATGCTGGAATTAGCATTTTGCTTCTGAACTCTTCCCAACTGCTGAACAGTAATTTCCATCAGGATAAATAAAGCTTTCTATGACAATACTGACAGAATCTGTGATTACATAATTCCGTGTTTTCAATACAATCGTTTGAACATGAACATACTGTGCATGACTATAACTCAGTGGTAAAGCTTAAATGTTATCGAATGAGAATCCCTGGAAAAAAAGATTAGGAACTGATCGGGCAATAGTAAAACACTTTTAATAAAATTATTTCACGGGTAACAAAGATCCATACAAACATAGCAAAGGTGCATTTAATTTATTTCAGCATACTCAGGCCAGCTGACAGTCTTGCCTGGGCCCGGGACGAGATCTTAGATGCCCCCCTTCCCTCGCGGCCAGATCTCTCCTTTTCCCTTGCTCTTCCTCTCCTCACATCTCTCACTGAAATTAAGTGTGTAATCAGTCTCTGATCCATCCTGCTCAGACTCTCCGACAGGGCAGCGAGCCCCTCCCGCATCACTCTCTCTCTCTGTCTCTCTCTCTCTTCTCTCTCACGGGTAGCCTGACTCTGTCCCTCCGTTGCGGGGCAGCGGGCCCCTCCCACATCACTCTCTCTGTCACCTGACTGCAGCTGGATCTCTCTCTGTCTCATCCTTACTGACGGAGCTACCAAACTCAACTGTTTCTGTCAAAGTTAACGTGTTGTGTCAGGCTTTTATACAAGCTAATGGACGTTAACAATAAACCATATATTCTTACAACACAATAATGTCCCTTTAAGAAAATACACAATTAGAAAAATATCAGTTTTGCCTCACAGACTTTGAGAAAAGTATGTCTTTTGGTTACATTAAAGAAAACAGGAAAACACATTTTTTTTTATCAAATATCTGAGTTAAACCTTTAAATTGAGTTACCAAAAACAGAGCAAACTACCTTTAAAGCATCTCAAAACAGTTTTGTCAAATAAGCTTGAAACAGTTATTTTTAACCCTCCTGTTATCCTTGGGGTCAATTTGACCCCATTCAATGTTTAACATCTCTAAAAAAGTGCTTGACATAATTTGTTTTGCTTCATATTGAATGACTTTTCCTAATTTAATGGGGACAACTGGGTAAACATAAAATGAACATGATGATATATTTTCAATGTCCTGTATGCATTTTGTACGCATCGGTGTTCCTTGGGGTCAATTTGACCCCAGGCTGTTTTAGCTGTATAAACCATAGAAAATATTAACATTTTACACAAATTTGCTGAGATTGTTTTGAGGTCACTTTCACATGCAGGTTGTTGCAATTTCACAATCTTCAATTCCCCTCCCCCCACCCCACACACGCATCTACGCACCCATCCTCTGTGAGGGAGGGAAAATATTGTTCCCGCACTCTGAGGGAGGGAAAATATGGTTCTTGCATGGATGGTTTGTATCACATGATACACAGGGGAGGGGCAAACATATAAAAGCTCACACACAAGCTCCACGGCCTTCTAAACCATTTCTCTTGGTGCTCGATGTGCTCTTTCTGTACACTCACTTTCATTTGAAAATGACCTGCAAGAAAAGGTTTTCTGTCAGTGAAGTTTTGTCACAGCTCTTTGACACTGAAAGTGACATAGAAGAGAATGTGTCCGAGATTGAGGATAATGTTGAGGAAGACCCTGATTATGAGGCTTCCTCCTCTGAAGAAAAAGACTCTTGGGTTTGACCCTTCTGTTGTCTCTCAACCACCAACAGACACGTTACCTTCCAAAAATGGAAAATTATTATGGTCCCTCTCCCCACTTGAACGACAGGGTAGACTTAGTAGACCACCAGATATGCTATCAGTCATGTCCAAGATATTTTCATGACACCATCAGTTGAAAAAGATATACTTGAGATGACAAATTTAGAGGGAAGTCGTGTGTATGTGGACAGTTGGAAAGATGGGGCTGTCAACATTTTCCAGTTGCCAGTTTAGGCTATCAACATAAAAATTTGGTAAAAGATTTTTAATTTCCAACATTTTCTGGAGGTTTCAAAATAGAAAGTAAGACACAGACACATTGTAGCTTCAGTCATGTCCAATGTTGTAGTGGACGAGCGTAAGGCACACATTCCCCTACACAGCCCAAACGAGGCATTAGCATTCGAAAACTGATCAACAAATCACAACTGGTACTTAAAATGGGAAAAAAGTGAGAATCTTCACTTCTTACGCCCACTGCCACCCATCCCCTCCTGTGCACATTTCAAATATTTAGTCATGGTCGCAATAACTTCTGAGAGTGTATTTGAGTATGTGCTGATGACCGCAACTAGAAGAGGAAACAACAAACAGCACATTAGATTATTGTCATAAATGGTGTACCAACAATTTTGCTAAGCTGTACCAATTGTAGGACAACATTTAGATCACAAGCAGTTTTACTCACAGCACTAACAAAAACTTGAAATGTAGAGGGCTATTATGACTGTGATGCACACACGCACGCACGCACGCACGCACGCACGCACGCACGCACGCACGCACACACACTTTCAAAAAATGGTTGCTAGTCTCTCTGGGGTCCACATAAAAACAATTTAAAATCACACTGTCAATAAAATAAGTAAATCCAAAACAAGTGCAATATAAATATCAGAAAATGATCAATTGATACAGATTTGGAAGGAACAGACAGGGGGTTTTACACATTGAGACTCTCGCCTAGTCTGATTATGTACAAAGAAAGTATATTAGTATTGTGCCAAAAAGATTAACAATAATGTTGCTGTCAGCTTATTTTAACTAACCACCACTTATGAAAAAACCCAGCACATAGACGGCACCTTAGAATATGTAAAACAGGTGATTGAGCTCTTATTTTCATATCTTTGAGCAACAAATCTGTGACAACAAAACATGATAATCTGAGGGAACGGCAAAGAGCTCGAAAAAATTAACCGTCCCAACCAAGACACATGCAGGTAACCTATGTATGAGTAGTCTGTTGAGCAGAGGTGTCAAGTAACGAAGTACAAATACTTCGTTACCTTACTTAAGTAGAAATTTTGGGTATCTATACTTTACTGGAGTAATTATTTTACAGCATACTTTTTACTTCTACTCCTTACATTTTCACGCAATTATCTGCACTTTCTACTCCCTACATTTTAAAAATAGCCTCGTTACTCATATTTCAGTTTGGGTTGTTTTCATTCCAGCTCGTCAGTCATCGTTCAAAAAAACACACACACAAAAAACCTATCCAAATCGCTCCATCCGGAGAGAGTGAATTTGATTCTGGTTGGATGAGAAGTATAAACATAGCTATTCCGACACCCTATTGGTTTGTACGCGATCCATAACACCTGTACAGACCCGGTGCTAATACGCCACCGGTGCCTTATCGACTGTTATCTACCGGACCGAATAGCAACACGGATTTCGGTGTCTTAGGTGCCTGCGCGATGCTCCGAAAACGGACGTTAGAGGGAACTGAACATCGCCGCACGGGACGCTAGTCAACACTACAGTTGGAAGCAGGTTAGCCTAGCGTTAGCTAGAAGATGGAGTAAACATGATAAAATGCTGAGAGCTAATCGGTGTAAAAGTGTGTCTATATTTCACTGGAAAGGAGTCTGACACCAGACTGTAGCTGCCGTTGTCTGAAAAACACAGAAGAGATGTAGCCTACGTGTCAACTTTTTCAGCCCTTCTGAGTTTGCAGGTATTATTTTAATATACTGTAACATTATTATAGTCATATGATTTTGTCCCCGCGTTTTAGAGTTAAGTTGTTGTCCTTAATGGTATTTCCCCCACTTGATCAGGGGTCTTGAACGTTTTTTAAGCCAAGGATCCCTTAACTTAAAGTGAGATGTAGCAGGGACCCCCTACATATTGTATGAAATTAAGTTGCATATTAAACTGGGCCTACAATAACTGTTAGGGTAACCTAAAGCCTTCTTACATACCTTTTTTCATAAGCTATTAAAATATTAATTGTTGGCATGATTTTATAAATCATATTTTAATGTTAGGCCTACATACTGTATGTGACATACTGTATGTGGCACAGTAAATCTAGGATTAACTGTATCTGTGGGCTGATATCTTAGTGACTACCTTACCTATAGGCCAGCAAGCCTATCATCAGTGGGAATTTATATTTGCTAATAATATGTTGGAATTATGTTAAGGCATTTTATTTTTTATTTTTTTTAAAGACTCAAAAATGTACAATAATTCGGAGGCCCCCCTGCAATGACTCTGAGGACCCCCTGTTGAAGATCTCTGCCTTACATTACTTTTACTTTTATACTTTAAGTAGTTTTGAAACCAGTACTTTTACACTTTTACTTAAGTAAAAAGCTTGAGTTGATACTTCAACTTCTACAAAAGTCTTTTCAAACCCTAGTATCTATACTTCTACTTGAGTAATGAATGTGAATACTTTTGACACCTCTGCTGTTGAGTGAGCTGGGGGCTGTTTCACAAAAGCAGAATTTATAAATCCAGGATAACCGTTATCGGTTATCCTGGATTTATAAATTCTGCGAGGCTTGACCTAGTCTAATCAGAGCAGCCTGGCTTGGTGCGTTTCACGATGGCCAAGCCAGGCTGAAGTCATTTGGATAGATTCGTGTTCAAGGCTTTCCTTAACAGACTGCAAGGTCGATCACAGATTTACTGATGCTAAAATGGAGATTACTTATTGTGCATACTTTACACAGAGTGAGTAGCAGCTTCTAATGGAAGTTTGATAAAGTGAAACACATTATTTGTAAGAAACACGGCCGCTTTCTCTCGCTGAAACAGCGAGAGAAAGCGTTGCAAACAGTCGCAGACCGACTGAATGTAAGTAGTCTAAAAATAGAAATTATGTAACCATGACTCTGAACTGAAACCGTCATAATTATAACATTCAAGGATTTGCACACACTAACAGTTGTATATGTTGCCTTGAAAATGAGCAGAAGGTTTCAGTTAAGAGAAGTGGTTCGTAAATGTATATTTTTAAACTATAATTCAGTCTGTTCGCTATCGGCTGCCGCGCAATTTCTCACTGTTTTATTATAGCGGCCGAGTTTGCTTCTTCACATATATGCTTTGCTCCCTCATACTCATATGGACATAGAAAAGAAAGACACTGAAGAAAGTGGACGCTGAAATCTAGAAACTATATGAAGATAATTAAGTGATAAACTCAATGCATACTATAAACATGTACATTCATCTGTTATTTCCCCCCACCAAAATATAAGATCAAAAACAGGATGTACAATTAGGATAGTCCCAGTTCACTGGACAAAACACAAATTGTGTGCTAATGAAATGCACATGGAAGAGTAAGATACTAGATCCTTTACTGAAAAGAAATAAATCATCTGAAAAGTTATATTGGTCTCTGACCAGTCTTCCGTTGTTAGAACCATTATAGAAACATTTGTATAGGTCTTTATATAGGCCTACAGTGCAAAAAGCCGGCTTAAAAAAAACAAGAAAAAAAGTACAAATATTAGGTAAATATTACTTAAAATAAGCAAAATGATCTGCCAACAGAAATAGAAAATCTGACTTGCCAAGATTTTCTAAAACAAGAAAAAATATCTAACCTCAACAAACTCACAGATACCTTAAAACTAGTGTGGTCTCACTGATAACAAGTGCATTTGCCTTAATACAATTAAAATATATAAGAATTATTTTCTCAATATGTTGGAAAATGTTCTTAAATTGAGTAAATGCTAGTGCCATAATCTTGTCATAAAGCTACACACTAGGCATTATTTTCTTGATACAATACAAGCAGTTAAGGTGTTCTTTCTCAATATGTAGTATAATTTGCTATAATGTAGCATCTACTTCTTTACAAAATTCTTGAAATAAGACAAAATCCCTGCAATTTACATATCATATTAAAGCTTAAAAATCTGTAATCCGGACAGTAATAAAAAATGTGAAAGGCTTGCCTAAAAAATAAAGGAGTCAAATATCTTATCACCTCTTTATTATTTTTGTATGTGCACATCAGCAGAGCATACATGAAGCCCACTGGTCAAGGCTGAAAAGCTGAATGGGTAAAATTAAACTATAAGCATCTGACAGAGCAACGTGTCATACGTTCTAAGAGGCTGAAAAAACAACAACAGCTCCTCCAAAACACACTTGTATTGGGGCTGGGCATCTATATTATTACTAATGTCCAAGCCTATTCAGTAATGAACTTCTTCCACTCAGCCATAGCTTTTTTATATGACAAAGTCATATCTCGGTCATGGATGGAGTCCATGAGGACTTCTGTCTGCAGCACAGAGAGGAATGTGGCAATGCACTTGGGATATGTAAGCTGAAAAGTGTAGTAGCATGCAAGGATGTACAGCACACTGACAGAGAGGTCCTCCTTTGGGACGATCAGCACAAGCATGGTTCCAATGGCCAGTATGCAGTTTAATCAGGAGAGACTTCCTTGCAAATATGAACATATTTATTGTACAGACAAACATGAAACAGTTAAGAGTCTCTGGAGATTGGACTCCATCGAAACCAAATGTCATAAAGGGTTAATGAAACCCAAACATATCCCCTGATGGAGTCCAGACACTGGTGGTGGTGATGAAGGTGCAGAGGAACCATCGACAGCCAAGCGCTGACGATACCCAAGGCCGTGGGCGAGACCACCGGTGGTAGAAGGGGAGCAGGCGGGACGCACTCTATTCCTGAAACGACAACTGACAACCGCGGAGTAGAGAGCAGATTTAAAGCAGGATGTCATGCTGTGATAGGCTTGTGACAAATGGCCGACTCTGATTGGTGTAACTAACACAACACAGCTGGATCTGACTTACTACTGACAAGTGACATACCATGAAACAGCTGATCATTATGAGCAATGAAAAAAAGGAATATGAAGTCTTCCTGTAAGAACTTACGCTGAGCTTCATTTGGTTTCACAGACAATCACAACAGGGCTGGAGAGTAGTCTCGCCTGGGGTCTTCTTGGGGTCTTCTGCAGACTGAAACAAAAATAGAAAAACAAAAATGATCACTTAAACAATTCACTGTTAAGAGAATATGATCAAGTAATATGAAACATACATGCATACATATCATACCTTAAGGATGTGAAGCATAGTCGCACTTGCATGTCCTAACTTTTTGTCCCAAAACTTGAAACAGTATTTGCAAAATATAGCCAATAAACCAATATATGCAATTTATGGAAGAATTTAATTTGCTTACATGATCCAGTTCTCTGAAGCAGGGATATGCTTGAAGAATCTTGGTAGGCCTGTCCTGCTCCTTAAGAACATCAGAGTTAATGTATGCCCGTCTTGCTTGGTATTCAGGTCCAACAGCTGGGCAACATTCTTATTATTGGGTCTAGGCTTGGATTTGTACAGCTCCTGAAGAATTTTTAATGTCTTGCCTGGTTCTGTGGGCTTAACAGTAGTTTCAGATCCTAGAAAACACCATTTAACGTTTGTAATGATGTAATGAAATTGCAATCACCGTTTCTATTATTACAGTTTGATGGAACCATACAAAAACCCAGTTACATATAGGATAAAAACTGTGAAGTCCGATAGGCCCGGTACCAGGCCAAGTGTATTACTTTGGTCTGTTTTGTTTTTAAGGTTTCTAAAGGACAAGGCTTTAATGCAACCAGAACATCAGTCCATATTCCAGTTTTACTAATTCACTTTTGACAATGAAACAACTTCATTTGGAGACTCTATATAATTTAGTATTAGATAATCTGAGGTTAACCAAAAAGCTCTCTCTAGACCTCTTTTAGGTTAACCACAGCTCCCAGACCCCATAGGGTTTAAGGTATGACATTATTGTTAGATTAACTACAGTAAAAGTTGCATTAATACCAAAATACAATCTCAACACACACACACACACACACACACACACACACACACACACACACACACACACACACACACACACACACCTCAGTGTAGGGACCAGGGTCCCAAAGTTAAATTAACATTGGTCTACCAAAGGGATCTACTTGGACCACTGACATTTTAAAGAATGAGAACCACTGATTTACATACATTCTAATCCTTCAAAACAAAATAAATAGAAATAACCATTTTTGGGCACCAGGGGGACTGGTGGCCAAAGACCAAACCTCATTAGATTAGGCAGTGAGGGAAATTCATCCTTCAATCAAGGCCTTTCCCCACCACAAGGTCCAGCAGAAAATAGACTGAAAAATACCAACAGCGAGACAAAAGACACATCATTGCTCATTTTGTGCATGTGTTATATCACAGCCTTTCTCAAATTTTTTTTTTGTGCCAAGGCCCAGTAATGTTTGGCCCTCATCCTGCCCCACTTACTGTATTTTTGGGAAAAGAAAGACTATTTCATTTAGGTGCTAAATAACGTCTGCAAGCATTTAGAGATGCAGAGGTTAGAGAATTTTTATGCACCTATTTCTACCCTTTTCTACATCAATTTATGCTGGAAACAATTGAAAATATAGAAAAATAAGGCCCTCAGGCATTCTGTATTACTTTCAACTATTCTATTCAACGATCAACTTTTTCTAATTTAATGTTATCTCTGCTGAGTCAACACACATGTAGGCCTAATTTACTCTTACCTCCTCTTTTGCGTTTTTTGTTGGGGAAGTAACCTCTTTAAATGTGCATGTGGCACTTATTCATGTGAATCATACATCATTTTAATTCATTTATAAACCCCTGGACTTCAATAGCTCAGATGTGTTTCAGCAAGATTTACAATTTTGTGCACATTCAAAATAGAACTCCTCCCGTCTGTGTTCTCTGAGATTTGGAGATCTGTAATGTAATCTGCTGTGCATGTTATTGCTCTGCTGATATGGTAGTATCACATTCATACCGTCTGACAGACACAGAGGCCCATTTGTGCCTCTGGTCTCTGACAAAGTTTAGAGAAGTGGCTGTACGCTGCTCTTCATCGGAGGTAGAGCACGGATGCAACACGTCACTGCCCACAGCAGAGCGAGTCCACTAAAAAGTTGCTACACTTACCAGCCGTGCTGCTCACCTCTATTTTTACAGAGCGAATGGACACAAAGCGACGGATGGGTCTGTATTTAATGTTGAATGAACATTTAGAAAATTCCACAGACAGGGAACGCTCTTGAACCCCCTCACCGTCTCTGAAAGCATAACTAGTCAATCACGAGTGGCTCAACAAGTAGATCAAATTTTGGATTTGTGGACTTTGCTACTGTGGGATTTTGGATAATACGTTTTTTTTACTGGATTTTGAGTGCTTTGATTATTTTTGTGTTAAATATTTGAACATTTGATTTGACCCTTGAATTGTGTGTTTGTGCTGATTTCTTTAGTGCGTAGTGTTTTGATATTACTGAATGTCCGTTACATTCAAGCCATTGCCATTGAGTTGATACAAAGCTAATTAAGACTATCAGCTCCACAAAACTCTCTCTGTATTTCTCAGCATGTTTAGAAATGGGTGTCGTTCGTGACTTCCGCGCACTGAAACTCAAGTAAAGTCCATGTTTTTCTTAATCGTCCGTGTCCTCCTTGGCTACGTAGCAACTGTGTGGAGGAGGGGTGGGGGTGAAGCGCGATCACGGAAGGCTTGTGTCATGTGGATACACCAACAGAATTGATGTCATTACTTAGAATTCCTCATGGGGGAGACAGAAACTACGCACTATAACTTTAAACTTTAAGGTCATTCAATGTATATATGGTGTACATTTTAATATGTGCACGCTTGTGTGGTTTGATTTTATATCCTAACAAAATACAACTGACATAAAACGTAACCTAACTAAGGCTGTTAGATGTCAGAAGAGAGACCTGGCTGGCACCCATTGACTAAATAAAAATGTTCTTAAAACAGATAGCAATCAAGTCAGTCAAACACTCACATTATAGCTGGGATAAGTTTGAATATAAGAACAGCTGGATCATCTGGCTCTGACACCTGCTGCTAAAAAGCAATCAAACAATCAAAACAATCAAATCATGTTTAATCATTACTTCATGGGAATTATAAATGCTTTAAATAGGCAGCTCTATATACGTGTTAGGTGTAAATATGTAATCCCTCGCCTCTTTAACCCTCTTTCACTACACAGCATGTTTGGTCTTTTGATAAGATTATCAGTTATTATACACACTAAAAAAAACTCCTGGGTTAAAAAGGGACCAACTAATTTCTGGGTTATTTTAACCCAAAAAATTGGGTTATTATTTTTGACCCAACTTCTGGGTTAAATACTTGACCCAAATGTTGGATTAAAATAACCCAACAGTGTAGTTAATATAACCCAACTTCTGGGTTAAATACCTGACCCAAATGTTTGGTTAAAATAACCCAACATTGTAGTTAATATAACCCAACTTCTGGGTCAAAAGAACAACCCCATTTTCTGGGTTGAAATAATCCAGAAATTAGTTGGTCACTTTTTAACCCAGGAGTTGGGTCAAAAATAACATAACTTGGGTTACTATGCCAGTATGCCTTATTTCAGAAAAAAAACTTTGTTTTAGGGACTGTTCGTTATTTATTTAAGGGGCCACTGGAGGAGTTTTGGGACCTTTAGTCAAAATAGACCTGACCCTCCCTTCACCAGCAATACATTTTGGATGACCCTCCAAAATGAATGGGAGAAAAGGGACAACACAGTCTCACTCCCTACTCGTCAAATGTATGACGCATGGTCAAGGACCCTGGTGTCAAGTTTCAACGAAATAGGGGTACCCTTGACGTTATTTTTCGACGAGGGGGTCCGTCAGATAGACATTCATGTTATTCCCTCACCGTCGGATATCGACGAAAGAAAAAAACACGCCCCCCGCCCCTTAACTCGAAATCTGTGACAGTTATTGGTATTTTTAGCCCAATAACCGCTGTTTTAATCAACATTATTCACGAGATATTATCATGGTTTATATGTATTTCTTTTTATGTTATTATTTCGGTATATTTCGGCCAGGGAAGCTGGATTGCTTTTTTGTTGATTTTATTTTTTTAAACTATAATGCTACATCTATCAACATTTATTTAGATGTTATCATTGTATTAATTTCTTTACTTTAATAATATTATTTCGGTCTTATTACCGGTGAAATATTACAGTATAGGCTAATACAGAACATTACGATATGATCCGAGCAGGACGCATTCAAAGCCGATAGTCCTATCCCCCAATGCAATGCGGCTATTAATTTCAAAGAATCGGGCAGCGATCAGCTGGTCTTTAACGCCAGGATCGCTTCAATATACATATATACAGTCAGTAATTGTGTCACCAGCAACAACACGTAGCTCAGTTTTGTTCCAGTAAGTTATGAACCATAATAACGTTTAAACGAATCCGCGGAAAACTCCGGAAGTGACGTAGTACGTCCCGCTCAGCGGATACGAAGATAAAAATATATAATATTCGTAATATTGATGTTTTTTTCTAATGTTGTATTTGAGGAGTTAAACAATAAAGATAGTTATAATAATAAAATACAGTTTCATGTATTTGCGTTTCTTATGGGAGTTGTAGTTTTAAAGTATATTGGAATATTTCTCATAAGTAGAAGTTGGCAGTGTATAATTTTGGATACACCCAGGGGTTTTTTGGGATGGAGAACACACTGGTGTCATCAGATTTTAAAAATCAAATCGTTAAATAGGTGAAAATAGCTTATTGCCATATTTGACAGTGCTTACAGTAGGTAATTTGGTGACCATATCTACATGACAGCTGAGGTCCAGAGCTTTCTATAACAGCTGGTTTTATGTGTGTAGAACCTTCTGTTGCTAAATGACAGGCCTTCATACATGTACTGGGTTCAAGGTTCAGAGGTCAATATTTCAAAGCAGGAGTAATGTATCCTCTTCAGACTGACATATGTTCCTCTCCAGGTTGAGACCTTTCCAACGATGTGTTTGCTATAGTCCTACGACAACGTTTTAATTTTTACACATCATGGAGACCACTTAGCAGGAGATACTTTATTGTCCCCAGAGGGATATTTGCCTTGAGTTCAAATGCTTCACAAATAACACTTGACATATTGTTTTATCATACAGCTGACATACTTAAAATAAAAAACAACATGAACAAAGTGATATAGGCTAGACTGAAGCACATCACACAGCAACAATCTATTGCTCATCTTTCACAAACAGTGACAAGAGCAACACAACAATGCTTTGTTATCATGAAGCTATTGCACACCCTCAATCTCAAGCAACATTATTTAAAGTTTTAATTGAGGTAGGTCCAAATTAGGCCTATATCATCATCAATGTTTTTATAGTTTAGAAATGTTAAGTTTACCCATATCTTCTGCCAGAGGATAAGAGCTCATACTTGGCATGGAGAATAAAGATAGAGCAGACCATATTCTGTGTGCTTGCCTGGAGAGACTGGTTTCTATTCCTCTACACAACCTTCATGAGAGTCATAATAAAATTCTCTGTAATGCAGCCTTGTATAACATAAACCATCTGATTCACCGTGGGTGTCTGCTCTAAATGATAACACACACTTTCAACATGGGCCTTTCAGCCAAAGGTGCATGTTGTCCATGTGAACACCAATGGGCCTATAGGAGCAGAGCCGATGGATTGGTTCATCATTTATGACCTCTGATATCCTCTGACCCAGCTCTGTCTTGAGAGTTACCTCAACTTCAGTTTCAAAGGGGGGGGGGTCAGCTTTTCTTAGACATGAGTAGGGGGGGGCACCAAGGAAAAAAGGTTGGGAACCATACATACCCAAACAAAGCTATATACATCTTACTCAGTGAACAAAAACCTCAGTAACAATCTGCTTATCCTTTTAATTTCCTGAAAATGCTTCTTAAAACTAGTCCCTTCTTAATTTTGAAAAGGTAGTCTCAGTAAAGGCTACAAAGGTTAGGATGGCTACAAGCCGTAACCACGGTGATTGATATGAGGATCATCTTCTGAATATAATAATGAATATTTTAGGCCTACCATAAATTGATATTTTAAAAAAGTAATTTATTTAAAACAACTAATAATGCAGTGTGATTTTAAATCAAACTAAGTCCCACACATAAATATACTCATGTTTTTCCCCTTTAGTCTTTGCTATTAATATTCATCAACTGCAAAATTAGAAAATTGCGTTTTTAAATAACTATGTATGGAAAATAAAATAAAAAATGCTTCTCTTTGTATATAGTTTATTGTTTTTCACAACAGTACAATTCAAAACAAATGCAAATTAGTCAAACAAGCCATTAGGCTGTATTTCTAAACACTCAACTGTAGGTTTTTTATATAGTTTATATAAGGCAAATCAAAGTGCTAAATATAAAACACATTTTTTTCATTATTAGTATTTTATTGTGTAAATTCTCACGTACAACGTGGAAATATTCTTTTTTTTTTTTTTTTTTTTTTCACAAAATGTAGATTACAAAAATCAGGTAAGCAATAATAGCACGTGAACAACAAGTTTACAAACTTATAAAAATAATAAAAAATTTAAAAAAATACATATATAGAAACAAACACATACACACACCCCTACACATATATATACCCATATATACATAAACAAATACATATATACATACACACATATATATATATATATATATATATATATATATATATATATATATATATATATATACACATATACCACATACACAATATAAAAAAAAAAAAAAAAAGTACATGACATCAATTTAGTCAGAGGTTTCAGGGAAAAAAAGCTCTACAGTATCTACAATTTTAATACTTTTTTTGTTATCCAACGTTCTAAGTGACTTCAGTAGAGATTTAAATTCTATGAGAAAAGGTACAAAGTTAGGAGAAGAGTTAGAAAATTTCTGCTTGTGAATATAGAATTTTGCATACAAAATAACAAAATTTATAAGATACTCAAGAGCACCATTATCTGAATTATTGTAGAAACAGATAATATCTTTAAGATTAAAGGAGTAGATAGAGTTGGTGGGTTCAAAAAAGTAAGACTCCAAATCTGTCCAAAATCTTTTGGAAATTTCACAATCAAAAAAAGGTGAGATATTGTTTCACTACTATGTTTACAAAATGTACAGGAGGAGTCAATGTCAGTAAATCTAGCAACAAGGTGATTAGTAGGGTATATGTTATTTAAAATTTTGAGGTTAACTTCCTTAGCTTTGTTAGAAACACAATACTTATACGGTAGAAGCCAAGCCTTTCTCCAATTTATGTTTATAATTTTGGAACTCCACACAAACTTGCCCCTTGGTACAACAGCATTCTTTCTCTGGAAAATTTGGCGAATATGCTTATTGTTACATTTTATGTGTGTTACTTCAATTCCATCCAATGATAGTAAAGGCTGTGATATAACATGTGCATCATAGGTTAAGTAATTTTTTATAAGTAGAATTAAACCATTTGGGATTGCACGAGTTAAGGAATTAAATTCTCTGAAAGGAATTGGAAAATTGTGTACATTAATAAATTGTTCATAGGACAGCATATCACCAGATTCATCGAAAAGATTAAGAATGTGGTTTAAATCTCTATGGAACCAATTAGGAAAAAATAAGGATTTGTTCCTAATGACTATGTTACAATTGTTCCAGAGGAATGTCTTGTCTTGGCGAAAAATTGTGGACAAAGGCTAGCTTCCAAGCTAAAAGGGCTTGCTGATGGAATTTTGATAATTTAATTGGCAATTTATTTGGCATAAAATTACATTTTAAAATGAAGGAAAGCCCTCCAATTTTGTTAAAAATGTAATTTGGGATAAAGTACCAAATTGACTCAGGGTTTTTAAGACATCTTTTTAACCAATTAATTTTAAAGGTGTTCACAGTGTCACTGAAATCTAGGACTTCAAGACCTCCTTCTGCTTTACTTCAGGAAAGTACATTTTTCTTTAGCTTGTGGGACTTATTTTTCCAAATAAAATCCAGAAAAATTTGATTTACGTCAGTGATTGATGAGTTATTTACGAATAAGGATAAAGATGGATACACAAAACGAGATAGACCCTCTGCTTTAGAGAGGAGAACTCTACCCAAAATAGACAAATCCCTTTGAAGTCAGATGTTAAAAATATTCTTTGTTTTCTTTATTCTACTTGAAAAATTTAGATGTTGCCTAGCAATAAGATTTCTAGTTATAAATATCCCCAGATACTTAACAGAGTCCTTAACTGGGATATTTTCAATAACACGATCATCACAACAATGTAGAGATAAGATTTCACATTTGGACATATTCAATCTTAAACCTGAAGCCTTGGAAAATTGATCTATCAAGTGAATAGAGTTATCTAACTGGTTCTTGTTCTTTAGGAAAATTGTAGTGTCGTCTGCCAATTGGGAAATTTTTAACTCCTTACCAAATATTGAGATTCCTTCAAAATTTTTGTCAGATGTAATTTTAAGCGACAATAATTCGGAGACCAAAATAAATAGGAAGGGCGAGATAGGGCACCCCTGCCTGACCCCTCTATTAATTTGAAATCTTTTAGAGGTATTGAGATTAATTATAACCGAGCTATTAATATCTTTATAAAACATACTGACAATGTCTACAAACTTGTTACCAAAGCCAAACACATTAAGGGACTGTAAGAGAAATTTGTGTTCAATTGTATCAAAGGCCTTATAAAAGTCTAGAAACAAAATGAGTGCATCAGACTTAACTGCATCTGCATAATCCAACAGATCTAATATGAGTATGATATTACAACTAATATGTCGATTTTTCATGAAACCTGTTTGAGTTTCAGCTATAATAGAGTCTAGCCCTTTTTTCAGTCTGTTTGAGTAAGCTAAAGCCAATATCTTATAATCTAATGTTAAAAGAGTGATAGGACGCCAATTATCAATTAAGAGAGGGTCTTTGTCAGGTTTGGGGATAAGAGATATGATACCTTGCTTCATTGTAGCTGTCATCTCCCCGTGATTGATGCATTCTTTGTACATACATACTAGAGAGTTATGAAGGTATTCCCAAAAGTGTATATAAAATTCAACAGATAGGCCGTCGATTCCTGGAGATTTGCCCTTCTTCATTGAAAAAAGTGCATCTTTAATTTCATTGACTGACAGGTTAGATTCACATAGTGATTTAAATTCCTCATCAATCGAAGGGATGAAAGCTTGAAGATTATTCAAAAAATTTGCACAATCACTAGCATTAAATTGTGATTCATATAAGTTCCTATAAAATTTGGTGACAAAATTAGAAATTAGCTTTGGATCTTTAGAAGGAACTCCGTCAATATTAAGGGCAGATAAAGATTTTCTTTTAAAATTTCTCTTCTCAAGAGCAAAAAAGTAACTGGTGTTCTTCTCCCCTTCTTCAAGCCATTTGGCTCTTGACCTAATGAATGCTCCTTTTGCCAAGTCTAGATACATTTGGTCCAGCTGTAGCTGGATTTTCCTTATTTCGAGTTCTTCTTCCAAATTAATGTTTATTTTTGTCAGTAAAAGGTGAAGTTTGTGCATCAATTCAGCTTCTACCTTACTTTTTTCTTTTTTTAGTTCCTTACTTCTTTTAACCGCAACACATCTGGCTTTGTATTTAAAGAATTCCCATTTTATCCTGAGTTCTTTTGCTAGTTTTTTGATAGAGTCATTAAAGGAATCATCCTTCAAAAGAGAGTTGTTGAATTTCCAATACCCTCGACAACCTGATGACTCCTGAGTAGCACTTCATTTCAAAATAATTTGTTTATGGTCAGTTAATGGGGCATAAAGATGATTAACTTCTTTCACGAATTGAAGGATAGATGATGAAATCAAAAAAATATCAATTCTAGATTTTAAAGTCAGTCTTCTGTTACACCAAGTGAAGTCTTTGGTACTGGGATTGAAGAAACGCCATGCATCAGTCAAGGAAAGGTTGGAGCATAGAAATGACACAAGGTTATTGCACTGTGAAGATTGACTAAGCCTAGGGGGGTCTCTATCCAACTCATCATCAGGACATTCATTAAAGTCTCCACAAAGAATTATGAAAGAACCCTGGTACTTAATATTCAGATCTTTCAATTTGGATGCTATTTCAGTAAATAAGACCTTATTAGAAGCGTGGGAATTAAACCCATATATATTACAAACAATAAAGATAGCATTGTCTTGTTTAATTATCAACGTAATCCATCTACCATTTTGAGAAGAGACAGTTTCAAGAATATCCCCTCTAAATTTATGTAATAAAATTAAAACCCCTGCTGAATGATTAGTACCATGGCAAAAATGAGCTAAATTACCCCACTGAGTCTTCCAGAATTTGGCATCTGATTCACAAGAATGTGTTTCCTGAAGTAAAATAAAATCAGCCTCAGTTCTCTTGCATAAAAGAAAGATTGCTTTCCTCTTAGTAATATCCCTGATACCTCTGACATTTAAAGACATAACATTTAGAGAATTAAACATAAAATCCATACAAAAACTTTTATGAAAAAAGGAATACCTGTAAATCGCTTGAGCACCAAAGAACCTGAAAAGTGCTAAAAAAAATCCACCAAAAAGGAGGTGGAGCTTAACAACCTTTTAACTTGGCATAACAGATAGTGACAGAGAAGGTGATGCCACAGCCATCAAAGCTTGTTTTCACCCTAAAGATAAGTATTATTATAGATATATCTAGTCAAGAAAAGGACCATGGATTTTAATTCTAAGTATGCTAACCGAGATTTGATAGATGTCCACCAAAATCAAACAATAGTAGAACAGTAAAAAGAAAAAAGGTCATTGGGTCAACCCCATGTATCTAAAGAAGACAACAACAACCAACTATTCAAAATTATAACATCTTAGGTTGGACTAATCAAGGGATTGTGTTTTTTTTTTGTTTTTTTTTCCCTTTTTCTTTGCTTGAAAAGAGAAAAATAGCATTTTAGAAAAAAAAAGAAAATATCAAGGTTCCAACAGAAAATAGGGTTAAAGTTCCTTTTTGTTGTGCCCATGAATGTAGCTTCTATGACAACTACATCAAAATTACCTTGAAGATAAACAACAATAACAAAAAACAAAAAGGGAGCACAAGGAAAAAATTCGGCTTTGCTCCACAATCAACTAAGTCAATAAGGTGTGAATTGGGCTACCTTCACTGAGATGATAAGGTGCAAATTTAGTAGCATACTTGCAATAGTATATTTTTTAGTAACCTAAGTAGCTATCAAACAGCTTGAATGACTATTCTCAGTGTTAGATGAGACTTAGCTACGTCTGCATAGACATTTTATACTACCTCTGAACAATCAATCTTCTTTCCGTTTATGAAGACAAAAAGGCCGCGAAAAGAAGCCTTCTTCCATCTTCTCTCGCTTTCTTCACCAAGGGCCACAGCTTCTCTCTGGCTGCTTTCTCTTCAGGGGACAGTGCTTCGGTGAGCCTTAAGTTGTTGTCCAGAAGAAACTTTGAGCCTCTCGACTCCTTCCAGACAGCATCACGAAAACGACGCATTGCAAAAAGGATGATGGTTGATCTATTCGAGCCGTCTTGTCGTCGTTGCCCGATGCGATGGACGATGTCGACCCCATCCTTTAGGCTGTCACGAATATTAGGAGCCACTTTACCCAAGATCTCGATGATTCTGCTTCTGATATTTTCTCCATCTTCCTCCTTCACGCCGTGAATCTTCAGGGACCATCTTCGGCTGTAACTCTGGCAGTCAGCGATGTTTGCCTTCAGAGTTTTATTTTCTGCTTGCAATAAATCGATTTCTTTTTTCATGACTTCCTGTGTGTTTCTGTTGTTTAACATCCAAAATAAGCTGCTAAACAAACAAACAAAAGCGTACCGAGACCACTTCATCTAGCAGGTCTCGGTACGCTTGTTTGGTCCGCTTTTGGTGTGCATCAGCGTGTGATTGCTGCATTCACACCTGCCCAAATGAACCGCACCAAGGGTTAAAGCTTTAGTGCGTAACTTTTTGATATTAATGAACGTCCGTTACATTCAAGCCATTGCCAAATGAGTTGCTTCAAAGCTAATTAAGACTATCAGCTCCACACAACTCTATTTCTCAGAATGGCTATGTTCAGAAGATTGCGGTCACAGAAGGAAGTATCATGTGGACGTGGCAACAGTTTTGTTGTCATTATTTCGAATTCCTCCTGGGGGAGACAGAAACTACACATTATAGCTTTTACCCTGGGGCCAAAAGAAGTCACCAAGGTCAGCGAACAGCAGATCTGGGGCCTCATTTATAAAACTGTGCAGCGAATTTGCATCAGACGAAACATAGAATGTGAGTACGCACAGAAATATTGGCATTTACAAAACCGTGCGCCCGCACCTCCTACGATTCCCTTTATAAATCACAATCAACTCCAAATGTGGTGCAGCTTTGGCGGCTTCATGTCTTGCCCATAATTTCCCTTAAATAGTCAGTGGTTTCATTAACTTGGTCCCCAAGTTAATATTTATCCATACCGACATCATGAGCAGAGAGGAAAACAAAGCAAAGTACTTTCACTCAATGTGAAGTTGTAGTTCTTGTTAGAGAGGTGGAAAAGAGAAAAATATGTTTGGAGGGCACAGTGTGGGCAAAAAAGCTGTAGAGTGACAACATTTTGCAGACACAGTTAATGCCACAGCCTCATGAGGTCGGACCATGGTCCAAATTAAAAAGAAATGGTCCGATATTAAAGGCTGTGTCGCAGGGTTCATTTTCCAACAAATTTGTGCAATTTGCTTGTTGGTAATAAACATTTAAACTGTTATCCATTGTATTTGATGTTGTTGGGCATCACAAAACGGAATATAATACGAAAAAGTAGTTTGTAATGATTCTCCTTTCCCCCACAATGCATTGCATTACGTCATGTTGGGGAGATGACAGACCAACATTTTCACCGGAAGAAGAGGTGAATTCTTAGAAATAAATACTAGGCAGATATGTTGTTACTGGAGCTAGTAGACGTACCATCAAAACGTGGAATATCTAATCAGTAAAGTGTTTACAACATTGGGGGAAAGATTTAAATGGGCATTATCTTAGGGGGTGGGGGGCATAACTAGCATGATGCTTTCTATTTCTAGATCTAGATAAGTTTACTTATATGAACTAACGACATGATCACTGTTACTAGATATAAAGAAAACGTTGACTTTCACTCGGTGCTATTCACTGACAGTAAAAAAAATATGTCGTTGTTGCGAGCACTACTGTTCGGAGACTAGCTCCAGCGTTTGTTGCTGCGTTGCAAAATGATAGCAACTCACCAGGACACTTCACCAACTCTCCACTCACTCCTCGGACCATGTTTTTAATTGGCTTTGACAGCCATCAGTTCTCGGCAATTCCTCATTCGCCCTCTCACGTCCGACAGATTTGTAATTATACGGCTGCAGGTCATACATGTTATTAGTGGTTCTTTCCACCTCTTCCTCATCCCAGTCAGTCGCCATAGTTCTAGTACTAGGCTGAGGCTAGTCTCCCCAATGTGACGTCATCACCGAATTGCGTTAAAACCCCCCGCTAATACCAAAAACGACAAAAACTGGCCTTTAACACTATTTGGAGATATTTTTAAAATGATATACACATCTTGAGTGCTTTATGTACCCATTAATCGACAGTGGTCGTTAACCTGCAACATGGGCTTTAAAGTTGATGCAAAAAAAACAACTAGCACTAAACCGAGAAAGTGTTTTTGCCACGGGACACCGGAGCTTACCCCCTTGACATGGGACTATCACGGTGTGGTTTCTCTGAGTGCTCCTCTGTAACCAGTGGTTAAATTGGGCCGGGGCTCTCCGGGGCTCAGCCCCGGCACATAAGCCTGCTCGTTTGTTCAGATGTGCCTGCTTGCAGTCTAAATATGTCACATAAAATTTGATGAAAGTGATGCTTTTGAAAACATATTTCTGACAATAAATGAAAGATTTTAGAAATGGCATGTCTATTTTGTCTCGGCGGAGCTGAGATGAGAACAATCAGAACACGGCAACAACCCGCCCAGAACTGCAGACAATTCACCACTGCGGGTCAACATAACGCCAAAGTGTCTACGTTGGTAGGAAAACGTGATATTTCTGACAATAAATGAAAGATTTTTGAAATGGCATGTCTATTTTGTCTCGGTGGAGCTGAGATGCGAACAATCAGAACATGGCAACAATCCGCCCAGAACTGCAGCCAATTCACTACTGCGGGTCAACTACATAACGCAAAAGTGTCTACGTCCATCCTAACAGATAAAATGCGTTCTCCTAAAGCTAAAAACCCTGTTTGCAGTGGTGGAGGCCCGGTGCTCGGAAGCTCCAACGGCTGCTACGAGTTAATGTCGCTGACCAAGCCGACAGGACCGTTCGATGAAGTCGGAACCGGCTCTGAGACCACTCGTCCTCGTTTGCCAGCAAGTCTTCTTTCTTCCTGTCATTACGCATTGCATGCCTTCTTCTACCCATCAATTTGATTGTATCTAAAAAGCTAAATGTGTGGGAATTTATTTAATTGTAAATGACAAATAGTTCTGCCCAAGGAGCATGTAATTACAGAAGTAAAACTTTATTTCTATTGCACCTTTCACAATGGTTAAAACATGGTTTAGACCTACAATAAAACAAACATTTAAAACATAAATAAAACTAACTAAAGCCATACAAATAAAAACTGTATAAACCACTATGATACTGTATATACAGCATCATATGATGACCATATTAAAACGATGTGCTCTGCCAGACGGAGGCAATCGAAAACAGCATCAGTGTAAACATTATTTGTACTGTTTATTGTATTATTCATGAGAATAAATTCCATAACATGACAATGCATTTACAGAACATATGATTTTTTTAATTTGAAAAATGTATTTAATTAGAATTTATGGCAGAATCTTGTTTTAATTTTGTCTGTTTTTCACTGCAGTCTGTTTTTCACTGAACAGGTGTTTGTGTAGGATATTAATTGTAACAATGGCTTTGTGAATTATTCATATCATCGATGAGAGGCAATATTTCAATTTGTTTTACACAATGGTCTTAGTTTCACGTTTCAAATATCGCTACTTTTCTAAATAAAACCTTGCGTCTACTGCGTTATGTCTTCTTCGTAATTTGATGTATTGGCCCAATACATCAAATTAGGTGTTTTTGTAACTAAACAGTAACGGTAAACATGCAGAAAAAAATTCTGTCTATAAGATAAAGGCAGACTATCATGCTAATGATTAAAATACTTTAAAATATGCCAGTTTAGAAAATAAATGTAGCCAATGAACAAAATATGTCCGTCTATAAGACAGATAAAAACGAGGCAGACTTAAAAATCCATTCTGTGATCGTTATTATATTGTATCTCAGCATTATGGTAATGTTAGAAAGATTATTTGAAATGTATCAAATCCCACTTGATGTATTCATTTCCACTGTTACAGTATGTAGTCCATCCATCCATCTTCTTGTCTTATCTGGTGTCGGGTTGCGGGGGGAGCAGCTCCAGCAGGGGACCCCAAACTTCCCTTTCCCGAGCCACATTAACCAGCTCCGACTGGGGGATCCAGAGGCGTTCCCAGGCCAGGGTGGAGATATAATCCCTCCACCTAGTCCTGGGTCTTCCCCGAGGCCTCCTCCCAGCTGGACGTGCCTGGAACACCTCCCTAGGGAGGTGCCAGGGGGCATCCTTACCAGATGCCCAAACCACCTCAACTGGCTCCTTTTGACACGAAGGAGCAGCGGCTCTACTCCGAGCTCCTCACGGATGACTGAGCTTCTCACCCTATCTCTAAGGGAGACGCCAGCCACCCTCCTGAGGAAACCCATTTCGGCCGCTTGTACCCTGGATCTCGTTCAGTATGTAGTCGGTTATCCTTATTCCGCTATACAAAGAGATATTACTCTGTGGTATTGTGTGTCTCAGGTGGCAGGATCTGTGGACTCCTGCTAATCTTGTGCATTTGAGCTGCTGTAACAAAGTCATATCTTATATGTGCCAGTGCCCACAGAACAGGATAAGCAATTGTAGGCTATTGGCAGCAATTTCCCTGATAAGTGTGAAAACAATATAGACTATATACTCATATAGAAATTAAAAGGAGTCTTGGAAAGAGTGTAACATGTTTATTGTTTATTGTTACGTTTATCCTATTTTATTTTAAAGGGGTGATAGAATGCAAAACCGATTTTACCTTGTCATAGTTGAATAATAGTTTAGTGGGTAACTAGGACATACATAGAACCTCAAAATCCCAATGACACCTCTTTCTTCTGAAAATCTCACAATTTGAAACTGCCTCTGAAAATGGGCAAATCTCAACAAGCCGCCTAGTTGACGTCAACTCGGCGGCTCCTCCTCATTAGGCTCTAGTCTCTATGTTTGTCACGCCCCAACATTTACATAGGCTACACAACTGATCTGAGGTCAGCTTAGTCTTCTGAATAGGTTGCGCAGATCTCAAAGAGTTCAGTGGCCGGTGCTGCTTGTGCCGCCCGGCCTGCCTTCCTTCACAGGCCCCTGCTGTGATGTAAATGGAGCTCCATCACGGCTGGCAGCCCACAGCACTCCACACAAAGTCACTGTTTTATGGGTGAATGGACTACCAAACGCCGCTGCTCTGACAGAGCTCCAGGGCCTGCAACTCCCCTCTTACTGCTAGCTAAATGGCCCGTGTGTGTGAGTGAGAGCGCGGTCAGCGAGCTTGTTACGCCAGCAATCTCTTACCACAGGTTCCAGTTAATCTTATAATGTGTGTAATTATAATGTGTTGAGTTATTTAAACAAACGATTGGGGAAATAAACGCCTCATTGATAGAGCCTGCGGCTGGATGGAGCTCTATCAATGAGAGCTAGCTAGACTCCTCTTAGAATTCCGCTGAAATTCACAAATATTCATTAACTTGAAATCGGACACCGTTGTTAGCTTTATAAGACGTTTAGGTAGATGTTGTATAAGTGGTTGTGACGAAATTCAAACTGTAAATATACTCGAATTACGCCGAAAATGAAGCTAACTATCCGTGATTTGTAGCTACACATAGCTAGGATTGAAGGGACAGTCGCAGCTAACGAAACCCCTAATCTTCACAAATATTCATTAACTTGAAATCGGACACCGTTGTTAGCTTTATAAGACATTTAGGTAGATGGCGTGAAATTCAAACTGTAAATATAGATACTCTAGTTATGCCGGCAGCTGGCAGCCAGCCAAGATTAACTGGAACTGTGGTAAGAGATTGCTGGTGTAACAAGCTCGCTGACTGCGCTCTCACTCTCACACAGGGGCCATTTAGCTAGCAGTAAGAGGGGAGTTGCAGGACCTGGAGCTCTGTCAGGGCAGCGGCGTTTGGTAGTCCATTAGCCCAAAAAACAGTGATTTTGCGCAGGTATTGAGTGCTGTGGGCTGCCAGCCATGACGGAGCTCTATCTATATCACAACAGGGGTCTGTGAAGTAAGGCAGGTCGGGCGGTGAGGCAGCAACACAGGCAGCACCGGCCGCTGAACTCCGACACACAGTCTTACTAAATTTGCAATTAGCCATACATTTTTCATAAAACGGTCCATATTTGAGCTTTATATAGTTGATTTCTATGTATGGGTGCCCTCTCTACCAACTGAGCTATCCGGGAGCCCATAAATAGCATATTTATTTTACTTTAATTTGCAGTATTGGCTGCAGAATCCAGGGTGGGGATATTCCGAATATATCCCCTGCAGCTCACCCTGCCTTCCTCTTCCAACGTACCCCATGGAACAGAACAAAGGCATACTCTTGATTTTCTATCATACAGTGTTTAGATTGGATGTTGTTTCAGACACAAAGTATTTTTGTTAGCAACAACTGACTACTCAAACAGCCATCAAGTTTCAAAGTGCAGTATATAGTATAAATACCTGGGGCAAAATGTACCAACTGTGCGTAGAAAATGTTCTTGCGAATGAAATTTAGTGTGCTTAAGTACAAAAAAAATCTGTATTTATCAGACTTGCCCAAGCCAATCGTACGCAAATAGTAAGTTATCAAAATTGATAAATTACACCTGTTCTTAACCACCATGCTCGTTCACGCTTAGGCAATTTGCATTCAGAAACGCCTCCAATTTCCCACATATGGTAACGACACATGAACCACATGAACCACATGAATGTGTTTTTTTCCCTTACTGCAATAATGGCAAAGAGAGCAAAGAAGAGCAACTTCTCGAATAAACAAATCGAGGTACTAGTAGAGGTTGAAGCCAACCAAAGAATATTGTTTGGTTCACTCAATTCAGAAGGTATAACAAACAAAAGAAAAACTGTTGCATGGGGGTAGGTAACCAATGCAGTTAATTCAGTTGGGTCTGAGGTGAGAACTCAACCAGTTAGAAAAAAAAATGGTTTGACATGAAATTATTGGCCAAAAAACAGCATAGCACACAGACGAGAAATGTGCGTAACTGGAGGAAGACAAATAACAACGGAACTTTCCCCCTTGGAAGATTGCCAGCATCATTGGCGACAAAGCTCTGTCCGGGATTTTCAAGGACGGTGACACTGACGTTCTTGCAATAGAACAAGCCAGGCCATCTAACACCCAAACTGAAGGTAAAAGTAATCAACTGGAATAGGCAGTATTTGCAAAAAATATATTTCAATGTGTTTTAATTAAATCGTTTGTAGGATAAACTCGATGAAATTCATGTGAAAAAATGTGTCCCTAACAGCGAGACCCATGTTGCCGGATGAACATGAAGGCCAGAGGAGCCGGTGCCGAGCATTGCCCCTTCCGTGTGCCAAAAGTGCTGAGCGTGGTGGTGCTGAAAAATCAAGAGGAAACGACAAAATCCATTAATGACATAAAGGATCAACTGACACATAACAAATGTATTAAATCAATTCAACGAGTTTTTTAAACAGATTGCTTCTTGCCCAAATACAATTGCAAATAAACCATCAACTCACTAATATGGTTTCAGTTTCTCACCATGCTGCCAAACACAAAATGAGATGCATCTATTTAATGTTTCTGAGCTTGTCCAATGGCCAGACTTACCTAAAATGTCTTTATGATCGTCTGTCTTGTCTGAATAGCAGCGGCATTAGGAGGTGGTAGCCACTGCGTCGGGCATAGGGCTGTCTGGTCTGGGGGGTTCCTGCAGAAGGATGCCCTGCCTGATGGCCAAGTTGTGTAGCACACAGCAAGCCATGATGATTATGCACACTTTTTCAGGCCAATACTGCAGTGTCCCCTCCGTGCTGGACAGACACAGCCATCACCCTTTCATCAGGCCTATTGCACGCTCAACTGTGCCCCTTGAGCGTGCATAGGCACGGTTATAGGTCTGTTCCTGCTGGGTCCTGGGATTGGTTAGGGGGGTCATTAGCCATGGCTTAAGCAGGTAACCTTGATCACCTAATGGTGAGATGTTTTTAAATAACTGTACATAGCCCAGCAATAGCATTTTAAATATGCTGTAGCCTAAAACTTACCAATGAGCCAGCCATCTTCAACAGCGCCTTCTTGGAGATGCAAACCCACAAAGCTGTTCTGCATAACAAATTAGTTGTGTGTTACTCCAGTCCACCGCGCAATGACAATTTTTGTTAACAGAATGAAACCCCTTTCAGTTAGACACTTGTATGACTAATTGAGTAGTTTGAGCAGGGCCTTAATCAAGTTTGGACTGCTTTAAAGTGTGTCGCTTTCTCTCAAATGTTTGCTGGTTGAGAACGTCATAATCTACAAAAAAAGCAACACAACAGTAGAGTTACCCTTCAACACTGTTTTTGCTTTTCTCTCCTAACTATGTACATATTGAACAGTATGTGTTGACTTCCTCTCCATCTCTTTTCTCTCTTTCCACTAGTTTGGTCGGACAGAAGTGATCTATAACACGCTGAACCCAGACTTTGTGAGGAAGTTTATCCTTGATTTCTTCTTTGAAGAGAAGCAGAACCTGCGCTTTGATGTGTAAGTGGAAACATCTCCATATTTTCCTTCTACAGCAGCACTGTCTCCTTTCTTTGTGATACCAGGGACTGCCCATTTCTCCGACGCTCAATTGTTCCGACCTCTCGATAACCCGAAAAAATTCCCTTTGGTCCTAGTTTGACGTCCCTTTGGTGGCGAAATTACGAAAAATGATGCTAAATGAGATATGGAAACTATAGAAACCTTTGCTAGCGGCAGAAAGTTACATATTGTATGTTTAAACACGCCTGACTAACAGCAGTAATGTGGCTGTTTGGTCGGTGTCTGTCCATTTAATTTGTATGTTCACTTTTTTATCAGGCAAGCTCAAGTATTCCATTTAACAATGAGGTTAATATATAAGATATCCTGCCTGATAGGTCTTTACTACTTTTGTCTACGGTGAGTGCGAATTTCCGCGACAGCAACACAATGGAGCCCTTGGTTTTGGTGTCGTCACTAGATGAGGCAGCAACCTTGAAGTATTTATTTTGTAGACGATTTACATCTCTTTTACGTAAATGTGACTCTTGTATAAGCACCACATCTATGTTTTTCCTTCTTAAATAGTCCAGGAATTTAGCTCGTTTGATCGGCCCGTTTAGCCCCCTGATGTTAACTGAAAGGATTGAAAGCTCAGCCTTCTTCAAAATTTACACGCATACATGTCTCGAGTACCCTACCGGAATTTGCTGATAAATTTTTAGCAAATGATAAGCCATTAGCCAAATTAGCTCTGAGCAAAGTGTGGTAAAACTATAAAAAATTAAATAAATCCCCTAACCCTCTGAGACCGCAGACCCCAACACGCGTAAACTCCAGCCCACAATTACACCTCCTGTTTAAATTCACAGGTACGTTGAAACAGGTCTGATGAACTTCTGCTAAATATGAACAGTGTTACAAAAACCCTAGAACTAGCTGGTTACCAGCTATCAAATTCTGAAATAAGCTATGTGAAAAACACACCAATCTAGTTGGAGTAACAAACAGAGTATAAGTTGAACAGACAGCCTCCATCATGTTCTTTCAAACATAGACCTTAAACTGACCAGCCAGTATTTATCATGTACTTTCAGTCTGGTTAAGTGTCCCTTTAAAGTTTGGCTCCAAAACTTACATATAGTGTCCTCAGCATTTATCATGCTCTTTTCAGCCCGGTTAAATGTCAACAAAACATAGACTATAAACTGAGTAGTCAGCATTCATTATGTTTTTACAGTCTGGTTAATTGTTCCTTCAAAGCTTGGCTCCAAAACTTCCATACAGCGTCCTCAAGTCAAACCTGGTACAGTAGCCCAGATACCGCTTGTCCACAGCAGCTGGGTCCGCCAGCGTCTGCCTCGCCGTAGGCTCCAGCAGCAGCCACGTAGTTCTCTTCTTATGGTTCTGTTGTCGGCAACAGTGCGGAGCGGCTCGTGTGGGTGTCGCGTCGTCCACCATATCCACCTCCCGATAGAAGATGCCCGCATTTGTGGCTGTAGTGGAGGTGAACTCTCTCCCTCTGTGGGTCGTTCTCAGGGTGGCCGGGTAGATAAGCGAGTTTGAGGCGCCTTTAGCATGTAGCTCATGTTGTGTCTCTTCAAGCTCCCAAGGCCGTTGGATCGTGAATGTGCCGCAGTTCGGTTGTGGTTGCATCGGATCACGTACTGTAATTTCCTGCATCTCAGGCTCTGTCCCTTTGTGCGAGGCATTCATTTCTGTTAGCACTCTCTTCACTGCATTGTAGATCACAGATTTAAGCACACTTCGTTGCTTTTCCAAGACCTGAGCTATAAATTCCTCCATGTTCGAAACTGCACTAGCATCAGTTGCTATGTTAGCCACCCTCTGCTAACCGCCGCCATGTTAGCAAATTTCTCTGTCCGAGTAGATAGTTTAGATGACAAGGAGACCTGCTTTTCTGCACCTGCAGTCATTGTGATAACAGAAACGATTTTGCACCTTCCACAACCTTAAATCTATCAATCCTCACCATCTCTCTGACCTGCTCTCCACCACTCTCCACCTGGACTCAACCCTCTCATCACCTGATGATTTCACAAATCACCTCAACTCCACCTTGTCTACCTCCCTCAACACTCTGGCCCCCCCTCAAAACGAAGCACTTTTAACACCTCTTCACCATGGTACACACATGCACTCCAGAAAATGAAACAAACTGGCCGCCAACTTGAACATCTGACAAAAAAATCAACTCTCACAGTCCACCACTGCCTACAAAGACGCCCTCATTGCTGCCAAATCTGCCTACCTCTCCACCATCCTCACCAACCCCTGTCAAAACCCCAGAACCCTCTTCTCCACAATGAACAACCTCATCAAGCCTCAGACCAACACCCTCCCTACCTCTACTCTGGACCTCTGCAACTCATTCCTCCACTTTTTCGCTGACAAAATCAACATCATTTACCAATCTCTATCCCCTGTATCTGACCTCCCAGTATCTACCACAGCCCCTCTTCTCCCCATCCATCCTGACCTCCTCCACACTGCCTCCTCTCCCAGTTTGACTTGGTCACTCCTCCTGAAATCTCTAAACTTATCAGCTCTTCCAAACCCGCTACCTGCTCCCTTGACTCCCTCCCTACTCCACTCCTGAAGTCCTGCCTCTCCATCCTATGCCCCTACTTCACTAACCTCTTCAACTCCTCACTGTCCCTTGGAACTGTCCCCTCTGCCTTCAAAACTGCCGCTGTCACCCCAATCCTTAAAAAACCTGGTCTGGATCCCTGCTCCCTCAACAACTACTGCCCAATATCCAACCTCCCCGTTCTGTCTAAAACCCTGGAACAAGTACACACAACTACAAACCCATCTTCATGCCAATAACCAATTTGAACCTCTCCAATCTGTTTTTTGCCCCCTCCACAGCACAAAAAACGCTCTCCTCAAAGTCCTCCAACCACCTCCTCACCTCTGCTGACACCGGTTCCCTTAACATCCTTATCCTCCTTGACCTGAGTGCAGCCTTTGATACCGTGAGCCATAACATCCTGCTCACCAGACTCAAAGACCTTGGTATCAAAGATACTACACTCAGCTGGCTCCGCTCCTACCTTTCCAACCAACACAGTCTCACTCCCTACGAAATAGGGGTACCCTTGACGTTATTTTTCGACGAGGGGGTCCGTCAGATAGACATTCATGTTATTCCCTCACCGTCGGATATCGACGAAAGAAAAAAACACGCCCCCCCGCCCCTTAACTCGAAATCTGTGACAGTTATTGGTATTTTTAGCCCAATAACCGCTGTTTTAATCAACATTATTCACGAGATAGTATCATGATTTATATGTATTTCTTTTTATGTTATTATTTCGGTATATTTCGGCCAGGGAAACTGGATTGCTTTTTTGTTGATTTATATTTTTTAAACTATAATGCTACATCTATCAACATTTATTTAGATGTTATCATGGTATTCATTTCTTTACTTTAATAATATTATTTCGGTCTTATTACCGGTGAAATATTACAGTATATGCTGTAATACAGAACATTACGATATGATCCGAGCAGGAAGCATTCAAAGCCGATAGGCCTATCCCCCAATGCAATGCGGCCATTCATTTCAAAGAATCGGGCAGCAATCAGCTGGTCTTTAATGCCAGGATCGCTTCAATATACATATATACAGTCAGTGATTGTGTCACCAGCAACAACACGTTGCTCAGTTTTGTTCCAGTAAGTTATGAACCATAATAACGTTTAAACGAATCCACGGAAAACTCCGAAGTAGCGTAGTACGTCCGCTCGGGCGGATACGAAGATAAAAATATATAGGCCTAACATTCGTAATATTAATGTTTTTTCTAATGTTGTATTTGAGGAGTTAAACAATAAAGATAGTTATAATATTAAAATACAGTTTCATGTATTTGTCACGTTTAAACGAATCCATGGAAGTGACGTGGAAATTCCACATCTCGTCTGTGAAAGAATGTTCCACGTTGTGCGTGAGAATTTACACAATAAAATACTAATAATGAAAAAATTGTGTTTTATATTTAGCACTTTGATTTGCCTTATATATACTATATAAAAAACCTACAGTTGAGTGTTTAGAAATACAGCCTAATGGCTTGTTTGACTAATTTGCATTTGTTTTGAATTGTACTGTTGTGAAAAACAATAAACTATATACAAAGAGAAGCATTTTTTATTTTATTTTCCATACATAGTTATTTAAAAACGCAATTTTCTAATTTTGCAGTTGATAAATATTAACAGCAAAGACTAAAGGGGAAAAACATGAGTATATTTATGTGTGGGAGTTAGTTTGATTTAAAATCACACTGCATTATTAGTTGTTTTAAATAAATTACTTTTTTGAAATATCAATTTATGGTAGGCCTAACATATTCATTAGGACCAAAAGGATAAGCAGATTGTTACCGAGGTTTTTGTTCACTGAGTAAGATGTATATAGCTTTGTTTGGGTATGTATACATATACAACATTTGTATATATATGGCATTTTTGGCACACTTCTACCTCAGCACTACTGCACAAAGACAAAACTCACACATTCAACCATTTCACAAGCTGAGAAAAGGGTCATGACATGGGTCAGAGCAGTGGTTCCCAACCTTTTTTCCTTGGTGCCCCCCCCCCTACTCATGTCTAAGAAAAGCTGACCCCCCCCTTTGAAACTGAAGATGAGGTAACTCTCGAGATAGAGCTGGGTCAGAGGATATCAGAGGTCATAAATGATGAACCAATCCATCGGCTCTGCTCCTATAGGCCCAATGGTGTTCATATGGACAACATGCACCTTTGGCTGGAAGGCCCGTGTTGAAAGTGTGTGTTATCATTTAGAGCAGACACCCACTGTGAATCAGATGGTTTATGTTATACAAGGCTGCATTACAGATAATTTTATTATGACTCTCATGAAGGTTGTGTAGAGGAATAGAAACCAGTCTCTCCAGGCAAGCACACAGAATATGGTCTGCCCTATCTTTATTCTCCATGCCAAGTATGAGCTCTTATCCTCTGGCAGAAGATATGGGTAAACTTAACATTTCTAAACTATAAAAACGTTGATGATGATATAGGCCTAATTTGGACCTACCTCAATTAAAACTTTAAATAATGTTGCTTGAGATTGAGGGTGTGCAATAGCTTCATGATATGAAGCATGGTTGTGTTGCTCTTGTCACTGTTTGTGAAAGATGAGCAATAGATTGTTGCTGTGTGATGTGCTTCAGTCTAGCCTATATCACTTTGTTCATGTTGTTTTTTATTTTAAGTATGTCAGCTGTATGATAAAACAATATATCAAGTGTTATTTGTGAAGCATTTGAACTCAAGGCAAATATCCCTCTGGGGACAATAAAGTATCTCCTGCTAAGTGGTCTCCATGATGTGTAAAAATTAAAATGTTGTTGTAGGACTATAGCAAACACATCGTTGGAAAGGTCTCAACCTGGAGAGGAACATATGTCAGTCTGAAGAGGATACATTACTCCTGCTTTGAAATATTGACCTCTGAACCTTGAACCCAGTACATGTATGAAGGCCTGTCATTTAGCAACAGAAGGTGCTACACACATAAAACCAGCTGTTATAGAAAGCTCTGGACCTCAGCTGTCATGTAGATATGGTCACCAAATTACCTACTGTAAGCACTGTCAAATATGGTTATTATAGCTATTTTCACCTATTTAACCAGTGTGTTCTCCATCCCAAAAAACCCCAGGATGTATCCAAAATTATACACTGCCAACTTCTACTTATGAGAATTATACCAATATACTTTAAAACTACAACTCCCATAAGAAACGCCACAGAAGTTGTTACAAAGCTTGAGCACTTGTAGTTCTTCCGGGGTGGGTGGGGGGACTCGTTCGGCTCCTCTTTCTGCTGTCTGCCGTGAAATAGCTTGATTCCATTTCAGATTGAGGCCGCCCGCCGGCCGGCCGAGCACACAATATATGAGACAAATACATGAAACTGTATTTTATTATTATAACTATCTTTATTGTTTAACTCCTCAAATACAACGTTAGAAAAAAACATCAATATTACGAATATTATATATTTTTATCTTCGTATCCGCTGAGCGGGACGTACTACGTCACTTCCGGAGTTTTCCGCGGATTTGTTTAAACGTTATTATGGTTCATAACTTACTGGAACAAAACTGAGCAACGTGTTGTTGCTGGTGACACAATCACTGACTATATTGAAGCGATCCTGGCATTAAAGACCAGCTGATCGCTGCCCGATTCTTTGAAATGAATGGCCGCATTGCATTGGGGGATAGGCCTATCGGCTATGAATGCTTCCTGCTCGGATCATATCGTAATGTTCTGTATTACAGCATACACTGTAATATTTCACCGGTAATAAGACCAAAATAATATTATTAAGAAAAGAAATGAATACCAGGATAACATCTAAATAAATGTTGATAGATGTAGCATTATAGTTTAAAAAATATAAATCAACAAAAAAGCAATCCAGCTTACCTGGCCGAAATATACCGAAATAATAACATAAAAAGAAATACATATAAACCATGATAATATCTCGTGAATAATGTTGATTAAAACAGCGGTTATTGTGCTAAAAATACCAATAATAACTGTCACAGATTTCGAGTTAAGGGGCGGGGGGCGTGTTTTTTTCTTTCGTCGATATCCGACGGTGAGGGAATAACATGAATGTCTATCTGACGGACCCCCTCGTCGAAAAATAACGTCAAGGGTACCCCTATTTCGTTGAAACTTGACGCCAGGGTCCTTGACCATGCGTCATACATTTGACGAGTAGGGAGTGAGACTGTGTTGTTCCAACAGATCCCACTTCATCTCTCTCCATAACCACACCTCTGCCACAGCCACAGTCACTCAAGGTCTTCCCCAAGGCTCCGTAATCGGCCCCCTCTTCTTCATCATCTATCTCCTTCCCCTTGGTCAGATACTCCGCCACTTCAACCTGGACTTCCACTGTTATGCCGATGACACCCAGATCTACCTCAGCACCAAATCCCCCCACAATCCTCCCTTCTCCCACATCAACTCCTGTCTGTCAGCTATTAAAACCTGGATGCAACACAACTTCCTCAAACTCAACAGCGATAAAACAGAATTCCTCCTCATAGGCTCCAAATCCACACTCAGCAAAATCAATAACCCCACTCTCACCATCGACGGCACCATTGTCTCCCCAGGCCCGCAACCTTGGCGTGATCTTTGATTCAAAAAAATTGAATTGTCGCCATCTTGTTTTTTTGGACTGAGCCTCTGTATATGGGTGTACTCTCTACCAGGTGAGCTACCCAGGCGCCCGCCCTGCATATCTTTCAATCAAAAGAAACACCAAGTGGTCACACAATTTTGGGTGTACCCTACATATGTTTATCATCCCACTTTTCATGCAGTGTTTAGTGTTCATGCGTATTTACTAACCAGCAGCTATCGGATCGCCGGTGAAAGGCGATCTGTAGTGTTCTCTGTCCTGCGGTTGTCTCCGTCATGCTGCTTGGCCATGTATCCATACATCCATGCCGTAATGTTACCGGGATTAGCTTCTGTTTCGGGGAAAGGGGACTTTGCGTTCTCCTTGCCCTGTCACTGCTTGTTAAGGTAAGCTAGGTTAGCCTCCTTGTGTGCACTTCTCAAATGTACTTTCCAATTCGTGGGATTTTTCCCTTTAATAAATTGTCCACTTATTTTACCACTTTCCACTGCGAGGCACTTGCTTTTATCTGAAACAGTCATAATCAAATAGGACTTTGCCGCTTTCTTCTGAGGTTCGGTACCGCCATGATGGCAGGCGAGGGGCATGCATGGGCGACATGTGTTCAATTTGACGTGGAATGTCGGAATTTCTGGGTTCCCAGTCGGAAACTATATGTCTACGGCATAGACTGAATAAAACAGGTCTATGGTCGGAATTGTCAACTCTGAAAGATATAACGTTATTTGCTCTGTGAAATACATTGACAAAGACGAAAACTAAGGACATTTACTCGATAACTTTATTTTAGTTAGTTTTGCAAACAGATAGATTAAGGATCCCTTAACTTAAAGTGAGATGTAGCAGGGACCCCCTACATATTGTATGAAATTAAGTTGCATATTAAACTGGGCCTACAATAACTGTTAGGGTAACCTAAAGCCTTCTTACATACCTTTTTTCATAAGCTATTAAAATATTAATTTTAATAAATCATTTTATAAATCATATTTTAATGTTAGGCCTACATACTGTATGTGACATACTGTATGTGGCACAGTAAATCTAGGATTAACTGTATCTGTGGGCTGATATCTTAGTGACTACCTTACCTATAGGCCAGTATATATATATATATATATATATATATATATATATATATATATGTATTTATATTTGCTAATAATATGTTGGAATTATGTTAAGGCATTTTATTTTTTATTTTTTTTAAAGACTCAAAAATGTACAATAATTCGGAGGCCCCCCTGCAATGACTCTGAGGACCCCCTGTTGAAGATCTCTGCCTTACATTACTTTTACTTTTATACTTTAAGTAGTTTTGAAACCAGTACTTTTACACTTTTACTTAAGTAAAAAGCTTGAGTTGATACTTCAACTTCTACAAAAGTCTTTTCAAACCCTAGTATCTATACTTCTACTTGAGTAATGAATGTGAATACTTTTGACACCTCTGCTCATAAAACTCATTACAAAAACCTTCTGGGCCAGGGATCTTGCTGGAAGTTAGAAGTAATAGTATTATGTATTTCCTGGGCAGTTATTGGAGCACTCGTGATGGCAGCTTTAGATTTGCTCATAGATGGTAATTTACAAAGATCAAGACATTCATGCACTTATTCAACACTTTATAATAACAATCATTAATAGATGGTAAATTGATAGTTAATTAATCTTTAGTTAATTGTCATTTAACTGTTACCAAACGGTCATTTTACTGTTTACAAACAATGAAATTATAATGAATAATGTTTACTAATTATACATAATACATGTTACATGTTACATGTCATTTAGCTGACACTTTTATCCAAAGCGACTTACAATTAAGTGCGTTCAACCTTGAAGGTGCAAACTCCAGACAACAAGTAGTAAGTGCAAGTACATTAACTTTAAATAGGTAATGCTACAAAGAGCCATATGAAAGTGCAGGATTAAGATATATTGTTTTTGCAGGATGTCAGAATAGCCTCCCAGAGCTGCTGTTTTGATGCGAACTGCCTCCCACCCTCATAGATCTTTTGCTTGAGCATGCTCCAAAGGTTCTCAATAGGGTTGAGGTCTGGGGTCACAATGTGGTTGTTCAATGAAATTCGACTTATACCCTAACGGTTGGTGACTTGAAAATTATACTGACTGTCATTTGCATTGACTATTTAGGAAAATCAGTGTGTATATCATATATATCATTTGCATAAGAATTTGGAACGCGGTGTATATATATGGTACATATACATGTACCATATATATATATGTATATAGATAATTTTTTTTATTATTATTATGACTGGAATAATGCTGAAATGTGACATTTTTTAGTTAACTTTACATTGAGTTAACATTTCACACAGTTCACCAAGTCTAGCATTAGCGTTACGGTTACGTTACATGGCCCGTATGGCGAATCATAGATCTGAGCTTACTGTCACATCCATGACCGTCACAGCGTAAAGGAAAGTCGGAGCTCCGGTGAGAGCAGAGAGCTCTGCACTTGGCAGCAGCGGCTGAAGAGCCAGGAGCAAAACTTTGCCATGCTGCTCAGTCGGTCAGGATCATATCAGCTAGCTAGCTGTTTAAACAACAGTTACAAGGCAGGATTAGCCGGGAGACTTCTTCTAAACGAGGGCGCACTTACAACTTTGCGTAGAATACCTGCAGAACAGGGACATGTAAGTAGTTCTTTTGTAGATTATGGTGAACTAGTGTGTGTTATAGCAGTGTTTTGCCATTGAGAACAAAATAGCATACTAGTGCTAGGATGCTACGTATAGCCCTTCATTTCGGCTAGTGACGTAGAAAGCACTGCATATTTTGAACAGCTTACCCGGAGACTGAAGGCAGGTAACATTCAGAATCCCGTATCTCAGGGCGCTGACACACCAGGCCGATTATCGGCCGTAGGACAGTCTGGCAAGGGACAGTCAGTGACTCAAATCTGTTCGGTGTGTCCCGTGCCGTCGTCCGTCTGGGGGGCTGTCGCCGTTCATTTTGGCCGACCTGACATGTTCGGTCGGCGGCAGGGCAGTCGGGACTCACCCGGAAATGACGAGCGGGATGAGGTGACTAGAGTCTCTCAAAATCTGACGAAAATCTTTTAAACTGACCTTTGTTGAGCTGAAATGAAGCCTATTTCTCGCTTAAAATGTTTTCAGAAACATGTTTCAGTGAACTATTTTAATACAATATGAGATTGTATTCTGAACGGCCGCCATGACAGTCTGGCTTTGAATTTCCGGAGAAAACAAACCCATGTGACGCGTTCGTTCAATCAGCTGCCGGTTTTCATTTCTTGGGCATCATTACAGATTAGCGCCGCCTGCTGTTATAGAGATGTATTACGTCTGGTCTCCTCTCGTCTTTTTGGTCTGTTCTGTGGCAGTTTTTTGGACCTCGGGAATGCGACTGATCATACCGACGGGGTTTTCTGTCAACGGTCGGCCATCGGCTATATGTGTCTACACCTTCACTCAAAACAGCATGATCTTGGATGTTTGTGTTTTTCCAAGTTTGTATGTGTGTGGAAGCACAGGGGAAACACAAAATAACACCCCAAATCCCAGAAAAAAGTGTTTTTTTCATAATATTGGCACTTTAAGGCTTTGATAAATGACTCCTATGTATCTTCTTGTGGGTTTTTTTACCTGATTGTTTAAACTTTTTTATCTCTTGTATTATTATGTTAGATTTATTTTTATTTTATTAGGACAATGCACATTTATCAACATTTAATCAGTTTTGTAAATACGCCAGTATTAGCCAGATGGCTAATTTTCATCTGTAGTCCTAGTTACCTAGCATGCATGTCTTTATGTTGGGAGGAAACCAGAGCACCCGGAGGGAACCCACCCAAACATGGGGAGAACATGCAAACGCCACACAGAAAGGCTGACCCTGACCAAGGATCAAACTCTGTCCGGACCGGGGATCCGCTAAGAAGTGCTAACCACTGAGCCACCATGCTGTAATTTGCTGAAATGCATTCTGTGCCCCATTGAAAATGACGGTCTCCCTCAATGGGCCCCAAGTTTTAAATAATGGTTTGAAATGAAATGAAATATTGTGAATTACACTGTATCCAAGAGATTTGAGAGAGAGATTTTGTTGAAATGGAAGAGGGGAGAGATTGAATACTAGTGGTGATGCACAGAGAATAGAGATGTGTGGAAAAACTGAGAGCATGTATTTGGCACTTTTGGGCAAGCACGGTTGGTTTTCTGACCTTTCTGATCACGTCTCTTTCCATACCATGCAGAACCTGCACCTGTCCATCACAGAGCTACATAACTCAGGGGTGAGCAGTGTGCTAAAAAAAACCTGTCTCTTACTATGTTTATTGAATACACAAATTTTTTTTACTGCAGTAAATAGTGAGAGCGTTGTTGGGCTGAATGGTTGGGCACCTTATTTCTGCATCTTTCTGAGTCAAGAATTTTGGAGGCTTATAAATGATTAAATGAAAGTTTTGAAAGCATTTTCGGTGCAAATTCAGGAAGCTCATCTTCTTACACAGCGTTGAGATCCATTTGCAGAAAGAGCAAGCTCAAATCCATCAGAAGATGCAAAATTTCAAATGACTGCTGCAGTGCAAAGTCAAAGCGTGCCTGCTTGGCCTCCTGTTTTGCTCTTGTGTTGATCAGTGCATCCAAGTCTTGGCACTTCAATGGTTTAGCTCCTATTTGGCAAATAGGAGCTTCCCTGTCATGATTGGTGACCTCTCCTCGTCAGCTGCTCCTCTCTCTTGTGGGGTACCCCAGGGTTCAATTCTTGGCCCCATCCTGTTTTCCTTATAAATGTTGCCTTTAGGGGCTATTATAGGAAAGCACAACCTGTCATTTCATTGTTATGCAGATGATTTGCAATGTTTATTTGACTGTCATTTGCATTGACTATTTAGGAAAATCAGTGTGTATATCATAGATATCATTTGCATAATAATTTGGAACACGGTGTATATATGTACATATATATTATGTACTGTATATAGATAATTTTTTTATATAATTTAATGAAGGCCAAAAAATTTATCATTGCTTCACCAAGCATTTACTAACCAATAACTAACTATGAAAAACATCAGTCGCAACTTTACAATAGCCATCCAGATAATGTTTATAGATGGTTTACAAAGCATGACAGTGCTTAAACTCCCTGCTTAGTTGTATTAATGATATTAAGTTGTGGCTTTCACAAAACTTTCTTAACTTGAATGAAGCTAAAACTGAGTGTATCATATTCAGTACCTCATGCACGCCAAATGGTCCTGTTTGAGTTTGGGAGCTATGGCTTCATACCTTAAGCCAGCTGTCAAAAATGTGGGGGTTACTTTTGATTGCAACATGACAACATAACAAGCAGATCAGCAATGTTGTTAAAATGAGCTTTTTCCAGCTTCGTCTCCTGGCTAAAGTTAAGCCCTTCCTTAACAGGCATAATCTAGAGATGGCAAGTCATGCTTATCACAGGCGTATTTATAAAGGGTAAAGGGCCTCCTGAATTTTTGTGTTTTTTTTATCATTTATTTTTTATAAAACACAACAGGTAACACATGCTGCAGCGTGTTTCAATCAGTCGCGGCTCAGCTGCAGCTCACTTAGAGATTTGGCGTGTCTTTGTTTTCTCCGCATAGCCGTCACACATCGCGGTAGGAGATGGCCCGGGCAGGGGGAGCAGGGAGCCTGGCTCAGCCCGCTGGAGTGGCCGCTATAGTGCGCAGAACAATTTATTTCATCATTCATATTGTGCAGAAGAGCTTGTTCTCCCAACCTTCTTTCTTACAAACAAAGTAGAAGCAGCTAGCTCAGTAGAGAGCGGGCACGCGCATGTCTGTGCGCTGTTGACATATCCACCCTCCTCTGGGGGTGGGTTGGACAAGGTGGGTGCCGCCCGCATGGTCTTCCAACCCCGAGGCAGGCTGTGCTGCGGGGGAGGCGCCGGTGCTTGAGATTGCGCAGCTGTGAGTTTATGAGTGAGCTATGAGTTTGATCCAATTGATTTTTGAATGTTTGAATTGTTTTGGCTACGTTGAGATGGAGGAAGTTATGCTTACACCTGTTTACTACTCTGTCATATACTACATACATTACTATATTCCTTTGCAATACTATCTAGACAAAGTATATTATAATACTTAATTTATATTTTATTTGTTTATATTTCAGCCGTCTATCTTCTTGCCCTTTTTGTTGTCTTAGGTTCAGACTTTACTTTTACTTGTGTGTTATCTTGTACTTATTTACTGAGCATTGTTGGAGTTGCCTGAGGCCAAAGATTTTTAATGCCAACGACTACTTCTGTTAATGTTGTGCATATGATTAATAAAGAACTGTGAACGTTGAACTTCAGAACGATGCTAGAAGCAAACGGCAGAGAGATTCAGAGAGAGACAGAGAGCTGAAGAATACATGACATCTGTGTAATGTTATTTGACACACAAGTGGATTTCATTTGTCAAACACGAACAGAATCCTTTTCAAAGATGATAAGACTTAAGAGGAAATCCTTTGGGGAGACAGTAGCCTTCAGAAAGAGAAAGAAGCAACAAGTCTGCCAGAGAGGAACTGACTTCAATCTGCATGTTGATCCCAGAGTTCTGTTTGAATATATTTTGTGAGAGTAAAGTAATAGGTTTTCAGAGTTCATGAAGCTGACCTTGTTGTCTCCACTTCTCTGGGTTATGAGAGGCCATCAGGGGGGACGGAGAAAACAATGCAAGTGTGGGATTTGCGACACAGAGTATGGAAATGACCTTGGCTCTCATGAAACTCCTTAAGTTTGCAGAAGATTAAAAATGCACAGGTGTTCAAATCCAACAATAGTGACTTGTCTCTGTTGACCTGAGAATGGGAGAAGCCGAGGTAACGTTTTTCATGCAGTGTTACATATTGTTAGGAGCCGGCTGGAGCCAGAAGCTCTGGACTGTATCCAAACTGGTGACAGCACGACCAGGGATGGGACAGAATTGAATAAATAAGACAGTATTTTAACTTAGTGGCACCAGATGCGGGGGGAATCTTTGTCTGTTAGTAGGTGAAAGATAGACCTGTATATGCATACGCTGTATTCTGCAATATCATTCACTAAAGCTTGTTATAATTTTAACTGAACGAATCCTGAGTTATATTCCTCTGATCTTCCAGTAAACGAACACTATTCAGGGTGTAGTGACCATAGAATTGGAGTCAGATTAAGTCAGACTGGTCATTGGTCACATTTTTTGAATAAATTCCTACAGTTCATTACATAAAAATTTGGCTCCAGATCCATATATTTATTTTTATAGCTCTTGAAACATCTCTCCTATGTACACTATATCTAATTTTTTAATTGGCAAACAAGATTTTTATATTTGTACTCCTGGGAGAGCAGTCCATTATATTTGTGTTGCTAGTCAAATCAAATTAAGGCTGTACTCTGTTTTTTCCTTTCTGAATATCTGTGGCATTATGTTGTTAGGGGACAGCAGTGTTTTCCAAAGAAAAAAGAAAAGAAAAAGTCAGCTGTTTTTTCTGTTATTTTTGCAGGTACAATGTATATACAAGGAGCTCCAACCTTTCGAAACATGTAAGTAGCCTTTAAAAAAAGACACACACACACACACACACACACACACACACACACACACACAGTAACGTTACATCCCGGTACCAAACACACGTTGTAGCTTTAGAGAAACGTCACTCAGACACAAACGTGTAATTCATGGCTCAATTGAAACAGGATCAAATAATGAATTGACTCTCACCATTTACCAGCATATGGCGGTCTACCGGCAGGTAGTCTCGCATTGCCAGACATACCCCCACCATGGTGCTGCAGAGGAGGGTCAGAAAACTCAGATTGGACAGATAGTCTAGCTATTTCCCTGGATTTACCCTGCAGAGTTCTGAGGAGCAGTTAACCATAGTCCTCATAAATCCACCAGAGTTTAGAACAGCAACACAAGTCCAAGGCAACGGATATCCGGCCAAAATGGCGGACAGACTTCACCTCTATTAATATGTTCCACAATGATATGAAGGCTTAAAACTGGCAAGGGGCAGTACTCAATTAGTTTACAATAACCTTCATTTATAAATGGTAAATTGATAGTTAATCATAAACATACAATAATTAATGTGTTATTCTATCATTAGTTTAGTGAAATATAAAATAATAATAATTATATATATTAATAATAATAATAATAATTAAGCAATTTGGGTCAGAATTAATAATAATTAATACATTTTTTTGGGGGGCTGGGGGGGCATTTCTGCCTTTATTTGATAGGAAAGCTGAGACATGAAAGGGGAGAGACAGGGGGAAGACATGCAGGAAAACCGTCACAGGTCGGTCGCTAACTGGCCACCATTGTGTCAGTTTTAACCCTGTAAATGTACCAGGTATTTAAAATACTGGTATTACAGTATTACTGGTACATTACAATAAGAGCATACGGTAGTTTTGAAAAACACATTACTGGGATGCAGAACACACAAGCTTTTAAGTTACCTCCGTCTGTGTAGCCTACTCCTTATCTGCATCCCAACCCAGCCAGCAATGACATGTGGGGCCAAGATGGGTTAAGTACGGGTTCCATGGTTACTGTGTGGGCATGGGCTTTGGCTGGGTGAAATCAGCGGGTCCCATGTAGGTTTTGTAGTATGAGTCCCACATAGGAAGCCCATATGAGCTGATTACACGGGCCCCATAAGGGACAGGCATGGGCCAATTGGGCATGGGTTTGAACTGAGAACACATATATGGGTCCTGCATAGCATATTTATGGGCCAAGTGGGCATGGGTTTGAACTGAGAACACATATATGGTTCCTGCATAGTATATTTATGGGCCAAGTGGGCATGGGTTTGAACTGAGAACACATATATGGGTCCTGCATAGCATATTTATGGGCCAAGTGGGCATGGGTTTGAACTGAGAACACATATATGGGTCCTGCATAGCATATTTATGGGCCAAGTGGGCATGGGTTTGATCTGGGAACACATATATTGGTCTTGAATGGCATATTTACGGTCCAAGTGGGCATGGGTTTGAACTGGGAACACATATATTGGTCTTGAATGGCATATTTACGGTCCAAGTGGGCATGGGTTTGAACTGGGAAAGCATATATGGGTCCTGCATAGAAGTTTTATGGGCCGAGTGGACATGGGTTTGAACTGGGAACACATATATGGGTCTTGAATGGGAAAGGGTCGTCTTTCCCCGCAGATTCTGCCAAGCCCGTTCCTTACTGCTGATCTGGGAACACATATATGGGTCTTGCATGACATATTTATGTGCTGAGTGGGCATGGGTTTGAACTGGGAAAGCATCTATGGGTCCTGCATAGAAGTTTTATGGGCCGAGTGGGCATGGGTTTGAACTGGGAACACATTTATGGGTCCTGAATGGCACATTTATGGGACAAGTGGGCATGGGTTTGAACTGGGAAAGCATATATGGGTCCTGCATAGAAGTTTTATGGGCCAAGTGGGCATGGGTTTGAACTGGGAACACATATATGGGTCTTCAATGGGACATTTACGGGACGAGTGGGCATGGGTTTGAACTGGGAAAGCATCTATGGGTCCTGCATAGAATTTTTATGGGCCATGTGGGCATGGGTTTGATCAGGGAACACATATATGGGTCCTGCATGGCATTTTTATGGGCCAAGTGGGCATGGGTTTAATCAGGGAACACATATATGGGTCCTGCATGGCATTTTTATGGGCCAAGTGGCCATGGGTTTGATCAGGGAACACATATATGGGTCCTGCATGGCATTTTTATGGGCCAAGTGGCCATGGGTTTGAACTGGGAACACATATATGGGTCCTGCATGTCATTTTTATGGGCCAAGTGGCCATGGGTTTGAACTGGGAACGCATATATGGGTCCTGCATAGAATTTTTATGGGCCATGTGGGCATGGGTTTGATCTGGGAACACATATATGGGTCTTGAATGGGACATTTACGGGACGAGTGGGCATGGGTTTGAACTGGGAAAGCATCTATTGGTCCTGCATAGCATATTTATGGGCCAAGTGGGCATGGGTTTGAACTGAGAACACATATATGGTTCCTGCATAGTATATTTATGGGCCAAGTGGGCATGGGTTTGAACTGAGAACACATATATGGGTCCTGCATAGCATATTTATGGGCCAAGTGGGCATGGGTTTGAACTGAGAACACATATATGGGTCCTGCATAGCATATTTATGGGCCAAGTGGGCATGGGTTTGATCTGGGAACACATATATTGGTCTTGAATGGCATATTTACGGTCCAAGTGGGCATGGGTTTGAACTGGGAACACATATATTGGTCTTGAATGGCATATTTACGGTCCAAGTGGGCATGGGTTTGAACTGGGAAAGCATATATGGGTCCTGCATAGAAGTTTTATGGGCCGAGTGGACATGGGTTTGAACTGGGAACACATATATGGGTCTTGAATGGGAAAGGGTCTTCTTTCCCCGCAGATTCTGCCAAGCCCGTTCCTTACTGCTGATCTGGGAACACATATATGGGTCTTGCATGACATATTTATGTGCCGAGTGGGCATGGGTTTGAACTGGGAAAGCATCTATGGGTCCTGCATAGAAGTTTTATGGGCCGAGTGGGCATGGGTTTGAACTGGGAACACATATATGGGTCCTGAATGGCACATTTATGGGACAAGTGGGCATGGGTTTGAACTGGGAAAGCATATATGGGTCCTGCATAGAAGTTTTATGGGCCAAGTGGGCATGGGTTTGAACTGGGAACACATATATGGGTCTTCAATGGGACATTTACGGGACGAGTGGGCATGGGTTTGAACTGGGAAAGCATCTATGGGTCCTGCATAGAATTTTTATGGGCCATGTGGGCATGGGTTTGATCAGGGAACACATATATGGGTCCTGCATGGCATTTTTTATGGGCCAAGTGGGCATGGGTTTAATCAGGGAACACATACAGTGGGGGAAATAAGTATTTGACCCCTTGCTGATTTTGCAGGTTTGCCCACTTACAAAGAATGCAAAAATCTACAATTGTAATCATATGTACATTCTAACAGTGAAAGACAGAATCCCTAAGAAAATTCCAGAAAATCACATCATATGAATTTATTAAAATTGATAACCATCTGATGAGGAAAAACAAGTATTTGACCCCCTGGACAAACAGCAAGTATTCTGGCTCCTACAAGCCAATTAGTCTTTCTTTAAGACACAGCCCCAATCCGAACCAATTATCTACATCAAATACACCTGCCTCACCTCGTTACCTGTATAAAAGACACCCAAACAACCAGCATCCAACATCACCACCATGGGCAAGACCAAAGAGCTTTTCTACGGACATCAGGGACAAGATTGTTGATCTGCACAAGGCTGGGATGGGCTACAAGAGAATCAGAAAGCAACTTGGAGAGAAAAGATCAACTGTTGGTGCAGTTATCAGGAAATGGAAGAAGCACCACACCACCGCCAACCTCCTCGGTCTGGGCCTCCACACAAGATCTTGCCTCGTGGGGTGTCCCTGATCATGCGAACGGTGAGGAATCATCCCAAAACCACAAGGGGGGAACTGATGAATCAACTGAAGGCAGCTGGGACCACAGTTACAAAAGAAACGGTTGGTAACACACTACGCCGTCATGGATTGAAATCCTGCAGCGCACGCAAGGTCCCCCTGCTCAAGAAGAAACATGTACAGGCCCGCATGAAGTTCGCCATTCACCACCTGGACGACTCAGAAGAGGCCTGGAAGAAGGTGATGTGGTCAGATGAGACCAAAATAGAACTTTTGGCCTCCACTCAACTCGTCGTGTTTGGAGGGCAAAGAACACCGAGTACAACCCAAAGAACACCATCCCCACCGTCAAGCATGGTGGTTGCAACATCATGCTTTGGGGGTGCTTTTCAGCCAAGGGACGGGACAACTCCATCGTATTGAGGGAGGATGGGACGGGGCCATGTATCGTGGAATTCTGGACCGACATCTCCTTCCCTCAGTGAGAGAGCTGAAGATGGGTCGAGGATGGGTGTTTCAGCACGACAACGACCCTAAGCACACCGCCAAAGCAACAAAAGAGTGGCTGAAGAAGAAGCACATCAAGGTTCTGGAGTGGCCTAGCCAGTCTCCAGACCTGAATCGATTGAAAATCTTTGGAGGAGCTTAAAATTTGAGTTGCCAGGCGACAACCTCGGAACCTGAATGATTTGGAGGCTGTCTGCAGGGAGGAGTGGGCCAACATCCCTGCGAAATGTGCACAAACCTTGTCACCAACTATAAAAACCGTTTGACATCTGTGCTGGCCAATAATGGCTTTTCTACAAAATATTAACATGCTGTTTGTCCAGGGGGTCAAATACTTGTTTTTCCTCATCAGATGGTTATCAATTTTAATAAATTCATATGATGTGATTTTCTGGAATTTTCTTTGGGATTCTGTCTTTCACTGTTAGAATGTACATATGATTAAAATTGTAGATTTTTGCATTGTTTGTAAGTGGGCAAACCTGCAAAATCAGCAAGGGGTCAAATACTTATTTCCCCCACTGTATATGGGTCCTGCATGGCATTTTTATGGGCCAAGTGGCCATGGGTTTGATCAGGGAACACATATATGGGTCCTGCATGGCATTTTTATGGGCCAAGTGGCCATGGGTTTGAACTGGGAACACATATATGGGTCCTGCATGTCATTTTTATGGGCCAAGTGGCCATGGGTTTGAACTGGGAAAGCATCTATTGGTCCTGCATAGAATTTTTATGGGCCATATGGGCATGGGTTTGATCAGGGAACACATATGGGTCCTGCATGGCATTTTTATGGCCCGAGTGGGCATGGGTTTAATCAGGGAACACATATATGGGTCCTGCATGGCATTTTTATGGGCCAAGTGGCCATGGGTTTGATCTGGGAACACATATATGGGTCTTGCATGACATTTTTATGTGCCGAGTGGGCATGGGTTTAATCTGGGAACACATATATGGGTCCTGCATGGCAGAGGCGCAAAGTAACTATGTAGGCCTATTGAGTTATGTAATTACTTACTGTACAATTTTTAGTAACTTGTAGTAACTCTACATTTAGGCTAGTCAAGCATGTTGAGATTTAGTAATTGTAACTCAATACATTTCAAGTCACGCTAGTCACCAAAGAACAAACATTGCATACATGTAGAGCTTTCGCAAAAACAATCCATCAGTCATTTTTGTTAGTCGTGCAGAAAATGAAAAATGTAACTTCCCAAAAATGTAAAAAACATCAAAATATGTCAAAGTTTATGCTGTGTTGAATTATGCTGATTAGGGGACTCTCAGAAAGGTTGCAGGCCTACCGTAACACTTCAAATAATAGCCCAGTCCCAGACGCCTGTCCCTTGGGGCAGAAACACATATTTAGACAAATAACTATGCTCGATATTATCGGCCGATATTGGCTTTAAAATTCAATATCGGTAAATATCAGTATCGGTTTTTGAAATGGTTTAAAATGACTAAAGTATGTCATTTTATACCTTATTGGAAAGCTTGTTTCCTCTCAAAGCGAATGCAGACAAAATTTGGGTGTAGGTTGTTGGCCAACCAGCATACACACAGGGTTTGTAGAGTAAATAAATTCTTGAGCAGGGCAGATCTAAGCCCCAATGAGTGGAATGAGTTGAATTTTTGTTCTTGTGTGGATATTTGTTTTCAGTTTACCTCAGTCAAAGAAATGTTCAGTTGGCATCTTCTCTTGAAGGGGTAGTAAGCACCGCACCCCAGTTAGCCTACCGGTTGCTGGCTAGTCCTTCAAAACATGCAAATCCCCAGTATCAAGGGAGTCATGGAACAGTGGGCAGTAAGCCTATAAACGATCATATGTTTCGGTATCTGTATCGGCTAATATCGGTATCGGAAATTAAGCATTGGACAATATTGGTATATCGGATATCGGTACAAAATCAATGTTAAGCATCCCTACATATAACCCCATACGGTTATCCACATCCCATAGATGCCTGTCCCAATGGTCTATTTGATCAAATAAAACTCCGGGATCCTATTCGAAGTTTTACGGTACTTCATTTTTGAAGATGAGGCCAAATAGCTCACAGACAGCTAGTCCCTTTATGGACATGAATATGATGCATTTATTACCTCTTAGGAAATTGTAATTCAATATTTGTCAGAAAAGGACTTGCAGGAGGCCTCATCATCAATCTGTCTTCCACTTCTGTGTTGATAGATGTCTTTGGACCAAGGAGTAGCATGTGTTTCTATCAAGGTGTAGCTCATACACCAACAATGACAGATGTGTTGGCTGTAAAAGGTACAGTAGATCAGTTTGAGAAAAAAATGAGTGAGAAACACTTGTTTTGTATCTAATCAATTATTAATGATTAATAGATTGTTGGCATTTTAACTTTTGGTAAAGGAAAACACACATCCAGCCCTAGTCTGGAGAAGTGACGGTGGTTAAAAGTAACTAATACTCTGAGTAGTTTTTTTTTTTTTTACAAATTGTACTTTTACTTGAGTATTTCTCTAACACCAGTACTTTTACTTGTAACAGAGTAATATTTTAGCAATGTAACAGTACTTGTACTTGAGTACAGATTTTCAGTACTCTTTCCGCCTGTTATGCACACAACACCTAATTAGGCTCATTCATTATGAAGCCAGCGGAGCAGTTAACATTTGTTAATTCTCTCAATTTACGAATTTTACTGTATTTAATTGTTATTTGGTCAGGCAGTTCTTAGGACATCTATAAGGGGCCTGTATGCAAAGGCCTTGTTTCGCGCTCAAAACGTTAGCAGTCCATTCGGAAAGCACTGCTGCTAGCTGTGACTTCAAGGAGAACTTCTATCAGACATTCACAAATTGAGGTAAGTTGAAATATTATTTTGCCAGAAAAATAACACTGCAGATTGTACAGTGGTCTGTATTTTTGGTTTGTGCAGTTTAATCTGATGTAGAAAATAACCAAAAGGAAAAACAGCGGGAGAGGTTGGACAATAATTTATATATCACGATAGACGGAGCTCTGAAGCAGACCTGTGCGCCGCTTAGTGTTCGCTCTCTCTGGATAGATAAAGACGAGCAGCAGCACAGACACCAGGGGCATCGGACCAGGGGTAAAACCAATACTGATTACCAGGGCCCAAGGGGAGAGAGGGCCCTTGAAAAGTCTGGAATATATTTTATTTTACCTGGATATTTTTATTTCCTAATAACATTTCATAATGCATATCAGATCAAAGTTAGTGTATTGGCAGAATAACTTGGTTGATTGACTGACTATTTTGTATACAAAAAGGTCTCACCCCCCCCCTTGCTAATGTGCCAAATGGTTTAGTCCACCTGCATGCATTACGTTAGCTAGTTCAGTTGAGCGTCTGGTGGAGCGCAAACTTCTGCTGTAGAAATGTCTTTTCTCAAAGAAAGCCAAATCATGCTACCAAAAAGAAAGGAAAGACAGGAGGAGGAGAGAAAACAGAATGAGGGAAAACAATTGGTAACTGACTTCTTTTCAAAGAAAGGTGAGCACTAACTGGAAAAGAAATCCATGGTGCTTGTCAGGGACCAAGCAGTTAAGCATGAGGAGTCACAAGGAGATTTCAAAAAAGGGGTTTTTATTTTACCCACAAAAAATTCTGACAACAAATAAAGATAAAGTTTGGGCCCTTAAAAGAGGTCAAACAAACAAACTGAACTTAAGCTCTGAACATAACAGACTCAAAAATACAACTGACCTCCTATACAAGAAACAAAGGGGACTTATATACTGGGTGATCAGACCAGGTTTGACACCCAGGGGGAGACTAACAATAACATTAATATGTAAATTACAAATAACAAAAGAAAACAACTAAACACTTACTCCAAAAGAAATGTAATCTTAATTAACATTAACTGAATAAATGTACTAAAGACAATACAAATCAAAACTCAAATATCTTGAGGACAAATAAAGCTAACTCCCCCCTGACATAACAAGTAGTGGTAGAGTCCAATTTAGCCACCACCCCTATAAAGCTGCTGTAGTTCCAGACACCACCCCTTTGTCCCTGCATCCTGCATGCCTCACTCCAGGGTGTGGAATCCGCAACACTGGTAAGCTCAAAGAAAACAGTTATATTAGAAAACTAGTGGTGGGCAGATCGAGGCTTTGTGAAACAATGAAACAGTTGAAGCAAATGTGCCATATTGTGTCGAGGCTTCAAAACAATCCAACACCTGTCTCAACGATGACACCTAGTGGTCACTTGCAGGTGTTGATCTGAAACAACCTTGACAACGAGCCATTAAAAAAAAAATATTTTTGTAATATGTGAAGCTTGTAAGGCTTGTAGGCTCCTCACTGTTTCACAGATACTATCATCAAAACTTTCCCATAAACTGTCCTGTGTTTCTACTGGTGTTGTTGATTATGATGGGCCGGATGTTGACATTTGTGGCTCTGAATGAAAATGAAAACCGAGCTTCCATTTTTATCTATCTATCTATCTGTCTATCTGGCTGTCTATCTGTCTGTCTATCTATCTGTCAGTCACTGTATGTGTACTCTGTCTGTCTCTAGCCTGTCTATAAATTTAAATGTAAGCCTAAATATAACTAAACAAATTGCACTATAAATGTCACTATATCACCAAAAATCCGCTATCTCAAAATCAAACTCCTGTCACAAAAACCAAGAGGTCAAGATGTATTGACTTCACTTTTATACAGATGTGCGATTGTGTGGTTTGTTCCAGACCCTGTCAATCAAATGCTGATTCGGCGGACCATGCCACCTGTCGAAACACTTGTGAAACACTCCAAGGCTTCATTAAGCCATAGTCACGTGACATGGGTGTTTTGAATCACGCTTCGGATCAGTGTTTCGAAACTCTGCGCTTCGGGATTTCAACAAAGCTTCGGAACGTCAGTTTCACGTCAGCCATCCCTATAGAAAACCAATCCAAAACTAATAAAGTATATATGTAAACCAAATCCAGTGCCCTATTTAAAACTAAATAAATGTTTACAACAAAATATATAATGTGTCTAATCTTAAGGAAAACAGCATGAACTAAGATAAATGTGAGTGTATGACGTTACCGCTTTTAAGATGGCTGTGTGGCCACGGCTGTGGCCATCACAGTGCTAAACTGCTTGAATATCTCCGTGACTGTTAGCGCTAAAAAAACGGACTGAGACAACCCATTGAAAGAGCATAACATGCACTTGTTGGAGCAAAAAAGAACCTTGCTAAATTGACTTATGCTCCTTTTTATTTTTAGGTGCACTGAAGAGTAATGCAATGACTCAAAATGTGAACCGCAAAGAAGTGGAAATGGCGCTGTTGAAGTGGTTTACCGGCGCACGTGACCGTGGGAGAGGGCTGCAAGAGCCCAAAGAGAAAAAGGAGCGTCCACCACACAGACGCCATGAGTGTATTTTGTATTAATGTATTTTTTGGAGAGGTGTTTTTTTTTTTTTCAGAGATTTTTTAAAAATATATTTTTGATTTGTTTACCGGTATGTTGTGACATTTAAATTGTTTTTGAAAGATCATTTTCGTTGTTCAATTTAACAATATATTTCTTGCAGTTCAAAGCATCAAGTGTCTTTTATTTATCTTGGACTTATATTCATTCTTCGTTTTTCTTAGATTGCTTCCTTAAACCATTTGGCATGGTTGGGCTTAGATAGGCCTTGCATGAATTGCCCAGTTAGGACCCACATAAGATCCTTACAGAGCCCACTTTAAGCCCATAGGGGCATTCACGGTTGAATCCTGGTGCAAGCCCACTTTAAACCCCTTTAGGCAGGTGGGGCCCAAATGGGTCTGACATGAATTACCCAGTTAAGACCCACATAAGACCCTTACAGGTCCCACTTAAAACCCATCTGGGCATCCACGGCTGGCCCTCGTGTGGATCCCGGGTGCAAGCCCATTTTAAACGCCCTTTAGGCAGGTGGGGCCCAAATGGGTCTGACATGAATTACCCAGTTAAGACCCTTACAGGTCCCACTTAAAACCCATCTGGGCATCCACGGCTTGCCCCCGTGTGGATCCCGGGTGCAAGCCCATTTTAAACGCCCTTTAGGCAGGTGGGGTCCAAATGAGTCTGACATGAATTACCCAGTTAAGACCCACATAAGACTCTTACAGAGCCCATTTAAAGCCCATCTGGGTAGCCATGGTTGGATCCCGGGTGCAAGCCCACTTTAGACCCATTTGGGCAGGTGGGGCCCAAATGGGTCTGACATGAAGTGCCCAATTACGACCCATGCAGTACCCTTACAGGTCCCACTTTTAGTATGTCTGGGCTTCCACGGCTTGCCCCAATGTGGATCCCGGGTGCAAGCCCATAATGGGGCCCACATTTGCCGCTCATGAAGCCCTCATCTGGGCCCCACATGTCATTGCTGGCTGGGAAGCCATCCACTGATCGTAGGCATCGTGCAGGCTTGCCTTGAAGGACTGGTTCCACATCACATCAGGGGCTTGGATATATTTAGTGCAGCCTCGCAGGGTTTACCGCTGTTGTGATTTTTCCCCGGCCTTAATTTAAGCCCAACCTTTATTTGTCCGTGTTGACAACGCCCCTGGCCACTATCAGAGGCCCGGCGTTTAATTGACTGCCGGTTTTTATTTGAGGAATTACAGTAGTTAATGATTTATATTGGTTTATAAAACATAAAGTAACAGACATTTGGCCCAATTCATTCTTTTTTTGGTGCTCTATACAGGAGATCATAATAGCTAAACAATGTGTATAGACATCTATACAGGCAGGGTTGGCTCAGTGGGTAGAGGAGGTGCACATTGCACTTGGAGGTTTATGTCTCGACACAGTGGTCCAGGTTTCAAGTCCGACCTGTGACGATTACCTGCATGTCTTCACCCCTCCCTCTCCCCTTTCTCACCTAGCTGTCCTGTCGATTAAAGGCGGGAAACCCCAAAAACAATGTGTATAGATGCTTTACAAAGTATTTATTAACCATTAACAAGCTATTGAAAAAATATGTTTTAAAGGTACTTAATATATTATATAAAATGTTATGTGTGCAACAACAAACTGTTAATAATATAAATTATAATATTACTAATAATTAGTATACATTATTAATTATCATTTCCTTTTTCGTTAACAGTAAAATAACTATTAACTAAATAATATAAATTATAATATTACTAATAATTAGTATACATTATTAATTATCATTTCATTTTTCGTTAACAGTAAAATAACTATTAAATAATGTTTAATTCACTTTCAATTTACCATTTATTAGTGGTGGTTATTATGAGGTGTTACCAAGTCAAACTTTACAGGTTTCCTAAACGTCTGATGAGTTGGTTAAAAAACATTTTTTGAATTCCAATCCAGATGAAATATATTGTAACTTTATGTCACTAATCTTAAGCTTGTTTCATTTACATTTTTTAACTCCTTAACTTAGCACATCATGGTTAATTACGTTTCTATTCTCTACCCCAACTAAAATCTCCTATTTTCCACAGCACATTTCCACTCCTGATGCTTAAATGAAATGTCATGGGCGTTTCCATGGAAACCCCGTGAAGGGCAGGGATTGGTTTATGATGTTTGTGTTAGCATCAGTGGTAGCTAAACTCACTGAGCACCAGCCTTTTCAGCTACAGCTAACTGTCATAACACATAAACACCAGTTCAGTGGCTGGGTTGGCTCAGTTGGTAGAGAAGGTGCACATATAGAGGTGTGTGCCTCGACGCAGAAGGTCCAGGGTTCGGGTCTGACCTGTGATGATTTTCCTGCATGTCATCCCCCTCTCTCTCCCCTTTCATATCTAGCTGTTCTTTCCATTAAAGGCTGAAATGCCCCTATAAAGAATCTTTAAAAAAAAAAAAAAAAAAAAAATGCAGCTATGCAGCTAGGGCTGCAACAACAAATCGATAAAATCGATAAAATTCAATTACTAAAAAAGTAGGCAACGAATTTAATTATCGATTCGTTGTGTCGCGCAACTAATACGGAAATACGGAGAGAGACCGGAGAGACCCGTAACGTTGTTCTGAAACACACGGCGGAGGCAGAGAAATCAGTACGACCTAAGTCATCCAAGGTGTGGGAGCATTTCACACTAAATAAATCAAAAACCTGTTAATTGCAAGATAAGCAAAAGCGACACGGCATGGCACGGGCGCACCACGGTGATGAGTCAGCACCTAAAACGTAAACATGTTGGTGTCCTTGATGAGGAGGAAGGGAGTTCAACAGCAGGGTAAAGTCACTACACTATCCTACTTCTGTTCCGTTCTGAAGTGAGGAACATACCGTCCCTCCAGTAGCTCTTCTGGTGCTGCTGTTTACTCGTTATCCAGCTGACTAGCATGACAAGCTAGCGTTAGCTCGGTAATAACAGTAATAAAGCAGGGGTGGTATAGTTTGCAAGACTAAAGACATGGTTTTATTCACTCGCCTTTTCTGGCCCATTTATTTTTCAATCTGTTGTCATGTATATATTATGTGCTTTGTCCCATATCAGTTATTGTTGACAAATATATTAGTGTGTGGTGTATAAATGAACTTAACTTGCACTTACTACAATGATGGTAATAATTTAATGAATAAGTGTGTGTCTGTCTGTCTGTCTTGTCTGTATCTGCTATTTGGGTTACTTACCTTTACACAACTATTAACTAAAACAACAAGTATGTATGTATTGAGTTGATGTAAATCAATGCTTTGGTTTTTTTTATCCGATTCATCGATTAATCAAAACAATAATCGACAGATTAATTGATTATTAAAATAATCGTTAGTTGCAGCCCTATATGCAGCTAATGCTAATCAGACTACATTGTAAGTAGCTAAACCATTTTAGCTGGACATGGAAACACACACATGTCATTGCTATATAAGCATGCAGAAAAGTGGAAACCAGGAGACTGGGACATGTTAGCAACATGATAAGACGTTGTGCTTAGGCCCTAAACCATTGTTTCTCAACGGGGGTGGTACTGCCCCCCAGGGGGCGTTCAGAAGATGATGGGGGGCATTGGAAGCAATATTTTGGAAAGGGGGGCATTTGTTTGAAAGCTAGTTTAAACCAAAGATTCACAATAACAATACATGTTTACACTTAAACTACTAAAAATCAGTGGTCTGCGACATTAAAACCTGCCAGTTTACAGCACTGCGACTGGACGAGACGGGTATCATAACTCTTCTGTGCTTCTGTCAGCTTAGTTTGGCGCAGCTCCGTGCTGCCTTCATGGAAACGGGACGTCAGAGCATCATCTTAAATGAGCTCTGTACTACGTGAAGCTGCGTTCAGATAAATAAAAAAATTTATAAAAAAGCAATCGCCGCGATGTCCTGTTGTATTCTTTAACCCCCCCAATGTAGCACAAGTAGACTTTATATTTCACAGTAACAGTTTTTTGTCAGATCGTTTATAGAACACGTTTCCTACTGCACCTTTAGGGCCTAAACAAATTGAACTTAACTGATTGTAGGTAAAGGACAGTAAAAAGTAAAGTTTTCTCTTTTTAATCAACTGACTGAGTTTAAGGGGAAATTATTAAACCTATATTTCATATTACATTCCATTTGTTTTATTATTTAACCATTTATTTAACTGTTAACTGATTATGATGTATTCAGTTATTTTTGACTCATCTGAAAAGATTTTATTGCAGGGCTCCATGGAATCTGAGTACTGTGAATTGAATTAAAGTGAAAAGAATTTAATTAATTTTAAAAAGAAAACACAAACTTTGGCATACATATATTATATATATATACAAATCAATGAGGAAGATGACTTGGTTTTGAATTAACATACAATATGCAGTGATTACAGTAATAATTCATGTTAAAAGCATTTGACAACAGCTCACAACAACTCTTTTTTGAATATCTTGTCATTCTGTCTTTTCAACTTGTCCTCTAATTTATGTGTGTCTTTTCTCCCTGCCTGCCCCCTGAATGAGCAGAAGGTATGAAGAAGGCATCAGTTTTCATTTCTCCTTGTTATCGTCTAGAAATACATTTCCCGAATAGTGTTTCTGCTTCACTGGTTTATATAAAGATGACATCACATATTATTATATGTGACCATCTGGGCTGGATTGTGAGTGGATCTGCTCATTAAATTATGACTAATCTCAGAAATCAGAAATCTCAGCTTTCTTTCTTTCGTTCTTTCTTTCACTTGACAGGTCTTCTTCTCATTTCGTATCTATGGTAAAAATGTGTTGACACTTTATGACCAATTTATAGGACCCCATATTGCTGTATGATGCATTACACAAACTCTCAATCCCAATCCTTACGCCGTTGTCCTGCTGCCTTCATGTTTGGTAATCCTCTCAGAAAGATGCTTGAGATCCTAAAAGCCTGTTCTTGGCCAGGTACTATCCTCGCTGAATAAAAGCAGAACCACTCCACGTTAAATCTGATAATTTTGGTTTATAACAATATCCCATGGCTTTTACCCACTTGGCCCAATGACCCATTGCCTCTAGTTGGACTGTATTGTGCAATATTAAGTGCGTGCTGGTCTCCTCTCCTCTGTCAAGGACTTCCTGGGTCAGATGTTCTGTACGTTGGGGGAGATCATCGGCTCGACAGGCAGCAGGCTGGAAAGGACACTCTCGTAAGTACAGCTACACAATGAGGCCAGATATGAGAGAAGCACCCAGGGTTCTCTGGGAAGTGTGTGCAGGACATTGATCATAACAAATAAATTAAAAGCACATCCTTTAATAATAAAACAGTTCAAATCAATACACACCAATGCTGCTAAGACACATTAAAATAGCACTGCCCTCCGATTCACTTCATCCAAGCTTGTATAACTGACAAATTCAAGAACTTGTTGAACACTTCTGTGATCCTACTATTAGAACTATGATTAGTGATCGACTAGTGATTGCATGGCCGAACAGGCCCACACAACAGTCACTATGACGTATAATGAGCTTTAAAACATGTCAACATAGGAGTTTGATCAAATTCGCTCACCAGGACAGCACAACTGTCTACTCTACACTAGTCTCGCTTTGCCAGACCATCCACACGCTGTGGGGCGGAGGAGGGTCTGGCTAGTCCACACAGCATATCAGGATGGGAGAAAAACATGCTCTGGTTAATTGGCATTTCTTTAAACCAATCACAATCATCTTGGGCGGTGCTAAGCTTTGCACGGTGCCGCTGTAAAATAGGTGTGTGAGAGAAAACTCAGATTGGACAGATAGTCTAGCTAGCTGTCTGGATTTACCCTGCAGAGATCTGAGGAGCAGTTAACCATAGTCCTCATAAATCTACCGGAGTTTAACATTGGCAAAAATACATGCATCCAGCGGGATTTCTTGTGGCAACGGAGCAATCCCGGAAGTAGATCATCAAGGATATAGACTACTTTACATTGACCATGTCTTCTGTCTGTGTCCGGTGTGTGCTGTGGGTGTCTAATTCAACGCTGCTCAATGAAGGTGTTGTGTTTTGCACTTCAGAGACCAATATCAAGAACACTATGAGATTACAGCAGTGATTACCATAGTGGGTGTCATGGCACCCAAGATTTGTTAATTTCTGTTTTTATTGTGCTTCTTTCTCTCCCTTATAAGACGATCCGATACATATGCAGATACATGGTGCTGTGATACAGTTCAGGGATGATGCATTTTAATCTGGAACCATTCAATGTGGTTTGATGGGTCAATGTGAAATTGACTGGGTGCAATTCCATTAGATACAATTTAATCTGATCTATACAGTTAATATAGTAAACACATTCATTTGCCTCTTCCATTAAAATAAGATAATTTTATGAAAGATGAATTGCCAACTTTAAATTAATATATATTTATTTAAAGGCTGCAGGGTATAGCAAAGCTAGGACATGCTCATAGTATAACTTTGACTAGACCATTTATAACGGATATTATATATTATAATGGAGATGTGTGTATATGTTTTTTCGATAAAATTATATGATAAAGAACACACACAAAAGTTCAAAGGACAATTTTGTATCCTGCTTGATGTTATTTGTTGAAGAATCTTCAACCATAGCGCAACAATGAGTGAGAAAGGTGGAAAGATGTTGCAAAGTGGAATCAAATGAGAATCAGTTCATCACACAAGAGCTACAAAAACTAAGTGAGTGCATTGCTGGAATGAATGATAATCTGGTGATGATGCTTGATGAAAAGTCTAGACCTCTACACGTATCCTTGGACAATAACTTAATTACAGTTTTCCTCAATCGTTTTGGTACAATCGCTGAATTAAGTTCTTCAACTTCATGACTATTTACTATGCCTCAATGTCCTGTTCATGAATATCACAAAAAGGACATTTACTTTTCATGCGAATGAATGAATGGCATGAATACTTTATTTTATTCAGTGTTTATTCAAACTAGAATCTTTATCTGCAAACTGCTAACTTCTCTTTTGAATTCTAAGTGAAAGAAATGTTCTGTCAGTAAATAAAGTTTGAAATGGTACTCATGTCGTGAGCCGTCACTTTAGATGAGAGAATACTTTTCAATGGAATATCAACTCTTCCACCCGGTGACCCGAAACATATTTTTTGGTCCTTTGGATGGACTGCCCAATTCTCGACCGCAGTGCTGTCAGAGGACGTAATAGTTTTGTTTGAATTTACAACGGGACTTCCAGAGCATTAAAAAATGACGCCAAGGGGTCCTGACCACGCAACTCTGACCGTTACCATGTGAACAGATAATAAGGGCCTTCTGAACTACTATAGGTGCCCAGATCTATGAGGCTGAGAACCACCAATAATGCCCATTCAATGCCGTAAGAACATTCCAAGTGGGGTGCCCGGATAGGTCAGCTGGTAGAGCGCGCGCCCATATATAGAGGTTTACTTCTCGACGCAGTGGGCCCGGGTTTGACAACGACCTGCGGCCCTTTGCTCCATGTCTCCCCTTTCATGTCTTCAGCTGTCCTATTAAAATAAAGGCTGAAAATGGCCACAAAAAAAAAATCTAAGTAAAAAAGTACATTCCAAGTGATCCACCATGTCACTTGTCTGCTTTTGATCGATCTGTAATCAGCACCTCGGCGGCTGACAGCAGGTCTGACAAAATGACAGCTTCTCTTCCCACATTGGAGAGAGCAGACCAGCGAGCGGCTGACAACGTGACACAACATGACGCTACTATGACACCAAGCCTCGTCTGTGTTTTCAGAGCTTGGAGGGCTTGCGTGCATGTGTTTTTGGAGCGGACAGATGGATACACCCAACACACCTTGGAACCAATGCTGCTCCTTCTGTCAGGTTATTTGAACTTTTGCTTTGAACTGAGGAGAGATTCTTGACACGTAAATGAAGAATTATATCCCCTGTCATACTGCATGTGTCCTGAATAATAATATAATTGATTGGTAAAAACCTACTGCTAAAAAAAAACATAAACAACCTCAACATTAAAAGGAAAACTCCTCTTCAGATTCTTAAAACCAAACGTAATAATCAGTCACCTATAACTATACATATTCCCAGTCTGAGAGCCTCCTCTGATTATCAGAGCCCATTGGGCGGCTATCATTTCTCATTGTTGAAGTTGCGGGAGCATTTCCTAATTCAGGCAGCTTGTCAGTGAGAGCGAGAGGCTCTGATGCCCTTGGATGCCAGTATTGGATTCGAGCAGCTTTGTATGTACTTTGTGTGGGGGGAGGACTGCTGCCTGGGTCCCATCAAGTCTGAGGGACATGTGTCACTTAGTAAACAGACAGATATGTAAAAGCGGCTACAGTATTCACATCAAAGCCAGAAAACGCTTGATGGGCAGAGACGTGCCGATATCAGCTCAATTTATTCACAAAAGTTAAAAGACAAGTAAAATCATAAGACATAACGCAGATGTGTGAAATGGGACACCCTAGTAAGCTATTTGAAGCTTGTGTAAGCAGCACAGACACCAGCAAATAATACACATTATAAATATTATCATATTGTTAGAATAAAAAGGAACAGGTATGATATAACATTTACAACCTACAAAAAAAAAGCAGGGAGTGCTGCTTCGTGTGATATGTGTGGCTCTACTGATGTTCGCAAAGATGCTAGTGCTGAGTCAACAAGCCGTGCTGTCAAACCACACTGGCGGAGTGGTTGGTCAACAAAACGACAACAGCAAATCTAACTAGAGCAATCGCTAAATGGGTCACAACAGACTGCAAACCCATCAACATAGTTCAGGACCGGGGTCTTCAAGATATCATTCAGATTGCCACGGCGACCCATCATACAAGCATTCTTCCAGGGGAACTATTGTTACGAGAATACATGAACTGTACGACGCTGAAAAAGCTACAAAAGTGAGGCAGTTGGCAGAAGGTACTTTTATTGCACCTACCTGAGACCACTGGACATGGTCGTCACAAGCAGGTGCATATGGTAAGCTGGCCCATATTGGCTCCACCATGTGCCATGTGACTGTTCTCTTTGGCAGGCAAAATGCTGCAGAAGAAGAGGTCATCTCTATCATCTGAAAAAGCTAGTCTCCCTGAGCAACTGGTTGAAAGAAGACTAGACTGTATGATTTGTTGACAGGACGCATGTTGCACGGATGCACACTGTTTGAAGTAATTATCTTTAACCAAGAATGTCGAGACTGTTCCCTCTGTCTGTTCACATACATTATGGCCTTCTATTTCTAAGATATGCCTACATTCATTTGAGTTGATGTTACTGTGCAAAACAAATTACAGGTAAGCTTATTGTGACTTTGTAGCAGACATCTTGTAACAGTTGTTGGTTACCGCTAAATATGTCTGCAGTTCATATAGATGCCTCAACCAATTAAGATAGTTATTGAAATGGTAATGGTTAAGATAATAAAACTGAAGAATCTGTTTCTTCAAATATCAGAAATGCTCATAGGAGTGATAGCACGAAGACGCACACACACACACACACACACACACACACACACACACACACACACACACACACACACACACACACACACACACACACACACACACACACACACACACACACATACACACACGGAAGTTAAAAAAGTATATTGATCCTCTTTTGATGGCAGACAGGTTTCCAAGGCAACTGAGAGCATGAAGTGTACTTTATGCTCTGTGCTGCTATAAACCCAGCCGGGTGAGCCGTTTCCTCCACACTGCTCTGTTCTCCTGTGTTTTAGACGACATCCGAGCAACAGCGAGGATCTATTTTCAGACATTGGCTGGCCTGTGGCATTTAGGAGGACGGGATAACAGGGGAAACCCACCTTGAGCACCAAGTCACGACTCACACTCTACTGTTTCGGCAGCTAAATATGGGTCTGTCATAGCAATCATCCACCTACTGACCTCAACTCAAACACCTCCTGTGCTGTGCTAATGTACTTCATAATCAAGTTCTGTATAAAGTAGTGTGGTTGCTGTGACACTGGAAGTATGAGTAAGTGCGATATTTAAGATTTCCACAAACAAACACACAAACAGACCATCATATATCTGGTCCTCATCAGTGTAACTTTACAGTGCGTGATGTGGTTGTACGCTAACCATTAACCCCCTTCCATTTAGCACAGATGTTTTATTCCTTTCAGTCCGTGTTTGTATTGGCTTACTATTTTTCTTTTCCTTTGTCCCCCTGTAGTTGTGTAAAGCGTCCGTGGGTTTCATGAAATGCTCTATATTAATCTAAGTTATTACTACGTTGGTTGCTACAACAATGTCTTAATGCTTTGGCTTGTGACACAGTGACAGTGATGACCGGTTTAGCTCACGAGACATCCAAAGTAGGCTAAGTTACCTTAGGCAACACTTTAAAAGCAAAGATGCATCTGTAACTTATTCTCTTATTGTAAATGAATGATTTTCTGTCTGAGCAAAATATTCATCGCAACTATATGACCTCCCGGTAACGCTAACTCAGTAATACAGTTGATAATACAAGAACAGAGCTTTACGACAGCAAGTGTGGTAAAAACACTACTGCTTTTGTCCAAAGCAGCCGCTAGAATCAACACAAACTGAAAGTTACATATAGCCACTTTAACCTGGGGCAGAGTTGAGCTGTGGGCTCCTTATAAACCCAAATACACACACATTCCCCTAACACACTGGAAGACTTCTTGCCCCAGGATTTCACTTAAAGACTCCCAAGAAAAACAACAAAAGCCCCAAAACGACAAGTTTACATTCAGGCAACAGGGCCAGAGCAGCCATGTGGATTATGTCTCAGATCAGGTCAAGAAAGCTAAAAGTCTTGTTTAAGAGACGGGAGATGCCAACACATAGTGTCTTACATAAGGTAAAACATGCTGCTGTAGCATGTATCTGATCCCTGATCAGTTCAACAGTTAAAGGATCTGTGTTGCTGAGAGAAGGTCTCGACTGAGGGCCTGTGAAGATGAGCAAAACTTTATCTATTGATGAAAGTCATATGTGTTAGTGTTACTTTATGGATAGTTTTGATCTGGCCATCGGGGACACATACAGTATATGTGACCAAGTGGAAATGAAAATCCAATCTGGAAGTGTTAATGAGGCTGTTGTGAGAAAATCTGGTTTTAAAAACATTGTGTTACTATATTACAATATAAGCTGTATAACTTAAAAAGTTTATGTAAAAGTTGTTTTTTTGCATTATAAATAATGATGTCTCTCTCTGTTTGTTTGCTCTTTATGTGAATGCAGCAGTTTCAGGGTCACAAGTGTCTGATGATAGAATCAGGAGAGACACTTAGCAACAGGTCCTAAAATACGATACCAATATTTCAGAGCCTCAGATTAAAGGAATATTATAAAATAGGTGGTTTTCCCTGAGGAGGGAGCCTTACCAGGGAATATAAGCAGGAGCACAAAAGGCTTATTTTTCAATAGGTTCCAGAATCTGCTCTGATTTAAACTGTGTATCAAACTTTTTTTATGCATTAAACTCCTTTTCCTCAGACTCTGTCTGAATCCAGTTCTCACAAAATTTTGGAACTTAATTAAGAGTTTAATAGATACAGCATAAAAGGGGGCACGTGACCATGACTGGCTGAGGACGTGTTCTCGCTGAGCTCCCGCTCCCACACAACATTAACTAGATTTCCTGCAATTTACCACACCCCTCTTAGCCTAAAATAGCAACTACATAAGTGGCAACAAACAAGTGAACTTTGCTGGTGAATAACTATGTCGAAACAGACGAAAATTCAGTCACGGAAGTTGACAAATGTTTCAGCTGCTAACGCTAGCTTAGCTAGCGACTCTCCGTTACAAGACGATGGGCCTCCGCCTGTCGTGGACACCACGACTCTGATCCGCGAGGTAACCCAAAGTTTTACTAACGCCATGGACGAAAAGCTCTCTAAATTCTCAGAGACTCTAGAAAAAATCTCCTCAACTTTAGAGAGCCAGTCCAAACGCATCACCGCGGCGGAGCAGCGAGTTTCGGATGTGGAAGACACAATGGCAGGGTTGGAGCTAAGAGTCGCCGTAGCAGAGAAGAAAATTAAGATAATGGCAGATAGCATGGAGGATATGGAGAACCGGAGCAGGCGGGACAATATCCGTATCCTCAACCTGGAAGAGGGCACGGAGGGGAAACGTCCTATACAGTTCTTTGAATCTTGGCTTCCGACCGTACTTGGCTTAGAGGGTAGCCCCGGTACCAAAAGCCGTATCAAGATCGACCGGGCACACCGCAGCTTGGGACCACGGGGAGCGCGTCCTCGTCCGGTGATTATTAAGCTTCACAACTCCAGAGACAAACCTAGGATAATGGCAGCGATGAGGGCGAAGCCGAACCTGGAGTACGAAGGCAAGAAGATTTTTATTCACCAGGACCTGTCTACTGCGGTTCGAGAGAGACGTCGCGCCTTCAACGGCGTATGTCAAGCCCTTATTGACAAAGGTATCCGTTTCAGCATGCGATTCCCGGCTACACTCACCGTGAACCACAATGGTACGGTGCACACATTTGAAACACGGAGAGGTGCAGAAAACTTTCTCAATACGCTGGAATAGAGTTAGAAGATGACTCCGGTCTGTGACTCTCATCTGCTGGTTCACTAAGGACTGAGTAAGTTTTATTATATATATGCAGAAGACTGTATATTCTAAAACTATTATTACAACGAGCTAAAACAGTCTGCAGGAGAATTTAAATGGGTTCAGAGTCGAGTTGGATCAACTGTGTTTCTTCCTCTATTAAGATATGAGGGATTTGCTATTACTGATAATATTATAGCTACAGGAGCTTTTTGCTGATCTGGCTGACCAGAATAATAATGTGCTTGTTAATTTTATGTTGTGGGGGTGGGAGTGAGATATGGAAACTGTTTTGTTTTCCAGAAGCGATTACTCCTTTCAGCAGCATGTGCTCTTACAACACTACCCATTGGGTAGCTTTTTGTTTTTGCTTTTGTTTACTTGGTTTTCTCAGAGTTCTGACGTTCTCCCGTCTGTTGGAGATGGGAATGTTTATCCCAGCACAGTTTATCTGCCCAACAAGTGTGAATTGCACTGTCCCCCTTTTCTTTTCTTTTTTTTTTTTTTTTTTTTATATATATATTATGTTTTATCTACCCTAAACGGATCACTTTCACTTGCTACCTGATAAGTAGTTCACGTCATGAGTAACACAAAAATTATTACACTGAATGTCAAGGGTATCAATCATGTGGTGAAGCGGCGGAAAATTGTCTCCATGCTCAAAAAGGATAAGGTACAAGTGGCACTATTACAAGAGACCCACCTCACTGATCGGGAACACTTGAAACTAAAGCGGGACTGGGTCGGCCAAATTTACTATTCTTCATTTAACTCAAAGAGTAGGGGAGTAGCAATACTTATCCATAAAAATCTTACATTTACACTTGATAAAGTCATACAAGATACTGAAGGAAGGTATGTTGCTGTTGTTGGGTGTCTGTATGGAGAACGTGTTCTTATAGGATGCGTCTATGCCCCCAATACATTTGACAGCTCGTTTTATTCTAAGTTATTGGCTGACATCTCCTCAAGTTGCCCTCCATATGTCATACTTGGAGGGGATTTCAACTGCGTTTTGGCCCCAGAAATGGACCACAGCCCACCTAAAACCCTACCCAAGCTACAAAGGGGCTCTGCTCAGATTTGGTTCTATTTGATGCATGGAGGGTAATTAACCCACAAGATAAAGACTTCACATTTTTCTCTCGTCCTCATCATTCTTTTTCGAGAATTGATTATTTTTTTGTCTCAAGGTTAACCCTAGACAAGACTACAGCCTGCTCCATTAATCCATGTGCCCTCTCAGACCATTCATCGGTCTCTATAGAGCTCTTGCCACCTTACTATAACCCCCTATCTAGACACTGGCGTTTAAATCCTTCCCTTTTAAGTGACCCCGCATTTTTAACATACTTGGAATCACAATGGGACCTTTTCATTTCAACAAATGATTCACCTGAGATCTCTGCGTCTACTCTATGGGAAACTGGCAAGGCCTTCCTGAGGGGAGCCATAATTTCCTATACGGCTGCAAAGAGAAAAAGTACACTGGCAAAACAAATAGAACTTGAGCAACAAATTATAGCTCTGGATAGGGACCTCAAGACCACCGCCTCATTATCTATACTTAAGAAATTAGAAGCAACCCGCTCTGCCCTAGACCAACTCTTGTCTCAAAAAGCAGAATCGGCCATCTTTTTTGCTAAGCATAGATTATTCGAATCTGGCAATAAACCTGGGAGGCTCCTGGCTCGACTAGCCAGGGGCCAAACAGGGCCTCATGTAATACCATCGCTTAGGGATAGTAAAGGCACAGAGCATTTTGAAACCAAAACCATTTGCAAAATTTTGAAGGACTTTTATCAAGAACTATATTCCTCCGAATGCCAAAACACCTCAGAGCAGAGAAAAAGATTTTTTGATGGACTGCATCTCCCCACTTTAACTGAAGATTGTAGAAATGACTTATGTAGACCAATTACAGCACAAGAAGTTACAGAGACCATTAAATCACTACAGAGTGGGAAAGCCCCGGGTCCGGATGGATTCGGGCCTGAATTTTATAAAAAGATGATCAAGCTGGTGGTTGGACCCCTGACTAACATGTTTACTGAATCGTTTGAAAGAGGCACACTTCCACCAACTTTAAATCTGGCCCACATCTCTCTGATTTAAAAAAAAGACAAGCCATCTGATTGTTGCAGGTCTTATAGACCAATAAGTTTGCTTGGTGTTGACTGCAAAATATTATCAAAACTCCTGGCTAGAAGACTAGAGGAGATGCTACCTGTCCTAATTAGACCAGACCAGACTGGATTTGTCAAAAATAGATATTCTGTTTCTAATGTTCGAAGGCTCCTAAACATAATACAATTTGCACATAGTACAAAGAAGAGGGTCCTGGCGGTCTCATTAGACGCTGAAAAAGCGTTTGACCGGGTAGAGTGAGAGTACCTTTTCGATGTTCTTGATAAATTTGGGTTTGGCTCGGATTTTATTCAGTGGGTTAAGCTTCTATACAGGTCTCCTGCTGCCCGGGTCATGGTAAATGGTTCGGTGTCTGATATTTTTCCCTTGAGTAGAGGTACACGTCAGGGCTGTCCCCTCTCACCGCTTTTATTTGTACTTGCTCTCGAACCACTTGCTGAGACTATTAGGAATCACAATGGGCTGTCCGGTGTAACTTTAGGAGACATTGAATACAAAATATCGCTTTATGCTGATGACATATTACTGTTTATTACCACACCAGAGTATTCTATACCCATTTTGGTAGCAATTATATGTCAATTTGGTCAAATTTCAGGGTACAAAATTAATTATGACAAGTCAGAGGCCTTGCCACTGGGTGACTTTGGAGACCGTGCAACCCTTGTCAATTTTTCATTTAGATGGTCGAGTGCTGGCTTTGTTTACCTGGGCGTCAGAGTATCAGCTAAGGTTGAAGAATTGTATAAGTTGAACTTTAAGCCAACTCTGACAGCAGTTAAATGTGATCTTGAAAGATGGTTTGATCTCCCTCTGTCATGGATGGGCAGGATCAGCCTGATAAAGATGAACGTGCTTCCCAGAATATTATATCCAATGCAAATGCTACCACTTAGGATCACTAGAAGGGCATTTTTAGGTATAGAAAGAGCTCTCTCAAATTTCATATGGCACGGAAAGAGACCTAGATTAAAGATGAAGACTTTACAATTACCCGTTAACAGAGGGGGTCAAGCCCTTCCCAATTTTTTGTATTATAACTGGGCCTGTCATGCACGCATAATATCAGGCTGGCTCAATTATTTTCTCCACCAGGAGGGAACCCTGGTGGATGCCTTTTTCCCCCATCAGTCTTATTTCACTTGACAAAGGTGAATTCATGGCAGAGGTTAAAAATAACCCCATTATGCTTAACACTCTAAAAACTTGGCGTGATATCGCTAGATATGTTGGTCAGAGAGGCTTTTCATTAGCATTACAACCTATAACCCAAAATAAAGCTTTCCCTCCTGGTGTGGGGAAAAGTATTTTCAATGTTTGGTACTCAAAGGGACTAAGATTTGTGGGCAATTTATTTGAAAACGGTAATTTTATGTCATTTTCACAACTTCAGAATAAATACCAAATACCACACAGCCACTTTTTGGGCTTTCTTCAGGTTAGACATTTTGTACAGTCCAATCTTGTACTTCCAACAGACCGATCAATAGAGAATCCAATTGATGGCCTCCTCCTTACTTTTAATTCAATCGCTTCCAATAACAGAAAATTTATTTCACTTTTTTATGAAAAACTGTACTCTCTTAATTGTGCCAATGTTAACAAAAACAGGGAGTCATGGGAAAAGGATTTGGAGGTTGATCTTGATACTGATATCTGGTCAGATGCATTTGAATCTGTTAAGAAACTGTTTACGTGTAATAGACTTAGAGAGAGTCAGTATAGGATATTGCATAGATTGCAGCGCACTCCTCATTTTCTAAACAAGATTAACCCCCAAGTCTCTCCCCTCTGTAGGAAGTGTAAGACAGAAGTAGGGACTTACTATCATTGTATTTGGCAATGTCCCTTAATACTCAGGTATTGGAGGAATATTTCTCAGGAACTAAGTTCAATTTTTCACAAAACGGTTAAATCAGAACCAGTCTTGTTCCTTCTGAATCTACATCTAGAGCAGCTCTCTCTATCTGCAGGGCAACTATTGTTAATGGGTAAACTTTTACTTCTAGCAAGGCGTTGTGTTCTGTTCCAGTGGATTGAGGAAAAACCTCCCTCGGTCACACAGTGGTACAGAGAAATACTTAAGGTTTTTCCTCTGGAACGCCTCAGTGCCACACTAAGGGGCAATACCAACTGGTTTTATAATATCTGGCAACCTTTTCTTAATTACCTTCCTGGTGATCTTGCTGGTTTGCTGCAGGATGGGAGACCACATTTTGTCTTCACCAATAAGTCATAAACTCTTTTTTATTTTTTTTGTGTTTTGTTGTAAACAATGTAGGTTATGTGATGTGACATGCAGTGTGCAATTTGTGTGTGTGAATGATTTCCCCCTGTTTTGTATGGTGGTAATAGCTGGGCTTGTTGGTTTGTTGTTTGTTTAAAGTTAATAAAATATATTGTAAAAAAAAAAAAAGATACAGCATAAAAGTGCTTGATAGAGGAAAGTTGTTTGAGGATCCAAACCATCAACCTGGCCCAAGGTGTCAGACCCTTTACACACAACAGGGCCTTCTTTATCTGCATCTGTAATCTGAGGCATACAAAATCCCAGAGCCTACATTAAAGGGTGAGGGACCGTTCGGTATTTAGAGGAGGGAGGGTATTCCAGAGGGATGGGGCTGCAACAAATTATGAACACATATCAGAACTCAGGGATAAAGAAAGATTTGTTTTGATAATTGGGAAGGTGAAAGGAACCCTAGCCTTCTTAACATATATGTTCCTCCTGGTAGCGACTGGTCTTATTATAGACAATTATTTGATAGGCTACCAGGCCAAGCCTTTCAGGTATCCGCAGTATAAATCTGATCTTACTGTGATGTCATGCTGATAGACTGGGTGAACATGTCGGCTAAAAGCCAGGACACACCAACCAGACGGCTGACCGTCGACAGAAAAGCCAGTTGAAATGATCAGTCTCCCAGTGTTGGTCCAAAAAGTGCCACAGAACACACCAAAGAGACGAGATGTAATACGGCTCCATAACAGCAGGCGGCGCTAATCTGTATTGTTGCCCAAAAAATTAAAACCGGCAGCTGATTGGACGAATGCGTCACGTGGGTTTGTTTTCTCCGGAAATTCAAAGCCAGACTGTCATGGCAGCCGTTCAGAATACGATCTCATATTGTACTAAAATAGTTCACTGAAACATGTTTCTGAAAACATTTTAAGCAAGAAATAGGCCATGCAGTTGCTGAATCTGTCTTCATTTCAGCTCAACAAAGGTCAGTTTAAAAGATTTTCATCAGATTTTGAGAGACTCTAGTCAGGCTCATTCCCCTGCCATTTCCGGGTGAGTCCCAACTGCCCTGCCGCCGACTGAACATGTCAGGTCGGCGGAAATTAATGCCGACAGCCCCCCAGACTGACGACGGCACGGGACACACCAAACAGACTCGAGTCACTGACCTCGCCAGACTGTCCAACAGCCGATTTTCGGCCCTGTGTGTCCCGGGCTTAAGAGGCATTGTCCATTCACATGGACCCTCCACCTCTGCTGTGACTTTTCCTGTGGTTCTCTGCCTTATCACAGCACTGAGCCTGTTGGATTTGGACACTGCTCACCCATGGCTAGTAACCACTAGTCATGGAACATCATCACTGGGAAGTGAATATTATGGTCCATATCTGCATGGGAATATTGTTCAATGTGACTGTCCTAGTGGGCTCTACTGCCTGTGGGTTCTGGATATCGGCTGTTCTCCTGATACATCTGTTCAGCTAATATCCACAGGGGCCCAATGCCACAATATTAACTCTAGTGGTTACCTTTCTGTTACAAACATCATGTAGAAAAAGTTTAGTTGCTATGATTTTACTATTGTCCGGTATTCAGCCTTTTTCCACACAAATAGCAGACAGGAGAATGCCAGAGACATCACACAACGGCTGGCCAATGTGTATACACTTCAGTTCAAGATATGAACAATGATAAAATTAATTAAAGCTGCAAGCAGTATTGGACGGGCCCTCGTGCCTCTGTGCGCGTCGGGGTTACTGGTGGATGCTTCTCCTTGCGACCGTGCATTTGTGCGGCACTCAGACACTGCAAATTATCACCAATGAAAAGGGAACTCCCTGCTGAGTTCAATGATACGTCCACAAGACTCTACGTCCTACAGTTCATTAGCTGTGAAAGGAGGCATGGCCAAAGCATAGGGGTCGGTGCAAACCTTTACCAATAAAAAAGGAAGTCTCTGCTGAGTTCATTGATACCTAAAATGGCGCTGGTCATGGCGACACTCAGCAGCAGTGTGTAAAAGTAGTAGTACATGTATTGAAAACTGTGGTTTTTATCTGGTTTTCAACTACGTGTTTATTTCACCAGCTTTTAACCGTGGTTCTTAACCTGTCCTGTCTGTCTATGTTATCGTTTTACTAACCATTATTGGAATGATCTGCATATGAACGGAGGCAACATGATGACTCACTTGAATTTGACAGGCCTCCTTTTCCTGTTGACGCTGTCATGTCACTTTTTATGCGGACTTCTTGTTCATGGAGAACCTCTCCAGTATAGTCGGGAGTTCCTTCTGCTTTTTCACAGCGCCTGTGCAGGCACTGTGGACTCTTCCTCCGGTTGCCGGACCCCTGCACAGTGAACAGGAACAGAGCGCCCCGGACGAAGCCGACAGTAAGGAAAAGAGGGAGACGCGGCGGTGTGCGCCAGAGGCTCAGGAGACAGGCACACAGGCGGATTCCCCTTCCCACAGTCATCCTCGCTAATGTCCAGTCACTCCGGAATAAAGTGGACGAGCTTCAGGCAAACTGAAGCTCCTGGCAGAGTATAGCAGTGTCTGTCTTCTCACCTTCACAGAAACATGGCATAAGGAACACGACATACAGTCCGATCTGGAGATTGATGGCTTCGGAGTTCCCTAACGCTTGGACATAGACCCTACAGTAAGTCACTTGGCGGGGGTCTGTGTCTGTATGTGAACAATAGCTGGTGCAACACAGTGGTTGTCAGAGAGTCACTGTGTACGCTGGACATTGAACTCTCTGTATCCTTACGTCCTTTTTATCTTCCGAGGGAATTCCCCCAATTATTTGTGACTCTTGTTTATATTCACCCAAAGGCCTATGTTGATATGGCCACTCAAGCCATGTCCAGATCTGTGCAGCGGCTACAGGGGATTGCGCCGGACGCACCGATCCTAATAATGGGTGATTTTAATCACTGTAAACCAGGGAAGTCTCTCTATAACTTTTATCAGTATGTCACTTGTCCAACCCGTCACTCAAAGTGTCTGGACCTTTGTTATGGGACGGTTAAGGGGGCTTACAAATCTCTGTGTAGAGCCCCTCTTGGAATTTGATGCAAGCAGATTCTATTCCGCTTAGCAATAGAATCTGCTTGCATCAAATTTTAACTTTGAGTCAAACACTGTTCCCAAATATTTCTCAGTGTCAACAATAACAACCTCCTCACCATGAATAGAGCTAGCTTTAGTTACATTGTTTTTTTCCCTAAAATCAATGATAGCTCCTTTGTTTTTGACACGTTGAGGTCGAGAAAGTTTTCCTCACACCAGTTAACAAAAGTAAACTCGAAAAAAGAAAAAAAAAGAAACGGCCCTTTTTCAGGACACTGTGTTTTAAAGATACTTCCTTATATTTGTCTTTTTAAATAAGACTGAAATCCTTGAAATATTACGATATGTTTTTGAGGTACAAGGGCAGCCTGGAGACATTGTGAATGTAGGTCAGGCCTTCCGAAACGTGAAAAGAAAGAATTAAAAGAATTTGGTAAATCAGTCTTTTCCACTCCATTAATGCTGAGTTTGCTTGGCCTCACATATGTTGTGGTTAATGGAGGCCATAGATTTAATTCCATGCCGCGATGAAGACCTGGCGATGAGTGAGTTTGGCAGCCCACTTATCGGTAGGTCCTCATCCTGCTTCACTGAACCATATTTCAGTTATTCAGTTCAATTCAATGAACTTTATTTATTTGTTAGGAACTTCATTAGTGCAGAGCATCAGTGCGTGTACAGTTCACATACTCAGCAACACAACCCAATACACCACACACATCACAAACAGGCAGTCAGAAGGTAAACACTTGCAAAGCACAATACATGAAGGATAGGCAATATAGGCCTGGTGGGGCTCTGCAGTACCGGCCGCAGAGCCCCGCGGGCTGCCTGCCGCGGAGCCCAGCCGAGCCCCGCGGATCTCAGTCAGGGCAGTGGCATTTGGTTGATCAGCAACCCAGAAATAGTGACTTTGCGCCGGCCGCAGAGCCCCACGGGCTGCCGATATCTCTGTGCCCGAGTAGCAGTGCTTCGGCTGTAGCCTACTTCCACCCAATATAGTTCCAAGTCAATATCTACCTAGGAAATCGTCTAGTCTTAATCTGCATTGCTATTTTTACTCGTTGTGAATACGCAGGCCACAAGAAGTACTGTAATTCGGTTTTGTTTTTATTGTTGTTGGGTCACTTTTACTCACTACATGCTAACGGCAACAAAGGATTCCATTCATTACGCTAAGCTAAGCTAGCGGCGGCAGCGCCGGACTAAGACAATGCATACAATGAGACAAAAATGCGTTTGCCCACCTATATAAATATAGAGGAGACGGTGAATAACCCTTTTTCAACAAACGGTGGCGTATTCCTTTAAAGGAACACGTCGACTTATTGGGACTTTAGCTTACTCACCGTATCCCCCAGAGTTAGATTAGTCCATACATACCCTTCTCATCTCCGTGCGTGTTGTAACTCTGTCTGACGCACCCACCGCTAGCCCAGCATAGCACAGATCCTGGAGGTAACCAGCTCCATCCAGCCTACTGTTCCCAATAAGTGACAAAATACCGCCAACTTTTTCCTATTTACATGTTGTGATTTTTATAGTCATAGCGTGTACAAATAACAAGGTCACATGAGTGCTTTGCCTGATAATAGTTCCCAGTATATATACGGTAACTCTGGGGGATACGGTGAATAAGCTAAAGTCCCAATAAGTCGGCGTGTTCCTTTAAACTTCTGATAACAGACTCGGAGTGTTCGAGTGTTCAGTAGCTGTGGCAATACAGCACAATAAAGTGTGTCCCACTCCCTTTGACTGTGGTGTGCACCATTTAGGACTCCGTTTAATTTTGAATGATGTCTTTGCACATAAATAATAAAACACAGGGAGCAAGAGAGAAAAGTTATTACAAACTGTGGAGGTGAGCGGAGGACAACCAACGAGTTTTAAAACAGCTGAGATGTAGGAGAACTACTGTGCTCCAATCACAGCTGAGCAACAACTTGAACAACCTTAGTTGACTTTTACAAGCACTGATTTTATTATTAATCTGCCAAGAAGGCAGATTTATCCGTTTTACGAAAATTGATGGCTAATTGCAAATTTTGTCCGACTGTGTGTCGCAGTTCAGCAGGAGCTCATCAGGCTAACGTGACAGCGGCCGGTGCTGCCTCGCCACCCAGCGTGTCCTCTTTCATAGATCCCGGCTCGCTATGAGCTAAATGGATCTCAGTCACGACTGGAAGCCCGCGGCACTCCATACCCGCGCAAAGTCACTTTTTCTGGGTTACTGGACTACTAAATGCCAAGGTCATGACGGAGCTCCAGGGCCTGCAGCTAGCTATCTTTACCCATAGGATTGAACGGACACCAACAGCTAACGAAACCCCTCCTATTCACAAAAATGCATTAAATAGAAATTGGACACAAGCTTTAGCTTTGTAAGACCTTAGGGTAGCTGTTATATAAGTGACGTGACAAAATTAAAACTGTAAATATATTATAGTTATGCCGAAAGGTAGCTAGCTAGCTAGCCTCGATCTTTAACTCTACCCATAGGATTGAATGGACACTAGCAGCTAACAAAAACCCTCCTATTCACAAAAATGCATTAAATTGAAATCTGACACAAGCGTTAGCTTTGTAAGACCTTAGGGTAGCTGTTATATAAGTGCCGTGACAAAATTCAAACTGTAAACATGTTATAGTTATGCTGGCAGCCAACCAGCTCCGCGGAGCCCCGGTTTTCCAGTAGCTAACCTAGAAACGGTGACTTTCTCCTGGGTATGGAGCACAGCGGGGCTACTGCTGTCTCGTCAGACTGTGTAGACCTCCTGAAATCCGACACGTCTTACCAAATTTGCAAATCTTTGAAAACGGCCCATATTTGAGATTTATATAGTTGATTTCTCGCATTAAAAAAAGTCTCAGAAGTGAATTTAGTAATGAAACATTGCAGTGTCTGAAATATGAGACCTGCTGTCTAGTCTCCCATGTGTTTCTATGTGGTTTGCTCAAACCAGTCAGCGCGCAGCTCATCTAAATATTCATGAGCATACCATATTTGGAAGAAAAGCTCTTGTTACAAATAGGGCCATATTCACAGGGTAGTTATGGGCCCATAAAATAGCATTCGGGCAATTTTCAGCCCAACCAATGTTACATACCCTATTAGGAGACCTTAAGGAACAGTGTGAAATACCCTATATAATAATTCTATCACCTCTTTAAGTGTGCCAGAATAAAACATCTAAGTTGTACTTAATATACATACATACTTAAGTGTTTCTGCAGTATATCAAACTTTGCTTTAACTCATTGAATGACATTAGAGTATAATCCTCATATACATCCTGTAGTTTCACTATGCCCTTGTTCCACCATGCTTTAAAACCCATGTCGTTCTTAGCCGGGGCGAATTGGGGAGAAACAGGACAACCCTGGAGAGTCATCCAGCATTTTTTGTACATGCCAAACAACAACAGTGTTTTTTACAAAAGGATTAGTAGTACTTTTCTTTAATATTTTAAAAGATGCTGAGTATATGACAAACCTTTTGAGGACAGTTTTTCAATTTCTAACCAGGGCAAGAAAACATCTTTCGAAAACCAAAACATTGTGGTCCTCAACTGAGCAGCCCAGTAATACCATTCTAGATTTGGCAATCGTAGCCCTCCCCTGTCATAAGGTAAATATAAGAGGGAGAGTCTGAGTCTTGGCTTCCTATTGTTCCGGATGAAATTAGAAAGAAGCTTTCTGGTCTTAGGAAAAAAAGAAGGAGGAGGGGCCAGCGGAATTGACTGAAAAATATATTAGAATTTAGGTAATATAGTCATCTTTATTATGTTTATTCTGCCCAGTAAAGAGAGCGGCAGTGTTGTCTACCTAGTGATCTCTTCCGACACCTCTACTACCATGGCCTCATAATTGGCTGAGCTAAGATTACTTATCTTTGGAGTGATTCTGATGCCCAAATATTTAAATCCGTCTGTGGCATTCACGAATGGGTGGGATACTACTGGTTTCTTCCTCTCGTTTATATTTAAAAACATAATAGATGACTTTTCTTTGTTCACTTTGAACCCAGAGATACTACCAAATTGATTGAACAACTCCAAGAGAGATGGTATCGATTCTGCAAGATATGATAAAAACACAATAGTATCATCAGCGTACATTGCTGTGTTGTGTACAATATCCCCAGTCTTAATACCATGGATTGAGGGTTGTGATCTTATCACTATTGCTAAAGGGATGGCTATTACAAATAGTAGAGGTGAAATTGGTGACCCTTTCCTTGTGCCTCAAAATAACTCAAAAGGCTGAGAGATGAGTTACTGGCCAATGTCAATATATGTCTTGTTTGAGTTTTATACATTTGAGTGCATTTTTTATGTGTGTGACATGTAAGTTATGGTTCTAATAGTTGATAATGGTTCTGTTATATAATATGTTATTATATAATGTTTTTGCCTGTTATGTTTACTTTATTGGGCAATAAAGACAGATCTTTGTTAACAAAGAAAGTATTTCTGAACATCAATGACATTCAAAACAGTGATGACTGAAACAGATATACAACTCACCATGCAGTGTGTATAAAAATATTTATTGCAAACAGACCACAGATAAGAACATCTGCATCTGCACCACCACCACCAAAGTGAACATAAAAAAACTATAAAATATATACATGCACATGACACTGTTGTCATAACCCACACAATCGACATACACACACTTGCAGACGGAATCTTGGAAGTTTGATCAATACTTGTCGCCTCTTGTGACGTAGCAGCCAGATCAGACGTTGTATGATGACGCAACCTCAACCAAGTGGTGTCTCATTTCATAGGGGTATGTTTTCACCCCTAGCCCTTTCCACTCTGTTTCGAGGGACAAGGGCTAGGGTTGAGACAAAGGGGTAGGGGAAGGGGAAGGGGTAAGACAGAGAAATGAGATTGAGCCTAAGGCGCACTGATGTAAATACACACAACCGTGACATTAGTGTTGTCTATTTGCTGGATTTTTACTTTCAATACAACTGAGAAAGTCAGAGTTTGCCCCATCCATGCATTTCTGGTTAATAGTTAAAGCTAAATAAAACCTCTTAAGCACTGGCTCTGCTTTGACTATAATGTGTGCATCTCCCCGAGTGGCCTGTTTCCATCATGATGGTAGCTGGAGCTGAGAAATTTGTTCCGGCAGTGAATGCCAAATGTTAGTGGGTGTATGTGGGGATATTTGAAGATACATTAATTTTTGTACAATGATTTATTGTGATTTAATGTAGAATATAGAATATCATCAGATGATGGCCCGGTTCTAGGCAGGGGCACAGCTCCGCCTGCCCTACTAACAACCAATCACATGCCACATGGAAATTCTGTATGTTTTACTAATATATAAAACATGGGCCAGATTGCACGCGCATAAACCCGAGCAGGTTTGTAGGGAGACTGTAGCTGGAGTACTCCATCTACAGCAGCCTGCAGTGCCGTCTGATACCGAGGCTTATGTGTTCAATTTTAAAACCGTTTCATGACCGGTTAAAAACGTTGTGGTAAATAGCAGCCCACCTCCATGTTTTGGTACAGTTTGTTTACACCTGATGCGAACTGTACAGGAATACACATGAACTGTACTAAAAACACCTTTTCAAGTGGACTTCGGCAGGGATCATGTTCGCACTAATCAAACGAACTGGACTCCGGGTCAAGTGTACTTGGATCCGGCCCAGGTCTCTGATCCAAATACACTAGAAGTAAAAGCCCACTTACTGTATTACATTATATTTTTATATAATGAATTGTCATTTTTATTTTACTGTTTATTTTTACTATTTACTATCAGAATTCAAAGCAGTCTAGAAAATGGGGCTGAGCAGATGTATTTGTTAAGGACTCCTATCTACTGAGAGATATAATGGATGGTGGCAGTATGTTACTTTCTCACCATGTCAAACCTTTCGTTCAGTTTGTTTGTCCTGTCAGTCATTCTGTATTCCAGCCTCAAGCCATTTGGCTCCCCCAGTGCTGATACGACCAGTGTTGGGGCACTTACAGTACTCAAAAACACTAATGGATTACTAGTTACTTTTTTTAAAGTAATGCCTTACCTTACTACATTACTCACTGCTGAAAGAAACTAGTTACACTACTTGTTACATTATTTTTGGATTACTCTGTAACATCATCTGAGATGAACCATAACTTAGCCAAATAACAATATAAAGTTAAAGCTCATTTATGCCCAGATCAACACAAAGCCTTATTGTAATGACATTCACAAGATCTCTCTTTTATGCTCTTTAATACCACAGAGCTGACAATAAAGTGTGAACATCAGCAAAGCTACAGTACTGGCGGTTGTCGGCTCATCATTATCTGTATTTTGCCCAGTATGTTTAGGAAAGACGGCACTTCCACTGTCAAAACAGGCAACAGTTCCTCCACTATGTATAGCGGGGGTCTTTAGCATTTAGCTTAGATTGGATGTTGCGTTCGTGGCGGTGGAGAGGTGTTTGTGACGTGGGCACAATTTGCACAATTTACACAATCAAGTTTTTGTTCTTTCACGCAACTAATTTGAAGTAATGGGCATACCTCCAACCCTCAAAAGACGTCTTAGTTTTTCTAACCTCCCGTTATGCAGATAGTTGAAGAACCAGTAAGTAACGCAATAATTATTTGATTAGTAACTGTAATGTGATTACTGAGTTATCGACAGTAATGCGTGTTTGTGTTTGTGTGTGTGTGCGTGTGTGTCTGCAGAGCTCCTGAACACCATGGAATAAGAAGGATAGCTCATCAGAGTGTTCTCTGTGGGAGTTTTGCATAATAAAGGAAGACAATTTGGGATCAAAGAAAGTGATGGAAAAAAATGAAATCAAAATAATTTTGTAGGGAGAAAAAGAAGAGTGCTGGAAGGCTACTTTGCCAAGTAAAGTAATATTTATCTTTCTCCCAGGCTGTCTCTCGCTCTCGTCAGAACAAACAATACCTTGCAGAGTGGAAAGTCCATCAGAAAAAAGGCACATATTTGCATATGAGCCGTTTTTTCTGATTACACAACTTGGTTTCATGTCTTCTCTCCATTCTTATCTCTGATGTATTCCTCACACAGGGCTATTGTAAGGGGCAAAACATAATTTATTGTCTGTGACTATTCGTAACTAGGACCATATGCTGACGAGAAATAGACCGCTGGCCTTTATGATTTACTGAAAAGGTAAAAGCAGCTGTTTGATGTGAGGAGGGTAATCCCATCACTCCGGTCTCTCTTTATTATGTAATGTTTGCAGTACTTGTTCACAGTGCTGGGAAGATACCATTTTCTGTTCTGAGAGAAGCTACAAATCCAACTGCTCATCAACTGCTGGTTTTCTTAAATTCTCGTCTGTCACTGTAACTCAGCTGACTGGAAACTGTGAGGGATTCAACCTGTTGCAAATTACCGTCACAGGGGACAAATTTGGCGTCACCTCAATTTAGAAATTTTATATAATAAAGGCCCTATTTTCCAGGGACTAGGAACCTTTTCAAGGAACTCATTGCATAAAGACTGCAGTGGCCAGGTTCTAAATTAATTTCTGGGGACATTTTACCGAGGGGGGTGGTGACTTTCCCCAAAAAAGTTGTTGCGCATGGGGGGGAGAGAGAGTTTTTTACCGTTTGTTACTACGAAGGAGCCTGCTACAGTTATGCTACATTCACAAGACCATGTAATACTAATGTACATTACTCAGCAACAGGTGTAAATACGGGCAAGGTTGCACAACGACGAGGAATGAGAAGCGAATATTTGGATTTGCTGTAAATTTGGCAAACGTAATACATGAAGTTGTTTCTTTCTTTGTAACATTGTGTCAGTGGCGCTGACAGCAGTAATCCTGTACACACCGTGCATTTTTCCTGTGAGACATTGCAACATATCTGATGACAGTAATGTTGGCACTGTTTTGAGTGGTTTAATAAATAATCGCCAATACAGCGCACTGGATATTTGTTTATTTTTAGCCCAACACGCGTCCGGAACAAGTGGAACCGTTGACCACTCAGTGGTTAACCCTAATAAGAACAATCTGTAGCCTATCAGGGTTTTACAATACACTTCAGCATAATATTCTCCTGGCCTGATCATGATATGATACAATTATTCTCTCTAGGAGCACTCTGTTACACATCAAATATGATAAGAACAGCTGATTTCAGGCGCAGTAAACACTTGTGTCCATATCACTGCTCCCCCTGGTCGACAGATAAACCATTGCAACTGGTTTCATACACACATAGATATATATACTGATTAGATGTCGCCTTGGCTACTGCTGTTCATTGGAACGAATACGTCAATAGAGCCGCGGAAGTAAAATCACCATAAATCGTCAAAATCTCATGCGAGTTTCTAGTTTTTTTGGTCTGTTCCAAAGTATTTATGATCGAGTCCAGAGAAAATTTAAGCTTTTGATATTAATAGTTGATATTGGTCTGTGCCATCTTAAGCCCTTAGAGATGAAAAGTTATTAAAAGAAAAACTTTTCGTCATAGGGCATGGCCATGGCGGGGCGGCCATTTTGTGCGTTTGGCCATCGAAACAGGAAGTGGGTGTAACTTTTCAGGATGCATAAGAGTCCAACCCTGAATACATGGAAAGGTCGATGTTGGCTCAAAGTCATAGCGCCCCCTAGTGGCAACAGTAAGTAGGCCCAAAACTATAGGTGCTATACTGCTATACTAACGAATTACTCGGAGAGATTTAATCCGATCAACTTCAAATTCAGTCTATGTCATCTAAAGACCTCAGCGATGAAAAGTTATTAAAAGCAAAACTTGGATTGCTTCGCATTTGCTCGGCATATCCATCTGGGAACTCTCCGTTGGAGAACAAAAAAAAGGGGCAAAAATACTGGTTAGCTGATTGGATAAACCATCTGTCCATCACCACCTATGTTGGTGATAGACGGGCCAAATCAACCAATCAGATCAAACTCTTGCCGAAACCAGTCAGGAGAAGAGCAAAAACATCTTTTCCTCCGAGAAAAACCTCCAGTGCCATTTATTGCTCTTCTTTCAATGAAGGAATACTTTCTAATTTGGATAAGACTTGCGCGATAGCTACACTCATCTCATCCGTGGAAGCTGCCATGTTGTTTAGAGTAACAGTCGCTTCTCGTTGCGTCACACCTAAACCCGCCTCAAAACCAACGCTGATTGGTCGGTTGTTTGGCGAACGGCTCCAAATTTTCTCTATCTCAAGATGCCAGACTGATCTGCGAGTAGAAAACTGGAGCTTGCAAGATCAGGACGGTCTCACGAGGCTACAGGGTCCAGGCCTGAGGACATATATAGGCCAAAATTTACTTTTGGTCATAGCGCCCCTCCCTTGCAACAGCAAATCAGCCTTATATGACAAACATCATCATCCGATTTACATGAAACTTATAATGTGTGGTCTACATGTGATACTGAGCCGGCCCCTATACTTTAACCACGCCCCCTTTTATGAATTTTGAACCATTTAGGGTAGAGTCTTGTGTGAGGTATCATTGAACTCAGCAAAGAGTTCCTTTGTCATTAGTCACTTTCCGACCAGAGGGATTTTTGCAGTTCCTAGAACATAAAATTCCTAGAACTCTTTTTTTCTTGTGTTCCGACTAGACCAATTTGGGGATTTTTAAGTCCCTCTGGCTGCAGTTCCTGTAACTCTTTCAGCTCCTACTTCAGAGCACGGTCTTTTCGCTGTTCCTTTTTCAGCATAGGGACCTAGATTAACAAGGGTCGAGTTTCCGGTACAGATAGACCAACAACGGGACAATTTTAACAATTTTCGCCATCTTAATCATCACTAAATTCACTTCTGACAATGTTTTAGGCGAGAAATGAACTGTTCACATTTCGAATATCGACAGTCTTGCAAAAACTGATGCCGAATTGACAATTTGTTTCAAAGTTTTCAGAGGTGAAATGAAGTGAGGCAACAGTCGGCAGGCGCCTGCCCCGGCCGCAAGCTCGCACACACACACGTCCACAACGCAGCCGGCAGAGGCGGGGGAGAGAGAGATACCCGTTTCTCTTCGGGAAACTTGTTTAAATTATGACAAATATGCTATATACATTAGATTTAGTATGTAGTTCATACTTTTTTGGTGTATTTGTTTTCTGATTTTAACGCTATAAAGACCATTGCCATGCTTGCATTAGGCTACTCCCTTACCACCTGGCCAGTGCAAATGCAAATTGAAAAAACGGTTTTGGGGGAAAGTAGTTAGTAGAACTGCTTAGAAGTGGACTTTTCCTATAATATGTTCCTGTAACTACCTGGTCGGAAAGCGGCTATTGGTGAGGGTTTGGCCCACCCTGTATGTTTAAGCCATGCCCCCTTTCATGACTGGTGACCCATTTAAGGTAGTCTTGTATGAGGTATGATTGAACTCAGCAGAGAGTTCCTTTGTCATTGGTGATGATTTGACCCGCCCTCTAAGCTTAAGCCATGCCCCCTTTCATAACTAGTGACACGTTTATCATAGCTTCTTGTGTGAGATATCATTGAACTCAGCAGAGAGTTCCTTTGTCATTGATGATGGTTATCCCCACCCACTACACTTGGTACAACTTTTTAAATGCACCATCTCAAACGGTGCACACTCCACCGGTTGCGTGAATGCAGAGTTGCGTGGATTGGCGTGCGCCAGTAACTCCGACGCAGGCAGAGGAGCGAGCAGCTTTAATTTATTTAAGTATTGGAACTGAAGGAATTATTATTCTTTTTAGGGGTCCAAGCCCGAGTCTGGAAGAACGTCTGGAAGAACCGGCGGTAGCAATAGCTACGCCGTTCGCACAGCAGGGCTGTGGAACCCTATTGTTTTTCTAAGGATTTTTATTAGGGGTCCAAGCCCGAGTCTGGAAGAAACGGCGTGTAGCAATAGTTATTCTTCCGATTCTTCTTCTTCTCCGCCTAAAACTCCGACTGCAGCCTAAACCGTACATAGTGGGGAGTTGCCATTTTCAGGACTGGTCCAAAACCCCGCAACGACCTCAGGCGCTAAAATTCACCCATTTCCACCACTAGGTGGAGCTATAGCAGAAAAAACGCGTTTGGCCCCATAACTCCCACACCGTACACCCGACATTCAAAAACAATACATCTACGCGTTCCCTGGATCCAACTGAATCACGTGATATAGGCCACGCCCATTTCCGCCTGGACTTTTATGCCTTAAAAATCGCGATTTATCAAAAACCTACTTTTTTGAACTCCTCCTACACCGAGCGACCGATCTGCACGAAACTTGGACCGTGGCATCTCCAGACTGGCCTGACTAAAAGTTATGGAAATAAATTTTATACGATAAAAATTGCGCATATAACGCACAAGCAAATTTGCGTAGCTAACTATGAAAACACCAACTTTGCCATATCTCAGCCAAAATGAAAGCTATCAACCCCAAACTTTAGATTATTCTTTGCCATGCCCCTCTGGAGGGACCCCATGCGTTTTACGAAAATTGGTCACTAGGGGGCGCTACAACTACAAAAAGTTTATATCTCATGAACGGCTCATCCGATTTATACGAAATTTGATGCGTACCATCTGTGGCCAATCCTGAGGCCATCCCTACAATGGAGTACCGAGGGGTCAAAGTGGGCGTGGCCTATGGGACCCAATGTGACCCAACTTACGCTAATGTGAACAACTTCAAATTTACAGGGTAGATGGACAATGGGCCGTGGATCACACCTTCCAAAAAATTACACATGTGGACCACTAGGTGGCGCTGTAATGGTTTTTTGTCATTAACTCCCACAATACACATCAAACATTAGAAATTCTTACATCCACGTGTTCCTTGAATCAAGCTGAATTGCCTGATATAGGCCACGCCCATTTCCGCACAAACGTTTTTTCGCAGTATCGCGCAACGTGCAAAACCAACTTTCGCGAACTCGTCCTAGGCCGTTCGACCGATCTGCACGAAACCTGGTAGTTAGCAACTCCAGATGGACCTGACAAAAAGTTATGGAAATCGTTTTGCTACGTTGAAGTATGCCAATTTGACAACCAAACAAATTGTCCTAGTTAGCTACGACACACGTATCATATCATATCTCGGTTAAATTTAAAGTTATCACCAAATGACTTGAGATCCTTGTTCACCATTCCACTACGATACTGTGTACCAAATTTGGCAAAGATCGGCCTTTAGGGGGCGCTATAAGCAACGTTTATTTGTTTTCCCGCCAATTTTCTCAATACATTTCAATGGGAAATTTGCTATTGCAATATCTCTGCCACAATAAAAGCAATCAATACAAAATTTGTGGCGCTCGTTCGGCATGGCGTTCTGAGGCGCTGTACCAAACTTGGCGAAGATCGGCCTTTAGGGGGCGCTATAAGCAACGTTTATTTGTTTCGCACACTAACTCAATGCATTTAAATGGGAAATTTGCAATTGCAATATCTCTGCCACAGTAAAAGCAATCAACACAAAATTTGTGGCGCTCGTTCGGCATGGCGTTCTGAGGCGCTGTACCAAACTTGGCGAAGATCGGCCTTTAGGGGGCGCTATAGTCAACATATGTTTGGGTATACCACTTTGGGCCTTTTAATCCCTTCAGAGGTCGAGCATGTCGTATGCAACGCCAAACGGCACTTCTTAATACTAACTTCATAACTTCGTAATCATAAATAGTCGAAGCGTAGGGTCTTTTGGAGCTAAAAGCTAACAGTTGCCCCTTTCTGCTGGTGTTTTCTTTGTCTTCCTAGCCCTTGCAGAAGGTTTTGCGTCCAGCCTTGAAGTCCAGAGTTTTTCGGGTGTTTTTAAATGGATCCATACTGTTGTATCCAAGATTGATACGCCGTGAGTTGAAAGCCTACTGAGTCGAAAGCCTACTTTACGGCTTTATTATCGACTTAATAGGCGCGCGTGCTCGTGTCGGCCGCTGTCCATTTCCTAAGGTTCTGAAATGCGAACAACTTTTGACTACTTTACGTTTTTTTAAACGACGTGAAAAGCGGAGTAGACCTCGTGCATCAAACCTTCATCACCGACGTGTGCCCCCCACAACTTAATGCTTCGGGTCCCGCATCGGCGCAACTTCGCGCTTCTTCGAGCGCGACTGGCGCGGCTACCGGGGGCGTCGCAGACGACCGGCGTCGGAGGCGAAAGTCGTCGGAGGCGTGTTGCGTCGGAGGCGGGCGGCGTCGGGGGCGGGCGGCGTCGGAGGCTTGGGCCCCGTTCATAACTGCTTGCAGTTCTAGTTCTTATTATTTCTTCGTCCGGCAAATTAATTGCCTTTTTGAGGGGCTTAACATACTCAAAAACTCACCAAAACTGGCGGTCGCATCAAGCCTGGTGAAAGTTTACGTATTTTAAGGGTTTCGGGAATAGGCGCACAAAAATGGCTCGCAAGCGGCCCCTACAACATTACAAAAGTTCCAATTAGTTCCATTAGTGCGATTTTGGCCATTTCCACATGTCGTACTTTAACAAACTCCTCCTAGAGATTTCATCCGATCAACTTCAAATTTGGTCTGTGCCATCATAAGACGTTAAAGATAAAAAGCTAGCAGAGATTTCCTTTTTGATTGGTAATGGTTTGACCCACCCCCTATGCTTAAGCCCTATAACTGGTGACCCGTTTAACGTAAAGTTTGCCAATCGGTTGTGTAGCTTATTTCAGAAATGTCATTAAACCCAACAGTAGGCCTAAATGAACTAAATTCCATAGCCTAGGTAGGCTATTATTTGTTGCTGTGCGGCACACAGCTGCAGGTTAAAAGCTGCGTGTATGTGTGTGAGGAGAAAAGACATACAGGCTACGTGAAGCACCGACCTGTGAAATGTTATCCCTTGCTGTTTGGTTTTCGTTCAAACATCCATATGCAGCACAAAAGTCGGATTAAAAAGATAGCGATACATGTAGAAAACAAAGGGAGCAAAAACAAATGAATGAGACGGAGAAAGGGAGAGGTACAGACGAGTGTGCCGGAGAAATTTGAGGAAAATACGAGCGAGACGGATAAAGGGAGCGAAACAGACGAATGAGAGATAGCCTACATACGAGTGCGCTGGAGTAAGTTGAGGAAAATACGAGCGAGACGGAGAAAGGGAGCGAAACAGACGAGTGAGATGGAGAAAGGGAGCGAAACAGACGAGTGAGGAAGAAAAAGAGTAACAATTAGAGAAAAAAAAGGAACAAATGGCACTCTCCAAAAAAAGAAAAGTGGACAGTGAAAACAGAGCATTTAATCCAGAATGGACAGACTCATTTCTGTTCATACTTCCCAATGGAAGCACTAAACCAGTGTGTCTCATATGTGCACGTGGCACTTATTAAAAGTGCCAATGTGAAACGCCATTATGAGACAAAACATAAAGGTTTTGAACAAAAATACCCACTCAAATCTGAATTGAGATCACAAAAAATAAGTAGTCTCAGAGCCCAATATGACCAGTCCACCAGGATCCTGAGCCACACATTCACTGCCCAACAACGTGCTCTTCAGTGTTCCCTCAGAGTATCTCGGATTTTGGGTAAACACAAAAAGCCATTTACAAATGGAGGGGTTGTCAAAGAATGCATGAGTGCAGTAGCTGAAACACTACTTGAGGGAAAACAAAAAAATGAGCTTTGTGATAAAATAAAGCAAATTCCCATGTCAGCATCACCTGCCACAAAGAAAAGTGAAATATTAACTCAGGATGTGCTAACCCAGGTAGATGAAGCCATGCATAAGGCACCATGTGTAGGCTTAGCTGTGGATGAGTCCACTGACATATGTGACAATGCTCAGCTGTTAGTGTATGCCAGGTTTTTCAACACAGACCAGAAAACATTTTGTGAAGGCATGTTAGGTGTCACTCCCCTTCAGACCAGTACAAGATGAGAGGATATCTACCTGGCCATTAAGGAGATGTTAACAAAAAGAGGAATAGAGCCAAAACAAATGGTTTCAATAACGCCTTCTATGATAGGGAAAGAAAAAGGAGCTGTAGCAAGACTGAAAGGGGACAATCCTGAGCTTTTATCTTACCATTGCATCATTCATCAATCTGCCTCCCTGTCAGATGAGCATGCTGAGGTGATGAATACAGTGATGAAAATTATCAATTTTCTCAGGGCATCCTCTTCCTACCAGCATTGCATGCTTAGGGAATTCCTCAGAGAAGTTGATGCCAATGCTGATGATCTTTTGCTGCACAACAATGTGAGATGGCTCAGCAAAGGCAGGGTGCTGGAGCGCTTTTTGTCCATCAGGAGGGAATTAGCATCTTTTTTGGCAGAGCTAAGCAGTCAGAAGGCAACACAGTCTTTTAAGAAAATGAGAAATGGATGGATAATGTGGCCTTTTTGGTTAATATCACGTCACATCTGAATGAACTGAATTTGAGGCTACAGGGCAAGGACAATTACATTTGTGAACTGACGACAGCTGTTCGCTCCTTTCAGAGGAAACTTGAAGTGTTCAAGGAAGACCTGCAGGGAGACTGTGTACACTTCCCAGCAGTGCAGGAACAGGTTCAGGGACAGAGAGATTTATCTTCTTTTGTTGATTTTATTGATAAGCTTATTGTAAACTTCAGCAACCGTTTTGACAGCTTCAGCTTTGGATGTTCATTCAGAACTCATTTTTGATCACAGATGTCAGGGGGTTCTCAGAGGAAGTCACACAGCACTTTAAATGGGTACATGCTGTGTCTCTCCGGATGCAATTGGTTGATCTCCAAGCAGATGTGGTCCTGAAAGAGCAGTTTGTAAGAACTGACTCTTTCACTTTCTGGCTCCAAATGGTCCCTAAGACTGCTTTCCCAGGTCTGAGGAAAGTAGCCCTATACATCTTGACCATGTTTGGCTCCACATACAACTGCACAATGGACATAATTAAAACTAAATATCGTTCCAGGCTCACCAATGAGCACATTCACATGTGTATGAGAATGGCCTTGACTCCATTCAAGGTTTAAAATGCTGGCAAGACAGGCTAAAGTTCAATTCTCTCACTGAGCAAAAACATGGGGGAGTGGAATATGAGGGGAAGAAAGTGATACTAAATTGTTAAGATCTGTTGAGATTCATTATTTGTAAAATTGGTTGAGACTGTTGAGTCAAGATGTGAAACAGAAAAGGGGGAAATTCAAACTTTTCCTCCCTTTATATTATTTTTCTGAAGTTACTGTATTTTCCGGACAATAAGTCGCTCCGGAGTATAAGTCGCATCAGTCAAAAAATGCGTCATGAAGAGGAAAAAAACATATATAAGTCGCACCGGACTATAAGTCGCATTTATTTAGAAATTTTTTTTTCATCTGTCAACTACACAATAGCATACAGAACAACAGGCTGAATACGGTAGGTATGTTAACGTAATACATTAACAGTTATTGAACTATACAATAGCACACAGAACTAGCTACCAGGGCATGGAGCATGGATGTATTAAAAGGTGTGGAGACGTAACTGCACCGTTGACAAGCCCCTCCCGACTCGTTCCTCCAGCTCTGGCCATCTTGCTTTCAGCCCGCGATTAGCCGATTAGCTTTCTTTGTTATCTTCATTGCAGTAAGAGTAACCTTTTCGCCAGTCCCTCACAAGTTTCTCCCTCATTTCAAACTTTCTTTCTGCTGGTCGATTACCGTTTTCGGCTGCATATTTTACTACCTGCAGTTTGTTATCTCTTTTCTTTCTCAATTGTCTTTAGGAGCAGCATTCTAGTTGTCACAAGCCTAGAGCGCCCTCTCGCGGCTGTAGACGGTAATGTTTTCATTATGAATTAACCGTGTCCTGTATCTGCCCCTGTCACTCCCCCCCTCCCCCCTCAACCCTTCCCCATACTTCACAGGAGCAGCAAAAGGAGGTCAGTGTCTCTGGAGATTTATTTCTGTTTCCTCACATCCAGCCAACAGCTCCATGCCAGCACTTCTCATAACGTTCCCATTTAGCATGTACACTATACAGTCCATTGATTATGTATTAATCAGTGAGAACACCAGGGTGATAATGTATAAAAATCACAAAGCCATGTTCTTGTCTCTCTTAATTGACTCAATCCTAAAATAGCCACGGTAAATATGCAATAAGCTGAGCCTAATTTTAAATTGAAAGACTTTCAATTCTCTCAAATAACACCAGCTTCCCACATCAGGACATAAATAGCGCCTCCTTGCTCCTTTGTCTCTAACTTGGTCTTGATGCTCGTTAATAGCTATTCCCTTGAGTTTAATGAGGGGTAATAAGGCAGGGACGGCACCACTCACAGACTCACTCAACACGTTGCTCTGGATCTCACAGCCCCTCCTAGATGCTGAACCTCAATCCTACTGGCCATTTATTATTAAGGGCAAGCTTCTAGCTGCCTGCTGTGCTTTGGGTCTAACCTAGATGGATGCTGTCTCAACCAGAGATCTCTCCAGACGCCTCACTTTGGATCTGAGACAGGGACAGGGAGACAGAACACTCTTTTTTCGTGTGAGGAAATAGAATATGCTCAGTTTGTTTACTCTGGTTAATATTCATATTTTCTTTAAGTGCTTAAAGGGGTGATAGAATGATTATATAGAGTATTTCACACTGTTCCTTATTGTCTCCTAATGGGGTATGTAACATTGCTTGGGCTGAAAATGGCCTGGTTGATATTTTATTGGCCCCTATGCATCCCTGTGTTTTCGGAAGGTCTGGAAGATCATAATGTCTAACAATTTAATGTTATATATATTTAAGTAGCCTAGTAGTTGTATCAACATCTGAATGTAATCAATAACTGACCATCAAATTAATTCAGTACAATTCAAAAACTTGAGCCTGAAACTTTTTGGAAGGGGTAAAGTCCTTACATTACACATCACAATCACAACTTTGCATTGTTTAGCTTTTGGACAAAGCCGTTATGTTTGAATAACTCAGGCATGAAAACGGGTCAGGGGTGAAAAAGGTGAGAAGGATATTACCCCTCTAGGAAAGAAAAATTTAAAATTTTTTAAATATGACATATGTTAAAACATCAGTCTGATGCATTTTGAGATGTATTTTTTGCCAACCAACAGTGTAATATTTCAATATGCACTCATTAAAGTTAATTTGACTGGCAAAACAGTTAAAGTCCTTCTGACATTACACAATAATAAAAGTCATAATTTATAAAACTAAAAAGTTTTGGATACATTTTTACTTCTTCCAACCATATGTTAAATTAAGAGTCAATGTGGATTTACATATTGCAATAATATCATAATCCTACAATGAATCATTGTGAAAACTAAAATGTACTACTTTGGCCAGGTCATCATCAAAAAAGTGAATTAGTACATTCATGATTTTGTCCATGTTGATATTAGCTGCTTTATTTAAATTTATTAAAAACGTGGCATTGTTTATCTTTTCATATAGCTAGCTAGACGTTTAAACTGTGGTACAAGGCCGTTATCTTTAAATACCTGCCATGCTGATTCCAAACAGACAGCTTTGTCAAGGCAGTTTGGGCTTCAGATAGACAGTATCACGGTCGGTCAGTAAAGGAACAGTCTTATTGGTAGCCGTCGATGCCGGTAACGTACTCGTATGACAGAGTGCACGGACCGAAGCTTTTGTGACTAGCATCTAATGACTAGCAAGCCCCGTCTTACCACTGCTGTCGTGTCTTCCTTCAATATGTGCTGCAGAAGCACCCGGCTCCCTCAGTTTGAGGCACCAAGTGCTAATAACAGCTTCCCGTCTCTATCCTTTTCCTCTTGTCCTCTATTCATGCCCAGCGCTATTTGTTTTAACTCCTTTCTCAACTAAAGCTGCCTGTATCTACATGCTCCAGGTTTGATAAACTTTACATCAATTTTTTTAGACGCGTTACCACGGAGACCACACCGCACTCTCGCTTTTCGGCAAAGACCCGCCCTACTTTGCATTTGATTGGCTAGAATTGGTAGGTGGACATTCGATGATTAAATCCAGTGCATCAAAACAAATCCCATGTGGACTTTTTAATTTATTTATTTTTCTAAAATATTCATATGCCAGAAATCCGGCACCAGGCCCGATTACTTTCAACTCTGTGTTAGTTAGAGCTGCGTTCCTCTTATATTTAGGGCCCGAGCGCCGACAGCGGCAAAGGGCCTATTGAAACTGAAGGAATTATTATTGTTTCTTTTCCCGTCAAATGAATTGGCTTTTTGAGGGGCTTAACATATTCAAAAACTCACCAAATTTGGCGGTCGCATCAAGTCGGATGAAAATTTACGTATTTTAAGGGTTTCGGGAATAGGCGCACAAAAATGGCTCGCTAGCGCCCCCTAGAAAGTTACGAAAATTGAGCCCCTGCAGTGCGTTTAACGTAGACTCACGAAACTGGGTACACATATATAACATGTCAAGATGTACAAAAAATGTCATTAGAGCCATACCCTAAACCCAACAGGAAGACCGCCATTTTTAATTAAATGTTCGAAATTGGCCATTTCCACATGTCGTACTTTAACGAACTCCTCCTAGAGATTTCATCCGATCAACTTCAAACTCGGTCTGTGTCATATTAAGATGTTAAAGATGAAAAGTTGTTAAAAGAAAAACTTTTCGTCATAGGGCGTGGCCGTGGCAGGGCGGCCATTTTGTGCGTTTTGCCGCCGAAACAGGAAGTGGGTGTAACTCGAGTGTACGTTGTCCGATTACCTCGAAACTTTTCAGGATTCATAAGAGTCCAACCCTGAGGACAAATAAAGGCCGATATTTACTTAAAGTCATAGCGCCCCCTAGTGGCAACAGGAAGTAGGCCTAAAAGTCAAGGTGCTATACTTTAACGAACTCCTCCTAGAGATTTCATCCGATGGACTTCAAACTTGGTCTGTACCATCACCTTAGCGATGAAAAGTTATTAAAAGAAAAACTTTTTTTGTCAGACGGTGTGGGCGTGGCGGCCATTTTGAGTGTTTAGCGATGAACAAAGAAGTTGTTGTAACTTGAGTGTACGTTGTCGTATCTGCCCAAAATTTCTCATGATTGACAAGGGTCCAGGCCTGAGGACACGTACAGGCCAAAATTGACTTTTGGTCATAGCGACCCCCGCTGGCAACAGGAAATCTGCCTTATATGACAAACATCATCCGATTTGCATGAAACTCAGAATGTGTGGTCTACGTGTGATACTGAGCCGCCCCCTATAATATGGCCATGTCCACTTAATCAGGCCACGCCCCCTTTCATAACATTTGAACTGTTTAAGGTAGTCTTGTGTGAGGTGTCATTGAACTCAGCAGAGAGTTCCTTCTTTATTGGTGATGGTTTGGCCCGCCCCCTATGCATACGCCATGCCCCCTTTCATAACATTTGAACCGTTTAAGGTATACCCTTGTGTGAGCTATCATTGAACTCAGCAGAGACTTCCTTCTTCATTGGTGATGGTTTGGCCCGCCCCCTATGTTTAAGCCACGCCCCCTTTCATACATGCTGACCCATTTAAGGTAGAGTCTTGTGTGAGCTATCATTGAACTCAGCAGAGACTTCCTTCTTCATTGGTGATGGTTTGGCCCGCCCCCTATGTTTAAGCCACGCCCCCTTTCATACATGCTGACCCATTTAAGGTAGAGTCTTGTGTGAGGTATCATTGAACTCAGCAGAGACTTCCTTCTTCATTGGTCATGGTTTGAGCCGCCCCCTATGCTTTAGCCACGCCCCTTTCCACAGCTAATGAACCGTATGACGTACAGACTTGTGTGAGGTATCGTTGAACTCGGCAAGGAGTTCCCTTTTCATTGTTGACGATTTGTGGTGTCTGAGTGCCGCTCGAATGCACAGTCGCAAGGAGCGGCGTCCGCCGGTAACCCCGACGTTCGCAGAGGCGCGAGGGCCCGTCCATCGCTGCTCGCAGCTTTAATTATTTTCTGTCTTTTCTTTAATAAAACATTTTGCACAGAACATAAAACATTTTTTGAACAGATAATGGATCACTATAAAATAGAACTAAATTACTCCTGGTGTGGGAAATTCACACACATCTAAAGTACAATGTTAGAACCATTTCCTTGTTTTTACATCTAATATCCAACTTAATATAATAAATATAGTCTTGCAGTATAAAGATATTTCTCAAAACACACACGCAGGCCTGTTTGAACGTCAACAGTAACGTTACCTGAAAACATAAACATCACACAGATGATTTAACGTCACCACTCATTTTACACACAGTTTAGCAACAAAACTAAACGCTGGGGGAAGATTACTACGGTTTTGATGTTGGTTTGGAGCAGTAGACTATGCATCCCCACTAACCTGGAAAGCGTTTTAAACAGTAACGTTAATACAGCGTGTCTACAGCTTCTCTAGCAGCCGGACGTCAGAGGCACAGGGACAGTCACCGCAGCGTTCGCTAATGTTGGCTTCTTGTCTCATCTGGGGTCTGATGAACAGCAAATTCATCAAAGTTAGGGTGCCCGACGCTATTTTCCAATAAACTGTAGCTGTCATATTTCACGGGACCCGCGGTTTTCATGTTCCACTTATTCAGCCTCAGAGGGGAGAGAGAGAGTGGCTGAGATCAGAGCAGACTGCTCATGTATAATTACGATTTTATAACATTTCATAAACAGCTGACTCGTCTATCTCCCCCTTTCTCCGTCTCACTCGTCTGTTTTGCTCCCTTTCTCCGTCTCATTCATCTGTTTTGCTCCCTTTCTCCGTCTCATTCGGGGGGGGCGGCCATTTTGTGCGTTTTGCCGCTGTTTGCTCCCTTTCTCCATCTCACTCGTCTGTTTAGCTCCCTTTCTCCGTCTCATTCGTCTGTTTCGCTCCCTTTCTCCGTCCCACTTGTATTTTCCTCAACTTTCTCCGGCACACTCGTCTGTACCTCTCCCTTTCTCCGTCTCATTCGTCTGTTTTCACTCCCTTTGTTTTCTACATGTATCGCTATCTTTTTAATCCAACTTTCTTTTCCTGTGTAACTTGCCTCTAACTCTCCCATCCCTTACTGCGCTGTAGAGTCCCAATGTTTACCCCCCGGAATGCGAAGACTTCATTGGCTGAGTGGTATCACGTGGGATGGCTTAACTCACATGCAATTGGTCTGTGCGTTTCCTCATCCACTAAACCACTACCGTAAAGAATACAAAAGCTGCGCATATTAAAATAGAAGCGCCCTAGGCTTCTAGGTCCGGATCCGTCCGCGGTCCGCCAGTTAGTGACCTATGCCCTAAACCCAACAGGAAGTCCGCCATTTTGATTTCAAAGTTCGAAATTAGTGCGATTTTAGCCATTTCCACATGTCGTACTTTAACAAACTCCTCCTAGAGATTTCATCCAATCAACTTCAAACTCAGTCTGTGCCATCTTAAGACGTTAAAGATGAAAAGTTGTTAACAGAAAAACTTTTCGTCATAGGGCGTGGCCGTGGCGGGGCGGCCATTTTGTGCGTTTTGCCGCCGAAACAGGAAGTGGGTGTAACTCGAGTGTACGTTGTCCGATTACCTCGAAACTTTTCAGGATTCATAAGAGTCCAACCCTGAGGACAAATAAAGGCCGATATTTACTTAAAGTCATAGCGCCCCCTAGTGGCAACAGGAAGTAGGCCTAAAAGTCAAGGTGCTATACTTTAACGAACTCCTCCTATTTAAGGAGTTATTAAAAGAAAAACTTTTCGTCAGACGGTGTGGGCGTGGCGGCCATTTTGAGTGTTTAGCGATGAACAAGGAAGTTGTTGTAACTTGAGCGTAGGTTGTCATATCTGCCCGAAATTTCTCACGATTGACAAAGGTCCAGGCCTGAGGACACCTACAGGGCAAAATTGACTTTTGGTCATAGCGCCCTCCGCTGGCACCAGGAAATCTGCCTTATATGACAAACATCATCCAATTTACATGAAACTCAGACACACACACACACACACACACACACACACACACACACACACACACAAACAGCCACAGTTCATGTTGTCAGTACATGTTGATCGTATGTCTGTGCATGCTTAGCTCTAGTCCATATGTCTGGCCCTCCTATGTCCTCCACTGCTCCGTACTCATCAGGCTGTGCCTGCTTCGTTCTGGCCCGGGGATCGGTGTTCACTCCCCTTTTCCCAACACACCCCTTTTTCCCGCGCCTCTTTTTTCCCATGCCCACAGCAACACTCTAACGGAAAATGCGTTTTCAATTCAAATAAGCGAACCAGTGAAAAGTAAAAAAAAAAAAGACATTCCCTGTACCATGAATATGGTATTTTTCAACAGATCACACAAAATCACAAATGGCATTTGAACACATAACATTCATTGTGACTAGTTTCTTTGAATTTTGAGTGATTTATTCAACTTAGTCACACTTGTTTTGTTTACGGTCAAAATGACCGCCATAGAAAAAAGAAGAATATAATATTCATCCATACACACACACTCCTTTCCTGTGCTTGTGTGCTATTATACACATGAAACACACTCACACAAACATGTTGTCAGTACATGTTTGCTTGTATGCTTGTGCATGTTTGCACACACATGCATATGAATTTTAATTTGTGAATACAAAACTTATTTTGTATCATTTAAATGTAACCACATTGACTTAAAAGATTGTTTGTGTTTAATGTGGTGAAAGATGCAAACATTAAACATTTTTAAACCTTATGTGATCAGTGTTAAAAAACAAGGTGTGCTTGTAACATTTTTTGTATTAATACAGCTTTTAAAATTATATTTAATTCTCCTCGATGTACACAGTAGTTGTAAGAAAAGATTCAACTTGCAACCTGACCCAAATATGTTTCTTTGTAAAACATCAGCGTTAAAAGTAAGTAGTTATAACTTGAAGTTATATGACTTCACCGGATGCATTTATGTTTTAGAGACGTTGTGTTGTAATTCAGAATTAACACATTGTTTTAAATGTCGCCAACATGTAAGTCTTATAGACAAGATATGGTATGTTCAACATGAATTTGAATTTGTGAATACACAACTTATTTTGTATCATTTTAATGTAACTAGCATATTTGACTTAAAAAAATGTTGTGTTTAATGTGGTGAAAGATGTCAATTTGGTGATGTCAATGGACAGGCCCTTGTGCCTCAGCGCGCGTCAGGGTTACCAGCGGACTCTGCTCCTTGCGACCGTACATTTGCGCAGCACTCAGACACCGCAAATTGTCACCACTGAAAAGGGAACTCCCCGCCGAGTTCAACGATACCTCACACAAGACTCTACGTCATACGGTTCATTAGCTGTGGCTAATGCATAGGGGGCGGGTCAAACCATCACCAATGAAGAAGGAAGTCTCTGCTGAATTCAATGATACCTCACATAAGACTCTACCTTAAATGGGTCAAATGTTATGAAAGGGGGCGTGGCTTAACCATAGGGGGTGGGCCAAGCCATCCCCAATGAAGAAGGAAGTTTCTGCTGAGTTCATTGATACCTCACACAAGGGTCAACCTTAAATGGTTCAAATGGTATGAAAGGGGCGTGGCTTAAGCTTAGGGGGCGGGTCAAACCATCACCGATGAAGAAGGAAGTCTGTGCTGAGTTCAATTACACCTCACACAAGGGTATAGCTTAAACGGTTGAAATGTTATGAAAGGGGGCGTGGCTTAAGCATAGAGGGCGGGCCAAATCATCACCAATGAACTCTGCTGAGTTCAATGACACCTCACACAAGACTCTACCTTAAACGGTTCAAATGTTATAAAAGGGGGCGTGGTCTGAGCAAGTGGGCGTGGTCATATTATAGGGGCCGGCTCAGTATCACATGTAGACCACACATTATAAGTTTCATGTAAATCGGATGATGTTTGTCATATAAGGCGCATTTCCTGTTGCCAGCAGGGGGCGCTATCACCAAAAGATAATTTTGGCCTGTGGGTGTCTTGAGGCCTGGACCCTTGTTAATCGTGAGAAATTTCGGGCAGATACGACAACGTACACTCAAGTTACAACAACTTCTTTGTTCATCGCTAAACACTCAAAATTGCCGCCACGCCCACACCGTCTGACGAAAAGTTTTTCTTTTAATAAGTTTTCATCGTTAAGGTGTTGGGATGGTACAGACCAAGTTTGAAGTCCATCGGATGAAATCTCTAGGAGGAGTTCATTAAAGTATAGCACCTTGACTTTTAGGCCTACTTCCTGTTGCCACTAGGGGGCGCTATGACTTTAAAGGGGTGATAGAATGCAAACCCGATTTTTCATAGTTGAATAACGACAGTTCGGTGGGTAAATAGGACATACATAGAAGCTCAAAGTCCCACTGACACCCCTTTACTATGAAAATTTCATATTTTGAAACTGCCGCTGAAAACGGGCGAATCCCAACAAAGCTGGAAGTTGACGTCAACCTCCCAAAAACCGGAACCTTTGTCAGCCCATGGGTGTATTAAGAGAACGGTCACGCCCTAACATTTACATAGGCTACACAACTGACCTGAGATCAGGTAGTCTTCTGAATCTAGGTTGCGCAGATCTCTGCTATTCCATTACAAAATTCACTTCTGAAACTTCTTTATGCGAGAAATCAACTATGTAAGGCTCAAATATGGGCCGTTTTACAAAAATGGATGACTAATTGCAAATTTTGTCCGACTGTGTGTCGGAGTTCAACGCCGGTGCTGCCTGTGTTGTTGCCTCGCCGCCTGGCCTGCCTTCCTTCACAGACCCCGGCCTGCTCTGAGGTACTTGGAGCTCCGTCACGACTGGCAGCCCACAGCACTCCATACCCGCTCAAAGTCACCGGTTTTAGGATAATGGACTACTAAACGCTGGTGCTCTGACAGAGCTCCAGGGCCTGCAGCTCCCCTCTTCCTGCTAGCTAAATGCCCGGTGTATGTGAGTGAGAGCGCGGTCAGCGAGCTTGTTACGCCAGCAATCTGTTACCACAGGTTCCAGTTAATCTTTTAATGTGTGTAATTATAATGTGTTGAGTTATTTAAACAAACAATTGGGGAAATAAACGCTGCTTGTCCGCGAGTCTCATTGATAGAGCCTGCGGCTGGATGTAGCTCTATCAATGAGAGCTAGCTCCTACTAGAATTCCTCTGAAATTCACAAATATTCATTAACTTGAAATCAGACACCGTGTTAGCTTTATAAGACATTTAGGGAGATCTTGTATAAGTGGCGTGATGAAATTCAAACTGTAAATATACAGAAATTACGCCAAAAATGAAGCTAACTATCCGTGATTTGTAGCTAGCTACACATAGCTAGGATTGAAGGGACAGTCATAGCTAACGAAACCCCCACTGTTCACAAAAATTCATCAATTTGAAATCGGACACCGTTGTTAGCTTTATAAGACATTTAGGGAGATCTTGTATAAGTGGCGTGATGAAATTCAAACTGTAAATATACGGGAATTACGCCAAAAATGAAGCTAACTATCCGTGATTTGTAGATAGCTACACATAGCTAGGATTGAAGGGACAGTAATGGATAACGAAACCCCCACTGTTCACAAAAATTCATTAACTTGAAATCGGACACCGTTGTTGGCTTTATAAGACCTTTAGAGATATGTTGTATAAGTGGCGTGACAAAATTCAAACTGTAAATATAGCTAGTTATGCTGACAGCCAGCCAAGATTAAATGGAACTGTTGTAAGAGATTGCTGGTGTAACAAGCTCGCTGACCGCGCTATCACTCTCACACACGGGCCATTTAGCTAGCAGGAAGAGGGTAGCTGCAGGCCGGGGTCTGTGGAGGAAGGCAGGCCGGGCAGTGAGGCAGCAACACAGGCAGCACCAGCAGCTGAACTCCGACACACAGTCTTACCAAATTTGCAATAATCTGCTGTCAAGTCTCCCATGTGTTTCTATGTAGTTTGCTCAAACCAATCAGCGCGTAGCTCATTCTGAATATTCATGAACATACCATATTTGGAAGAAAAGCTCTTGTTCCAAATAGATCCATATTCACAGGGTAGTTAAGGGCCTAATAAAATAGCATTCGGGCAATTTTCAGCCCAACCAATGTTACATACCCCATTAGGAGACCTTAAGGAACAGTGTAAAATACCCTATATAATCATTCTATCATCCCTTTAAGTAAATATCGGCCTTTATTTGTCCTCAGGGTTGGACTCTTATCAATCCCGAAAAGTTTCAAGGTAATCGGAAAATGTACACTCGAGTTACACCCACTTCCTGTTGAGGCGGCGAAACGCACAAAATGGCCGCCACGCCCTATGAAAAAAGTTTTTCTTTCAACAACTTTTCCTCTTTTACGTCTTAAGATGGCACAGACCGAGTTTGAAGTTGATCGGATGAAATCTCTAGGAGGAGTTCGTTAAAGTACGACATGTGGAAATGGTCAAAATTGCACAAATTTCAAACTTTGAAATCAAAATGGCGGACTTCCTGTAGGGTTTAGGGTGTGGCTCTAATGAAGTTGTTTGTCCATCTTGACATGTTACATATGTGTACCAAGTTCCGTGAGTCTACGTTAAACGCACTGCAGGGGCTAAATTTTCTTAACTTTCTAGGGGGCGCTAGCGAGCCATTTTTGTGTGCCTATTCCCGAAACCCTTAAAATACGTAAATATTTACAAGACTTGATGCGACCGCCAAATTTGGTGAGATTTTGAATATATTAAGCCCCTCAAAAAGCCAATTCATTTGACGGGAAAATAATAGAAAGAAAGAAACAATTAAAGCTGCGAGCAGCGATGGACGGGCCCTCGCGCCTCGGCGTGCGTCGGGGTTACCGGCGGACGCCACTCCTTGCGACCGTGCATTTGCACGGCACTCAGACGCCACAAACCGTGGGACGGATGACACCACTCCAGATCCTCTGGGAAGAAAAAAAATCACACATTACAATCACAGTCGCAAAAAAAAAGCATTTTAACTATTTTGGCAAATAATTAGCACATACAAATTAGACCCACTGTTTTGCTAGTCTTTGTGTCTGACTATTTTAGGTCTATAGAGGGTCCGTGGCAGGGGCAGAGACTGTTGGTCAGCATCCCCAAATATCAATCTTTTTCTTATGTTTTCATAAGAACTCCTTATTTTGTCTCTTCTGATGACATAGTCAATGGTATCAAACTGTTTCTTCAAAATCTCCCAGTCACACCATTGTATAAAGAAGATGTTTTTAAACCATTTGTTGTATTCCTCATTAGAAACGGTATGGTTTTAACATCCATTCTTCAGGACCACGGGCAGCAACTAACTAACTTCTCCCTTTCGCTGCATACGCTAAGGAAAATGAAATCCTCTGTAGGTCTAGTGAAACGGTCTGCTTCCACACAAGGTAAGCCAGGATTGTAAAGGTCTTTCACAGAGATTGTACAGGCTGTTTTGGCTTTGTCAGATAGTTTGACAGCAACATTAGCTGTTTACACTAGTGTAAACAGCTAATGTCACGTATCCTGCACTGTATCGAATTGAATAACTGTATCCATTGACAACGACATATTCTAGATCAGATGTACACGATTCAGTCAAGTTAGTTAGCTGTTTACACTAGTGTAAACAGCTAATGTCACGTATCCTGCACTGTATCGAATTGAATAACTGTATCCATTGACAACGACATATTCTAGATCAGATGTACACGATTCAGTCAAGTTAGTTAGCTGTTTACACTAGTGTAAACAGCTAATGTCACGTATCCTGCACTGTATCGAATTGAATAACTGTATCCATTGACAACGACATATTCTAGATCAGATGTACACGATTCAGTCAAGTTAGTTAGCTGTTTACACTAGTGTAAACAGCTAATGTCACGTATCCTGCACTGTATCGAATTGAATAACTGTATCCATTGACACCGACATATTCTAGATCAGATGTACACGATTCAGTCATGCTTGTAGGAAAGATCTCTGGACGGAATCTCTTCTTTCTGGGAAAGCCTGGCTCAAACCGCATGTTGTTCCAGTATTAGCATCGCTGTCGTCTGATACCTCTTTTCGAGGGGCCTGTCGCAAGCCAAATAGTGTTCCAGTATTAGTCTCTCCACCTCCCCATAACTCTTTTTGGGGGTTAGTGTACAGACCAAATGTAGTGGGTGCTACTCTAGCTGTCTCACCTTCTTCAACATCAGATGATCCTGATTGTTGTCCAAATGTGTGGATAGACATGGCTGAAAAATAATTCCTCTTGTTTTCACCAAAAGAATTAAAAAAGAAAATCCACAGCTGGTTTTGTTGAAGGGTCACATTTACAAGCTAACCATTGGTCTATCAGACATTTTTAACACCTTTACAAATGTAAATACAGCATCACTACTAACATCAGGAGAGGTTACCCCACCCTACGCAGTATGGCCGCGACGTCATCACAACTGCGAGATGCGCTCCCAGATTCGGCCGCTAGAGGCACAGCTGCGTGATGCGCACGCATCTTTAACTTCTCACTGGTTCGCTTATTTGAGCGAATGCCTCGTTCTGACGAAGCAGGCACAGCCACGAGGTTCAGACACCGAACGAAGCTATGTGCATCTCCAACCTTTGGGCTAAGTCATTTCTCCCGACCTTACACAGCGTTGCATGTACGGTTTCCCACGTAAATGAACGTGTCCTGATTTACATGCTCTGTGGATGCTTGTACAAGGTCACTGACACTCGTGACACATTCAGGCTTGCTGCTTGGGAGATGCAGGGTCCATATGAATCTTGTCAGTGTATGGCACACATTCTCCCTGACATCAGCTGCATTTCCTTGGATAGCGTTGCGATATTCAGCAAAGGTAAAGGGTCGTGGCTGATTTGACGTTTGGCCACCGCCACGGTCACGGGTGCCGCTAGGGATCCTTTCCACCAGGTCATTACGGTGTATGCGCTTCAGCAGGATGATCAAGACCGTGCGGGCTTTATCGTTGTAGCGCCGGGCGATTGCGTCTGCTATCTGGGTTTTATGAGTCAGACGATCCAAAACGGCACAAGCAATGGGGCTTCAACCAAACACTTGAATGTTGCGCAGGAAATACTTGAGTCCCACAAAATCCTCAGTGCCGAGATCGTCCAAGATGGCGAGTATCTCTTCGGACACCTCGGGTGCTGCGGACGAGCCACAGAAGACGTTGTGGTTGTCGTTGTCCTCCCAGGTTTCCATGAACTTGTTACAAACACCGTTGCCCTTCTTCCTTGCATGGTCGATCAAGGCCCTAGCCCTGTCCCGCGTGCCTCTCATAGCCTGGATGTACTCCAACTCTCCACCTGATATCATCTCGTGGTGCAACAGAACATTGGCCACATAGTTCACTCTATCCATGTTACTGGCCTCTATGTAGCTGAGTCTTTTTCGGGTAAGACTTTCCATGGTAAGATACTTTGGACATGTGTGTCTTTCATAAGGTAAAACGGGAAACCCTCTCTCTCTCTCTCTGGTTCCTTACACACTTTCTGGTCTCCCAGTTGTATGAGGTGCTTGATTTAATTCTTACTCAGTCCCTCATTTCAAACGCATCCGTGTATTTCCTGTTTGTATCTCGCTCATTGGATAATTTAAATGAAGCATCTGTGTACTTCCTGTATCTCCCTCATTGCATCATTTAACACGTCATTTCCGGGACACGCCTTCCTTCTAGAAGCTTCTCGAACAGTCCAGTCACACACATCTGGTAGGCATAAATCACATTTTTGACAGGTCGTGACCTCTTGACCTGGAGGTCATCAATCAAAACCTGCATATTTGACTGACATTTACCCCTTGTACTCTCTACTATAGTATATTTACAGTTTGAATTTAATATTACCTGTAATTAAATATTACAGGTTCCCCAAGGTCTTACAAAGCTTAGCTAACACTTCATAATTGAATGCATTTTTGTGAATGTCAGAGGTCTCGTTAGGAGGAGGCTAGCTAGCTCTCATTGATGGCTCACCGTGGGCTCTATCAACGAGACTTGTGGACAAGAGGCGTTTATTTCCCCGATTGTTTGTTTAAATAACTCAACACACATATCCATTATAAGATTAACTGGAACCTGCGGGCTGCGGTAAGAGATTGCGGGCATAACAAGCTCGCTGACCGCACTCTCAGTCACTCACCGGCCGGCCGGTAGTAGGAAGAGGGGAGGGAGAACAGCGAGCTGCAGACCCTGGAGCTCTGTCAGGGCAGCGGCGTGTGGTAGTTCCAGTCACCCAGAAAAGGGTGAGTTTGCGCGGGTATTGAGCACTGGGCCGCCGGCCGAGCTTAATCGAGCTCACAGCAGGCTGTGATGGATGACAGGAAGGGCGGCGATGTAGCAACCCAGGCAGCACAGGCCGCTGAACTCCGACAGTCGGACAAAATTTGCAATTAGCCATCCATTTTCGTAAAACGTCCCATATTTGAGCTTTACATGGTTGATTTCTCACATAAAAAAGTTTCAGAAGTGAATTTTGTAATGGAATAGCAGAGATCTGCGTGACCTAGATTCAGAAGACTACCTAATCTCAGGTCAGTTGTGTAGCCTATGTAAATGTGGGGGGGGACTGTTCCCTTAATACACCCATGGGCGTGACAAAGGTACAGGTCCTGAGATGCTTACATAAGCATCTAGCTTTGTTGAGAATCGCCCCTTTTCAGCGGCAGTTTCAAAATATGAGATTTTCATAGTAAAGGGGTGTCAATGGGATTTTGAGCTTCTATGTATGTCCTATTTACCCACCGAACTGTCGTTATTCAACTATGACAGGGTAAAATCGGTTTACACACATGCAATGCACGTACGTCTAGGTGCACTCCGGTCAACAAATAGCACTACACTCCAACATGCATATTGTATAACACAATAGCAGTGTGGATGCTACACTGCCACACATTGTACTGTGTACAGTACAAAGAAATTTGGGTTTCTTTAAACCAAATTTTCAAAAATAAGTAACGTGGATGGTTCCATACAACACTCTTCACAAGTAAAATAAATGGTCAGTCCACTACTTTCATTGAATGTGGGTGTTTTATTCAATATTATTTTTTTTATATTATTTGAAAAAAAAATTGATTAAAGAACGTTGAAAAAAGTGACAAAAATTAGAGGAAAAAAAAACGTCAAAAGGCGAAAAAGTCGACCAATACGTAGATTTTTATTTTTTATTTTGACCCAGAAAAACAAAAAGTTGCATGGCCAACGGGAAGACAACACAACCTGTTTAAAGAGAATTACCCACAATGCCCCTTCACTGCCAATTAAAAAGCTCTCCTCTCATCCTGTGCGAAATTTCTCGTCGCAGGAGGAGCGTGAAGCAAGAAACAAAAACATGCATAAGAAATCATCTTCTTTTATGAAAAAGACCAATGGACATGTCTTATCTTTCATTATCATCTCCGGGGGGACGCTAGAGAAGGGAGCACATCTTCCTGCAATTCTCATCTGCTATTCTGTCCTACATCTTCGGGGATGACAAGAGTTTTTGTCATTCATGCTTCTTTGAGTTACATTGTTTCCCTCACATGTTTAGTCTTGAATTATGTGTTAAAAAAACTGCATTTGTCTTTCTCTCCAGTCTGCTTTGACATACAGATTCTTTTATTTAGTGCTCCACACGGATCCAGCGGAGAGAGAGAGAGAAAAAAAAAACTTCCAGCACTTTCTCACATGTATCTTATCCAGTCACGTGTATATCCACGTTTTCATACCTGAAGCCAATCACTATTGACTATACAGTGTGAATGCCCAAATGACCAATAAAATAGTAACATAAAAACAGTAAGAATAAAGTAATAAAAAGGCTAACTGCATAGAACCTCTGGAAATATTATTTAGCTAAATAATATAAACTTTAAACGTTAGTCTTAATCACTGTCATGAAATAAAATTACAAATATTGAGCTCCTTTTAATTATGTAAAATACATTAATATTTCCTTGTTTAGCAATCAGGTGTCCTCTATTAGTTATTTAAAGTAAATAAGCGTTTACTTTTTTAATAATCATGAGACTCGTTTTTGAGAATAAGAGAGATTAATCATAACCCACCCCATTCCCATTACACTATAATACACAAGTTTACCACTGGGTTACACAGGTAAGGGGGAGAAAAAGAAAGGGGATGATATGCAGCAAAGGGCTGCAGGTTGGATTTGAACCCTGGCCACTGCCAAGGACTCAGCCTACATTGGGCACACACTACTGGTGAGCTAGAGGTCGCCCCGGTGATTGCATTTCCAATTTAGGAGCTTACCCTTCTTTTTTGTTAAGATAAATTTTTTATTGTATATAATTTTTTTGAACATATAGAACACAAACACAATTGAACAAGTACATCAACCCTCTCCCACCCCCCCACCCTCTGCGGTCTCGAGGAAAGAAAAACAAACAAAAAAAAAAAAAAAAAAAAAAAAAAAAACAGGAAACAGGAATCACACCTTGCCTAGTCGCTTTCCTCTAATTATTGTGCTGCTGCGTTCACACGTCTGCGTTCCATAGGTCTATAGTTGATGACTTGGCTTTGTTAATCCTTGCTGTAGAGAGCTCAAGCATAACTATGTCCAGAAAATACACCAACCACTGTTTTATACAAAGCAAGGGGGGGGGAGCTAGCGCTGAGCTATCATTTTCTTGGTCGCAGTTGATCTAGCTAGCCAAATTTTCTTCTGTCTCCCAAGTAGGTGTAATTTAGAGTCATCATTAAGTAACAAAACAATTGGGTCGGTAGGAATACAACATCCAATCACATCAGATATTATACCTTCACACTCCCAGACCATGTGCAAGAAAGTTCCAGTTTGTTCAGGTTGGCAGAACGTGCAATAGGGAGTAGGAATGGTTTTAGAGACGTATCTCTTCTGAGGCATCCAATATGTCCTATGGTTTAAGTGAATCTGCTGGTGATTTGGGTTCTTGGAACAGTGGGAAATGTTGTCCCAAACTGTCTCCCAATTAATTACGTTCCCCTCCGGGCTCAGCTCTCGCTCCCATTTCTTTAGTATTGGGAGTTCTCCTACAGATACTTGCATCAGTTTAGCATAAATCCTGGACACTAATCCTCTCACCGGAGAATCAACAAGCCATTTAATGATTGGGTGCATCTCAAGACTGTTCCCCCATGGTACTCCATAACATTTTAGGGCTGATCGTAAGTGGAGATAAAGGAAGAAGGAAGTCCTAGGGATCTCATAGCTAGCTCTCAGGTCTTAAAATGTAACATACGTTCATCATTGAATAGCTGGTCTAGAGTATAAATACCTCTGTCACTCCACTGGTTATAAACAAAGTGTTTGTTACCAAACATTAAGTGTATGTTGTGCCAAATTGGGGTGTTTAAATGCCACTTATTGATGTAGCGTAGTTGCTCCTCGACCTGTTTAAAGTTGGTAAATGTGTTGGTGATAATAGGGCCATATGCCAGCATACACTTTTTTGGACACACCTGTAAAGGCAAGGTCTTGCATTCTTAGACTTCCAGTGAGGTTTTGTTCTATTTCTCTCCATGAGACTGTAGATGAAGGGTCCATCCACACTCTGAGGGCCCATAGCTGAAAAGCTCTGTGGTACACTTTAAGGTTGGGGAGCGCCAGGTCTCCCGTGTTTGTGGTACGTTGCAGGGTAGAGTATTTTAGCCTAGGTTGTTTATTATTCCAAATATACTGCCAAATTACGGTATCAAGTTTCTTCCAGAAATGTATTGGTGGGGGTAAGGCAGGTTGGGAAATTAGCACCCGCCACCAGCCAATGGCCGGTATTTTTTTAAAGTGGCGGTGCAAAGTGACTTTGCCTTGTATACCAGCCACAGTGGTGGGTGGATTGTAAAACATTCCTTGTAACGGATTGGACAGCTTTTGTCAAAGAATGCTGTTGCTAAGTAACAATGCACAATTCTTATAGGAGTTGCGTTATGTTACTGCTAATGAATCCCCAACATTTCCGGATTTTGCTGCTTCATAATAAAAACATTCAAATACTAAAATAATGGAGGACTTTTATTGTGAAGCACTTATAGGAAATGAAACCGTTCACAGCCGGGGCTTTGACCACGCATAGTCGAGTATTTTTTAGCGCTAGTCCGTGACACCATGTAGCTGAGCTGAGGTACAGATGAAAGGAAATTATCTGTTAAAAAAATGTGGCGACATATCCCCGGTGTTAAGAGGCCCGCCACGAGTCAGCAGTAACTATGGATGTACAAACTGTTGAGGGCGAAGTAAAGAAGAGAAGGTACTTTTTGAACAAGTGGCGCATTGACAAAACGTACAGCAAAAGACCGTCCTACCAACCTGCAACATGGCATCATGACTTTGCGTAAATATACACGCCACTTTCATAAAGCCAAATGGCATGTTATTGTACGCATTTTCAGCTATCCACGTGAATGCCTACACTGTATACAGCTGATGTAAACATCCCCACCACGTGGCCTCGCCAAGTTGCGTGTTATCGCGAGAACGCGACGTACTATCGCGAGAATTTTTTTTTTTAAATGGTTGGGTTTAGGAAAAGAACACAGGGAAAGGCTTTAGTAACAGAACAGTGACAAAAACACGGAAAATAATGACAAAAACACGCTTAGGAAAACAATAAATGGTTGGGTTTAGGAAAGAAACATTGGGTAAGGCTTATTAAAAAATAAAATAAAATAAAAAACGGCTGAAACAGCTGAAAAATCACCATACGCAGGACACGAACCCAGCTCTCCCGGGTGAAAGTCCTGTGTTTTACCCATCCACCACCCCCAACTTACCTCCTTACTCAATCCCCCGTTACTTTATACTACTCGCTACGGTGGAAATTGACTCGCAGTGTAGGTCAATGGCGGCTGATTTGCGTTGATATACATGCAAAAATGCGATTATGCGTCTTGATAACACGCAAAAACGGAATACAAATTGGCGTGTCATACATACGCCAATTCATGAGATCAGTCTGCAACCTGTATAGATTTTAACATCAATGTAGACTGTAACGATGTTTAAGAAGATGTTTAGAAATTCACACGAGGAACTATGTTCATTTTTAACGACAGCAATCCTGGACTGTAGCCGGCAGCGCAGACCAATTGTCCAGATCTCTTTGAACACTACTTAGTATAGTTTCATCGCTACAGCGAGTTGTCCAGGACAACTGTCCAAGCATTCCCTAGCAATGCGTGAATGGTGATGCCCAAATATGTAATTTTGCTTTGGGTTGGTATTGTATCACTAATAGCTGATGTCACCTGTCTGTTGTTCAACAGAAGAAGATTAGATAGACTGAGCCAAATTCGTTAAAGATCTTAAGAATTTTTGGGACAGAGTCCTCGAGGTACAGCAAAACATCATCTGCACATAACGATATTGAGTTGTTATCTTATTTATTCTGGACATTACATATTTTATTTTGCCTTATGGCAAGAGAGATTGCAAATAGCATGGGAGATAGCGGGCATTCCTGTCGCGAGCCCCGTGCGACAGGGAATGGCTGTGAATGCCATGGCTATGGCCATGGGATTCGCATATAGAGTACTATGTCAATGAATTTGGCTCCCAAACCAAGCCTCTCCATTACTTGCCACAAGTAGTTCCACTCTAGGCGGTCAAAAGCCTTTTCTGCATCCAGTGATAAAACTGCTGCCGTTGTTGGAAGCTTTTTGGCTTCTTCTATTACATAGAATATGTAATCTGCGTATATTGTCTGCAGCGTGACACTTTGCAATAAACCCTGATTGGTTCAGGGTGGACTAGCTTCTCAATAAAGTGTTCTAGGCATAGTGCCAAGACTTTGGAATATAGCTTAATATGTGTCCCAATGAGGATGATGGGCCGGTAGTTTGAGCACTACATAGGGTCTTTCACTGCATGAAAACTGGGATTTTCATCCCCGTAAACGCCCGGAAATCCCCCTAATTTTCGTCAGTTAACGACAATTTACAGGCTGTGAACGTCACGTTCGTCTGTGCCACATATTGTCGGAAACGAACCATGACGTATGTAGAGAGCTCCCGCGGAGGTACTAATGGCATATGAATAGCAGCGACACCGCGCCTGGCCAGAGAACGTCTGACCTGGCTGAAATTTCCTCACTCAGTATTGAAACCACTACTTTTAAACAAGAAAAGTCACTCCTGATTGGTTGGCAGGTCTGTCATGGGTTAGGCTATTGGTCACCCTGGACCATTATTTTATATATATATATATCGGAGCTGTAGGTAACTGGCAGCATTCTGTCTGAATTCGGTCCATTTAGCAGACGTCTGTGGTGTGTTGTCCTGTATTTTGGATCATCAGGTCTATGGTGGCGCACTAACAAATGTCCACCTCACCCGCAGCCAGCACACTCTGCCTCACTTCCAGCGTAAAAATGCGTAAAATCAATCAATAAAGACAATCAGTACTGCACAATATATTGCTTATGGACACAACAAATCTATGAATGCACCTGAAAAATATTTACATTGACCAAAAACGGATCTAATTACCCTCTTTTCTTCTCGACCGACTCCGAGCTGAACTCTTCACAGCTTCTGCCCGCGATGCCAGATCTGGTTGTTTCTACCTGAAGCTCCTGCGTACTGTCTCGTAATAAGTCTTACAGGCAGCTGGAAAACAATTAAATGAGAGTGGTATGAATAAAAAAAAGTCACAGTAAAATTAAACAAGGAAGGATAAAACAGTAAACATTACTTACACACAATGCCATCATTATCAGCGTCATGTAAATCTGGACTTGCAGACATAGCTCCGAGCAAATATAGTTCACGGCCTCGTTATGAGGCAAGGTTAGTCTGTAAAAAAAATTACGGTTAAGATCGGTATCTATTAATGTATATATGTCCTTATACAGCAGAATGAATGAAATTCATTCAATGAAAGCATATTCTTTAAATCTTACCCTTCCTTACCTTGCTTGTCTCCAAGTTGTGAAGACGGCGTACTGCTTCCTGTAAATTACAAGACCCAAAAAATACACTTTTATAAAACAACTCACCCGCTTTAGCTCTGCTAATGAATCGCGCTGAAAGCAGCCAGGCACACAGCTTTTAAACTTGGTTTAAAAATTACTGCCAAGTCTAAGTAGCCTGTTTAACATCCAAATACAGTCATTGTACTTCTCAAGAGTTAATAAACAGTACAGACTAGCTCGCAGTTTCATTAATAATTATATACTTACATTGTATTTTCCGTTTCTGTGGGCGCATCTTTACGGAGCCCTGGAGGCGACATGGAGGAGAGAAAAAAACGCTCCGTACGTCTTGAACAACTCCTGTGTGTTTCCAAGTGAAGTTTGACAGAGTGTACAGACAACTCTTTTACCAGTTGCCCTGAAATACTCCCATACTTTGGAAGCTTTTGCTCTAACTCTCGGAGTCATCTCCCTCCCTATTTTTCAAATCAAAGCAGTGATAGAGAAAAACAAAGAGGAGCAGATTAAGCGAACAGCGCACACTGGTGTGGAGGTGAATTACATTGAGTTTTAATGGAATACTGGGAAAGCTTAATAACAATAGGACAATTGAAGTCTACATTAGGAGGCCATTTCAGCAGAAACAACAGCTTCATATGCCATGGACATGTGAATATGGTGCTGAATTTGACAGTATTTTAAGAAGACAAATGGTTGGGACCTTGTCATGCAATGACAAAGCTGATATGCTTTATGTGAAGCACAGTGTTTTGGTGTCAGCAGAAAGACTTCTCTTAAAAAAAACGAAAGAACCAACCAAAGAAAGGTCACTGTAGTCATGCCACTATGCACAGTGGTTGAGCTGTAGGAGACTGTGATGTTGTTTGCATGGAATGCACATTTTACCTTTGTGGCAAAGCCTGATTAAAACTAATTGTTGAAATAAATTATTTTGTGTATATTTTTTACATAACATTGGTCATTGCTAACGACATACACAGTAATTAAGATAGCATACTTTCATTAAATAAATCAATTCAAGCTAAAATTTAAGAATCTAGAATAAAGAGATCTATTTTAAGAGATTTTCTTAAAATGAAGTTAATACCTTTTAGAAAAATTTCACCTGGGGTAAAACTCCCCCAGCATTTTCAGGAATTAGAGGGAGGGGGGGTCATGGGGGGACAACTGCCAAGCAAGGCTCACGTCAATTTCCGACAATTCACGGCAGTTTTCGGTGTTGCCTGTAAATTGCCGTGTACAGTGGTAAACCTGAAGTTACACGACAATCTACAGTGCCGCTTACTGACGAAAATCCCACTTTTCATGCTGTGTTTGCCCTTTTTGTGTATGACTGAAATTAGTGCAGTGTTGGTTTGTTGATGAAAGGTGCCCCTCTCTATGGCCGAGGTTAAAGTTTGTAAGATGGTAGGTCCTAGTATGTCAAAGTATTGTAGCAGAAGTTCTGATGGAATTCCGTTCAACCCCGGTGTTTTCCCTTTCTTAGCTGTTTTTAATGCTGATTTAAGTTCCTCTAACATTATAGATTGATCCAGTTGTTCTGCCTCCTCTGGGTCAAGCAGAGGCAGGTTTAGCTCTTTCAGGAACTTTTGGCACTGTGTCGGATCCAGATTGCAGCAGCATTCATAGTACTTTGAATAAAAGGATTGGAAAGTGGCGGTGATATCTTTAGGATTCGTTGAGGATTCGACTCTGTCTGTGCAGATGCTGTTGATAGCAGCTCTGGATTCGCTTTGTTTTAATTTCAGAGCAAGCAATTGTGTGAGGTGACATGTGGAAAAGAAGGTTTAATCCTTGCTAGTAGGATTGTGCATCTTCCATATGTCTGTTAGACGGTGGGATTCCACAACTGCTTTAAAGCGCCCATATTATGCTCATTTTCAGGTTCATAACTGTATTTTAAGGTTGTACCAGAATAGGTTTACATGGTTTAATTTTCAAAAAACACCATATTTTTGTTGTACTGCACAGCTCTCTCTCACTGCTGCAGATCATCTTTTCACCTGGTTTCTGTTTCATCTTCTTCTTCACTACTATCTTTGATTGCACTTGCACATGCTCAGTAGCTCAGATGTAAAGCATGTCAGCTAGCTAACTCTAGAGACAGTAAAAGAAAGCCTGTTTCTCCAACTTTGGTCAGTTACAAGGCAGGGTTAGCTGGGAGACTTCTAAATGACACATGTAAGTAGTTCTTTTGTAGATTATGGTAAACTTGTGTGTGTTGTAGCAGTGCTTTGCTATTGAGAATGACGTAGCATGCTAGCGTTAGCATGCTAACGCTACGAGCTAACGGTTGTGGTTAGCCAGCTCATTTCGGACTGTGATGTCACAATCCGAGCCGATTTTGAACAGCTCACTAGGAGACTGAAGGCAGGACACATTCAGAAACCGTATCTCACTCAAAACAGCATGGATGGATTTTTTTCAAAGTTTGTATGTGTGTGTGGAAGCACCAGAGACACAAAAGAACCCCCCAAATCCCAGAAAAAAGTGATTTTTTCATAATATGGGCACTTTAAACATGTCCAATATGCATTTTTGGGCTTTCTTGTGATTGACCCCTGATCTATCCTGGTTTAAATCTAGTACTGCATTCATGTCTCCGCCTATAATTTATGAAAATTCATTGAGAGAGAGCAATTCATTGGTTAGGCGTGGGAAGAAACTTTCATCATATGTAGCCAGTGCATATACCGAGACAAAGGCTATTTTCCTACTCCTTATCGTGGTACATATATAAGATATCCTGCCTGAAGAGTCTTGATTTTGTCTACGGTAAGTGCAGATTTCCACGACAACAACATGATGGAGCCCTTGGTTTTGGTGTCGTCACCAGATGAGGCAGTAACCTTAAAGTATTTATTTTGTAGACAATTTACTTCTTTTACGTAAGTGTGACTCTTGTATAAGTGCCACATCTATGTTTTTCCTTCTTAAATAATCCAGGAATTTAGCTCGTTTGATTGGCACAATGATGATAACAATGATAATTTTTACTTAAAATGTAAGCAATATTAATCCTATTGGACTCACTATGATAAAAATGGCTTCACATTTATCAACATCATATGAAAATGATATATCAATACGTGTTTTTTTTGTATTTCATACTCATACTACCACACAGGCAGTTCCATGATTGATTCACACGTTGGTTTGTTTTGATCTTATAATATCAATTATAATATGAATATAGATGCTCTGCAGAGAGGATGGTTAGTTTAGCCAGCAGTTAACTTCACAAGAATTTGTCCACAGTTCAAGATTTGTGGCAAACTAAGATAAACAGTTAGACTACAAACCGGCAGCTTTTGTTTTAGCTTGTTTGTCAAAATTTGCTATTTAGAGTAGAGAAGAGCTGTGTTTGTGTAACCAGCGCGGTAGACGAGAGTGCACTGCGCCCAGACAGAGATTGAAATATATCGCTTTCTACATGTGTATGCCTGTAGACAGGTGAGTGGGTATTGATACGTATTTACTTTTAGGTTTTATTGTAGCCTACTTACAGTAACGAGCATAGCGGTATTTTTCCCAGTCAGGTACATGTGCTGCGTGTCAGCGTCGTCCTCTGCTGTGTGTGCTTGTGTGTGTGTGTGTGTGTGTGTGTGTGTGTGTGTGTGTTTTTCATACAGCTAAGTCCAGAAATAGTTTGAAGGTATTTATAATATTGTTCATGTTTAACATAAAAATTCACTAGACCGGAGACAGGAGGTGTACTGCAGTGCAAAGCGAAAAGACCGTAACTCAATTTTGGTCAAAAATTAGTTATTTTAATTTTTGGAATATTAAAGATCTGCTTTATCATGTGGACAAATATCTTGAGTCAATTTTATTGTTTTGGGGAGAAAATTGTGTGTTGTCTTCGCCGTAACTTCAAAAGCTGTAGAGAAGCTAAGGCAGAATACCGTAACAACAGTTAAGGTTCTTTGTCTTAGTTTCATGGCGCTTCAGAATGCTAAAATTTAGTTAAGGTACTCTGTAAATGCGCTGCGCATACACACACACAAAGATATATAACACTGAAGCCTGGACCTTGACAACCCAATTCAGTGCCTCTGAATTCTCTCTAAATGAGTGACTGGAAACCTGTGACCTCATATACACCTCACAGAGAAAAGTGTTTAGAACAAGTATATATCAACAATGGAGCGGGACTTGTGGATCTAACGCAGTGCCGCAGAGGACTTGCTATGGGCGGTGTGCTGCTGGAGCATTGACTTTATTTTTGTTCCCCACATGGATCCTCGGGGAACAGGTGCTGTCAAGCCACCAGGACGAGACATGATAATAACATAGTAGTTACAACTCTGTGTGCCTGTGGGCTTCACTCACCGCTAAATGTCCCCGCACTGAGACACTGAACTAGCTGGAAGTGGAGGTTTTTTATGTCCCAACAACGCTAGTGGTTGTAATGAAAGTGTCGAAACTTTGCATTGGTGTGTGTGGTTGCGCGACACACTGGAGGATGACTAAACTGTAACTCTGGTGCTTTGTACAGTAACATTAGTTGATGAGTTTATGTGTCGGAACAGAAATTAAGTTTGAAAAAAGTTTTGATCTTGTTGAACTAACATTGCTAGTTAATTTCTTATGCTGGGCTGGGACACACATTCATACGATTTAATAAAGTACTTATTGGACTTTAACTTATCATGGCACTTACAATAATGAGCGTAAGCTGTCCTCAATTTAGGTCATCCTGTAGGTCTCATCTGCCTTTTTTCCTGCATCCACCGTGTGTGATTGTGTGTGTGTGTGTGTGTGTGGGCACGTCAGTCGCGGGGGAGCAGCAGACCCGCCTGCTGCAGAGAGCCGACAGGATTGAAACAGCGACTTTACAGTGAAAAATCGTTACAGCGTACATTGATATTACAATGAGTACATGTTGGCAGGACAGTCTGAAATGTTTTGCACGGTCTTTCGCTGTACGTTTTGTTGGTAATGTGAGATGTTCGAATTACACACACGTCTACTAAGTTTGAGAAATTGTGACTATTTTGTCCGTTTAATGATGTAATAAGTAGAGATGCACCGATTTCAACTTTCTAGGCTGATTCAAATTTCCAATTTTTCATTGAGTTTGATCTGCCGTTATCGATTTTAGCCGATTCCAATTTCATATTTTCTAACCACTTTCCAGCACACAAATATTTATTTTCTATCTTTTTTTTTTTATAGAAAATTTTTTGAACAGATAATGGATCACTATAAAATAGAACTATATAAATGACTCCTGGTGACATTCACACACATCTAAAGTGAAATGTTAGAACCATTTCCTCCTTCTCACAACGTAAACAGTAAAGTTACCTGAAAACAAACGTCACAGATGATTTAACGTCACCGCTCATTTTACACATAGTTTAGAAACAAAACTAAACTCTGAGGGAAGATTACTATGTTTTAATGTTGGTTTGGAGCAGTATGCATCCCCACTAACTTGGAAAGTGTTTTAAACGGTAACGTTGATACAGCGTGTCGAAGAAATACAGCGTCTCTTTTTTTTTCTTTGTTTTTTGTTGCGGCGGGGGCGGCAGAGGGACCGCAGTGTTCGCTAACGTTAGCTTCTTGTCATCTGATAAACATTAAATTCATCAAAGTCAGTGTGCCCGACACTATTTTCCAATAAACTGTAGCTGTCATATTTCATGAAACCTGCGTGAGTGCGGTTTTCATGTTCCAGTTGTTCAGCCTCAGAGGGGAGAGAGAGAGCGGCTGAGATCAGAAGAGCAAACTACTCTGCAGAGCTGTGTATAATTATGACTTTATGACATTTCATAAACAGCTGATTGAGCGGCGGTTCGCTCATGTTGCTTGATGTTTATCATGCGGCGCCCAATTCCGGTCACCGGCCGGTCAATCGGTGCATCTCTAATTGTGTGAAAGTTTACTCTTTATTCCATCTGCTAGCAAAAAACAAACATTTTTAAAAGATGCTGTGTGATGATATTCACTACCAACAATGTGAAGAAGTTTTAACAAGCTGCCAAATCGAAAAACTTCAGCTTTTATGAAGACAAAAGTTGATACAGACATGAGTAATCAGCAGAGAGAATGGAAAGACTGGAATCCTGACACTAAATTAAAGTTATGTCCAACGTTGTCTTGTGTTAGCTTACCTTACAGACTGTAGTTAGTCTAAAACTGACATCTGGATATTTGACTTAATTAAATGCTTGCTGCAAACGTAACGTTCTCTCTGCTGATTCCTCACGTCTATATCCAGTTTTGTGTTCCTAACGGCTCAGTTTTTCAGTTCCACAGCTTATAAAATCTTGTATTCTTTTATACAACTTGTAATGTTAACTGAAATGTATTGAACTGTTGAATTTAGTCTTAAGTGATATATTTGACTTGTAGCAATAAAAACAAAATGCTGAGATGTTATGTGCTTGATTATTTCATAATTTCATCAATACATTTCATAATACAAAACATCTAGTGAAAAAAAAATACAGATAACCCAGAATGTGGGTTGTATTTTTCCAACCCATTTTAGGTAGTATTAACCCAACAACATGGTCATTTTAACCCATTTTTGGGTAGAAAATATAACCCAACATGCTGGGTCAAAGCCATAACCCAACCCTGCTGGGTTAAAACAACCCAGCGTTGGATTGGTCCATATTGGACCCAGCGCTGGGTTACCAAAATAACCCAAGTTATTTAATTTCATGCCCTGAATACCACTGCCCATAATATCTGAATGCTTGTCTGTTAGTTTGAAGCTGGTTTATTAAATACACAAGGAAATGCAGCAACAAAGCATCGTTCAGCAGCTCAAAGAACTGAGCCCCTGCTGTATTGAGGATTCCTCCCCCAACGCATTCTTTTCTAATTCAGATCCAATTAAAATACAATTGTTCTCTTTCATCACTGAATGAAAAGTCAAATCTCCCCTGAGAGAAATTTGAGGGCAGGAACTAAGCTGTGATCAGACAGAGCGGTGAGTGGTGAGGTTCTGGCCTGGGCTCAGTATGGCTGTCACTTCTGCTGAGGATGTCATGTGACTGGCTGAAACTAGATCACCAGATGGAGGTTAGTGTCTGATTGAGTCATTTGTGGCAAGGGATCTTCCTCATCTACACTATGTGAGTAAGTAAGAGCAAGTCAAAACCACATAGCCTGCTGCATGAAGCATTTACTAAGCAAACTAGTATATACCTATTATTTTCCAAAGCTTTGAGTAGTGGAAGTCTTTTTTTCCTCAGCCATTCACTCCTTAACTCCACCATCTGCTGTACTGTAGACCTTTTTTATAGCTCCTACTTAGTGCTGTCAAATGATTAAAATATTGAATTGCGATTAATCGCATTAATGTCATAGTTAACTCGCAATTAATCGCAATTAATTGCACATTTTTATCTATTCAAAATGTCCCTTGATTTCTTTTTGTCCCATTATTTTTTCTCATTTTAATGCTCTTATCAACATGGAAAAGTGGATCGGCTTGCTTTGTGCTTTTGTTGCCTGGCTTTGACGAGGGGGCAGAGAATTCGCATCAGTTGTGTGCTTGGCCATCAAGTGGTATTTCAGACTGGACGTGCTGTGATGATAGCTCAGTTCACAACAACAAAACACACAGATCACTTTGGTCTTGTCAATGGAACCATTTGGCAACTTTTTAAAAGTAAACTTTCCATTCAGAATCTCATTGGTATCCATTTCGGCATCTGGTGCTCGCCATCCACTCAAAACATAACGTTAGCCTACTACTCTTTGGCCGGCTCGCAAGCCCAAACAAGTGTGTGCGGCGTGCCTGTTGTTTTGTTTCTGGTCTAGCTAGATCTGGTGTGGTGTTGTAGTTTTTTTAACGTTACTAGTTGTTGCTAGGCCAAAAAGAACTTTAATCTTGCGATAAAAAAATAGACGCCGTTAAAATGGGTTTGCATTAATGCCGTTAATAACGCGTTTAACTGACAGCACTACTCCTACTGTATGTGTCTGCAGGTTTTTTGTCTTCACCACCGCCCACTCGTTCATCTCATGTGCGTCTAATGGAACCGACAAGTCCTCCAAATCAAACTGTTGTCCGTGCCCAGAACGTCTCCTGATCTGATACCCCACTTAACAGGACCACATTATTTGTCAATGTCTTCCAAAACACTTGCAAATCACTCTCGGAACAACCAATCAGATTTCTAACCTGACAGTGCCATGGGTAAAGTTTGGGTTAGGTTTCACAGTTGCAAATAGTCCATGGTTTGGTTTGTATTGAGGTTTTTTGGGTCACGGTTTTGGGTTTGGTTAATTGAGTACATTTTGTCATATTTTTTTGTTTTTTAAGGTTACTTTTCTATAGCTTCAGTATCATTTTTGGTTGTGAAAAAAGTTTGTCAACAAATATCTTTGCTGATAGTTTTTAGTACGAGCTTTACTTTATGTAATAGCTTTAACATTGAAGGTGGGAGCAACGAAAGGGTTAATGCCCAACGAGCTTTAACAAGAAAAGAATAGATGACAGGGCGGCCAGAACAGTCTGAATTGCAGGTTCTTATGCAATGCAAACGTTCACTGCTCCAGTAAATAGGACAGACTTTAGATACAACTTGGCAACGGCAGAAATTTGCAGTTTGCTCAGCTCAGAGAACCCTTTGGTACAACTATAAAGCCAGAAAGCTAACGTTATGCTAGCAAGATTCAAAGTCAGTAACAATCAGTAAATATAATGCGACAGTATGTTTATCAACAAGTCAAGCTAGCTTCCAGCCAGGTCATTGTCCACAGACCACAAATCAAGACTTTCAGAAACCAAATGATGCTCCATATGTAGCGTTACTGTCGGCCGCAGCCTGAAGTAGAGATCTGAACCGCCAACGGGATCAGAGTGTAACTTACTTCCTGCAGCTGTGTGTTAGCGCCATCCTGTGGTGTTCGGGGGACAAGCCACTGAAGCACTGTTGTAAATAACATGTTAACATTTTATTTTTATTTTAATGTAGAACGGTAAACGGTCAGTTTCACAGGAACTCCTTTAGTAGGTGTCCTATAACACTTTTTATTAGACACCCTGCAGCCAATCAGATTATTAGTATTCACCCAAACCACAACACAAGTATAATCGTTGTTAATCATTTGTTTAATAGTTTTTGAAGTATTATTCCACGACATGGCGAGACATAATCCAGCTAAGAAGCGGCACTTTTCAGAGGTGGAGATTGAAACCCTGACATCTCAGGTTCATTTGCACTAATGTGTGTACTATTTGGCAGCCTGAAAACTGGTATTAAAGGCTGAAGAAAGAATGTGGAATGGAAAAAGATCACTTGTGTTGCCATAGTAAATTGGACTGCAGCTAAAGTTTATTTAATTTATACATCCTTGACATATGAATGATATTGTCCTAATAGTAACATACAGGCTTATATTGCAATCTCTTAGGCCTTCATGTAGGTGTACCTATATTTAAATAAACATACGGTAGTAGAGTTTATGCAGTGTCTTTTATCTTACTCATGTTTTTTTCATGAGTCTGAGCCCGGCAACCGTGAGCTGTGAGGGAGAGCGCGTGTCCTCCGCCCCCTGTGCTGGACCACCAGCCCGACCCTGTCTCCTGACAGCAGAGGGGCTAGAAAAACATGCCGAAACATGTCGGTCAATGGCAGAAATAAATCAATAAACTTGGGCCATTAACGATATTTTAAAAGAAAAACGAAAACCTAAAGAATAAATATAAATGTTGTGCTTTGTCATGTTTTCTGTATTGAATATCATAGCCAAACATAACACTATTTTAAAAGCGAGGAATAATATCCTGTCTCCTTTGTATAGTCCCAGTTGGGGCTGTGCTTGACACTGTTCTCTGGGCATCAGGTCATCTGGCTTCATCACTACATTTATGTCACCCTGTTTTCCTGCGCGATGTTGTGCAGAACCCCACAGGCTAAAACTGTGTTGCAGACTTTTTCTGGCGTGTATAGTAGGGTCCCCCCCGCTGATGCAAGACAGGGCCATCTGCTCTTAATTAATCCGATGGAGCGCTCCACTGTGGCCCGTGTTAAACTCAGCCCGTGTGTTGTCTTCCGGTTGACCATGCATTTGTTGTCCTTCTGGGTCAAAATGAACACTTTTTCTAAACACATTTTTACGTTTCTGTCCCTTTTTTACAGCACTTTGTTTGGGTCACTTTTTTCGACATTTTCAATGCCATTTTTTACTTACACCAACTTATTACCACTAGTTTTACACTTATTGTTGGAATACATGGTCAATACATGTCATTTACAGGAAATTATACATAACTTTGAAATTATGAATTATTTTGACTAATATTAGAGGAACCTATGTTGATGGATAATCACAGACATGTATCTCAAAGTTTAGTCAAGTTTTAAATCCATTTAAATTTTTTTTCAAATGCTAAAAAATTGTTTTGGGTAATTTGGTTAAAAAAGAAACCCATATTTCTGATATAGAAGTTTTAAGAACGGGTCAAATTTGACCCGAGGACAACACAAGGGTTAAGTGAAATATGGTCTTTGAGATTTTTTTTTTTAAAAACCATATGCAACCTTAATCACATCTTAACCTTTACAAAATATTGTAATGTAAACATGCAAAACTGGTTTGTTTATCTCATTTTAAACTTGAGTTTAAAATGTATTGTGTAAGAGAGTATTGTGTAAAAATTAGGGTTGTGTATTGAGAACCGATTCCTACTTGGAATCGTTTCAAAAATTACGATTCCATCGGAATAGTTTCTTTATTGGAATCGTTTGGAGGACATTGTTTCAAATCTGATCATGGGTTCCAGATTTAACACGTGCAAGTTTTGGTTTCTGTAGCGGCCAGGCGCTTGTTGTGTTGCAGCCGTGGAGCACAGTAAGCGGTGCTCTAGTGTGGCTTTATTTTACATTGAAAAAGCCGGGTAAAACTGCAACCCACCTTTGAGTCAAAATAATTTGTGAAATAAGCATGTGACCCATTTCAACTCCACCCTTAAAGAATCGGAATCGACAATCGATAAGAACCAGAATCGAAAGGAAGAATCGGAATCAGAATCGTTACAGTTTTTTCCAACTGCTTACACGTTTTCAAAACTATGTCTCCTTTTTTCAAAACTCTACACACAATTCCTAAAACTGCACACACAAAATGCAAAATGCCTCACATCTTCAAAATGAAACACTGCATTCAAAATACCATAAACACATCTCAAAATGAAGCATTTGCATCAAATGGCAAACACTTTTTTCATAATAGTAAATTTTTGGATATACCATGTTCTAAATCTAAAGCTCTTTTGTCTTTCATAGGCTTATAGCTACATTTACAATGTTCTAGAGAGAAAGTCATCTGCTGAGAGTGGTTGAAAAGTGCACTGTAAAAAACAACAACGTTTGTAAGAGTAGCTCAGTGTTGTATACAGTAACATGAAACAAGAAAATACAAGTACAAACATATGTAAACCAAAGGTATAATTTTTAGAATAAAGAATATGTGTGTGTGTGTGCGTGTGTGTTGTGATTGTGTGTGTGTGCTTGTGTGTCAGGGCGGGGGTGTGTGTGTGTGTGTGGGGGGGGACAGAATTGTATGCACTTTGTGCAAAACAAAGTCTGATTGATTTGTAATGCTGAAATGCCGATACCGTGGGTGCACCCACATGTGCCAGACTGCCAGTTCATTTTTATATTAATTTAATATTAAACATTGCAGGTGGTGCCAAGTGGAGCGTCTGTCATAGTGTGATTGGTCATATCGGTGGCATTGATTTATAATTTCCCACGAAGCTGATTAAACTTCTCATCTCCAATCCTATCTGTGAGAAGTGGCGCTGTCATGAGTTGAAAGCTAGCTTACTTTACGGCGTGTGTGTTCGTGTCGGCCGCTGTCCATTTCCTAAGGTTCTGAAATGCAAACAATGTTGACTACTTTTTTTTTTTAAACTGTGAGCACCCACGGAGGAAAACATAAATCGGCGCCTGTGCGCGACCTGTTATTTACGGTAGTTTGAGACTTATATCTCTGAAAAGTCAATACTTATCAGTGCACTCACCTGTGTAGACCGGCATCAACATGTAGAAAGCAATATTTCAATTTGCTCTGTCTGCTCAGTCCACTCTTGTCCACCGCACTGTTTTACGCAAACACAGCTCTACTCTGCAAATAGCTAATTTTTACAAAACAAGCTAAAAGAAAAGCTGTCGGTTTGTAGTCTATTTTTCTTAGTTTGCAGGGAATCTTGAAATTTGGACAAATTCTTATAAACTTAAGCTGTCTGAAGAAACCATCCTCTCCGCTGGAGCGGTAAATATGGATGCATTATTAGACCAAAACAAATACATGTGGCTACTTAATATGCACGTGAATGACACAATCGTTATGTTTGTGTGCTTCATTCTTGATAATGATGCTGGTTGTGTTATTATTATTTTGCCACAGCATCGTTTCATTGAAAATGAGGCATACAGGACCTGCTTATCAGTCCATTCGTCATTAAAGCTGGGCTTTTCCACAACTTTTCGCTTCAGGCTCTTGGACAGTGATATTTTTGTCAGCCCATTTTCCATCAATCAGGACTGCATACTAAAACCATGTTTCCATAATAATAATATACAATAATAATAATAATTACAAGGTCTTGATTATTACAGATTCCCTGGATATTACATTTTGATGTGATGTCATAAAAAAAAATTATGTTAACATGGCACACTAATAAACAAGAAATTTTGAAAAGGGCACTTCATATCAAAAAGGTTGCCGACCCCTGCACTAAGGTCTATATAAAAGAGACTTCAGATACAGTATTAGGGGACCACTAAGGCCTATTTGAAAGAGACTTCAGATATAGTATTAGGGGACCACTAAGGCCTATATAAAAGCATCCAAAGAGCACTATGTCATCGGACCTTTAACACTCAGTAGGGGTACTTCAAATCAAACTGTAATACAAATAAAATTATAGGAATTAATATTATCGGCACATGCTTTATTTTAACAAGTTTGGAATTTTTTGGGATTTAAAACCTCCCAAAAGTTTGCACTCAAATATCGAAAGACATTTCAAAATAAAAAAAATGGTGCTTCTAACATCTAACGTTCAAAAACTATACATTGGATAATTTCTCATTATTGATAAACACCCTCAAAAGTAGTTATAATTTTTAAACAGTACATTACCATGGAAATCTTTACAAAATCAGCTCTACCTCCCACTACATTTAAATTGACTCACAGCGCTACCTGCTGTTGTGGGGGAGGCTAGCTATGCTAAACTGGATAACCACCTAGCAGACAGGGGTTGATTTTGGTTTTGGAAAAGGGAATAAACGTATTATGTCCTTCAAACCTTGCCAGGTAACAAGTATTAATATCACACATGATCTAGGTACAACATTTAACCACGACTAGCCCGAAATCGACAGAACCAGCCTGAAAATGAATTAAATCTGAAACGATCGTATGAAACTCTACGGAGCATAGCTGTGTAGTTGTCGCACCTGTTCGCAGCTGGCAAATACTACGCTATTGTTGTCCCGTCTGAGTTTGAGGTGCTTGACTTAGCAAAGGGTTAATAATGGCGGAAAGATTTTGCCAAATGTTATGAGGAATTTTCTTTTCTTTGTAGGATATATTTGTTTGTACTTTTAAGACGTGTAAAAGGTTTTTAGAAACAGTCGACAAGTGTTGAGACCATGTACAACTTTTAATATTTCTTTATCTTGTCCAAAGTGATTATTGCATATAACTACTTACCAGATACTCCTTGATAAGTTTGTCCACATCCTCCCCAAGGTACACAATAAGGGACTTCAGCAGGCACTCTCTCTTTAGATTTACCTCAAGACTCTAGGTGAGAGCAAAAAAAGTACAAAATTATGCTGTTCAGTTTTACAACTTGATTAAAGATGCAACTGCCACACAATGCACATGGGTTCTTTGGTTAACAGTATTTTTTATTTACAAATGCTTTGAGTAAACCAGTTAAAAAGTCAGTCAAACTCAGAAGAGAAGCATGCCACATCTTCCAAAGTGTATTCTAACTCTACAAATCTCTGCAAATTTTATTTGATGTACTGAGCAAGTACATACATACCTGATCCAAAACTCTCAGTATGTTCTGGGTCTTCTCTCTGACAGCTCCTCCCTTGTTTCTGATGATATCAATCAGCTTGCTGTGGTGCTTGTCCAAGGAAGCCAGGAACCGCGGTTGAAGAGGAACAGTTGTAATCCTCATGAATTCAGCATTGATCTTTAAAAAAACAAAATAGCACATACAAGATGTGGTGTGTAAGATCTTATTTTTGACATCTAGGGCCTAAAGATGCATTATGGCTCATTAGCAGGTTTCAAATGGTAGGGGAGAATATTATAGGACTGAACTACTGCAATGGATTTACAAAAAAGTTACTTACCTCATCCATTGAGAACAATGCGGGCCACCTGACTTTAAAGTCCTCCACTCCTAATTTCTTCTCCACAATTTCATGTCTCCGCAGTGGAAAAGTCTTGACCATTTTGTCCTTTATCAGTGCACGGTTGTTTCGTTTCATCACCTCACTTAGAAGTAACAGTCTCTCCTTTTCCAACTTGTCTCTCCAGTTGGAATGTCAGGTATGTGGTTGGCCTCTCCTCTCTTAGGTCTCTTTACTTTTTTTGCTGGCAATGCATCCTCTGGAGCTTTGGACTTAAGTGAATTTGCAAGTAATTCAGAACACCCAATGCCCTTCAACTGAGTTCGGTAGTTGCCCATTTTGGTCTTCAACCGCTGCTTCCACCCGTAACAACCGTTGTATGAACCAGGTTCAGAGAGACATGGATGCTTCTTGACAAGTGCTTCGGCAACATCACTGAAGTCAGAATCTGTTGGGTAGGTCTTGTACTTGAATATCTCTTCAGCTACCTTTTCCAGAATATCAGATTTTGTTTTTGAACTAGGTGTCAATCTTGTCATGTTTGACCTATACACCACATTCCCCTTCTCTAACTGCAGTTCAGTGTCATAGGAGAACGTTGGTATCTCTCTTGGCCACATCTGAGTTCTTGAAGAGACAGAGCTGGAAGGTGTGGAAAGGAGCTTTGTGTCATCTGATTGAGTTGACAAATCATCACAGACAGTAAGATTAAGTCCTTGGCTGCAATCATCAATTTTTGGGATGACCTCAACAGTTGCCAAATCCTCAAGTTCAGCAGTAGATGTCAAGTTCACTAGCGCATCTCCAAAGTCTCTGTCTTGGTACTGCAGTCTGAAATTACCATTAAACCCACACACTTTCCGGACTTAAACTGCTCCATTGTCTCTGGAATTCCATCAGGCAGAATTAGCTTCCTGGTGTCATCAGGATTCAAAACAACCCGCAACTTGACTGGCCTTTTCACTGCCATGTCCGCCCATCAAAAAAAATCTAGTAAAAACAGGAATAAAAAAAACATTAGTATTAGTTGTATGGTCCATAACTTTCATCTAATTACTACTCACCAATTTTATGATTAACAGTCCCACTAATCACTATTATAGTGATAAAGAGAAGTTTTACACTTTCTGAATTTCCCATACATTTGTGTCAAAAGTCAAACTGCTATGGCCTTAAAGCCTTGTCTTATTTACATTATGAGAGGACAGCAAAATAAAGCAAAACAAGGAATTTTCAAACCTTTCCAATCCTACACTCATTCATATTCAACCTTATGCATGTATGTACTGTATCTCTTCAGAGAGATGAGGCGCCGTCCATCAACCAGAGGGTAGGGATCTGTCAGTTCATGCACCCCAACAAGACTTAGTTCCCTAGCAGTAGATAGGACTAAGTAATAAGCTCTGTATTGTTCCAGGTACCAGGCATCCCATTTTTTGACAATGAAAATTAGTCTCTCCTGTAGAACAATCATATGAACTATTTCCCAGAACTCTGGAAGTCCAGCCAGTGACCCATGGGCTACCACCATTCCAATCTTGTAGTTGAAGCCATCATAGGTTGCACTTTTTGCAAGGTTCACAGTGTCCACATGTTGATGTCTTTGCTTTACTGCCAATGCAATGTCGTCATTAATAACATCAAGGGGGAAGTTTTGAAACATCAGAAACCTCCAAAGATGGCTTAAAAAAGCTACACATGTGCAGATTATATGCAGTCTGAAATTGGTGCCTTTGAGCTAATATTCATTAGCTACAGTACATTTTTGTAAAAGTTTGTATGATGAATTACTCTTTTAAAGAAGCTATGTTTTGCTTCAAATCTCATAGTCCATAGTGCAACAAGGGGTCCAAACTGGCGTATTAACCCTGGATAATGCTCCAAGTAATGATGTTCGGGCCGAATTCTTTGATCAGGGAAAACTTCTTGGAATACTGTCCTGTGTTCAGATATCTTGAAGTCAAGATAACAAATAGAGTCCTCCGTCTGAAAAGGTGCAACAACCAGTTCTACAATGTCCTTTAATTCACAGAGTACTTGCCAGGCTGGTTCGTTTGAAGGAACTCTCTTCTCTGTAATCAAGAAAGGAAGAAATCTCAACAGGCTCCAATTCTCGTGTGCATTTCCTCCAATTGTTGTCTTTGCAGCATAGGTGAGGGGCACAAGATGGGGACAGGTTTGTCTTATCGGTCCACTTAAATGGAAATGTTGTTATTGCTTCATTTAAATTGGCTAACGTGAAATATTTTTTTGAAATTAACACAGTAAGACAAAGAGCAATCTCAGCAGGGATAATTCCTTCAAACAGATCATGAGCTATATCTGGGGGGAAACTCTGCGTCACACAGAAATATGACAGATTTTCTGACAGCGTACACTTCCTTTTAACACCAAAATGACTAGCCAGTGAATTTTCTTCAATAACTTTAAGATGAGCAGTATGGATATCCTTGCTTCTTACACAAAATGCTCCGGATTTGACTTCTGTTGTTTGAATGTCTACATTTTCTGCTGTACAAAATCTGCAGACATATTTACCTGCAAAACTTTCCACAAAACCTGTAATACCATGGGCTCCGAGATTGTCTGCTACTACACAATGAACAAAGCCTTTCAGAAATTTCCCCAACTTGGCAATGAACAGTCCTTGTTGTTCTAATATAATAAGATCATCTTCTAAGGGCTTCAAAACACTGTCAAATCCATAGCACTTAACATCCTCAGTATGAATAAGTGCAGCTAAATATATATTAGAAAGCGATGAGTGACAACTAGCAGGCAAGATCCCCAATGCCCAATAAACACCACAAATGTTATGTTTTTTTCTGAAGGTACCAAGGGGATTACATATTTCAAAATCATCTACATATAAAATAAGTGAAATAGCACACTCCTTTGACAACTGCAAATTTTCTCTGTAATTATAAAAAGACTTATACAGAATTTTATCAGATTGAATTTGATATGAAGATTTTAAATTAGTTGCTTTGTCCAAAAAAGTTTCACAACTTAGAATCTGCTGTAAATATTTTAGAATAGAGATATACTGAAATTATTTTTTGTTTTGTGAGTTGAGCACAAGTTCTACAGATTCTACAATATTAAAATGTTTTTTGAAGTAAGTCTTTCGCTTCCAGACAGTGGAAAGAGGGCCACGGCCACTACAAGAAGCAGTGATTGGATTTGACTTACAGAGAGTAGATGCTAGGTCTTGCAGGAGAGTTTCATCTACTTGACAGTTACTATTCTGTAAGTGCTGAGCTAAGGTTTGATGGATAAGAGGGACAGAAGCAGTGCCTATTAAATAGTCAAACTCTTGCAAAAGTTAATCAACGGCCACACTAGAAACAAGATAAATCTGTTCTAGCTTTAGTAAAAGGGAGGCAACTTTGAGCTCAACATTACATGTCAAGTCATTTAAATCCTGCACATCAAAACTGGAATCACCCAAGTTATCTGTACTTAATTCATCTAAGGGCTCAGTACCAACACTATCTATCTGGATACTGCTACAAGGACTTTCAACAGAAAGATTTACGCTTGACCCTTTTTTCTCAACTACTTCAGGCTTTAGGTCAGTTTCAGAACAATCCTTATGATTTCTGCTTCTGTGAGTTCGGAACAAACCATAAACATTTGTTTTGTAAGAACACCCCTGAAACACGCAAACTACCGTTTCACTGTTCAGGTGTTGCGCTATATGTTGAAAATAGTCTTTTAAATTTGAACGTTGATTGCAACTGCATAAAAGACATTTAAATGTGGTAAGTTCCGTTTGTGAGGATTGCTGATGACATCTTGACAAGTGGCTCAAAAGTGCATTCCAAGTTTTGCAGGTACATGGACAGTTGAAATAGATGCAGCAATAGGAATGGTGACGTCCATAATGTCTATGTTCAAGCTTATAATGTTTAAGTAGCTCAGATCTTCGTGAAACAGATGTACCACAGTCTTTGCATTTCCACATTCATCAGAAGACTAGGAAAGAAAGAAAAGTAGACCCACCTTACCAATTTGCCACTTAATACAGTTTACATGATGCAGAATGGTACATTTGCAGTTTATATAAACAGTTATGTTTTTGTCATTTACTTCAGCAGGAAAGCAATGCCTTTTTAAAGCAATGATATTTCATTTTACTAGTTCATTAGTTGTAGAGGTATCATTACTTGTCTCCATATGTCCCTCCTTTGCAATTATTCAAAAGCTGTAATAAGTGAATAGGTTTATACAGTATGAAACACAATAAACTGATGTTCTTACAATTACTGCAATCATTTAAATGAATTGTAAGGTTACTTAAACTGCATGAAATGACTTACTATTTATTTAATAGTTTATTGCCTGGTCAAATGAACTTACTGTAAGGTGGGTAACTGTGATATTTGTTTTGACTAGAGATGTGAGGAGACACTCATACTGCCAGTCACTATAATACAAATGTAACTAAAGCAATTTTAATTACTTTATTACTAATAGATATTACATTAGTATTAGTATATGTAAAAATATATTAGGCTATCGGCCGCATCTCTATTTTGGGTTTTTAATTCGTAATTAAACATACATGCAAATGTTCACTTAATTCCCGGACTTACCAAATTCAGTAATGGCTAAAATTGTGACCTTTTCAGGAAACAGCAAACCTGTAAAGACAAAGAAAAAGGCAAGATTTCACATTTAGTTTTACATGGGGATATTAGCATTATCCATAATTGTCACTAAAAACTATCAATTACATCAGAAATATTGGCAGTAGTATACTGACATATTATAGAATTAAACATAAATTCCTTTTTAATAAGTACTCATGATGAAAGAGCAAGAGGACCAAAGTTATGATTTCCCTCAAAGCAAAACTGTAAGTCTGGATTAAAAAGTCTCTATGGCACAGAAAATGGTCACCTATTAATCCCTCTGTTGCTAAACTGAACAGATGCACAGGACGTCTTTAAGTGTCATGAATCACTAAAACTAGTTAATTAAAAGTTGTTTGGTGCTTGAGCGGAGCTCCGACTGCGAATTCCAACTCATTGAACTGAAATACTCCCGTTTATAATTCTGGATGTTTTTTTTCCATCGACTTTTAAAAGAAAATTGACCAGGGTTCATTTTATTAGACATTAGCCGACACGTTAAATTGCTGTCGGATTAGCACAAACAGACCACGAGCTGTGGCACGTTAAACATATCTGCGGTTGATTAAAGACAAGGCGGGCAGGCAAACGTCTGTGACCACAGTCAAACTAACGTTACGTTTTTATTTGTTAAATACACGTTTTAGTAATTAGTTCTTTAGTCTTTTACTCCAAAGGTTTATGCCACTTACAGTAACATGCATTTAAGCCGTGAAATGCGACAAAATGTCGACATTGACGAATTTTACCTTCTTTGCCTCACTTTGCTCTGCAAAGGTCTGGTCACCCTAGCATGGAAGGACCTGCAAATTTTTAAGGGCTATAGCTGCAGCATATTAAATACACATGAAAATTTGTAATTTTAATGGCATGGGTTACACATTTGAGCCTGTGAGGGACAGGCCTGTAGTGTCTGACTACCACATGGAGGACGATCAGTTTCAGGCTCCACCTTCAGTACAGGATCGTTTGGGGGGAAGTGACTGGTGTGTGTGTGTGTGTGTGTGTGTGTGTGTGTGTGGGCGGGCACTGGCGGAGCATGGACACTGCAACGGAATCCATCTGTTGCAGAGAGGTCAATCTGGACCATTTGTTGATGAGTATACAATGCATCACAATGCATAGGTCATTTTGGATGCTGTGCAGTGAGAGAGAGGTGTTGGAGGTGGCTATGCTTTCTCTGAGGGATGTCCGAGCTGAGACGCTGGAGCGGCCCATAAGTAGCAGGCATATAACACTTTATTTTATTAATTGCCAACTGGGCTAGGCTAGGTTTACTTTTTATATGCTTTTCTCAGACTGTTTAGGTTGACAGCTTACCGACAGTTCACTCTTTGGGCGAGGGGGTATTTGGGAAGGAGGAATAGGATTCCGATCCCATCCTGTGCAGTCATCATCAGGGACAGGCCTTGACATTAACTTTTTGAGGCACTTGTCCTTCGGACAAGTACATTTACGTTTCACTTGTCCATGCATAAGTTTCACAAGTTCACAAAATTGTGTTTTGCTATTGCAGAATTTGAACAAACCGTTCAAATACTTTGACTATTGACTCAATATCTCAAAGTCGATACTTTGAGATATTGAGTCAATATATTGAGATTGTAAATCAATATTTTAAATGTTCTTATTGGTTTGAGATTCTTTGTCAATATTCTGAGTTACTAAGCCAATATATTGAGATTCTAAGTCAATATTTGAAATTTTCTCATTACTTTGAGATTCTTAGTTTATATTCTGAGATACTAAGTCAATATTTTGACCAGAGGTAGTGGTGACTTGAACTTCTACTATATCTAAAATAATTTTGTAGACATAACAATGGATTTTGCCACTAAATGTTGGTGTTAACTGTTTAACAATAACTTACTTCACCAGTAAGTTCCTGTTAAACGACAAAAACAACCACTGGATAGGAAAAAGGGTATTTTACAAGAACTTTGAATGCAGCACGATGCGGGCGGGGCGAATTTCAAGTGAACGCAACATCTGTGTTTTTCCAACAACAGCACATATGTCAATGCAACAGCAGCGGCACACTGTCATACGTTCCTCTCCAGTGAAATACAGACACACTTTTACACCGTTTAGCTGTCAGCATTTTAACTGTTTACTCCAGCTGCTAGTTAACGATAGGCTAACGTTACTTACTGTTGAGTGTAATGTAAATTAGCGTAACATGCGGCGATGTTTAGGTTGCCTCTAACGTCCGTTTTCGGAGCATCCGAGAGAAGCGCAGGCATCTAAGTGGCACCGCGTTGCAAGTTTGCTTATGTTATCGTGTCTGAAGGTGCTGAAAGTGGAAATAGTGTTAGGGTTATTGGCATTATTTGAGCAGCTTTGCAGTTGCCATGGAGGTCATGGTAGTCATGGTTGCAACCTGTGGATTTCAGTTCGTCCACGAAGGCCTCGTTAAGAGTGGAAGGCTGTACAGCACTGCTAGTCAAAATGGGCATTGCTGGAGATTTATGTTGCATACTGGCTCCAAACATGCCTTCAAACCAATTTTGCAGAGCAGGGATGATCATACCACTTAGTCTATACCTTTTACCGGTAAATTCTGCTTGACCTTTCTTATTAAAAAGGAATCTTGTATCACTGTATCCTGCCTTATCGACTGTTATCTACCGGACCGGTAGATAACAGTCGTTAAGGCACCGGTGCCGTATTAGCACCGGGTCTCTCCTTTTCTGTCAACAATGTGGCGAGGAGGTAACGTTAAGGCGGAGTTAGTTAGCAAGCTAACGTTAGCTAACTAACACCGGTAGGTTCACCATGCTTTCATGCTGCATTGCTTACAAAGAACAAGCTGAACAGGGGGCTGGGTCTAACGTTAGCGGTCCGCTGACCGGGATTGCAGGGGAAAGAAATTATCGTTTGAAATCGGTAACATAGACGTAATGAGTGGCACATGACGTGAACTAACATGGCATTTTAGTTTGTTTGAGTTTTAACTTGTCCAGTTGGACAAGTAAATTTGTCTTCCACTTGCCCTACAAAAAATCCACTTGTCCCGGACAAGCGGACAAGCCTTAATGTCGAGCCTTGAGGGATATTTTCCCCTCAGCCCAATATCAAGGATTCGAGTATGCTTTGGACTTGTAAATAAAACGTATTTGACACAATTTGTCAGACGCATCATGTACTCATTGATGTTTTCAACACATCTGTCTCCCATGTTGGGAATTCGTAGGGTACAGATTCAATCATTGGCAAATTATCAAAGATGTTTTATCAATATTAATAAACTTATGAATATGGTTATTAATAACTTTATCAAATCGACAAACAATCAAAACGGGGCACCACCCTGCAAAGTCAGGGACCAATAATCAAACTGTGAAATAGTCTCATTAGGTGGTATTCCTTTAAAGGAACAAAAGGAAGAGTGAATTCGAGCACTGACCTGTGTTCAACCAGCAATTATTACAATAAGTACACAAATAATCACAGACAACTGCTAATTATAGTAGAATTTATTAACTTCTAAACTAAACTAAATTATCAATGGCCGATCAATAATTCTTCGATCAATTAAAACCAATATACCCTTTTTAATCTACAACAAAACAAAGCAAAAAACAAACCAGCATGTCTCTGTGAGACACTGTGTGTGTGTGTGTGTGTGTGTGTGTGTGTGAGAGGGAGAGAGAGAGTGGTAGAGTGCGATGAGAAGGGGGGTGACGCAACCCGGGGTTGCTCGGTCACGCACAGATTAGCCGTTAGCTCATTGAGGCTAAGCTATGTGTTTTTTTATTTAGTGTTATTTAGCCTCAAGAGGGCGGTAGTGGGCTGCAACGCCACGTGACTAAGCTAGTCAGTTAGCTCTCAAACTAACATGTTGCTGACAAAGAGGGACACGCTAAACTACTTCGCTATGTGCTAGCTGTGTAGCTATTTGACATAAGTGACTCGCTGTTGGCCAGCTGTTCACTTGGGCGTGTGTATGTCCGTACATGTGTGTGTGCGTGTGTTAGTGATAGAGGAAAGGAAGCCCCTTAGGAAAGGAAAGGCACTTTGAAAAACCTGATTATCTCACTCAGTACAATAACTTAAACTCTGTGAAAGGGGAGTTAGCAGGTAGCAATTACAGTTTTAACAAGCTAGCTGCAATATTCAACACAACATATCAACAATGCACCGTGATCAGAGTACATTCACAGAAATAGATTTGACGCGGAGGTCACAATCATAGATTAATAAATCACACGCGCAACAGTAGAACTTACCCAGATAGCAATGAGTCGGCGGACCACCGGCGGTGCTCCAGAGGCAGTAGAAGCGTCAGAATGGCGTAATCGCAAACACGTTTGCCGGCGCACCGCCAGCGGCAGCCGCTTTTTAAAAGCGCCACCTTCCTACCACCTTTGTTCAGAGGTCGGCTCACGGGCCGACCGCCGTTCCGCCGCCCTTCTGCGGCCCGTCGGAGGCAAACGCTATTTTCGAGCGATCTGTCGCCGCTTATTGTATATTTAACCCCTTGACGCCTGAATTTATTCACAATTATATAAACAAAATATTATGTGTGTTTCTGGCTCCAAGCTGATGCTAAATTAAGTTAAGATTGTTAATTTGTCTATAGCATATGGAATAGATATAAATTTAGGTATGATGCAAATTAGCGACAACAGGCATTATGGTAAAATTCTTTACAAAATGGTAAAATTAATAAAACACATAGTAGATTTCATTCATGTCACAAAGTTGTTAGAACTTCTAAACTGTAAATGACAAATACATGGATCTTGACAACGGCAAGAAAGAAAACACTCTCCTACTCCCTAACATTGACAGTAGTTTCTTTAGGGGTAGGGTTAGGTTTAGGGGTAGGATTAGGTTTAGGGGTAGGGTTAGGGTTAGGGTTAATTTTGCTTACGTGAACCGGATGTATCTCCCACTCCGACCGGTCCTACGAGAAACCAGTGCATGCAAAAGGTTCCTAGGTATGTATCGAATGTAAACAAACCGGCATTAGGGGGAATACACACGCTATCTCGCCTGCAGTCAGAATGGAAGGGGTTTGATGCAAATTAGCGACAGTCGGCGTTAAGGGGATATATACAGTACAGGCCAAAAGTTTGGACACACCTTCTCATTCAATGCGTTTCCTTTTTATTGACTATTTACATTGTAGATTCTCACTGAAGGCATCAAAACTATGAATGAACACATATGGAATTATGTACTTAACAAAAAAGTGTGAAATAACTGAAAACATGTCTTATATTTCAGATTCTTTAAAGTAGCCACCCTTTGCTTTTTTATTAATAAGGGAAAGAAATTACCCCCGACAAAGCACACCTGTGAAGTGAAAACCATTTCAGGTGACTACCTCATGAAGCAGTATGATGGATACTGCAAAAATGGATACTGCACAGATACCTCTTACTATGGAACTAGCAGCTTTTTCTGCGAGTTGAACTCCCTCTGCATCAACAACGTGCCCTGAGACGGTGAACATCAGTTGGCTTCAAGGTGAGCAGAAAGGGACATTGGATTCTGTTTACAGACCCACTGTGGTTTAGTTAGCAGCTAGTAACGCATTATTATCGATCTGTGATATTGTCGGAGTCATGATTTATTTATATAGTCTATGGTCGGAGTGGTAGTTCCCTAGGTTGGATCGTTTGGTATCTAGCTTGGTTTTGTGACTCAATTTCAATTAATGCCCAGTGTGTCAGTCTCAGTTTTGTTGAACGCTATAAAGCCTACATGTTAGGCTTTATTTGTGCGTGTAAGTGAATATGTGTGATATATGTGTTTTGTGTATGTGACAACGTTACATCCAGCCCTTTGCCTAGTATGCTGGATAACAGCTAAACATACTTCTCTGTCCTCTGCCTGACGTGAGCGTGTCAGCACCCTATCTCTGCGGTAGATAGCATTGGTGGTGTTAGTACATGCCGTTGGTCTATCGGTCTGCCCTGTACTGTAACCTGAAAAGTTGTCCATTGACGGAATGGCCTCAGGTTTCAGTCTGTTGGACTTAACCCTCACCATTGACCCCATTGTATCGAAAGTACAGCTCTCTAAATAGTCTGTCGCTAAAAAATGCTCACTACAGACTTGAAATCCAAGGGCTGTCGGAGGGCTAGCCAGTTTTAAGGCAGCTAGTCATGAGTTGAGGACTGGTTTCCTTGTCAATGGTAGCCTGTGGAAATGCATCGTAACCCCAGCTGCCTTAGCCCTATACAATTCATTACTTCAGCCAGGGGCAATACAGCATGAACTCCTAGACCTGTTGATTTCCGTTTCCTCAGCCATGTCAGCTAGCCTCAGACTCTTTACATGCTATGGCTATGCTGCTAGTGCTAGTTAGCCACGGAGTAGCTTATCATGCCAGTGACGTAGCCAATTGTGGAATTCCAACATGGCGGCACCCATGTAACAACAACACTTTCAACGTACCATTTTATCCCTTTTAACAAATTCAGCCATTGTTTTAGAAGCTTAAAAAGTTGGCTAAAATAGTTTTTGATCAGCTCCGACTGTTGGCGGACTGTATCGTTGGTTCCCACATGTGTAGTGATTGAAACAGGTAAGTGTCCAGAACAAACCAGGACGAGAGGCCAATTACAAAATATGAATTGAGTTTATTCACAAAGTTGACATAGATAAAGAACACTAAGAGGAAAAGGCCAATAAGGCCAGCATAAAACTACACAGTAACAACTTTAACGGGGAAAGTGCAATGGCATCAACACAATCACTTATATAGCAAATAATGCACCGGAATAATAGAAGCTAGTGATATGCCTCAGGGCCCAATAAACACAATAAAAGAACAAAAGAACAAATTAGCACTACACACTTTAAAACATTAATTCCATGCAAGGAGTAATAGAAAACAACACCTCAAATCACACTAATAGGCAATAAGGGGCCTCCAAAGCTATATCTGAGCCTATAACCAGCTTTAGAATTGCACAGCGCCGGTCAGTGATATTGCACTTTACCCTTTAATAATAATAATAATAAGAATAATAATAATAATAAAAATGAAATAAAACGAACAAACCCAACTAAGAAAGAAAACCAATTGTACTAATAATTGCCCGTTACTATAAATAAGGGTGGGGAAAAAACAATGACAGACAATATTGCATTCAAAAACAGACCTATAACAAATCAAAACAATATTAGTCCATTTTTCAGCATATTTTAGGACACAGTATAAATAATAAATAATTCATAAAATCGTCGGACAGTCTGCCGTACCTTTAAGTCATTTACGTTTCATTCAGACCAGCAGTATGTTTTAATGTCGTTTTGACCGGTACTAGAAAGAAAAAACAAAAACACACTGAACATCTCAATTATATTCTACTATATTTAATAGATTTCACGGTTCATAACTTACAATCATTATCTCCGCTCCAAGTTTGGGCTCATCTGAACAGCTGACTGGATTTGTTTTACAGCGCACCTATAGCCTATGGCAACCTGTATTCTGTCACTGCAGTCTTCTGCACTCTATGAAAACAAATGCATTTCCTAATCAAACAACTTTTCTTACACTTCTTATGCTGTAGAGGTTTAAATGAAAACGGCACCTACCACAAGGCAAAATGTTTGGCCGTCGCACATGTACACCCCGTTGCACTTCCTGACTTTGCGGGTCGATAGAGACAAAGAGAGAGAGAGAGCGCAACTTACCGGTGTCCCTAAATAACCTCCGCCCTCAACAGGGCCATGACGTCACACCCATTACACATGGACAATGATCCTTTTTATGGAAGTCGGGAGTGAAGGCAATAGATCCCAGAGTTTTTCCCAGGTGACAGTGACCGTGGCACTGGGAAGACAGTGTGTAGCTGCATTGAAGAAATGTACGCTCCTGATAATGGAATCACTGACAATCCACTTAGTAGGGGAGAAAAGCGGATGAGGGAATGAAGACTGGGTGCTAACAGCACCGTGGGTGGACCAAACAGGGAGGTGTAGTGGTGAAAAAATGGGGTCCGACTTGAGAGAGTGATCCTCCGCTGGCACTGGGCGAGAGAGACTTCCAGATCGTCTGATCATTTCATAGTCGTCAGATTCATCTACCAACCCTTATAGAGCTTGCTCAGGTTTGCTTTGGACCAGCTCTTAGTAATACTGTTATAGTTTTAGACTGTCGGGGGAATTCCTTTGACAGACTGAGCTCCTCTCTCTTCTCTCTTTCCATCCGTCCCAGAAGTGCTTGTTACTAACTTAGCTCTGGGGAGCTTATTCCCCAGATTCCTTATGTTTTTTCACCCTGCAATTTTCCTTGGATTAGGGTAAAATCATGGTTGCAGCTGTCACCGTGGTCCTGCTATGCCCTAATACACCCTGCTATGCCCTGCTACACCCTGCTAAACCCTGCTACATCATGCTACGCCCTGCACCCCCAACCAGCACTGTCAGACGCCGCATACCAAGATCCTGGGTCTGTCCAAGGTTTCTCCCTAAAAGGAAGTTTTCCGCACCACTTGAGGTTTCTGCCTAAAAGGGAGTTTTTCCTCACCACTAAATGCTTGCTCTTGGGGGAATACTGGAATTGTTGGGTCTTTGTAAATTATAGTGTGGTCTAGAATTACTCAACCTGTAAAGTGTTTTGAGGCCTTTTTTTATTGCTCTATTGTTCCTCAGCTTCCCTGTCTCTCTCTCTCTCTCTGTATCTCTCAGTGGGATTCCCGGGAAGAAGTGTGGGACCATCATCTTCTCAGCTGAGGAGCTCAGTAACTGCCGGGTTAGTATCACATCATACTCAGGACACTGTTGCTCAAGGCACACACACACACACACACACTGTAATATAAACAGTCCAAGACAGAGGTCAGAAAGAGAAGCACTACAGTCTGAATTCATGACAGTAACGTTCTGTGTTTACATTTTTAACTTTGCCAAGTGAATTGAAATGAGCACACAGACAGAATTATTTCTTTATTTGCATCAAGTGGAGGAAAAGTGAATTTATACTTTTCAAAGTGATGTTGAGTGATCATGAGCTCATAAATTATGTATCCAGTCTTTCACAGTTCACTTTTTCTTGCTGTGGTGGGTAAATAATTGGACACTCCAATCAAAGAGAAAAGCACGTGCAAGCCCACACGCTGGCACGCGCACGCACGCACGCACGCACGCACACACACACACACACACACACACACACACACACACACACACACACACACACACACACACACACACACACATATAGTATGCACATTTGAATGCGAGCATATGAAATTCCATCCATGTTGTTAAGTATTTGAAGCAGTTTGCTGTAATGTATACACATAATTAAGTTTTACCTTCCTCATACTATATCATGCATATAAATGTGAGGAAGGTGAAAGTCACTATAGCTATAGCAGTGGTGATGGTATACTGCAGAGTCCTTGAGGGCTTCAGAACTTAAAGTTTACATTCACATTTATTAGTTATGGTTCATGAGGCCTGTTGGATTTCCTGTACAAATGCCTCTGTCTGGTTAGTTTTATTTCAATATATCAGTTTTAAGGTTTTAGGTATAATAACAACCTAGACATTAGATTTAATCTAGATGCCTAACATCTAGATTAAAAAGTATAAAAGTATAAAAACTGCCTGCAGTGTGTACGGGAAAAACGTAACTAAAAAGAAATGAACTGTACACCTCACAAACTCTCAACCCATGTCAAACTGAAGAATATATTTAAATTATAACAATAACTAAAGCTATATCTCTGGCCTGTTTTAAGCCTCTTTTAAAAACCTTAAACCACCTTTATACATTAGCCTTTATGTAAAAGGCTGCACCCCCTTTATGCTGTATATTAAATAGAATTTGTATTTTGTAATTTATGTGTTCTTATTTATTTCTTCATAGGTATTGTGCATGTGTGTGAAGCACTTTGTAACTGTGTGTTTTTAAAAGTGCTATATAAATAAAGTGTAACTTTCTTAGTTACTATATACACAGGCTGCCAACTTTTCAATTTAGTTGAGATATTAGATTTGACGTGGTTATCTGAACAGGATTACAATGAAAATGTCAGCAAACCACTGAAGGATAACATTGATTAATTTAATTTATGCAACTTTAACATTGACATTTTCAATGTGTTACAATATCATTTGAGCTTTCCCTTTACAGTTTATGCCGCAACATGACCAGTTATGCATTTGTTGTTTATTGCATGAAAAAATTAATGCATTGTCATGTCTCGTCTCTGTGTCAAGTTTTTATTTTAGTTTGTTTCGTGTTTTCTGTTAGTTTTCCATTTTCTGTTTTGAAACTTACTTCTCGTCTCATTTCAGATCTGTTGACTTCCTGGTCTTTGTCCTCCTTTCCGCCTGTTGGATTACCTGTCCCCGCCCCTATGTGTAGCACCTGCATCTCATTGTCCTTCCTGTCTTGTGTATTTAAGTTCAGTCTTCCCCTTACTTCCTTGTGTGCCGCCTTCGAGCATTTTTCCCTGTTTCCTGTGTTCCTGATTCCCTTGGATTTTTTGACTACTGCTTGTTTTTTGGATTTCCCTTTGCCTGTCGTTACTTGGACACTGTTGGCTGTAAGTTTTAATAGTGCTCTAATAAAACCATTGATCTTCTACTTACCTGAGTTGAGATTTGTGGGTCCATTTCCTGGTGTGCGTGATAGAACGATCTCGCCACTAAGATGGACTCCGCCAACTAAAATATGGGAGGACAGAAGCTCTGGCAATTAAGGTTGACAAGCGTTGTGAAAGAGAGAGGTTCGACTCCAAGGGTTCTCCAACTGTTTGTTAAGGCAGAGAAATGTGAGTTTCATGTTCCCAGGGTGTCCTTTCTGGGATATGTGGTGGCCGAGCGAGAAGTGAGCATGGATCCAGAGAAAGTCAAAGCGGTCAAGGATTGGCCTGTTTCCACCAACCGCAAAGAGGTTCAACGTATTCTGGGGTTTGCTAATTTCTATAGAAAGTTTGTCAGAAACTTCAGTTCTGTTGCTGCTCCATTACATGAATTTACCTCATCCAAGATTAGGTTCGAGTGGAATTCTCGGGTGGACTCAAGGAGCGTTTTGTGATGGTTCCAGTTCTGATTTTACCTGACCCCGGTCGACAGTTCGTGGTGGAGGTAGATGCCTCCAATGTCGGCCTGGGTGCAGTCATCTCTCAACACCTTCCCACGGATGGTAAGCTACATCCTTGTACTTTTGTCTCCCGTAAACTGTCCCCTGCAGAAAGAAATTACGATGTGGGTAACCGGGAGCTGCTGGCAGTCAAGGTGGAGCTGGAAGTGGAGACACTGGTTGGAGGGGGCGGAGCACCCATTCTTGGTTTGGACGCGCCACAAGAATCTGGAGTATCTACAATCTGCCAAACAACTGAACTCTCGTCAAGCCAGGTGGGCCCTGTTTTTCAACCGGTTCAATGTTACCCTGTCATATCGTCCTGGTTCCAAGAATGTCAAACCCGATGTGTTGTCTAGACTAACTCAGACTCGTCCCCCAAGTCCGAAGAAACCATCCTCCCAGTATCCTGTGTTGTGGGTGCTGTCTCGTGGGAGGTTGAGGAGAGGGTTAAACGAGCTACTGTTGACCTACCTGTCCCGGTCGGCTGTCCGTTTGTCCCTCCCGAGCTTAGGTCACCGGTCATCCACTGGGCCCATTCTAGCTCTCTGTCCTGTCATCCGCAAGTCAAGAGAACTACCTTCGTGGTTCAGCTGTTCTGGTGGCCTGCTGTTGGAGAATCTGTGAAGGAGTACGTGGTGGCCTGCCTTGTGTGTGCTCAAAACAAATCTTATCAGCCACCAGCGGGATTACTCCATCCCCTCCCTGTGCCCTCTCGACCCTGGTCAGATATATCTCTGGACTTCGTCACAGGTTTGTTGATAGATTTTCCAAGATGGTTCACTTTGTTTCTCTACCTAAACTCCCTTCCATCAAGGAGATGGCAGAGGTTATGCTTCATCATGTATTCAGGTTGCATGGACTTCCTAGAGATGTCGTGTCTGATCGGGGCCCCAAGTTCATCTCTCGTTTCTGGAAGGCATTCTGCAACCTTCTGTGAGTTTGTCTTCTAGTTACAACCCCCAATCAAATGGCCAGTCTGAGGGGATCAACCATGTGTGAGGTGGGCCTTCGCTGCCTGTCTTCCAGGAATCCTGCCAGTTGGAGCAAACAGCTAATTTGGGTGGAATATGCTGCCCTACTCCTCCACCGGCCTCACTCCTTTCCAGTGTGTGTATGGATACCAACCCCCCGGCTCTGGAACAGGAGGTGGGAGTTCCCTCAGCCCAAGCATTGGTTCGCCGGTGTCGGCGGACGTGGATCAGGTCCTTCTACACAAGTTTTGTTATACAAGAAGCCTGCAGATCGCTGGAGGTCCAAGGCTCCAACCTATACAGAGAGTATGGCTGGCTACCCGGGATCTTCCCCTTCGCGTTGAGAGCCGTAAGTTGGCACCCCGGTTCATTGGTCCATTTCCTGTCAATAAAGTTATTAACCCTGTTGCTGTGAGACTGAAGTTACCTAGGACCATGAGGTTTCATCCGACCTTCCATCTGAGCCGTGTGAAAGCTGTTCAAGAGAGTCAGCTGGTGCCTAAGGCTCCCCCTCCTCCGCACATCATTGATGGAGGCCCTGTCTATACCGTGAAGAGGCTTCTTGCTGTCAGAAGACAATACCTTGTGGACTGGGAGGGGTACGGGCCCGAAGAAAGGTCCTGGGTGTCAGCCAGCAACATATGAGATCCTGAGCTTATATGTGAGTTCCACTAGCAACACCGTGAAGATCCTGGGCTGTCTGGAGTCGGCCTTTAAGGGAGGGGTACTGTCATGTCTCGTCTCTGTGTCAAGTTTTTGTTTTAGTTTCGTGTTTTCTGTTAGTTTTCCATTTCCTGTTTTATTTTGAAACTTACCTTCTTGTCTCATTTCAAATCTGTTGACTCCTGGTCTTTGTTCTCCTTCCCGCCTGCGTCCCCGCCCCTATGTGTTGCACCTGCGTCTCATTATCCCCCGTCTTGTGTATTTCTTGTGTATCCTTACTCCTGTGCGAGATCATCTGTTTTCCTTGTCTGCAGCCGTCAAGCATTTTTCCCTGTTTCCTGTGTTCCTGAGTTTCTGATTCCCTTGGATTTTTTGACTACTGCTTGTTTTTCAGATTTCCCTTTGCCTGTCGTTGCTTGGACACCGTTGCCTGTAAGTTTTATTAGTGCTCTAATAAAACCATTGATCTTCTACTTACCTGAGTTGAACATTTGTGGGTCCATTTCCTGGTGTGGGTGATATGCGTGGCATGAGAGCGGTCAATGCGTGAGAGTTGGCAGCCCTGATACACATGCAATGAAAAGTGAGCTGTGAATCTTGGGAGTTGTCTTTATTGTTAACCACCATTGTCAATGAAAATGTATCTGGTCACGGACTAGTCCATGTATTAAAGTTTTATTCGCGTTACGTTTATTAACATTTATTGATATGTCATTCTAATGAATGTTTTTCCAACATAATTACTTAGATTATATTTGTGGTGTTAGCTCAAACTACTAATTGGATCGATCTTGAAATCAGTTATATCAATAAATTAGGTCTTTACTGTATCACTGTGTTGCAAAGTAGCTTGTAATCAAGAAAAAAAAAATCTGTATTACTGCTACTGATTATAATTCTGTGACATTGTATGATTTACAATTACCCTCTAATCTATCATCTGGTGATGTGTTGTGATGAAAGTTATCTTAACTAGAGGGGTTAAAGGTTATATGACCTTATTGACATGCTCAACACATTCCATGGCATTTTTGGATTCATTTTGGATTTGAACATTGTTGGATAAGTGCATAACTTAAAAATATATAACAGGTATAGTCGTTTATAGAAATTTTATTGCAGAAATATTCCATATTATATCTTTTAAACCGTTTTCTTCTTCACCAATTTCTGTGCAAACCTGTGCATCTTATTCAAATCCAGGTTTCAGGCCAGATGGCTAGATGAAAATAAGCTAATTATGCATTCTAAACTCTTATGCCTCATTTCTATTGCATGGTTAGACTCAAATCGACTCAACTCACTTTTGGTACCATGTGCTTTTCTCTATTGAGTTTTCCACTGCAGATAGTACCCCCTCAGTGTAACTGTGATCCTCAGCTGATCGCTGCATGAAACTGCTGTGACATCCTCGTTAATGCAACTATAGCTGGATCCTTTCATCTGGGTCAAGTGAATAGGATATTGCAGCCACTATTCAGCCCAAGCGAAAAGACCGTAACTCAATTTTGGTCGAAAATGAGTTATTGTCATTTTTGGAACATTAAAGATCTGCTTTATCATGTGGCCAAATATCTTAAATCAATTATATTGTTTTGGGGAGAAAATTGTGTGTTGTCTTTGCCGTAACTTCAAAAGCCGTAGAAAAGCCAAGGCATCAGTTAACAAGTAACATCAGTTACGGTTCTTTGTCTTTGTTTCATGGCGCTTCAGAATGCTCAAATTGAGTTAAGGTACTCTATAAACGTGATGCCCGCGCTGCACACACACTCAGAGGACGACACTGACACGCAGCACATGTACCTGACAGGGAAAGATACCGCTACGCTCGTTACTGTAAGTAGGCTACAATCTATCTATCTATCTATAAATTGCAGGAATGTCTGTCTGTCTGTCTGTGTGTTATACGCATATCTCTCAAACCGTTAGTCCGATGGATTTCAAACTTGACAGGTGTCTTGCTACCGGCGCGAGTAAGTGCAGTGCCAAGTTTGGCGTTGCTTGGATTAGAAATGCAAAATATATTGTTAAATATATAGGTAAAAGAAGCATACATTGGCTTTTGCCGCTCTAGGCGCTGGCCACTCACCCTGAGGACCAGAGACAGAGAACAGTGGAGCTTTGGCAGCTAAAATGTGATATACACCTCAGACCCACAAAAATGTGCAAAGTAGCACTACTTTGGACTTTCTTTGACTTTGAATAAACAAACAACAATTCCCGAATTTAAAGGAGAATTCCGGTCGATTTCAACCTGTAGCTCTGTTGTTTGTAAATCAGGAGTACTGTCAGTAGCGAGAATAACAAAAACAAACTGTGCCGCCTACACAGAGTTATCCTCCTGCTAGATTTTGCACCCAACAGTCTTAAACAAGGCTTAAACAGGGCAAGTTTTAAACGTGTTTTTAGCCTCTAAACTGTTCAAAATGCCATTACAAGTGCTTAGCCATGTGCAGTTATTCCTTACGAGGGAACACAGCGAATTTGACTGCAGTAGATGTGACAGAAAGGCATAAAAGTTGTGTTAATCTTACCTCTGTTTATTTCCTGCTTTCCGGTCAAGTCCTCAGCAATCGAGTGCTTATCTCATACCTCATCCCAATATTCCAAAATGCATTTTTTCCACAAAAAAAACGATTTGCCGAGGTCCTGTCCCAGCCAGGTCTCATGGCAGTTCGTTATATAGTTACGTTATGTAATCTATTAAGTCGTGGACAGGACACGTAAGTGGCGTTTTTTTCGTGTGGCGATTACAAAATTGAAAGCAATGCATTTTAATGGGAAGCATATTTTGTGATCCCAGAATGCTGACGGTAGCGAGTACTATTGATAAGGCGAAAGGCCGCACAAGGAGGTTGGTTGGGGTGGTGGATGGGTCAGAAAACACAGGACTTCCACCCGGGAGACCGGGGATCGCGTCCCGCGTTCTTCTTTTTTCCTAACCATAACCGTCCTGTTATTGTGGCGTTTTATTTCCCCGTTGTGGCGTTTCATTCCCCCGTTGTTGTGTGCCCCTGCGCCCGTTGTTTTGTCCCGCGAGTAAGCGGCCCCGTCCCGTTGTTGTGTCCGGCGCCTCATTTCCCCGTTGTTGCGTCCCGCGAGTAGGCGGCCCCGTCCCGTTGTTGTGGCCGGCGTGCGGCGCCTCATTTCCCTGTTGTTGCGTCCCGCGAGTAGGCGGCCCCGTCCTGTTGTTGTGGCTGGCGTGCGGCGCCTCATTTCCCCGTTGTTGCGTCCCACGAGTAGGCGGCCCCATCCCGTTGTTGTGGCCGGCGTGTGGCGCCTCATTTCCCCGTTGTTGCGTCCCCCAGAGCAGGTTTGAAAAGCGTGACCTGTACACGTTCAAAAGTCGTTGCGTGTACACGAAAAAAACGTCAAAATCGTAACCTCTACACAAATTAATAAATCAAAATAACGTAACTATATAACGACCTGGCGTTGCCTGTCCATAGTAATGAGTATGTATCAACAGGCTGTAACCTGACACCAGAGTGAAGCAGAACTGACCTGCAGTTCAGGAGTTCAGCAGCTCATTTGCATAGGTAACCTAGCAACGGCGGAGCCTGCCTGTCGGCAGAAGCAGGGAGGAGCTCACAGACGGAGCTTGGAGTTAGATCAGGATTATATGAGAAAATGCTCCGAGTTTGTGCCTTTCCAAATTGCGGCAACCAAATGAAGAGATACTTGAGCTTGAGCTTTCACCGTCTACAACCTCCGCAGCCGGGAGATTTTACAGTTGTGGCTGGTTGCACTTGATGCGGGTACGTGGTGGTGCTCGTGTGGATACTGTATCGCAATGACCACCGAGGAAGAAAGCCTGTGCTGTAAGGAATGGGATCTCATACAACCTGTTCTGGTTAGGTACATTTGTTTTTAGTTGTAAATACACATTCAAAACACTAATCAAAACACACCTCTTCAGATTAGCTTTCCACATACAATAATCTTACATTTCTCACCTGATAGTTACTGTTTTTATTGTTTTAATTGCTTCTAAATATCTTTGTTGTATGTGTTGGTTTTATTGATTATGTTTTTAATGTGATATGTGCTGGTTTTTACTGTAAATTGTCTTTGAGTACGATGAAAAGCCCTCTATAAATAAATGCCTCACTTCTTTAGTGAAATAACCAAAGCTCCCCCCCACCCCCCAGCCAATGCAGACTTGTTGCCTACCGGGTTATTCTGGAGTGGGTTCTGAGAGGAGAGCGCCTTGGCACCAGAAGAACATTGCCTACCTGTGTTATAGCAGCAATCAGCAAAAGAGTACCCCTCCACAACTGGAAGTTACACAGGATTCAAAGAGGCAGGACATTTTCTGAGTCAAACTATGATTTCTAGTAATACTTGGTATTGCCATTACTAGGAATAAACAAAGCAATTGCACAGTTCCATTAGGAAAAAGTAATATGTATATTGTACAAGTAAAGTTGAATAAGTAAATTGTAAGAATAAATTGTAAGAATAAGTACATTGTACAATTCTATAATATATTTCTGCACCTGTCTGTTACAGTGGTTTTATAATATAACTATACACATTACATTTGTGCTTTTGTGTCTTTACTTCAACAAAAAGGAAATTACAATATCACAATTCAATTCAATTTTATTTATAGTATCAAATCATAACAAGTTATCTCGAGACACTTTACAGATAGAGTAGGTCTAGACCACACTATAATTTACAAAGCCCCAACAATTCCAACAATTACAGTAATTCCCTCAAGATCAAGCAGTGCGACAGTGGCGAGGAAAAACTCCCACTTGGGAAGAAACCTCGAACAGACCCAGGCTCTTGGTAGGCGGTGTCTGACGGGCCGGTTGGGGATATGATGAACAGTGGCGATAATAGTCAAATTAATGGAACAGTGACTTCAAATGGTAGTCGTAGTAGTTCATGTCATATCAGAGCGCTGCAGGGCGTTACAGGATGTAGCGTGGCCCAGCAGAACATGGATGGACGTAACAGAAGCAGCAGGGTTCAGTGCAGCAGGACCACGGCGACAGCTGCAACCAGGATCTTGGTGCCAACGTTCTCCAAGGAAATACGCTGGGTGAAAAAAAAAAAAAAAAAAAAAAACATACGGACTCCGGGGAGTAAACTCCCCAGAAGCTAGGATTAACAAGCATTTCTGGGACGGGATGCACACAAATGGTAATAGAAAGGGAGAGGAGAGAGCAGCTCAGTCTGTCAAAGGAAGGAAGGACGTCCCCCGGCAGTCTAAAACTATAACAGCGTAACTAAGAGAGACAGGACATACAGGCTTTGCTGGCCTACCTCCCTCTACTTTTGTTATATGTTATTAATCTAACAATTATGAAGAGGAGCAGGTGGGCCAGTTAGGTGGACACTGCAACTCCTCACTCCCTAACTATAAGCTTTATCAAATAGGAGAGTTTTAAGTTTATTCTTGAATGAGATGACAGTTTCTGCCCCCCGAACCCAGATTGGGAGCTGGTTCCATTAGGAGAGGAGCCTGATAACTAAAGGCTCTTGCTCCCATTCTACTTTTAGAGACTCTAGGTACCACAAGTAACTCTGCATTCTTGGGACAATAAGGTATTAGGAGCTCTTCTAGATATGATGGTGCTTGACCATTTAGAGCTTTGTGGTCAGGAGAAGGATTTTAAAATCAATCCTGTATTTTACAGGAAGCCAATGCAGAGAAGCTAATACAGGGGACATATGATCTCTTTTCTTAGTTCTTGTGAGAACACATGCTGCAGCATTCTGGATCAGCTGGAGAGTCTTAAGGGACTTATTTGAGCAACCTGACAGTAGGGAATTACAATAGTCCAGCCTTGAAGTAACAAATGCATGGACTAGTTTTTCAGCATTGTTTTGAGACAGGATATTCCTAATTTTGGCAATGTTACGAAGATGAAAAAAGGCTGTTCTTGAGGTTTGTTTTAGATAGGCATTAAAGGATATATCCTGATCAAAAATAACCCCTAGATTTCTGACAGTAGTGCTGGAGGCCAATCTAGACACAATCAATGTAAAGTATGTACAGTACAGTGTGTGGTTTTATACATAATCATGCTGCAACATAGTCTGAAGTGTACAAAGAAAAAATAGTTCAGTACTCTTTTCCTAGGCCTAGAACATGCTCTTATGTGACCTGGCTTGAGCAACCAGTTCACTCTTATCCAGCAGAGGAACTGGGGCTATTTTACAAAGCAGTCGCCTTCTTCTCTGTCCATGACGGGGTAAGGTTTTTTTTCTTCTGTGGACTTGAAAGAACTATTTTGAAACTGGCTGGATGTCCAGCTTGACGCCTTCTTGGGAGTTGACTGTGGCACTCCAGCTAATTCTGTCTCTATGTCACTGGATGGTAAGAAGGAGATACCGGGACTTGACGCTCTTTTCGGTAAAGTCAATGTTTGCTGCAAACACGGTAAATCTCTCATGTAGCTAATGTTATCAAAGGAGCTGAAGTACAACCAGCCACAACCGTAAAATCTCCCGGCTGCGGAGGTTGTAGACGGTGAATTTGGTTGCCGCAATTTGGAAAGGCACAAACTTGAACCATTTTCTCATATTAGTCCTGATCTAACTCCAAGCTCCGTCTGTCAGCTCTGTGAGCTCCTCCCTGCTTCTGCCAACAGGCAGGCTCCGCCGTTTACGGTGGCCCTGAAGTGCAAATCACGACAGCAAATAGGAAAACACGACAATAGGAAAACACAACGGCAAATAGGAAAACACAACGGCAAATATGAAAACACTTCAATAAATCATAAAGCACGACGGCAAATAGGAAAACACGACGGCAAATCATAAAACACAACGGCAAATATGAAAACAAAACGGCAAATATGAAAACACTTCAACAAATCACAAAACACGAGATTAACTTCTACCAGAAAAGGTAGGGCCTATCTAGGAGAGGACGGACCCTCCTGATTGGACAGACGTACTGTCTGTCTTTCGCGCTCCCAAATCACCCACAATCCTTTGCCGGCTCATTAAAAAAAAACAATGGCGGACCTAAGCGGGACATCCATGGTTGGAGCGGCATCGCTGATGGCACAAGTATAATTTAAATGTAAGTATATTTAGTGTTTGCAGTACGTGTTATCACAGTTAAGGTGTTACATTAGTGTAAAGCTTAACGCTTTAATGCTGGTACAAATTGCTGTTATAATTAGGTAGATACACCCCAAGCTAACATTAAGCTAACTGAACCTATCAACTAGCTAGCTAACATTTAGTCTGTTAGCTAGCTGGGTTGCTGTCTTTTATGCCATTTGTGTTTGTAAAGTTTAATGTCCGGTGGCATTGTTATCTCTTTTTATAAACAGTTACTGTGTACGCGTAACGTTAACAGAGATTTAGAAATCGGTGTAGCTGCAGGATGGCTAGTATTATTCGGCACAGGGAAAGTAAAAATAAATCTATTTTGTACCGGTAAAAAGGCTCAAAATATCACCAAACTTCAACGGTAGCATAATGAGGGTCCCTACATGTTAACAGAAGCATTGAGAACTTTGTAAGTGTACAGACAGTTTAGCGCTCTTTTCGGTAAAGTCAAAGTGTACAGACAGTTTAGCGAACGAAGAGCTGCGGGAGCTCCGTGAAAGGGCTACGAGAGAGAGAGCTACCGGTAGTCAATGCCGCAACACAGCCTCGTACTTTGGGGAACTGGTGGTGTACCTGCAGACATTGCGAAGCTAAGGCCACCGAACAGGAGTGTCTGTGTTGGGACCTGTTGCGTCGCAACACTCCTCTGATAAACAGGGCTGTACTTACCTACTAGCTACCGGAATTTTCCTTAAACTCCACTACGTTAAATGAAAGCGTGGCAAGTGGGACTTTTTGGTGTGGAGTGCCTTTTTGGCCCGCTCAACCGTCAGACCCAAGGAAAACACCAGCAACGCCACCCGGGGAATTTCACCCCGAGAATAGGATTTGACTAGTTAAATCACCAAAATACAGAAAGCACACAGGTTCGATTAATGCATGAAGCCAGAGACGTTGTCCCGTCAAAAACAATGATTTTATTAATACAATTACTAAAACACTATTTAAAATACCAGACCTACTAAATATGGGAAATAAGTGCTGAGGCCTTACACACATTTTGACCATTTATTTATGTCCACATGAAGAAAAATAGTACAGGGACACAAATATTACAGATGCAGTACAATACAAGACAACTCATGGACCAGTGGCACGCTGCATATTTTCACAATATCACTCAACAAGCACAAAACTCAATCACGAGGGTCTAAATAGCACAATACTCAGTTCTTAAGGATATAAGTAGCAGCATCTCCGCCATATGTGGCGGCTGCCAATAATAGCAGATATGGCGCAGTACCTTGCAAGCCGTTTCGCCCTCTTTTTGGCCATCCCAAGTTGTTGCAGCCCTCTTACTACCAGCCTGTGTGTGTTTCCTAGGCTACCAAATATGAAAACTAGTAGTGTGCACCTATAGCCCAGCTCTGAGATGGTGTTTAGGAGTGGTTGGTATTTAATTACCTTGGTGTAGAAAGACTCCTCCATGCTGGAATCAAAGCTGCAGCCCACCTCTAAAACATGCACCTCCCTGGACTCCTCGTTGATAATAACTACATCTGGTGTATTGGCCACCAGGTGTAAGAGAGTACTAGGATTACTACTGCAGTGGGGGAACATGGATGGTTTTACCTGATGATGTTTGAACATTCTTATTGAGGGAGGGAAGTGGTTTGATATGTCTTTCACTATGAGGTCTACTAGTCTGTCATGACGTGCTATGTACTTACCTTTGTAGGCATGGCAACCATTTAGGATGTGAGACAGAGTTTCAGTGATATGTTCTGGGGTGTGATGCAAGCAATGAGGGACCTGAGTTGTGGGAGACCAGATAGAGAGGTTGAGTCTGGTAGGGAGGACTTGTAATCTGGCTTTTACTGTGAATGTGAGAATGTCCTCATTGAGTGCAGAGTTGTTGAGGAAAGAGTGGGACACAGTGATCTCCCTGGCTAATGGGACCTTGCGTCTTCTTAAGTCCAGGAACAGGGAGGATCGAGCCAGCTCCCTCACATCTTTATCGTCGCTGTTCAGCATGTTCAGAAGATGGGAAATCCGCATGCTGGTGTAGATCCACTCTATATTTGGTACTCCCAGTCCCCCTTCCCACTGGGGGTGAAAGATAATGTCACGAGTGCTGTGTGTGTTGAGTCCAAACCATTTTCGCACAAAACTCACTATTTTATTATTCATTTCATTCAGAACTTTCTGCTGGATGTGAATGTTGGAGAACAGATGTTGCACTTTTGACAGTGCTACCTGTCTAATAGCCTCGAGCTTCATAGTCAGAGGCAGGGGGCAACAGTCAATCAGGTCCAGTCTAGATGTAAACTCGGACAAGATGGTGTTTACTTGCTCCTTCCATTCTCCTGCAATGTTGATTTTATGTCCAAGGTAGCTGTATGTCTCATGAAGAGAATATACACGTATGGGTTTTGATGCTATTGTGAACTCAGGGCATTTATCAGTTTTTGAATGATACCATCGATTCCCTCCACTCCTCCTCTCGTACAGAACAGCACATTTTGTCTCCTTGATCTCCAGACCTGACCATTCCAGAAAGGAATCCGTCCTGGCGAGCAGGTTTGTAATTATGCTCTCATCTCTGGAGGCTATCTGGACATCATCAGCATAGCCCTGTACTGGGTTGGGGGAGATGGCATGAGGGGGGGCACACTGACACATCCACTTTATCCATTGGTTAATGGCAATTATAAAATTAACTGCGCTTCATGGACAGCCAGTCTTAATGCCTATTTGAAGTGGTGTTGGGTGAGTAAACAGTTTTCCACAGATTACTTCAATAAAGGAGTCTCTGTACACATCTTTCACTATGTCGATGAACAGTTGAGGTAGTTGTATTTCCTCTAGTGATCTGATCATGACATTGTGCGGTAGAGTCCCAAATGCATCTCTAAAGTCTAAAAAGACTAAGTGCAATCTGCAGGACTCATGCTTAAAGTCATCAATTCCTGTTTTTAGGCAAAACACATGTTCGTTCATACCTTGCCTGTTGATATATGCCTTTTGCTTGGTGGATAAGATGTCAGCCTCCACCAGCCAAGGGAGGACTCTGGCCAGTATACATTTCATAAATACCTTGTAGATGGTTGGGAGGAGGGATATGTCCTTCCATGTTGATGGATCTTCAGGAATGTTGTCTTTTTTTGGAATACGGTGTACTAATGCTCCTTTCCAGGAATCTGGTACTCTTTTATTTTCAAGACAGACACTAAAGATTTTTGTTAAAATCTGACATGACTGTGTGGATTTAAGGGTCTCGTATGTCACACCATCCTTGCCACTGGCTTTGTTGTTGGGAAAGCCATTTACCTCTTCATATGTAAAGTGGGTTGTTACAGGAAAAAACGTTGGATTGGGTGGCGGCATGTTCAGGTACCAGGGTGGGGGTGGGAGATCTTCGTTACGCCTTTGATTTAGGCATTTTTTATTTTTTATAGTAAGTCTCTAGGATTTTAATGTCATCAGGGCATGGTGGAGGATCAGGATACTCACTATTATTAAGGATGATTTGAATCGCTTTAGATCTTTTATGCTGCCAAAGATGTGTGAGTTTATTCCTGCTCACCTTCTTGCTCCGCCGGCCATAGGTTGCATCTCCCATCTCCAGGGAGGACAAGACTGTTTCACGCAGGTACCTCAGCTGTTCGCGGATCCAGTCAGCTGTTGTAGTCTGTGTTAAAACTTCGGGATGAGGCCGTATCAGCGGGAACTTCTTCAGGACTCTTGCCACGTATTTCAGGATTTGTAATCCGAAAGATTTACCGCTGTGGCTTTCCGCTGTAAAAACTCTGTTCTTGAAGAATATATAAGCAGTGTTGTGAGCTTTATCCACTTTGCTGGATCGCTGGAGGAAACAAACTTCTGCTCGCGCTGCCGGCTGGTGTTCAAGCGGTCCCTGAACGTTTTCTCACGGATCTGGAAAGCCGTCCAATGTTGTTGAGACAGCGGACGGATGTACTGCTGGAAGGCATGGTTTGTAAACTCCTCTGCCGGTAGATGTTCACGGTAAGGATCGTCAGGTAGCAACGGCTTCAGGTAGATTCTCCCCGTGAGCAATGCTTGTTTGTGTGTTCGCTTGATTGTCGCGATCAAACACATAGTCCAAAGAAGTTGCCAATATATCATATCTGCACCTATTGCATTAACGATGGCAATTACAACGGGTGTGGTTGTTTAGATTTTATGAAAACGGCAGCCCTGGTGTTAACCCGCACACCACCTGCAACCTGCCGCCATCTTGACACACACACACACACACACACACACACACACACACACACACACACACACACACACACACACACACACACACTTCAGTTAATGGGGGGGAAAAAATGAATCAATAAACCAAAAATAGAAAAACAACTTCAATCTCAGGCAAATCTAGGCAGCAAAGGTGTCTTAATGGCTGCCTAGAGCTTAACAACCAAAATAACAAATGAACCATAAGGTTTCAACAAAATAAGTCTTTATCACAACTTAAACAGAAATAAACCAAAAATCACTTAATCCTAGCAGCCTAGAACCAACAAAAATAACCAAGATTAACAAATAGAATTTCAACAGAAATGAGTCTTTATCAGAACTTAAACAAAAGAAATATAAATTAACCAAAAATCACTTAAATCATAATTTAACAAATAAACCCATAAACATAAACCCAATCTCCATACACCTATTAGCATGCACGGGCAAGCCAATAAAGGCAAAACTATCGTCCTTGTCACAATCACATACAGCCCTGTCGGACACTTTGGGCAACAGATCCTGGCGCTGTGAGGCACTTAGAGACGTTCAACGCCTGGAGTGAGCTTGTGTAGCTACAGTAGTTGAAACAGACAGTGGTTGAAACAGAAGTCAGTAGAGACAAACCCGCAGCGTGGCAGGGAAGGGAGGGGCTAGTGCGGATACCAGCACAAGCGAAGCAATTTTACAACCCTGGCATGCACAAACAAACCAAATTCAGTAACTGTTTATGATTAAAGAAAATACATACCCATCAGGGAGCTTCGCACCAATACACCGACAGTGCCGATAGTACAGCTACACAGAGCCTACAATAAAACGGCAGATTAAACACTCATTCATTAAAATATTCAAAGGAGAAAGATTTGTCCAACCTACCAGCAGCAACACTCAACCCGGTTCCGTTACAGGAAGGATCGGGTTTGTCTGGGAGACACTGCAAAAGACAATACACGCTGTAATGCCCATCCTAACACAAACAAGGCCTTTAGGTAACAAACAAATAAACACGCTGCATTACCTGTTGCAGAACAGTGACTGCACCACGAACGCAACAGGACCCAAAGCGGAAATGTGCTTCCAGCAACAAAGAGTAAAGAGTGTCAAGAAGTCAAACCCCCTGCCTATATAGCATGCAGTTACTTCCTGATTGGTCCAGAGAGAGTGAGTGTGATTGAAACCACCTGCGACCAATCAACCTGCTACAAAAGCTAAAATGTATGAGTAGTTTCCCATGTAACAAGTATAACAGTCCATTATAGCATTCATAACGGTAAATATCTTTCTTGTGTTTTCTGTCTTTTTAACAGGGGACTAAGGAACAAACAGAGGCTGCCCTAGCATCACCAGAAGGGAGAGATGAGGAGGAGAGGGAAAGCAATAGACAAACAGGGAGACAGAGGCCAAAGGAGAGATGTTGAATAAATTATTTGCTATATTAGATATTGGCATTCTAAAAATAAATGCATTAAATGAACTGGTTTGTCTGTGTCATTAAGTTTTTGTGTGTGTATATAATAACTCGTTAGGTATACAAGCTCTAAAAAGACATTAACGAAACGTGTATCTTTATTATAACCTTTATTCAAACATGACTTTATACTGTATACAAGTATACCGTTTTTTTTTGATAAAAGCATAGACAGTGAGGCGGTTTCCGTGTTTTTTTTACCTCTCCTTCCTGTTAAATTTGAATTTATTCACAATTATATAAACAAAATATGTGTGTTTCTGGCTCCAAGCTGATGCTAAATTAAGTTGAGATTGTTAATTTGTCTATAGCATATGGAATAGATATAAATTTAGGTATGATGCAAATTAGCGACAACAGGCATTATGGTAAAATTCTTTACAAAATGGTAAAATTAATAAAACACATAGTAGATTTCATTCATGTCACAAAGTTGTTAGAACTTCTAAACTGTAAATAACAAATACAAATCTTGACAACGGCAAGAAAGAAAACACTCTCCTACTCCCTAACATTGACAGTAGTTTATTTAGGGTTAGGGGTAGGGGTAGGATTAGGTGTAGGGGTAGGGTTAGGGTTAATTTCGCTTCCGTGAACCGGATGTATCTCCCACTCCGACCGGTCCTACGAAAAACCAGTGCATGCAAAAGGTTCCTAGGTATGTATCGCATGTAAACAAACCGGCATTGGGGGGAATACACACGCTATCTCGCCTGCAGTCGGAATGGAAGGGGTTTGATGCAAATTAGCGACAGTCGGCGTTAAGGGGTTAAAAGACTGTCTGTCCAATCAGGAGGGTCCGTCCTCTCCTAGATAGGCCCTACCTTTTCTGGTAGAAGTTAATGTCGTTGTGTTTTGTTGAACTGTTTTCCTATTTGCCGTTTTGTTTTCCTATTTGCCGTTGTGTTTTCATATTTGCCGTTTTGTTTTCCTATTTGCCGTTGTGTTTTATGATTTGTTGAAGTGTTTTCATATTTGCCGTTGTGCTTTATGATTTGTTGAAGTGTTTTCATATTTGCCGTTTTGTTTTCCTATTTGCCGTTGTGCTTTATGATTTGTTGAAGTGTTTTCATATTTGCCATCGTGTTTTCCTATTTGCCGTTGTGTTTTCCTATTTGCAACTTTTATGCCTTTCTGTCACATCTACTGCAGTCAAATTCGCTGTGTTCCCTCGTAAGGAATAACTGCACATGGCTAAGCACTTGTAATGGCATTTCGAACATGTTTAGAGGCTAAAAACACATTTAAAACTTGCCCTGTTTAAGCCTTGTTTAAGACTGTTGGGTACAAAATCTAGCAGGAGGACAACTTTGTTGTTTCCGTTTTTCTCGCTACTGACAGTACTCCTGATTTACAAACAACAGAGCTACGGGTTGAAATTGACCGGAATTCTCCTTTAAGGACATTTAAGAATCCCACACATGCAAAGCACAGCCAGCTACAGACAAGTGGCAGCAAGACGTATCTGTATATGTGTGTCCGTGTTTGCAGAGCGCTTTACAACATTGGGGGGGAACTCTTTTTCCTGCTATTGTAGTTAAGTTGCTGTGAGCTGGCAGAACATAATCTCGGAGATTACATTATTGATACATATTTACGTTATGTAAATACGTATCAATACCCACTAACCTGTCTACAAGTTCCACGGCAAGTCTTTTCAGTCTTACACATGTAGGAAGTGATATATTTCAATCTGATCTGTCTGGGCAGTCCACTCTCGTCCACCGCACTGTTTACACAAACACAGCTCTACTCTGGGGGGTGCCAGCGAGCAGGCAATGGAGTAGGTCGCAAGTTCAGGGAGCTCTGCACAAAATTATATTTTTTACCCTTTTTTGGTCAACTATGTGATACAAAAAGACTATCTAAGGCTGTCCTGCATCTTCGAAGACGATGATAAATGTAAATGGCGGGCAACCTGCGTAAATATAAATATTCGGGCAAGGCCTCTGCTAGCAAGACGAGCACCAACACACCTAGTGTTAGCAACAAAGCTAACACGACACCTGAGATGGCTGAACGAGCTCAGCGGACTGGAGAACAGATTGATATGAAGACGGTGAGGAAGGAAGAGTTATTGTCCTCTATAAAAATGGAGATGACCACGCTTTTCCAAACCGAGTTAAAGTCAATCATGGCTAAAGAGTTTGATGGAGTTAGATGAGAGCTACAAGCAGATAGGCAGGAGATAGCTAACAACACATCAGCTTTTCGGTCAGACCTGGAAGTGATTAGAACAACTGTGTCGGACATGGAAAGAGGACTCTCAGGATGCTCGGATGATATCACGGAGCTACAAAACTCTGTGTGCAAGCTGGAGGGAAATGTTCAAAATCTACAGGAGAAATGTTTGGACATGGAAGGTCAGATGCGGAGGTCAAATATCCGCATTATGAATGTAGCTGAGGAAGATGGCTCCAGCACCCCTGCTTCTGTTTCAGGACTGATCAAAAAAGTCCTTAAAATGGGTAAAGACGTGCTGATTGACAGATCCCACCGCACTTTACGCTATGGTCTCCTACATCCAGCCCGATTCCGAATCACGGGACGGATAAGCAGTTTCAAGACGCAGCGGAGGCCATAGCGTATGTTAAGGACAACATTCTGCGTGAGGTGGCTTAGCTTCGCTTTTTTCTTTTTTGCCTCTATTGACAGCAGACAAACTTAAGTTTGGTAAACAATAATGCAAAATACAACAATGAGACTTGTTGATATGGGACTACAGTTAAGTTAGTTTCTTTTAAGGTTAACGTCTGTTAGAAGATAAAAAGCACCACTTTCTCTCTATTTTTCTATTTAATTTGAAATATTGGGGTTATATTAAAATATTTTGTTAACATGTCTGTGCTGAGCGAGTTGCATAGCTAGAGTCCTATAAAAAGCACTTTATGTGTGGATTTGTTATTTGCGAGGGGTTATTTTTTCACCATGTAGGTGACTGGGGAAGTTACTGTTGCGCTAAATTGATTGCTCCTATTCTTTGTTTTGCTAACTCTGGGTTAGTGGAGGGACTCTCTTCTGTTTACGTGGCACAAATGTTACCTAGACTGGATCCGTACTACTACAATTTATAAATACTTAATACTAATATAAATGAACGCTCACACTGATGTATCAGGTACTTGCCAGATAAACTTTGTTAGTTGGAATGTTAAATTTCTAAATCACCCAGTGAAATGCCGAAAAGTACTCTCACACCTTAAGGAGTTGAATGCAGATATTGCCTTCCTGCAAGAAACCCATTTGAACACATCTGACCATTTTAGACTTAGAGGGGGATGGGTGGGACACATTTTCCACTCTATTTTTCATTCCAAATCTAGGGGAACGGCTATTTTGATTAAAAAGACTACCCCGTTTGTAGTGTCAAAAGTTGACGCTGACTCTGCTGGCCGTTATATAATAGTAGTGAGCAGACTGAACAGTACCCCAGTAGTTCTAGCGAATGTGTACGCACCCAACTGGGATGATAGTGCATTCTTTACCAGCCTCTTCTCTCGAATACCTGATATAGATACACACCATGTCATATTAGGAGGAGATATTAATTGTGTACTGTCGCCCCCACTGGATTGTAGCTCACCCATGACTATGCAACTAACTCCTTCAACAGTAGTACTTAATCAGCTTCTTAAAACTTACGGATTGACTGATGTTTGGTGCTTTCAGAATCCTGGGCGCAGATGTTACTCCTTCTATTCAGTTTGTTAAATTTATTTCTAAGGAAATAGATGAGTTTTTAGAGCATAACCGGAGCCCAGGGGTGTCCTACTGTCTAGTTTGGGAAACGTTAAAAGCCTATCTCAGAGGCCAAATCATATCGTATAATGCAAGTGTAAAGAAAAAACAACAGGAAAGGCTTAATAAGATAGAAAGTGATATTCTGCAGATCAATAGGGTTCTGTCACACTCGCCATCAGTTGATTTATTTAAGGAACTTTTTGAGAACCTTCTGAATAAATCCAGACACAAGTCTTATGAACACGGCAAAAAAATAGGAAAAATCTTAGCTCATCAACTACGGCAACAAAGTGTTGACCAGTCAATGCTTGAAATTATTGATGAACACGAACAAAAAATTAACTGATCCATTAGAGATTAATAATAGATTTAGGGAGTATTATTCGCAATTATATACATCTGAATCCAGTAGAAATGAGGCACTGTTTGACTCATTTTTTAGCAAATTTACTCTGCCCACTATTGGGGATGAACAATATGCCTCAGATTTGGAAAGACCATTTGAAAGCGATTGCCACCATGCAAAGTGGACAGTTGCCGGGGCCCGATGGCTTTCTGAGCGAATTTTTCAAAAAAATCTCCTTAGAACTCTCCCCTATCTTACATGCCGTCTATGATGAATCTTTCATCTCAGGGTCGTTACCAGAAACCATGAGACAAGCAGTTATCTCTTTAATTCATAAAAAGGGTAAAAGTAAATTAGATTGTAGCTCATATCGACCTATTTCATTATTAAACGTTGATAGTAAAATATTTGCCAAACTTTTAGCATGTCGATTAGAGACTGTTATACCTTCAATAGTGTCTGATGATCAGACTGGTTTTATCAAAAATAGATATTCGTTCTACAATATACGCAGACTTCTGAATATCCTTCATTATCCCACTCCACCCGATATACCTGAGGCGCTTCTGTCACTTGATGCTGAAAAAGCATTTGATTGGGTGGAGTGGGATGATGAAGAATATTCAAAGACCTCTTCTATACCTTGAAGAAATTTGGCTTTGGTGCCAAATTCATTTCATGGATTAATGTTTTATATTCCTCTCCTGTAGCAGCAATTTGGACAAACAATAACATATCATCCTTTTTCCAATTAGGCCACGGGACTAGGCAGGGCTGCCCATTATCCCCCTCTTTATTTGCACTGATGATTGAGCCCCTGGCAGTGGCAATACGGTCCAATAATGCTATTAAAGGCATACTGAGGGGTGAATCCGAACATAAAGTGTCCCTTTATGCGGATGATACCCTCTTGTATGTGTCTGAACTGCTCAAGACCCTGCCTCGTCTACTGTCATTACTTGGTAGTTTTGGGAAAATATCAGGATATAAAATAAACATGCAAAAAAGTGAATTTATGCTGATTAACGCTGCAGCCAGACTTATCACATTTAACTCCTTACCATTTAAATTGAGTAAAGATAAATTTAAGTATTTAGGTATATGGGTTACTAATAATTACAAGAACCTCTATAAAAAAATTTTTATTCCATTGATAGATTCTATAAAACAAGATTTTGAGCGTTGGGGTACATTACCGCTATCACTAGGAGGCAGGATAAACGCCACCAAGATGAATATAGTACCTAGATTTCTATATCTGTTCCAGTGTATCCCAATATTTTTAACCAAATCGTTTTTCCTACTGATAGATAAGCTGATATCAGCTTTTATATGGAATGGGGAAAAATGCACGCATCCGTAAAAGTTCAGTACTATTATTGGGCAGCCAATGCTCGTTCTATGTTATATTGGATTAATTCGCATGCTGGTGGTCCTAAGTGTCTGTCCCTTGAGAATTTGAGTATTGCTCTGCTCAACATTGCCATAACCTCATCCAATATACAAACACACTTTGAATCCAGTGGTTAAGCACTCCTTCAAAATATAGGGACAGTTTAGAAGACATTTTTCACTTAACGATGTATCGGTCTATGCTCCCATAGTAAAAAATCATATGTTTATTCCTTCTATTATAGACGATTATTTTGGTGCCTGGTCTGTAAATTCCTAGCTGTCACTTCTTTAAATATCTTCAAGTTCGTAGTTTTGTTGCATCATCTGTTAGTCACTTTCCCTCATTACCACCTGAGTCACTTCTTGAGACTGTTCTAAAAGTGAATCCATACTCTAAGGGGGCCATTGGTAAAATCTATAATGCAATGAATACTCATAATATGGAACCTCTGGCTCGCGGGAAAAGATTGTGGGAAGAGGAACTGGCCATAGGAATCTCTGAGGATGTATGGGAATTTATAGTGAAAAACATTCATTCATCTTCAATATGTCAAAGACATTGAGTGATTCAATTTAAAGTTGTTCATAGATTGCACTGGTCAAAAGTAAAGCTGGCAAAATTCAGGTCAGACATAGATCCTCACTGTGATAGATGTGAAGCCGAACCAGGCACTCTGTCTCTCACATGTTTTGGCTCTGTCCAAAAGTTGAAGATTTTCTCTATATTTATACATAAGTCTATATTTAAATTGATTTCCGACACATTGGGGACAGTCGTAGAGCCCGATGCCATGATCTCTGTATTCGGCATTGTGCCACAGCATTTTCACTTAAATCAAAACAACAAAAACCTCATAGCATTTGCTACTCTTTTAGCTCGACGGCAGATACTGCTTAAATGGAAGGACAAGTCCCCTCCAACTTTTAAAAAGTGGCTCATTAATCTTTTATACAACATGACAATGGAAAAAATAAGGTATGCTACTACAGGCTGTGCCTATACATTTTTTGATATCTGGCAACTGGTTTTGGATCAAATTAGGAAGGTCTCTAATTTCAATTTCAGAGAAGTAATATACTGTACATACTTGTGTTTTCTTCTCTAAAACATGTTAATGATTGTTTTTTTTGTTTTTTCTTTAAATGAATGTGCATTAGTGCAACAGGTGGGGACTGTTTCTGGGTGGGTTGGTTAATATAAAAATATCATGTATTGTAAAGTGTATCTTATGTTTGATAAGATGTTCAATAAAAATACTTTGAGAAAAAAAAAACATAGCTCTACTCTGAATAGCGAATTTTGACAAAAAAGCCAAAACAAAAGCTGTCTGTTTATTTTAGTTTGCCACAAATCTTGAAATATGGACAAATTCTTGTAAACTTAACTCCTGGCTAAACTAACCATCCTCTCTGCTGGAGCTTCTACGGATGTATCATTAGACCAAAACAAACCAACGTGGCTACTTAATATGCACTTGAATGACGCCATCTTTATGTTAATGTCTTTTGCCTTTGCATAACCCCTTATAATCTTGTAGATAATGCAAAGGCAGAGTACAGTAACTTCCAAATAAGGGTCAAAGGTCAAGTTTGAGTTTAAGATTTCTATGTAGATAAATAACTTAATAAAAAAAAAAGTATTGCCAAATTTCTAATATCCTGCCTACAACTCATTTGGCTGGACAACAAAATAAGTTTAAAGTCATTTTTCTCAGTTCTACACTCTGGCGAGTTAAAGTGATGGTTCGGAGTAATTCCTCGAGGTCATGGTGCAAAATCCTTTGCACCATGACCTCGAGCCAAACACCCCCGCAGAAGCTTTTTTCACCTGGGTCTAACATTGGGAGAGTTAGTGTAGAGTAGCGTTATCAGCTGAATAGCTTATTAGCGCAGGGGCTAATGGACCCACATTTGTATCTCGTAAATGACCCCACTAATAATGCCCGAAATTATACCAAACTTCTACACTAGTACATATAGGTTATGTACTCATAAAACGATGGATTGCTACCTGCAGTTAGACGAGTGCTTGGGGCCGTCTACAAATTACTACACCGAAAAGAGATACAACAAAAATATTTATTAATTTAATGATTAAATAAGGTAATGTCTCCAAACTTATCTCAGTTATTATGTAGGATTCTCGTAGGGTACAAATTTGATCATTGGCAAATTATCAAAGATGTTTTATCAGTATTAATAAAATTATGAATATGGTTATTAATAACTTTATCAAATCGACAAACAATCAAAACGGGGCACCACCTGCAAGTCAGGGACCAATAATCAAACTGGAACAGTCTCATTTCTGTGGTAATCCTTTAAAAAGGAAATAAAGGAAGGGGTGAATCCAAGCACGGACCTGATCGACCAGCAATTATTACAACAAGTACACAAATAATCACAAGCAACTGCTAATTAAATATAATAAGATTTATTAACGTCACAATTATCAGCAGCTAATCAATAATCCTTCAATAATAAACATATATCTTTTACAATATCACAACCAAAACAAAGCAAAAACAAAGCAGCATGTGTCCCCTGTTATCCCCTTTAAAACCCTTTTGTCTCAGAACTGTGGTAGGGTGTGGGTGTGTGTGTGTGTGAGCGAAAGAGGAGGGGCGGTGTCAAAATGTAGTCCTAACACAAAAACCAAAATGGCTACTCCTGTGAGCTGCACAAAACTATTTAGCCTCAAGAGGGCGGTAGTGGTGCTGCGTGCACGAGGAGGGGCTGAAGAAGCCGAGGGGGTTGCTAGGCAACGCGCACCACCTGAATCCAGGCTGATTAAACCCGCTGCAGATGAGGGAATACTCGGCCAGTATTTCCTCGGATCCCCTTTGTATATCAGACCGATATAAAGTTGTCCCAGCTCAAAACTCGACCAGCGAGGTGATGCTGGCTAGCTAGCCCGGACTAGAGTGCCTCCTGTAGTGACCTGAGTCACTGTGGAAAGAGCCAAGAAACACAAAAGCCGACAGCTTTTATTCTTCCTCCGCCTCCTGGTGGCGGGGTGGTGCATTCAAAGGCCCGACGGCCAATGGGAAAACTGCAACTTTGTCACAGGTGTGAAGCAGTTCTTTGTCTCACCACCAGTCTGCCTTGTCCCACATGTGTTGAAGGTAGATTCTCCATTTTGGCTACTCTGCCTGTAGGAGTTTGGTGAAACTGTCTTTGGAATTCACATGTAGGCCAAGATCCTTTGTCTTGCCTTCCCTGTGTCTCTGCAGTCAACTAAATCTGAGCCAAATCACTGTTTAACCAGCTTCTTGGTCCCCAACAATTATTTGTCTCCTGCTAGTTATACTTACAACACTTATCTTAAAAAAAAGTTAAATTAAAAAATATTTTTGTTGCATCTCTTTTCAGTGTTGTAATTTGTAGACGGCCCTAAGCACTCGTCTTACTGCCGGCAGCAGCAACAACAGCAGAGAGCAGAAGCCAACAGGAAAGTGTTCATAAACTTCTGGTGTACTTACAAACTTTCCAATCCATCGTTTTATGAGTACATAACCTATATGTACTAGTGTAGAAGTTTGGTATCATTTCGGGCATTATTAGTGGGGTCATTTACCAGATACAAACGTGGGTCCATTAGCCCCTGCGCTAATAAGCTATTCAGTTGATAACGCTACTCTACGCTAACTCTCCCAATGTTAGACCCAGGTGAAAAAAGCTTCTCGGGGGGTGTTTGGCTCGAGGTCATGGTGCAAAGGACCCTAGGGTGAAATTACTCCGAACCATCACTTTAAGGTCTTTTGGCTTTGTAGGGCAGTATTGGCGGTAGCATGGCTATTAAAAGATGTCGGTTGGTGTAAGATGTTCTGTATCGCTCTAGTGTGGCTCTCTCTGACCCAATCAGTGGCCTGCAGTGTTTTATATCTAGTATTGCCTCGGTTTAGGTACCAGGTAAGATCCACAACTTTTGCTAATGGAAAACCAAGAGAGCGGAGCTCTACTATGCAGTGTAAATGCTTTAAAAGACATGTTCTTGAGATATTGAACTTTTTACACCCATTACTTTTGGTGATTTGAGTAATTTATGGCACAACTACTTGTGTTGATCTCTCCATAGGCTCCAAAGTCATTCTGGTTTGTTTTCTGGTGCTTGTTTTTTTCTGATGATGTTGCTGAAAACCCATCTATAGAAGTCTACAAGGCACAGTTTTCATTTATATTCTTATTCATTTAACAGAATCAAAATGTGATTTATTGGCAACTTAACTGATAGCTCTGAAATGCCACTGCCCTTTGGGCTTTTCCCTTTATTTAGACAGCGACAGTGGATAGACACGAAAGGGGGAGAATGATTGGGGATGACACACAGCAAAGGGCAGCAGGCCGGACTCGAACTTGCACCGCTGCAGGACTCAGCCAACATGGGGCGAAGGCTCTTACTGGGTGAACTAGAGGCCGTCCCTGGGCAGTGGCATATTTTGTTTAGGAAGTTATGGGTTTGCGCTTCCATACTCTTTGTTTGCAATTCTGGGACAAACCTCTCGCGTGGGCGGGTCTTACAGGGGTGCGTTCCCATTGGCTAATGAGTTTTTGGAGTATGTTTGAGTGACAGCTCAGAGCCTGCCTGCCATAGGCGTCGCTAGGCTATTTTTAGGGGTGCTGAAGCACCCCTAAATATTATCTCAGCACCCCTGAAAATAAAGTCCTTATTGTGATAATGTGAGATCGTTTAGTGCTCAAAGTAGTGGCGGTTTTTGGCACGGGCGAACCGGGCAGCCACTTAAAAAAAAAAAAAAAAAATATATAAATAATCCTCTGTGCTGCGAAGCGTTTTTCTGTTTTCTATCATTTCACTGTGTGGGGAATTGGCAGATCAGCGCCCCCAGCAGCTGCAGGCGCCCTGCTTGCTGAGAGAGGTCAGCACCCCCTACTTTCACAATGAAATGGACTAGTCCGTCCCCCAGTGCGCCGCCAAAGATAAACAAACGGTGACAGGAGAAATGGGAAGTACACAGAGACGGAGAAAGACGAGTCTAAACGGTCTAAACCTTTGTGTTATGTCAATGGTCTAAACGCCAAAATGAAAAAAAGTTACCCAAGCGGCTCAAATAAAAGAAAAAAGCGAAAAGACATGTTTTTGGGAGTAGCAGGACCTTCATCTGCTCTACTTTGGTAGCCTAGACAATGCATTCTCTGTTGATTAGTTGATTACATTTGCCTTCTGGTTGACAGCACAAAGGAGCGAGGAGAATAGAGAAGGGCAGAGAGAGCAAGATGAACAAGGTGAGAAAATGGCTAGGTAGCCTATAAGACATGTATATAGTAGGACTACTGTGTTTTATTTTCTCTTTTATTTGAAGATTATTTTCTAGTTGATTACAAAATGTTTTGTATGTGATTGTCAGTGATAGGAACGGAGGGAAGGAGATAGAGGGAGAGAGGAGGATGGGGAGAGAGAGAGAAGGATGGAGAGAGAGTGGACAAAGAGAGGGATCTGGAAGAACCAGGTGAGAAAGTGGACATATATTATACGGGCGAAAACACTTAAAACATTCCATTCACATTATATTTATATGCATTTCATGGAGGACTAGGCTCTTAAGAAAAAGAGATGTTGTGTTTTCCCCATCTGGTTCAGAGGCATTATTAGATTAGATGAAAAAGTTGAAAATCAACAGCAGAAAAAAACATGAATAATCTTGTCTAAAAATATGTTAAGGCTTATTTTACCATTTAAGGTATGTGCAGGGGTGTAGCTCCAAATTCTGGGCCCTGTGAAAGGCATTTTCTATGGGCCCCTCCCTGCAGCCAAAGCTATGAATTCTAGCATATTTTTGGGCCCTCCTCACATGAGGGCCCTGGGCACTCAGTCCCCTTCCCCCCCCAGTCCAACACCCTTGGGTATGTGTGCTGCAATAATCATGCTTTGTAGTTTCCATCTTTTTTCACAGCAGATGCCTTAAATCTGTTGATAGTTTGTCATAATTGCATGTCTCAATCTGTCTATTTCTTTCCCCAAAACTCACAAGAAGTCATGATTTAATAGTTTAAAACAAAAAAAATCTTACGGGAGCATGCCCCCAAACCCCCCTAGCTTAACTGCTATCAACTTTTCATTAGGGGCTGAGCACCCCCAAAGGTCAGATCCTAGAATCGCCCCTGCTGCCTGCCCTGACGTTTCAGTGCAGCTAACGGTAGAGACTTTGGAGGACACACAAACCACTCTACACAGCAGATTCCTACAAGATTAATAAAGTGTAAGTATTGATGATATATTTTGTCTGTCAGAAGCAGCTATAGGGAGGGGGCATGCCATGACTGTGGCTACACACCCTCCCCCGGCGGTCTAGGTGAACCCTGCAACTCCTCACTCCCGAACCACAAGTAACTCTGCATTCTGGGAGCGCAGTGCTCTAGTGGGACAAAAAGGTACTATGAGCTCTTCGAGATAGGATGGTGCTTGACCATTTAGACATTTGTAGGTCAGGAGAAGGATTTTAAATTCAATCCTGGATTTTACAGGAAGCCAATTGTAACCCCGGTTACAGAACCTTATAAAATAGATCTAAACTAAAACTAAATTATTTGAAAGTTAATGTGTTGGGAGTATGTTATTTTAAAATATATATGTGATTAGATTAATATTCTTTGTCAACCATACTGACATAATTAATATCTAACAAAGGGTTTAAACAATCCCTTATAGTTAACCCCTCCCCCATTCAGTGGATCAGTCCAAGTGAGCAGGAAGAGGAAATGCTTTTTTTTTTTTTTGTTTCAGCCAAAGTAGCATTTGAGATACGGAGCAGAGGATAGATGGTCAAATTAAACCAATACCTGTAGTGGTTACAATCCTGCTGCTAGTTGCCAAAAGAAAATTCTTGGTGAGTTGAGTATGAAGCTTGTTGAATTAATGTAAAATCTGGATTAAATATTAGCATTAGCGACCGTTAGCGCTAGCGCGCTAACTGCGCTAGCGCGCTAGCGGTGCTAACCATGCTAACGGTGCTAGCAAACGCTAACCATGCTAGTGGTTGCTAGAATTTGTCATGTTTGTAGTCTGCTGTAGCACGGTAATGCAACTTTTAAGCAATGATGTTCTATGTGAGTTAGTGTTAAAATGTTTTATTGACCATGCTGTGATAAGACTTATCTCTTGCTAGTTTAGTTAGTTGAATCCAACCTATGTAACAGTTGTGTATGTAATTGCTACAGAGATGCCCTATTCATTTTCAATGAGAAATGAAAACATGACAAGTTGTTAAGGGAGTGACCATTTTATTTTTGACAGATTACAGTCGAATGAAACAATGTGTTAATAATTCAAAGATAGAAAAGCATTATCAACAGTGCTGTAGTGGCTCTAAGAAGTATGTTTGAACTATATAGTAATACTTTCTTTTTTTTTTGGCTTTGTGGATACAAGGCCAGGTCTTCGTCATCATCATCATCATCGTCATCATCTTCATCGGTTCTTCGCTTTTTTTTTTTTTTTTGTCGGCTATCCCTTACGTCCTTACTTCATCCTGGGTGTCCTCAGCGGTGGTGCGGATTTTACGAGACGAGACATTGGAGTCTTCAGCCCAGCCTGCTCTGTTATAGAGAATTGTCTGGTCCTGGAGTGGCGAGCCAACCCTATGAGCCTTCAAACGAGGAGATATTGAAATAGAGGGAGAAAAGTGGTAGGACAGTTACATTTCGCTTGCCCCACAACAAGTTTGAAGAAAACAGACATTGTTACGTTACACTTTAATGCTCAAAGAATACAACACCGCAATGGATGGATTCTCCCAGTAACTCACTGAACTGAACTTTTGGTCATTTTCCTTATTAATACTATAGTGATTGATTTGTCATTGAGGTTATAGTTCTAGACTGTGTTCAGTTATATCATCACTCTGACGGTTACAGGAAAAGCACAGGTTCATGTGATTGGTGACCTTGAGGTTCATGTGATTCATTTTCATGTTTATATATATATGGTAGTTTATTGATATTTGATTTGGGTTATACAAAGAAAAGTGTACCAAAATATTTAGAGAATCCGCTTGTGTGGTTAGAGGCACTATAAAATAGGAGCTTAAACATTAATATAGATGAATACAAATTAATGAGTGCCTGACTAATAATATGGAGCTAGCATAGCATTAGGCTACATCTTGAATCTATATAGGGATATTGAACCAACTAAGTACTCACTTGACAAGTGGATTCTTAACCAGATTTAATGAAATTTAACAGAAAAAGTAAAAGGGTGTTTATGGTGGTTCTGTGTATAATGTGATGTTGCACCTGTGATATTTTGAGAAGAATACTGTTCTAAAAAGAAAATATACACAAGAAAACCGGTTGAATGAGAGAGAATTAAAGTTTATTTCCTTACCTCTTCAAACGTACCTATTGAGTTGTGTCTTTCCTCACTCTTGCTGCCGATACCCATTTCTCCCGAGCAATCTAGATCTTCTGAGATGCTGGTCCACATTGAGTGTTATTCCTCCATCACATATTAGGGAGGCTATTCAGGTATTACTTCTGGTTGTTACATAATTCTGGCGAGCCAGCCAGGAGAAATTGGGTTTATCGAGCGGCTCTAGTGACGACATAACTACTATAAAAGCTGCCATGGATGTCATTGAGACCGCTAACGTTAAAGTTCAGAACTCTATTATTATTAGTGGATCTCTTGATGTAGAGTCTAACAAAAAACTAGTTGAGTATTTGAAGCAGTATGGTGATATTGCCAGATTTATTAGCATAGATGCCCCTAACTCAAAGTTTCACGAACATGTAGTAGTTGAATACACTGACGAAGCTGCAATACAGTCACTCAAACCTCTACTGCCTGACATATTTCAATGCCAGGGTGAAGAAGGAGCCTGCTACCACTTGAAACTGCTGGCCGACGATATGCTCCTGAAATAAGTAGCACCACAACTGAGACTTACCTGGAACAGTTGCAGGCAGTTGCACGTGCAACTGGCAAAACGCTAGAGGAACTCCTTGCAGCAGAACTCGCCAAGCTCAATGCGGCAGCCCATTCCTTAACCCGTCCAGCTGCTGCACCCCCTGCTAACCTGACCCAAGCAGCACCTTCTGCTACTGCGATGTCGGGGCCCACACTAAGAGTTGAGGATTCAATTCCACTCATCTCTACTGGATCAAAGAGCTCTTCCATTCTTAGGATCAATGACGTCAATCCACCAGAAATACAGAGAGTAGTGGTAGAGCACATTGTAAGGAATACAGACAGCTCCCTTCAAATCCCCACGTCTAGTAGATTGCGCTCATTCTCTGGGAAGTGTCCACATCCCAACAGTGAAGTGGATTACGACAGTTGGCGAGTTAATGTTGAACTCATGCTTAAGGACCCAGCCATATCTGATTTACACAGAACAAGAAAGATACTTGAGAGCCTCCTATCCCCTGCAGCTGATATCGTCAAACAGTTGAGCCCTCAAGCTTCTCCCATTGATTATTTGCAGCTGTTGGATTCTGCTTTTGGCACTGTAGATGACGGTGAGGAGCTCTTTGCCAAATTCATGAACACATTGCAAGATGCTGGGGAGAAGTCCTCCCACTATCTGAACCGGTTGCAGGTGACTCTCAGCCAGGCCGTTAAAAGAGGGGGTGCAGGTCCTGCTGAACAAGATGAGCACTTACTGAGGCAGTTTTGCAGAGGTTGCTGGGACAGCAACCTGCTTGCTAACCTTCAGTTTGAGAAGAGGAAACATAAACCGCCATCCTTTCCAGAACTTCTGTTACTTCTGCGTACAGAAGAAGACAGGCAAGCTGCAAAGGCTGCCCGCATGAAGCAACACCTTGGGGCCTGTAAGCAACGAGCTGTGACGAATCTTCAATGTGCCTGCACTCATGAAGAGGAGCAGAAAATGACGAAACAGCAGAGTAACCCCACAGTAGCTACGCTGTGTGATGCCCAGAACTTAAAGAAACAAGTAGCCGGGCTTCAGACTCAAATAACCGGTCTAAAGACACAGAACCACCAGACATCCCGACCCCAGTCCAGTCCTTCCCAGCTTGATTCCCTTGTCCAAGATCTAAAGAGACAAATGGCGGAGCTGCAGAGTCAGATGGTAGCTCTAAAAGCCCAGTTCTCTCCTTCCCCTGCTGAACCATATGTACGTGGGAGGGCAGATAACCCTACTGCTAGGGCACAGCATGGGAGGCCAAGAACCCTGGTACTGCTTCCGATGTGGTGAAGACGGGCACATCGCCACAAATTGCAGTGAGCCCGCTAACCCAGCCTTGGTAGCAGCAAAGAAGAAGCAGTTGCAAGAGAGACAACTCGTGTGGGAAGCACAAAACAGCTCTTCCAGCGGGCTGCCTTTAAACTAAAGTCGGCTCCGGTCAAGGGACTGACGGGAGCTGAAGAACATCAAAAACGTCCCAACAGCAAGCAAGGAGCTAGCCTGAAGCAAGCTTCACCAAGTGGTCGGGGCCACCTACCGAAAGGGTTAGTAGGGACCAGATGCACTGCAAAAGCTCTCTCATCGCAGGAGAAGAGTGCAGCTGCCTATTAGATACAGGGTCACAAGTGACCACTGTCTCCCAGTCGTTCTATGACCAGAAGTTGACCTCACAGACAATTCACCCCCTTGATGATTTGCTAGAGATTGAAGGCGCCAATGGCCAGACAGTCCCATACATCGGCTACGTCAAGATCAGTATAACCTTCCCAAAACATTTCCTGGGTGTGGACATTGAGGTGCCTACCCTAGTCCTTGTGGTTCCAGACTGTCGTGCCATGGCTCTCTCACCCGTGTTAATAGGCACCAACACGTTAGATGTAATGTACACACTCTACAGTGAGACAGATGTTGCACCCCATCAAACTGCATACGGCTACCAAGCGGTGCTGAAAACACTTGCCCTTAGACAGAAGCAAAGGACAGATGGTTATATCGGATCAGTGAGACTGCATGGAAACTCACCTGAAGCTATCCCGGCAGGACAGAGAGTTGTGGTGGAAGGAGTAGCCAGCATGCGCAGAGCACATACAGAGAAGTTGGCAGTAGTAGAGTCACCATCCTCCTATTCCCTTCCTGGGGGCATATTGGTCACCTGCAGTCTGCTCACCCTCCCAACCAGAGCGCCCTATCGAAAGTGCCAGTGGTACTGACCAATGAGACACAGCATGACATTCTTCTACCACCAAGGGGTGTATTGGCTGAACTCAGTGCCATACACCAAGTGCTTAATGGGGTAGGTGAACCCAAGACCAAAGATCCTTCAGCTGATCAGCCCAAATCACCACAAGCTTCCGCAATTGAGTTTAACTTTGGAGACTCTCCGATACCTGCCGAATGGAGGGAGAGGATTGAGCGGAAGATACGAGCTATGCCAGATGTGTTCTCACAGCATGACTTGGACTATGGGAGGACTGACAAGGTGAGGCACCATATCAACCTTCATGATGAAACCCCCTTCAAGCAACGATCTCGTCCCATACATCCCCAAGACATTCAGGCCGTCCGCAAACACCTCCAAGAGCTACTGGAAGCTGGCATCATCCGGGAATCTGAGTCTTCTTTCTCATCTCCCATCGTAGTGGTTAGAAAGAAAAATGGCGATGTGAGGCTCTGCATTGATTACCGGAAGTTAAATATTCAGACGGTGAAAGATGCTTATGCTTTGCCCAACCTGGAGGAGACCTTCACAGCGCTGCATGGATCTCAGTGGTTCTCTGTTTTGGACCTAAAGTCTGGATACTATCAGATAGAGATGGAGGAAGAAGACAAAGCCAAGACAGCTTTTGTGTGCCCATTGGGATTCTGGGAATTCCAGCGTATGCCCCAGGGAATCACCAATGCGCCAAGTACTTTTCAAAGGCTCATGGAAAAATGCATGGGCGATATGAACCTAAAGGAGGCCATTGTTTTTTTGGATGACATCATCATATTCTCAGAGACATTGGAAGAACATGAGAGAAGATTGCTCAGAGTCCTTGACCGTCTCAGGGAATACGGCTTGAAGCTGTCAGTGGACAAGTGCAAATTTTTTCAAACATCTGTGAAATATTTGGGACACATTGTGTCAAGGAACGGTGTCGAAACAGATCCTGACAAGGTCAACGCCTTACAGACTTGGCCTCCCCCAAAGAACCTGAAAGAGCTGAGGTCATTCTTGGGATTTTCAGGGTACTACAGGCGGTTTATCCAGGGTACTCTGGGATTGTCAAGCCGCTGGACGGACTTAACGGTTGGCTACCCGCCTCTGCGAAAGACCAAGAGACCAAAAGAGAACAGTGGGAGATACCACAACCCAAAAGAACCCTTCAGGGACCGCTGGACTCCAGCCTGCCAGCATGCCTTTGATACAATCATTAACAAGCTGACAACCGCTCCAGTATTAGGGTTCGCTAACCCAACCTTACCTTACATATTGCACACAGATGCGAGCACCACTGGACTGGGAGCTGCACTTTATCAGGAGCACGGCGGAGAAATGAGACCTATTGCATTTGCCAGCCGAGGACTGTCTCACAGCGAGGCTCGCTATCCTGCGCACAAGTTGGAGTTTCTAGCCTTGAAGTGGAGTGTGACGGAAAAGTTCAGTGACTACCTATACGGGAATCAATTTACCGTTGTTACTGACAGCAATCCGTTGACATATCTATTCACGTCAGCAAAGTTGGATGCTACCAGTTATCGATGGCTGTCGGCTCTGTCTACATTCTCATTTGTACTCCAGTACCGTGCCGGGAAACAGAATTTAGACGCTGATGGTCTATCGAGACGGCCCCATGAGCAGCTGATGGATGACGCTGCATCGCAGAAGGAACGTGACCGGGTTCATCAATTTATCTCACGTCATTTTCTTGATGGTGAGAATCTCACCCAGGTGGGACCCGAAGTGGTACAAGCAGTCTGTGAACGTCATCTAGTTAGGCACGACCCAGAGAGTGAATCTCACGAGCCTTGCATCGCATTAGTTGAGTCCCTTGCCATGCATGCAGACGCCATCCCTGCTATCTTTGAACAAGCGGAAAGTGCTGAGGGAACATCCACCATCCAACACCTTCCAAGGGAGGAGTTGCAGGAAAAGCAGAGGGCTGACCCCAGCCTCAATGAGGTGATAATACAACTAGAAACAGGTCAGAAACCCCTGCCAACTATACGAAAAGAGCTCCCTGAACTCCCACTGCTGTTAAGAGAATTGCCTCGGTTGGAGTTGAAAGGGGGAATTCTCTACCGGAAGAGAAAAGAAGGGGGACATGTTACCTTCCAGCTGGTCCTACCCAAAGAGTTGAGACCAATAGCCATGAAGAGTCTGCATGACGACATGGGTCATCTAGGGATAGAGCGAACTACTGATCTTTTACGATCCAGGTTCTACTGGCCTAAAATGGCTGCTGAAGTGGAAGCGAAAGTAAAGACATGCGACCGATGTGTACGGAGGAAAGCCCCACCTCAAAAGGCTGCACCGCTTGTCAACATTCAAGTCACACGTCCGTTAGAGTTGGTCTGTATGGATTTCCTTTCGATTGAACCAGACAGAAGCAACACGACCAATGTCTTGGTAATTACAGACCACTACACTAAATATGCAGTGGCAGTACCCACACCCAATCAGAAGGCTCGTACCGTGGCGAAGTGTCTTTGGGAGAATTTCATCATCCATTACGGCATTCCAGAGCGCTTACATAGCGATCAAGGGCCTGACTTTGAGTCCAGGACTATAAAAGAGCTATGTGCATTGGCAGGAATTCAGAAGGTCAGAACAACACCATACCATCCTAGGGGAAATCCTGTTGAAAGGTTCAACCGAACACTTCTGAGTATGTTGGGAACCTTGAAAGACCAAGACAAAGTGCATTGGCGTGACTTTGTAAGGCCATTGGTGCATGCCTACAATTGTACAAAAAACGAAGTCACTGGGTACAGTCCATACGAGTTGATGTTTGGGCGGCATCCCAGGTTGCCTATCGACTTGGCTTTTGGAGTTCCACTCAGAGAACACCCTCACACATCCCACTCGGAGTATGTACGCAACTTGAAGTATCATTTGGAGGAGAGCTATAAACTGGCAACCATCAATGCTGCTAAAAACGCTGCAAGAAATAAAGCCAGATTTGATCAACGCATCACAGAGTCTGCACTGGAAGTTGGAGACCGTGTGCTGGTAAGGAGTGTCCGTCTCCGCGGGAAACACAAGCTTGCTGATAAATGGGAACCGGTGATTCATGTAGTGACGAAACGTGCTGGCGATCTCCCAGTGTACACCGTGAAACCGAAAACCAGAATGGACCCCTGAGGACCTTGCACAGGGATCTTTTGTTGCCCTGTGGATTTCTCCCTACAACGGAGAGCAGCCCAATCTCACCTGAGCCAGTCCCACGCCACCGAACGCGCCAGAGAACTCGCTTGGATCCTACTATACTTGATGAGGATGGGGGCGAGAGTGAGTCAGATGATGATGTTCCTGAGTACCGGCCTGCAAACTCTGCATGGGTGGTAAGCACCTTGCACCCCAGCAGAGTCAGACAAACCACAGTCGCTGACCCTCTGCCTGAACCCCCAGTGGGCCCAGATACAGCAACCTGTCCGGAGGCTCAAATCAAATCCAACCGTCCTCTTCAAAGTAGCATTGTGAATGCATGTAGTTCACCTGAGGTTAACTTCTTGGAACAAAATGTGCCTGTTGATGCTCCAGCTAGTCCAATAGCTGACGATGCTCCAGAAATTGCAAGAGGATCAGATCCAGAAAAAGAAACCTTATCAGAAATGGAACATGAAAGAGAACCAGGAGAAGAAACCTTACCGGAAATGGAACCTGAAAAAGAACCAGAAAGGGAAACCTTACCTGAAAGAGATCCAGAAAGCGAACCCATACCTGAAGTAGATCCTGAAAAAGAAAGCCAAACTGAACCCGAAGCAGAACCTGAAATGGAAGTAGACAAAGCTATATCTGAACATAGAGTTGAAGAAACTATTACTGGAACAGAACCAGAAGGAGGTTACATGTCGGGAAACAGTGAAGATTCACAGATGGAAGGAGATTCCGTGGTTGCAGACACAGAAAACAAAGATGAGCAAGATGCCCCTCGCAGGCAGTCCAGTAGACCTAGGGATCCCCCAGACAGATTGCACTACACCCAGTTAGGGAACCCCCTTGTGTCTATTGTGCAGTCGCTTTTTCAGGGATTAAGTCTAGCTTTTGCAGAGACACCACGAAGTTCTATGTATTCCAAGGTTGATGCTTATGGTCCCCCTCCAGTTGTGCTCAAACAGCCAGCTAGGTGTACAGGGACGTACACACCTTTCAGTGGGGAGTATGTAACCCCGGTTACAGAACCTTATAAAATAGATCTAAACTAAAACTAAATTATTTGAAAGTTAATGTGTTGGGAGTATGTTATTTTAAAATATATATGTGATTAGATTAATATTCTTTGTCAACCATACTGACATAATTAATATCTAACAAAGGGTTTAAACAATCCCTTATAGTTAACCCCTCCCCCATTCAGTGGATCAGTCCAAGTGAGCAGGAAGAGGAAATGCTTTTTTTTTTGTTTCAGCCAAAGTAGCATTTGAGATACGGAGCAGAGGATAGATGGTCAAATTAAACCAATACCTGTAGTGGTTACAATCCTGCTGCTAGTTGCCAAAAGAAAATTCTTGGTGAGTTGAGTATGAAGCTTGTTGAATTAATGTAAAATCTGGATTAAATATTAGCATTAGCGACCGTTAGCGCTTAGCGCTAACCGCGCTTAGCGGTGCTAACCATGCTAACGGTGCTAGCAAACGCTAACCATGCTAGTGGTTGCTAGAATTTGTCATGTTTGTAGTCTGCTGTAGCACGGTAATGCAACTTTTAAGCAATGATGTTCTATGTGAGTTAGTGTTAAAATGTTTTATTGACCATGCTGTGATAAGACTTATCTCTTGCTAGTTTAGTTAGTTGAATCTAACCTATGTAACAGTTGTGTATGTAATTGCTACAGAGATGCCCTATTCATTTTCAATGAGAAATGAAAACATGACAAGTTGTTAAGGGAGTGACCATTTTATTTTTGACAGATTACAGTCGAATGAAACAATGTGTTAATAATTCAAAGATAGAAAAGCATTATCAACAGTGCTGTAGTGGCTCTAAGAAGTATGTTTGAACTATATAGTAATACTTTCTTTTTTTTTTGGCTTTGTGGATACAAGGCCAGGTCTTCGTCATCATCATCGTCATCATCTTCATCGGTTCTTCGCTTTTTTTTTTGTCGGCTATCCCTTACGTCCTTACTTCATCCTGGGTGTCCTCAGCGGTGGTGCGGATTTTACGAGACGAGACATTGGAGTCTTCAGCCCAGCCTGCTCTGTTATAGAGAATTGTCTGGTCCTGGAGTGGCGAGCCAACCCTATGAGCCTTCAAACGAGGAGATATTGAAATAGAGGGAGAAAAGTGGTAGGACAGTTACATTTCGCTTGCCCCACAACAAGTTTGAAGAAAACAGACATTGTTACGTTACACTTTAATGCTCAAAGAATACAACACCGCAATGGATGGATTCTCCCAGTAACTCACTGAACTGAACTTTTTGGTCATTTTCCTTATTAATACTATAGTGATTGATTTGTCATTGAGGTTATAGTTCTAGACTGTGTTCAGTTATATCATCACTCTGACGGTTACAGGAAAAGCACAGGTTCATGTGATTGGTGACCTTGAGGTTCATGTGATTCATTTTCATGTTTATATATATATGGTAGTTTATTGATATTTGATTTGGGTTATACAAAGAAAAGTGTACCAAAATATTTAGAGAATCCGCTTGTGTGGTTAGAGGCACTATAAAATAGGAGCTTAAACATTAATATAGATGAATACAAATTAATGAGTGCCTGACTAATAATATGGAGCTAGCATAGCATTAGGCTACATCTTGAATCTATATAGGGATATTGAACCAACTAAGTACTCACTTGACAAGTGGATTCTTAACCAGATTTAATGAAATTTAACAGAAAAAGTAAAAGGGTGTTTATGGTGGTTCTGTGTATAATGTGATGTTGCACCTGTGATATTTTGAGAAGAATACTGTTCTAAAAAGAAAATATACACAAGAAAACCGGTTGAATGAGAGAGAATTAAAGTTTATTTCCTTACCTCTTCAAACGTACCTATTGAGTTGTGTCTTTCCTCACTCTTGCTGCCGATACCCATTTCTCCCGAGCAATCTAGATCTTCTGAGATGCTGGTCCACATTGAGTGTTATTCCTCCATCACATATTAGGGAGGCTATTCAGGTATTACTTCTGGTTGTTACACAATGCAAAGAAGCTAATACAGGAGAAATACCGTCTCTTTTCTTAGTTCTTGTCAGAACATGCACTGGATCAGGTGGAGAGTCATAAGGGACGTATTTGAGCAGCCTGATAGTAAGGAATTACAATAGTCCAGCCTGGAAGTAACAAATGCATGAACTAGTTTATCAGCATCATTTTGAGACAGGATCTGCCTAATTTTGGCAATGTTACGAAGGTGAAAAAGGCTGTTTGTTTTAAGTGGCCATTAAAGGATATATCCTGATCAAAAATAACTCCTAGATTTCTGACAGTAGTGCTGGAGGCCAGGGCAATGCCATCCAGAAAATTGAAGGTCATCCAGGATTTTTGACTGGTTTCGTCTGGTTTGATTAATAGGTATAATTGGGTGTCATTCGCATAACAGTGAAAGTTAATTGAGTGTTTCCTAATAATATTGCCTAGAGGAAGCATATATAAGGTGAATAGAATTGGTCCAAGCACTGAGCCTTGGAACACCATGGCTAACTTTAGTGTGCCTTGAAGATTCATTGTTAACATTAACAAATTGAGATTGATCAGATAAATAGGACTTAAACCAGCTTAGTGTGATTCCTTTAATGCCAACTAAATGTTCCACTCTCTGTAACAGGATGGTATGGTCAACAGTTAAGAATACAGCACTAAGATCTAGTAAGACAAGTACGGAGACATGTCCTTAGAAGGTCTTTAGTCATTTTCACCAGTGCCGTCTCTGGGCTATGATGCATTCTAAATCCTGACTGAAAATCCTCAAATAAACTATTGCTATGTAAAAAGTCACATAACTGATATAGTGACTACCTTCTCAAGGATCTTGGAGAGAAAGGGAAGATTATATATAGGTCTATAGTTGGCTAAGACCTTAGGATTGAGGGTGGGTTTTTTCAGTAGAGGTTTTATCACAGCTACTTTAAATGACATATTGATCATATCTAGTAATGAAGTGTTAACCATGGGTTACCAACCAACGCTTCTTTAAGTAGCCTAGTTGGGATGGGGTCTAAGAGACAGGTAGATGGCGTAGCTTAAGAGACCTTTAACATTAATTGTTGAAAGTCTATAGGATAAAAGCATGTCAGGTCTTGTCATTCTTTAATAAATCCTTTGCACTGTTGGAACATTTTGTAGCTTTCATAATCACTTCTGGAACACCTATTTCTGGAATATTATTGATCACACACAGAGGTGTCAAGTAACGAAGTACAAATACTTCGTTACCTTACTTAAGTAGAAATTTTGGGTATCTATACTTTACTGGAGTAATTATTTTACAGCATACTTTTTACTTCTACTCCTTACATTTTCACGGAATTATCTGTACTTTCTACTCCTTACATTTTAAAAATAGCCTCCTTACTCATATTTCAGTTTGGCTTGTTTTCATTCCGGCTCGTCATCGTTCCAAAAAAACAGTAACACACACAAAAAACCCTATCCAAATCGCTCCATCCGGATAGAGTGAATTTGATTGTGGTTGGATGAGAAGTATAAACATAGTCATTCCGACACCCTATTGGTTTGTACGCGATCCATCAAACCTGGACAGACCCGGTGCCTTAACGACCGTTATCTACCGGACCGAATAGCAACGTGGATTTCGGTGCCTTATTTAGGTGCCACTTAAATGCCTGCGCTTCTCTCTGATGCTCCTAAAACGGACGTTAGAGGGAACTGAAACATCGCTGCACGGGACGCTAGTTAACACTACAGTTGGCAGCAGCTAACGTTAGCCTACGGTTAGCTAGCAGCTGGAGTAAACACGGTTAAAACGGACAGCTAAACGGTGTAAAGTGTGTCTGTATTTCACTGGAGAGGATTGTAACACCAGACTGTAGCTGCCGTTGTCTGATAAACACAGAAGAGATGTGTCACCTTTTTCAGCCCTTCTGAGTTTGCAGGTATGATTTTAATATAACATTATTATAGTCATATGATTTTGTCCTTACGTTTTGGGGTTAAGCTGTTCTCCATGGCATTTTTTCCCCCTTACATCAGGGGTCTTCAACGTTTTTTAAGCCAAGGATCCCTTTACTTAAAGTGAGATGTAGCAGGGACCCCCTACTACATATTGTATGAAATTAAGTTGCATATTAAACTGGGCCTACAATAACTGTTAGGGCAACCTAAAGCCTTCTTACATACCCTTTTTTCATAAGCTATTAAAATATTAATTGTTGGCATGATTTTATAAATCATATTTTAATGTTACATACTGTATGTGACATACTGTATGTGGCACAGTAAATCTAGGATTAACTGTATCTGTGGGCTGATATCTTAGGGACTACCTTACCTATAGGCCAGTAAGCTTATCATCAGTGGGAATTTATGTTTGCTAATAATATGTTGGAATTATGTTAAGGCATTTTAATTTTAAAAGACTCAAAGATAATAAAAAGACTCAAAAATTTACAATAATTTGGAGGGCCCCTGCAATGACTTTGAGGACCCCTTGTTGAAGATCTCTGCCTTACATTACTTTTACTTTTATACTTTAAGTAGTTTTGAAACCAGTACTTTTACACTTTTACTTAAGTAAAAAGCTTGAGATGATACTTCAACTTCTACAAAAGTCTTTTCAAACCCTAGTATCGATACTTCTACTTGAGTTATGAATGTGAATACTTTTGACACCTCTGATCACACTTTCTAGATTCCTACCTCCGTTTTAACTACATGTGTAAAGTACAATATGGCTTCATGTTGAACTTACTCAAATGATCCATCTGCTTTTCCCTTGGGTAATCTGCCAAGGTGGTCCAGGGCAGCCAGCCGAACCCGAGCTTCATCAGCCATGCACATCCCATCAAACAATCATCACTAAGCAAAGTATTTGTCAAGGGCCTGGTATGTTAGTTATAGTACATAGTTTGGACAGCAGTTACAATATGCATTAATTCTAAATATTGTTGAAATTTACAGCGTTAAAAAATACAAAAATGTGTCAGTTATCTGCCATCTTGCAGCAATACAATACAAGAATAAACAGTGTGTACAGATGGAACATTATCTAATGTATGTGTCAACCTACATACAATACACTATATTCACAGCTTCTACATTGTACACCTTAACCAATACCCTAGCATTGTGTATTATCAGACCAACAGCAACCACATCAATTTGTAGTTAGCTGGATAATAATTTGTCATAATAGACCAACTACTGACCTACCTTGGACAGCATCGTAGCTCTGCTTTGGTCCTGCAGGTCCCACAATGTTTCATTGTTCTACAGAGAAAAGACAATAATTAATACAGCTCCATTGAGTAAAGCCTCACTAAGCCTAAATGATTCCCATGGAAAATTAGCTCAGTAATGTAGCTACAGTAAGCCAACGTTACTTGGCTTGGCTAGCATTTGATATTGATAACGTTAGCAGTTAGCTAACATTAGATGCTAACTTACACAGCTTTACTAGTAACTTAACACAACGAAACAACAAACGTTTCTTAACCATACTAACAACGTACATCATAGACAATATTATTAATCTTGTAGGAATCCGCTGTGTAGAGTGGTTTGTGTGTGCTCCAAAGTCTCTAACGTTAGCTACACTGAAATGTCAGGGTAGACTCAAATGTACTCCAAAAACTCATTAGCCAATGTAAGACCCGCCCACGCGAGAGGTTTGTGCCAGAATTGCAAACAGAGTTTGGAAGTGCAAATGAGAAACTGGGAGCGCAACTGCAAACGTGATGGAGAGAGCAAAAGACTGATCATTGAAAAAGAAGCAGAAGGAACTGTAAACAAAGTGACATAATATCAAACAAATAAAAGTCCATTAGTTTACGACTACACAAATGTTTTGTTTGCAAGTTTTTAAGTTTTACCTTTAGGATGACAATTTCTTTGCTTGAGTCAGAGATGTTCACAAGTCATTTTTTGCAAGTCCAAGTCAAGTCTCAAGTCTTTGAGCTCGAGTCCAAGTCAAGTCTCAAGTCTTTGAGGGGCAAGGTCAAGTCCAAGTCAAGTCTCAAGTCTTTTGCCACAAGTCCAAGTCAAGTCTCAAGTCTCTCAACCCGGTCTCACGCCAGGTCGTGTAATAGTCACGTTATTTTGATTCATAAATTTGTGTACAGGTTACGATTTTGACGTTTTTTTCGTGTATATGCAACAACTTATTTTGACGTTTTTTTCGTGTATATGCAACAACTTTTGAACGTGTACAGGTGACGCTTTTTGAACCTGCTCTGGGGGACGCGACAACGGGGAAATGAAGCGCCACACGCCGGCCAAAACAACGGGACGGGCCGCCACTCGCGGGCCGCCACTTGCAGGACGCAATCCACGGGCGCAGGGACACAAAACAACGGGGAAATGAAACGCCACAATGGGGAAATGAAACGCCACAATAATTGGACGGTTGTGGTTAGGAAAAAAAAAAGAATGGGGAAAGGAACCGTCACACGCGGGACACACCGACAAAGGAACTGCAACACTCGGGACAAAGGTACTGCAACACATGGGACGCAATCCCTGGTCTCCAGGGTGAAAGTCCTGTGTTTTCTGACCCATCCACCACCCCGACCTACCTCCCTACGCGGACTTTTGCATTATCAATATTACTCGCTACCGTCAGCGTTCTGGGATCACGAAATATGCTTCCCATTAAAATGCATTGCTTTCAATTTCGTAATCGGCACACGAAAAAAAAGGCATTTACATAACCTGTCCACGACTTAATAGATTAAAATAACGTAACTATATAAGGACCTGCCGTGAGACCTGGCTGAGTCTCTAGCCATCTGATCTGTCCCTAACACTATATTGTTAAATCTTATGAATTCAAAGCATGTCCTGTACCTACCATCCATACAGTACACTACTTAACACATCTAGCCCTCGGACCTGGTGAAATATTAACCTCTCTGTCACATCATACACTGCATGAAAAGTGGGATTTCCGTCCCCGTAAATGCCTGTAAACGCCCGGAAATCCCCCTAATTTTCGTCAGTTATCGACAATTTACAGGCTGCGAACGTCAAGTTCGTCTGTGCCATATATTGTCGGAAATGAACCATGACGTATATGGAGAGCCCCCGCGGAGGTCTTAATGGATCTAATTAGAATACGAATAGGCGCGGAGTCACGTGGTATGCCCGCCCAAGATGGCTGCTTAGGGAGAAACAGAGCTCGCCTTTCCCCCAAATCCCCCTAAAAACTTCAATTTAAGTCGTTGTTCGGATTAGACTTGTTTTTCGGACATTCTTTGAAGGTGGCATGAGTCAGAAAAGTCATTATTTTACCCGCAATCAGCCTCTTAATTCTAGAGGAAAGTCCGCGCCGGATCCTCAGGTAACGCCTGCAATGGCGGAGACATCTGTTACGTCGAATAGTTCTCCTAAAGAGAGCATGGTGGCTGAGTTGAACAGCATCCGATCTATCCTCGAGATCCTGGCTAAAGACATGAACGAGGTGAAAAATGGAGTAGAGTCTTTGAACGAAACTGTTAACAACCTCGGCAGTAGGATCACAGAGGCTGAAGAGAGAATCTCCCGGTTAGAGGACGAAGAAGCTGAGGCTAACCCAATCATGAAAGGCTTGGTGAAACAGAACCAGCAACTGCGGGAAAAAGTGACGGCATTGGAGGGATTTTCCCGTCGCCAGAATATCAGAATCTCTGGTATTAGAGAGGGAATGGAGGGCCAGGATTTGGAAGGTTGCTTTAAAACTCTGTTGAAGGAAGCGCTGGACATTGAAGCTGATGCTTGGTATGAGATAGACAGAATCCACCGCGTCGGCGCTGCTCCTGCTAACAAGCTAAGACCGAGGCACATCATCGTCCGCTTTGTGCGGGACAAAGCCAAGGCCGCAGTTCTCACGGCTGCAAGGAAAAAGAAACAGATCTCCTGAAGGGACATGAGGGTCCACTTTTTCCAAGACTCCGCCCAAGAGGTACAGGAGAAACGCAAGAAATATGATGAGGTACGGCGTATACTGCAACAACACAAGATTGATTATTCACTGCGTTACCCTGCTGTTATAACTTTCACATTGGATAACCGGTGGCACCGGTTCTCAAGCTCTGCGGAGGTTAAGAGTTTTCTCAGCGGCCGGGAAGCATTGGATTGTCCAGCGGAGGACAGCGGGGGACAGGCGCCACTCAACATGGGTGAAAAAGGCTGAATCTGTCTGGTGTGGATTAATCTAAATATATAATCTGATTTATGATCACCGCCTACAATGCGGAGGACAACTGGACTCAGATGGTCTGATTTTGGATTTTGGATGAGCGCGTTTTCTTTTTTCTGTTGGGATATACTCATGGCCCGCTGATGTGTTAATGATCAGTTGAGACTGAAGTTAATTGTGGGCAATGCGCTCGATTTTGTATGAGGGTTTTCCCTTTTTTTTTCTCTCTTTTTGTTTGTTCTTCACTGAATGGGTAAAATATGGTTTAATTTACTTAATACACCCATGTAACCCCAACAATAATATATTGTAGGTGTGAAGGTGTCAACTTATATTTTAAGGGTGGAGTGTTTTCAGTCTAAGACCTAGCTATAGTCCTCCTGCAGTTTCAGGGTGATCTAAGTAAACTCAACGAATGTAATAATCTGTATGATACGAATGAGTGGGGGATTGGAATAGGCGAGTTAGGAGGGGAGCCACAAATGGGATCCTTGAGTACTGCTGACCTGCAGAAACCTTGTTTATTGGGTAATAGTTTAACCCAATAGTTCCAGCTGTTCATGCTGTTCTTTTCTTTTCTGTTTGTTTTATTGTGCCTACAATGTTGTACAATTTTGACCAATGATTTCTTTACCAGGAAATTAGATATATCTCCACTTGGATTGGACAGACAGAGCTCTGTAGGCATTGCTGCCTATTTAGACAGATATAATCACTAATCACTAATCAGATATAAGCACTGCCAGATGACTTTGTTTAAAATAGTTTCATGGAATATAGCAGGTTGTCACAATGGTGTGAAAAGGAAAAAGATCCTCACCTATTTGAAACAGAAGAAAACTGACCTCGCTTTTATTCAGGAGACACTTTTAAATGAATGATTGAATCCGTAAAAGGGATTGGGTGGGTCAAGTTTATTTTAGCGCCTATTCCAATAGGAAAAGAGGGGTGATCATTTTGGTTAGGAAGAACATAGATTTTCGAGTACTGAAACATTACTCTCATCAGGAAGGTAGATGGATAATTGTGGATGCTTTGTTAGAGGGTCAGAAAATAACCTTTGTAAATACCTATGCGCCTAACACATCACAACCAGAGTTTTTTCATGAAGTCTGCAATATAGTAAGGAGTAGGCTATAGGGAATGATAACATCATAATTGGAGGAGACTTTAACCAGGTTAGGGATGTGTATTTGGATAAATCTTCCCAATCTAGGCCAGTTCATGACCCAGCATGCGCTGCTGTAGATGTGATGATGGAAGAGCTGGGACTGGTGGATGTGTAGAGACTACTCTATCCCCAAGAAAAAGATTATACATTTTACTCTCACCCACATTCAACTTATTCCAGAATTGATTATTTCCTGATCTCCCACGTGCTGGTGAGTCAGACTCTTAGTGCCATGATTGGCAACATAGTTTTAACTGATCATGCTCCAGTGGATATAGCCATATCTATTACAGAAAACACAAAATCTACGATGAGGTGGCGCTTCAATAATTTATTACTAAATAGTGAGGAATATTGTGAGTACATAAGAACTGTAATAAAGGAATTTTGGGAGTTTAATGAGGGTTCAATTGACGATATTGATATAACTTGGGATGCTTTCAAAGCCTTTGTAAGGGGGCGTCTCATTCAATATAGTTCTCGATTTAAAAAAGCGGAGAGGGATAAATTACAGAAGCTACAACATATGCAGTACCCTGAGAGGGAAATATGGAACAGGTTAATTAAGTTAAAATATGAGCTAAACAATAATCTACAGAAAAAGGTTGAATATGCACTATTCTGTTCCAATCAAAAATATTTTGATGGTGAAGGTGAGAGAGCTGGTAAGATTCTAGCGCATAGGGTAAAACAGAGGCAGGCCTCTAACTTAATCCCTTCCATATTTGATCACGATAACAAGCTGATAACCGATAAAAAAGCTATTAATGAAGTTTTTCAAATGTTTTACCAAAAATTATATACATCGCAAGGAAACATTGAAGAACGGAAATTGATGGACTTTTTTTCGTCCATTAAAATTCCAACTCTAACGGAGGAACAAAGAAACTTATTGGAAGGAGAAATTACATTAGCAGAAATTAGCAATTCACAGTTCGATTAGGCAAGGCTCCTGGCAATGATGGATTTCCGTTTGATTTTTATAAGAAATTTGTGGAAGATCTTGCCCCAAGATTGTTAGATGTTTACCAGGATGCTTTGCGTAAGGGTAGACTCCCAGCGAGTATGAGATCAGCTGTTATAACTTTACTTCATAAAAAAGGGAAAGACCCACAATATTGCGGAAACTATCGTCCAGTCTTGTTAATTAATGTTGATAAAAATATTATCTCCAAGGTGCTTGCTGCCAGGCTGGAAAGGGTGCTTCCTAGTCTGGTACATGCTGATCAGGTTGGGTTTGTTAAAAATAGGTGCTCACCTGACAATCTCCGCAGAATATTACACATAATGTGGAAAACCATGAATGATATAGACCCCATAGTTGCCTTCTCTCTAGATGCGGAGAAGGCTTTCGATAAAGTTGAATTTGCTTTCCTCTTTCATACGTTGGAGAAATTTGGGTTCGGTCCATCCTTTAGGCAGTGGTTACAGCTAGTATATACAGAGCCAATGGCTACAGTTGTTACTAATGGTGTGATGCCACCTCCATTCAAACTTAGTCGAGGCACCAGACAGGGCTCTCCCCTGTCGCCGCTTATATTTGCCTTATTTCTGGAACCGCTAGCAATTGCATTGCAAGAAAGTAAAGACGTTAAAGGGGTTCAAATGGGCCGTGAAGTACATAAGCTTTTTTGTATGCTGATGACATTCTTTTGATTACAAGTAACCCAAACACAGCAGTATCCAGGATCTCTTCCATTATTGAGGCATTTTCAGAAATCTCTGGCTACACAATTAACTGGGCTAAGTCACAGGCCATGCCTATCTCTAAAATATGTCCTCCGGACATTAGGGAATCATGGCAGTACAAGTGGATGCCAGCAGGCCTGACCTATTTAGGGATCAAATTGATACCAGGATTGAACAAAATAATGCAATCTAACATTTCTCCGGTTATTCAGGCTATTCAGCCTCTCTTACAAAACTGGGCTAAATTGAATATATTTTTGTTAGGTAGGATTAACTTGGTGAAGATGATCATCTCCCCTAAATTCCAATATATTCTGTACATGCTTCCATTAAGTTTTCCCCCTAGCCTCTTGAAACTATACAATTTTGTCGTGGAGAGTTATATATGGGCAGGCAAAAAACCAAGCTTTAACCGATCAAAATTATTAACCGACCAAAGAAAGTGGAGGCTTATTATTGTCTAAAATAGAGTGGTATCATTATGCCTTTTCACTTTCCCAGTTAGCCAAAATAAATAATTTGCGGGAGCAGGTGCCTTCCTGGGTTAAAATAGAAGAGGAACTGGTGGCTCCGACCTCCCTTGAGGCGTTTCTTACTCAGATGGGAAGACCGGTACCCTTTAAGGACCCAGTTTTGACCTTTGTACAGGAAACTTGGATGAGTGCTCATCAACATATAAAATGTAGCCCGCATCTTACCCCTAAATCTTCTATTTGGTATAACAAAAAAATATTAATTGGCAAAAAATCTATTATGTGGGAGAAATGGGCAAAAGCAGGAATAAACTTGCTTGGTGACTTGCTTAGCGAAAATGGATTGAGGTCATTTTATGAAATTAAGCAAGAATATAACCTTACACAAGAGGACTTTTGGAAATTTCTACAAATTGGGCACTGCATTAAAGCTACTCGGGGGAAGAACCCTGACCCTGTGACCAGGATTCAGGAATTAGTCCAGGTAACTAAATGTAAAAAATGTGGAGCCTCTAAATATTATGAGATTTTCAGGGAGGCTCATCCACCCCACATGGAGGGCTTGAGATTGTGCTGGGAGAAAGATGTGGGCGATGAAGTTGGTTGCGTCTTGGCATAAATGTTCTCGTGAAGAGCAAACTCAGCTTATTCTGTACAAATTACTTAATAGAAACCAATGGACCCCCAGTAAAATGGCCAAACTAAAACTTAAGGACAGTAACACATGTTGGAGGTGTGAGAAGGAAGTGGGTACTCTGGTACACATGTTGTATTCTTGTGAAAAAATGCACATTTGTGGGATAGGGTTGTTACCCTCTTGCATGATCTATTGGGATTACAACTCACCAAGACCCCAGCTCTGTGTATTCTGGGTCTGCTGCCTTCTTTCTGTATTCGTAAAACCGGACAGTGGATGATATAGATGTCGTGTCAGTTGTGATGGTGACATAGGTTGTACTGTCTGTCAAAAATAAAAAATAAAATAAACAACATGGCTGGAATTTCCTCACTCAGGATTGGATGAAACCACTACTTTTAAACAAGAAAAATCTCTCGGGATTGGTTGACAGGTCTGTCACGGGTTAGGCTATTGGTCAACCTGGGCCATTATTATTATAATAATAAAATTATATATATACAGTACAGGCCAAAAGTTTGGACACACCTTCTCATTCAATGTGTTTCCTTTTTATTTTCATGACTATTTACATTATAGATTCTCACTGAAGTCATCAAAACTATGAATGAACACATATGGAATTATGTACTTAACAAAAAAGCGTGAAATAACTGAAAACATCTCTTATATTTTAGATTCTTCAAAGTAGCCACCCTTTGCTTTTTTATTAATAAGGGAAAAAATTCCACTAATTAACCCTGACATAGCACACCTGTGAGGTGAAAACCATTTCAGGTGACTACCTCATGAAGCTCATTGAGAGAACACCAAGGGTTTGCAGAGTTATCAAAAATTGCAATGGGTGGCTACTTTGAGGAATCTAAAATATAAGACATGTTTTCAGTTATTTTACACTTTTTTGTTAAGTACATAATTCCATATGTGTTCATTCATAGTTTTGGTGCCTTCAGTGAGAATCTACAATGTAAATAGTCATGAAATTAAAGAAACACATTGAATGAGAAGGTGTGTCCAAACTTTTGGCCTGTACTGTGTGTGTGTGTATGTATGTATATATATATATATATATATATATATATATATATATATATATATATATATATATGTATATATATGTGTATTATATATATTTATTTCATATATGCTATGTTGTATATTCATGTCATGATTATCATAGTTAAAATGATTTGCCAGGAACGTGCTGTTTATTCAAAGATAGAGCTTTATTGACACAAAACACAAACGCAATTAGAAAAAAAACTATGTACAAAGCATCGGAGACACACAGCACACACAATATCCCACACTCACAAGGAGCAGCACCGTCCACACCTAACCCGCTGCCGCCTCGGAGCTGTTGGTAACCGGCAGCATTCGGTCTGAATTCGGTCCATTTTGCAGACGTCTGTGGTGCATTGTCCATGGTGGCGCACTTCCAAATGCCCACCTCAGCACACTCTGTCTCACTTCCAGCAGCTGTAAAATCAATCAATAAAGACAATCCGTACTGCAAAAAATATTCACATTAACCAAACGGTTCTAATCTTACCCACTTTTCTTCTGGACCCACTCCGAGCTGAACTCTTCACAGCTTCTGCCCGCAATGCCACATCTGGTTGTTTCTAGCTGAAGCTCCTGCGTGCTGTCTCGTAATATGTCTTACAGGCAGCTGGAAAACAATTAAATGAGAGTGGTATGAATAAAAAAAAAACAAGGATCTAGATAAAACAGTTAAAGTACTTACACACAATGGTGTCATTATCAGCGTAAATCTGGACTTGCAGACATAGCTCCGAGCAAATATAGGTCACAGCCTCGTTATGAGGCGAGGTTAGTGTGTAAAAAAAAAAAAAAAAAAGTACGGTTAAAATCGGTATCTATTAAGTATCTATGTCCTTATACAACAGAGTTATCCTTGCTCTGGTTCGTAGCGCCTGCTACAGTTTGTCTCCGAGTTGTGAAGACGGCGTACTGCTTCCTGTAAATTACAAGACCAAAAAAATACACTTTTATAAAGCAACTCACCCGCTCGCGATATTACGAATCCCACTATGGCCACGCCAAGACCCGCCCTTCAATAGCGTTCACACACTACTATTGGCCAGGCGTCCATGCTTACATGTACAGGTCCTATCCCCTGACCAATCCCCTAACCCTAACCTTAACCACTCGAGGTGAAATGCCTAATCCCAACCAATCGAGCTGCTTTGTAGGGCGGGTCTTGCCGTGGCCATAGTGGGATTCGTAATTTTGCCACCCGCTCAGCTCTGCTAATGAATGGCGCTGAAAGCAGCCAGGTACACAGCTGTGCTGCTTGCATTTAAACTTGCGTGCATAAAACATTACTGCCAAAGTCTAGGTAGCCTGTTCAACATCCAAATACAGTCATTGTACTTCTCAAGAGTTAATAAACAGTACAAACTAGCTCGCCGTTTCATTAATAATCATATACTTACATTGTATTTTCCTTTTCTGTGGGCGCATTTTTACGGAGCCCCGGAGGCGACATTGAGGAGAAAAAAAAACACTCCGTAGGTCTTGAACAACTCCTGTGTCCAAGTGAAGTTTGACAGAGTGTACAGACAACTCTTTTAAGAGCTAGTATGAAATACTCCCATACTTTGGAAGCTTTTGCTCTAACTCTCGGACTCATCTCCCTCCACTATTTTTCAAATCGAAGCAGTGAAGGCGGTTCAACATCCAGGGGGGTTAGGGGGCGGGGCAGAGTGATAGAGAGAGTCAAAGAGGAGCAGATTAACCAGGAGGGCGCGAACAGCAGGAGGGGAATTACAGTTAGTTTTAATGGAATACTGGGAAAGCTTAATAAAAATAGGACAATTGAAGTCTAGATTATGAGGCCATTTCAGCAGAGCCAACAGCTTCATATGCCATGGACTTGTGAATATGGTGCTGAATTTGCCAGTATTTTAAGAAGACAAATGGTTGGGACCTTATCATGCTATGACACAGGTGATATGCTTTATGTGAAGCACAGTGTTTTGGTGTCAGCAGAAAGACTGTACAGTGGTGCCTCTGTCTCCATTCCACCAGACAATCTTGGATGAGCAAGACCAAAGAAAGGTCACTGTAGTCATGCCACTATGCACAGTGGTTGAGCTCTAGGAGAGTGATGTTTTTTGCATGGAATGCACATTTTTCCTTTGTGGCAAAGCCTGATTAAAACTAATTGTTGAAATAAATTATTTTGTGTATCTTTTTTATATAACATTGGTCATTGCTAATGACATACACAGTAATTAATCATACTTTCATTAAATAAATCAATTCAAGCTAAAACTGAAGAGTCTTCAATAATGCCTGATCTATTTTAAGAGATTTTCTTAAAATTAAGTTAATACCTTTTAGAAAATGTCACCTGGGGTAAAACTCCCCTGCTGCTACCCTGATTTGCATTTGTATAGCTCACAGCATTTTCATTTACATGTTAAAGCTTCCCCTAGAATTAGAGGGAGGGGGGGAGGGGCATGGGGGGACAACTGACAAGCAAGGCCCACATCAATTTCCAACAATTCACGGCAGGTTTCGGTGTTGCCTGTAAATTGCCGTGTACAGTCGTAAACCTGAAGTTACACGACAATCTACAGTGCCGCTTACTGACGAAAATCCCACTTTTCATGCAGTGTTAGCCTCCTACAGAGGTACCCCTCAGCTTGCCCGGGGGACGAGCCAGCACTATCATGAGGGGGATCAACAAGCAAAAAATCATCGAGCAAATGAAGTACCAAAGGCACCCCAACCCTGTTAAGCAGGATCCAGCACAGAGCTTCAGAAATGTGGTTGAAAATACACGGGCTGCTCCTACACCCAAACGTCAGCCGCACCCGCCAAAAAAGAGGCCACTGGGAAGGATGAATGGGCACAATCTTGAAAGCGTCGGTAATGTCGGCCTTAGGGCCGGGACACATCAGGCCGATTATCGGCCGTGGGACAGTCTGGCGAGGTCAGTGACTCAAATCTGTTCCTGACGTGTTCGGTCGGCGGCAGGGAAGTCGGGACTCACCCGGAAATGACGAGCGGAATGAGGTGACTACAGTCTCTCAAAATCTAATGAAAATCTTTTAAATTGACCTTTGTTGATCTGAAATGAAGACTGATTCAGCAACTGCATGGCCTATTTCTCGCTTAAAATGTTTTCAGAAACACGTTTCAATGAACTATTTTAGTACAATATGAGATCGTATTCTGAACGGCCGCCATGACAGTCCGGCTCTGAATTTCCGGAGAAAAAAAAACCATGTGACGTGTTTGTCCAATCAGCTGCCGGTTTTCATTTCTTGGGCGACATTACAGATTAGCGCCGCCTGCTGTTATAGGGATGTATTACGTCTCGTCTCCTCTCGTCTTTTTGGTCTGTTCTGTGGCAGTTTTTTGGACCTCGGGGACGCGACTGATCATATCGACGGGGTTTTCTGTCAACGGTCGCCCGTCGGCTATATGTGTCTACACCTTTAGAGAGCCAAGCCCCCCTGCCAGCCAGTTTAATCAGTCTGATGGCGTTATCAACGGTGGCGTAATGTAGCGAAAAGGTGGCAAGCGGAATGAGACTATTCACACTAGAAATACCTCCCAAGCGCAGCGCAGACAGATCAAAAATCAGCCGCTTCTTGCCCGAATATTTACCAGTAGCGAATTTGCCACCGAAACACAGAAAACGCAGAAGATGCGAACGGCCTGATGACATACCCTTTCCTAACCTCCAAAGCCAACAGCAGGGAGACAGCATCTGGATCAGAGACGGCAGAGAGAAGATTTTTAGCCACGTATGTTACAGGAGGATAGGAGAGCACACCCACCCAAAAACCCTGTGAGAGAACAGAGAGAAGATGATCCACAAACACAGAATTAGGATGAGACGATAATTCAAATGCCAATGCCTGTACATTTATTGGAGTGGAAGGATGTATTTTCAAAATGTCTTTGAACCATGTTGAAACTGTTGCTGGGCCCTCCGGGTGGGAGCCGGGCGCCAGGGGCAGACCGACCTGGGATGAGCATCTCGGCAGTCGCTGCAAACGTGAAGGAACACGCAGATAGGGAACGTACAAATGCCTTTATTAAAATTATTACAAATGGGAGTATATCGAGAATTTTGAACCTGACGCCCACATGAATCCACACCAGGAACAGGATGTCTCAGAGGAGGACGCTGGAAAGAAACCCTGGCGTTCGAACGCTGAAACGCCACGGCAGGGTAGAGGGAGGCATAATGTCCCACAACGCCGCACGACAAGCATGACAACACTGGAGATCCCCCGTGACCAGAAGCTCGGTGTCCAGTATGGACCAGTTCAGGCGCACATTAGACCGGGCAATATAAAGAACAGATTTGATAGAGAAGGCTTTGTGATACTGAAAAAACACGTTCCTACCGTATTTCAGATTGAGATCTCCGATAATCCAATCCAATCCACTTTATTTCTATAGCACATTTTACAAACACAAAGTTTCCAAAGTGCTTCACAGAAGACTCAGAACATAAAAATATATATATATAAAACATAGAAAGAATAAAAGAAAGAATAAACACCACAGTGACAAGATCTCCGATAAGAGCCAAATATGCGTCAAACTCCTGTCTCCTGTCCGGATACACAGAACAAATCACATCCCGGTAGATACGGAAAGCTACCACAAACTGCCCGATAGAAAGTTCCCGAAGTCTGGGATCCACAGATTTAAACACGGCAGAGAAACTATCCCCGGAGACGAAAGACCTATCACACTCAGGAGAAGGCAAAATAAGGCACACCAAATTAATGTCCTTCCCCAGCAGAACTTTAAACCTCAACCGGGCTGAGGAAAACTGGGCGCCTGCTGTGACGTAGAGGCCAGAGCGGCAGTAACAGTAGCCGAAGCACCGGCAGCTGCGGAACTCTCCACATCCAGCAGCCGCGCATCCAAAGACTGCATAGATCTGCTGATCAGTAAGTGAAGAGTGTAAACGTTAATGAAGTCTCCCTGACAGAATTTGCGCTGAGCTACATATAGAGAAAAGCACATTGTACCAAAAGTGAGTTTGAGTCGAACCATGCAGTAGAAATGAGGCATAAGAGTTCAGAATGCATAATTAGCTTATTTGCATCTAGCCATCTGGCATGAAACCTGGATTTGAATAAGATTGTGGACAGGTTTGCACAGTGGTGAAGAAGAAACGCCTGTTTAAAAGATATAATATATGTGTGTATATTTCACACCTGGATGTAGGGTGTTCTAACAAACTAAATTAAATGTAAATTGTAATTTCCCCACTGGGGATCAATTAAAAGTATAAATTAAAAAATTTTAATTAATTAAATTAATCAAATTTCAACATCACTTAAAACGCTTATGATGTTTTGACCACGGTGAACAGACCAACAGATTAACTTTGCCGTGTAAAGTTAGCTGTATGGGTAGTCAACTAACATAATGCTAAATTAGCCAGCTAGCACACCCTGGTCTGTCCCCCCCTCTCCCCAATGCTAATATAATTTAGTCGGGATTAGAGCAGGCAGCAGCCCAGAGGACACATTCATTTAACACCTTGAGTTAGTGATTGTTGCTTGATACTTGAGAGGTTTTGCTTGGAATTAAAGGCACAAAGATAATCCCATAGGAAGTTAGGTTAAGGAATTTAAATGACAATTAACATACAAAAACATTATTTTGTAATGCTGGTAAGGCTCAAGTCCAAGTCTGAACAAAAAGAAAACCATGTGAAAGATAAACTGTTGTTGTTCTCCCAGGACATTGCCACCATGCAGCTCTGTGCCAACAAGCTGGATAAAAAGGATTTTTTTTGGCAAGTCTGACCCTTTCCTGGTCTTCTACAGGAGCAACGAGGACGGGACGTAAGTGTGTGTTTGTTCAATGACTTTCAGTCCACATGCTTGTCCTTCAGTTGAGGCCAGTATGCCACTCCTCTGTTGGATCCTGTCCCATGAGGACTTTGAAACCTTCTTGCCCATCAGATGGAAGACTCTCTCATTCTAGTCTCTCATTGGTCAGAAATGTTACCAGGAAGATTTGCCTAGAAACGCTTCCTGCTCTTTTTTTATTTTCCTTCTTCATTTTGGAAGCATACTAAACAAAATATCCATCCCCAGAAAGCATCTAGACTGTGATTAGAAAACGTTCTGATGCATCTTATAAGAAGAAGTGCCCCCTTAAGATGTTCTCGGCCCACTTGTTTTGCCCTGCATCCGAGTGCGATTGCTGTGTTTATATACGCCCAAACCAACCGGACCTAGTGACACGCTCTAGGTTGCAAAACAACTGGTCCAAGGTGTGAATTAGGGCTGTCCAAAACGATTATTTTTTAAACAATTAATCTAGTGATTATTTTTTTGATTAGTTGACTAATCTAACGATTAATTTTTCGATTAATCTAACGATTAATTTTTCAATTAGCGATAATTTTCCCATTGCTCAATTATTAACAATTTACACAAAACAAATTTCATTAAGGTTCAAATTTCTATTTATTAAAATTGTTTCGCACTGCATTGTTCAAGTAAAATGAATTTTTAGTGCAACCTGAAGCCAGATGTAGGCTATCAATCCAACCACAAAATAAAGTCACTTTCAGGAGGAATACAAAAATAAAAACTTTGCAAGTGCAAAAAAAGTATGAGAGATTAACCTGTATTTTCTTTTTTTTTAACAATAGGTAAAATAATGAATAAGCTCTTGTTTAACATCCAAGCTCTTTTCCCTTTAATTTAACTTTAATTATTTGTATCTAAAGGCTGGTTAAGCATTGTAGGGAGGAGAAGTTGGACAGTTGTTTTTGTCTTGTTCCAGTGATTGGCACATCTGGGGGATGGCGTCGGATATGCGTTAGCATGTTAGATGTATTTCCACTCACATACCCAACGCCTACACACAGTCCTCGTCTTATCTACCACTCTCTCGTCTGTAGCCTACTACTGTACCGAAGTTTTCGAGGCGGGACGGCATGAGACGAGAAGGCGTGACACGGGAGGCTCCAGGCTGCAGTGCAGCCATACAGTCTTGAAATTTTCCCAAACTTGCAATCTTAAAGAGGCCGGCAGGGAACTCTTGTGGGTCGCCACCACTTGCCATACTCCTCCTTTTGTGCTGCTATCTCTGACTCACTCAATGGACCATCGACCTGACAAAAAACTGCATGTAGGCGGAGGAGCTCAGCTAGCTTCAGAGCTAATGCGGGGCTACATATTAGGTGTCCCTAGAACCTGCGAATCTAACAGTAGTTCCGCATTACATTAGTTCCACATTACATAAATTAATTTGCACGCAAGTTTTATTTATTTATTTTATTTAGTGACGCGTCGACGCAAATTATTTGTGTCAACGCATTTACGTAGTCGATGACGTCGATGAAGTCGATGACGTTGACTACATCGACGAATCGTCCCAGCCCTAGTGTGAATACAACCTGAGACATATTCTGTGCTGAGGCAAACATATTCATACATTAGAGATAAAAGCTCTGTAAAATAACTCTGACAGATTTCCTCTGCATAGGATGGATCAACCTTTATTTTTTCAACAAAAAGTTCAGATGTGTTCAGCTGTCTCTTTGTGTCTCCAGGTTCACCATCTGCCACAAGACTGAGATGATCAAGAACAATCTAAACCCTGTTTGGCAGCCGTTTACCATCCCTGTCCGAGCCCTATGTAATGGAGACTATGACAGGTGAGCGACAGAACACAGGTCAGAGGTTAGATGTTGTTATGATCCATCACTCCATATAGAGAGTTTGGATTTATCTCCTGGCAGCTGATGCATGACCTAAATGCTTGTCCTTTTGGTTGTAATCCATTTGAAACACTTCTTTGCCTAAATATATGCTTCATATTGCATTCAGGAAGACTGATGGCTGTAGATGTGACTTAAGAAACTACACTGGATCAGCATGATTTCCAAAAAGGGAGGAACTAAAACATACAATATAACAAAATGTACGCTTACATTAGAAATTTGCATCGATGCTTATGATAAGGTTGAGAGCTATTCTAAAAACTTAATATACTTCATATACTTTGACTTTAGTCATTGTTGATTTGTATTTACCTCAGCTGCAGAATGTACAGGGCCTTTATTTGAAGCAGACTTATATTAGAGACAAGCCTTTATTTTTTATTTTGATGAGTATATTTGGTCATAATTTAATATGACGCTTTTTCTTTTTCTGATCTGCTCCCGTTTGAGCTGCGCATTCTCAGACAAAATTCATACTTTTACACATGGTCAAATTAATATAGTCATCTCTCTAGTGACTTTCAACAAAACATATGCACACATTTATACACACATATAACTGTATAACTGTATAACTCGGCCATCCATTTATTACAGTTCTGTAAACACATGCTCACTGTAATGTTCCACAACAAGTAGAGTGCTAACATTAACCGGTTTATTCAACCACTCTAAATAATGCCATTAAGTATATTATTATTATTATTATTATAATATTTAGATGTGTTGCATATCTCACAAAAAATTTAATTTAGGCACAGGTACAGGATTTTGGCTGCCGGCCCTGCTGCGCACCATTATATTCTGATTATGTATGGCTAATTGGTGATACATCGCTTTAAATGAAGCGGTAACACTTTCTATGAAGCCTCTCTCTATATCAAAGAAATCAGCATCATGTACAAGCCCTGCAGAGCTTGGAGAGTACCTGTTTTCCCAATTCTCCAGTGGTCCTCTGACTTTCTTTGTTTTAACATGGTATATCTATTCTTTATAACTTAGGGTGGGATCAATAATTGACCAGTGGCTACAAGCCAACTGGCCTTCTTTTCAACATATTGGGGGCCCCATTGATAAGACTTTCCAGATGTTAGAGGTGTTTTCTAAAAGTAGGGTAAAGTTCATCTGGGTTTCTTTGTTACCCAAAGCTTAAATACAAATCATATAGAATATGCATATACAATAAGATGACAATATACCTCATTTCCCCCCTTCGAGACTAATTAAGTCTCGAAACAAAAAGAGTAAGATTATTACAAAATAACACAAGTTTTCATAGAGTGTGAACAATGTCAGGAAATGTAAACAAACATTTTATGGAGTGTAAGAGCGAAAAACCTGTCTGGCAGCTTCTTTCCAAATATCCATCAATCAATCTAGACAGGAAAATTCTCTCACGGCCCCTCTGCCCCAGGCGACCACATTCAGTACTCCAGATCAATTATACATCTTTTTATCAATTCATGTAATGTCTTGGTGTACTCAAATACATTTGACAGCCTCAGGAATCAAAATAAAATCAGAATGTCCAAATTCAGACTGACCAACTCATCGGATCTGGGAAAAGGACCTCGCCTTACCTAAACCCCACTGTCCCTGCACGTCAAAAAACATAAAAAAAACATCTGAGGTATCCACATGTATCCCACAACAAAACATTATTCTTCGAACTGTTTAATACAAAAGAATATGACAAAAAGTAAATAATATTCATGCAAATATATGTATATATGTCAGATAAAACATAAGAATGTATCCACTGCAGCTCCTTCACAGTGTTGAACTTTCAGTGTAGTGTTGATGGAATCTGAACATCTCCTTGTTCAGAGCTATCCAGTCCATTTTATTGTCCATATTCAAGTATTTGAATCTCCCTTTGCACATTCCCCCATATACTCTGGAAGAAAAGAAAACACAACCAGTATCTTTGCAAAACAACACATAAAAGAAAACATCAAATAAAATATCATAATTACTATGAATGAATCAAAAATAATATGAATGATATGAATCACATATGAATCACATGAATCACATTCCATTTCCCCCCTTTGATAAAATAAAAAACAATAAACAATATTCAAAGAAATGTGAAAATTACGGCAAAATCAGATAAAAATGGAAAACTTTCCATCAATACTCTCAGATTGATCCTCTAATGATAGGATTCAAGATTACGAAAGTGTGCATTGTCGCTCTTCACTCTACTTCCAGAACTAGAATCAGATTTAGCTGTAACAAGTGTTTCCCTCCTTTTGCAACACAAGCTAACTCATGTGCTTCCTAAATCCCTCTTTGCTGACTTATTGATAGTCAGCAACAAAAGTTATGTCATTTTAAAAATAACTCTTATCCTAATGTATCAATCACACCTTCAACAAATTAAATCAAACAAATTGACCAAATCATAAACCTCCCCATTTTTTTTAAACACGTATAGATGTAGCCAATTGGATAGAGAAGACCAAATTTATTTTAAGAGCCAATCATTTTGTAGCATGTAATTACGCACTTTCTACAATGTATCACACACAACTCTCTTCACTGTTTATTTAACAGTCAGTGGGTGTAATAGATCTCCTTATGTTAAACACCCCTTCTTTCAACCTTATCTACTTGACATTCCTGTATAAACTGGACTGAGGCTGAAAAGTAACCTGACACACAGCAATATACTAGCATAAAGCAATGTAGCCACCTTGCCACATTATAAAATTATAACCATGCATATATTAGAAAATACTGAATTTCCAATTTCTCAATGCAAGCCATCATTGAAATTTAGACTGATACTTAAACTAACATCTCAACACATCAGTGTAGCATGTTGAACTGTGAAAATTATCCTAAACTCTTCATACCAAGTCTACTCGCAAATGTAATGTGCAGAACAATCGTTCCTCTCCATTACATTGTTTCTGTAATTAATAAGCCAAAATTGTAATCTATCAAAATTCAATGAATTGCAGAGCTTCACTCTGGAGTCTTTGTAAGTTATTTTACTGTCTAACTCTACAGGTTAGAATCCTGCAGGCTTCAGTAACACCACTGCAACTTATGCAGAATAGTGAAATTCAAATCAAATTTCTAAACCTCTATATATATGCTGATCCATCATTGAGCTGTAATAACTGATTTCCGTTTGTGAATCTGTACTTAGAAAGAATGATATGAACAGATTACTGATATACTATAAACAACAAATTTACCAATGCAAAAACTTTTCATTTGACTAAGATATATCTGTGAGTGGAAGTGGTCTTATCTTTTCTCACATTATTACTGTTACTATTTTCATATGGACCTAATGACACTTGTGATACACCTTGCCCTTCTTTTTGTGTTAAAGATCCAAGAATAGTTTACTGATGTTAATATCAGGCTATTTTCACTAATAGTCACACAATTGTTCTAAGCTTATTTTAACACAATTTTGAGAACAGCACTCTCAATCTGCTGTTTGTAACAACTTTACATTAATCCAATTCAAATTTGTACATGAGATCACTCCCCAATAAATTATTTGAGCAGCACTCAAATAATAGATGTATATTCAAAAATTAATATCATTGGAGCACAAAAATAAAACAGTGAAATGTTCTTTTAACATTTCCTAACACCCCAACTGAAATAACTTGTTTGTCACTAATCTTGTTAGAAGCTGTCACAGGTCATTTCAAATTTAATAGAATGTATATCACCAGGTACTGACAAAATGTAAGATTTTCATACCAAGTTGCTTAATTTAGAGTTCTATCTTAACCCTTCATATAGATGTGTTCACATAAGAGTAGCTCTATTTTAAAAATAGAACCAATTACTTCTTTAGAGTATATGTATTTTCAAAATGTGTGTTGTCAGTGCATTACCTACTTTCTATTCGTCGTTATGCGTTGATGCGTCGATGCGCCAGAGCAAATTCGGTCTCTCTCCCCTCCTTCTCTGGTCAATCAGCTGAAGTCCACGCTCATCTGTGGGGATCTGTACCAACTTGTGACTGTCCTTGTCTTCAATTGTTGGATCTCTTTCCGGCCCTGATGCCACCTCCCTTTCAGATCTTCTGGGCACCTCTAGAATCCTGGCTCCAGACCCCTGTAAGGGTTCACTGGTCTTCCAATTGACGTTAGTTGGCACCTGAATCCTCTTCTGTAATTTCCTGTAGGATTCCATCCTGGTATATTGCAATCACGGGCAAATTGGCCATCCTGTCCACAATTGAAACACGCTTGTGAAGATTGCATAAAACACGGATTAAATCTTCCAGCTCGTCCTCTTCCTCTCCAGTTCTGCATCTGTCCAGAAACTGGCTGTGGGTGGTGGTGATGGCAGCCCCTTCTGTAGTTTGGCTCGCAAAATTGACTGCTCCACTTGACTCACATCTGGATCATTTCCGGTAATATTTCTCCACACCTGATAAGCTCTCAACACATAAGCTCTTGGTTTTTCTTCTTGTTTCAGTGGCTCAATTTGGATATTGTCCGGATGCACATTTGTTGGAAACATATCTTTCAATGCTCTCCACAGTCGACCTCTACTTGCGACCAACAACTCAGGATCATGTACAGCAGTTCCCACATGTCGATTAAGTCTAGCTTTCTGTAGAATTTCTTCCATTGCCGGAATCCCAATAAGATTCGTCAAAAGTCTCTTAATATCTCCTATGACATACTGTGTTCCCACCGTAATTTCTTCCAACTTCAAAATCCAAGGATGTGCTCCAGCCTCAAGAGTAGGCAACTTATCAAGAATATCTGACATATTTTGTCCTTGAATTATCACTGGAAGCATCTTCTTACTAGTTTTCCCTTTTCTTGACTTTCTCTCCACTTTCTGTGATCCTCTTTTCAGCAATTTGTCTCTCTGTATCTTCAGCTTCTCGTATTGCTCTTCTAATCGCTTCATGTCTCTTTCAATCTCTTCTATGCTAGACGCTGCAGGATGAAATCCTGTAGCTCCTTTACTCTCCAAATCTTCATCACTGTCTTCATCTTTACTTTCATCAGAGGTGTGATCTCTTGTATCTTTTTGTTTCCTCCATTTTTCATCACCTCTTTTCTCCGCTCTGGCCAGCCTCCTTCTAATCACAGGATCATATTCACCCATGATCTCTTCTGAATCACTCTGATCATCATCATCATCATCTTCAAATTCCATCCTTCTGAACCTCACTTTTCCTTTATTTTCCAGATGTGTCATTTTCTTCTTACTTTTGGAGTTTGGATTCATCTTTATGGTCGTTTCTGCTTGTCTTCTCTCTATTATTCGTTCATCTTCATCTCTGATGCAATAATCACTCTCCTGACTGATCACTGCCTCGCTTTGTTCTATTGTCAGCACTGATCTGTAAAGATCTTTATCACTTTCAGCATCATACATCTTCTGAGCCTAGGCAAAGTTGGGATGAACTCTTCAAACTTCAGTTCATCTGTGAATGTCCAACAAAGTACTTTGTGGTCATGTGTAACGTTGCTTCTTTAATGTCAGTCTCTGATCATGCTCTAAAAACATCTGGGTGTCCACTTCAACCACTCAATCATGGGCAGTTGCAAATCTGTCACCCCTCCTTTTCTGCTGCTCCAACTCCAGATGTGTTTCTGTTGCAAGTGTGTGGGGGATGGGGCCAAAGTTGAACGCTGAATACTGTGTCTGTTGGATTGAGGTCATGTAGTTCAGGGTCTGGTATTGTCCATCACCAGTTTTGTAGCTCGTTGGGGGAGTGAGACAGGTCCGCTCTGACATCCATCGAGGCACACTGAATAAACACAAAACACAACTCATCCAAGAGGCATTACTTTTACTTTAATCATACTCATTTTAGTTTTCTTAATTCTCTTTCTACATTCTAACCTGTGACATCGTTGATTCAAAATATTGCTACAAAAATATTACCTAAGTAAGAAAAGTATCATAAAATATGAACTTCAAGTACTAAGAGTAACAACACAGAAAAGTTCCCATATCCTAAACTGGAAATGATCCCAGTAATTCTATCAATCAACCAAGTATTTAAGCAACTAATCATTTCAACCAAACTTGTAGACCTATATATTTGTTGGACATTTTAACAACAATAAGACATCATATTTCATAAACATATGTTTTATCTACACAAATCCTAAATCTTTTTTTTTTCATTTGTGTCGGATCACAATAATTCGCAATTCGTCTTTGAAATTACCATTAGTCATTCCTGAAAATTACCCAATTTGTCTATTTTTCCTAGGTTTTGGTGCTTGTGATATAGAAGTCTTTACTATCCTCATCTAAACGTTTACCCTCCTGTAGATTGGAGCCCAAATACTGCAGTTATCTCTGTACCAACAATATTAATATAAACTCCATTATCCTAATTCAAAAATACATGTATCTCTTTCTTTGTCTTTCTGTCACGTTCACAACACTCTCTTTCTGTCTTTAACCAACTTAGTACATTCTTGTACCCTTAACTTTCTCTTAAAGTCATGTCTTATTTTCTTTCCATTGTCTCATAAAACTTTCTTTTCCCTTTCGGTTTTCCCTTTCTGCAACATACGCTTACCATTTTCTCTCAACTTTCCTAACTATCTTTTGTAACAATTGTTACACCTTTAATGTACAAAATATATGAACCAACTCAGTCTAATGTTTCATTAGGATTGAATTAACTTCACAGAAATCATATTCATTCGTTCTGTTTCCCACCTTCACAAATGTCACTCATGTCCTTAGAGCAAGGACGTGACCACATGTACAGTAGGGAACTTTTAGTAAAATCAAAAACCTTATAAAACTATCAAACTTTGAATTATTTTATTCAAAGTAAAATCATTTTAGATGTCTTGCCACTCAAAACAAGTGGTCCAACATTTTGGAATGGCAGAGGTGACAATCCTGGAAACCATCAATCAGTCCTCTCATCTCTTACTTCCGATAGAGGTATAGAGGCTGGAATTTTCTTATTCCAGGGTGATCAATCACTGGTCTGGGTTCCAGACGCAAATCACCTGTGCCAGCTGTTAATCTTTTCTTTCCTTCCCTTTTTTCTCTTCAGGCCTGAGCCTTGTTCATGCCTACTTTTATCCTCAAATCTTTCTCCCAATTTTTTCTTTTCATACTTCAGAAGCAAGCATAGTTAAGGCTTCCTAATTAGAAGGACATTTTAAATTATTATGCCATTTCTCTAGATGTTTTATGAAATTTTTCTATTTTTCTTTCTTTATATCTGTCAACGTAACTCTCATTTATAGATTCAATGGATCTCAATCAAATAGTTTCATAGTCAAACAACTGCTATTTTAACAAACAGAACACTTTATCTCAAGCTGCACCTCAAGTCTGAAAGTCTCCCCCTTTCTCATCTTTGCAGCACATGCGGCAGCACCCCAGTGCAAGTTCTCCAAAATCGCACTCCCAACTCAGCAACATAAAACAAAACACACAAACCAACACAAAACAACACAAGACATACAACACAAATCCTACTTTGAAGCTTCTTAATTTGACTATAGCCTATCTTTCTTATTTTACTCTAATCCGCCAACCTATACTTATTTTTTTTAAACAAATCTTCTCTATAAGATTATAATGTCCTTCCAGAAGGCTCATACATTTTAGCACATTCAAAAACGTTCCCTCCAAAGGGGACTCATAGTTTTAACAGATTTTCAAAAACATCATAACTCTTTAACAAACTTTGGAAACATTCTCAAAAGAGACTCATAGTTTTAACCGTAATAACCAGAATATCGTATCTAGAACTCCTGTTCCCAACCGAAACAGATATATATATATCTATATATCTAATGAACAGCATATCATCATGATATATGCCATGCACACAGTCTATCACACACCGCAGAGGCACCGCTGTTCACACACACACACACTCTGTCTCCCATACACATCCAGTCAACAAAAAATGCATTAACCTATCCATAAAATCCCTTACACTAGATTCCGCCGTTTTCCCCTTTTTTTATTTTTTGCTACCTTTGAGGTATAGACTCCAATGCGAGATTACTTCGGACATAAATTCGTCAACCCATGAAACGATTGGCAATCCACACTGGAGTTGACCTACACCCCCAGCTCCCAGAGCTGACCTGAACTTTAGAAACCTAGTAATCATCCAGGTATTGTGGCCCATCTAACATCGCCTCACGAGGGTCTCGTTGAGGGCTTACCAAGTTAACGGCGTTATCATCCCTATTACCTTATTCCCTTTTTTCCTTCCTAAAGCATGATTCCGCCATTTCTTTTTCTTTGAATTTTGCTACCTTTTGAGGTATAGACTACAATGCGAAATTACTTCAAACATAAATTCATCAACCCATGAAATCTGTAATTTCCATTGCAGTTTATTCTACAACCCCAGTTCCTAGAACTGACCTGAAACTTCACCTAGTAATTTTCAGGTTTTGTGGCCTGAGCTAGTCTCGCCTTATTCAAGGGCTTTTATTAGGTGATTAATGGCGTTATCATCCTTATTTCCTTTATTTTCTCTTATTTCCCTTTTTTATTTTCTCTTGTTCCCTACCAAATTTAAAACGGAGTCCCAACCACACAGCAATCACAGCACGGCACACACACACACGGGTTCGAAACGGTGCAGCCCCCCTCAACGCACACACACAGAGACACAGACGAACTGACCAGCGCTCTCAAAGTTGTGAGATAACTCACCTTATCAGCCAATGGAGCGGAAATCAGGTCGACCGTGCCCGTGATGGAACGTTGAGGTCACAGGTCGCAACACATCCCATTCTCGTCGGCAATTTGTGGTGTAATTGGTAGCGATGCTGCGTTGCTGTGTGGAAAGGAATCCGCCGACACGGTTTCTTGATTATAAAGGTTTATTTACATCAAAGAAATCAGCATCATTTGACAAGCCCTGCAGAGCTCGAAGAGGACTTGTTTTCCCAATTCTCCAGTGGTCCTCTGACTTTCTTTGTTTTAACATGGTATATATATTCTTCATAACTTAGGGTGGGATCAATAATTGACAAATGGCTACAAGCCAACTGGCCTTCTTTTGAACATATTGGGGGCCCCATTGATAAGACTTTCCAGATGTTAGAGGTGTCTTCTAAAAGTAGGGTAAAGTTCATCTGGGTTTCTTTGTTACCCAAAGCTTAAATACAAATCATATAGAATATGCAGATAAAATAAGATGACAATATACCTCAAGCGCTGTATAAGTATAGTTGTAAAAGTGTGACTGTATTTCACTATAGAGGATTCAAACAGCAGGACGTCCAACAGTCTGCCACTAAAGCTATGAGCTAAAAGACACAAACACACAACATTGCAAGCTCATGAGTCTTCGATGACTCATGAGTTCTCAATGACTCATGAGTTCTTGCGTGAGTCAGTTAGTTGCGCGAAGCAGCCGGCTACGTTGTCATGACTCTGTAGCAGACGAGCAAGTGAATTCTCTCCTCAAGTCAGGGTGAAAAGCAAATCCACAACAAAAGCTAATAAAACATAATTCTTTCACTTCTTTTATGTGGGCATTCAAGGATATAACCTGATCAAAAATAACTCTGAGATTTCTGACAGTAGTGCTGGAGGCAGTGCAATGCCATCCATAGTAGCTGTGTCTTTAGATAATGAGCTTCAGAGGTGTTCTGGGCAGTACCTAAGCCCACAAAATATTCAGATTTATAAAATTGGGCATACGCCAGGTCCTGCACACCTTTCCTTTATACATCACTATCAAAGTGGAAACGTATGTGAACGAGCCACCAACCCCGTCTTGTCTCCTCCGATAAATAAATATGCAATGACTATAAATGCTGTGAGATTGAGGTGTTGATCACGGAGTTGGAGGCAAGGAAAAAATGCTCTATTTGGAGGTTTGTCATCTTGAATAAGCAATAAAAGAAGTAGAGTACCATGGTGACAGGGCGGTGAATTCACCGAATTGGCAGAAAACTGGCAGAAAAAAGGTTTGATGTGGAAAGTGGAAATTAAGAAAAGAGTTGTGGTGCCACCAGTTACCAAAAACGTGCATGTCAGTCCAAATTACGTACAATAAGCAGTTTGAACCCACTTGCCATTTATTTTCTAAATGTAAGTAAGTGAATCTCGCTAGGGAGACCTGACTCAGGAGGAGGAGAGGGAAGTGAGGCCAAAAATGGTAGATCCCATGAGTCACTTAGATATATAAACATTGGAATTGTTTTTGGTTCGACAAAAGTGAAGTAAAGCCAAGTAAAAACATGTAATGACGGACGGACTGAATATGCCAAAATGAGGTTGGACTCTGTGCTGGTCAGAATAATGCCAGCAGTCGGCCGTGCTCTCAGTCTCAGGCCAGTGCTGGTGTTATTGAGACCATTATGGAGGCAATACAGCAGCAATCTCACATATATTTAATAAACCATTAATCAAAGCTATAAATTTAACTTCATCCTAATCTAAACCGTATCCAGTTTTTTTAACCAAAAACCCAAATCCTGTTTTTAAACCAGGGCCTTGAAGAGGGGATGAGCAGCCACAGTAAACTCCCATGGTTTCAAATTCAGACTCAAGATTCTAATAATGTACAGGAATGCAAACACACAAACCCACACATACACAAACACATTTTTTCTTCTCAAAACTGGCCTCTTACTTTCACTTCATCACATGACTTTATTGAAGCCAAAACTTTCCGTTTTTTTGTAGTGCAACGGCTAAAGTTACACATAAACGCTACAAAAATAATGGCGAACTAACGGCTCATCAAACATTATTATTGTTTGGGCTCTCAGATACCTCAGTTGGTAGAACGGGCGCCCATATATAGAGGTTTACTCCTCAATGCAGCGGGCCCGGGTTCGACTCCGACCTGCCGCCCTTTGCTGCATGTCACTCCCCCCTTTCTCTCCCCTTTCATCTCTTCAGCTGTCCTGTCAAATAAAGACCTCAATTGCCCAAAATAATCTGTAAAAAAAAATACATTATTATTGTTCTACCTACAATAAATATTCATAGTGTCATAGATGTTTTTCTTTTACTCATTACCATGAAACAGTGATTGTATCTCATAACATAAGTGATTTGTGTGTCACAGCCAGATGTATCATAAAAACAGATCAATGAGCCACAGTGTTGCAGTTTATTTTCACTCAATCCCACACACACCATCCCACTGCCACAAATACTCACTAGCGCACCTGATGTGTATTAATCCACCGCTGAAAATAGTCCCTAACAAATGCACTATTCCCTCCTTTTTGTTTGATAAAAACTTTCTTTCTCTTTTACATGAAACATTTGAGTCAAAGATTTACATCTTCAGTAGGACACAATGGGCTTGAGGCTGAGTGCCACAGACAGGGCAGCTGAAGACAGACAGTATTGAGATATGAACAAACACATTGTTGGTTTGGTCTCTTCATGACATTTGTTAACAATAAAAAATGATTACGTGAAAAACAACTTTATTTTTTAAGTTTAAGAGAGAAAATTTTAAAAAGATACCAAGTATAGTATTGCAGCATAACTAAGAGCTGGTCCAAGGCAAACCTGAGCCAGAATCCAAAGGATTGGTAGATGAATCTGACAACTATGAAGAGAACTAGAGCTAAGGCTTTCAGCTGAACATTGAGGTTTCCAAACCAGGCTGTAATGCAGAAACGCAGGATGCTCTCAACTACAACATGGTAGAAGAGGAGCAACAATTTATGGTTGACACCGAAGACCCTCAGCCTACAAAGAAAGTGTAACTGCTGTTTTTTCCCTAGTGCAGAAATTTTGTACCAGGACGCTCCATGTCAGTTTGTTGTCAATGTTTATGCCAAGGTATTTCTAAGAGTCAATATGGGCTATGGTGTGGTCATGGATAACCACTGGTGAGTGGTCTCCGATGGATTTGGGGTCACATACCATCTCCTCTGTTTTATGGACATTGAGGATGAGGAAATGTTTGTCCCACCACTGGACAAAGTTCTGGATCTCAGTTTTGTACACAGCTGTATCTGATGTGTCAGACAACAGCCAGGGTGGTTGTATCATCGGAAACGTTATCATGTAATTGTTAGCGCTGCTGCATGTACATTCATTAGTGTACAGGGTGAACAGGACTGGTGAACTGACGCACCCCTGGGGGGTGCCGGTGTTGATGGTCAAGGGTTCAGACCGGGTTCTGTTCACCCTGAGCTGCTGGTTACGGTTGGTGAGGAATGAGTGGTACCTTGCAGTGATGAAGAGGTTGACATTCAGTAAAACAGGAGGCTGTAGTGTGTTAAAGGCTGAACTGAAGTCTATCAACAACAGTCTAGCATGGGCCTTAGGATTCTCCAGGTGTTTAGTCACTAGGTTCACTATACTGTTCATAGCATCATCAGTGCCTCTCTGGTGGGTGTATGCGAACTGGAAAGGATCTAGCTGTAGGCCTACATCCAGCCGTTGTTTGCACAACATGAACTTCTCCATACATTTTATCACAACAGAGGTTAGAATAGGTCTAAAATTGTTATTCTCCTGTGGACAGGGTTTCTCAGGGATAGGTGTGATGATTGCCTTTTCAGAATCAGAGAGGAGTTTATTGCCACAGTAGTTACCCTATGTGGAATTTGCCTTGGTGATTGGTGCATACATACAAACAAACAAACAAACATATTAAACATTAATTAGAATAAACAATACATACAGAAACAGGAGAGAAACAGAGACAAATATATACAAAATAGCTGTTTAATTAGTTTAAGCACCGTGTACAATGGGCAGATGTATAGTCCAGGATGGAGGTTAGTGCAGTGTAAGTATAGTGACTGGGTGGGTTTGAGTGTCAGTGGGGGTGTCTGCTGACTGTAGAGGGGAATAGACTGTTTTTATGGTGTGAGGTTTTGGTCCTAATGGACCCTAACCTTCTACCAGAGGGGATGGGTTCAGACTGTTTGTGTCCAGGGTGAGAGGGATCAGCTACAATCTTTCCATCCCTGCTGCAGCTTTCCCATACAGTGCACAAAACTGCAAACTCTGCTGTACATTCACTTGGAATCTTTGCTAATAAACTTAAACTCTCCTCTGCTCAGACCAATCGCTCTGCATTCACCGTTACCCGGTCTCCTGTTTCCATCACTGCCATAGCCTCGTAGCCAGAGCCGAGAAAAACCTGTGTCTACTGCAGAGTCATTTGTTCCGGGAGTAAATGCCGAATGTAACTTTTCCTACTCCAGAAAAAAGCTAATGTTAGTGAGTGTATGTGGATTTTTTAGCCAGTGCCAAAGGTGTATACGATGTTCTGTGTATACTGTACTTGATGAACGCTTGATTGGATGAGTAGGAGGCATTGGCTTTAATAGTCATTTAATATTCTGTTATGCTATTGGCATATGACAAAGAGCATTCCGAATATTATCAGTGTCCGCTGTGGAGCACAAGAGTGAACGACTTATACATACACTCAGGGTTATATATGGAAAATAAGAGTCTGTGTTTTAATTGTATTTAAGGATCTGTACTAAAGATATTTGTATATTCCTTTGGGAATCCTTTACATGATAGTGGTTTGTGTTGGTTTTTAAAATGTGAAATATCATTTGATATGAAGATCAAGAAAAGCTTACTTCCTAACCTTTTTCCAAAACTGTTGATCTCTCTCTTCTGTCCCTCTGACGTTTCTCTATCTCACCCCCACATTCTTCCTCCTCTCCCTGGTTCTCACCTCTGTCTGTCTCACCTCCACCCCCTCATCTCACCTCACTCCAGGACGGTCAAGGTGGACGTATTCGACTGGGACAGAGACGGGAGGTAAGTTCTCACACTCCCTATCTCTCTTCTTTTGTGCTTTTTTTTTTTCCTTTTTTCATTTTCAGCTCCAGATTGAATCCCTCAAATGTCACACCTTGTTCTGTCTCATCCGAGGTGGTTTTATTATTAGGTAATAGAACTGATAGAAGACACCCTGGGTAATAAATCAAAAAACAAGGTGCATGTGAGTGGACAGGAGGTCAGGGTTGTTAAACTAAACTGTGTGCTGTCATTCAAACAGAGAGAGTTCTTTTTGTCCACCAAAGTCGATTTATGAGTCGTTTTCCGAAGTTACGAACCAGAAGTTGCAAAAAGAACGCCACCGAGGTCGTATATATATTATATATATATATTGCCTACCCAGCCCAGCACACTGCCCCTCTACCTGTCTGTTTCCTGCTCTTCCTCTCTCCTCCTCCTCCTCTCTCCTCCTCCTGCTGCTCCTCTCTCCTCCTCCTCCTGCTGCTGCTGCTCCTCCTCCTCTTCTCTCCTGCTGCTCCTCCTCCTCTTCTCTTCTACTGCTCCTCCTCCTCTTCTCTCCTGCTGCGCCTCCTCCTCCTCTCTCCTGCTCCTCCTCCTCCTCTCTCCTCCTGATGAGAGTGTATGTGTGCACCAATAGAAAATAAAAACAATTAGCTTATCAAAGCAAACATTTAGAGACAGAAGCAACTCAGGTATACAGGCCTAAAACTCCTAAAAACCTAAACTGTCCTACCTCACATCACCAATAGTGATGTACGGATCGATACTAAAGTATCGATATTTACGATCCCAACGTCTCCTGCTCTAGTATCGATTCTCTTATAAAAAGATCGATATTTAAACTCAGTAATTTGGAGTGAGTGTTTATGTTATCATAAGTAACTTGTTGTCACCACTAATTATATCCGGTAGGGCAAGGAACTACTTCTCCTTCCGCCGGTCAGTTGTGTGTGCACTGCGGCTCTGTGACGGAGCCGGCCGCTGCAGCAGCCCTTCTTTGATTTCACGCTACGAAGAAGACTGCAGTCTGCACAGGAGTGTGTGGAAAGACACACTTTTACAGTGGTAACACTACAAACCTCGCTCTTTAAAAGTATAATAAAATGTATTTAACTTCCAAATTATTAATTTTCAATCAATTGTTATTCAATCAATAAACCTATTTACTTGTTACAACTACAACAATGGCAAAAAGCAAACACGTGGTGTGTGTGTGTGTGTGTGTGTGTGTGTGTGTGTGTGTGTGTGTGAGGAAGGAGGAGAGAGGGGGAGATGACGAGATCAAGTGGGTAGCTAAGCCATGTGTACGCGTGACTATGGGGTAGCCGTCAGCAGTGGCGCAAAAAGGGGGTATGCGCTAATATGTATATGTAGCTGGTTTTGTGCGTTTATAAATCATTTTTGCATTTCCTCAATGTTACATAATATTGTAGAGGACTAACAGGATAGATTAGGCGCTCTATCTCATAAGATTCCATCATAGAATTTTGACATACTGTAGAAGAGGGAGCGGGGGGCGCTCACTACTATGGCCATGCCAAGACCCAGGCTATTGAAGGGTGGGTCTTGGCGTGGCCATAGTAGGATTCGTAATATCGCGAGCGGGGTTACCGTGAGTGCTGAGCGAGCAGGTACAGTAGTGAGTTGTCGTCTATGGAAAAAGATGGATAAAGCAAAAAAGCTGTCGGGGGCCAAAAATAGAAAAAGAGAGGGAAAAGGAGATGGCATGTCAAGGGATGCGACAGCAATTAAATAAGTAGATGGTGAAAGGCAACAGGTAGGATTTAAAGTGTGACGTCGGTGCTTGGAGGCTTGCAAATATTAATGTTAACATACTAGCTAGCGTTTGCTAACACTGGGAATGTAGCAGCCAAATGGGGGTTTACGGCTAGCTTAGAATATGCAAAACCGAGGTTGCTGAGCTGAAAACTGGAAAATATAAGGTAGCATGTACAATAAATGACAATAATGGAACAACAACAACAATGGAAAACATAACTAATGCAATAACTCTGGTTTACCATGGAATCATGCATATATTTAGTTTTACATTAGCTGTTGGACATATACAGGCTATAGTTACATCTGTTGGGTGACATGGAAGCTGTAATTACAGGGTCACGTCTCTCTCTTTAAAGGTCTGTGCTAAGTGGCTCTCCATGCATATGCTCGAATGCCATCAATGATGATTTATTTATTGTAATGAAAATACAGTACAAGAAAAAAGTGGACTACAATAATGTGGGTGCCACGGGGGCAACCAGGGGTTGCCACAAATTGTTGCTGCATACCCCTCTGACACTGGGTAGTTGCGCCCCTGGCCGTCAGATGACCTGTGTATGTGTGTGCGTGTTAGGTTAGTGTGTAAAGAGGACAGAAAAGCACTTAAGAGAAAGAAAGGCACTTGGAATCTTGGTTTCGGGAGGAGCAATAATAACCAATTTCCTCGTTCACACAGGCGGCCGACCCAACGTGACGTTCGGTCAGAGATCTGAGATGTTTGTTTTTGTTGTTTAAGCAATGCATTAACCCTAGTACAATCATTGCTGCTGTTTCAATAAAATACGAACACAAAATATAGTGACACAAAATTGAAGGAAGAGGATAGGAAAGAAAATTAAAAGGTAGTTAGGGCTTAACAGGTTCACTCCAGAAAATAATTTGGAGTTAGCCAGTGTATGTTCATGTGGACTGTTGAGCATGTATGTTTTACTGTCAAAACAAACATTCAATGCAAACTCTAATCTGTATGCATTCTGTCTTCTGACGTGTAGGTTAAAATGAGTCCTATCTCTCATTCTTATGAGCTACAGAAATTGGAAATGCACTGCCAAGACTATACGTCAGATGTACCTGTGAAGATTGCACAACAGTGGTAGCAGCAGATTTAGGGGTTTACTCAGTGAGGTCCAAGGAAACCAGGTCAGCTGGAATCTTTTCAAGGCTCAAGATCTCTGACTTGGGTCGGCTGCCTGTGTGAACGAGGAAATTGGTTATTATTGCTCCTCCCAAAACAAAGATTCCAAGTGTCTTTCTTTCTCTTAAGTGCTTTTCTGTCCTCTTTACACACTACGTTCAAGTTTGTTGACCGAACTTACTTCTCTACCGATATTTCGTATTAAATCTATAGCTACTCACACATGGGTTATGTCTTCTGTGACACCTGACAGTCTGAGACACGCAAGGTGTTTTTGAGGAGCAGAATGGAAAATAACAGTAAATAAGATATCCTGACAAGGTTTTACTACCGAAGCTTGAGGTAGTTTGATTACTGTTGGGGAAAAGGTTTAGGATGGAAGTGCATGCCGATGGAGTGAAGTGAGGCACGTAGCTATCCCAATGGCTCAACTGGTCAACTGTTTTGCGTCTTCATCCTCTTGGGGGAGAGGGCTCATTCCCCCTTTTCAGGTGCAGAAGCTGCCCCTCTTCCTGGTAGTAAGGACGGCATGTTGAGTTGGTCCGGCTGAAACTGTGATTCAGAAACAGAACCACAGTTGTCACGGCTGTGCAGTTGGGTGCTGAGAGGCATTCAACCCACATGGTGAGAGTGCCCGTGATGATGATGAGGTACTGGTTACCTTGCAAAATGTTGGTAACTGGTCCGATCCAGTTTACCTGGGGTGGGGCCATAAGAGTATGACCTCCTATTCCTAGAGTACATAGAAGGCACCTGCTCCAACCACCTTGAGGAGAGTCTGCAGGGACTCTGACGGAAGGCCGTGATTTTGCTGTGCAAAAGATGGAGGCGGGTCAGGTAGGCGCAAGCTATGGTGCAAGTCTGGCCTGACGGCAGTTTTCTTAGGCCAAAGTGGTATGGGCACGTCTGTGGGCATGACGCCATAAAGGGGTGCACCATACAGGTGCTGCGCGGTGCATCGCTTGTGTTTAGCAAGCAAAGGAAAGACCTGTGAGTGTTGGAAGAGTCAAGGCTGCCAGCCTGCGGTGGCTGTGGTTTCACAGCTGGCAAGGAAGAGTCAGAGCCAGGACCAGGCTCTGGAAGAATCATGGCCATTGGAAGAAGTTCCCTAGGCTCATGAATGATGGAAACTTGTCCATCTAGGGCTGGCAGACTGCCTGCAGGATCAAGTGGCTTCAGTGTGTTGACCTGAGCCTGACTGTGTTCACGATGGCTGTCAGTGAGTAAATGGTCTTAGGGATGCCCAAGGCTTCTGTGTCACGGACAAAGATGCGAATAGGATGCACAAGGGTCATCCTCTGGGGTGCGATATCGACCACAGCAGGTTTTGTGATGGGTGACTTGTCTTGCTGGTAGCTGGGGATGCTAACACTGCAGGGTACAGCTAGTATTGGTGTACTGAGGGGGAGCATTGCTCTAACAACTTCTGTAGAAGTGGTAGAATGTGTCTGACTTATCCTGGAGACACATTCCAGCAGGGCTAGGGTGCTCACACCCGCTTTTGCCACTGCTGAGGTATCTGTACTTTGCCCATTGCCCTTGCGGACAGGATCTTCCAAGGACGTCCGGGGAGGGGGTTTGTGAGACACTAGGCATGGGGGTCTCAACTCTAGTTCCCTTCCATGGTCTAGTTGTGCTGATGAGGAAACAATGGCAGGTCCATTTGTGGAGTCTGACAGTTCTGGTGGACACAAACCTTGTTCTTGGGATAGACATGTGCTGTCCGAGTCATCGGAAGCTACATGGTCTCTCAGGTCAACAAGGCGTTGAGGAAGATTGCCTTCCCCCCTTTGTTGGGGAGAAGTCCAGGCAAAGTGTGGCTTTGAGCTACACAATGGACCTCATTTATGAAACGTGCGTACGACCTAAAACAGGCGTGTGATGGGCGTACGCCGATTCCTACGTAAAGCTCGGCATTTATCAATTTGAACGTGAGCGTAGGCTGCGATAAAATGTCACGTCTGGTCTGAACTTGTGTACGCAAGTTTTCGAGTCAGTGTGGACTTGCGGTGCAGCATATAATCAGTTTAACAGGAGAAGGAGATGTCATCAGTTGATCACTTATCATCAATGGCAGATCTGGCTCTTTTAAAGAACCTCTATGCGGCTGGTACAACAGTGCACACGTACGCGCACGGGCCCTGGTGGAGCGCTCCATCGGATTGATTAAGGGCAGATGACTCTGTCTTGCATCAGCAGGGGGGAATACACAGCAGAAAAAGTCTGCAATATTGTTTTAGCCTGTGGGGTTCGGCACAACATTGTGCAGGAAAACAGGGTGCCATAAATGTAGTGATGGAGCCAGATGACCCGATGCCCAGAGAGCAGTGTTCAGCTCAGCCCCAACTGGGGGCTATACCCATGAGACATGATATATTTGGCAAATACAGGAAACATGACGATGCACATCATTTTTATTTATTCTTCAGGTTTTCGTTTCTCTTTTAAAGTGTCGTTAATGGCCACAAGTGAATGACTTATTTCTGCCATTGGCCAACATATTTTGGCTTGTTTTTCCAGCCCCTCTGCTGTCAGGAGACAGGGTCAGGGTGGTGGTCCAGCACGGGGGGCGGAGGACACGCGCTCTCCCTCAGGAAGTCCAGAATCACATTCAGTGTAGTAAAAAGATGCTCCATGGTAAACAAAACGGATCTGTATAACTTGTCAGTGGTAATGGAAAAACTGGTCTTTCTTCAAAAGTCAGTGAAGAACCAGTTCAGTCGACTTGAGAAGAAAAGCGTCGTCTACGTTGTCCAATTTCTTGTAGAGGAAACGTTTTCTCTTCTGCAGGGATGAAACACTGATGCACAGTGCCCAAAACTTGAAAAGTACCTACGCACAGAAATATTCACATGTAGCTAATTTGTACATTAATACAATAGTGTTGTGAATACAAACATTATGAAGTGTAATGTTTTCTATTTTGAAATATTGATTAAAAAAATTGTCAGTGATGTATATAGCCTATAGGCCTACAGTAGTGTAGCGGATTGTCCCTACGATTTAGCATGCATGTGAACCGATTACTTGCAAATCTAAACTTATATATGAAATACAGTTTTACTACTGTTACTTGAACAGGGCTCAGCAGAGAGACGGAGCGGGACAAAGTCTCTGCAGCTTGTTGCTAAAGCACTCGAAACTAACATACAGCTTGCATCAAGTTTTAAAACAAACTGTACCAAAACACGGGGGTAAGTGTGTCTGTGCTCCAGTGGAAGGAGAGTTCTGCGTCCGTCAGCAGCAGCTTCTTGCTGTGCTGCTGCCCCCTGGGCAGCATAGTCACCGGAAGAGTCACGTACTGTCTGACTCTGCAAATGGAGATACCATTAGAGGTATACAGGAGCGTCCAGATTGAGTCAAATCAACGCCAGCCACATGTGTATATACAGTAGTGGCTGTGGACGGAGGCTGGCTGCTGAAAATCTTGTTTTGGCGCTCATGATATTCCTTTGGCGCTAAAACTTTTTGAGGGGCGTCAAAACTTTCTCTATGCAAGAAAAACCCTGACCTCACCGCTGGAGCCCACTTAATACTACACACTGGTCCTTTAATGTTATGTTTTCTTCGCAAGTATTAAATAACCCAAATTTGGATTTGCTTTCCCTCTTTTGTTCCTCCTTTGTTGTTTGTGACTGTAAAGCACATAGGAAACTGGGAATCATATTGCGAATGTACTGTAACTGTATCCATCTCTCTTTTCTCTCTGTCCATGTGAAATCAACCTTTCTTCCAGTCATGACTTCATCGGAGAGTTCACCACCAGCTACAGAGAACTGTCCAGAGGACAAAGCCAGTTCAATGTCTATGAGGTGAAATACAAGAATAACAAGGAATTCAAGACTTGTTTTCCTAAATATGTAAAGAATAACAGAGATAGAACTTGGAACAACATTATTAATTTCTTGACAGTGTTATATATTTCAGCAACACGACAGGCCAGGGTAAGGGATGTGGTTCGAAGCGGAGGAACGAGGAACGATGTTAATGCTACACCTTTTTTGCTGCTTGATAGAAAAGTAAACCGGTCGAGCATTCCCCTCTAAGACAGGTAGCCATGTGGGCAACATGTGTATGTGACGTAACGTTAGTCTGACGGGGGTTTGTTATGGGAAGTGAGGCTCTCCATGTGTAGAAAAGTACCGTAAGCCGCAGCTGTCACGGACACAATGATGCACATGCTTCTCCATGGGTAGTGAACCTACAGTAAGTCAGTGTTTTATGTTCGCTGCAAAGGCTAAATAAATCAGATGATTAATGCAACGTTTTCACATCGTCCCCCGGCCATTTTTCACCACAAAACTGGAATTGTAGTAACGAGTAACTAAAATGCTCAGGGGAAATGTAGTGGAGTAAAAGTATACATTTTATTTAGGAAATGTACAGATACGTGAAAAATCTACTTAAGTACATTACAACACTGCTAATGCGTGACATGCAGGTCTGCATGCCCAGCCAACCACCAATCACAATCAATGTTGATCAATTTGTCAAACAACGTCCCGTCGATCACAACCTGAAATTTAGAGGAAGCAACATGCATGCATTATTAATATCATATACCGTGATTGATAGTATTATATGAATACAATGGTGTCATGTGAGTCAACCAGTGTATTTAACTACATCATTTTCCTCTCTAAAATCACTTCAAAAGAGTAGTTACAGCTACTTGCTTTGGTGTAAAGTATTAAAGTTGGTATAAGAATGGTTTACATAAGAAAAGTTCATTATTTTTTTTTTCTATGTAGTCCCCTAAAAAATCACCCAAGTAGTTGAGAATGATTTATTTCCAAATAGAGCTATTTATGTCATCTTGTATGCCATCTTTTTTTATATCGCAATGTATATCGCAGGGGAAAACAATATCGCAATGTCATTTTTTTCCAATATCGTGCAGCCCTACCGCCCTCATCTGACGACTATATATTATTGACATGAATGACTGCACATTTCTGCTCTGACAGAAACTAATTTCTTGTTTCCTTTCTTGTGGTCAAGGTTTTAAATCCTAAAAAGAAAGGCAGGAAGAAGAAATACATCAATTCAGGGACGGTAAGACCTGTCAGAGTGGTTCCATCAGTAGCCGTGACATGTCAGAGCAGTAAACTGATCTATCTTTCTCTGTATCCTCTGCTCTCTTTCCATTTTCCCTTTCATTCCCTCTCCGTCTTCAAGGTGACCCTGCTGTCTTTCAAAGTGGAGTCAGAATACACGTTTGTTGACTTCATCAGAGGAGGGTAAGAGCTCCCTCTCTCATGTTTCATCAGTGTTTATGGGAAGCCATTAAAGGACTCTACCAGAGTTTTTGCATGTTTTAAGGCCTGGTCACACCAGACATCTGAATTTAAACTTAATCTGCATGTCATTGGTTCTAGAGTCTCAGTGACTACTCAATGGACTTGTTGGTGAACTGCTGTAGCTGCTGAGCTAACCGTTAGCACATTAACCAACTTGGCTAGCTCTAGTCAGTCACAATAACTCCTAGAGCTTGTCTGTATTTATTTTGTTCGCCACTTTTTTTCACCTTTATTCTTCAATAAAAAAATTATTAAAGATGGTAAAAAATAAATATGTAAAAATATCTGAACTAACAAGCTAAAGGTCAGTTATCAAACTTGCCTATCGATCACAGTAAGCATTATGTATGTCTGAGTGGTTGTAGTTACCATTGAGGACACTCAGTCTCTCAGTTTCTGGGTATTTGGGAGTTTTAGGAACCTAAGTTTGGGCATTCTACAATAACAAAAAGAAAATTGTGGGTATTTGATAGGATGATTTCAGTATCCTTGAAATGTGTCTACATTTAACAAATAAAGTATTCATTATTCTCCCAGAAATAGAAGTTACAGAAAGTCTAACAAATGATTAGAAACCAAATAATTAAATGGTTTTAGAGACTTTAATTTGTTAGATCTTTCTGACAAGAGATGGGGCAATGGGGGGATTTGGACTTGTTACACATTATGTTACATTGTTGTTGGAACTGAAACACTACATTACTGTCTTAATACACTCTGGTAATATCAGATTTGTTGTCCTCTGTGAGCTCAGTGGCAAGTCTCTGCAAGTTGATTTGGAAGTCGATTTTATTTTCTTTCTTCTTTTTAACAAACACAGAACAACAACAACAAGTTGCCCGACACACGACAAAGATAAACATAAAATACACATAAAATAACAACAAGGCATTGTACTATAAACAGAAATATACAACAGGACCAGCAGAGGACAAAAAAAGACAAATAGAGCCTCTGGAGGCATTATATCATCCCAAACCTAAGAATATTACCAGTAGAGGCATGTATACTGTCCAAATATGGTGTCCAAATGCGAGTAAAAGTATCAGTTGTAGAGTGGATAAAACATGTTAGGTGTTCCAGAGGAATAGTCTCTCTAATGACTAAATGCCAACCCTTCATAGAGGGAGGTTTGTCGCTGATCCACGACAATAGTAAATTCTTCCTGGCAGCAAAAGTTAACAGGTCAAAAAGACGTCTTTTATGCTTATTAGAAAGTTTTGCAAAGGGCATTTAGACTGAAGATTCAAGATCAAGCCAAACTGATTTAGGATCTTCGTTAAGCAACAATGAATCAAAGCTGGCAAGACAAGATACAGTTTAAAATTTGGGAGATCCAAACTGCCCTTTGCACCAGGGAGCTGAAGCTTTGATAATTTCAACCTAGGTTTTCTTTTGCTCCAGATAAATAAACTTAACCACCCATTCAACTCTTTTATAACCTTATTAGACAGGAAAATAGGAACCATCTGCATTGGGTACAGTAAGCGAGGAAGGACATTCATCTTTATCATGGCAACCCGTCCCAGCCAAGTAGGGAGATCCACCTGGTCAAATTGTCTTGGATTTTTCCAAGCACTGGTGTAAAATTTGCTTTATATAATTTCCTAAAAGGAGTTATATTAATACCTGAATAAATAAAACCATCCTCAGAATATTTAAAAGGAAAGGATGGAGGTTGAGTTGGACTTCTTATTTCCTATAAATAGGGCGATTGATTTAGAAAAATTAATCTTGTACCCGGAAAATTGCCCAAATTCCTGAATGAGATCAACAACCGCTGGTACAGAACTCTCGGGTCTGAAAGAAAAAGTAATACGTCATCTGCATATAAGGAGATTTTGTGCTGCCTACCTCCCAAGGACACCCCCGACACAGCAGCACTCTCTCTTATCCTCTGAGCAAATGGCTCCATTGCTATTGCAAAGAGCAATGGAGAGAGGGGACAACCCTGCCTAGTACCCCGGAATAAAGAAAAATGATCAGATCTGTGACCATTGGTAATAACTGCGGAGAGGGGATCTTTATAGAGTATTCGCACCCAATTAATAAAATAATCCCCAAGGCCAAATTTTTCCAGAGCATAAAACAAATACGGCCACTCCACAGAGTCAAAAGCTTTCTCCGCATCTAAGGACAAAATACAAGACCTTGTACTGAGGCTCAATAATGCTCAATAAAGCTCAATAATGTTCAAAAGCCTCCTAACATTATGGGTGGAGCTTCTGCCTTTAATAAACCCTGTCTGGTCTTCATGAATAATAGATGGCAGAACCTTTTCCAATCTTAGCGCTAACATTTTAGATAACAATTTTTAATTTGAATTAAGCAAAGCAATCGGCCTGTAGGAGCCACCATTTTCTAGGTCCTTGCCTTTTTTTTAAATAAGAGAAATATTTGCCTCACGAAGCGAGGGGGGTAACCTATCAGTCAAGAACAAATGATTCAGCATAGCTAAAAGAGGGTCTAGAAGCACGTACTCAAATTCTTTATAGAATTCGCATGCGAGGCCATCAGGCCCCAGAGATTTACCAGACTTCAAACTATGGAGTGCGGTTATAGCTTCCTCCCTTGAAATAGACGCATTGAGAAATTCTCTCTGTTCTTCTGAAACGACAGGAAGTTAGGGTTAGGCAATCAAAGAATGATACCATATAATCATGCTTTTGGGAAGAGTGATGAGACTATATATATAACGCAACCCCATAGGGTCTACTATAGAAGTAATAAATTGTGAATCAGAATTTGATTTCATTAAGTGAGCTAGATATTTACTAGGTTTATTACCCCATTCGTATAATTTTTGCTTTGAATATAATATATTTGAATGAGACTGATGAGTAAGTAATGAATTTAAAGAGGTCCGCACAGCACTTATTTTTTCTAACAAAGCTGGGGAGGGATCGTTCAAGTAGCTGCTAGTGGCTGTACTTAACTCTGACTCAAGGTGTTTCTGTTTTTCTAACTGTTTTCTTTTTTTGGTTGCAGAGTATGAAATAACAAGGCCTCTAATGTATGCTTTGGTCGTCTTCCATAGAAGTGAGGGGTTATTTGTGGGTTAATAGAGAAATTTATCATCTTTGAGTAATACATTATTAAATCTCCAACTTCTAACAGGTCTAAAAAAAACCTTCACACAAACATCCAGCCTCACTATGGCGTGATCAGATATAACAACATCTCCTATGTTGCAGCGTGAAATTGCATGCATTATAGTCTTAGGAGCAGGAAAGTAGTCAATCCTAGAATGACACTTATGTGGGTGAGAAAAAAAAGTGAATTTCTTCAGATGCGGGTTCAGAGTGCGCCAAACATATTCTAAGTCATCACACAGTGCAGCAAGAGCTTTGGACTGTTTGGTGAAGAGAGAGTCCCTGGGGGGAAAACGGTCTAGTACACTCTAAAAAATCATTCATGGGATCAGTAAGTAAAGCTTAAAATCATGAGCTTTTACAGCATGAAAAATTTAATTTGTTTCATATACATGTTTTAGTAAGTTGCTAACTTATTTTAAGAAGTAGATCAAAATTAAAATAATGAAAAGTGTCTTAACTTAAATATATATCGATTATGAATACACACTTTTACCTTTTATTAACAAGAGAAAAGAATTGAGTTAGTGCTACTTGTCATTCTACTGAGCATCTTTCTAAAGCTGAGTTCAGTACTGAACTTGCCCAGACATGTTTTGCTGCTTGACCACGCCTTCTACAAGACAAAGGAAGAGCGGGAGTTTGCCTATACTGTCTATGGAGTTTGCAAGAAAAGCGTCTTGGTGAGTATCTTTCTTTGTTTCATTTGCAACATGTACTAACTGTATAAGCATTCAGAATTTGTTTTCACACACTAAAATTGAAGTTGTAGCTTATCCTAAGCTAATTCACCGACTGTTGAGTTATATACTTTTAGCTAGCTAGTGTTTTAAGAGACTGCGCAGTCTTTTGTCTCTTTTGTTTGCAGTGGTAGCTTAACAATGTTAATTGGCATTGAACTGCCATTAATAGCCGCTTGAAACTACGCAGTATATCCTACTTCAGGGTAGGGTCTTTTCGCTGTTCCCTTTTCAGCATAGGGACCTAGGTCAACGAGGGTCGGGTTTCTGGTACAGACAGACCAACAACGGGACAATTTTAACAATTTTCGCCATCTTATTCAACACTAAATTCACTTCTGACGTTATAGGCATAAATTAACTGTTAACATTTCGAATATAGGCAGTCTTGTGAAAATTGATGCCGAATTGACAATTTGCTTCAAAGTTTTCGGAGGTGAGAAGCTCCATGAAGTGAGGTGGCAGTCGGCAGGCGCCTTCACCGGCCGCTAGCTCGTCCTCGGCCAATCCTGCTCAGAAACCTGTAAGCTGGAGGTCTCTCAGACCACTTTCGTAAATAAGAGGCTTTCATTTCGCCGTTGACGGTTCATTTGTTTAAATATCACAACACATGTCCATCATAAGATTAACAGGAACCTGTGGATAACTGTCTTTTCGGAGTTAAACTCCACAAGCGTTCCCTGCAGGCTTGACAACCTCGCTGTCCGGCCGACACACACACACACACACACACACACACACACACACACACACACACACACACTCACGTCCACAACGCAGCAGGCAGAGGAGGGGGGAGAGAGAGAGAGAGAGAGAGATACCCGTTTCTCTTTGGGAGACTTATGCTATATACATTAGATTTAGTATTTAGTTCATACCCACGTTTCCTCTAACGTGGGTTTCGGAGCATCAGAGCCCAACGCAGACATGTAAGTAGCAGTGTAATGAGAGGAGCAGTTTAGCATATTTTTTCTTATTCACAGGATGAGTCTGTGGAAGAAAGGAGAGAGGTTGCTATCCGTGGCTTAATGGTGTATCTCAGAGAAAAGGAGGAGGATCTCTTCAAAGAGCAGTTGGTAGGTAAATCAGACACTTAAGTTCAGACACACTGTACTTTGTGTTACTCTTGATTTTTAAATATGATGACTAAAACCCTGCCATTGATTCTGACCTACTTATGCCAGGATGGAGGGGATATTATCAATGAAGTGATGAAGATTGTCATATCCAGAGGTGCCACCATGTCTGATCCAACCAGCGCGAGGATCTTCATTGAAGGAACAGAAGTTCTGCAAGACTTGGACGTACCCAGAGCCTGTGCCTTGCTAATGGGGCTGATATACGGACTCAACCTCAGCTAAGCAAAAGAACTGAAAAATACTTTTGAGGTATTTCAAAAGATATTCCTTGAGCTGGATGGGCTGAAAGCCAGTCCGAAGGTAATGTCTTTAAAAAGTAAACTGCTGTGCTAAAAATGTGAAGAATTAGATTGTCCTCAAATTCAACAGGATATGTTGCACTGTTATGTTTTGTAAAGTTTTGTTGTGCAAGAAACGGCACCAGGGGCCTGTTTCACAAAACCAGGATAAGGGATTAAGCCGGGATTTCCAAGTTATCCTAGCTCAATTTAGCCTTGACTCGGTTTCACAAAAGCGGAGGCACATAAATCACCATGGAGATTTATTCTGTACAGCTAGCCTGCTCCTGACCAGGCTAACAACCAGGATTTATTTAATCCTGGAGCCTTTTCTGATCACCCAGCAGTGGTTTCACCTTATTGTTATCAGCCTGGATTAAAATACAACAGGTGCATATTGCTGTTCATTTAAGTACTGTTATTAGTTAAAGTTGTGACCATTATTTTTTTATAATTATTCATGTGACAGTCATTGTTACGGTTATATTGCTGTATGAAGACTGCTGTTCATATTGTTGTTAGAAGTTTGATGGATATATTATGGCAGTTGTTGAGATAATTAGAAAAGGCTGATAACATTTCAAATGTGTTTTAAATGAAGTCTGTTACTAAGGGCAATACATACAATGCTTTACATTTCTATAGTTGACCAATGCACCTTGAATTATTTTAGTTGAGAATTTTTTTTATTATTATTCTTTAACAATAAGGATCATGTTTATTCCTCTTCCATGTGCATTGTATTTGGAATTCTTAGCACACAATTTGTGTTGTCCAGTAAACTGGGACTATAATTTGGGAGGATTGAACAATTTTAAGAACATATTCTTATTGTACAATCCTCCCAAATTATAGTCTTAGTTCACTGGACCAATAACTATCTAGTGATGTAGGTTACACAACAACAGGGAGAGGACACCTTAATGGTTTTTGACCTTTTTTGCTGGGGAGAAATAACTGACGAATATACTCTGTTCCATTCATGTTTACAGTGTGTATGGAATTTATCACTTAATTATCTTTTTAGTTTCTAGATTTTAGTCCAATTTCTTCAGTGTCTTTTTTTTCTATGTCCATACAGTATATTAGGGAGCAAGGCATATAATATGTAGAGAAAGAAACTCGTCCTCTATAAAAAATTAGAAAAAGAGAAAAAGCGTGGCAGATAATAGCGGACTGACTGAATAATAGTCTAAAAATATACATTTATGAAATACCGCTCTTAACTGAAACCATTCAATGAGTCACTGTCATTTGCAAAAACGAACAGTTGTACCCTTTGCATTAAAAGCGAGCAGTGGAAGTTAATATGACTTAGGAAATTTATATTTTAGCCCATGAGAGAGAGAGAAAGAGGGAGGAACAGAGTGAAAGAGATATTTACGCATCATATTTTAGCGTTGTAGAAAATCAATATTGATGGTAAATTTCATGGCAAAGAGTACTACTGTTAATTTGTGAAAATGATTAGTAGCCTAATCCTTGAATGGTATGATTATGAAGGTTTCAATTCAGAGCCGTGGTCTGTTAATGTTTAGGCTGCTTATGCATTCAGTCGGTCCGTGATCGTCTGCTGCGCTTTTTCTCGCTGTTTTATTACAGCGGCCGTGTTTCTTTTCTTTTTATACAAATCATGTGTTTCACGTCATCATACTTCCACAAGAAGCTGCTGCTCACTCTGTATAAAGTATGAACAATGCGTATTCTCCATTTTGGCATCAGTAAATCTGTGATCGACCTTGCGGTCTTTTGAGGAAAGCCGTGGACGCGCATCTATCAGAATTACTTCAGCCTGGCTCGACCTAGTCCCTCCTCCTCAGCCTGGCTTGGCCTTCGTGAAACGCACCAAGCCAGGCTGCACAGATTAGACTAGGTCAAGCCTCGCTTTATCAGTTATCCTGGATTTATATATTCTGCTTTTGTGAAACAGGCCCCTGTACTGTTGACAGTTGGCACTTCATTAGGTACACCTACTTAGAATGCTTAGTGTTCTTGCCAAGTTTTTGGAAGTGTTAATATGTATCAGACACTATTTAAGTCCCTTGGAAAACATGCCTCTGTATTCGCCATGAAGAATACATGTAGCCGTTTAATGTTTTTTCCAACACCAGCATCATTTAATTTATGTATTCTTTTTCACATGGTGCTTTTTTTTTATTGTATTCTTTAACATGCACAGAGTGGATTGAGGGGATTGGTCCTCAAAATATTTTGGAGGATTTGACTTGACTTTGAAGCTCCCAAACATTAATTTTGATTAAACGGGAACGTTGGGGAACTTGGGAACTCAAGTGTGTGTGTGTGCGTGTGTGTGTGTGTGTGTGTGTGTGTGTGTGTGCGTGTGTGTGTGTGTGTGTGTGTGTGTGTGTGTGTGAGACTGATGGGGAGAAGAATATCTTTAACTGGTCCAGTATTGACGATGAGCGCGTCAACTGGCAGCCGCAAAACGACCTAAAACGTAGTTCTTAGGAGATTTGGTTTTACACAGCCGCAACAAGTGAAGGGTAAGGGAAATGCTTTTGTCAGGACTTTAACAGTACAGTAACCACCTTAGCCTGTCAGAGGGAAAAAGAGCACTATTTCTGAACGCACTTTGACGATGCGCATTTTTCTCTTAGAACTACGTTTTTGCTCATTTTGTGGCCACCGGCTGATGCGCTCTCCCTCAGTACTGGACTAATTAAAGATATTCTTCTCCCCATCAGTGTAGTACACACGCATGGGCCCAGGTTGAAAAATACTGAAGTTCCCCAATTTGGGTGTGAATCTTTTTTTTTTTGTTTAAGTAGGAATGTTTACTTTGTTTAATAATAATAAATAAATTTACCTTGCTTTTACAATAAAAGTTTTGATAATTAAAAAGGAATTGCGTGTGTATTTTATTCTGGCTAAAGTGAATTAAGTTACTAACACAAAAGTAAGGTAACAATTTGCATGGACATTTCTGAGTAGAATGGAAGTAAAATAAATAAATTAAAATAGCCTAAATTAAGTAATTTGACAACTTAATATCACCTAAACGTTTTCATGAAATTTAAATAGATTTACTTTAATTAAGCTTGTTAGTCATGTTGGTTGTACTTAAATAATTGAGTTTGTCAGACTATAAAAGATTCACGGAATTTACTCAATAATGCCTGAGTTGGAACTACTTAAAAAAGTCCATGCAAATTGTTACTTTAATTTTTTTAAGTTGAGCCACTATAATTTTCTTTAGAGTGTAATGAATTCAATATACAATTAAAGTCTCCTCCAATAATACACCAACCAGATGCGCAATCTTTAAACTCAAGGAAAGCTTTTGTAAGAAATTCTGAGGAGTAATTTGGGGGGCAATATATATTTAAAAGTGAAATTTCCTCTGCGTTCAAAGTCCCCTTAATAATGATGTATCTACCATGTTTGTCCTTAAAACTGTCTGTGACCCTAAAAGGTATACTTTTACTAATCAAAATGGCTACTCCTCTACTACCTTTCGTAAAAGATGAAAAGTGGATCTGACCAACCCATTTGTTATGTGTTAGACTCAGATGTTCCTTGTCGCTCAGATGGGTTTCTTGTAATAAAGCTACATCTACAGTATATTCTCCTTATGGAGTCGTGTGAGCACCATACGAATTTTTATTCGCCCATGTAAACCCCTTACGTTCCACGTGCAGAGTCTTAAGTTACCAGCCATTACTTAAAGAATAGATCAGGTGGTGCTCTGCCTCTTTCCAAAATATACGTGATCATTACCCTGTCATTAGATCCAGTAAACAGATACGCGTGTGTCAAGGCATTACAGTAAACAACAATTAGAAAAAAATTAGAACACGGCGAACTGGCAACATGAAAAGAAAGGGAAAAAGGAAAAGAAAAAATAGCACAATAAGGAAATAAAAAAATAGGAAAGGAGGGGCCGTTCCCTCACAGGGGAAAAACAGTCAGTCTCTTCATCTCAAAAACAGTCAGTCTCTGGTTGACTCTCCAGTAGCAATGATACATAAAAGTAACACCCAACTGCAAACAACAGTTATTAAGACAGCACCCATCACTCAAAAAAGAGAGAAATAGAAAATAAAGTACGCAAACTAGAACTCACGACTGCAGCCGCCGTCTCGCATATCAGCATTGCAGCACCCATATCACGGAGTCGCTGCTTAACCGCGTTGAATTCCTTATCACTGCGTTTCTGTATCACTGAAGCCGAGAAATCCTGGTAGAACGATATCTTGCTGTCCTCATACCGCAAATCTCCATCCGCCGATCGTTTCCTGCTGGCATTGAGGACCCTCTGCTATTGTTCCATAGTTGTGGAACCGAACAATCAGTGGCCGTGGTCTGTCCTTAGCACCCGTTTTTGGGGCCAGCGTATGGTGCGCCCTTTCAATCTTAATGCGACCGCTCTTAGTATGTAGTCCGAGAAATTCAGGGATCCACAATTCCAGAAAAGTAGCTGCATTGGCACCCTCAAACTCTTCGCGAAGGCCCAGAGTTCCGACATTTTTGCGCCGGCCTCTATTTTCCAAGTCGTCAATATGTTCGGTAAGCATGGCAACTTGTTTTTCAAGAGTGGAAACGCGAGGTTGCGCGTCCTCCGAGAATGCCTCCGTCGCCACGATTCTCCGCTCTGCCTCATCCAATCGACCAGAAACACTTACCAGCTGCTGGGTATGATTATGCACCGTTTCTGCCAGCGGACCAAGTTTTTCATCTATTGCATTAGAAATCTTCTCCGTCATAATTTGAAGTGCTTTTGCAAGCGCCGGGCTAAGTTCAGCCTCGCTGCCAGCATCTGCCAGACTCTGTTCATGCTCGAATTAGCCATGAAGCCAAAAGCAGTGTTTTTTCTTTCATAGCTGTAACGAACGATAATTTCATTTTGGTATTATTGTTTTTGATTACTCCGACTATTTTCCTGACTATCTGATTAGTTGTCTGGTCAATATCAGAAATTTGTGATAAATATTTATTTCCTAGGGCCTTAAAGAAACATGCTTACTTATTGGGACTTATTCACCGTATCCCCCAGAGTTAGATAAGTCCATACATACCCTTCTAATCTCCGTGCGTGTCGTAACTCTGTCTGAAGCACCCACCACTAGCCTAGCTTAGCACAGATCCTGGCGGTAACTGGCTCCATCTATGCTCCTAAAGTGACAAAATAACGCCAACATTTTCCCATTTACATGTTGTGATTTGTATAGTCAAAGCGTGTACGAATAACAAGGTCACATGAGACAGCCATCTTCTAACCGTATGCATACTGGGAACTATATTCTCAGAAGGCAAAGCACTGCTACTTGGGCGGAGTGATTTGCTTGCAGAACTCTAGGTGAACTCTCTGCTCCTCACCACAGGGCTTCTCAGGTGCAAATCACTCTGCAGAAGAAGCAGTGCTTTGCCCTTCCTGAGAATATAGTTCCCAGTATGTATACGGTTAGAAAATGTCTGTGTCTTATATTTGTACACGCTGTGCCTATACAAATCACAACATGTGCAAAGCTAGGCTAGTGGTGGGTGCGTCCGACAGAGTTACGACACGCACGGAGATGAGAAGGGTATGTATGGACTTATCTATCTCTGGGGGATACGGTGAATAAGACAAAGTCCCAATAAGTCAGCGTGTTCCTTTTAAGTGACCAGGAACACATTTGGAAGGATAGAATCAGATAATTTTGAGTTTTTCTTCTTAAAAATCTCTCAAATTTATTTATTTATAATACAATTTATTTAAGTATTTAAAAAAAAAAAAAATTATTTTAATTTAGAAATGTTTATTTTTCTATTTCATTTTAACATTTAACTGTTCAAAAGCAGACGTTCATGACTTTTAGATATATTAAGTTAGTTAAACTTAATGTACATTTTTTAAAGATTTGAGTCACATGGTGTAGTTGTGTACTTATTTTTTTAAGTTCTGTGAACTTATTCCTGTGGTCTGAAAACTCAAAACTGTAAGTCATAATAACTGAAAATAATTTGAGTTCTGGTAACTTATTCGGGTTTATAGCATATTATAAATATGTTAAATGGCAGGGTGGTTTTCTATGTGAATGCCAGATAATTAAAAATAAAGAAATGATGTGATTCATCTAAAACAACCTCATTTCATTCTTTTAGATAGATTTTTTTTAAATAGATGTATATGCTACTTGTATAGTCATTTTCAGTCTGTAAACTGAACCAGAAAACAAGTCAGTAGTATTAAGTTGTGCTCACTTAAAAAATGTGAGGTAATTAATTATTTACTCAGAAAAAGCAAGCTGCATTAACTTAAAAACTATGAGCTAATTAAGTGTAATTTACTTAAAATAAACAAGTTGTCTTCACTTAACAAGTATAAGCTTATTGAGTGTTACTTACTCAGAAAAAGCAAGCTTGATTAACTTAATAACCATGAGCTAATGAAGTGTCATTTACTTAAAATAAACAAATTGTCTTCACTTAATAAGTATAAGCTTATTGAGTGTTACTTACTCAGAATAAACAAGTTGTGTTCACTTAGAAAATATAAGTTTATTAAGTATTGTTTACTCAGAACAATAAAGTTGCACTAATTTACCAATACTAAGTTCATTGAACTTACTTTTTTCAAGGCAATGAGTTTCCATAAATTTTTTAAGTAAAGTCAACTTGTTAAAATTTACAGTGTAATTTTGAATTTGATGCCTGCATGATGTTCCAAAAAAGCTAGGAGAGCGGCAACAAAAGAATGGGAAAGTCTGGGGAATGCTCAAAAAACCTGTTTAGAACATTCCACAGGTAAAAGGTTAGTTGGTCATGATTGGGTATGAAAGGAAGAACCGCCGCCGGCTTCTCTGGGCCCGAGCTCATCTGAAATGGACTGACGCAAAGTGGAAAAGTGTGCTATTGTTGTTTTTGAAAATCATGGACGTCATATCGTCCGGGCAAGAGGAAAAGGACCATCCACATTGTTATCAGCACAAAGTTCAAAAGCCAGCATTTGTGATGGTATGGGGGTGTGGTAGTGCCCATGGCATGGGTAACTTGCACAGCTGTGAAGGCACCATTAATGCTGAAAGATTCATACAGGTTTTGGAGCAACATATGCTGCCATCCAAGCACTTTTTAAGGAATGACCCTGCTTATTTCAGCAAGATAATGCCAAGCCACATTCTACAGTGTGGCTTCGTAGTAAAAGAGTGCAGGTACTAGACTGGCCTGCCTGCAGTCCAGATAGTACAGTACAGGCCAAAAGTTTGGACACACCTTCTCATTCAATAAGTTTCCTTTTTATTTTCATGACTTTTTACATTGTAGATTCTCACTGAAGGCATCAAAACTATGAATTAACACATGGAATTATGTACTTAACAAAAAAGTGTGAAATAACTGAAAACATGTCTTATATTTTAGATTCTTCAAAGTAGCCACCCTTTGCTTTTTTATTAATAAGGGGAAAAATTCCCCTAATTAACCCTGACAAAGCACACCTGTGAAGTGAAAACCCTTTCAGGTGACTACTTCATGAAGCTCATTGAGCGAACATCAAGGGTTTGCAGAGTTATCAAAAAAAGCAAAGGGTGGCTACTTCGAAGAATCTAAAATATAAGACATGTTTTCAGTTATTTCACACTTTTTTGTTAAGTTCATAATTCCATGTGTGTTCATTCATAGTTTTGATGCCTTCAGTGAGAATCTACAATGTAAATAGTCATGAAAATAAAGAAACACATTGAATGAGAAGGTGTGTCCAAACTTTTGGCCTGTACTGTATATATATAGTATAGGAGACCCAGGACTGTTGAGCAACTGAAGTCATACATCAAGTAAGAATGGGAAAGAATTCCACCTTCAACAATAAGTGTCCTCAGTTCCCAAACACTTATTGAGTGTTGTTAAAAGGAAAGGTGATGTAACACAGTGGTAAACATGCCCCTGTCCCAGCTTTTTTGGAACGTGTTGCAAGCATCAAATTTAAAATTAGTGAATATTTGCAAAAGTTTACATTAAATGTCTTTGTAGTGTATTCAATTGAATATAGGTTGAAAAGGATTTGCAAATCATTGTATTCTGTTTTCATTTACGTTTTACACAACGTTCCAACTTCATTGGAATTGGGGTTCATAGTTTAAATCAGTGGCTGCTTGCAGAGCATGAACACAAATCTAAAATAAGCCTACCATTGGTGTTCCAAAGCATGAACATAATACAGTATAGGATTTGTAATAATACTGCATATGGTATGAATAAAACTCTTAGAAAGTCTTATGCATGAAAAAAGACTTATATCAGCGCAAAACAGTGATTATCAGCGCTTGAATTTGAAAGCAAAGTTACAAACAAATCCCCTGCAATGAGCTGCTGATGAGTTTCTTATTGTGTAACTGTGCTCCCACCTGGAGATACTGGCACTAGTCCTGACCTTACTGCTTTGAATGATACTGATGTGCTCAATCTCCCACCAGGACACAACTCAATTTCACTGTGGCCATAGACTTCACAGCATCCAATGGTAGGACCGTGTTACATCTCTGTGCATGCCGGAAATGTCCACACATCTGTAACTTTAGTTATGGACAGTGTTCTTTTCTTTGAAATTGGTCATCTTTGTAATATTTCCACAACATGGGGTTATCACTGCACTTATGACATACACTCAACAAAATTATAAAGGCAACACTTTTGTTTTTGCCCCCATTTTTTACTAGCTGAAATCAAAGATCTAAGACTTTTTCTATGTACACAAATCTGTAAATCTGTGTTAGTGAGCACTTCTCCTTTGCCGAGAAAATCCATCCACCTCACAGGTGTGGCATATCAAGATGCTGATTAGACAGCATGATTATTGCACAGGTGTGTCTTAGGCTGGCCACAATAAAAGTCCACTTTAAAATGTGCAGTTTTACTGTATTGAGGGGGTCCGAAAACCAGTCAGTAAACAAACAAAAAAGAAGTTGCTGGATATTGGCAGGACCTGGAACACGCTGTCGTACACGCCGATCCAGAGCATCCCAAACATGCTCAATGTCCGGTGAGTATGCTGGCCATGCAAGAACTGGGATGTTTTCAGCTTCCAGGAATTGTGTACAGATCCTTGCAACATGGGGCCGTGCATTATCATGCTGCAACATGAGGTGATAGTCGTGGATGAATGGCACAACAATGGGCGTCAGGATCTCGTCACGTTATCTCTGCATTCAAAATGCCATGAATAAAAGGCACCTGTGTTTGTTGTCCATAACATACGCCTGCCCATACCATAACCCCACCGCCACCATGGGCCACTCGATCCACAACGTTGCCATTAGCAAACCTCTCACCCACATGAAGCCATACACGCTGTCTGCCATCTGCCCTGTACACTGTAAACCGGGATTCATCCGTGAAGAGAACACCTCTCCAAAGTGCCAGACGCCATCGAATGTGAGCATTTGCCCACTCAAGTCGGTTACGACGACGAACTGCAGTCAGGTCAAGACCCCAATGAGCACAATGAGCTTCCCTGAGATGGTTTCTTACAGTTTGTGCAGAAATTCTTTGGTTATGCAAACCGATTGTTGCAGCAGCTGTCCGGGTGGCTGGTCTCAGACGATCTTGGAGGTGAAGATGCTGGATATTAAGGTCATGGGCTGGTGTGGTTACACGTGGTCTGCGGTTGTGAGGCCAGTTGGATGTACTGCCAAATTCTCTGAAACGCCTTTGGAGACGGCTTATGGTAGAGAAATGAACATTCAATTCACGGGCAACATCTCTGTTGGACATTCCTGCAGTCAGCATGCCAATTGCACGCTCCCTCAAAACTTGCAACATCTGCGGCATTGTGCTGTGTGAAAAAACTTTTTTTCTTTCTTTTACTGACTGGTTTTCGGACCCCCCCCCGGATTCCCCCAATACAGTAAAACTGCACATTTTAGAGTGGCCTTATATTGTGGCCAGCCTAAGGCACACCTGTGCAATAATCATGCTGTTTAATCAGCATCTTGATATCCCACACCTGTGAGGTGACAGATTTAGACAGATTTGTGAACAGTATTTGAGAGAAATTGTTCTTTTGTGTACATAGCACAAGGAACATACCTTATCAAATACACTCAACAAAATTATAAACGCAACACTTTTTGCCCCCATTTTTTTTATGAGCTGAACTCAAAGATGTAAGACTTTTTCTAGCTCACATGGTAGAGCGCACGCCAATATGTAGAAATGTAATCATCAACACAACGGCTGCGGGTTCAACTTCGACCTCTGTCCCTTTTGCTGCATGTCATACCCCGATTTTCCCCTTTCATGTTTTCAGCTGTCCTATATAAATAAAAGCCTAAAAAAATGCCCCTCCCCCCCAAAAAAAACAAACATATGCTCTGAGTTGCATTTTACATAATTAACGGTTTCAAATTATTTGTCATAATGCACCTTGGTGTAGTTTCTTACTACAATTGTTTTCTCTATCTATCTGGCACACTAATGCCACGTAACGAAATTACATAATTTCATTACAGAATTAAGGTAACTGTTATGCATTATAGTTACTGGGAAAAAAACTGTTGCGCAAATCGGACCAAATTTAAGATTTCTGGGAAGTTAAAATTCGCCCAGACGTCTTATTCTTTTGTTGCTGCCTGTGTCTTGGTTTAGACGATGCAAATGCAAAAAGACAAAAATACTTTTTCCCCCATGTATTATATTTTCTTGCATGTCTTCTGTAGTTAATTCATTTTCTTTATTTTTAGTATTGTGAATGCAAACCCCAGCATTCACAATACTAAAAATAAAGAAAATTAAGCACACATCTCCCTTAAAACTTGTGGCTGTCTGTGTCTGCATGCATATATTTTGCCAGTATAACGCGCCATAGACTTAGCTTATTTTATTCATGTGCAGTGCAGTAACTTCAGTGAACAAGACTTTGATGAATTTACCAGGTTCAGATGAACATTGCATGTCTGGAGTCTCTAAAAGGTTTGATTTCTAATGTGTGTGTGTGTGTGTGTGTGTGTGTGTGTGTGTGTGTGTGTGTGTGTGTGTGTGTGTGTGTGTGTGTGTGTGTGTGTCCAGGTAACCCGTCCCAGCCCACATCACTGCACTACATGAATCCGTACCAGATGAATGCGTATGCCATGGCTCTGAAGGCTGTGGGGGAGATTATCCAGGACTACGACAGTGACAAACTCTTTCCAGCATATGGCTTTGGAGCTAAACTTCCCCCGGATGGCAAGATCTCCCACGCCTTCCCACTGGTAAGAGACACTGATCTAAAAAGAGAGAGAGACAAAGAGACGTTTGTTGTCCCTGTTTATGGTACCCAGTAAATAGGTACTTCTGGTTTTTGGACTGAATACTATGCTAACAGTCACGTCAGTTCATCTGTTTTCACAGGTTTTGCACATTTTTCAACAGCAGTGAAACAAGTTAAAGTATGTATCTATTAATATGTCAGCTAGTTTTTAAGTGGTTTAAAAACAGGAGTTGTTAAAAATCTACATTTGAGAAAGATATTTTGTAGCTGAATATATTTTTCTTCCCTGTTATAGTTCACCTCTTTTTGTTTGATTTTGCCTATTTGCTATACCCAAATGGAAAACCATGGGCGACCCGTTGGATATTAACAGAATATTCCACCTTTCAACCTTTGTTTCATTAGAATACATGTGTAATTCCAAATGTTTGACTCCATTCTTTACATGGATTGTAAAGAAAGGAGTCCATATGTCCATATGTGATATGAGTTTATTGTTAATTATAGTTTATTCTCAGCATTAAAGAGCTGCCTTTTTTGCTCTTAACGTTTTGCTGGTAACACTCGGTACTTCTTGCTTCTTCACAGAATGCTTTCTTTGTACGCCTTCTGGCGTTTCAAGCGCCATCTGTTGAGGCTGCACCACAGTGTCAAGGTTTTCTCCCCGAGCACTGCTGCACAGTAATTTCCTTAGACAAAATGTTTTAATGTAATCATTTGCACTGTGATTACATTCATCATTTAGTTTACTTACCAAAAATGTAAATGTTCAAATTAATTACAATGTCTCAGCATTTCTTTTATGCCTTTTTTTCATGAAAAAGGTGCACTCCGGTCCTTAAAAAGATAGCACTACACCCCTGAGAATAGGTCTGTAATATGTGATTGTTTTAACGTCCAGTTAAAAGTTCCCAGCCACTATTAACACTAAGGAGCTATGCTTTTATGTGTGGGTCACCATTCTGTTTGTTCATGCATACACACAAGGGTGTAATGTACTGAATTAAATTCAACTCAGGACAGCTTGTTAAGTCACTGAAAGAAAAGGTTACATAAACAGACCAGACTAACTTTTCTCACTAGGAGCACAGTGGCCCCCAACTAAATTTTAGGGGCGCAACTACAAAATTTAGGGGCACACACTGTAAAACAACATGCTAACCAAATATTCACATTTATACTAATTTCCACTGTAATAAACACTTTGATAATAGATGCAGAAATTACAAGGTGCTGTTTCAATTTTAGTTTCACATTTTATTTTGCACTTTTGAAGATGTAACATAGAAGGTAAACCGACAGCACCATCGCTGTCATGACAGTACAAATATTAAAAAAATATACCAGCTCTAGTCTCCAGTCTACAGTTACAACTTAAAATTAAACATGCATTGTTTAGGCTACTAAACTAAAATAAAAATAAACCCCTCCCTCTCTCCTCCCAAATCTGCCCTACAACCTTGAATTGAATAATTATTAATTTGTGTAACTTTTATTCTTGTATTTATATTATTCTTTTTTAACCTGTTTTATTTTCATCATGACCGTTTTTAATTGCTCTTTAATGTTTCATGTAAAGCACTTTGAATCTCATTGTTGCTGAAAGGTGCTGTAGAAATCAAGCTGCCTTCAGCCTGTCAGTCAGTCCCCAGGGCAGATAAACCAAGTGTAACGTCAACAGCCCCCCACACTTCAACTTCAACAAAACTGCAGAGCCAACGAGTCTGCTCCGTCCGCACCTCTGCGCTGTGTGTGTGTGTGTGTGTGTGTGTGTGCGCGCGCGCGCGTGCGCCCCGGAGTCCTCTCTGTCACTATGCAGAGAGGACAGATAAGCTTTGTGCTTACGCGCTCTCAGGTACCGAAATTTCCACGTTTAAGTGTAAAAAAGGGGGCAAATTTACTGGTCGCACATGTGCGACTGAATGTAAAATTTAGTCGCACACTCTAAAATTTTGGTCACAAAATGCGACCATTTGGTCGAAGTCTGGAGCCCTGATAAACCCACAAGCTGTAGGCATTGGGAGTAGTGTTGTGAAATGGTGACTGAGGCAGCTGAAAGGAGGGAAACACTGAAAGGAAGAGAAAGGAAGCCCATCTGTGTGATGGTATGGGAGTGATGGAGAATGAATAGAGAGGAGACAGACAGACAACAACCAAGATACATTTTGATGATGCACTTAGTTTAGCATTGTCAGCACATGGCAAAGCTGCAACATTAAAAAAGAACGACTCATCCTTGGATTCCGAACGACTGCCTCCCTGGACAGTTAAAGTGGATAACAGTCAAACATAAAAAAAGAGTCCTATGTTTTGGTGCCACAATGTGTGACAGGTAATATCAGATGGTGCACAGAACAGAGAAACACAACTTGAACAAGAACAAAAACCCTCTCCAACCCCCAACCCTCTGCGGTCTCGAGAAAAAAACAAAAACAGAAACCACACCTTGTACAAATCGATTTGAACACGGATAAAACAAAAAGGGGTAGCTGGAGGCTCAATACTATGTTGTTGCAAAATAAAATGTTTAGTGAGGAGTTAACAAAGGATCTGAAATTCTTTGAAATCAATATGGGTTCCACAGATAAAGTAGCCACAGTTTGGGAAGCATCCAAAGCTTATATAAGAGGAAAGATAATTGCATATGCGACAAAAGTTAAAAAAAAGTAATTTAGAAAGAGAAAAAACTTTGGATAAAGAAATACGTGAATTGGAGAAAGATTTGGCGAGACAGTATTCAAATGATAAATGCCAGACTATTTGTAAATTAAAATATCAGTTAAATGATGTTTATAATAAAAAGGCTGAATATGCCTTATTTAGGCTTAGAACAAAATTTTATGAAGGTGGTGAAAAGAATGGTAGATTATTAGTGAGACAACTGAAGCAGCAAGATAACCTAAACAATATATCAATGATTAAAAAAGATAACCAAGTGATAACCTCATCAAAGGAAACAAACTAAATTTTCAAATCATTCTATCAAGATTTGTATACTTCTGCTGGTGTGCTTAATGAGGAGGAGGTGGAGACATTTTTCTCAGGTCTACAATTACCAACTCTTTCTGGTGAACAAAAAACAAGGCTGGATGCACCTATAACGGAAGAAGAGGTCAGAGCTGCTATTTCATCAATGAAAAATGGGAAGTTGCCAGGCTTGGATGGCTTCCCGATTGAATATTATAAGAAATACATTTATATTCTGGCTCCAGTCTTGCATAAAGTTTATATTGAGGCACTAGAAATAGGCTCCTTACTGGCTACATTTAATGATGCACTAATCTCCCTTATTCCTAAAAACAGGGTATATGCAGGAATCTTGAAGTTAATTTTAATACCTTTTCAAGACTTTTTTAAGAACTTCTCAATATGTTTTAATACCTTCAAGCTAATACTTCAAGCTGTAACCATTTACATCAGTGATACTTTTAACTTAACAGTTTTAGTTTGTGATGAAGACTATAGACCACTCTGATACAAAAAAATCAAATAGGCTGGGATAGTAAATCAAAGCAAAGTTTATTAAAAAACAAAACAAAACTTTGCTCCACCCTCAACAACAATCATGCTGACATGTGCCTCAGTTCTTCTGATTTTGTTCCCAGCAGCTTCTCAGTTTGGACCAATTTGTTCCGTTTTTCTTTCTACGTCTTCTGAGGATGTTGTACTTTGTGATCAGTTGTGCCATTAATGTCCCAGATTTCCCCTCTGCCTGCTCGGCTAACTTATCAGCATCTGTTTGGAGGGAGTCGCACACCTCTGTCAGAACCATTCGTTTCCTTTTCAGGTCTTCTATCTCCTCTTGCACTGCTTTTCTTTTGAGGTCCTGTGTGGAACTCTGTTTCTTCTTCCGTTCATCTTCCAGGTAACTCCTGTACCTTGACCTTGCACAGGCTACTGAAGCCATGAGCTCCTTTGTGAGAGGTACCTTCAAAACACCCCCACAGACACTGATCTTGTCACATATCAGCCTCAAAGCTTCCATCAACTTTTCAAGGATGTTGCATGTTTCAACCTCCTTGTTGATGGAAAACCCTCTTTCCACCATATCTTGTCCGTGGGACAGAAGTAGAAGGCTCTGAGAAAACTTGCTGAGGGCTGAATGCAGGAAGACATCAAGTCGCTCCTTCAGTGGCTGGAAGGAGGAGAATCTCTCATCTCTCGCCTCAAGAGAGAGAAAGCTCTGGAACTGTTGTATGATTACATCACCTGGAATAAGCGAAAAAAAAAAAAATTACAAATAGGTTAAATATAATTCAAGTCATTTTATTAATCTTTCATTGGACAAATACACAGCACAGCGTCTGTACACATAAAAAGGTAAGCAGTGTACTGTAGATATCTTCTGTGTTGAAAAAAATCTTAGACACTTTCACACTAACCCAACAGTAACTTCTTCTCTCCCTAAGTTTTTCCTACCAGCAGAGACGCCTCCTGCCAACTTCTTGTCCTGCAACATTGTTTGTACTACAGTCTTAATCTTTGTGAGGGACCCTTCTGCATCGCTGTGCATTCTTCAAGTTCTGTGGTTTTTCGCTGAAAAGTAATCCTTATCTTGATATTTATCCCAGCGGTGCCTCCAAATTGTTAGACCACTCAGACCACGACGGTGCTAGTAGTGTATAAAAGTTCAGTTTAATTCCTTCACAGCAAGACCTGTCACAAAACAACGGGTTCAAGAGTACATCACCGCACACACACACAAACCGTGTCCTATTCTTGAGGCCTCGACTACAACCTGAACACGTGTCTTATTCTATTATCTTGTAACAACAAACCAAATGTAGCCACCTACTGGCGAGGTGAATAAATGCATAACTTATAATAAAACTACATGTCTCAGTACATTACTAAACAGAATACAGATTAAATTATGTATTATGTGTAAACAAACAAAAATACTTTCAAAAGGGATATTTCCAGGTGCTACACCAGCTCACTGCAACTTAATACGATAGCAGGAAAAGAGTCGCTGTTGTAAAGCGTTCTGCATGTGGCGTCTGCGTGTGATGTGCTGGTTACCTTCCCCCCAAACACGGCCCCAAACACGAACAAATACAGATATGTCTCGCTGCCACTTGTCTGTAGCTGGCTGTGCTTTGCAAGTGTGGGATTCTGAAACGTCCTTAAATTCGTGAATTGTCGTTTGTTTATTCAAAGTCAAAGACAGTCCAAAGTAGTGCAACTTTGCACATTTTTGTAGGTCTGAGGCGTATGTCACATTTTAGCTGCCAAAGCTCCGGTGCTTCTTTTACCTATATATTTAACGATATCTCTTTGGATTAGCATTTCTAATCCAAACAGTGTCAAACTTGGCACTGCACTTACGCGTGCCCGTAGCAAGACACCTGTCAAGTTTGAAATCCATCAGACTAACGGTTCGAGAGCTATGCACATAACACACAGACAGACAGACAGACGTTCCTGCGATTTATAGATAGATTATCTTTTATTTTATTTTTAATTGTTTATTTAGATAGGGACAGTGCATATTAATGGACATCAGTACAAGTACACAATGTAAATATGCTAGAGTTAGCACCATAGCTAATTTTCATCTATTGCATGCAACACCCTCATAATTTGAAAGGCAAGACAAACACTAACAACAACAGTCCAGACAAAATACAACAGAACATGTAAATGTCACACATAATGAAAGGTGTGATGCAGTTAAAAGTGAGTGCAGCTTTGGTTTTCTAAAAGCCAGATTTTTAAATGAGCTTTAAAATTGATGTATGTGGAACGGTCCCTTATTGTGGGGGGCAGACTATTCCAATATTTATTTCCCTTTACTGACAAAACAGTTGGAAATGTGGACAAACTGGTCAAAAAAGGTATTACACAGTCCCCTTTGGTGGAGGCCCTTGTAATACCAATTCTTTGAAAGAAGTCATTCAGTGGGAGTGGTGCTCGATGATGTATTGCCTTATATACAAAACAGGCATACTTAAAAAAAATTTAATTCTCAAAACTCAATAGTTTGTGTTTTTCCAGTATGCTACAGTGATAAAATGATAACGCTTTTTTATCCAAGATTTGAATGGCTCTCTTCAAGAGTACTTCAATAGGCTTAAGCGTTGTCATGTTAGTTAATGACCAATTTGTGAAACAGTACTCAATATGTGAGAATATAATTTTGTGTAGATACATTCTGGCAGCACTTAGCACTGAGAAATGGCCTGATTTGTTTGAAATTCTGTAGATTGAATTTAACCTTGTTTACCACCCTTTTTAATGACTTTCAAAGGTTAAGTTAGAGTCTAATATCACCCCCAGTTATTTAAATTCCTTTACAAGTTTTAGCTCCTCTCCTCTAAGAAACACATTAGACTGTGTCACCTTTATGTTTTGTTTGGAAAACAACATGCAGACGGTCTTGCTGGTGTTCAGATGGAGACAAGACCTAGTAAGCCAGTCATCAATGTGGACCATTGCAGATGTAAGAGTAGATGAGACCTCCTGATAATTTTTTCCATGTGTGTAAATAACAGCATCATCTGCATACATCTGGATGTTTAGTAGTGCCTTTGCCTTTCCTGAACCTGGTCTTAGTGACTGTCTGAGCAGAGCTACTTTTTCACTGAGAGTTTCTGCAATGGACTACATTAATGACTTTCCCTGATGTAAGTCATTAATGTAGTCCATTGCAGAAACTCTCTCCATTCCATTAGTGAGCAAAGCAGTGATTCTCGGCCAATAAAGAGGCGCTGGGCGCTCAGTCCAGAAGACCGTGAAAGGATTGCAGCAGAGATGAGTTTGTTATAGAAATCAGTCAAAGTACCATTTTACATTATTGTTGTGCTGCAGAGATGTCCTGCCCACATATCATATTCTACAGACTCAAGAAAATTTTTTTTGGTTGGTATAAATCCTTACAAAAATAAATGATCAAATTAAATATGAAGTCATAAACTACCCACCAAAAATATATATACACAGTACAGGCCAAAAGTTTGGACACACCTTCTCATTCAATGCGTTTCCTTTATTTTCATGACTATTTACATTGTAGATTCTCACTGAAGGCATCAAAACTATGAATGAACACATATGGAATTATGTACTTAGCAAAAAAGTGTGAAATAACTGAAAACATCTCTTATCTTAATGTCTTATATTCTACTTTCTTCAAAGTAGCCACCCTTTGCTTTTTTGATAGCGCTGCAAACCCTTGGTGTTCTCTCAATGAGCTTCATGAGGTAATCACCTGAAATGGTTTTCACTTCGCAGGTGTGAGAAGGTGAATGAGAAGGTGTGTCCAGACTTTTGGCCTGTACTGTATATTTTTTTATTATCTCTATAGGTCTGTGCACCATCCTGGAACACACCCAGGAGCGTTTCTCTTTCACAGACCACCTTGTCTGTGCCACCTTGTTGTCATTACCACACCCATGACCACAGGTGCTTCTCAACCTTGAAAAGAATAAAAGCCTTTCTCAGAAACACCATGAACCAGGACAGGCTGAATGCACTGGCCATGCTGTCCATGGAAAAGAGACTTGTTATTGAGATGACTGACTTTAATCAGAGAGTCAGTGAGAAATTTGCTGGCCAGAAGGAAAGGAGAGCAAAATGTATGTTCAAGTTGTAAACATGCTTTTTGGTAGTGAGTGGGAGGATATATTAAAAAAAAACTTCTTATGTTTGTAACTTGAATCTTGTATCATATTGTCTTGCTCTTCTTAAATACAAAATACATAGTTGTTTAAATAAAGTAGTGCTGGTTGTTTTGCCCAGTTTCAAAGTACTGCTTTGTATTTATTTGAGAATTTACTGAGAAATCGTTGTTATCAAAAGATTTGAAGCAGCCAAATATGAGCAGTGGGAGGGAGTCCTGATAGGACACAGCTTAACAATTATATCATGATGTCTGCAGCAGTTGGTTGGTTAAAAGCTGAAATATTGTAGCCAGCAATAATTCTTTACTAGAGTTAACTTAAAATGTTGATAATTTTCTTAAACCACATAAGCTTCCATCATATATTAAGGACTCATATCAACAAGATATGAGCATTAAAGAGTTACCTAATGATTTAATTCTGGCCATTTTATATATGGAAAGCCTCATTAATATCTCCCACAACAGAGGTCTTGAGACTCTGGAGTATTATCTAAAAGACTGCACTAAAGCACTCCTACCCAGTAGTTTATTTTTGTTGCATTGGTCCTTAAACTTAACTACATTATATTCACAGCTTCTACATTGTACAACTTAACCAATACCCTAGCATTGTGCATTATCAGGCCAATAGCAACCACAACAATTAGTAGTTAGCTGGATAATAATTTTTCCTAATAGACCATAATATAGCTACGTTACTAACCTAAGGTTACCTGGGAGAGCATCGTAGCTCTGCTCGGGTCCTGCAGGTCTCTACAGAGAGAAGACGATAATTAATACAGCTCCATTGAGTAAGGCCTCACGAAGAATACATGATTCCCATGGTAAATTAGCTCAGTAAGATAGCCGGTGGCTACAAGTTCTAGATAATGTTAGCAGTATAGCTAACGTTAAATGCTAACTTAAAAAAGCTTTACTAGCTAGCTAGCTAGTAACTTAACACAACAAAACAACAAATGTCTAGTAACCATGCTTGCAACGTAGATCACAGATAATATATATATGATCAATACTTACATTTTATTAATCTTGTAACAATCCCCTGTGGAGTGGCTTGTGTGTCCTCCAGACCAGACTCTGAGTCTACGTTAGTTTACCTGCACTGAGGCTGAGCTGTCACTCAAACTTTCCCTGAACTTTCCCTTAACACTCATTAGCCAATGGGGACGCACCCCTGTAAGACCTGCCCACGCAAGATATTTGTGTCAGAATCGCAAGCAAAAACTCAGGGAGCGCAAAGGAGAAAGCTGGGAGCATGACTGCAAACGTGATGGAGAGAGCAAAAGACTGATCATTGAGAAAGAAGCAGAGGGAACTGTAAACAAAAGGACATAATATCAAACAAATATAAGACCAATAGTTTACAACTACACAAATGTTTTGTTTGCAAGTTTTAAGTTTTACCTTTGAGGTAACAATTTTATTTGCTTGAGTTAGTGTTTTTTGTTTGATACTTGAGTATCAGTTTTGCTTGGAATTAAAGTCACAAAACTAATCCCATATAATCTAAGTGTGTGGATATGTCTTTTATCAGTTTGGATTTATTGATGCTTCCAGCACCTTGGCAAAGATTAAGCCAGCTGGAGCAGTGGTCATCCTGCTTAATTTCTGTTTCTGAAAATAGAATGACTAAAAAATAAAGAGACCCAAAAGACACAAATCGATTAATTAAAGTGTGCACAATTTAAACTTTTATTTTGTATTTATGTAGTTAATTATGAATAGTATATGGATTCAATGTCTATTGTTAAAGCTTTCAAAATTGAAATGCTTCAAGATGGACTTATTTTCAACAACTTAAAACAGTATAGTTTCTGTTTTCCGGATTATCAATAATATGAATGAGTTGACGTGCATGCACCTGTACAGGTGCATATAAGCTATTAAAAACAGGCTAACAATGAATTTCAACACTTTAAATAAAAAGTGATCTATTTCAAACCAAAAGAAATGCAAAAGTGAAGAACAACATCTGCCTGGCGTCTCAACCAGTTAGACCCTCCTGCCCTGTGTCAATTACAAATTATGCAAAGAGGCTAACATGTCATCTCATCACTCATAATTACGCTTTGTAGTTCTCTAATAAAAACATAGAAAAAAGGTTCCTGCAGCTATTCTTGACTTATTTTTTAATTATTTTATTTTTACAAATGTTTGGAATGTGTAATAGCAGTAGCCATTCATAGCAAGTTAACAAACTTGAAGTTAATCTGTCAGTAAGCCATTTCAAGTCTGTCACATTGTTAAACTAGCATTTAAACTGTCACAAAAGAAGACATACATTTAATTCTGGCTTTTATGAAGTGTAAAATCAGTAACAGTACAGTTACTTGTTGGTTTGCCTGAAGAAGACCCAGTTGGGTCGAAACGTTGCATTTTTATATTAAATATGGGAGTTTAAAGCAGTGTTGCGGACATTATATTATTTTCGTTTTAAGTACTTTCATTTGTCCTGCACCTGCCTGAAGGTGGGATGTGCACACAGTTACTTTTATAAATACTTGTTGGTGGGATCATTGTAGAGCACAATGCACCGTTGAAAACATTCTAACCCTTATTTTCTGCATTAATATTTTCAGGTATTGCAGATATAAATTGTGTGTGATTCTAGAAATTGTATCTATATAACACTGCATGAAAAGTGGGATTTCCGTCCCCGTAAATGCCTGTAAACGCCCGGAAATCCCACTAATTTTCGGCAGTTATCGACAATTTACAAACTGCGAACGTCACGTTCGTCTGTGCCACATATTGTCGGAAATGAACCATGACGTATGTGGAGAGCCCCCACGGAGGTGTTAATGGATCTAATTAGAATATGAATAGACGCCTGGCCAGAGAACGTCTGGCCTGGCTGGAATTTCCTCACTCGCTATTGGATGAAACCACTACTTTTAAACAAGAAAAATCTCTCGTGATTGGTTGACAGGTCTGTCACGGGTTAGGCTATTGGTCAACCTGGGCCATTATTATTATAATAATAAAATTATATATATATATTTTTTTTATTATTTATTTATGTATTATACATATATATTTATTTCATATATGCTATGTTGTATATTCATGTCATGGTTATCCTAATTAAAATGATTTGCCAGGAACGTGTTGTTTATTCAAAGATAGAGCTTTATTGACACAAAACACAAACTATGTACAAAGCATCGGAGACACACAGCACACACAATAAATATCCCACGCTCACAAGAAGCAGCACCGTCCACATCTAACCCGCGGCTACCTCAGAGCTGTAGGTAACCGGCAGCATTCGGTCCGAATTCGGTCCATTTTGCAGACGTCTGTGGTCGTTGTCCTGTAGGTCTATGTGGCGCACTTCCAAATGCCCACCTCACCCGCAGCCAGCACACTCCGTCTTGCTTCCAGCAGCTGTAAAATCAAATCAATAAAGACAATCAGTACTGCGCAATGCACTTCTTATGGACACAACACACCTATGAATGCACCTGAAAAATATTCACATTAACCAAACTGATCTAATCTTACCCTCTTTTCTTCTCGACCGACTCCGAGCTGAACTCTTCACAGCTTCTGCCAGCGATGCCACATCTGGTTGTTTCTAGCTGAAGCTCCTGCGTGCTGTCTCGTAATATGTCTTACAGGCAGCTGGAAAACAATTATATGAGAGTGGTATGCAGGGGCGGATTAAGGTGGTCAGGGGCCCCTAGGCTGCTCTTTGTGTGAGGCCCCCCCTTAATCATTGTGCTTTACTGGAAAAATGTATTTAGTGCCACACATGGTCCACATGCAAATAATAATAATATTAATTTTAACTGACACACACACACACACACACACCAACTACCACCACACCACATAGGTAAAATGAGAAAACTACATCATAAAACTAACATCAACAGAGATGTAACTGGAAAGAATACCAGATATTATCCTCTGCCACCACAGCACCAAAACAATTAAAATGAATGTAACTGTAAATGTAACTAAACAGCAAAGCAGCAGAATTCCCTGGATTCACAGTTCAACAGCAAGCTGGTAATCACTTTTATCTTTATAAACCAACAAGTAGGCTACAGCATCTGCAGCAGTGCAGAACACCTGGTTTTACTGAGGCAAAATCACAACATCACTACCAGTGGTGGAAGAAGTATTCAGATCTTTTACTTCAGTAAAAGTACTAATACCATACTGTCCTGCATTGAAAATGTTACTTAAGTAAAAGTATGTAAGTATCATCAGGAAAATGTACTTGAAATATTAAAAGTGAAAGTACTGAACGTAGAAAAATCCTCATATTTTTTAAACAAACCAAACAGTACTGTCAATCAACTAGTGTTTAATGGTCTATTCATCTCAGCTGACTTGTAGCCGTTATATTGTTGGCTAGTTTAGTTTAGAATCAAACATCATATTTATAAACTACATGTGTTTTGTGTGCAGAAATCTTAATGTGTAACTAGTAACTAAAGCTGTAACAGATGAATGTAGTGGAGTAACTAACGTAACTAGTAACTAAAGCTGTAACAGATGAATGTAGTGGAGTAACTAAAGTAACTAGTAACTAAAGCTGTAACAGATGAATGTAGTGGAGTAACTAAAGTAACTAGTAACTAAAGCTGTAACAGATCAATGTAGTGGAGTAACTAACGTAACTAGTAACTAAAGCTGTAACAGATGAATGTAGTGGAGTAACTAACGTAACTAGTAAATAAAGCTGTAACAGATGAATGTAGTGGAGTAACTAAAGTAACTAGTAACTAAATCTGTAACAGATGAATGTAGTGGAGTAACTAAAGTAACTAGTAACTAAAGCTGTAACAGATCAATGTAGTGGAGTAACTAACGTAACTAGTAACTAAAGCTGTACCAGATCAATGTAGTGGAGTAAAAAGTACAATATTTCTCTCTGAAATGTAGCGGAGTAGAAGTAGAAAGTGGCATGAAGAGAAAAGACTCAAGTACCTCAACATTTGGACTCAAGTACAGTACTAGTTAGTTACATTCCACCACTGATCATTACCAAGACACAAACCACTGTGCAATACACTAAACTGTGAATAAAATAAAAATAAAAAACAGCAGCAGCAGCACATAACACTGTTATTAACAACAATAATGAAACAGCAGCACAACATGTAGGCTACATATTGTTGCATAATCATCATGCCTTTAGAATTTTTTTTTTAGAATTCACATGCAGGATCCGAGCTATAGGTAGTAGCAGGGATGGACTGGTACCAAAAATTGGCCCTGGCATTTTGGCCCAGACCGGCACACCACATAAGATCACAAATACCCCCCCGTCCTTGCTCTCCCCTGAATGTGTATAGCAACTCCTACTCCTTAAAACTATTAACGCCATGTAAGGGGTAAGCAAGAATCATTGAGAGTTGACACATTAAATACAAAAAAGTGCCATTTATTAATATAATAAAACGGTATACTCCTTATGAATCATAAAACAACAATATATATATATATATATATATTTGTGCTTCAACACAACAAGCACCTGGAAGTACGGTGGCCGCTACAGAAACCAAAACTTGCGTGTGCTAAATTTGGAACCGATCGGATTCTGAACAATTGCAAACAATTCTAATAAAGAAACGTTTCCATTGGAATCCTAATTTTGGAAACAATTCCAAGAAGGAACCGATTCTTATGGCCAATCCTACCGAGCAGGCCATGACATTCAGGGGAAAGTGCCAATTAACCCGGTGGAGCCAGCCGCTTTAGACTGGCCGTAGCAGATAGCATGTAGATATAAGGCTGGGCAATGCTGCCCAGTATCTGCTCTGTGTCAGCTTAAAGGCACAGTGAAAACCTTTGGCACATTCACCATGTGTATTAAGAAATAGATTTCATCAAGGCAAGACAAATAAACCCTTATTGGTTTCCTTTGAATTGGTTTAATGTTTTTTTTCATGAACTGAGTTTTCTCTCTTGCAGAACTCCAATACAGAAAACCCAAACTGTGTGGCCATCGAGGGAATACTAGAGGCTTACTTCCAGAGCCTGCGAACTGTTCAGCTGTATGGCCCAACTAACTTTGCACCTGTCATCAACCAGGTGGCTCGGTGAGAAACACACACACACACACACACACACACACACACACACACACACACACACACACACACACACACACACACACACACACATGCACTCAAATACACTCACAAACACATACTTGAATACACACTCATACATAATTTCTCTGATACATAAAATCTGCACATTTCCATGAGTTCTGTCACTTATCCTGTAGCATCATGGGAAGCCAGCTGTTTATGTATGCATGTTATGAATACGAAAGTATGTGAGGTGACTTGATGGCAGTGATAAGCTACTCACAAAAACTGTCAATAGTCCCTGTGTTTGTCGAGATAACAGTTTACATGTTATGTTTCCAGACATTTTCAGATTTGATACACACACACACACACACACACACAGACAGACAAACACACATACAGACTCACTCCCATACCTTGTTAGAGGACTATTTACTTTCAAGCAAGGTTCTGCAGAAATACAAAGCTCATAATAACTGGTTTAGAACGTCTATGACAGGGAGTCAGCTCAAACTTCCTGTGCATTAAAGATGAACTGAGCTGAAAGAATTAACGTTGATAACGTGTTGGTTATGACAAATAAAAATGAATTACTCTAAAGATTTTAATAAAAAAAATCAATATAGCTTTTTTTAAGCAACACAAAAATTATGTTTTGTTAGTATTAGAACGCTGACAATTTCAATGACATCACTGGCATGGTAGGACCTGCAAAGGTATATAGGCTACAGTGCAGCATATTACAGTTTTTGCCTATTGCTTACACACTTTTTGCAGAATTTGGCTCATTATGTCAAAACTCTACACACAAGCCAATCAGACATTAACAGAGATTAACAACTCACATATATGCCAAAATGAAACACATCAATCAAAACTTAACACTCCTTTCTAAAAGTGAAATTCTTGCACCAAAACCATACACACAAGCAGTATTTGAATTACTCTTTCATATCACCAGCAACACACTGATGGGCTTTATATAAAACACTGCAGTCTTTGTGTTTCTATTTTTATTGTCATTTTCTCAGACTCAGTCTTCTGTAAAACTCAAAAGTACAATTTCTGCAGTAATCTAACAAGAGTTTTTACAAAAAACAAACATTCTTACAGAAGTAAAGAAAAATAGAATCACAAATCATCAAAGTTAGCAACAAAACACAAGTAAAAAAACAATTACTGGAGAAACTGCTATTGGGAAAAAAAACACATAGTTGTTTTGTGTGTGTGTGTGTGTGTGTGTGTGTGTGTGTGTGTGTGTGTGTGTGTGGTAGGCAGCTGGGGGAATGGGGGGGGGCTTATGGATCCTGCCTTCTGTTCAGATCTGGCCACAAGACCTCATCAACATCACATGCGATGTCCTTGCGGGCTGGGCATCGGGGAAAATATCGCCTTGTGTGCGGAATCCACGCTTGGATTGATTCCACCTCAGTGTCTCCGCATGCCTCTTCTATTGCTTGCAGAAGAGGTATGCGGGCGTGTGGTTGCCGTGTGGCTGTAAAGGGGCAGATATAAAAGTGTGAAATGGTTATGGTTGTTGACCCAATCTCGGACCAGAGCAGCCCGGTGGAAACTAACATTATTCCAGATGACAACAAACCTGGGCTGCTCTGGTCTGCCCTGCACAACTGCATGTAGTGCATCAAGAAATACATTGATCTGTTCTGTATTGTAGGGACCTATAGTGGCATGGTGATGTAGTACTCCTTGGACACGAATTGCAGCACACAAGAAGATATTTCCCCCACGCTGCCCAGGGACGTTTACAACGGCCCTTTTTCCAACTACGTTACAGCCCCGACGCCTGGTTTTGGCCAGATTGAAGCCTGCCTCATCCACGTAGATGAACTCATGTGGCAGTTCAGCGGCATCAAAATCCAGAACTCTCTGTAACAGAAAATATTGAATAGTGTTACTTAAAACACATACAGTAACTACAATGCCTATATTTTCACACAAGTAGGGGCTGGGTTACAGTACTGTAACATCACAATGGTATTCCTTTACATATACTTCACAGCACTACCATTTTTTGTATAGTACAGTTAGTACAGTAATACTGTAATATGATAGAGAATCATGTGAAACATACCCTACTGTATGTTTGACATGATTCTCTATCATATTACAGTATTACAGTCTGGAGTAGAAACTTGAAGATATACCTGTTCTCCAGTCGGAATGTCCTTATTATCGATGCTATTGTGTAGCGACTGAGGTTAGGATGGACTCTTTGCCCAGCCTCCCCCATGGACAGGCCATGATTTATCATTATAGCCCTGATGTCATCTGATACACGTCTCCACACTGGTCCTCGTCTTTGTCCTCGTCCTCTTCCACGTCCTCTTCCATGTCCGACTCCTCTCTCTCTTTGTCCTCCTCTTACTCTGACTCTCATTGCCTCCATGCTTGCAAAGTTCTTACAGTTTTTCTTGATTGCTTTGATGCAGCAGTCAACTCAAACTCCACATTTTTCAAAACAGTTAACACACAGGCCGGAACAGTGGCACTGATGGTCAAAATGACACATTTTGTTTGCAAATGGCTCTAACCGTGCCAAAACATTTACAGTTTTTTCCAACTGCTAACACGTTTTCAAAACTATGTCTCCTTTTTTCAAAACTCTACACTCAATTCCCAAAACTGCACACACAAAATGCTAAATGCCTCACATCTCCTTCAAAATGAAACACTGCATTCAAAATACCATAAACACATCTCAAAATGAAGCATTTGCATCAAATGGCACAAACACTTTTTTCATAATAGTAAATATTTGGATATACCGTGTACACACTGTTGTTCTAAATCTAAAGCTCTTTTGTCTTTCATAGGCTACATCTACATTTACACTGTTCTAGAAAGAAAGTAATCTGCTGAAAGTGGTTGAAAAGTGCACTGTAAAAAACAATGTAATGTTACAGTAAAACAGAAAATATTTATTGGGCAAAACATTAAGTTTGTAAGATAGCACAGCGTTGTATACAGTAGCATGACACAAGAAAACAAAACTACAAACTTATGTAAACCAAATGTGTGTGTGTGTGTGTGTGTGTGTGTGTGTGTGTGTGTGTGTGTGTGTGTGTGTGTGTGTGAGTGTGTATGTGTGTGTGTGTGTGTGTGTGTGTGCGTTGTGAAGTGTTTGTGCGTGCTTGTGTTTCGGGGCGGGGGGGAGTAGGTGGAGGCAGATTGTATGCACTCTGTGCAAAACAAAGTCATTAGAAATAATCATTAGATAGTTGCATGCAGTATGGACGCCACTGTAAAGCTACTCAAGATGGGCTTCTCTCATTGGTCAATCCGTGGTTGATCACATGATGAATAACTCTGGCCCTGATCTCATCATAGATGTCTCTCCTTCCTTTTCTTCCCTCCTCTTCCTCATCATCCTTGTTATTGTCCCCTGTCTCTCCCTCCTACTCCCCTTGCTCTCTGTCTATTGTTGGCATCCATTGTTCAAAACAGGTCATCTGACCTTTGACCTATGTATAGGCCTATACTAAAGCAGTGATTGGTTAGTGTTCAGTTATGACATAATGTGTTTGCAAATGTGAGGAGTGTGTGTGTGCCCTGGTAAATAAGTGTAGCATTTTGATTGGTTGTGTTTAGAAAAGGAAAGCAAGTCACTTCCTGTTAGATTTTTGTGTTTTAGGTAGAGAATTGTGTGTAATGTTTTGAAAAAAGTGTAATATGCAATTGAAAACTGAGTGAAAGGCTGAGAAATAGCTTATAGTTTTGGAGATTTGCTGTGTAGTTTTGCACTTTGAGTGAGAGGTTTCAAAAATTGTGTGACATGAAAAGATTTTGTGTGTAAGCAGTTGGAAAAAACTGTAAAATATACAACAAAAGCAAATTTTGCCTTCAAACAACACAACTTGCAAACAAGTGTATGAGCTCTTCCAATCAACCATTACACAGTGGACAACAAAATACAAAATACAGCACTCAGTGTGAATCAGTGCACCATTGCTTGTCATTGTAGCCTATTATTGTACGTAGCTTTTATGCTAGTGACATTTGTTGTCAAATTTACCTTCTTGCAAAGAACTGGATCCAGAATCAGAAATGCTTTAATGCAAATTGTATTGATTCCATTGATTGTTACTTTCAAACTGTGGCTAAAAACTGAAATACTGTAAATATTACACAAAATGCATGTAAACCAAAATTAAATCTATTATAGTAAAATAAATTAAGAAAATAAAACCTATTACAGTAAAGTAAACATTACTGTAGAGTATAAGAAATAGCCACTATTGATATTCAGTCTCCTCTGTCTTGACAATGGGGCCACATGGCCTCATCCACATCACATTCAATATCCTCTCTTGCAATGCACTGAGGGAAAAATCTTCTTGCATGCCTTATCCAACCTTGACATTTCTCTGCACCTATTTCTTGGGCAGCAGCATTCATTGCATTCAGCAAGGGCATCTGCTCTTAGGGACGCTGATCATAAACCTTCCACCTCCAAGCACCGAAGAACTCCTCTATGGGATTCAAAAATGCTGGAAGGAACTGCATCATTATCCGAGGGTGTACTGCAAACCACTCATATTTTCAAGGCGAGAGTGGTGGAATGCCACATTGTCCCAGATAATGACGAAGAGTGGTATGTCAGGCCTCAACAGCCCTCTCTCCTCAGGTGGGATCAGCCTGTCATGAAGTGCATCCAGAATGTTATGAGGCGCTCGGTGTTGTATGGGCCAATAGTGGGGATATGGCATAGGACACCATCATTAGAGATGGCAGCACACATGGTTATGTTGGCACCCCTTTGACCTGGAACTGTGACAATGGCCCTGTACACAATGAGGTTCCTTCTACGTTGCCTCACTTTACAGAGATTGAAGCCGGCTTCATCAACATAAATGAAGACATGATGTGCCCCCTCAGCTTCAAGCTCCATTATTAAAGTAAAAAAAAAGGCAAAATTACAATGAAAAGTGACTCCAGTTAACTCTAACTGAATGATATGACAAGGCATTACAGTAAACTGTAGTCATGTTTCCTTACCTCCACATATTGTATAGAGCTGCTTCATGGCCATATGGTTCCTTCTTAGGATTCGGTCAATGGTGGTCACACTCACGTTGTTGATGTTCCTAAACATGCCCTGATCTGCAATCACTGCTGCCCTGATTTCACGCAGCCTTATGGCATTGTTTGCCATAACCATGTTCACAACAGCTACCTCCTGCTCAGCACTAAAAATTCTCCCTCTACCACCAGAGAATGGTAGCCTTTGGATTCTATAAAGAATACATGTAATGGGAATGAGGAAACAATTACATAAAGTATATTACTGAAGATATTTTTGTATATACAGTACAGCAACATTACCTGTTTTCCTGTCAAAAAATTCTGACAATGGATGCGACAGTGTTTCTGTTCAGAACAGGTTGGACTCTTTGTCCAGCTTCTCTAAGTGAAAGGCCATGATTGATAACATGATCAATAACAGTTGACCGAATTTCATCAGAAACCTGAACCCTTCCAACTATACCTCCACCTCGCACTTGGACTCCTCTTTCTCTGACCCCTCTACCTCTTCCTCTCACTCTCATCTGCCTTTGACCTCTCCCATCCATGTTGGCAACACAGACGCTGCACCTTTAAGGCCTGCAGACTGATTGCTAATCAAAGATTTGTGTGAAGGAGTGTTAAACAGGTGCTTCAGTGATTTCATACTGATGTAGGTAGTTTCTAATAGTTAGGAACAGATAGCTTCTGTTTGGTTACCATAGCTAAAACAATGGAGTTTGGACTGCTTGAATGATGTCCGTGTTAACTGTTCTGCAAAAGGGTGGGGAAAATGTGTCAATCCAATGAGAAATGGTTAACACATTTGCAAGAGGTGTCTTCTGCTCTGCTGAGACAGTGATGATGAAAACCAAGTGGATCCCAGTTTCTTTAAGCAGGTCAAAGCAATCAAGAAAAACTGTAAAATGGCTTACCTGAGGCCTATTTGTAGTGCTAAAGCCCGGGACACACGGTGCCAATTATCGGCCGTTGGACAGTCTGGCGAGGTCAGTGACTCGAATCTGTTCGGTGTGTCCCGTGCCGTCGTCAGTCTGGGGGGCTGTCGGCGTTCATTTTGGCCGACCTGACATGTTCGGTCGGCGGCAGGACAGTCGGGACTCACCCGGAAATGGGGAGCGGAATGAGGTGACTAGAGTCTCGCAAAATCTGACGAAAATCTTTTGAACTGACCTTTGTTGAGCTGAAATGAAGACAGATTCAGGAACTGCATGGCCTATTTCTCGCTTAAAATGTTTTCATAAACTTGTTTCAGTGAACTATTTTAGTATAATATGAGATTGTATTCTGAACGGCCGCTATGACAGTCTGGCTTTGAAAAAACAAACCCATGTGATGCGTTCGTCCAGTCAGCTGCCGGTTTTAATTTCTTGGGCAACAATATAGAGTAGCGCTGCCTGCTGCTATGAAGACGTATTACGTTTCTCAAGTTGGTGTCGCCTCAGTGTGTGTCGAGGCAGTTTTTTGGACCTCGAGGACGCAACTAATCATTTCCACTGGCTTTTCTGAAGAGGGTCGGCCGTCTGGTTGGTGTGTAACCACTTTAAGGCTCAGACCGATTGGTGTTCTGTTTTCTGTGCAAGTGTTTTCAGGTGTGTATGTAAGGCCGGTTGCACACTGCACGCGTCTCGCAAGCGTGGCGTTTCTGTTGCGTCTCAGCTGCGTGTCAGCTGCGTGGATTTTTCTGTGTCCTACACACCAGAAGCGTGTCTGACGCAGCGCTGCTCCTGCTGCTAGGTACAGGGAGGACTGATCTCGGGACATAGTGCCGACAGATTCAAACTCTGAAAAATGGGTAAGTGGGCTGTCTGTGTAGCTGTAAAGAGCCTATACAGCCTATCTAATGTTGGACCGTCACTCACGTTGTTATCGTAGCCTATCCTACTACCCTTATATAGCCTACTGATTTGATTAAAGCAAGACCACATCGGCAGTATTGACTGCAAAATATGTTACAGAATATTTCGTTCTGTATGACCAGTGCAACATTTGAAAATATTTTCTCTGAAATTTTGTATTACATTTATATCTACATTGATGTCAAAACCTAGACTTTCAAACATCAAGATGTCATTTATTAATTTATGCATTCGTGTCTAAATGACATATAAACATATTTCCTATTCTATTTTGCCTGGAAACGCTTCCAACACGCAACAAATAGGCGTCGGTTCTATTTCTAGCAGGCACGCGTCTCAGGCGCGTCTCGAGCCGCGCGTCTCACGCCGGTAGTGTGTAAGCTCTAACCTGTTAACATGGGAGCCGAAATATAAATGGACACGCCACGCGGCTAACACGCTCGCGCGACGCGTGCAGTGTGTAACCGGCCTAAGTGCCTACATTTGCCAGATTAGTTTTGCATTTTGAACACAGTGTTTTCCCAATGATAACAGGAGATTTCGTTTTTTAACAAAGTGTCTACTGTAAGAAAACGTGTGTGGTGTTTCGCAATAAGTGTGTTACAGAATTGCAAACAAAGTGCAAAGTTGACAATGGCCCAATCCCAAAGTGAGCCCTGAGGACTAAGGACTAAAGACTCACAGACTTAATTGATCTCAGGTGCTAAGTGAGTGAGTGTGTGAGGCCACATGGTCTCAGAAATGGGATTGGGACAGCACTTCAGGAGATCACATGTTACCTTGGCGACGTTTAATAAAAAAGATGTTGCTGACACTTGCCGGTTTGGGAATTTTCATTTTAAGTTTGTTGCTTTCCACAAGGCCAAGGCACAGGAGACGGTTGCGTGATTCCACATTATTTCAAGCTCTTGTTTTACAAGCTGGAAAACAGGTTGGTCTGTTCCGTGGCCGTGTGTCATGCTGTTGTTTACCTTTGTAATTTCCGGATTTCTCCACGATAAACGTCACAACGCTTTGAATTGTGGGTAATTCCCTTTGGTGAAGTCTGCATCGATGCAGACTCACGGAAATGGCTTGGTAAGTGTGTACTCAAACCCTCACGCCCTTTGAAATTCGACATTGGGACAACCCTAAGCCCTTACGAATTCCGCGAGAACGCGCACCAAAGTCCGTAAGTCTGTGAGTCCGGACTTTGGGATTGGGCCAATGTGTTTAAGCTATGGTTACACTGTGTTTAAGGTATGCTACAAGAAAGTTTAGGTATTGAGGCTTTGGTCCAAGCAGTTGCTTTTAGTGTTTAGGCAATGGGCAAAAACTGTAAATACACATGAAAATTAGTAAATTTCATGGCATGGGTTACGCATTTGAGCCTGTGAGGGACAGGCCTGTAGTGTCTGACTACCACCACATGGAGGACGATCAGTTTCAGGCTCCACCTTCGGATCGTTTGGGGGGAAGTGACTGGTGTGTGTGTGGGCGCTGCCGGAGCATGGACACTGCAATTGAATCCATCTGTTGCAGAGAGGTCAACCTGAACCATTTACTGATGAATGTACAATGCATCACCATGCATAGGTCATTTTGGATGCTGTGCGGTGAGAGAGAGGTATTGGAGGTGGCTATGCTTTTTCTGATGGATGTCCGAGCTGAGACGCTGGAGCGCCCCATAAGTTGCAGGTAGGTAACATTTTATTTTACGAATTGGCGACTGTGCTAGGCTAGGTTAGGCTAGGCTAACTTGTTATATGCATTTCTCAGACTGTTTATTTTGAGAGTTTACCGGCAGTTCACTCTTTGGCGAGGGGGCATTTGGGAAGGAGGAATAGGATTCCGATCCCATCCTGTGCCGTCAACTACATCAGGGATATTTTCCCCTCAGCACAATATCAATGATTCGAGTATGCTTTGGACTTGTAAATAAACGTATTTGACACAGTATGTCAAACGCGTCATGTACTCATTGACGTTTTCAACACCTGTCTCTATGCTCTATAATATATTAAACACTAGAAATCATGACTATAATAATTTTATTGACAAGGCAGGGGGTAGAGAGAAAGCTAGCTAAATACAAGAAACAGCAAGCTAGCTTAATACACAGGCTAACAGCTAGCTCTAAATAAACAGGTTAACAGCTAGCTAGCTAAATGCCATATATACACTGACAAACGGCAAGCTAGCTTAAAACATTGTCAATTACAGATTTAATTGATAAAGCACACCATGGCTACACTTTCTATTCTTTCCAGAAGCAGTTTCAGATTAGAGAGAGCAAGTATGAACTGAGGGGAATGTGCATGTTCACAAAGATAACGATTAGAACAAATGTAAAACAAAGATGTATATCATCAAAAGGAGTAAACTTGTGGACTCTTTTAGATGAGGAAGTAAAAATGTGTTACACGTTACAAAGATATAAAAAAAAACAACAACTAAAAAGTCAAGAGGAAACAGAATACCACAAGTGGTTAGTTATCACAGTTAAGACAATGTGCCACAGATCATACTCGTGTTTGATTTCCTGGTGTTTCTCTCTTAGTACCTTCTGCACAGATGGGTGGCAGTCGGTGGCCAACACAGAGATGGAGACTCTGTGGTCCGCAATTTTGGTCAGGCATCTCTCCATACCCTCTACCTCGAGCCAGTAGCTATTTTTCACGTCAGTCACCCGCACTGAGCCACAATCATCTTTGATTCTGTGTTGAGCAGTGAGTAGGTGCTGAAGGTTGCATTATAGCCAGCGCATCCCTTGAGACAGTGATTGGCTTCTCACTCACAGCACTCATGACCCCCTCATTGTGGCTAGCCCAGGCATAGCTGGCGTTGACGTAGGCTTTCTGGATGTTATACCACTGCCTTTCTGACATGGCCTCCAAACCAATGGTTTTGCATACCTCCAGGAAAGGACTGCACTAATTCCGTAACAAACACAGCAGCCGGAACAGTGATGTTGCACTCCATGACTCCCCTGATTTGATTTTGCAAATGCCAAATGTAATTATGGCCATCCACACAGTGTGTTTTTACAGTCACCCCAAAACCACTGTTGGACATGGATGGTGGTTCTTCTAGGCATTTGCCACAACTCTCCCAGTGACACATGGAAAACAACATTAACAACTGCTTGTTAGAGACAATACTTTTTCTGTCATCAATACAATTTGTGTCTTCCACCTCTTCCTCCTCTACATCACTACAACTGGCACTGTCATCAATTGTGAAACAAAAGTCCTCATCGTGGTCCCCAAAGGACACCTCATCCTCTTCTACTTCACTGCAGCTTTGCTCAAATGACACTTCCTGAGTGTGCTGTGGTGTTGAGGTTCAGGGGACAGATTTGTTGTCAGGATGGCCAAAGTTTTCCACAGCAGGGCAATAGAGATGGTCATTGATGAGTGTTGTAATGTTGACCAGGTCATCAGTTAGTGCAGCTATCCTCCTGAACTGCTTTTTCCTGCCCTCATGAATATTCTCCTGAGCTAGGTCTGTCTGGGTACCAACAGATAAACTGACTCTGGCTTCACAGAGAATGTCCTGATCTTCCTCATCCCTGTCATTTATTGTTTCACTGCATACTGTAGACATACAGGCTTGCTTGATCTGAGGGGAAGGGGGAAGAGGGGTTGAAGTTGTAAAGAGCTCTAAGATCATTTTGTGCACTACACATTTACAAACTAACACTGTGCTGATGAAGTAGTAGTAATTGTTTTCTTGTGGTTTGTTATGTTTCCTAATGTATTATTATGTATCATTTAATTTTGTCTCAAAATATTGCATACAATACAAAGTTGTGTATAAAATATGCATTAGATTGTATATGCATGATGTGCATTGTAATGTACACAGTAAATTATTAATGGACCAATAGTGGTTCATGGTGTTATAAGAGGGAAAGTGGTGGGAGGTTGGAGCACTGTAGCCTACTGTCATGTACTCTCATTTATTGTATCAAAGCACATTATGCATTTTAGGAAATAGAGTCTCCTTATATCCATCCATCCATCCATCTTCATCCGCTTATCCGGTGTCGGGTCACGGGGGGAGCAGCTCCAGCAGGGGACCCCAAACTTCCCTTTCCCAAGCCACATTAATCAGCTCTGACTGGGGGATCCCGAGGCGTTCCCAGGCCAGGTTGGAGATATAATCCGTCCACCTAGTCCTGGGTCTTCACCGAGGCCTCCTCCCAGCTGGACGTGCCTGGAACACCTCCCTAGGGAGGCGCCCAGAGGGCATCCTTAACAGATGCCCGAACCATCTCAAATGGCTCCTTTCAACGCAAAGGAGCAGCGGCTCTACTCCAAGCTCCTCACGGATGACTGAGCTTCTCACCCTATCTCTAAGGGAGACGCCAGCCACTCTCTTGAGGAAACCCATTTCGACCGCTTGTACCCCGGATCTCGTTCTTTCGGTCATGACCCAGACTTCACGACCATAGGTGAGGGTAGGAACGAAAACTGACCGGTAGATTGAGAGCTTTGCCTTCTGGCTCAGCTCTCTTTTCGTCACAACGGTGCAATAAATTGAAAGTAATACCGCACCCGCTGTGCCGATTCTCCGACCAATCTCCCGCTCCATTGTCCCCTCACTCACGAACAAGACCCAAGGTATTTTAACTGCTTCACTTGGGGTAAGGACTCATTCCCTACCTGGAGTAGGCACTCCATCGGTTTCCTGCTGAGATCCATGGCCTCAGATTTAGAGGTGCTGATCCTCATCCTAGCTGCTTCACACTCGGCTGCGAACCAATCCAGTGAGTGCTGAAGGTCACAGGCCGATGATGCCATCAAGGCCACAAGGCAAAGAGCAGCGATGAGATCCCCAGCCCACAAAACTGCAACCCCTCCCCACCCCGACTATGGCTTGATATCCTGTCCATAAATATTACAAACAGGATTGGTGACAAAGCGCAGCCCTGGCGGAGGCCAACCCTCACCTGAAACGAGTCCGGCTTACTGCCGAGAACCTGGACACAGCTCTCACTTTGGTCGTACAGAGATTGGATGGCCCTGAGAAGAGACCCCCTCACCCCATACTCCCGCAGCACCTCCCACAGTATCTTCCAGGGGACCCGGTCATACGCCTTCTCCAAATCCACGAAACACACGTAGACCAGATGGGCATACTCCCAGGCTCCCTCCAGGATCCTTGCGAGAGTGAAGATCTGGTCCATTGTTCCACGACCAGGACGGAATCCACATTGTTCCTCTTCAATCTGAGGTTCGACTATCGGCCGAACCCTCCTTTCCAGCAACTTGGAGTAGACTTTACCAGGGAGGCTGAGAAGTGTGATGCCCCTGTAATTGGCACATACCCTCTTGTCCCCCTTTTTGAAAAGGGGAACCACCACCCCGGTCTGCCACTCCTTTGGCACTGTCCCAGACTTCCACGCAATGTTGAAGAGGCGTGTCAACCAAGACATCCCCTCCACACCCAGAGCCTTGAACATTTCTGGATGGATCTCATCAATCCCTGGGGCTTGACTACATCAGTGACTTCCACCTGGGAAATTGACAACAATCCCCCATCATCCTCCAGCTCTGCCTCTAACATAGAGGGCGTATTAGTCGGATTCAGGAGTTCCTCAAAGTGCTCCTTCCACCGCCCTATTACCTCCTCAGTTGAGGTCAACAGTGTCCCATCCTTACTGTACACAGCTTGGATGGTTCCCCGCTTCCCCCTCCTGAGGTGGCGAACGGTTTTCCAGAAGCACCTTCGTGCCGACCGAAAGTCCTTCTCCATGTCTTCTCCAAACATCTCCCACACCCGCTGCTTTGCCTCTTTCACGGCAGAGGCTGCAGCCCTTTGGTACCCTGCAACTGCCTCCGGAGTCCTCTGGGATAACACCACCGGAAAGAGTCCTTCTTCAGTCGGACGGCTTCCCTGAGCACCGGTGTCAACCACGGTGTTCGTGGGTTACCGCCCCTTGAGGCACTTAAGACCCTAAGACCACAGCTCCTCGCCGCAGCTTCAGCAATGGAAACTCGGGTTCAATGCCCCCAGCCTCCACAGGGATGCACGAAAATCTCCACCGGAGGTGTGAGTTGAAAGTCTGTCGGACAGGGGCCTTCTCCAGACGTTCCCAATTTACTCGCACTGCCCGTTTGGGCTTACCAGGTCTGTCCAGAGTCTTCCCCCACCCCCTGACCCAACTCACCACCAGATGGTGATCGGTTGACAGCTCCGCCCCTCTCTTCACCCGAGTGTCCAAAACATACGACCTCAGATCAGTTGAAATGATTATAAAATCGATCATTGACCTTTGGCCTAGGGTGCTCTGGTACCAAGTACACTTATGAGCATCCCTATGTTCGAACATGGTGTTCGTTATAGACAATCCATGATTAGCACAGAAGTCTAACAACAAACAACCACTCTGGTTTAGATCAGGGAGGCCGTTCCTCCCAATCAAAAACAACAGTCAGAGTTTTCCCCCCCACAACCCGCAGGCGTAGGGAGGCAACCCTCTCGTCCACCGGGGTAAACTCCAACGTAGCGGTGCTCAACCAGGGGCTTGTGAGTATCCCCACACCCGCTCGGCGCCTCACACCCTGGGCAACTCTGGAGAAGAAAAGAGTCCAACCCCTATCCAGGAGTATGGTTCCAGAACCGAGACTGTGCGTAGAGGTAAGCCCTTCCAGATCTAACCGGTAGCGCTCCACCTCCCGCACCAGTTCCAGCTCCTTCCCCCACAGAGAGGTGACATTCCACGTCCCCAGAGCCAACGTCTGCTGCCCGGGTCTTGTCTGTCGAGGCCCCTGACCTTCACTGCCACCCGTGTGGCAGCGCACCCGACCCCAGCGGTTCTTCCCACAGGTGGTGGTCCCATGGGCTGGAGAGACAGGTGCCACATAGCTTTTTCGGGCGGTGCCCAGCCGGGCTCCGTGGCAAACCCGGCCACCAGACGCTTGCTGACGAGCCCTCCATCTGGGCCTGGCTCCAGACGGGGGCCCCAGGCTTCCTCCGGGCAGGGCCTCTCTATCTCTTCCTTGTTGTGTCATAGGGTTTTTGAACCATTCTTCGTCTGGCCCCTCACTTGAGACCACTTTGCCTTGGGAGACCCTACCAGGAGCACAAAGCTCCAGACAACACAGCCCTCAGGTTCATATGGACACACAAACCTCTCCAACACGATAAGGTGATGGTTCCTGGAGAGGTCTGCTTATATATCGTGTGCATTTAGAGAAAATAGAAAAGTTCCTATGCATTTTAGAAAATCGAGGCAGATAAATGGAAAATGTGATTGGACGAATTGATCCAATGGGATCGCTTTTTAAGTCAGCTGCACGCAAATTAAAACCAAAATAAATAAAGTTTGACAAAAAAAGTTTGCTGAACATAGGAGTCACCCCAGGTTGACCATAGATGCACGGAGGAGTCATGAGTTTTGCCGTTTACTTTAGGCTAGTGCAGAGTTGGCAGATTTTTTCCCTTGTGGTTGTTGATGGATATGCACAAAGGGATACTGCACAGATACCTCTTACTATGGAACTAAAAGCTTTTTCTGCGAGTTGAACTCCCTCTGCATCAACAATGTGAACATCAGCTAGCTTCAGGGTGAGTAGAAAGGGACATTGGATTCTGTTTACAGACCTGCTGTGGTTTAGTTAGCAGCTAGTAACGCATTATTATTGATCTGTGATATCGTCGGAGTCATGATTTATTTATACAGTCGGAGTGCTAGCTTGTGGAGTTTGACATACACTACCAGTCAAAAGTTTTAGAACACCCCAATTTTTCCAGGTTTTTATTGAAATTCATGCAGTTCAATGTCTTATTGTACTCTGAAATGAAAGAATAGAACAAATGAACAATTTAAGTTAAAAAAGAAATCATGGAATCAATTTATGAACCAAAATGTATTCTAAATTTTTTGACTCATCAAAGTAGTCCCCTTTGGCAGATATAACAGCTGAACACACTCATGGCATTCTTTCTACAATGGAAATCAAATATTCTTCAGAAAGTTCTTCCCAACTCTGTTGCAGAAGTTCCCATAAATGTGTGGCACTTGTATGTTGCTTTGCTTTCACTTTTCTGTCCAGTTCATCCCAAACCAGCTCAATGGGGTTTAAGTCTGGTGACTGTGCTGGCCACTCCATGTTTTTAAGCTTACCATCTTGTTCTTTTTTCCTAAGGTAGTTCTGGCATAGCTTGGACTTATGTTTTGGGTCATTATCTTGCTGTAGGATGAACCCCTGACCAACTAGGTGCATACCAGAGGGTACTGCATGGCGCTGCAAAATGCTGTGGTAGCCGTTTTGGTTCAGGGTGCCTTTCACTCTGTACAAATCACCCACCGTGGATCCAGCAAAACAGCCCCGGACCATCATGCTTCCTCCTCCATGTTTGACAGTTGATGTCACGCACTGAGGAACCATCCTTTCGCCTACTCGACGGCAAAAATCCTGCGTGATGAACCGAAGATTTTAAATTTTGATTCATCAGTCCATAGCACCTTCTTCCAGTCTTCAGTAGTCCATTGACGATGTTTCTTGGCCCAGGCAAGTCTCTTTTTCTTATTCTGACGTCTTAGCAATGGCTTTCTTGCTGCAACGTATCAAACCTGCAGCTCGAAGTCTTCTCTTTACAGTTGAAACTGAGACTTGCTTATTACGACCACTGTTAAGCTGTGCTTGAAGCTGTTGTCCTGTGAGCCGCCTATCAGGCAAGCTGTTGACTCTCAGAAACTTGTCTTCTGATTCTGTTGTGGCTTTGGGTCTGCCAGACCTCTTCTTGTCAGAGTTTCCCCCAGTTTCTAAGTGCCTTTGATGGTGAAGAATACTGTACTCACTGACACCTTGACTTTCTTCGCAATTTCTCTGTAGGAAAGACCAACATTCTTAAGTGTTATGATGGGATGTCTCTCTTCCATTGTTAATTGCCTTTTTCCCGCCATTTTTATAGCAACACACTACTTTCTGCAGTACAATACTGTTCAAATAATGCTCACGAGGGTACGGTACAACAGTGTGTTCCACAACAATACTTTTATACAAACAGAGGGGGTTGTAAGTAATCCAGACAAGTTGGAACACCTGTGGGAATTGGTAGCACCAACTTTCAAAGCTTGATCAACCTCCATTGCTGCAGAACAAATTTACATTGTTTAACCATTTCTTGTTCCCTGAAAAAGGCCTTTTTGTAAAATACTGAAATGTACATTATATTTCAGTTTTGTGTAACCTAGACTTTTTTTTAACCTCAGGCAGTTCACCACTTACCTTTGTACCATTTCAAGGTAATCATTGGACTTGAACTGCTAAAATAAAAAAATTAAAACTAGAACTGCAAGCAGTTATGACGGGGCGCAAGCCTCCGATGCCAGTGGCCCCGACGCCACGGGGAGCTGCGCCAGTCGCCCCCGATGACCCGGGGAGCTGCGCCAATGCGGGACCTGAAGCATTACGTGGGGGCCAAACATTGGTGAATATCGAGAGGTTTGATGCACAAGGTCTGCTGTACTCTGCCATTGCAAATGTAGTGGTTCAGTTCATCTCCATGCATATACAGACTACCTTTAACAATTCTCTACAATAAACAAACTTCTTAACCCCCCTGACCAAATGGGACAGCAGAGACAAATGAGAGAGTGACTGAGAGGGTGGTAGGCAGGTGTGGTGGTTGAAAGAGCAGTGGAGGTGGTCAGGTTGTTGTAAATGGTGTCGCAGGCGCAAGCCCTTAGTAGTCAAAAATTGTTTGCATTTCAGAACCTTAGGAAATGGACAGCGGCTGACATGAACACACAAGCCTATTAACTCGATAATTTAGCCGTAAAGTAGGCTTTTAACTCAGGACAATGCCACTTCTCACAAATACAGATAGGATTGGAGATGAAAAGATTAACTGGCATGTAACCGCAATCATCTTCGTGGGAAATTAAGAATCAATGACACCAACATAACCAATCAGTCTATGACAGACTCTCCACTCAGCACCAACTGCAATGTTTAATTGCACGGAATCGGCGCTTATGAATGGTGTTGATTTTGGATTGAAAAAGTGGGACAAAAGAGTTACATTTGTCCACTCTGAAGGTTGTAGAATCTTTGTCAGGTGGGTTAAGAAGTTTGTTTATTGTAGAAAACCAGGGGAGCACGCTTAACAAAACGTAACGGTTAGGAGGTAAACATCAGTAAATATTGAGAAGTGTGAGCTGCAAGGTCTGTGATACATTCCCATTGCAAATATTCCATTAACATTGATTAACTGCGCAAAACACTTATACGTTGATTATAGCGCCCACTAATGGCCGATCTTTGCCAAATTTGGTACAAATCCTCAGAGCGGCATGCAGAACAAGCAACACATCTACAGTTCTATATATTTGGAGTCATCCAGTGCAAAAATAAACATATTGAACATTATAACTCATAAAGGACAAACTATTAACATTTCTTACACACAGTGTATCAATCTTGGATGTAACAGTATGGATTAATTTCACAAAGACCCGAAAAACTCTGGATTTCAAGGCTGGATGCAAAACCTTCTGTAAGGGCAAGGAAGACAAAAAAAACATGAGCAGAAAGGGGCAACTTTTAGCTCCAAAAGACCCTAAGTTTCGACTATTTATAATTATTAAGTTATAAAGTTATGAATCAGAAGTGCCGTTTGGCGTTGTATACAACATGCTCGACCTCAGAAGGGGTTAAAAGGCCCCAACTGGTTGACTATAGCGCCCCATAATGGCTAATCTTCGCCAAATTTGGTACAGAGCCTCAGAGCGGCATGCCAAACGAGCATCGCAAGTGTCGTGTGGATTGCTTTTACTGTGGCAGAGATATTGTAATTGAAAATTTCCCATTTAAATGCATTGAGTTATTGGCCAATACAAATAAACGTTGCTTATAGCGCCCCTAAATGCCGATCTTCGCCAAATTTGGTACAGAGCATCGTAGTGGGATGTTGAACAAGGATCTCCAGTCCTTTGTTGATAACATTTAAGTTGGCCGAGATATGATATGATATGTGTGTGGTAGCTAGCTAGGAAAATGTGTTTGGTCGTCAAATGCGCATACTTTAACATAGCAAAATTCTTTGTACAACTTTTGGTCAGGTCTATCTGGAGATGCTATCAACAAGGTTTCGTGCAGATTGGTCGCACGGCCTAGTACGAGTTCAAAAAAGTTGGTTTTACGCATTGCCCGATTTTGCGAAAAAACTTTTAAGCAGAAATGGGCATTGCCTATATCAGGTAATTCAGCTTGATTCAAGGAACATGTCCATGTAATAATTTCTAATGTGCGATGTGTAATGTGGGAGTTAAAGTTAAATTATAGCGCCACATAGTGGTCCACATGTGTAATTTTTGGTAGGTGTGGTCCATGGCCCATTGTCCATCTGCCCTGTAAGGTTAAAGTTGTTCACATTAGTGTAAGTGGTAAATTTAGACATGGGTCCCATAGGCCATGCCCACTTTGACCCCTCAGTACCCCACTCTAGGGTTGGCCTCAGGATTGCCCCTAGATGGTACCCATCAAATTTTGTATAAACCGGATGAGCTGTTCATGAGATACAAACTTTTTGTACTTGGAGCGCCCCCTAGTGACCAATTTGCGTAAAACGCGTGGGGCCCCTCCAGAGGGTCATGACAAAGAAGAATCTAAAGTTTGGCGTTGATAGCATTTATTTTGGACGAGATATGGCAAAGTTAGTGTTTTCATAGGTTGCACAAATTAGTTTGTGCGTTATATGTGCAATTTTTATCGTATAAAAATTCTTTTTACAACTTTTTGTAAGGTCAATCTGGAGATGCTATGCTCCAAGTTTCGTGCAGATCAATCGCACGGTCTAGGAGTTCTGTAGACCGGTGTGCCAGTTCGCTGAGGCGTCGCGTCGCTCGCTGTGGCCGAGCCAACCCCTTTTTATTGCCTTCCCCTCAGCAAACCCAAACTTCTAGTGCCCTCTTCAGCCGTACGGACGAACGCCAGTTGCCCGTCAGCGGGGCGGATGTTTTGACCTATACTAAAAAGGAGTTGCTTTTTACGCTTCCCTGATTAATTTAGTTTATAGAGAGACACACGCTCTCCGTCTACGGAGAAGCCCTCGCCCGGATCAGGGAACCCGAAGGCGAGACAAGACGTTAGATACACACTACACCAGACGTCCCCAAAAACACGGGATCTTATCCCCCTATATATGATAAGCACTGCCAGAGGGGATCTTTAAAACCAATGATTTTTCTTTAGTACTCACAGTCTCAGCCGTCCTCCCAGGGTCAACGGAGGTCCCTTCCTTCTTAAGGACGCCCGCCTTGCCCTTCTTGGTCGCCTGACTGAGAGAGGGGGATGCTCAGAGGCTCTGACCAGGCCGCGCGGATAGGGAAATGCACTCCCACTAGGAGATAACAGGAGGTCTGCGTGTCCAAGTCAATCCCCGCTGGGAGGCAACTCTCCCGAGCGGTTAAAGAGGAGTCACTAACCCCTGTAAGGGGAGAAACCCTCCCCGCTTGACAGCGGGCAAGACGATCCCAGAGAAAAATAAGGAACTGGCAAAAGTTGGCTCTCCTAGTCCAAAGTCGGACTCAGGTGATTTTTATTATTTTGTGACAAAAGCAGAAATTAAAAGCAAGTGGTCCTCTACAAAATAAAACTAAAAGTAAAAATAAAGATAAAGCCTCCGCTCTAACAGAGATATTTAAAGCTGCTTCTCTTTTCCTCCTATCTCTCCCACACTCATGAGCGCAGGCAATCTCCTCTCCGGTGTCAAAGAGGGCAAATAAATCTTCCCCAAAACGCAGCGAAAAGAGCGTCTTGGCAAACTAAGAGAGAAGAAGCACTTTTTGGCCTCTGTTTAACAGAGGTATTCAAAGCCGCTTCTTTTTCTTTTCCTCCCTTACACTCAGGGAGCGCAAGGGAACCCCTCTACAGCTGAGAGGGGCATAATGAATCTTTCCCAATGCAACAGAAAGTGCCAGGGTAGATGGAGAAGGCTTCATGGCATGTAAAGCGTTCGGGGCACCCGAAAGCGGCTGCTACTCGGCAAAAATATTTTATACATATAATGTATATATTATATATGTATAAAATATATATATATATATATATATATATATATATATATATATATATATATATATATATATATATATATATATCATATTTATACACGAAAAACATCTTACTCCTCCCAAAATTATCAAAAGGGACGTACTATATGTACTTCCCTATCCTTGTAAGGTAATGTAGGAAACACTTCACAAATAACGTTACAGTAATGAACTTCATGAACTCCACAGCTTGTGTGCTGTGTATGGCCACACGTGCATTCAAGACGCACACACACACAGCTGCATGCACCCGTCAAGGCCACAGCTCCTGCCTGTGCTCTTCTTATCTGTCTAGGTGCTTTCCAACACTCTTCACATTTTCTCAATGAGAGCTCTTTCTGTTATAAAATGCAAAAACAGATCAGTATGTAAGCAAAAGACAGATTAATACATAAGCAAAAACAGATTAATATATAAGCAAGATATATGTTATTTTTTTGGGTTTCAACACACACACTCTAAGCAATGATATAGATTGCTTCTCAAAACACATCTATCTAAGTGATTATATGGTTATTCTGTTAATACTAACAACGTTATATATCGCGGACAATAGTTCGAAAAAGTAGGTTTTTGATAAATCACGATTTTTCACGCATAAAAGTCTAGGCAGAAATGGGCGTGGCCTATACCACGTGATTCAGTTGGATCCATGGAACGCGTAGATGTATGGGTTTTGAATGTCGGGTATACGGTGTGGGAGTTATAGGGCCAAACGCGTTTTTTCTCCTATAGCGCCACCTAGTGGTGGAAGTAGGTCAATTTCCAAATATCTCCAGGACCATCCATAAATACCCCCATTCATGGCAGTCGAATGCCTTTTCTGCATCAAGCGAGGAAACAGCACATTCTTCTTTAAGGGAGTCAGCAACATCAACAATTGAAGGAGCCTTCTGATATTATCAGATGCAACCCTCCCTTTAAGGAATCCTGTTTGATCAAAGTGTATGAGTTTGCCCACTATGGTTTCCATACCAGTGACCAGCACCTTAGAATAGATTTTCATATCTCCACAAATCAGTGAGATAGGCCGGTAACTGGAGCATTCCAGTGGGTCCTTGCCTTTTTTAAGGAGGACGGTAATCAATGCATTCCTTTGATCTCTATGAAATGATCCCTGTTTAATTGCATAGTTTATAGAGTCTAATATTAATGGTCCTACCTGGTTCCTGGCATGGTCAGAGAGTAAAATGGGTAGCATACTAACATGACTTATGCTATTTATGATGGACAGACTGACAAATATATAATCAATTCTGGAGGAAGAGCCTTGGCGGTCAGAGTAGAAAGAGTATGCCTTAACTTTGTCATGGCGGAGACGCCAGAGATCCACAATGTTTAGTTCTGCTAAGAATGATCTGAGAGACAGTGATGAGGGAGGCAGTGTGGTAGAGGATGTACTACTGGACTTATCCAATTCTGGACACACTGTTGCATTAAAATCGCCTGCTATAATACTGTGACAGTCATGGTATCTCAACAAAGAATCACTGATGGAGGGTAAAAAATGAACATCAAACATGTTTGGTGCATATATGTTGGCTATCAAAATCTTTGAATAATTAAAGATGCAGTAGGTAAGTCTTATAAAACTAACTTTCTGTCACATTTGCTGAAACTGACATGAATTATGTAATTTAAAAAAAATCCAGCTCCTCTGGCACCACCTACAGCCTGTACTGCGATTGGCAAAATTCCACCGCTCCCGGTTGATTTTCTCCAATCAGGGCCACAGGGGGTGTCTATCTGCCTGTCAATCACTGCTCAGGCACATACACGCATATATAGCGTTCTCCCCTCCCCCCTCCCCACACACAAGCTGCAGAAAAGTTTCCCAAAACTTCGGTGGTGAAGTGGCTTTTCAGAGGTGGCGTGAGCTCCGGGATTTTAAAGATCTGAAGAACGATGCAGACTTAGCCACATTTCTTCTTGACAGGGAACATAATTACCATGAATGATTTATCTTTCACTTGGTTATTAGTAGTCAAAAGTCCACAAAGCCACGTTGGTGAGGATGATAGTAACGTTTGCACAGTGGTCGGTCTGATATGATGCTGAAATGGCTAACGCTAGCCTGCTAGTTAGCATCATTTTACTGTTGGTGAGTAAAGTTAACATTGTGTTAGTGTTTAGTTATTGAAAATGTTGTCTGTCTGACATGCCGGCATTTCTGTCAAACTCCCTTGTGTGGGAGGGGCTTAGGAGACGGTTTGGGCTGCAGCAGAAAGGGGGGAGGGACTGAGAAGTTGTCGATGTTCAAATTTGTTAGCAAAGTCCTGGCTCTTCACAATCTTACCTACAGCAGCTTTAATAGCAAGTAGAATATAAACAAACGTACCATCGTTATCTTTTCCATTGTCCACCACTACATATTGTAATTTTCTTTCTGCAAGAATTAATACACCTCTTGACTTTGAAGAGGCGCACGAGTGAGCTACAACTTTGTAGAGTTTGTTTTGGAACCGCTGTACGTTATTTTCTGTCAGGTGCGTTTCCTGAATCAATACGACAGACACTTGTTTACGTCAGAGAAATTCTAGGCAGAGACTGCGCTTAATGGGCGAGTTTAAACCTCTAACATTCCAGCTGATAATATTCCAGTTGGCCATCTAATTAGTGTTACACTTGGAATACAAAGCAGTATAAAAAAAGACCCACAAATAAAAATACATAAGATACACAAATTAAGGGGAATGCACGCAGTAAGAGCAACTTGTCGTACTGTATCAGAAACAAATCGTGAATTACACAACACAACTATGTACACACATGCAAACCGCCAGACTCTTGTAGAGCCCAAGGCTTGCAACAGCACACACACCATAACCATTCCGGTTACGCAGACATGCAAAGCAGTCCCCAACAACCCTTAATAACGTTACTGTAACTCCCCGTACTGAAATACAAATAAATGCATAACGTTGCGATCGAGGAGATCATAAGTCATCCAATAAAAGGCGATAAATAATAATATAGTGAGCTGGTGAGTCCCTGGCAGACTTAGAGCAGTCTGTAAATTAACGTTAGATAACTTAGCTGAATGAATGCTATTTACAGCTCAAGTGATACTGACTAATAAAATGAATGAAACATATACCAAGAAATACAAGCTTACATGACACTAGGTTAGCTTAGAGGTTACTGCGGAGGTGCTGCCTCCATCTCGCCTGGTTCCTGCGGCTGTGAAACTCCACGGAGTTGCAGACTGGAGGTCGTCTGTAAAGGGTTGAGAAGAAAGTTCTCTGCGTCGGATGGGGTATCAAAGTTGAGGCTTTTCCCCTGGAAAGCAACCTTAAGATGGGCTGGGTAATGCAGAAATGGCTGTAATCCAAGTGAGGTCATTTTCTTGTAGATAGGGACAAAAGCTTTTCTTTTTGTGGTTGTATCTTTGCTGTAGTTGGGAAAGAACAGCAGGTCGTGTTCAGCATGCTTAATCTTTTGGGCCCTGGCTCCCTTCAGAATCGCCTGCCGATCGTTATAGTCCAGTAGCTTGAAGATCAATGTACATGGACGGTTGTTGTTAGCATCCTTCTCTGCGCTGTAAAGCCTGTGGGCTCGTTCTATGCGGACAGGTCGGTCTCGCAACGCTGGTATCCACTTAGGTAGATTTGTAGTCAGAAAGCCGGCGGGATCTGATCCTTCCTCACCCTCCTTCAGCCCCACCAGTCTGAGGTTAGACAGTCGGCTGTGATCTTCAATCTGGGTCAGTTTAGAGGTGAGATCGCCAACTTGTTGCTGGAGACCGTTAACCTGGTGCTTGCTAGCCCTCAGTGCCGCCTGTAGCGAGTCAACTTTAGCAGTGTTATTTTGAATAGCCTTCCACATCTTTGGCCAATACACCCATGGTATCCTCTGTATGCTGTATCTGAGTTTTTAGTTCTGCTAGTTGCGGGATTAAGATGCTATTTATGGCTTCCTTTACAGCGGACTGTATCATCAAGTTGAGGGCACTCTGTTGCTCTTTCAGCGCCATATTCACTGCTGTGGCAATTCGGCATGCTTATCATCGTTTTTTTCTTAATGGTGACAAGCAGTCCCCTTCTCGCTTGCCTCTCGTCTTTCCTTGTGCCATGATGTCTTGATTTTGAAGTAAGTTGGTTGATTTTATTAAGTAAAATGTGGAGTTTAAGGTGTTGTTGGGGCAGAGCTAGTAAGCTACACGTGCAGCGTCAACCCGGAAGTCCAGATGTTTTTTCATGAACCGTACCACCCCTACTATCTTGGTTGCAATTCAGTGCATTTTGGGTATATTTATCCTGTCCTGTGACTCCCATGACACTCCTGTGACATGGGAGTCACATGGACAGTGTCTGCGTGTCAGAGGACAATGTCTGGCTAATTTTCTATCACAGCTCACATCAGGCAGCAAGCAGTCCAACCAAGAGGATGTGGTCGCAGCAGAGGGAGAAGAGCCTTCGGTCTCTCTGTGGAGGAAACACTCCATTTGCAAAGGCTTCTAACAGCCAGGGTATAGACCAATAGAGTATGTACTGATCATATTTTACTGAGATACTCAATTAACACTTACAATAACCTTTTTCTTAAGTTTATTTTTATTTGTGGACTTGTAGTTTCTAAGTCCATTGTATGTCAATATATATACTACAGTACTGTCCTGTAATTAGGGCCCGAGCGCCGACAGCGGCGAAGGCCCTATTGAAACTGAAGGAATTATTTCCTAGTAAGTAAATTGGCTTTTGAGGGGCTTAACATATTCAAAAAATTGGCGGTCGCATCAAGGCTGAAGAAAATGTACGTATTTTAAGGGTTTCGGAAATAGGCGCTCAAAAATGGCTCGCTATCGCCCCCTACAAAGTTAAAAGAATTGAACCCCTGCAGTACGTTTAACGTAGACTTACGAAACTTGGTACACATATGTATCATGTCAATATGTACAAAAACCGTCATTGGAGCCATACCCTAAACCCAACAGGAAGTTTGCCATTTTGATTTCAAATTTCGAAATTAGTGCGATTTTTGCCATTTCCACATGTCGTACTTTAACGAACTCCTCCTAGAGATTTCATCCAATCAACTTCAAATTTGGTCTGTGCCATCTTAAGACGTTAAAGATGAAAAGTTGTTAAAAGAAAAACTTTTCGTCATAGGGCGTGGCCGTGCCGGGGCATCCATTTTGTACGTTTCGCCATCAAAACAGGAATTTGGTGTAACTCGAGTGTACATTGTCCAACTGGCTTGAAACTTTTCAGGATTCATAAGAGTCCAACCCTGAGGACAAATAAAGGCCGATATTTACTTAAAGTCATAGCGCCCCCTAGTGGCAACAGGAAGTAGGCCTAAAAGTCAAGGTGCTATACTTTAACGAACTCCTCCTAGAGATTTCAAAAACTTGGTCTGTACCATCCCAACACCTTAACGATGAAAAGTTATTAAAAGAAAAACTTTTCGTCGTGATACGGTGTGGCCGTGGCGTGGCGGCCATTTTGAGTGTTTAGCGATGAACAAAGAAGTTGTTGTAACTTGAGTGTACGTTGTCGTATCGGCCCGAAATTTCTCACAATTGACAAGGGTCCAGGCCTGAGGACACCTACAGGCCAAAATTGAATATTTGTCATAGCGCCCCCCGCTGGCATCAGGAAATCTGCCTTATAAGACAAACATCATCCGATTTACATGAAACTCAGAATGTATGGCCATGGCCACGCCCACTTACTCAGGCCCCGCCCCCTTTCATAACATTTGAACCGTTTAAGGTAGAGTCTTGTGTGAGGTGTCATTGAACTCAGCAGAGTTCCTTCTTCATTGGTGATGGTTTGGCCCGCCCCCTATGCTTAAGCCACGCCCCCTTTCATAACATTTCAACCGTTTAAGGTATACCCTTTTGTGAGGTATCATTGAACTCAGCAGAGAGTTCCTTATTCATTAGTGATTGTTTGGCCCGCCCCTCTGTGCTTAGCCACGCCCCCTTTTATAACTAATGACCCGTTTGATGTAGACACCTGTGTGAGATATCATTGAACTCAGCAGAGTTCCTTTTTAATTGGTGATGGTTTGGCCCGCCCCCTATGCTTTAGCCACGCCCCCTTTCACAGCTAATGAACCGTGTGATGTACAGTCTTGTGTGAGTTATCGTTGAACTCGGCAAGGAGTTCTGTTTTCATTGTTGATGATTTGCGGTGTCTGAGTGCCACGCAAATGCACGGTCGCAAGGAGCGGCGTCCGCCGGTAACCCCGACGCGCGAGGGCCCATCCATTGCTGCTCGCAGCTTTAATTTAATTTGTGTTTACATTGTTTTACTGTAATTAGATTTTAAAATGCACATAATATATTAAAACACTTTTTTTACATTCACCCTTGTCTGTTTGGTTTATTATATAATACAGGAAATAAGGTTGAGACTATTGTAATCCTTTATTTTTAGTCCAATATAAAACTTCACATACATAATGGATATTTGAAGGTATTTTGCTGGGGTGGTAGAAGAAGCTGGAACTCAGCGTCAGTCATTATTTGCAGTACATCATACAATACAGGATCAGTTTTTCATCACCAACAATACACAAACATACTGACTAATTGGGTTATGTATATATTTCACATATTCAGTTTCACCTAAGGCAAGCTGTATTTCTCTGCTGACTTGTGTCTGCAACGACACTTCTGAGGGTGGTGCAGAAATATCACACACAACTCCTAGACGCCTGGGATCATCTGGTCTCCTGAGCTCACTGATGGCCCACCACTCCAGTCTGGACGAAAGCCTTTTCTGCAGGACAGCTCTTTGAAGGGCTAGGATGTGGCTGTAGCCCTTCACTTCCTTGACTTCTTATTGTAAAGCTTGAAGTACCTTATTAGATGATAAAAAGTGTTTGAATTTAGCTCAATAATACATAATTTTAGCCTTTGCACTCTAGGAACATTTTTCTAGCTTTCATAATCACTACTGGAACACTTATTTCTGGAATATTATTGATCACACTTTCTAGATTCCTACCTCCATGTTGACTACATGTGTAAAGTACAATATGATACAGATTACCTTGGGTAATCTGCCAGGACTTGTGCTTCATCAGCCATGCACATCACATCAAACAATATTGATCACTAAGCAAAGATTTTGTCAAGGGCCTGGTGTGTTAGTTAAAGTACATAGTTTGGACAGTATTAACAATATGCATTAATTCTAAATATTGTTAAAATTTACAGCATTAAAATGCTTTTAAATTAAATATGTCATGTTATCTGCCATCTTGCAGCAGTGCAATAAAAGAAGAAACAGTTTGTACAGATGGAACATTATCTAATGTATGTGTCAATCTTAGATAGAATACATTATATTCACAGTTTATACATTGTTCAACTTAACTAATACCCTAGCTGAATAATAATTTGTCATAATAGACTATATAGCTACGTTACCGACCTACCTGGGACAGCATTGTAGCTCTGCTCGGGTCCTGCAGGTCACACTGTTTCATTGTTTTACAGAGAGAAGACGATAATTAATACAGCTCCATACTATCACCAAGTATGCAGGATCTTTGAGACTAATTTGAGCAGGAAAAGTTGATTTAACAGAACAACATTGCATATACTTTACATAAAAATCTCATGTTGCTTCAGTAAGTGAGAATAGAATACACTTAACATAAAAGGGACACTTTCAATTAACCCAAAAAATATATGTTGGGTCATCACAGAATAATTAACATTAATGAAAAACTTTGAATTTACATGATAAAATCATGTTGGTTTTACAAATAAAAATTAAGCATATTAAATAGAAATTAATCATTTTGACTAAACATAAATAGAATATGTGCAACCAACATACATATTTTTTTAATGTAAATTCAACAGACTTTTTTTTTCAGTGTGGGAGAGCTTTTACAATCCGTTTAAACTTCTTTTGGGTACATCTGATTTGAAATTTATCACAGAATTCAACATGTTGTAAAACATTTCTTTCCACATCCATGAAGTGAGCAATTGCCCAGTCACCTTTAGAAAACCATTCTGGAATAAAAAGTGACTTTCTATTTACCAATATATATCTATTATTCCAAATAGGTGTATTGTGTGGTGTGAAATTATGCTTGAATATTAGTTTCCAATACAGAAGGACACGTTGGTGAAAATCTGACATTTTCAAAAGGAAGTTTCTTAACATCAAAATCACATTTTAGAAGAAAATTAATACCACCTACTTTTTCAAAAATCCAACTGGGAATATAAGACCACAATGAATTTTGATTTTGCATATAGCTTTTCAACCATCTAATTTTCAAAATTCCATCCATACAGTCAAAATCTATTGCATTACCACCTCCATCCTCATAAGTTCTAATTAAATCTTGCTTGGCTATATAATGACATTTATTCCGCCAAATGAAATCTAAATTTTGCTTGTTAATAGTTTTAACTATTTGGGGAGCTATTGGAAGGAAGTAAGCTGGATATATTAATCTAGATGAACTGTCCATTTTAGTCAACAATATTCTGCCAAAAATGGAAAGATCTCTTTGTAGTCCTCTATTTAGATAATATTTACAATTATCAACAATATCTTTTATGTTTCGTTTTTCAGAGATTGTTTTATCTTTAGTCACCACAATATCCAAGTATTTGACTTCTTTTTTTACCTTTATGTTATATAATGATTGCATGGATTGGTCTTTTAAAGGCAATAATTCACATTTGTTTAAGTTTAACTGAAGTCCAGAGGCTTTTGAGATGCTATGGGGATTTGGAGCTAATTTTTAAGAAACAAAGTTGTATTGTCAGCCAACTGACTTATAATTATTTGTTTACCCATCACATTCAAACCTTCTATGACGCTATTCTTAATTAAAATAGACAGCATTTCTGCAACCATTATAAACAATAAAGGAGAGCTTCCACAACCTTGCCTTATTCCTCTACCAATATTAAATCTCTTACAATTCCCATGTCCCAAAGATACACAGCTATTTATACCAGAATAGAGCATATGTATAGTATCTTTGAATTTGTCGCCAAAACCAAAATAATGAAGTGTTTTTAAAATAAATTCATGTTCAACAGAGTCAAAGGCCTTATAAAAATCCAGGAAGAGAATAAAGCCATCAACATCAATTACATCACTATAGTCTAATAAATCCATAACAAGTCTGATGTTATTATGAATGACTCTTCCTTTTATAAAGCCTGACTGTGTTTCACTTATTATGTCTGCTATCCCTTTTTTTAAATCTAGTAGCAATGGATCCTGAAAATATTTTATAATCTGCGTTTAGTAATGTAATCGGTCTTAAATTGTCTAATTGCCGTTTGTCTTTCCCCGGCTTTGGAATCAGAGTAATTACCCCGTTTCATGCTAGTCATCAATTCTTTCTTAACTATACATTCTTTTAGCGCTTCAAATAATATGATTCTCAAATCTTCCCAAAAGTATTTATAGACGTTAACTGTAGGGCCATCTGATCCCAGGGATTTATTTGAATCCATTTTCTTAAGAGCTGCGTCTAGTTCATCAATTTTAAGTTCAGCATCACATATCGTTTTAAAAGATAAATCAATCTGGCGGATTAGTGGACAAAGGTTTTGAAAGAGATTATTGCAGTCTACTTTCGAGAATTGAGAAGAATATAATTTAGAGTAAAACATGTAGACTTCATTTTCTGTGATTTTAGGATCTTTCCTTTCTTCACCATTAACTAAAAGACTAGAGATGCAATTTTTCTAAATTGAAAAAATAAGGAGTTCTTTTCCCCTGATTCAATCCACCTTGCTCTCGATCTCACGAACGCTCCCTGTGCTTTGTCAAAATAATGGTGATCTAATTTGTTCTGCAACTCGACTCGTTTGCTTTTTTCTTCAGAGGTTAAATTGGTGTTGCTATAACATGTATGCATTTCTTGTAATTTGCTTTCCACCTCTTTATTTTTTTTGCAAGTACTTTACTAAATTGAATACTTACTTCTCTAATTCTGAGTTTGATAAATTCCCATTTGTTACTATGAGCAATAATCGCGTCATAATTTTGGATTTCAGAAATTGTTTCATGGATTTTACTGCAATAGTCTTCATTTTGTAATAATTTGGCATTAAATTTCCAAAAGCCTTTCCTGTAAGTTAATTTTATTAGTAGGTTCTAAGACTAGTTCTATGAAACAATTATCTGATAAAGGTGCATTTGACATAGTTATCTTTGTAACATGACTCATACGGTCAGTACCCAACCCAATAATCAATCCTAGATTTACAGCTTCCATTTGGTCTAAACCATGAAAAACCTGTAATACTTCTCCAAATGTCACTAACATTATTATCAGCCATAAAGTTATTAATTAGGATATTATATTGAGGTTTTCCAACTCTAGCTGGGCACCTATCAAGCCACTCATCTGGGGTCATGTTCCAATCTCCTCCACATAAAATATAATTTGTAGGATATCGACCATTAAGCTCAGAAATCACCTTTGTTATGTTAACTAACATTGACTTATTTTGGTTATCATTATTATATCCATATACATTAATCAACATTAAGAAAGAACCTTCAATTTTCACCACAGCTGTCAACCAATGTCCTTCGGTGTCAGTCCGATGTGTAATAACTTTTCCTGGAAAGTTATTAAAGCAAATCGCTACTCCTCCGGATCTTCAGAGCCATGGCTGAACAGGATTTTTCCGCCCCATTGGTTCAATCAGAACGATGCATCAGCTTCTGAGGAATGAGTTTCTTGTAAAAAAAAAAAAAAAAAAAAAACAATGACATTTTTGCCCTTCACAAAATAAAAACAACGCTTTTCGTTTAATAAGTTCTTTCAAGCCCCTAACGTTTAAAGAACCAAAAGAGATTTTGGCATTAAGCATGAACTAATAAGACAAGTAAGGAAAAAACAAAAGAAAATAATGTTATACGATACTTATTGCTATGCTACTAGATAAGAAAATGCTACATATTAGAGCTCTCAAACCGTTCATAAGATCTCCACCTTTAAAGATTTAACCTCAAAAAGACTGTAGATTGTTGTCCTCAATACGATGTCCATCAAAGTACACATACGGCCATTCTGAAAAAGTCAGCCCGAAATGTTATCATCCTAAAGAGGTCTGTAGATCTTCGTCCTCAACACGACGAACATCAATGTACTCGTAGGGCCCCCAGAAAAAGCTTGCTTCCCCGCCTTTCTAGCTTGATCAACCAGCGGCCACAAACGCTCTCTTTCCTCCACATCCTCTTTGAGTAACATCTCCGCAAAACTGATACCTTCCATCTTGCATATTGGCGAGTCTTTGGTCTTCAGCCAAAATTCATCCTTCACGTGTCTCAATGCAAACAAGATAATGACTTGCCTTGTGCGGTTATCCTCTCGTTTACCAAGTCTGTGAACAATATCCACCGTGTGCTCCATGTCTGCCGCATAATCTGGGGCAATTTTCTTCAGTATGGGAATGATGGTCGCTCTGAGGTTTTCGTCTTTTTTTTCCTTTAATCCCCTCACTCGAAGACATGGTCTCAAGCTATATCGTTTCTGTTCCATCACTTTCTTCTTCAATTCTTTATTTTCCTCCTGTAAATGGCTATTAGCCCTTTCCACTTCCAACACTTTCTTTTTAACCTCCTTTAATTCTTCAGAGTAGAATTGCACGGTCTTGGTTAAACTAACAATCATGGTGGAGTTCTGACGGTTTTGTTCTTTGATGTCTCCTAACTGCGACTCAATTCCAGTCACACGTTTGCCCAACTCCAAAATATCGTTATTTGAAGCTTGGAGATGACCACCCTCAGAGTTTGGCTTAGCTTTCTTCTCTTTTGAGGTCTTACTTGGAGTTGGCAGCGTCGAGTCTTGCCCGCGTTCCCTCTTTGATTGCGGCGTTACGTCCATTGCACAATAATTATGCTCACCGTCCTTTGGCTTTTCAGATATTGTAAGATTTGAAGAGGTCGGTGGTTGTAGTATAGCTGATTTAAGAATTTGCTGAATATTCATCGTTTCAATTCAGGTAGAGTAAATTAGTTAAATCATGAAAAAGCTGCGGCCTTGAAGAGAGCTCTCAGAAACGCGACTGCCTACTCCGCCGCCATCTTGGTACCCCAACTTGTGTTAGCTTCAGCTAGCATTTGTGGCACGCCCAGGGGTGTGGGTATCCACGTCACTAGTTCAATAAGACAAGCCGGCACCAGGAGTACAGTTGGAAAGCAGTTGAAAAGTTTATTACAGACAATGAGGGGAATTTTCACAACACTTCACCGTCTACTGCTGCACTTTCCACAATCCATTCCCGTTGTCTTTAATCCACAGGTATTCCACAAACGGGTCCTCGTCCAGAACAGTTCGGTACACAGGGGGGTAGTCCGCCAGTCCAGGTCACAGCACTTAATCACACAGTTTTAGTCCAGTTCACTTCTCAGTACTTTTCCACCACCCTCCTCACTCAGCTACCACACAGTTTTTAATAATGGCTCCTCTCCTTGGATATTCAAGGCAACATGCATCTTGGCCAAACCGTCTCGTAATGCAGACATTTTTGGCTGCAGTGAATATCAAAGTAGCACAAATTCAAAAATCATTCTGCTGTCAACAAATTGTAACCGGTGTGTCTTTGTGTATGTGTGCGTTTGTGTGTGTGTGTGTGTGTGTGTGTGCGTGTGTGTGCGTGTGTGATACTAGGTGTGCTGCAGAAGTGACTGACGGCTCCCAGTACTTTGTGCTGCTGATGATCACAGACGGCGTCATCTCAGACATGGCTCAGACCAAAGAGGCTGTGGTCAATGTGAGTAGACACACACTGCACACTGAACACACGTGTGTATGTAGGGACAGCACAGGGATAGCTTCTACATGAACTTCATTCAACTGTAAACCACCTCTAGTCAGGGAATATCAGAGAGATGTTTAGCATTTCACCAGCTCAGGGCCATAACAGAAGATTCAACCACAGATTTATGTCAAACTAAATTTGGGTGTCATGGCAACTGGTGCACGGTCAGTAAGATTTATTGATGCAATATTATGTTTTGGGTTTTAACGTCTTTAAAATCCTTAAAGAAATGAAAGAATATTTAGATGAAATTATTACAATTAACAAATCATCAGAATGGTCCTGGTATTCTGTGGGAGAGGGATAAAACGATTGAGTTTATTTCCAATCTAAATGATGCCTTTGAATTTTAACCGGAATTGGTGTTCAAGAGAAAGATACTAATTAAAGACCTTCAATTCAATATAATTTTATTTATAGTATCAAATCATAATTAAAGCTGCGAGCAGCAATGGACGGGCCCTCGCACCTCTGCGTGCGTCGGGGTTACCGGCGGACGCCGTTCCTTGAGACCGCGCATTTGCGCGGCACTCAGATGCCGCGAATCGTCAACAATGAAAAGGGAACTTCCCGCCGAATACAACGATAGCTCACACAAGACTCTACATCATACGGTTCATTAGCTGTGAAAAGGGGCGTGGCAAAAGCGTAGGGGGCGGGTCAAACCATCACCAATTAAAAAGGAAGTCTGTGCTGAGTTCAATGATACCTCACACAAGAATCTACCTTGGATGGGTCAGCATTTATTCAAAAGGGCGTGGCTTCAACATAGGGGGCGGGCCAAACCATCACCAATGAAGAAGGAAGTCTCTGCTGAGTTCAATGACACCTCACACAAGACTCTACCTTAAACGGTTCAAATGTTATGAAAGGGGGCGTGGCCTGAGTAAGTGGGCGTGGCCATATTAAAGGGGGCGGCTCAGTATCACACGTAGACCACACATTCTGAGTTTCATGCAAATCGATGATGTTTGTCGTATAAGGCAGATTTCCTGTTGCCAGCGGGGGGCGCTATGACCAAAAGTCAATTTTGGCCTGTAGGTGTCCTCAGGCCTGGACCCTTGTCAATTGTGAGAAATTTCGGGCAGATACGACAACGTACACTCAAGTTACAACAACTTCTTTGTTCATCGCTTAACACTCAAAATGGCCGCCACGCCACGCCCACACCGTCTTACGAAAAGTTTTTCTTTTAATAACCTTTCATCGTTAAGGTGTTGGGATGGTACAGACCAAGTTTGAAGTCCATCGGATGAAATCTCTAGGAGGAGTTCGTTAAAGTATAGCACCTTGACTTTTAGGCCTACTTCCTGTTGCCACTAGGGGGCGCTATGACTTTAAGTAAATATCGGCCTTTATTTGTCCTCAGGGTTGGACTCTTATGAATCCTGAAAAGTTTCGAGGTAATCGGACAACGTACACTCGAGTTACACCCACTTCCTGTTTCGGCGGTGAAACGCACAAAATGGCCGCCCCGCCACGGCCACGCCCTATGACGAAAAGTTTTTCTTTTAACAACTTTTCATCTGTAACGTCTTAAGATGGCACTGACCGAGTTTGAAGTTGATTGGATGAAATCTCTAGGAGGAGATCGTTAAAGTACAACATGTGGAAATGGCCAAAATCGCACTAATTTCAAACATTTAATTTAAAATGGCGGACTTCCTGTTGGGTTTAGGGTATGGCTCTAATGAAGTCTTTTGTCTATCTTGACATGTTACATATGTGTACCAAGTTTCGTGAGTCTACGTTAAACGCACTGCAGGGGCTCAATTTTCTTAACTTTCTAGGGGGCGCTAGCGAGCCATTTTTGTGCGCCTATTCCCGAAACCCTTAAAATACGTAAATTTCACCAGACTTGATGCGGCCGCCAAATTTGGTGAGTTTTTGAATATGTTAAGCCCCTCAAAAAGGCAATTCATTTGACTGGAAAATAATAATAGAAAAATAATAATAATACCTTCAGTTTCAATAGGGCCTTCGCCGCTGTCGGCGCTCGGGCCCTAATAAAGCTGCGAGCAGCGATGGACGGACCCTCGCGCCTCTGTGCACGTCGGGGTTACCGGCGGACGGCGCTCCTTGCGACCGTGCATTCGCGCGGCACTCAGACGCCGCAAATCGTCAACAATGAAAGGGAACTCCCCGCCGAGTTCAACGATAGCTCACACAAGACTCTACATCATACGGTTCATTAGCTGTGAAAGGGGGCGTGGCTAAACAAAGGGGGCGGGTCCAAACATCACCAATTAAAAATGAAGCCTCTGCTGAGATGAATGATACCTCACACAAGACTCTACCTTAAATGGGTCAGCATGTATGAAAGGGGGCGTGGCTTAAACATAGGGGGCGGGCCAAACCATCACCGATGAAGAAGGAAGTCTGCTGAGTTCAATGACACCTCACACAAGTGTTTACATCAATCGGGCCATTAGTAATAAAAGGGGGCGTGGCTTAAACACAGGGGGCGGGCCAAACCATCACCAATGAAGAAGGAAGTCTCTGCTGAGTTCAATGACACCTCACACAAGACTCTACCTTAAACGGTTCAAATGTTATGAAAGGGGGCGTGGCCTGAGTAAGTGGGCATGGTCATATTATAGGGGGTGGCTCAGTATCACACGTAGACCACACATTCTGAGTTTCATGCAAATCGGATGATGTTTGTCATATAAGGCAGATTTCCTGTTGCCAGCTGGGGGCGCTATGACCAAAAGTCAATTTTGGCCTGTAGTTGTCCTCAGGCATGGACCATTGTCAATTGTGAGAAATTTCGGGCAGATACGACAACATACACTCAAGTTACAACAACTTCTTTGTTCATCGCTAAACACCCAAAATGGCCGCCACGCCACGCCCACACCGTCTTACGAAAAGTTTTTCTTTTAATAACCTTTCATTGTTAAGGTGTTGGGATGGTACAGACCAAGTTTGAAGTCCATCGGATGAAATCTCTAGGAGGAGTTCGTTAAAGTATAGCACCTTGACTTTTAGGCCTACTTCCTGTTGCCACTAGGGGGCGCTATGACTTTAAGTAAATATTGGCCTTTATTTGTCCTCAGGGTTGGACTCTTATGAATCCTGAAAAGTTTCGAGGTAATCGGACAACGTACACTCGAGTTACACCCACTTCCTGTTTCGGCGGCGAAACGCACAAAATGGCCGCCCCGCCACGGCCACGCCCTATGACGAAAAGTTTTTCTTTTAACAACTTTTCATCTTTAACGTTTTAAGATGGCACAGACCGAGTTTGAAGTTGTTCGGATGAAATCTCTAGGAGGAGATCGTTAAAGTACGACATGTGGAAATGGCCAAAATCGCACTAATTTCGAACATTTAATTAAAAATGGCGGACTTCCTGTTGGGTTTAGGGTATGGCTCTACATATGTGTACCAAGTTTCGTGAGTCTACGTTAAACGCACTGCAGGGGCTCAATTTTCATAACTTTCTAGGGGGCGCTAGCGAGCCATTTTTGTGCGCCTATTTCCGAAACCCTTAAAATACGTAAATTTTCACCAGACTTGATGCGGCCGCCAAATTTGGTGAGTTTTTGAATATGTTAAGCCCTTCAAAAAGGCAATTCATTTGACGGGAAAATAATAATAGAAAAATAATAATAATTCCTTCAATTTCAATAGGGCCTTCGCCGCTGTCGGCGCTCGGGCCCTAATAATAATTCCTTCAGTTTCAATAGGGCCTTCGTCGCTGTCGGCGCTCGGGCCCTAACAATAATTCCTTCAGTTTCAATAGGGCCTTCGCCACTGTCGGCGCTCGGGCCCTAACAAGAGTTATCTCGAGACACGTCCAAGTCAAGACAGGCAAGTCCATAGTCATAAACTTTGTATTTTGAGTCGTAATGCAATCTTCAAATGTAGACAACAAATTTGAATAAATAAATGAATGAAATATTTATTTTGAACTATATATACACTACTGGTCAAAAGTTTTAGAACACCCCCATTTTTCCAGGTTTTTATTGAAATTCATGCAGTTCAATGTCTTATTGTACTCTGAAATGAAAGAATAGAACAAATGAAGAATTTAAGTTAAAAAAGAAATCATGGAATCAATTTATAAACCAAAATGTATTCTAAATTTTTTACTCATCAAATTAGCCCCCTTTGGCAGATATAACAGCTGAACACACTCGTGGCATTCTTTCTACAATGGAAATCAAATATTCTTCAGAAAGTTCTTCCCAACTCTGTTGCATAAATGTGTGGCACTTGTATGTTGCTTTGCTTTCACTTTTCTGTCCAGTTCATCCCAAACCAGCTCAATGGGGTTTAAGTCTGGTGACTATGCTGGCCACTCCATGTTTTTAAGCTTACCATCTTGTTCTTTTTTCCTAAGGTAGTTCCGGCATAGCTTGGACTTATGTTTTGGGTCATTATCTTGCTGTAGGATGAACCCCTGACCAGTGATGCCACGTAACTCTAATCTGACCACTTTTTTCAGTAATGAGTAATCTAACGCGTTACTATTTCCAAACCAGTAATCAGAATAAAGTTACTTATCCAAGTCACTGTGCGTTACTATTTGTCATTTTCCTTAGTAAAAATATATATTTTTGCTTTCTTCTTGTGTCTCGGGGAGTGAAGTCACGTATGCAGTGTTGGGAAGGATACTTTCAAAACGTATTTCGTTACAGAATACAGAATGCATGCCCACAAATGTAATTTGTAACGTATTCTGTTACGTTACTCAATCTGAGTAACGTATTCTGAATACTTGGATTACTTCAGGATGACTTCTACATTGAATTGCGTTTTATAAGTGTAGGAATGCGAGCATCACATCCAGCTTACTAAACCGGCATATTACGGTGTGTTCTTTTCATTCCAACTGGCTGAATGTGTACCTGAACAAGCAGATAGATTATTGTACTGCATACTACAAAAATCTAACCGCGGTCTAAGCTACCACGAGCTAATTTTAGCTAACGTTAGTTAGCATGTCAAACGGGGCTGTCAGTCTTTAAACGGCTCTGGAGCTAGTAAATCAGCACGATAACGTAGGGAGAATGTAAAGTCCCACGTCAATGTTAAAATAGCAAGGTGAACAGTAAAACTACAGCAGACGACTACCCTTGGCTAATTAAAAAAATAACTTACTTTAAGATGCTTCTTCAAGTTGGAAGTGGAGTAATTTGGACGCTGAAAGGAGGTTGGTTGCTGGCAAGCAGAGGCTGCGCTGCACATTTATATTTCGTTCTCCCTGTTCTTTCTTTAATGTGAAATGCTGTTTGAATTTCCAAGATAGAAAGTTATTCCTGCCCTGGCTCTGTCGTGCCGGTTCCGACTCCATTGTGACTGATCACGGAGCTAATTTTTTTGATTTCATATCGGGGCTTCTGGAAAATGCGATAGAGTTGCCTTTTATTCAGAGTGAATAAACTCGTGAAACAGAGAAGTATCGTCATGTAATCCATTGATTTCAACAATGTAACTGTATTCTAAATACCAACTATTTAAATTGTAACTGTAACGGAATACAGTTACTCATAATTTGTATTCTGAATACGTAACGCCGTTACATGTATTCCGTTACTCCCCAACACTGCACGTATGCGACAAGTCACGTTTCCAGCATGTGGACAGTTCACGTGTACCATGCAGCGACACAAACGTAAACAACAATGGAGGGAGGAGAGAGATGTGCGTTTTCTAGCTGGAAATACAGTCACTATTTAGAGTTTGTGTCAGCTAAAGACGGCAATATTAAGGTCCGTTGTACAGTCTGTGCTGGTGGCGACTACGTCAAATTTGAAGAAACATTTGGAGTCGCAGCACTGCAGTCAAACTTACAGAGCAAGTCCCAGCAGGTGGTGCGAAGCAAAGAGCAGGAGGTCCCTCACCACCCAAACAACAAAAGCTGGACTTCAGTGCAAAACCAGTAAGTGGGGGAGAGTTGAAGAAGTTGGTCGGGCAGTAGGCCTATGTTGTAGCAGAAATGCTGCCCTTAAACACGGTTGACTCGCTCTCTTACTGGCAACGCTGAGCTGCCTCACAGTAAACCGGTTGTCATTTTTATGTTGAGGTTGTAGGGGTGTTGTGGGCAGCTGCTGCATGTAACTAATAAAGTAACTTGTAATCTAACTTCGTTACTTTTAAAATCAAGTAATCTGTAAAGTAACTAAACTACTTTTAAAATCAAGTAATCTGTAAAGTAACTAAGTTACTTTTTCAAAGTAACTGTGGCAACGCTGCCCCTGACCAACTAGGCGCATACCAGAGGGTACTGCATGGCGCTGCAAAATGCTGTGGTAGCCGTTTTGGTTCAGGGTGCCTTTCACTCTGTACAAATCACCGACCCTGGATCCAGCAAATCAGCCCCAGACCATCACGCTTCCTCCTCCATGTTTGACAGTTGATGAGGAACCATCCTTTTGCCTACTCGACGGCATACAAAAATCCCGCGTGATGAACCGAAGATTTAAAATTTTTATTCATCAGTCCATAGCACCTTCTTCCAGTCTTCAGTAGTCCATTGGCAGTGTTTCTTGGCCCAGGCAAACCTCTTTTTCTTATTCTGACGTCTTAGCAGTGGCTTTCTTGCTGCAGCTCAACTATCAAGCCTGCAGCTCGAAGTCTTCTCTTTACAGTTGAAACTGAGACTTGCTTATTACGACCACTATTAAGCTGTGCTTGAAGCTGTTGTCCTGTGAGCCGCCTATCAATCAAGCTGTTGACTCTCAGAAACTTGTCTTCTGATTCTGTTGTAGCTTTGGGTCTGCCAGACCTCTTCCTGTCAGAGTTTTCCCCAGTTTCTAAGTGCCTTTTGATGGTGAAGAATACTGTACTCTGTCTCTGACACCTTGACTTTCTTCACAATTTCTCTGTAGGAAAGACCAACATTCTTAAGTGTTATGATGGTCTGTCTCTCTTCCATTGTTAATTGCCTTTTTCCCGCCATTTTTATAGCAACACACTACTTTCTGCAGTACAATACTGTTCAAATAATGCTAACAATACTTTTATACAAACAGAGGGGCTTGTAAGTAATCCAGCAAAGTTGGAACACCTGTGGGAATTGGTAGCACAAACTTTCAAAGCTTGATCAACCTCCATTGCTGCAACAGCTTTACATTGTTTACCCATTTCTTGTTCCCTGAAAAATGCCTTTTCGTAAAGTACTGAATGTACATTATTTTTCAGTTTTGGGTAACCTTACTTTTTTATTTTATTTTATTTTTTACCTCAGGCAGTTCACCACTTACCTTTGTACCATTTCAAGTTATTCATTGGACTTTATTTGCTAAAATTTCAATAAGAAACTAAAAAAATTGGGGCGTTCTAAAACTTTTGACCAGTAGTGTACATAAATATGTGTATATTTAAAATGAATAAAAGAATAACAAAGAAAAAAATGAATAACAAAAGAAATTTAACATAACACTAGACCAATTTGAAAAGGGACAGGTAGAAGCCTGGGGACTAATCATGAATGCTATTTATTTTTTAAAACAAGTTTTATCAGGTGCTACTGAACTTAAAGTGATGGTTCGGAGTAATTTCACCCTAGGCTGCTTTGCACCTTGACCTCAAGCCAAACAACCCCGCATAAGCTTTTTTCCCTTGTTATAACATTGGTCGAGTTAGCGTTATCAGCTGGTTAGCTTAGTGCAGGCGCTAATGGATCCACGTTTGTATCTCGTAAAATACCCCACTAATAATGCCTGGAATGATACCAAACGTCTACAGTAGTAGAAATAGTTTCTGTACTTATAAAACGATGCATTAGAAAGTTTGGAACCACATCAGAAGTATATTTAAATAACAGTTGCCTGATGAATACTCTTCTTAGCTGCTACCGCGCGCGTAACGTGCAATAAACCAATCAGAGCGTCATCTCACATTCCCTTTAAGAGCATGCGCGCTTGTGACAGCAGATTTGTCTGGCGCACGCCAGCGGGAGTTGTCCGGGATGCGGCAAAGTAATAAATGCCCCTCTTGACCGGGTGGCCACAGTCTGGAGAGGATTGCTGCAGCCATGGGGCGTGGGCCTCCAAACGCACCACCTGCTCCTGTTGTGCCCCTTCCTCCTCCCCCCACTCCATCTCTGTCCACCCGCTCCACCAGGAGCGCATTGCCACTCCCGGACCAGATCCCGCCGGAATGTCCAATCCTGCCGTAGGTTCAACATTACGTTTACTTAAGTCCTCTAATATTTTGTCATTTATGTCATCAACACATCCATGATTCATGGAAATGTTGTGTAAAACACAAGCCACAAAGAATGCTGCGACTTTTTGAGGACTGTACTGTAAAGTGCCTCCTGACCTATCCAAACACCTGAAGCGCATTTTCAGTAATATTTAGGGACCGAGCGCCGACAGCGGCAAAGGCCCTATTGAAACTGAAGGAATTATTATTATTTTCTGTAAATTAATTGCCTTTTTGAGGAGCTTAACATATTCAAAAACTCACCAAATTTGGCGGTTGCATCAAGTCTGGTGAAAATGTACGTATTTTAAGTGTTTCGCGAATAGGCACACAAAAATGGCTCGCTAGCGCCCCCTAGAATGTTAAGAAAATTGAGCCCTGTAGTGCGTTTAATGTAGACTTACGAAACTTGGTACACATATGTATCATGTCAAGATGTACAAAAAACTTCATTAGAGCCATAACCTAAACCCAACAGGAAGTCCGCCATTTTGAATTGAAAGTTCAAAATTAGTGCGATTTTGGCCATTTCCACATGTACTTTAACGAACTCCTCCTACAGATTTCATCCAATAAACTTCAAACTCTGTTTATGCCATCTAAAGAAGTTAAAGATGAAAAGTTGTTAAAAGAAAAACTTTTCGTCGTAGGGCGTGGCCGTGTTGTTGCCGCCATTTTGTGCTTTTCGCCACCGAAACAGGAAGTGGGTTTATCTCGAGTGTACATTGTCCAACTGGCTCGAAACTTTTCAGGATTCATAAGACAAGCAAGGAGCGGCGTCCGCCAGTAACCCCGACGCGCGCAGAGGCGCTAGGGCCCGTCCATCGCTGCTCGCAGCTTTGATTTTCCTTGTAATTAGGGCCCGAGCGCCGAAAGCGGCAAAGGCCCTATTGAAACTGAAGGAATTATTATTTTCTGCAAGTAAATTGGCTTTTTGAGGGGCTTAACATATTCAAAAACTCACCAAAATTGGCGGTCGCATCAAGTCTGGTGAAAAGTTACGTATTTTAAAGGTTTCGGGAATAGGCGCGCAAAAATGGCTCGCTAGCGCTCCCTACAAAGTTAAAGAGAATTGAGCCCCTGCAGTGCGTTTAACATAGGCTAACAAAACATGGTAGACATATGACATAAAAACGTACATAAACCCAACCGGAAGTCCGCCATTTTGATGTCAAAGTTCGAAATTATTGTGATTTTGGCAATTTCCACATGTCGTACTTTAACGAACTCCTCCTAGAGATTTCATCCGATCAACTTCGGATTAGGTCTGTGCCATCTTAAGACATTAAAGATGAAACAGTTGTTAAAAGAAAAACATTTCGTCATAGGTCGTCCAATTGGCTCGAAACATTTCAGGATTCATAAGAGTCCAACCCTGAGGACAAACTTTCTTTAATCTTAATTTCTTTAGAGTGTAACATATTCTAATAAAATAACATAATGTTCTAAGTACATAGGATAAATAGGTTTGGAATTATTTTTACAACTGAAATAATTGTTTTGTAATTACAGAGGGAAAGTACCGAAAATATTTAACATAATTTCAGGTATCTGTACCAATATTGGTTCAGATGCGAAAGGTATCCAACCTTAAGGGTAGTAGCCTAAACAATACATGTTTAATTCTAAGGTGAATTCATTGTAGTTGTAGACCAGAATTGGTATATTTTTTAAATATTTTGTTTACTGTCATAACAGCAATGATGCCTTCTATGTTGCATCTTCAAAAGTGACACTGAATTTGAAACAGCACATGGTAATTTCTGCATCTATTATCAAAGTATTTATTAGTAATACAGTGGAAATTAGTAGAAATGTGAATATTTGGTTAGCATGTTGATTTACGGTGTGTGCCCCTAAATTTTCTGGTTGCGCCCCTAACATTTTCAGTAGGGGGCCACTGTGCTCCTAGTGAAAAAAGTTAGTCTGGAGCCCTGACTTGAAGTCATAGCGCCCCCTAGTGGCAACAGGAAGTAGGCCTAAAAGTCAAGGTGCTATAGTTTAAAGGGGTGATAGAATGCAAAACTGATTTCACCCTGTCATAGTTGAATAACGACAGTTTGGTGGGTAAATAGGACATACATAGAAGCTCAAAGTCCCACTGACACCCCTTTTACTATGAAAATCTCATATTTTGAAACTGCCGCTGAAAACGGGCGAATCTCAACAAAGCTGGAAGTTGACGTCAACCTCCCAAAAACTGGAACCTTTGTCAGTCCATGGGTGTATTAAGAGAACGGTCACGCCCCAACATTTACATAGGCTACACAACTGACCTGAGATCAGGTAGTCTTCTGAATCTAGCTAGGTCACGCAGATCTCTGCTATTCCATTACAAAATTCACTTCTGAAACTTTTTTATGCGAGAAATCAACTATGTAAAGCTCAAAAATGGGCCGCTTTACGAAAATGGATGGCTAATTGCAAATTTTGTCCGACTGTGTGTCGGAGTTCAGCGCCGGTGCTGCCTGTGTTGCTGCCTCGCCGCCCAGCCTGCCTTCCTTCACAGACCCCGGCCTGCTATGAGGTACTTGGAGCTCCGTCACGACTGGCAGCCCGCAGCACTCCATACCCGCGCAAAGTCACTGTCTCTTGGGGTAATAGACAACTAAATGCCGTTGTTAGCTTTACAAGACATTTAGTTAGATGTTGTATAAGTGGCGTGACGAAATTCAAACTGTAAATATACTCGAATTACGACCAAAAATGAAGCTAACTAGCCGCAATCTTGTACACATAAGATTGTAGGGACAGTCGCAGCTAACGAAACCCTTACAGCTCACAAATATTCATTAACTTGAAATCGGACACCGTTGTTAGCTTTATAAGACATTTAGTTAGATGTTGTGTAAGTGGCGTGACGAAATTCAAACTGTAAATATATTCGAATTACGACCAACAATGAAGCTAACTATCCGTGATTTGTAGCTACACATAGATAGGATTGAAGTGACAGTCGCAGCTAACGAAACACCTAGCTAAACTTCACAAATATTAAACTTGAAATTGGACACCGTTGTTAGCTTTAAAAGACATTTAGATGTTGTATAGCTAAGTGGCGTGACATTGTGTGTAACATGTGGTAAGAGATTGCTGGTGTAACAAGCGCGCTGACCGCGCTCTCACTCTCACACAACGGGCCATTTAGCTAGCAGGAAGAGGGGAGTTGCAGGCCCCTGGAGCTCTGTCAGGGCTGCCAGCCTAATGGAGCTCACAGCAGGCCGGGGTCTGTGAAGGAAGGCAGGCCGGGCGGCAAGGCAGCAGCACCGCCGCTGAAGTCCGACACTTACCATACGTCTTACCATATTTGCAATTAGCCATCAATATTGGTAAAACGGCCCATATATGAGCTTTATATAGTTGATTTCTCACATAAAAAAGTCTCAGAAGTGAATTTGGTAATGAAACCTTGCAGTGTCTGGAATATGAGATTCTGTCGCTTCTCTAATGTGTGTGTATTGGGGATTCGCCCGTCCATCGCTGCTTGCAGCTTTAATTATGTATGGGTTGCAAAAATGGAACTGCCGCGTCCGTGTAGATGAAGCAAAGTGTATGCGGTTGTGCGTACGCTACATTACGGCCAAGCATGTGCCCCTAAAATAGCCTCTGAATAATGCGCCACTGACTTTAGATTAAGCGCTAGGTTGTGAGTATAGATCCCTGAAGAAGACCTCAAAACATTCTTGAATCCTTTCCAATTTAGTTTCCAGTATATTAGTTTTAGGGTTCTTAATTTTGTATATTGTACTTTCCTCCTGTTTGTACGCTAAGTATTTTGCTGATTTCCCTCCTATCTCATATATTTGTGCCTCAAGAAAATTCTTCCGGGCTTCCTGTGTGTAAATATCATTGATTTCACCCTGTATTTTCCTGATTTCCTGCTTTACAGTGGGGTTTGGGTTGTTTATATCTTCCTGTTGTTTCAGCTTTACATTTGTCTGTAGATCTGCTAGTTTTTGCCCTTTGGTTCTCTTAAGGTGAGATTAATTTACCTCTCATTACCGCTTTAAGCGTATCCCATAGAATAGTTGGCGATACCTCCCCTGTGTCGTTAATTTCTAGAAATTCTTTAATGTCTTCATTTATTTTAGATACTATGGCAGGGTCATTGAGTAAATGTGAATTAAATTTCCACAGTGTTTCGTTTTTTCCTAACCACCTGCAGAGACATAGAGATAGGACTATGATCTGAAAAATGCCTCGTTAGTATGTCACATTCTCTAATCTTAAACCTATCCACATTAAACATAAAAAAGTAATCCAGCCTAGCATAGACTTTAAATCCATCCATCCATCTTCACCCGCTCATCCGGTATCGGGTCGCGGGGGAAGCAGCTCCAGCAGGGGACCCCAAACTTCCCTTTCCCGAGCCACATTAACCAGCTCCGACTGGGGGATCCCGAGGCGTTCCCAGGCCAGGTTGGAGATATAATCCCTCCACCTAGTCCTGAGTCTTCCCCCAGGCCTCCTCCCAGCTGGATGTGCCTGGAACACCTCCCTAAGGAGGCGCCCAGGGGGCATCCTTACCAGATGCCCGAACCACCTCAACTGGCTCCTTTCGACGCGAAGGAGCAGCGGCTCTACTCCGAGCTCCTCAGGGATGACTGAGCTTCTCACCCTATCTCTAAGGGAGATGCCAGCCACCTCCCTGGCTCCCTGAGGAAACCCATTTTGTCCGCTTGTACCCTGGATCTCATTCTTTCGGTCATGACCCAGCCTTCATGACCATAGGTGAGGGTAGGAACAAAAACTGACCGGTAGATCGAGAGCTTTGCCTTCTGGCTCAGCTCTCTTTTCGTCACAATGGTGCGATAAATTGAATGTAACACCGCACCTGCTGTGCCGATTCTCCGAACTGCAACCCCTCCCCACCCCGACTACGCCTTGATATCATGTCCATAAATATTACAAACAGGATTGGTGACAAAGCGCAGCCCTGGCGGAGGCCAACCCTCACTTGAAACGAGTCCGACTTACTGCCCAGAATCCGGACACAGCTCTCACTTTGGTCGTACAGAGATGGGATGGCCCTGAGAAGAGACCCCCTCCCCCCATACTCCCGCAGTACCTCCCACAGTATCTCCCGGGGCACCCGGTCATACGCCTTCTCCAAATCCACAAAACACACGTAGACCGGATGGGCATACTCCCAGGCTCCCTCCAGGATCCTTGCGAGAGTGAAGATCTGGTCCATTGTTCCACGACCAGGACGGAATCCACATTGTTCCTTTTCAATCTGAGGTTCGACTATCGGCCGAACCCTCCTTTCCAGCACCTTGGAGTAGACTTTACCAGGGAGGCTGAGAAGTGTGATACCCCTGTAATTGGCACACACCCTCTGGTCCCCCTTTTTGAAAAGGGGAACCACAACCCCGCAATGTTAAAGAGGCGTGTCAACCAAGACAGCCCCTCCACACCCAGAGCCTTGAGCATTTCTGGACGAATCCCAGGGGCTTTAAATGAACCTGAATAGTGTGTGTAATCTCTGATTGATGGGTAGAGATCTCTCCACACATCTATTATCCCCATTTCTACCATATAAGAGTTAACTTTTTGTATGAGTGGGTTAGTCTGATTAGTTGGATTGGAGGAGTCTAGTTTGGGATCGAGCCTAAAATTAAAGTCCCCCCCACAGATAACTGTGCCCTGAGAGTCCACCATTAAATCAAAAATATTCCTATAGAATACCCAATCACTCCCGGGTGGGGCATACACATTTAATATTGTGATTTCAGACCCCTCTATCCTTCCCATTATCCTGACAAATCTGCCTTCATCATCACTGATTTCTAAGATATGTTCATAGCTAAGTGTACTAGAGATAAGTGTAGCCACACCCCTCTTATGTTTAGATTTGACAGATGAGGACAATTAGAGCTTAGATCAGGCCCAAAAAAAAACAAGCCCGACCCAGCCCGAGCCCGTGCATGTTGTGTCCAAGCCCGGCCCGGCCCGACACATTAACTGGAATTATGAGCCCGAGCCCGATTTCAACCCAACACTTTTTTAATGCGTTGGCCGTCATAACTGACGTTCTCAACTACAATTCAGAGTTGTTTGAACTGCAGAAATCTGTTTAAAATTATCTTAATGAATAATGCAACAAGAGCAAAGCATGTAAACTGCGCTGTTTGTTTTAATTTAGAATGGAACGGATCGCAAATGGATCTGAATGAAGAAACGTAAAAAAAACTCAATGTAGGCTATTTCTCTGGGAGGGCTTGCCTCGCCCTCAGGGGTAGCCTATGCTTGGAGAAGTAACAAAAGAGGACATTGAAGGCTGACTATCGTCTTTTCTGCCATGGCGAGCCTGCTTCATGTGTCTGTTCATCATCCACTTCTCCGTTTTATTTGCGGTCATAGGCGAACAGCTGCCACACTTAATACACTCAACAAAGCCGACACATGTTGTCACTTCCCACAACTTGTTTAAAATGGTTCCATAACTCCGACTTTCCTCCAAACTTGCTCAAAGGTAATTCTCCTGTTTTTCTTTTTTCTTTACATCCTCAAGCTCCATGTTGCACTTAAGCTCCACAATACAGCCCGCAGCCCCGGTGTGATGTGTGCGAGAGGAGGAGAATGCACATGTTGCATTTTGTAACTGTAGTCCAACTTGTGTAACTTTTTGGACACAAATATAGCCTATATAGATACTAGTTCTGATTATGGCATAGCTTTATCCCCACCCAATTAGGCTAAAGTAATGATTAAAAAAAACACAAATGCTTGATCAAGGGCCCGGCACGGCCCGGCCCGAGGATAGTGGCGGAAAATAACGGCCCGGCCCGGCCCGAAGTCAGGCCGGGCTCGGGCAGAGAATCTAAACTCTAAGGACAATACATATTTAAAACCTTTTCTTTTCAACCTCAAGTGATCCGCTTGGTTCATGTGTGTCTCCTGAAGTAAGGCAATCTGGGCTTTTTCTTTCTTTAGTTTAGACAGTATCTTACTCATCTTAATCACATTCAAGACTCCGTTTACATTAAAAGAAATAATTTTCACTGGCTCATTTTGCATGTAGTTGTATTAACTGACCGCATACCCCCGACAGCAGCAGGCAAACCCCCCTTAGAAAAACAACACACGAGATAAGTAAAGAATAGACAGAAATGTTTGGTGTATAACTGAAGCGTGAGTGCTCCTGACCACACTTCCAGCAGTGAATCGCTTCCACTGCTTCCCTTCGTCCTTGAAGGAATACCCCTATTTACTCCCTGAGTTAGGGGGCCTTCCACTATGATGGTGCCCTCAGTAAAAAAGAATCTCCACTCTTTTTAACTCGACAATAATCATAATTCACCGTGTCGTCCATATCATACAGATAACATTATATTAGTTCTCGTCCTGTCTGTATAATTGCAGCCTCTCCTTGTATCCTGCAGCTCCTCGTTTCTGTCGTGGGGGCCGATCCCCTGCCGCCCGCCACAACGACCATCTCTGTAATTTCTCTCTGAGAGTTGCCGGTGGTTTAATCACCTTCACCGGGAGCCCCCGGCTCACCAGATCTGCTGTTACTTCCTCCACCGTGTTGTAGGTTTTTACTCCTTCATAAAATATCTTCAGGCGAGTCGGATAGAGGGTCTGGAACCGCAGATTCTTGTCTTTCAGGATCCTCCGCGCCTCTGCATACTCATTCCTCATGGCCATGATCTCCGGTGGATAGTCGTGGTCGAGGTTTATCTTGTGGTTATTCCACATAAAACCTTTCTTCTGCCATGCCAGCCTAAGCACTTCTTCTTTAAACGGTGAAGCACAGGAATTTTACCAGGATCGACCTGGGCAGGGAGCCGTCTGGTGGGGGAGATGATAACGCTCTATGCGCCCTCTGGATCTGTAGTGCTGTTGATGAGGGGATGTTGAGATTCTCCCGAAGTAGCTTCTCCACAAAATGGGTCATAGATTGTGATCCCGATTCCGCTCCCTCCAGGACCCCGTATAGTCTGAGCGTCTCCCTCCTCGAGTAGGCCTCCAATGATCTTCGACTTGTTCGATAATTGACTTTTTACCTCTCCTGTTCTTTTTGGACATCATTTGTGCCCCTTCTCCCTTGTTTTCATGTACTTCGCTGGTTTGTTAGTTCACCTTGGGGCAGTTTTAATTAATTATTGTCGAGAGCTTTGCCATCCCCTCTAGACCGGAACCGGAACTGCCATTTCCTTTAAAATTGATTTAAAGTAAATGGCAAATTTGTCATCTGGTTTTGGGTTAACAGCAGCTTCAAATGTCGAACGAAGTAGGAAACTGTCAATATCTGTAATTGTTGTTTACATATTGCCATCCGTTTGCTGGGAAGTGAATTTATTTTAAAAAAAAAATTATCTTTGAGTTTGGGGAAAGGTATCAAATCTTTTCAAGTCTAAAGGCTCAAGTCCAAGTGAAGTTGCGAGTCATTGGTGTTAAAGTCCAAGTCGAGTTGCAAGTCTTTGATTTTCTCGAGTAGAGTCTAAAGTCATCAAATGTGTGACTCGAGTCCAAGTCATGTAACTGCACGAGTGTGCAGAGACCCCGAAATGTCAGTACTTCAAAGTGAGCTAACTAGGGATGGGCGATATGACCTAAAATCCATATTTTGTTATATACATTGCAGCCTCTTGCGATAACGATATATATCTTGATATATAAATTATAATAGAACCATTTCAAACCAGGTTACATAGACCCTAAGGAAAACCAAACTGCTAAATGTATTATTTTTTCTTTAAAAGAGAAAGAAACATAGTATGTAGTTTTGAGAACATTTATTGTTCAAAACTGTAATTATACAACATAATGTTGTAGATAAATAAAATTCAAGTACACTAGTTGCAGAGACTTTGACAAAGAAAAAGCTTAAAGTATTGAGTGTCTTCTCTTTAGTGTAAACCATTCTAAAAGGCACTACACTTAGTAAGTCCTTGGTTCTTAAATGCCACCCAAGATGCAGAGAACAGGAAAACCTGGTGTCTCTTCAGTTAAGGAACAGACACTGTACTGAAAATACTTTCAGTATTAGGCAAAGATGCACAGATACTTTAAATAAAAACATATTTCAAACAAAGTTTCTTACCTGCAGCCTAATGTAACGCATTTGAGCGAACACACACACGAGTCTGGACTTTTGTCTGGGTAGTAACGAGTTACATTTACTTTGTTACATTTACTTGAGTACGTTTTTGAAATAATTATACTTCCAGGAGTAGTTTTAAATCACTATACTTTTTACTTGAGTAGATTTGTGAAGAAGAAACTGTACTCTTACTCCGCTACATTAGGCTACAATGAGCTCGTTACTTTTCTTTTTACCTCTTTGGTATTCTATTTTTTGTATTCCCCCCGCATACGCCTCATTTTAAATGTTTTATTTTGACAGAGAGAGAGACTTCCGCTAAAGGCTCTACCACGTGACTGTGTTTCACCAATCAAACGTAGTTGTGCAGTCTCGTCAGCTGGCGACAAAAAATAGGCGACGCTGATGCGTAAATCAACGCTTATCAATATCACTTCCCCATCTGTCAGGACCAAGATCTGACCATAATTACACTTGTCTTTTCCATAAACTGTCGTTGCTTTAGCCCATTATTTCAGTTGCAACCCTGGCAGTGGAAGCGATCGTGAGAGCAAATACAAAATATATACCGTATTTTTCGGACTATAAGTCGCTCCGGAGTATAAGTCGCATCAGTCAAAAAATGCGTCATGAAGAGAAAAAAAACATATAAGTCGCACCGGACTATAAGTCGCATTTATTTAGATTATAAATACAAGAGTTATTCAACTACACAATAGCACACAGAACAATACGCTGAATACGGTAGGTGTCCGGTATGTTAACGTAACACATTAACAGTTATTGAACTGTACAATAGCACACAGAACAACTAGCTAGCAGGGCGTGGAGCATGGAGGTATTAAAAGGCGTGGAGACGAAGCTGCACCGTGAACGAGCCCCTCCCGACTCGTTCCTCCAGCTCTGGCCGTCTTGCTTTCAGCCCACGATTAGCCGATTAGCTTTCTTTGTTTTCTTCATTGCAGTAAGAGTCACCTTGTCGCCAGTCTCCCTCATAAGTTTCTCCCTCATTTCAAACTCTCTTCCTGCTGCTCGATTACCGTTTTCGGCTGCATATTTTACTACCTGCAGTTTGTTATCTCTTTTCTTTCTCAGTTGTCTTTAGGAGGAGCGTTCTAGTTGTCACAAGCCTAGAGCGCCCTCTCGCGGCTGTAGACGGTAATGTTTTCATGTAAAAACATGTTAAATTATATATATTTTGATATATAAGTCGCACCTGACTATAAGTCGCAGGACCAGCCAAAGTAGGAAAAAAAGTGCGACTTATAGTCCGGAAAATACGGTATATATATATATATATATATATTGGATCCGTGACAGGAAATTATTTAACAGTGATTTATTTATAAGTGATGTGAGTATGATAAATTGGAATAGACTTTGCCTAATTCCTGATTTGGAAGCTGCATGGAATTTCTTTTACACAGAATTTATGCAAGTTATTGATAAGCATGCCCAATGGACAACTATTAAGGTTAAAGGTCATCATCTACCTTGGGTAAATGGGGATCTTATCAGTCTGTTTAAACAGAGGGATAGGGCTTGGAATAAACACAAATATACAAAACTTGCTAGTGATTGGGAGGAATACAAACGGCTACGAAACACGTGTACCACCCAAACAAGAAATGCTAAAGCCAATTACTACAGAAATAGTTTGTCTAATGACTTCAGTAATCCTAAACAATTTTGGAAAAAAATGAATACCTTACTTGGTAAGTCCAACAGTACTACGAGTAACATAACAATCAATAATGAAATTGTTAATGATCCAGCAGTGATCTCCAATGCATTTAGTCGGCATTTCTCCCAAACACAGGTACAGTCATCGCTCTATCCTTCAAAGTCGACTGTTAATTCTCAGCCCTACGATAGTTCTTTCACATTTCGACAGGTTAGCTCAGCTGATGGCCAGTTGGCCATTAGAAAGCTATCCTCTAGTAGTGGACCTGGCCCTGACAGCATTGAGGATAAGTTTATCAAACTTTCTTCACATGTCCTATCCTCTCCATTGGCTGAACTCTTTAATTTGTCATTTTTAACTTGTGAAGTGCCTCTGGCATGGAAGTGCCCAAAAGTCATTCCATTACATAAAGGAGGGGACACCCTAAATATGAACAATTTCAGACCTATCTCAATAATTAATAGTATCGTAAAAATGTTTGAGAAAATTATCTTTGATCAATTATCTAACCATCTGTCTCATAATGATTTACTATCTCAATGCCAGTCAGGTTTCAGGAAACATTTCTCAACTACCAGTGCTCTTTTGAAATTTACAAATTATATTTTTTCTAGTTTTGATAATAATATGTGTACTCAGTTGTTGCTACCTATTCTGGACTATGCAGATATTATATATGCTAACACTACTGCCACTTGTCTACATTCTCTTGAAGTGATATAAAACAGCCTGTGCCAATTCGTCCTTCGCTGCCCCTATAGGACACCTGTGTGATGTATGAACAGTTGTCCTGGCTTGCACCCTCAGCCAGAAGAAAATATCATTGGCTTCAGTTCATTTTTAAATGTATTTACTTTCAATATCCATATTATTTATCGCAATATTTAGTGCCTTACAGTTCACAATATAGCCTTCGTCACAACAAAGAGATCTTCTTTACTGTCCCTAGAGTTAATAGAGAAGTTGGGAAATATGCTTTCTGTGTTAAAGCTCCTCGTGACTGGAACTGCCTTCCTGCATCTATTCGCTCGCTTACGTCTTTTTCTCTGTTCCGAACTGCTTTGTTAACACATCTTCAGAGTATTTGTCTATGTTTCTAGCTTTTCAGATTTGCAATTGATATGTGTCATGTTATGTATGTGTGTAGGCTATATATGAATGAGCAAATGTACATTGTGATGTTAACTTTGTCAGTTATATGTGGGATTATTGTGTTATATGTTATATGTTACATTAGTCGTTTCTCAAACATTTTACATGTGATAGGGATGGGGGTAGGGATATTGAGAGCTTATGTGTGTGTATGCGTGTTTTTATTATGTTTTCTTTTTTTTTTTTTTGGTTTTGTTCTTTTTTCTTCTGTTTGATTGTATCTACTCTGTTGTTCTGCTGTTCTGTTGTTTTGTACATGATCCTGAGGACCCCCATGAAAAAGAGATGCTGCATCTCATGGGGTTGATCCTCTAATAAATGTTCATAAATAAATAAAATTAATACATTTTATTGATTTTATTTTTTAAGAAGGCCTACTTGAATTTACCTGGATTATTTTAATTTAAGCTATTTTGTAATTAATTAATTTTAATTCATTTTATTGATTGGATGAACTATAATTTGCCTAAAGATGATTATTTTGTATTTTTGTCGGTCTGATTGAATGCTTGTGTTAGAAAATAAATCAGACGTTACTCAGTACTTGAGTAGTTTTTTCACCGAGTACTTTTTTACTCTTACTCAAGTAATTATTTGGATGACTACTTTTTACTTTTACTTGAGTCATATTATTCCTAAGTAACAGTACTTTTACTTGAGTACAATTTTTGGCTACTCTACCCACCTCTGGCTGTAGCTAGCTAACTTACCGGCAATTTCCACTGGATGTGGAACGTCTGCGGAACGTCTCCCGAACGTCGACGCAGTCATTAGGTTTCCATTAAAGTCAATCTGTGTATTTCCACTGACTGCGGAACGTCTGCGTCTCTACTCCGTCCCAGTTCCGTCAGTCCGCAGCCCTCCGGAGCGGATACGCAGAGCTTCTATTTTTGACGGACGACGGAGAACTCCGCAGCAATTCAGCACACGGCAGATAGTGCGGGACAAGAAGTGGAGCACAGAAACAAAATAAATATCCGGTTAATTTTCAAAATAAAATACACTGTGCTCACGGCGGATCATATTTCCCTGCACTACACCTTGAAAACATAGCACAGAGTCGTTTCCCCTCTAGTCCTCTGAATGGAAACAAACTGTTGTTGGTTTTGTGGTTCTATTCTACCTGAATTCGTGAGATCTCGTTGGGTCCTCGTGACTACAGCTGTCAGTCACGGCCGCAGCCGTTCCGCAACAAATCCGGACCCGGTGGGTATTGACGGACGGCGGAGCACGCAACAGACACGCAGCGGAGCCGGTCCGCAGCCGTTACGGCCCCAGTGGAAATCCCCGGTTAGCGGCTGCTTCTTCTTAAATGGCCATGGGCGGGCCATTGCCAAAAAAAAATAAAGGTAGAGCAGTTACTGGTGCTTTAGTTACTGCTCCACAGTGCTGTGGAGTAAGCTCTGGCTACACCACAGATGAATTCTGGGATAGGAGGATAAGGTGTGTAAACAGCCGCAAGCGGGTTTCCTATGCCTCCTGGTGAAATGGCAGCAGTCATCCGAGCAAGACGAAGACATAGACCAAGGAGACGAGCTGAAAAGACTTTTGCCACAATGATCACACTTTTTCTGTTGAGTGAACATGAAATCATTAAGCGTTACAGATTAAGCAGCCATGCAATTTTACAGTTACTGGAAGAAATCAAAGATGACATTGAATCTCCGACTCAGCGTTCACATTCCATTCCAGCAGTTGTTAAAGGAACACGCCAACTTATTGGGAATTTAGCTTATTCACCGTAAACCCCAGAGTTAGACAAGTCGATACATACCCTTCTCATCTCCGTGCGTGCTGTAAGGCTGTCTGACGGCTCCAACGGCATCAGGCCAGCACAGAACATGCAGGTGAATGGTTCCAGCAATCCTACTGCTCCGAATAAGTGACAAAATAACGCCAACATGTTCCTATTTACATGTTGTGATTTGTATAGTCACAGCGTGTACAAAAAACAACGTAACATGAGACACAGCCATCTTCTAACAGTAAACAAACCGGGAACTATATTCTCAGGCGGAAGAATATAGTACTTGGGCAAGCAAGCCTGTCTGAGAATATAGTTCCCGGTTTGTTTACTGTTAGAAGATGGCTGTGTCTCATGTTACGTTGTTTTTTGTACACGCTGTGACTATACAAATCACAACATGTAAATAGGAACATGTTGGCGTTATTTTGTCACTTTTGTCACAATTCGGAGCACTAGGCTAGTTGGAACCAGTTACCTGCAGGATCTGTGCTCGGCTAAGCTAATGCTGGAACCGTCAGACAGCGTTACAGCACGCACGGAGATGAGAAGGGTATGTATCGACTTGTCTTACTCTGGGGGTTACGATGAATAAGCTAAATTCCCAATAAGTTGGCGTGTTTCTTTAAACTCCTCACTACATTACAAATATTGGCATCAGGATAATTTCAAACAGTGGGAATATTGCAGTCTGCACTCGGCTGTATCATAGCACAAGTACTTAATGCTTTTAGAGCGCACTTGTCAATACATACATTTCCCCACCACTGATGCCGAAATAACATGCATTAAGCAGGATTTCTTCGCCATAGCCCATTCAATTGCGCTTTTAAATGCGTGCAATTTACGGGTACAGTGGGCGGAGAATGGCGCTGATTACCCGATGAACTGCAGGTTTGGTAAATACAACGTAAGCTGATGTATCACAGCGTGCGCTTTCTGCGGGTTGGCCATGGTGCTGATAAGGCTACTTTTGCAAATGTACATACATCTGGCCCTCTGTGTTATTTGCAGTTCTTTAAACCAATCCCAATCGTCTTAGGCGGCGCTAAGCTCCGGACGCAGCGACGGTGGCTCTGCTAAATAGTCTCAGGAAGGAACTTGTTTTGGTGGAACATTTGTACCCTGCAAAAGAAAACGCCACATACAATATTAAATAAAGTTAACTGTTGACACAATATAGTAACGTGTGCTATTTAAATTAGCTGGATACATGGTTAAACCTCATTGGCTCTTACTAGTACATCTCCGTGTGTACTTCATCCACAGCAATCCCACCAATCGGCCCCAAATCGGCCCAGTTAGAGAGGAAATGTCCTAAACATATTCTTTGTAAATCTTTACAATCATTCACCTGAAAGAACCAAGCAGCCCTTGTTGCATGGTCAAAAGTTTCTTCAAAACTTGACATTTTCAGTGTGTAGTTTGGTAGCTTGAAGGTTGTTGTTGTTTCCCGAATTAACCTTTTGTGCGCTCCAAGATGTTGACCAAGAGACTGTACCAAACTACGGTCGTGCCCACTCAAATCTGCATGTTTCCTGTATATGTCACCACGGCAGTAAACACCTGCATTTCGTTCATGAAAGGAATACAAAAGCAGAGCACCAATAAACAGCCAGTGTCCAAGCCGTCAGGTTGGACAGAAAAATAACTGACTCTAAAAGCATTTTATTCTTATTACAGCCAAGCATACTCAGGCATATAGTGCACATTCAATCATGACATGCACAGTTTGTTTTTTCTTCACAGGCAGCCTCCCTGCCCATGTCTGTCATCATAGTGGGAGTGGGCCCTGCTGAGTTTGATGGTAAGTGTGTGTGTGTGTGTGTGTGTGTGTGTGTGCGTGTTGGTCCTGGCGAATACAATTTATATATATATATATATATATATATATATATATATATATATATATATATATATATATATATATACACACACATTTAAGAGATTTCATCACCTGTTTAGCCAAAACAATGGGGGAGCCATTTTCTCTGTTGGTTTGTTTGTTCTTCGCCCCTGTTGTCGACCACGCACGGGCGGACAATTTGTGCAGCAGCTCCGTTTGCAGTCACAGTTTCTGATGGGTCACAGATTTTGGTGTAACGCAAACAACAGAACATATTTCAACCTTGCTTGACATTTGCTATTACATGTTAACGGAAAAACAACAGTGTCTTACCTAGTAACATAACATTAGAAGCCATCTCTGTCTCCGGTGTTTTTTCATTACAAATCCCATGAAAAGACCAACAGTGAATGTATCTCCTAACACAGGCCAAGGACCACTAACCTGAAAGAGAGATGAGCAGAAGTTATTATATTCTGTTATGATGGTATTTGAAAAGTTGTTTACTTCCACTTTAAAAACAGGTAGGTGCCTGCCAGAGCTGTACTTTGGCGATTATATCTTGTGGAGAATCCATCACTCATACTGCTTTCAAGATGACAGCGTAATGTTACAGGTCTATAGACTTGATCTGCATGGGTCAATAATGCTGTTGCTTGTGAGGTGAATGACAAGAAATAATTCATCAGCAAGTGAAAACTAGTTAATACCTAATTTGCAGAGGGTTTCCTCTGCATCTTTAGACCTTCACTGTTCTTGTGTGGGCTACCTGTTGCTTTATTAGTGGCTTGTAGGTGGCATCAACAATATTAATCAGGTTGTAGTCTGATTCTCTGTGTGGGGGAGGGAAAAGCTGTATGCCCCCTTTACATTGATATATGAGAGGTATTCTCTTGTGAAATATTCAAAGACTGCAGATGTATTCTTCCCGCTGGCTCCATATGCTACTCTGCGTTGCTAGCCCTGTGCGCTTGATCCTTGCTCCTGCAGACGAGTTGGTAACTTTACCCAGGCGTCCCAGCTTACTTGAGGTAAATTAACCTGAAATGATAAGTCAATCAGCAGCGACAGCATCAACAGTTTGCTGACCCGGGAGACTCCAGGATCAGAACCCAGCGCTGAGGATTTCCCCGGCTGAATTCCAGTGGCTGCAGCGCCGAACTGAAAGTAGCGATTGTTAAAGATCCTTCTATACCAACCTTTACTATAGATGGATTCAGCGAAACCTCGCAGTTGCCATGGTGATGTGTCTGGCCCAAAGTTAACTTCCGGTCTAGCTGCGTTTGTTTACTATTATTGTTTAGCTAGGTTTTACCGGGCACCGACTACAAACGCAGTGAAAGTGAGACTGATGAGCAGACTGAAGTTGGGTTCGGGTTGTTGCGCTGTTGGGTGCAACCTGACCTCAGGAACAAACGCAATCTCCAAAATAAAGAAGAGGGGAGACGGCCGAGCATGGATTACCACTGTGCGAAGAGAGGCTTGGCAGCCAGGCAAGAGTTCAAGGATCCGTAGCAACCACTTCGTTTCAGGTAACAAACTCATGTTAAGTGATAGCTAGCTGCCAGTAAAAAAAAACTGCAATAGTTATAAATTACCTCACTAAATTGATTGTAGCCAACTAGCTAAACTGTAACGTTAGATCAATGCTACGTTGCCAGTGTTATAACGTTAGTTGATATGCTTTAGCTAGAATTTGATAGTATTGTGACACCCGTTTCCAATTACTTGACGGCTTTACATTACCCGAGTATTTTGTGTTGTGGTAACCTGAGAAATATTACCCAAAACATAAGAGCAACATTGTTTTTCCATCAATGTACGCTATACAAATAAATAACCTAAAGTTACAGTAATTTAATTGCACCAGTATGCTGCCCTCTAGACCCAGTTTGTGTCTCATGTGATTATGGTTTTTAAGCAATATCATAAAAAGAGTGTACTTTTTACACAGGAATGAACATGTCACCATATGTATGGATTATGCCAGGAATGTATGATGCTCAGCAATGTACAATATTATCAACACTAACTGTTTCTGTCACTTGTTTTATTTTAGGTGCACCATCAGCGGACCTATGTCACCCAGATTATGTTCCATCAATATTTGCACACAAAGAAGACATCCATGGTTCCCAGAAGTTGGAGATGTACCAGAGAAGACATGGTAGACAATCTCTAGTTGTGCCATGTTGACCATGAAGAGGGATGCTCTACTGTGGTGGGTACAGATGTGTCAATGGCAGACACGGACCAGCTACAAAATGAAAATACTGAATTGAAAAGAAAACTGGCTTTACTAGGGCCCTTTATTTTTTTTCAAATTCCCTGTTTTCGGATGTATTTTTAGACCTTTCAGATTTGCTTTTCTTTTCTAAGCAGTATTGTAGTAGGAGTAGTAGGAGCTCAGGGAACAGAAACAAAACCGGAGTAAAAGGCACAGATGGTACAGGCTGCCACGAAAGCCCGGACATCAGCTTTTGCAGATGGCCACCACAAGTGTCTTTTTAGCAACGTAAGGGTACGTTGCCTCCCTGGCTGGCAGGCGAAGCGTGAGGAATGGACCCACTGCAACACTTCAGACCGCACGGACACAGGAACATAGAGCCGACCAGATGGCCCATAAGCTGGTCCTGGGTCAGATTCTTGAGCCGTCTTAACCAGAGATTCGATCTCCCAACGAACTGCAGCCACAACGCAGGTAGAGGGCAGGATGGACTCTGGTTCACTGGACTCTTCAGAAACGGAGAACTGGCGGGACAAAGCATCGGATTTTACATTGCAAGAACCAGGACGGTAAGTAAGGGTAAAGTTAAACCTGCTGAAGAAGATAGACCATCTGGCTTGGCGGGAGTTGAGTCTCTTCGCAGACTGGATGAGGGCCAGGTTCTTGTGGTCGGTCCACACCACAAAAGGCTGCTCCGTCCCATCCAGCCAATGTCTCCATTCCTCCAGTGCAAGCTTGACGGCCAGCAACTCACGGTTTCCCATGTCGTAGTGTCTCTCTGCAGGCGACAACTTTTTGGAAAAAAAAAGCACAGGGGTGGTTTGTGGTCTGTGAGGGAGCGTTGAGACAGAACCACTCCAACACCAGAGTCTGAGGCATCCACTTCCACAACAAAAGGCAAAGTAGTATCTGGGTGAATGAGCACAGAGGAGGTGGAAAACAGATGTTTCAGGGTACTCATGGCTGTATCGGCCTCAGGTGACCACACAAACGGAACTTTAGGGGAAGTGAGTTTGGTGAGGGGAGCTACCACCCTACTAAAGCCCCGGACGAATCTCCTGTAGAAATTAGCAAAACCCAGGAAACGTTGCAGCTGTTTCAGTTACTGCCTTTATCTTTTCGGGGTCGGCCGACACCTGTCCTTTCTCTATGATGAACCCAAGGAAGGGGACTGACTCACTGTGGAACTCACACTTCTCAGCTTTAACAAAAAGTTTGTTTTCCAACAAACGACGGACGTGTGAGACATGTTCTTTGAGGGACTTAGAGAAAATTAGAATATCGTCTAGATAGACGAAAACGAAACTATTTAACACGTCTCTTAAAACATCATTAACCATAGCTTGGAATACTGCTGGTGCATTAGTGAGTCCAAAAGGCATTACCAGGTATTCGAAGTGTCCAAGTGGTGTATTGAAGGCGGTTTTCCACTCATCTCCATCCCAAATCCGGATGAGATGATAGGCATTGCGCAGGTCCAGTTTGGAGAAGACTGTAGCACCCTGGAGTGGTTCAAAAGCAGAATTGATTAGTGGTAAAGGGTATTTATTCTTCACCGTGATTTTGTTCAGTCCGCGAAAATCAATACAAGGGCGTAGCGTCTTATCCTTTTTGTCCACAAAGAAGAACCCAGCTCCCACCGGAGATGATGATGGGCGAATGATACCTGCAGCCAGGGACTCTCAGATATATTTTTCCATGGCCTCTCTCTCGGGTCTGGACAAGTTGTAGAGTCTGCTAGCAGGCAAGGGGGCTCCTGGAAACAGCTCAATAGCGCAGTCATAAGGTCTATGGGGAGGAAGGGATAATGCTTTCTCCTTATTAAATACCTCCGCTAGGTCCAGATATTCTTTGGGGACTGATGACAAGTTGGGTAGTTTCTCTGTTGCCATTGGGGTTGTCACATTGGGAGGGATAGCAGAACCGAGACGAGTAGAGTGACAACTGCTGATAGTTTTGTGTTGCCAATCTATGTGGGGATTATGTAAACTGAGCCATGGAAAACCGAGAATGAGAGGGGAAGAGGAAGCTGACCGTCTGACCGTCTACGGTCGTGACATTGATAGGAACTGGGAGTGATTCGAGCGGAATGTCAGCATGTTTAGCCAGATTAACGTCAATGAAGTTATCCTCAGGCCCCGAGTCAATAAGAGCAGATAACGGTAGCGACAGAGTGCCCAATTGGAGAGTTGCAGGGAGTGACATACGAGGGGATGTGGGTGTAATTACACGGCTGGGGCTCACTAGTGTACCCACTCTTACTAGCGAGCCACCTCTTTTGGGCGTACTGGACAGTTAGCGAGGAAGTGGGAGGTGTTACCGCAGTACAGGCACTCACCCGCCTGTCGACGCCGTAAACGTTCAGCCGGGGGAAGCTGAGCCCGGCCCAATTGCATGGGTTCCTCTTAGTCTCTCGTAGCGGAAACTGGTGCGACCGAGAGCTCCCCATGGGGGGGGGACAATGAACTGGGTCCGGGTGTCCTGGAAGTCCGAGTTGGGGCTGGTGAGAGTCCGCTCTTCTCCCGGATCCTGTTGTCAATCTTAATAGCCAAGGATACAAGACCGTACAAGTTACTGGGTTCATCGCGAAGAGCTAGCTTATCTTTTACCAAGGGATTTAAGCCATGTACAAAAACTCCCTGTAGTGCCTCATCATTCCATTTGGAATCCGCTGCATAAGTCCAAAAATCAATTGAGTACTCAGCCACACTCCGTGTACCCTGTCTGAGCTCCAACAATCTCTTGGAAGCAGTACAGACATGATCTGGGTGGTCAAAAACATTGCTCAAACGTTTGGAAAAATCAGAAAAGGTTAGTCCGGAGAGATTTTGATGAGTATACATAGCTTCGGCCCAAACTAGTGCCTTGTCCCTGAGCAACCCCAGTGCATAGTGTACCTTTGATGATTCTGAGGCAAAAGACAGTGGCTTCTGGTGAAAAATGAGTCCGCATTGAAACAGGAAACCTCGACACTTGGTCAAGTCCCCAGAGAACTGCTCTGGAGGAATCACAGGGGGTTCCCGGGTGAATGGCGCAGGAATCATGGCTGAAGAAGCAGACTGAGAGGGAGGAGGCGGAGCACTAGGCGCACTAGGGAGAGACAGAACAGCAAGTTGAGATGACAGCTGAGTGACTTGACTGCATAATTGTTGGTTTGTCTCCAGTAATTTGTGAATCAACTGGTCGTGTTGGCCTAACAGAGCTCCTTGATTTTTCACAGCTCAAAAAAATGCCGTCTTCGTCCGTGAATTCTCTGCAGGGTCCATGGCCAGTTCGTTCTGTTAGGGAGCTTGTCTGACCCAGAACGCAGAGAAATCACACCGACAACGTAAAGCAGTTTAAAAAGGTTTAATGAAGCAGAGTGTACTCAGAGAATCACTGCAGGTAGTGTCAGGGTTGTGAAACTCCTGGCTGGTCTGAGGCTGGTGGCGAGCCGACAGGGAAGAATCCAGGTATTTATGGGACACGAGGGGAACAGGCAGAGATGAGAACATGGAGGGTTTCCCAAGTTGGAGACGGAGGCTGGATGGTGAGGCTTGAAGCAAGCAGGCAAAGCAGAGGAGGCAGCTGGGCAGAGCGGTAACACAGGGTTAGTAGGAACTCAGGGAACAGATACAAAACCGGAGTAAAAGACAAAACGGAATATACTGGATTTAGACTGAGAGCCAAGTTACCACATGGGTTGTAGATAACAAACTGGCGCCGACAAGGTGATCAGCCTGGGTTTAAGTATTGCAGGAGTGAATCATGGAGATGAGCTGCAGCTGTGAAAACCGGCAATGCAGTGTTGGATCAGCCACGCCCCTTGACCTACTTCCCTCTGGACACTCCTCCAGCACTCCAGGTGGAAAAACACAGAACACACAGACAAACAGGGAAAACAAAACCACCCAACTCAGGGTGGAGAGAGAGCAACCCATAACAGTTTGTGCAGCGCTTTCAAATCTGGGGAAACCACTGGTACCAAAATAAAGCAGGACTGATTATTACGTTCGTTACTTCAACAAACTCTTAATGCTCTTAATCCGGTTTAGCTCACAATATATCCAAAGTAAGCTAAGTTACCATATGCAACACTTGAAATGCAACAATGCATCTGTTAAATCTTATTGTACATGAATGATTTACTGTCTGAGCAAAACATTCATTGCTACTATGTGACCTCCCGGTAATGCTAACTCAGTAATACAGTATAGATTCAGTAATCAACAACTAGCAATAAATAATTTATTAAGTGATGAATTTCAGAAAAAAACTACCCTGCCATGTTGGACTGATTCTAGATCTATATATCATAAACACATCCTGCACTAATTCATACAGCCTCTTTTTTCTCAATGTTAAACAGTTATCAAATGATTGTTATTACAATAGGTCTATCAGTTATATTGTATATTTGTTTCTGTATTTACTGTTTATTTCATATCAATGTTAAATATGTTTATGTATGTACCAACCACCAAGAGTGACTTGGCAATAAATAATTTTCTGATTCTGATTCTGCCCTAATGAGCTGCTTTTGAGACCTTTTCCATGTAGTTGTTGCACAACTGCAGTCTTCCCTCTACAAATTCATCCACAACTTTTGGCAGCATGTGTTTAAAGTAGAAGCTACGTAGCACAAGACTGGCTGTTTGTAGCCCAAGACAGTAGCTGCCAATGATCCAGGCGGAGTAGCGTTTGGAAAGTGTCTGACCTGCCTCGATTTCCCCGTAAATGACAGGTATTTGTAGGTTAGGATGCTTTTAACTTTTCCGGAATGAAAATAGTTGTAGGCATACAAGCTACAATATGCCTTGAACGCCTCCCTCGTATATACACACTCGCTCTCAACTAGATATTCAAATATCTGACCAACCTCCGGTAAATTAGATAGGTCCGCAGAGAAAAAAAGAAATTCTCATAATTTTCTCGAACCGGCCACGTAACGCTTCTTTTCCTAGAGTGTGGTCTAGACCTACTCTATCTGTAAAGCGTCTTGAGATAACTCCTGTTATGATTTGATACTATAAATAAAATTGAATTGAAGTGAATTCAATAATAAATAATGATTGATTGTTAATTGAGACGTAATTAACTTTTACACTGGAAGTGAATCAATTTAGCCAGACTGCTGTTGGTTTGTTATAATGAATTCCACTAATTATTAAGATTTTATAAAAAGTAAAAATCTAAAAAAAAGGATGGAACAATGAGCCACACTGAGGACTGATAGAAGATCTTCAGACTCTGCCACTTACATGCTGACATACACTGATAAAATGAGTATCAAAATTAATATAATAAAACACATAACATCTCTCATGGGATTAGGAGACCATTGTCTGAACTGTCTGTTGCTAACAGTTACTTGGCTTTGTGCATCCGGTCATGGTGTGTTGGCACATGAGATGTAGTTGCTTCGTGTCGGAGGAGGGGGATTATAACCTGCTGTATTAGGGTGGGCTGGTAGAAAGAATAGGTGGCACTGAGGTTAGAGAAGTACATTAGTGGCACAATGGGTGGCAGCTTCCAGGCCCTGGTCACATGGCACAAACATCTGGACTAATCACAGCTGGCCTGGAAACCCAAAGGCATAGGATTTGTTTCAACAAATGTGGGGAGATATATGTGGCCGTATTTTAACGATGTGCACGGCGTGAAGCACCTGGAGCAGCTGTGTTTAGGGCGTGTATGAATCCACTTTTGCTAGTTTAATGGCAGAAAAAAAGGTTGGTGTGCCAGAAGGGTTGTACTTAGTGTCTTCATTAATTCATAGGTGTGTTTTGGACGTAACATGCAATAAACTAATCAGTGTCATCTCCCATTTCCTTTAAGAGCCAGGCATGCTTGTACCTTGGCGCATTTCTATTATGATGGAGGATTTGCTAAGCAGGAAGGAAAGATGTTCAGGAGAAAAAACTGATCTGCTTGTGCGTGAAGTGAAAGCACGCGAGCATTGTAATATTTTTAGGGGTCCAAGCCCAAGGGGGCATGGGAACCTTGCAAACACGGTTCACATCTCCAACCCTATTGATTCCATTAAGGTTTTTATTATTATTTTTCTGCCCAGTTTTTTGTTAAAAGTCATACTGCAGCCTACACCGTACAAGTTACACAGGTGAAACTTTCAGGGGGGGTACAGACTGGGGCACACTACTCAGATTCCAAAAAGTACACATATCCACCACTAGGTGGTGCTATAGCAGAAAAATGTGTTTGACCCTATAACTCCCAAACCATATATCGCACATTCAAAAACCATATATCCTTGGATCTAGCTGAATATCCTGATATAGGCCACGTCCATTTTTTATGCGTGAAAAATCGCGATTTATCGAAAACCTACTTTGCCGAACTCCTCCTAGACCATGCGACCGATCTGCATCAAATTTGGGACATAGCATCTCTAGACCGACTCAACTGCAACACTGTCGTATCAAATTTGCAATTAGCCATCAATTTTCGTAAAACTGCCTATATTTGAGCTCTACATAGTTGATTTCTTGCATAAAAAAGTCTCAGAAGTGAATTTAGTAATGAAATAGCATACGAACATGTATAACATTTCTGGGATCTACGTGGCCTAGATTCAGAAGACCAGCTGGTCTCAGATCAGTGGCCTTTGTAAATTTTGGGGCATGACAAAGGTACAGACTAGAGCCAAATAAGGTACAGCCACCGAGTTGACGTCAACTATGAGCTTTGTTGAGATTCGCCCGTTTTCAGCAGCAGTTTCAAATTGTGAGATTTGCATAGGAAAGGGATGTCAATGGGACTTTGAAGGTACTATGTATGCCTATTTTACCCACCGAACTGTCGTAATTCAACTATGACAAGGTGAACTCAGTTTTGCATTCTATCACCCCTTTAATGAGAGATTTGCAACGGCAATGTACCGCAGACCTTGCGGCTCACAGCAAGAATGCACCTGAACACACCTCCCTGTAAGACCAGCACGCCCATGGGCCACAGATGGGCGCATCTGCATTTGCTATTTAAACATGGGCACTGGACGGGAAATTAACAACTGCATCGGTCATAAAAAAGTAAGGCTCTCACGCATTCTGTATTCATTTTCAAATATTTATTCTCCTGTAGATCAACTTTTCTCATTTAATCTTATCTCTTCACTCTTTTGCGTCTCCTCTTTAAAGGAGAATTCCGGCCAATTTCAACACGTAGCTTTGTTGTTTGTAAATTTGGAGTGCTGTCAGTAGCGAGAAAAACGAAAACAATTGGTGTTGCCTACACTGTGTTAAGGCCTTTTTACAGTCGCCACAGCCGACCTGTCGAGCGCCAATGTGACGTCAAAATGACGTAGATCTCACTGGCGCGCCAGAATTTTGACTGTATTTTTTTCAGCGATGCGTGACAAAGCGGAAACAGGAGGCATGGACGAGTTTGAGGGTAACCGGATGCTAGGACTCTCAGAGTGACTGCATGTCTCTCTTGTAAACTTATTGGGTTAAGATGAGTTATTTTATGGCGAATGAAAGGCTTGATCCGACAAAGTAAGTAATCGAATCAAATCGAAACATTGACGTCAATGCTGCTGCCAGTTCTGCCGTTGTTTACCTTTTTCTTCTTCTTCTAGTCCATAGAAATAGCAAAGTTGGTAGCCTTTCCTCAACACCGGAACTAAACGGAGCTGAATTAGCAGAACTTTTATGCATTTCTTTCACATCTACTGCAGTCCAGCCCGGTCTCATGGCAGTTCGTGAATGGTCACATTATTGAATCCATTGAGTTGTGGACAGGACACGATAATGTCGTTTTTTTTGTGTGGTGATTATGAATTTTAAAGCAATGTATTTCAATGGGAAGCATATTTTGTGATCACCGAATGATGACGGTAGCGAGTAATATTGATAAGGCCAAAGTCCACGCAGGGAGGTTGGTCGAGGTGGTGGATACGTCAAACAACACAGGACTTTCACCCCGGAGACCAGAGATCGCGTCCCGCGTGTTGCAGTTCCTTTCCTCGTTCTTCTTTTCCTAACCACAACCTTCCCGTTATTGTGGCATTTCATTTCCCCGTTGTTGTGTGGCCTTGCACCCGGGGATCGCGTCCCGCGAGTGGCAGCCCATCCCGTTGTTGTGGCCGGCGTGTGGCGTTTCATTTCTACGTTGTTGTGTGCCCCTGCACCTGGGGATGCGCCCGGGGATCGCGTCCCACATGTGGCGGTCCGTCCTGTTGTTGTGGCCAGCGTGTGGCGCCTCATTTCCCTGTTGTTGCGTCCCGCAGAGCAGGTTCGAAAATCGTGACCTGTACATGTTAAAAATTTGTGACGTGTACACGAAATAAACATCAAAATCGTGACCTGTAAACGAATCAATAAATCAAAATAACATGACTATTTCACGACCTGGCGTGAGACCGGGTTCTGCAGTCAGATTCACTATGTTCACTCAGAAGGAATCACTTCATATGGGTAGGCACTTGTAATGACATTTCCAACATGTTAAGAGGCTAAAAGCACGTTTAAAACTCGCCCGGTTTCATCCTCCTGGGTGCAAACTGTAGCAGGAGGATAACACGGTGTAGGCAACACCGAGTGTTTTCGTTTTTCTCGCTACGGACAGCACTCCAAATTGATATCGACCGGAATTCTCCTTTAAATGTACACATGGCACTTCTTCTATGTAAATAATACATTAATTAATTTTAATTAATTTAATAAACCCCTGGATTATAATAGCGCAGATGTGTTTTAGCAAGAATTACGCTCATGTACAAAACTTTTTGCACATTCAAAATATAACTCATCCCATCTGTGTTCTCTGAGGTTTTAAGAGTTGTAATATTTTGAGAAAAAAGAAACAATATTATCCGAATAAAGTCACAATATTTATATATATACGACAGCGTGATCTGCTTCAGAGCTCTGAACGAAGACGGGGTGGGCGACTTTGGAGGCGGGCTTTAGGCTTCCCACGTAAGAAACAGTACTGGTATTTTCTGTGCTATTTTTTTTTTTCCATTGGCTGAACACACTTTTGATTGGGTGGGTGAGACGCACGTTTGGGGGCCCCGGTGTCTTTGCACCTTACAGCCCAGCCGTCACCATATTCTGCTGAAGTGCACACACACACACACACACACACACACACACACACAATGCCATCATCTGGAAGGAGGATTTTCTGTTTTCTGTTTTTTGTTTTGGTCTCTCTTCGTGCTGTTTGCTCGATTGCATTGCCAAGGCTGGACTAGTGTATACTATAAGAGAGGACACAGTAAGCTATGGATGAGGGGGGGGGAGAGTTGGCTGCTGCTACCTAACAGTCCCTGTTGTGTTTGTTGTTTGTCTGCAGCAATGGAGGAGCTGGATGGAGACGAGGTCCGAGTGTCCTCCAGGGGACGCTTTGCTGAGAGAGACATCGTCCAGGTAAAGTATACTCTTTAACACAGCCATGTAACCCTCATGAGTCACAGCTGTGATGTTGAGATCTGCATAGACATCGATACAGTAGATATGTCCTAAACCAGCCCAATGCAACTCAACATGCAGCCAGGTTAGAAACTAGACTGCAGAGAAAGCTGGAGAAGCTCTTATGAATTCAGATCTGATCCGATTCTTGGCATATTCTTTATGTAAGACAAAAAGACACATTATGTGTAAAGCAAAAGTTTGTTTCAGTTATTTGTCATAAATGACGTTAAATTGTATGATTCGTTTTGATCAAAAGGTAAAAAAGAATCATACCATGCACAAATTTCAGAAGTATAAAAGCAGAATTCAGTTGCCATATCGAACAGATTTTCAACTGCATACCAAAACCCTTTCCCAATGAGCAGATGTAGGCAGATGTGTTTGTTGTCATGGCTACTCTTCCTGTTCTCGTACAGTTCGTCCCGTTCCGGGACTACATGGACCGCTCGGGGAACCAGGTCCTGAGCATGGCCCGCCTGGCTAAGGACGTCCTGGCAGAGATCCCTGACCAGCTGCTGTCCTTCATGAAGAGCCATGGGATCCAACCCCGCCCCCCTGCCCGCCACCTCACACTCCCCCGCAATGTCCTCCACTCTTGCCCCCTCCCAGAAACACAGCATGCATGCCTGAGAGAGAGAGAGAGAGAGTGTGTGTGTGTGTGTGTGTGTGTGTGTGTGTGTGTGTGTTTGTGTGTGTGTGTTTACATCACATCAGGCGGGGATTGGCGGAGGGTTGTGCAGCGGTGTGGGTGTGTCTCTTAGATGGCCCACTGTGTTGGGTCGGATGGCCGGAGGATTACATGATTTGACCACTGCATCCGCAGCGTGACATCAGGTTGTGTTTCTCCAAAAGTTGATTCTCTTTCAACTTTCACCTCTGTTTCATTTTTGTCAGCATCCCCTGTGTCCCCCACCACCGCAGCTTAAACGCACCACACACATTTAAATGATTTGGAGCTTCAACGACTGATTTGGTGTGAATGCAGCCTTAAGGCTGTTTTATGCTTCTGTGTTAACTCCACACCGTACCTACGCCGTCGCTCCTACGCCTCCTTGCTTAGATTTTGTAAAAAGTATCGAGAAATAGACACAGTTAAATCCATTGACCTAGTTACTGTAACCACAAAATAAGTCTGAGGTTATCTGTGAGGTGTCTGCCAGCCAGTTTATGTTATGTTAGCAAGCAAACTTAAGGACAACTGCCCACAAAGTACTGCTTGTTAGTGAAGTGCTAATTTCAAAACTTTACTGACATATAGACATTTTACAAACAGATATTATTTGCAAAGCTTATGTCAGTGAACTAGCATGTTGCTACTCCCCACAGTATGCTGCTTGAAACACCGACTAGCAACACACAGGACGAGTTGACCAATCACAGTCCTTGCGGTCTGCGTTGCCTCGACGCAAAGTTACAGATTTTTGGAGGTGCACGTCGAGCTACGGTGGAGGGCTCAGAGGGGGGTTCGTGGCGACGCAGAGGGGTCTGTGGGGCTATGTCGTCTATTCGATGCAGAAGCATAAATCAGCTTTAACACAACAACTGCCATTACCCACACACTGCATTTAAATGAAAGGCTTCAAATCAGTGGTGGAATGTAATAAAGTACATTTACTCAAGTACTGTACTTAAGTACAAATGTTGAGGTACTTGTACTTTACTTGAGTCTTTTCTTTTTATGCCACTTTCTACTTCTACTCCGCTACATTTCAGAGAGAAATATTGTACTTTTTACTCCACTACATTCATCTGACAGCTTTAGTTAGGACCCGAGCGCCGACAGCGGCGAAGGCCCTATTGAAACTGAAGGAATTATTATTGTTTCTTTCTATTATTTTCCCGTCAAATGAATTGGCTTTTTGAGGGGCTTAATATATTCAAAAACTCACCAAATTTGGCGGTCGCATCAAGCCATGCCCCTTTTCACAGCTAATGAACCGTATGACGTAGAGTCTTGTGTGAGGTACCGTTGAACTCGGCCTGGGAGTTCCCTTTTCATTGGTGACATTTTGCGGCGTCTCAGTGTCGCGCAAATGCACGGTCGCAAGGAGCGGAGTGCGCCTGTAACCCCGACGCGCGCCAAGGCGCGAGGGCCCGTCCATCGCTGCTCGCAGCTTTAATTAGGGCCCGAGCGCCGACAGCGGCGAAGGCCCTATTGAAACTGAAGGAATTATTATTGTTTCTTTTCCCGTCAAATGAATTGGCTTTTTGAGGGGCTTAACTTATTCAAAAACTCACCAAATTTGGCGGCCGCATCAAGTCTGGTGAAAATGTACGTATTTTAAGGGTTTAGGGAATAGGCGCACAAAAATGGCTCGCTAGCGCGCCCTAGAAAGTTAAGGAAATTGAGCCCCTGCAGTGCGTTTAACGTAGACTCACGAAACTTGGTACACATATGTAACATGTCAAGATGTACAAAAAACACATTAGAGCCATACCCTAAACCCAACAGGAAGTCCGCCATTTTGAAGTAAATGTTCGAAATTAGTGCAATTTTGGCCATTTCCACATGTCGTACTTTAACGAACTCCTCCTAGAGATTTCATCCGATCAACTTCAAACTCGGTCCGTGCCATCTTAAGATGTTAAAGATGAAAAGTTGTTAAAAGAAAAAGTTTTCGTCATAGGGCGTGGCCGTGGCGGGGCGGCCATTTTGTGTGTTTTGCGCCAAAACAGGAAGTGGGTGCAACTCGAGTGTACGTTGTCCGATTACCTCGAAACTTTTCAGGATTCATAAGAGTCCAACCCTGAGGACAAATGACGGCGGATATTTACTTAAAGTCATAGCGCCTTCTAGTGGCAACAGGAAGTAGGCCTAAAAGTCAAGGTGCTATACTTTAACGAACTCCTCCTAGAGATTTCATCCGATGGACTTCAAACTTGGTCTGTAACATCCCAACACCTTAACGATGAAAAGTTATTAAAAGAAAAACTTTTCGTCAGACGGTGTGGGCGTGGCGTGGTGGCCATTTTGAGTGTTTAGCGATGAACCTAGAAGTTGTTGTTGAGTGTACGTTGTCGTATCTGCCCGAAATTTCTCACGATAGACAAGGGTCCAGGCCTGAGGACACCTACAGGCCAAAATTGACTTTTGGTCATAGCGCCCCCCGCTGGCAAGAGGAAATGCGCCTTATATGACAAACATCATCCGATTTGCATGAAACTCAGAATGTGTGGTCTACGTGTGATACTGAGCCGCCCCCTATAATATGGCCACGCCCACTTACTCAGCCACGCGCCCTTTTAAAACATTTGAACCGTTTAAGGTAGGGTCTTGTGTGAGGGGTCATTGAACTCAGCAGAGACTTTGTTTTTAATTGGTGATGGTTTGACCCGCCCCGTATGCGTAAGCCCCGCCCCCTTTCATAAAATTTGAACTTTTTAAGGTATACCCTTGTGTGAGGTATCATTGAACTCAGCATAGACTTCTTTTTAAACTTAGCACCAACTTCCCTTTTAATTGGTGATGGTTTGACCCGCCTCCTAAGCTTTAGCCACGCCCCCTTTCATAACATTTGAACCGTTTAAGGTATACCCTTGTGTGAGGTGTCAGTGAACTCAGCACAGACTTCCTTCTTCATCAGTGATGGTTTGACCCGCCCCCTAAGCTTAAGCCATGCCCCCTTTCATAACATTTGAACCATTTAAGGTTGACCCTTGTGTGAGGTATCAACGAACTCAGCAGAGAGTTCCTTGTTCATTGGTGATGGTTTGGCCCACCCCCTATGGTTAAGCCACGCCCCCTTTCATAACTTTTGACCCGTTTAAGGTTGAGTCTTATGTGAGGTATCATTGAACTCAGCACAGATTTCCTTTTTAATTGGTGATGGTTTGCCACACCCCTTTTCACAGCTAATGAACCATATGACGTAGAGTCTTGTGTGAGCTATCGTTGAACTTGGCAGGGAGTTCTCTTTTCATTGGTGACGATTCGCGGCGTCTGAGTGCAAGCAAATGCGCGGTCGCAAGGAGCGGCGTCCGCCGGTAACCCCGATGCGCGCAGAGGCGCGAGGGCCCGTCCATCGCTTCTCTGCAGCTTTAATTACTAGTTACTTTGCCAATTAAGATTTTTGCACACAAAATGGCCTACAAGTCCAGCTGAAATGATTAAACCATTAAACACACAACTGTTTGGATCCTTTACACTTTCTAAAATGTTTTAATACTTTAACTACATTTTCCTGATGATACACACTTTTACTGAAGTTACATTTTCAATGCAGGACTTTTACAGTGTGGTATTCCAACACGTCAATGAAGGACTAAAGCCACTACAGCACCTCTCCTGCAGAGCTCCAGTCTACAGCACTTCCTGTGACACACTTCCTGCTCACAGTGACAAGAGTACCCGTTGTAATAAAGTAATACATCCTGACTGATTTCTAACAGTTGTAATCAAAGACAGTACTGAGGCTGATGTTCTTTTCCTAGTTTTTTCTTCTTCTCTCAGGGCATTTTAAAGGCTCAGCGGTAACACAGGGGATATCTGAAAATAGAGAAGCAGAAATAAAATCATGTCCTGGTTTTGAAAGCCAGTACACACCAGTAAACATGGAAACACGGCAAGTCTAAATTAATCCCACTTGGACACGAAGGAAGGCGCTTGCAAGCCCCTGAAAGCTGGAAATATGTAATATGTATATATGTCCATGAAATTGGCTCGGTACGGAGAACAGAGTGAAATATCCTCCACTTTCTCCAGCCACTGCACACTTTAATAGTATGGGGAGGTACAGACTAAAAGCTCTGCCCTCCCACCCACCCCCCTCTCAGCTGGGGCTGTCATTTGGGATGAATCCTTTATGAGGCCTCTGGTTGTCAGGCTGTCTGGAGCATGTTCCTGTTTAAAATGAAAATAGTTGGTCAGGGCTCATTCCACGGGCCAGAATACTTAATATGAAGCAAAAAAATGAGTGAGGAGTAGAGTGAGCTTTCGTCTGTAGTGCTGTGTCAGAGCCACTCAGACTGACTACTTTTGGAAATGTATACACAGTTTTCCCTCATCAGTTCTGCTGCATATCTCATTAGTTCCTGACAAACTGACTCCTGACTCTTTTTCATACATATCCTTTGTTGTGATTTTATTTGTTATGCCTTAGTAATACCGTTTGGTATTTATGGAATGGACCACCGGAGGAAAATAGGGGAGGGTCATGTATTTTTATTATTTGTTGAGGGGCTGACAATGGGAGCAGCAGGACGTAAAAAACGAAAATTACTGTTGCACTATGTCTGGATACCTTGCCGTGTCAAGGTTGCAATAAAGGTTTCCTAAATGCCATGTATATACATTTGATGTCATCTTACTAATTGATTGCGGGTTTTGTGTAGATTTGGACTTTTATACGTTTATTCCACTTTGTTTAAACGGCGAAGCACATACACGTACATGTAGCAAAATTCATTCTCTGCATTTAACCCATCCCTCAAGGGAGCAGTGGGCAGCAAATGACAGCACCCAGGGACCAACTCCAGATCTGAGCCAGTGCCTTGATCAAGGGCACTGCCTGGAGAACCTAGTACATGTTTTTGATGGTGGGGGAAACCAGAGCACCTGGAGGAAACCCACGCAAACATGGGGAGAACATGCAAACGCCACACAGAAAGGCCCTGGAACAACCTGGATTCGAACACAGAATCTTCTTGCTGTGAGGCCACAGTGCTAACCATTGGGCCACCATGCTGTTCTTTTTTTCTTTTTCTTTTTTTTCTTTTTAAACAGCGGAGAGGCCTCGTTCACCTGTTTGGAGCTGGCTGGTGAATGTGACGCTCGTATAGGCCTTGCTGGATACACCGTGACTCTATTTGTGGATCTTCTGATCGCTGTGGATTACTTTTTTTTCGTGTCATTGGATTACTGCAAAATACGGATCTTTTTTCTTAACATTTTATGATTGTCCTTGATTTCTGCGTTTGGGGAGGCATTTCAACAGACTGTAGGTCGAACACTGATAGTTCACTACATTACATTTTAGTTGAATTTAAGTGTCGGGGCATTCTGTAACCGTCTGTCTTTTTTGTTCCAAGACAGCCATGCCGCGATTGGATTTCATAAGGGCGAATTGTTAAATTGTTACAATGTAATTTAAAAAGGCAGAATTGTTAAATTGTTACAATGTAATTTAAAATCTGCTTTAAAAATAAACATATATGTTTTGAATATAATGTTCAACTTCGGCAGCTTTACCTATGTGCTAAAACATACAATGACTGAGGAAGCCTAGTGACGAGTCCATACTAGTGTTCAATTTATTTCCCAGTGTCCTATGCTAAATGGTCTCAATGTTTTATTGTTTTATTTCATGTGAATACTAGTTTACCAGAGGACTAACTTAGTATTTGAAGTAATGCAGTAATGCAGGAAGTGTGCATTTAGTTTCCATGCTTATTGTGTTTCCACAACTATGTTAGTGAGTAAATCTACTGAAATGGCCACCACACCATAACAGAGGAGTGTGATGTGTAAGATGAGAAAGCAGAGGTTAACTTATGTATATCATAGCTGTAAAAAGGGCATCTGCACATCTCTGCCAAGCGCAAACTAGCATATAGGGCATCAATAAATTGTGGGTGAGGGTCATGCCTTTTTTTCAAATCATTTTGGAGGGTCATAGAAAAATAATTACTGGCGAGGGGAGGGTCAAGTCTATATTTTCTGTCATAATCCTACAAGTATGTAAAAAATTATTTTTATATGACAAAATAGTAAATGTTATTTATAATTTTGCATGCTTTTTTGGCTGATATGCTGCCAATGATGTTAAACTATGTATCTTAATTCATATCTGAAAATGACTTCAAACATACCTCCATGTGTTGACTGGTTTACTGTGCAGGAGTGTTCTTTCTATTTCTACTGTTAATATGTACAGTATACTTTAAGGAACTGCCAATGTATTAATCCAAATATGGAAGATCCATGAATAGTAGGTTAGCTTTGTATCACATAGGGTTTAAAACGTGCATGCATGTGTTTTAACAAGTGTACCAACCCAAAGCCAGAAACTGTGTAGGATATTTGAAGTGTATGTATGAAGCATGTTGAGCTTTCTTTACAGTGTGTACAGTGTTAGTTCATCACACTGACAGACAATAAACTTCTCCCAGTCCAGTGTGTTCCCCACAACAGGTAAATAAATCCAAAGGGTCTTCCTTACATTTTGTTCCTCTCTGGTACTCTAAATATGTCTACTATTTTTCTCTCATATGTGTTGGTTAGATATAGATTTGTTAATGTTTTCTAGCTTTTGCTTAGAAACCAAATAAAGATATTGTTTAAGGCTCACATGTAGTCCGTTGTCCAGCAGTGTAGTCCATTACTATTTGACAGTAATTACTGGATTATGTTCAGGACACAATGTATAAAAGGTGCAGCTTCGTGTATTTTTTCTTTTTTGCTAAAGGGAGAGCAGTGTGAGAAGGACCTCTTATTTTTTACCCCAATGTCACCCCAATTTCACATTTTAGTTTAAACCTTGTGGGATAAATGTAAAAAAAAAGGATAAATAATTGCAATTCTTTGGGTTATGCAGTGGTTGTTAAAGGTACTATTTGCCATATGCAGAGGAAAACAATGCTGTCTGTGTTTCAGAGTTTTATTTTGTCTTTATGTTTGACTTTAGCCTGCATCACACCAGAAAGTAAAAAAACGTTATAATAATGTTGACATAAAGATAAACTAGATATTGTAGATAGACTGAACTGTAGATAAACGATTTTCAACTTTAGAATTCCAGTAGAAAGAAATTGAAAGATTGTGTTTATCCAACTGAAGAACTGAAATGTGATCAAGTTACCGGGGATTTCCACTAGATGCGTAACGGCTGCGGACCGGCTCCGCTGCGTGTCTGCTACAGTACGTGCTCCGCCGTCCGTCAATACCCACCAGGTCCGGATTTGTTGCGGAACGGCTGAAGCCCTGACTGACAGCTGTAGTCACGAGGACCCACAAGTTCTCGCGAATTCAGGTAGAATAGAACCACAAAACCAACAACAGTTTGTTTCCATCCAGAGGAGTAGAGGGGAAACGACTCTGTGCTGTGTTTTCAAGGTGTAGTGCAGGGAAATATGATCCGCCGTGAGCACGGTGTATTTTATTTTGAAAATGAACCAGATATTTATTTTGTTTCTGTGCTCGACTTCCTGTCCCGCTCTATCTGCCATGTGCTGAATTGCTGCGGAGCTCTCCGTCGTCCGTCAAAAATAGAAGCTCTGCGTATCTGCTCCGGAGGGCTGCGGACTGACGGAACTGGGACGGAGTAGGGACGCAGACGTTCCGCAGTCTGCGGAAATGCACACATTGACTTTAATGGAAACCTAATGACTCCGTTGACGTTCCGGAGACGTTCCGCATCCAGTGGAAATTGCCGGTTACTTAGACAAAAAAATTCAAGTACAGCTGAATTGTGATTAAGTTATGTATACTAAAATTCAAGTAAGAATGAATTGTGATCAAGTTACTTTAACAAAAAAATTTAACTGCAACTAAATTATAATCAAGTTATATGAACTATATAAACAAGTTTACGTGACTAGAAAAGTTTAATTGTTTGTATTAATTATACCATTATTATATATATATTATACAGTCATTTAGACTATACTTAACATTACAGTACAGTAGAAAAATACATATTGACTATTAGCCTGTATAACCTACTACAAAACACTTTGTAATGTTATATTTCTGAGTGTGGCAAAGTCATTTTACCAGTTATTTATTTTAATGTAATTTTTGAATGCATTGTCTAAACCCTGAGGGTGCCATGCTCTTTAAATATTGGTTTCATTATGGAGGAGAGAATTCAATGGTTTTATATTACTACACTGCCACTTAGTGGAAATACAATGAATAAACACTGAGCTGGATTAGGGATGTTGATTTCTTCAATGTTAAAGCATTATTAGTAGAATGGATCATTCAGATATATGGATGCCTCTTGGATGGATTCACTGCTACTAAATCCACTCCACACAACTGAGATCAGGTTGCATTGCAAAGAGCGTGTGGTGGAACTTCCAGAAACACCATGTCGTGGTGAGATGAGACGAGGGGAAACATGGGCTTGGTGCTGGGTCACAGGTCAGGGGACACACTCCATCAGTACCCTGCCCTGGGTCTATCTCTACACTGTAAATTCCAATAGCTGTCATAACTTGCATTAATGAGTTAGCTGTAGTTGGCTATCAATAATATGTGCTTCTTAATTGGTTTTACAAAGTAACGGTTAATTGCATGGTGAAAAAAGCTATTTATTTATTGTTTTGAGTGAATATAACTTTGTTTGAAGTTATCTTAACTTGCTTAGAAAGACTATTTGGAACTCATCCAATCAGCAATCAGGGCTGGGTGTGAGCATGCGCAGTAGAAGCCACCACCGTTCAGCCTCCTGCTCAGGATTGTTAGCGGTGCCAATCGGACTGAGCCAACACATTTTCTGGAATTTGCCGACACATTTGCTAGAGATTTCATCGCTTGTGGAACAATAAGGTAAGTCTTCAAGCAAGTTAGGTTAATATTTGTGTGTGAATTTGTGTTTCTGTCTGCTGCCTCAACATAATCTATCATATGTTAACTAGCTAGCTAAACATTAACAAGCTAACAGGCAGAGCACATGTTCGGGCATGTTTTGGGCGGCTTTCCACCACCATACCGGGATTCACCTGAAAATCCATTTTAACTTAAAGTGAAAACGCTCACATTTTAAATGTAGCTAGAGTAACTTTTAGTTTTCCCCGAGTTGACACAGTGGCTGTACTGTATTTTGGTCGAATGTAGGGTATTAACCCGGTCTCACGGCAGTTCGTGTAAATGTCCACGTTATTCTTAATCTATTGATACGTGTTCACGGGACGTTTTTTACGTGGAAATGTCACGTTATTTTCTCGGGGAAAGGACGCCGAGAGGCGGCCGAAAAGGACGCTCCATAAGCCGGGAGGCTGGGGACGCACCACAGTAACACGCGGGACAAAACGCCAAAACTGCTCGCCCCGGGTGAAAGTCCTGTGTTGTTTGACCCATCCACCACCCCGACCAACCTCCCTACGCGGATTTTTGGCTTTTTATATCACTCCCTATTATTTTTGTGCTGTGGCCAAAAAAATACGCTTCCCATTGAAATTCATTACAATTAGGAAAACATAAGTTACTTTAGCTACTGCTAGTTTCTGTTTTAATCGTTTGCAAAGCCAAAAACGTGGAGAATACATGATGACAAAAGTTTTTTTTTTTGTTTGTTTTTTTGCAATTCGCTACATATTAAGAAGGACCCTGTCACGCATGTTAAATAAAAACAAGAGAAACATAAAAAATTAAAATGTATATCGATGTGTTTCTTCCATCCCGCCCCTATGAGCAAGCACCTTTCATTCAAAGTCAAGTTAACACATCCAAATTCCAAATCACATCACTTTAAGTGGAATTTTCTTTTAACTAAGACATTATTTGTCCTTTACATAAGTGCTTGTGGCAACTGCCTTGAGGGCTCTTCACAGCTGCTTTGTCAGTGGGCCTCAGTACACTGGAGGTGAGATAAATTATACAATATTTTGGATGATATTATATATAGATATACACACACACACACACACACACACACACTTACAACTTACACCTAAAATTTTAATTTTAAATTATTTAAAAAAATTTCTTGCAGATGCAGTGGACCTGTAAGCAGTGTAATTTTTCTACAGAAAAAAAGAGGACAGTTGTTAAAACACTATCGCCTAAAACATGGAGGCTTTACTCGGCAACAGCCAATACCATGTCTTCATAACGATTGCTTGTGCACTTTCAAATCTTTTAATGCGCTCAAAGTGCATTTATCGGTTTGGCACTGTCAATCAGACATTGGACAAGCAAGTAAACCCACAGTTCTATTTCACTGCCAATTATGTGAATACACAGAGCCCTGCCCTGAAGAAGAGTTTTTCACACACTTGCGCAGCCATTTAAAACTTAAGCAAAAAGTTCTGTGTCCATACGACGGCTGTGATTTTCAGAGCAATGTGTATTCAACATTTAATGCACACAAAAGTAGGGTACACAGAGGGAGTTCTACAACACATTTTAAAACCGGAATTGTATCAAACATTGAACATCAAGATCAGTTGACTGAAGTGGAGAATGATATTTCCTCACAGGATGACACTGAGTGTGAATTTGAAGCGTCTGTAGGTGACATACAGGACTTGGAAAGTCAGCTGGAACGTAACCTTGCCGCTTTGTTTTTGAAAATGCAAACAATCCTGCATATATCAGAAAGTGCTACACAATGTTGAACGAGAGTATGTGAAAATCCAAAAAACAATTACAAATTATATTCCTGCTTTTTGAAATATTTTTGCTTTTTGAAATGTATTTGTATTAATCCAAAAGACAGCTAAAACTATACTTCTGCTTTTGAAATATATCAGCTCAAGAACAGTGGAGACTGTGCTTCTGCTTTTAACATGAGTTAACCCAAAAACAGCTAAAATATATTTGTTAAAATATATCTTTTGAGACTATAATACTGCCTTTGATTTTGGTTTATGAGTGCTAATGTGCCTTTAGAAATATAATCGTGCTAAGTTTTTGTGTTACTGATATTACTATAAACATGCTTAGAGAAATTTTAGTGTGAGTTGCGGTGTGAAGCTGCCCATTTGACCCTGCAGTCGGAAAGAGGAAGTGTCTGCAAGAGGCTTCAGATGCATAAGTTGCTTTGTGTAACTGTCTGTCTGAACCTGCACAGCTGGAAAGAGGAAGTGCTGTTGGGGCCCTGTGTACAGGGGTAGGCTCTGGGTGCACATAAGAGGTGAAAAGGTTACTGCTCTGACCTATTGATCAATGCAGTCGAACTGAGCCGTTAGATTCTATGTTAGATAGCAAAATGCATATGTATAAAGGAAATATCGTCATATGAGATGGTTTTTACGTATATCCAACCTGATGCTTGCTTTAAGACTGTATTACCATGTAAGGTGAAACAAATGCGATAAAACACACCTTGCTGTGATGGGGGGTTGAACCCCAAGAAATGTACATATAAAATTGGGTGCTTTGCTGGAAAGCACCCCGGGCTCTCTCTCTCGCTCTCGCTCTCTCCCTTGGGCTCGTTTTCGTGTCTTAGAGCATTTTTTGAGTGATTGAACTCTGTTCATTTTTCCATTTATCTTGTTTGCTTTTGCTTTTAAAAAACCCAAAAAACCTTGTGAGTCTTTTTTGCTTTTTTAGAAGACTTTCTTTCCTTTTTTCCTTTTTTCTTCTTTTTGCCACTTGCCTGCGTGAGCGGGGACCCCCCGAAAAGAAGAAGTGGTGGCCTCCTCTTTAACTGTGCGGTTTGCAGCAACCCCGGGGACCGACCTGACAAGCAGACCTTTGATTCTCCAGCTGAGAGGAAACCTCTGTGACCACGGCAGAGACAGCTCTCCGAGTGTGAGTAATCAATTGTAATTGTGTGGTTATAAAGATCTTCTGTGTGCTGTGTATTTCACATACATCTAGGTTGTCAATCAAAAGCCTCTTGTCTCGTCATCGGGTTTCCACTGTAGCGAGAACCCGCAAGTGCGGGGGTGTGTGTGTCTCTTTAAAAATAATCTAAGAACCATAGGGAAGTATCTCAATTAATTCATCTGAACCTATTAATAGTTATAATACAATATTTATAATATTTGAACCTCTAATATTTTGATACCTACAGTATTAAATATAGGGAAGTATCCGAAACAACTCCTCTAATATAGGTTTAACCATCCGCCCCGCTGACAGTATCTGTAACGGCTGTACGGCAAAAGAGGGCTTAGAGTGCGGGGGTTGTCGGGGGGAAGAAGGGGGGTTGGCTTTAAAAGAAAAAGCGATACTATGCCTCGATAACTGTCACATCGTTCCACAACAAGAAGTTATTCAGCAGATCAATCAGATCCACTTACTTTCACAGCCATTACTTCAAAGTAAAGTCCAGGAGATTATCAGTCAGCATTGTGGTGATGTGGATAATTCCATTGTGAGTGACGTTGTAAATGCAGTTTAACAAACTAATGTCCTGCTGAAATTCACCTCTACAGGAGGATCCTTATCAAAAGCTAGCAGGAGAGCATCTTATATACAGCAAGAATTTCCTCTTGTTATGCCAGTTGAGTTTTGTCCTGACAGAGATAGTTCTGTTGTATATGTCCCCACACTGAAAATGTTGCAGGCTTTGTTAAGAAATAAGGATATTTTGGATAAGGTGCTGCATGTAGAATGTGGTGCTTCACCAGAAGGATACCAGTCATTCAGAGATGGCTCTCATTTTAAAGAAAATGTTCTTTTGAATGTGGAAGAATTTAGGATTGCTCTTGGGCTATATATAGATGATTTTGAGGTTGCTAATCCACTGGGAACATCCAAGAAAAAACACAAACTATGTGCAGTATATTGGGTACTTGCTAATCTTGACTCCAAATATCGGTCAGCTCTTCACTCTATACAACTTGCACTTTTATGTAAGGTCAAGACTGTGAAGGAACATGGCTATGCAGAAGTTCTTCGTCCTCTCATTCAGGATCTTGTTACGCTTGAGGAACACGGTGTGTATGTTGAACAGCTAGCAGAAAGTGTTAAAGGAACTGTATTGTATGTAGCAGCAGACAACTTGGGGGCTCACGCTTTGGCAGGATTCCAAGAGAGTTTTGCAGCACATCTCTTTTGTCTGTTTTGTATGTGTAAGAAAGATGACATACAGGATAAGGAGGTCAGATCAGGTCTACACCAGCCAAGGACAAGAGAGGACCACGACAGACATGTGCAAGAGGTTATACATGACCATACTATGGCCAGACATCTTGGTGTAAAAAGAGGGTGTCCACTGAATGAAAACTTGAAACACTTTCATGTGGTGGATGGTTTTCCACCTGACATTCTGCATGACTTTTTAGAGGGTATAGTACCAGCAGAAATGTCACTCTGTCTTCAGGATTTTATGACCAAGAAGTATGTTTCTTTGCACTGTTTGAATAAGGCTATTAAGCAGTTTCCTTACACGTTCTCAGATAAAGCTGACCAACCACAGATCATTCCAAAGACCTTCATCGCTAAGGGAACCATTGTGGGCAACGGCCACAAAAACTGAGCTCTCCTGAGGCTGCTTCCATTGATGGTAGGCCATAATATCCCAGAAGGAGACAAAGCATGGGAGATACTGATGCTTCTAAAAGATATACTAGAAATAGTAATGTCATCGCACTTTACTGAAGAGTTAATCCACTTTCTGGTTTGCAAAATCTCAGAACATAGAGAGTTACTGCAGCAAACTTTTCCGACCTACAAACTCCGTCCAAAACATCATTTTATTGAACATTACCCTCAACTGATTAAAACTTTTGGCCCACTAGTCGATATGTGGACGATGCATTTTGAAGGGAAGCACAGATCTTTCAAAAAGGTTGTGCATGACACTCATAATTTCAAGAATGTAGCACAAACCTTGGCTGTAAGACACCAGAAGATGATGGCCTTCCATTTGGATTCTGCATCATTCTTTAAGCCTTCTGTGGAAATTGATAAAGTCAGGTCAGTTATGATCACATCTTTCCCTGAAAATGTTCAGCGCTCACTACATCAGCGAAACGCCAAGCAAAGTACAGTGCTGGTTGCATCTTCTGCTTGTGTTCATGGTGTAAAGTACACTGCAGATATGATCATTTCAGTTGGCTGTTGCTCTGGTCTCCCAGAGTTCCAGCAAATAACACATATTGTTGTTATCAACACAGAAATCCTGCTAGTCTGCAGGCTTTTGACCTCATGGTATGTTGAACATTTACGTGCTTATGAGTTGTGCTTCAGTGGGGGAGGGTCTCTCACAGTCACCCAGCTCTCCGAACTGAATGATGTTTTCCCCTTATCTTCCTATAGAGTGAAAGGCAATGTGTATGTCACACTAAAGCGTTACATATTATGCTGAATGACATGTGGACTGGGTACTAAAGTGATCTTCACTCTGTCTAGGACCATGGGAAGCTATAAACTAAGAATTATCATAAATGAAGGGGACATACGGAAAGTGTCACTGGACAGAAAACTAGAAACGGTTGAAGAGCTGAAGATAAAAGTCAAAGAAAAATGCAACCTGCAGGATGACTTCAATCTTATGTATGAAGAACCTGACTTTGGTTATTCCCTCTGTAACATAGATGATATAGGAGACTTGCCAGCTACAAAAGCAACTGTGAAGGTCATTTCATTGGTGACACTGACACTGGTGCCTGCTTCCACCACCAGCATTTCTGATGCCTCAAATGTCTCAGATGATACAGAGATTCTGTCGACATACAGCTCATCATCATCAACAAGACAAGAGCAATGGCCAGAGTTTTTTGAGATTCCAAACTTCTCGGTTGATGTACAATTCAGACTGAGACAGGCTAATCTTCAGTTTTTACAAGACCAAACTTACCTGAATGTACCAAGAGACATGAAGCATGGTATTTTGGAGAAGCTTGCTGAAGCGATCTACAAATTTGATGCCTATCCAAATGAAGAACGATGCCATTCTGTGGCATTGGCGCTCATAAGCAAACATCCCTGCCTGAGGGAACCAGGCTCGCCAGATGGGTGTTCTGGCTGGAAGAATAGCTTGACATACAAAATGGGGAACTATCGCACTAAACTGAGAAAAGCTGGATGTGCAGAAGTTGCTATAAATCAGGGTAAAAAAGGCACCCCAGGAATGGCATCAAAAGGCCTCAAAAGACAAAAAAGGTTTGAGGTCAGTTACTTACCAGACCTCCCTGAGGGGCAGAATGAAGATAGACTAGAAGTTGAAAGAAAGCTCCTGGTTGAAGAAATGAAAAAACGGAACCCCAGTGGAACTCTTATTGCATCTAAGATGGACCAGACATTCCCACTGCGGAGACGGGAGATTGTGGAGGCTGAACCTCCAGTGAAAACCCTGAAGGAGCGCTGGCCAGCTCTTTTTACAGAGAGACAAGTACGTACAGATATTGATATGCTTTTTTATATTCTATGATAAAGTGTGCATTTAGGTTTTAGGACTGGTAACCAAAGGTTTTCCAAAATTTCCACACTGGCTCAAGCCAGTCTACTCACTCACATTTTTTTTCTGTCTTGTAGGTGTTTGCTGAGTTCAACAGGATAGCCACGACAAACCTGGAGAATGACTTTTTTGGTGCTGTTGACCGCTACACACCACGCTTTGTCACAATCTTCAAGTCCAAGAAAGGAAGTGTCGGAGAGAAACTGGCTGAGATTGTGCAGCAAATTGATTCAAGGGTCAGTCGACTACAGACTTGTTAAGTTTTTGCTGTGGATTAGATAACTACTGCAATCGGCAACTGTTCTCTGCAATGTTAAGTATACATGGTGACACCTTTTTCATATGCGCTTTTAAAAATGGGTTTGTAGTGTAACTTTTGAATGTTGCATAATCTTGAACTTTATTTGTTCTATCCACTTCTAGAAACCAGATGTGACAGCAGTGCGTACCCTTGTTCTCCAAGGTATCCCTGTTCTGCTTGGTGATGACCCCAGTAACTTCTACAACACCTCTTTTGTAAGTTCTCATATCTTAAAAGAGCACATACTGTATATCAGATGGGCTGCATGGTAACTGTGACAGTTCAGTGTATGCCAGCAGGGTGATAAAAAAAGAGATAAAACAACAAAAACCCTAAACAAACGTTGAAGCAGCCATTCAACTAACTCCATTTGTAGTCCATGTCACATGGTTGCACTGCTGAGTGCCACAATGCTAAGCCCACTTGCCGTGCTGCAATTGTGGGTTCTGCACAAAAGGTAGAACATTTCTCTCCCTCACATGCACTAGCTGTAACAGCAATAACATCTGAATAATTTTTATATTAGGACAGACATTAGAGCTTAATTTCATTCATGTTATTTAGTGGATGTCTGTAAGCTGGGTGTAAAGTGAAAACTTAATAAAAATAGGCTGGAGGGAAGTGTTGGCAGGACAGATGACTTGATGACAATTGATAATGCCAATCAACATTTACCTGTTGTAATGTTTGTGTTTGGTTGTATACAGGATTCTGACAGTGATGAGGCCTGGGACCAGGTATCTGTTGGGTTGCTGACTGTCATCAGTGAAGGCAAGGCAGCTTTATTTGTATAGCACATTTCAGCAACAAGGCAATTCAAAGTGCTTTACATGAAACATGAAACATTAAAAACAGTTAGAAAACAATTAAAAACAATTTCAAAGCACTAAAACAATTAACAACAATTTAAGATCATTAAAAGACAAGAATAAAATGTACAGTGCAGTATAACATTTTTAAAGAAAGAGCAGTTAAAAATAGGTTATTTAAAGAAAGGCAACATTAAAAAGATATGTCTTCAGCCTGGATTTAAAAGAACTGAGAGTTGCAGCGGACCTAATGTTTTCTGGGAGTTTGTTCCAGATATGTGGAGCATAAAAACTGAACGCTGCTTCCCCCTGTTTAGTTCTGACTCTGGGGACAACAAGTAGACCTGTACCAGACGACCTGAGAGGTCTGGTTGGGTCATAATGTAGTAGCAGATCAGTAATGTATTTTGGCCCTAAACCGTTTAGTGATTTATAAACCAGTAAAAGTATTTTGAAATCAATTCTTTGAGGCACTGGAAGCCAGTGTAGAGACTTCAGTACTGGAGTGATGTGATCCACTTTCTTGGTTTTAGTGAGGACTCGAGCAGCAGCGTTTTGAATCAGCTGCAGCTGTCTGATTGATTTTTTAGGGAGACCTGTAAAGACACCGTTGCAGTAGTCGAGTCTACTGAAGATAAAAGCATGGACAAGTTTTTCCAGATCCTGCTGAGACATAAGTCCTTTAACCCTTGAAATATATTGAAGGTGAAGATGTGCCCCTCTCGCCAAATCATCTCCATCTTGACCCAGTTTCTACTGCCATCATTCTTCAAGGAGGTATTGTAATGGACAATCTCCAGAACCTACCTCAAGCACTTTGCCTCTTGTTTGGGTTGTCCTATGCACTACACTTGGACTACCCTAAAGCCATGAAAAACACATTCAGCTTCATTCAACGAGTGAACTTCAAACTCTTAAAAATCTCCTGTTGAGTTACAGTTGGTAAAGATCAAGAGTGACACTTGGCATACAATCTCATTTGTTTCTAAAAGTGGGTCCAGTTGCTTTTTATTGTTAGCTAAATTAATGCACTCCTTTCATATTGTTTATATCCACTGAGTTCATCAGCAAGTTACATTTAGAGGCTGCAGGTGTATGGTCATTCATACGTGTGTGAGATTGGTTGCAATAGTCATTATTGTACACTAACTGGATGTCACTTGTACTAGTCAACAGGTTGATACTGTCAGCAGTTTGGTCTTTAAACTTTATTGTTAATACAAAAGTAAAGCAGTTTCTCAGGATTATGTTAAATAAAAGGTCAGGGTTGGAATTTTCTTTCCACAAATGAGAAATTGATGTCTTTTTATAAAGCCAAATACATTGGCTGCCAATTATTACTGGAAGATTATTGAAGAACAATTTTGGTACCGATGTATATGGGCAGATAGGCAAACATTCAATCCAACAAAGTCCTTTGTTCACACCCCTTGGTGTTACTTTCACTCTGTACTTTTGAAGAATGTTTTTATTTTTATATTTTATGGTAGTGTAATAAGCATATATGCGCGTACTGGTTCTGAGAAGAGATATTCTGTGGTTGGCGCTAATACCTTGACATTGATCATTTTAGTCTGAATGTTGTCTTCAAGTGGTACTGATCACTTATAGTAATGACTAACATTTTAATCTCCTCAAAACCAATTAGTATCTCTGTCAGCTGTCTAAGGTGCAGATTTGACTGTGTTTTCCCACTAAACATCTCTGTACCGGGTACACTGATAAAATCAAGTATATTTCCCAAAAATTCATACTCCTATAAATAATCCGGTAAAAAAAAAGTTAACAATAAAATTACTTATCAGCCAAGTCAAGAATTCAAAATCATGAAATCCTGTGCCAAAATTTGATTGATTGAAATAAAAAGGTTTATCTGGGCCAAGCACACCATAATAATTTTTAAGATGATGAAATACAATCAGAATAAAATTACAAATGTCAAGGTAATGCATACTTTATACCAGATTCAAAGGGTTTTAAGACTTTGATTTTAACATTGTAAACTAAATAACAATGGTTGAGGTTCAAGGAATAAACCTGTTTCAAATATAATGTGGTTGTGTGTTAAATATTTCTATTTTATGATACTTTATACTTCTCTGGTACATTTATGTGACAAGTGTATAGTGAGTTGGCAGAACAGAGTTAACATATAAGCGAGCGTTTGGTGAATGTCAATTAGACATTTAGATGGTTATTATGAAGAATAACCATCTAAATGTCTAATTGATTACTGTAAATGGAATAAGGTAAAATGAATGTTTGAAGTACTTAATTTACACAAGTAACAGTTACTTGGTCTTTTCAAGGAAATCGGTTTGCATGGTTTAAACAAGTAAATCAGAATCGCTCTTCAAGTAACTAAAAACGAGAAATTCTAAGTTGCAGGAATTGTCACATTAGTTAGCCCAACTCAAATAATTGTGTTTAGAGTACACACAACGTAAAGTTCACATTACATTACTTAGTTGATTGAAATAGTAATTCTGAGTTGTCTATACTAAGTCAGGAGTACATCTAAAGTAAATTGTCAAGTACACCGCACAAATTGTTTTTAGTTACTTAAACTCAAGAGTAAGTATACTATACTAAACAGGGATTTGTTAATACAACACGCAATACCTATTCCACTGTACTTAGTTTTTTAAGTGCAATCGGTTTGCATGCTTTTTTTAAGTAAGGTTAACTAATTGGATTTTACAGTGTAGGGACAGACAGAGTCTAGGCAGCTGCATGATGAGGGAGTGTTGTGTTCAGGGACTGTCTCGTTGTGATGGACCTCACACACATTTTACCTACTGCCCAGAGAGAGATAGACTGAACTAGATTTAGTTGAGCATCTCTGTCATGGCGCCACCAATATCTCTGGATAACCCAAACCTGACACTACACAATACACTACACTATGGTGGTTACGATCTTTCAGTACACTACACTATGGTGGTTGACTGGATCTTTCAGTACACTACACTATGGTGGTTACTGAAATTTTAGGTTGGTCTGGTGTTGGTTCGGGCCTGGCCCCAGAGGCCAGGGTTGATCTGACTCCAAAAGATCACCTCTCAGTTATTGCAAAATACATTTTACACGGTTCCTTTATTCTCTGCTCCTCCTCGTCCTAGAGTCTTTTAATCAGCCTAATTATTTCAGGTCAGTTGGTCCTTTCGCAGATACTCAGGAAGAACAACTCCCTTTAATATTTATCAAACTAGATGATATTTCTCACGGACCAAAGGAATAGAGAAGAAAGGTCAGTGATAAATTTGAGGCCTCTATACAAAATATAATCCTACATTACCTGGATCCTTCAGTATACTATGGTGGTTACCTGGATCTTTCAGTAGACTACATTTAAAGGGTTAAAGGGCAACTACCGTTTTTTTCAACCTGGACCCTATTTTCCTATGGTTTTGTGTGTAAGTGACAACAATCTTTGAAATTGGTCCAGTATTAAGCGTGAACGCTGTAACCGGCAGCTGCAGATTGAGCTGCAATGTAACCCTATGTGGAAAATGTTCAGCGTCAGTTTGGTCCTGCAATGGCAAAATTACATTTAAGCACAATTCCTTATATTTTTATGTTTTATTTCTACTTTACTGCTCTCACAAATGCTGAAAGAGTCTCATATTCCCACATGCAGATTTTGATTCTAACTTTGTGAGACTTCCAGTCTGGAACATTATGTGAGCCTGAACCGATAAAGGTACAAGGTCACCCTAAAACTATCTCTAGTTTTCTCATGCCAGTTAAGATGTAACGGGGGGGTGAAAGTCATACAGGGAGGAGGAGGTGAGATGACTCCAAGATGTCTCTTGTATTTCTCTGATTGTCTTCACGTGTATCAGATTGCCTGTTAAAATTGTAGCGTCATACTAAGCCAAGTGCGTATGTGTTGTCACTCTGAAGATGCATATAAGCCTAGTGTTCTTGTGCACTCATTTGAGAAACTGACTCCACACTGGGCTGCGGCCTTTTGTGAAATCATGTTGATCCTATTTTGCAAATATATATGTTTTTTAATAAAATACAAAAACCCAACTTGGTTTTAGTCTCAGTCTGTCTTATATGTTTCAATTTACTAAACTCTCAAACTCTTTCCCCTGCTGCACAGGAAAATTCCATAACAGTCCACTAAAAGATCTGTTTTTGCCGCCGACAGGCTCAGATTAATATTCTCATTTAGTGTGATCTCAGTTGTTATGACCGTGGTCATATTTTGGTTGGTCTGCTGTGTGTGTGTGCCCTGTGTGTGTGTGTGTGTGTCCTGTGTTTGTCTTGTCTTTCAAGTTCGTATGCAAATAGGTGTGCCATTGCCCGGAGGTTATTGGTGGAGAAGTTCAGGCCCAACCGAGTGATTGGCTGCAGCTGAGGACACTACCATATAAGGAGCCAAGATGGCGTCTGTCAGCGGGCAGCAGACATTTCCTCATCCTCCTGATCTCCCAACCGGCCACTCTTTTTGTACTCTTTGGTTTAGATTGGATATCGTTTTGTTTGTTTGTTAAGTAAGGGTGGACCTCCAGGTGTGTCGATCTTGTTTTCTCATGTTTTTGTTAGTTTAGGGAGGTAGTAACCAAAGCCACATTTAGCGAGATTTAGAGTGAGGGAGGCCTCACGAAGACGGTTGAAAATAAGGGACAAGGTATGGAGATGGTCAGACCAGGTGGAGGAGTAAGCAACTACATCATCCAAGTAAGCTTCGCAATGTTCGACGCCAGATAACACGGTACGCATCAACCGCTGAAAAGTAGCGGGTGCATTACGCAACCCAAATGGCATAACCGTATACTGGAGGAATGTGTCGGGTGTGACGAAAGCTGATATCTCGGAGGCCCGTGGTGTTAAAGGAACTTGCCAGTAACCTTTTAACAGGTCCAGCTTTGTCACATTTTTAGCGGAGCCTACACGGTCTATGCAATCCTCCATCCTGGGGAGCGGAAATGAATCTGGTTTGGTAACTGAATTTACTTTTCGGTAATCGTTACAAAAACGAGAGGTATTGTCTGGTTTCGGAACCAAAACACAGGGTGAGCTCCACGGACTAGTACTGGGAACAGCTAGTCCATGCTCAACCAGATAACTCACCTCCTGCGGCATCATAGCCCTTTTTGTTGGATTTACTCTATACGCATGTTGTTTAATAGGTTTATGGCCCTCCACGTCGATGTTGTGGTACAGGACAGATGTTTGACTAGGATGGTCAGAGAAAAGCAACAAGTTATCCTCGATCAACTATATAATATCTGCACGGGCCGAATCAGACAGATGGGACAAAAAACCCTCCAAGTTACTCAGTACCTCTGAATTTCTCAAACGAGCGGCCGGCATCAAACCACTTTTCTCTGTCAAGCCATCATCAGCAAGACTGTAACGAGGAAGAGTAGCGGACACGGACAACACGGGCGCAACAGGAGATGGCGGGGAATCACTCACCCTGGAAAAGTAACGTTTCAACATGTTAATATGACATACTCTAGATTTCCTTTTCCGATCTGGAGTTTGAATGACATAGTCTGTGTCACTAATTTTACTCTCCACCGTATATGGACCCGAAAACCGAGACTGGTTGGAATACACGGAACACAGACTTTTTATCATAACGACGCTTCATTTTAGTTTGGCTTTGTGCCAAGTTGTCACGGGCTAACTGACATACATGATTGAGACGTTCACGAAAAGAATGGACATAATCCAACACGTTATGCTCAGTTTTTGGCGACTCTGACAACCACTTTTCTTTAAGGAGTCGAAGGGGACCGCGCACAGTATGGCCAAAAACCAAATCACGAGGGCTAAAACCTAAAGACTCTTGAGGAGTTTCACGCACGGCAAACAATAGAAGAGGGAGGCCCTCATCCCACTCTCTGTTCGACTCGAGACAATACTTACGCAACATGGACTTTAATGTTTGGTGGAACCTCTCAAGTGCGCCTTGGGACTCTGGATGGTAAGGACTTGACGTTACGTGTTTAACTTTCAGCTCTCTCATTACCTGTGCAAATAGTTTGGACATGAAATTTGTGCCTTGGTCACTCTGTATGGTTTTAGGTAGGCCAAAAGTTGATTTAGTGAGAGCTTTCACCACTGCTTTTGCTCTAAGAGTGCGCAGTGGAATAGCCTCCGGGTACCGCGTCGCAGCGCACATCACAGTTAAAATATACTGATGGCCGGATTTGGTTCTAGGTAACGGATCCACACAATCTATTAACACACAATCAAACGGCTCCCCAAGCACCGGGATCGGGTGAAGCGGGGCTGGAGGAACAGGTTGATTGGGCTTTCCCACAACTTGGCATGTGTGACAGGTGCGGGAATATTTTGCTACGTCATATTTTAAACCGGGCCAAAAGAAATTGAGCAACACACGATGGTACTGTTTTTTTCACGCCCAGGTGACCAGCTAAGCTGGAGTCATGTGCAAGACTCAGAATTTGCGCTCGATAGTCTCTTGGCACAACCACCTGATTAACAACACGGATCTCCCTGGAGTTGGGACTCCACCGTCTCATCACGACACCGTTGTCCAGAAAAAAAACACCAAACTTGCTGTCTTCCTCGGCGGCTACAACAGAGGAGAGACACAATGTTAGAGACGGATCGTTTTTCTGAGCATTAATCAACATTTCTCGGGTTACGTTTAAACTCAGGTCTGAGTCAGCAGGAAAGAGATCAAACTCATTGACACATTTAGTTACTTTTTCACACTCAACAGGAGACACTGAAAAGGAAGGCTCACCCTCACCTAATGTAGCCATAAACGACTCAGACAAATCCACAACTTCACCCACTTTACGAGCCTGTGCGCGCGTAATTGCGCACAAGGGAAACAGATTTGACAAAGACACAGCAGAAGCCACAGAGGCGGGACAGCAAACAGACGCAACCAAAATGGGATCGTTAACTACTTCGGGCAGAGGAAACACCTTTCCTCCGGCCAAATCGTTACCCAAAATAAACGAAATGCCACTAATCGGAAACTGTGGGAGCACAGCAACTTTCACCCATCCCGACACAAGCGCTGAATGCAAGTGGATCATATGAAGTGGGGCGTTAATTTTTTTTTTTTAATACCCCACACTATCAAATCGGAGGAACACAACGTTTCATTTGAGAGAGGCAAAACACTAGCCAGCATGAATGAATGATAGGCAGCGGTATTTCGAAGAATAGTTACCGGTACTTTATCTGAGTCTTCGCCAGTTACAGAAACAAATCCGCGAGAAACGAACGGCTGAAAACGAGGGTCAACCTCCGCCTCTTCAGGTAAAAACTCTGTATGCTTTAGAGGCGTGGACGCGGCATTTAGGAAACCCACACCTGCAGGAGGTTTAGCGCTTTTGTGAGGTCCTTTTCTTCTAAGAACCGGACAGACAGCGATCAAATGGCCTGGCTCATGGCAATAATGACACTCACGGCGCTCACCCGCAGCTGGTGAAGTGCTCTTACGCGTCAGCTTTGGTGACCGATTTCTGCGCTCAGGCATTACCTGTGTAACACGTGGTGCTGGCATAGAAAAAACACTTTTATGAGTCAAAATGAATTCATCAGCCAACACAGCCGCTTTTGTTACCGACGATTCTTTTTGTTCATTCAAATAGACAATGATTCGTTCCGGTAAACACTTTTTGAACTCCTCGAGTAAAACAAGCTCTCTGAGTTCCGCCATAGTTTTAACATTACATGCTTGGCACCATTTATCAAATAAAACGCTCTTGTCACGCACAAACTCAACATACGTCTGGTTAGCAGTTTTCTCACTATTTCTAAATTTTTGTCGATATGCTTCAGGGACTAACTCATAGGCCTGCAACACAGTCTTTTTCAAAATGTTATATTCAAGACTATCCTCAATAGATAGACTGGCACATACCTCTTGAGCTTTCCCTACTAGTTTACACTGGAGGAGAAGGGACCAGAACTCTTTGGGCCAACTTAGGGCGGCAGCTATCCGCTCGAAAGCGCTAAAATATGAGTCAACCTCGGACTCACGAAATGGAGGGACTAAAGCTATGTGCTTACTGATATCAAAAGCTGGAGCAGAAACAGCACTGCGGTCAAGAGGAGACGTCGGGGTGGAGACTACAGGAGCTCCTCTTTCCAGCTTGAGAGCCCTGATGCGCAGATGCATCTTGCGTCCTAGGCACCCCTAGACTGGGGCGTAACACACTTAATACTGGACCAATGTCCAGGTTGAAAAAAATTGTAGTTACTAGAAGTGTGAAGAGATCTCGTCCCCACGAGAGATTAAACATGATGAGATTTCTCGTCGAGGTAAAACGTGTCTTGCGATATCAGTACACAAGTGCAGAGCAGCAGCCTCAAAATTAGCACAGAAGATCCCCCACCCGTTCTCCAAAGTTGACTTTGAGTTACTTTTGCAGAGCGAGAGCGGAAGAAAAAAGCTGCCCAGAGAACGATCGAGTGAGTACACATCTGTAACCAAAACACTGTGCTTCCATAGTGGCATGACTACAGCGACCTTTCTTTGGTCTTGCTCAGCCAAGATTGTCTGGTGGAATGGAGACAGAGGCACCACTGTACTTCTAAGAGAAGTCTTTCTGCTAACACCAAAACACTGTGCTTCGCATAAAGCATATCAGCTTTGTCATTGCATGACAAAATCCCAACCATTTGTCTTCTTAAAATACTGGCAAATTCCGCACCATATTCACATGTCCATGGCATATGAAGTTGTTGGCTCTGCTGAAATGGCCTCATAATCTGGACTTCAATTGTCCTATTGTTATTAAATGTTCCCAGTATTCCATTAAAACTCCTTGTAATTCACCTCCACACCACTCTGTGCGCTGCTGGTTAATCTGCTATCCTCTTTGTCTTTCTCTATCACTCTGCCCCTACCCCTGCCTTCACTTCTGCTTTGATTTGAAAAATAGCGGAGGGAGATGAGTCCTCCGAGAGTTAGAGCAAAAGCTTCCAAAGTATGGGAGTATTTAAGGCCAACTAGTAAAAGAGTTGTCTGTACACTCTGTCAAACTTCACTTACTTATCACGGGAGTACAATGCAGTACAGTGCATTGTGCCTAAGAACGCCCTTAGTTAAATTGGAACCTGTGGCCTATCTTGGGGCTCATTGCTTAAATGTTGTAACGTTACTCTGATTGCGGGAAAAAAACACCAGTATAACTTTGGATGTCAATGAATTGTCAATAAACCATTCCTATGAAATGTTTTTAATCCTTCAACAGATAAAAAAAAAAGATAAATAATATTTTAATTTGTAGGCCTCGTGAAACAGGAGACAGAATGTACTGTTGTTATGTGGTTCAATACAGTTCAATAAAGTATGAAAAATGTATTATTTTGTTATCAAACTGAATATACTGAAGTATGCTTACAGTTGAGGAAGGTCTCGAAGACCCCTTTAATTGTGGCAAAGGCCTTCATCCTCTGCCTGGATGGCTGCTCTTCCAGGTGGAGCAGCTGGGCCTTAAACTTCTTCTTCCCCTGCTTTGCAACCAGGAGCAGGAGGTAGAACCCCACTGCTTTCAATATATGTAACTGTAACAAAACAAGAACAAAACATTACGTGTTTTTTCTCAGGAGTGGCTCGAGCCATGCTAGAAATTGGACCTGTGCCTATTTTTCACGTGACATGTTGGAAGCATCTCACGTTGCTGCATCTTCAAAAGAATGTAACAGCCTTACATTTTCTCGCCATGCTATTTTGTAAGGCTGTTACATTTTCAGTAGGAGACTGGGTTACATCCGTTTATAACAACGCATTTTGCTGTTTTTTTATGCATACAAACAGCGTAACAACATTGTCCACAGAATATGGAATCCTGGAAGTGGAACGTTGCGGATATAGACTAACTTCATTAGAACCATAGACAGTATATAAGAATGGACCAACAGATCCTGTTGCTCTGGACGGAGACCAGTGAAGGATATTAGAAGCACTTTTCCAGTGAGCGCTGAGCGTTACTGCGCAACCTCCAACTGAGGGAGACAAAGTAAATGTGACGTGAGCAACCTGTCTGAAAGTTGTAAGTCTTCTGGTAGCTGTGCCAAGAGAAATCTCAATCATTCCGAATCTTGCAGAGACGGAAAGTGTAGGTATATGTAAGGAGATAACATGGGCACAGGCTAATTATTGCTAACTAAAATGCTAGTTAACATTAGTAATTAAACCTAAACACCTCATGTAAGAGGAAACTGCCTGTGACCTTCTCCTGTACTATACGGTAATTCTTCTACTCTGTGACACAATCGTTAGCCTATTTTTTACAAAAACGTCTGTTACAGAGCCATAACGTGAGGTACAAGGTAATGGAGCCTTTTATACATTGTTGTGTTTCTTTAGAAATAAACAATGGACAAATAGAGTCTTTAAACGCTTCAGATGTAAAGTTATTCGCTGTCAAAGTGACGTCAAAAGGAATGGCAGTCAATGGAATGCTAACGGGAGGTGATCGTTTTGTAGCATCAAAATGGCGCCATAGGAGGTTTGAGTTCTGAAGCAAAGAGCTGTTAATAAATGGTTTACTGTGCCACGCCTTTACACCAATCCAACCTCTAAGAAGACACCTGAGGGATGTCCCTGTGGTAAGCCTGTTGACAACGCAGACAATGTCCTCTCTTGCACATCTGAGCAATGTAGGTGAAAACACTTCCATAAGTCTTGTCTGAAGCTGAGCAGGGACTTGGACATGTTTAGAGTACAAGAAGCAAACAAACAAGAAAAAAACATATATATTTGTACCATTTCAAGCTATTCATTGGACTTGAACTGCTCAAATTTAAAAACAAATTGGGGTGTTCTAAAACTTTTACGTTTTTTTATTGAAATTTTAGCCATTCAAGTCCAATGAATAGCTTGAAATGGTATAAAGGTTAAGTGGTGAACTGCCTGAGGGTAAAAAAAAAGTAAGGTTACCCAAAACTGAAAAATAATGTACATTTCAGAATTTTACCAAAAGGCCTTTTTCAGGGAACAAGAAATGGGTGAACAACGTAAAGCTGTTCTGCAGCAATGGAGGTTGATCAAGCTTTGAAAGTTGGTGCTACAAATTCCCATAGGTGTTCCAACTTGTCTGGAATACTTACAACCCCCTCTGTTTGTATAAAAGTATTTTTGGAACACACTGTGGTACCATACCCTCGTGAGCATTATATAAACAGTATTGTACTGCAGAAAGTAGTGTGTTGCTATAAAAATGGCGGGAAAAAGGCAATTAACAATGGAAGAGAGACAGACCATCATAACACTTAAGAAGGTTGGTCTTTCCTACAGAGAAATTGCAAAGAAAGTCAAGGTGTCAGTGAGTACAGTATTCTTCACCATCAAAAGTCACTTAGAAACTGGGGGAAACTCTGACAGGAAGAGGTCTGGCAGACCCAAAGCCACAACAGACAAGTTTCTGAGAGTCAACAGCTTGCGTGATAGGCAGCTCACAGGACAACAGCTTCAAGCACAGCTTAATAGTGGTCGTAATAAGCAAGTCTCAGATTTGATAGGTTGAGTTGCAGCAAGAAAGCCATTGCTAAGACGTCAGAATAAGAAAAAGAGGCTTGCCTGGGCCAAGACTATTGAAGACTGGAAGAAGGTGCTATGGACTGATGAATCAAAATTTGAAATCTTTGGTTCATCACACAGGATTTTTGTACGCCATCAAGTAGGTGAAAGGATGGTTCCTCAGTGTGTGACATCAACTGTCAAACATGGAGGAGGAAGCATGATGGTCTGGGGCTGTTTTGCTGGATCCAGGGTCGGTGATTTGTACAGAGTGAAAGGCACCCTGAACCAAAACGGCTACCACAGCATTTTGCAGCGCCATGCAGTACCCTCTGGTATGTGCCTAGTTGGTCAGGGGTTCATCCTACAGCAAGATAATGACCCAAAACATAAGTCCAAGCTATGCCAGAACTACCTTAGCAAGATGGTAAGCTTAAAAACATGGAGTGGCCAGCACAGTCACCAGACTTAAACCCCATTGAGCTGGTTTGCGATGAACTGGACAGAAAAGTGAAAGCAAAGCAACCTACAAGTGCCACACATTTATGGGAACTTCTGCAACAGAGTTGGAAAGAACTTTCTGAAGAATATTTGATTTCCATTGTAGAAAGAATGCCACAAGTGTGTTCAGCTGTTATATCTGCCAAAGGGGGCTACTTTGAGGAGTCAAAAATTTAGAATACATTTTGGTTTATAAATTGATTCCATGATTTTTTTTAACTTAAACTGTTCATTTATTTTCAATAAAAACCTGGAAAAATTGGGGTGTTCTAAAACTTTTGACCAGTAGTGTGTATATATATACAGTGGGGCTAAAAAGTGTTTAGATAGCCACCAATTGTGCAAGTTCTCCCACTTAAAAATATGAGAGAGGCCTGTAATTTTCATCATAGGTACACTTCAACTATGAGAGACAAAATGAGAAAAAAAAAAATTTGCAAATCATGGTGGAAAATAAGTATTTGGTCAATAACAAAAGTTCATCTCAATACTTTGTTATATACCCTTTGTTGGCAATGACCGAGGTCAAACGTTTTCTCTAAGTCTTCACAAGGTTTTCACACGCTTGGCCCATTCCTCCATGCAGATCTCCTCTAGAGCAGTGATGTTTTGGGGCTGTCACTGGGCAACACAGACTTTCAACTCCCTACAAAGATTTTCTATGGGGTTGAGATCTGGAGACTGGCTAGGCCACTCCAGGACCTTGAAATGCTTCTTACGAAGCCACTCCTTTGTTGCCTGGGCGGTGTGTTTGGGATCATTGTCATACTGAAAGACCCAGCCACGTTTCATCTTCAATGCCCTTGCTGATGGAAGGAGGTTTTCACTCAAAATCTCACGATACATGGCCCTTTACACGGATCAGTCGTCCTGGTCCCCTTGCAGAAAAACAGCCCCAAAGCATGATGTTTCCACCCCCATGCTTCACAGTAGGTATGGTGTTCTTTGGATGCAACTCAGCATTCTTTCTCCTCCAAACACAATAAGTTGAGTTTTTACCAAAAAGTTCTATTTTGGTTTCATCTGACCATATGACATTCTCCCAATCCTCTTCTGGATCATCCAAATGCTCTCTAGCAAACTTCAGACGGGCCTGGACATTTACTGGCTTAAGCCAGGGGACACATCTGGCACTGTAGGATTTGAGTCCCTGGCGGCGTAGTGTGTTACTGATGGTAGCCTTTGTTACTTTGGTCCCAGCTCTCTGCAGGTCATTCACTAGGTCCCCCTGTGTGGTTCTGGGATTTTTGCTCACTGTTCTTGTGATCATTTTGACCCCACGGGGTGAGATCTTGCGTGGAGCCCCAGATCGAGGGAGACTATCAGTGTGTATTGTCTGTATTGTGTGTATGATTGTGTGTGATTTTATTATACTACCTGCTGCATAACAAATTGCCCCACTGGGGGACAAATAATAAAGTAACTTTTGTTCTAATAATTGCTCCCACAGTTGATTTCTTCACACCAAGCTGCTTACCTATTGCAGATTCAGTCTTCCCAGTCTGGTGCAGGTCTACAGTATTGTTTCTGGTGTCCTTTGACAGCTCTTTGGTCTTGGCCATAGTGGAGTTTGGAGTGTGACTGTTTAAGGTTGTGGTCAGGTATCTTTTATACTGATAACAAGTTCAAACCATTAATACAGGTAACGAGTGGAGGACAGAGGATCCTCTTAAAGAAAAAGTTACAGGTCTGAGAGAGCCAGAAATCTTGCTTGTTTGTAGGTGACCAAATACTTATTTTACCGAGGAGTTTACCAATTAATTCATTAAAAATCCTACAATGTGATTTTCTGGATTTATTTTTCTTATTTTGTCTCTCATAGTTGAAGTGTACCTATGATGAAAATTACAGGCCTCTCACATATTTTTAAGTGGGAGAAATTGCACAATTGGTGGCTGACTAAATACTTTTTTGCCCCACTGTATTTATAGTATACAGGTTGTGAATTGCCAGGGGGGATGCGTGGGATTTCCCCCTTTCTGGTCTACATATCCCTGCAGCTGCTAAATTATTTTTATCCCTGGTGGGGACAAAATGTACCCCCCCTCATAGTGATCAGTGTAAGTACAGAAGTGCGTGATTTGAGACACAACAATAGACTGCAACAGGCAATCAACCTGTGGCCATTTAGCAGGTTAATGTTTACAACAGTGAAATGGTCTAAATCTCTTTTTCTTGATAAGTCCTGGCCGCCGCCAAAAATTCACAAGCTCCTTAAGGTCCTCCTCGACAACGGGAACATCTTTCTTTAATTTAGAGATGAAGTATTCACATAACTGAATATGGATGTGTAAAGGTTTATGATCTGATAATGGGGCAATATGAATGGGGAAAGAGACGTAATTTGTCCTAGGAATAATAACGTTGATATCTGAAATGTTATTTTTGACCACGAGAATTACGGACCTGCAATACATGTCAATTCTAGCTATTAATGTTTGTAACGAAACCAAACGTGCTTTTTGACATTATGTTTGATTATGTACTTCAGTTTAGGCCTCAGCCTATAACTTACATGCCTCTAGTCTCCTAAAACGTGTATTTCACAAGGCTTTGGTAGTTAGCCTTAAAACATTTTCAATCTCGTCGAGGTTGGCCGATCCACCCATGATAACAGACTTTCCATGCTGGCCCTGAAGGCAGCATCCGGCCTACTGTAAACTGTGTAGTGGCTTTTGGAACGCCTCCGTTTACTAGGGCGGGCCTTTTCTGTGTCGCTGCTACAGGGATACCAAGATGGAAATCCAGGGGCTTTCTAGTGCCCAAAACATTCACTCTCAACATGGCGCCCTACACGCAACCACTTTGTCTCCACTGCGATCAGCGACAGGGTCGATACCTCGTTTTATTTCCACCGAAAATGAAGCGGATACACTGTTGGAGTTGCCGGAGCCACACAGTGACGACAACAACAACGACACCAGGCCGAGGACATCACCGTTTCACCTATCGGCGGAAGATGGCAGCGGAGGAGCGGCTTGTTCGCCTGTACCAACCGACAAAACCAATTTACCGGGCAACGGACCCAATCTTGGACTTTATAACGTGAACACGGAGAAAGAAAATGAGCTCGACGCATTGCTTGGTTCGCAGGAGTTTATAAGGACTGCATGGAAACATGGGGCAGAAAGTGGGGAGACTGTGATGCAAATGGCGCTGCCTCTGTTTGAAGGGGAAGAAGACCCGATGCCGCCGCAGCGGAACTTAACGTTGCCGTGTCCAGTTTTACGGCAGCAGCAGCGTGAGGACTGCGCCTTCAAGCAGCTCTCACCGGCCAGCTACAGCGCTACTGCGCCGCCGGGGAGCTTCAACACGTTAAACAGGGCCGATGAAACCACCCAGGAACTATATGTTGTGTTTAATGTCGTTCAAGAGGATGGCAACGGTGAAGCAAGCAAACACCGACCGGATGTGTCCTCTGAATGCGTCGATCAAATGAAAGGTAAACACCCTTTAGAGTGCTCTAACGTTACAGCAAGTCCCTGTGGCTCAATGGAGGTGGCTAACAGCAGTGAAGCTAATGACAACTTGAACTGTATTGATACCCAGGCCCTGAAAAAACCTCACCATGTTTTCAATTTACTAAGCGACAACTGTAACGTGACAGATGCTAAACAGTCTGTCTTTCGCCACACCGTCGAAGACGTTGTTCTGACAAACAAATATGGCGATAAGATTTGTGGCCAGATTTGTACCGAAAACAATGAAAGTAAACTGGTCAGGGAGCTTTCGTCGCACTCTCGCATTGACGAGAGCAGTGCCTTGATTTTAAGGAACTCTGGTGTCGAGGAAGCCATGGACACCTCGGACTTCATTGCAGACTCAACGGGGTTGCAGGACAGTGCAAACCCTGACACGGCCTCCGCTAGTCCGCCTGCCAGTGAAACCTTTTCCGGGACTATCACAATAAACAACCAAAGCATCATAGTGACCATAGAAAACGGCATCCTGACTCTCGCTGCCCCGCCAGAGGGATATGTACACAAAGAGGATGACATGGTCAGCTTAAAGGAGCACCTAGGCATGAAAGACCATGAGGACATTGTCCTTCTCAACTATGACAGTGGGACTAAATCCATCGGGAAGATCAGCACGCTGACGGTATCCAGCTCCAGCCAGCAGGAAGAGCAGCGGCTGGGTCTGTCTGTGAGTGACTCTGAGTTGGCTCTGGTGGATGACTGCTCATTATCAGAGCTGGCCACTTCTCTGGACTCCTGCCCCATCATCAAGCAGGAGGCAGGGGCTCTGTGTGCTGTAACAGAGGTTGATCTGGTCACCCCGTCCCCCAAAGCCGCTGTGGCAGACTGTGACAGTGGGGACTTCCAGTGTGTACCACTAATACGGTCCAAGAAAGAGACTGTAGCCTCTTTTGGGTGCCCTGAACCAGGCTGCTGCTGTACATTTGATACACGTCAGAAACTTAAGGTTCACCTTCTGAACCATGCCGAGGACCCACGGCCCTACCAGTGCATTGTAGAGGGCTGCGGCTGGGCTTTTGCCACCTCTTACAAGCTGAAGCGGCATCTTCAGTCCCATGAGAAGCAGCGGCCACACACCTGTCAGTTTGAAGGCTGTGGGCGGCGTTTCACCACCGTCTACAACCTAAAGGCTCATGTTAAAGTCCATGAGCAGGATAATTCCTTCATCTGCGAGATCTGCAGTGAGAAGTTTCGCAGTGCTACACGACTCACCAATCACCAGAGGGTCCACTTCGAGCCACAGAGGCCCCACAAGTGTGAATTCCCAGGTAACACGAGCTGAATATATTTTGCTTTTATTTATCCTATTACAATTCCCCCCTTTAGCTTTGTTTATACTAGTGCACGACGCCGTGGCGTGGCCCTCGTAGATGGCTCGAGAACTACAAGCATGCACGGAGATGCTTATGCTCAACCATCGATGGTTTAGTTAGATGGTTAGTCTTCTCAGAAACGCCAGGAGGAGTACAAACTAAATAGTCTGTGAAAAAGTAGTAGAGGAGAAGAAGATAGCGAAGGTGAAGGAAAGCAGGCTGCCTGACTAAACGCATCCATGGTAAATACTGACATTAGAGCTTGGCAATAATCAATATTATATCAATATTATATCGATATGTGACAAGATATTGTCTTAGATTTTGGATATCGTAATATAACAGGTGTTGTCTTCCTGGTTTTACAGGCTGCAATACAGTAAAGTAAAATACAGTAAAGTCATTTTCTGAACTTACCAGACTGTTCTAGCTCTTCTATTATTATCCTCTACCCACTTAGTCATTATATCCTCATTATTGATGATTATTTATCAAATCTTTCACTGTGTGAATATTTTGTGAAAGCACCAATAGTCAACCCTACAATATCGCCGCAATGTTGACACTGATGTATTTGGTCAAAAATATGCTGATATTTGATTTTCTTCCATTTCACCCAGCCCTAACCGATGTACCGCCAAACATTGCATTGCGTTACTGTTGCTTGTCTGCAAGTCCAAAGCTGCTAATGTGTAAGGTGATGCTAGTAAACTGTACACATTAGGGCTGCACAATATATTGTTTTTTATCATCATTGCAATATCAACTGGCACAATATACACATTGCAAAAGACTGCAACATATTGCGACAGACACAAAACGGATTGTATGTGTTAGTTGAAAGGAAATATTGGTAGAAAACTGCACTTTAAAATGTAATTGTCATTCATTTTTTAGTGGATCCTTTTTATATTCAATGTAATGTTCAATTTGTCTATAAAAGAATGTTGGAAATGATTTCCTTTTTATTTGTTTTAAATTCAACAAGCAGTTTGTTGTATTGTAGAAGAATACTGAAAGCAGCAGAACTGAATAAATGTTTACAGTACAGGCCAAAAGTTTAGGCACACCTTCTCATTCAATGTGTTTCTTTATTTTCATGACTATTTACATTGTATATTCTCACTGAAAGCATCACAGCTATGAATGATATGTAACAAATAACTGAATAACTGAAAACATGTCCTATATTTTAGATTCTTCAAAGTAGCCACCCTTTGCTTTTTTTGATAACTCTGCAAACCCTTGGTGTTCTCTCAATGAGCTTCATGAGGTAGTCACCTGAAATGGTTTTCACTTCACAGGTGTGCTTTGTCAGGGTTAATTAGTGGAAATTTTTCCTTTTATTAATAAAAAAGCAAAGGGTGGCTACGTTGAAGAATCTAAAATATAATACATGTTTTCAGTTATTTCACACTTTTTTGTTAAGTACATAATTCCAGATGTGTTCATTCATAGTTTTGATGCCTTCAGTGAGAATCTACAATGTAAATAGTCATGAAAATAAAAAGGAAACTCATTGAATGAGAAGGTGTGTCCAAACTTTTGGCCTGTACTGTATGCAGGGCTTGACATTAACTTTTTGAGGCACTTGTCCTTCGGACAATTACATTTACGTTTCACTTGTCCGTGCATAAAAGTCACTTGTCCGGGTAAAGATTCATCATTTTATAAAAAAAAGTTGTGTTTTGCTAATGCAGAATTTGAACAAACCGTTGAAAGCATCCAAACACTATCAACATTAATACAATTCTGTTGAAACAGTAGAAACAAACGTGCCCCAACAATAGATTTCCCATTCAACAAGAAAAAAGGATCTCCAGACTCCATAATACAAAGTAATATGTTGCACGCCGGTGTGCAGAAGTTAATATATTGAGATTCTAAGTCAGTATTTTAAAGTTTGTCATTACTTTCAGATTCCTAGTCAATATTCTAAGTTACTTAGTCAATATATTGAGATACTAAGTCAATATTTTGAGTTAAATCAATATATTGAGATACTGAACCAATATAGTGAGATATTAAGTCAATATATTGAGATACTAAGTCAATATTTTGAGATAAATCAATATATTGAGATACTGAACAATATAGTGAGATATTAAAGGAACACGCCGACTTATTGTGAATTTAGCTTATTCACTGTAACCCCCAGAGTTAGACAAGTCGATACATACCCTTCTCATCTCTGTGTGTGCTGTAATGCTGTCTGACGGCTCCAGCGGCATCAGGCCAGCACAGAACATGCAGGTGAATGGTTCCAGCAACCTAGTGCTCCAAATAAGTGACAAAATAACACCAACATGTTCCTATTTACAGGTTGTGATTTATAGAGTCACAGCGTGTACAAAAAACAACGTAACATGAGACACAGCTGTCTTCTAACTGTAAACAATCCGGGAACTATATTCTCAGGCGGAAGAATATAGTACTTGGGCGGAGTGATATGCTCGCAGCAAGCCTGTCTGAGAATATAGTTATGGTGAATAAGCTAAATTCCCAATAAGTCGGCGTGTTCCTTTAAGTCAATATTGAGATACTAAGTCAATATTTTGAGATAAATTAATATATTGAGATACTAAGCCAATATATTGAGATACTAAGTCAATATTTGACATTTTGTCATTACTTTGAGATTCATTACTTTTTCAAAAAGGAGCAAAAAAATGACATTATAGAACGGCTTGTTTATTGCTAAGGCAAAATTAAATGATTTATTAAAAATATAACAACAATAACTTATAACAATAACTTATTTCACCAGTAAGTTCCTGTTAAACGACAAAAACAACCACTGGATAGGAAAAGGGTATTTTACAACAACTTTGAATGCAGCACAACGCTGTCGGGGCGAATTTCAGACACAAATACAGACACACTTTTACTCCAGCTGCTAGCTAACGATAGGCTAACGTTACTTGCTGTTGAGTGTAGTGTTAACTATCGTAACATGCGGCGATGTTTAGGTTGCCTCTAACGTCCATTTTCGGAGCATCCGAGAGAAGCGCAGGCATTTCAGTAGCACCGCGTTGCAATTCAGTCCGGTAGATAACGGTTGTTAAGGCACCGGTGCCGTATTAGCACCGGGTCTCTCCTTTTCTGTCAACGATGTGGCGAGGAGGTAACGTTAAGGCGGAGTTAGCAAGCTAACGTTAGCTAACTAACACCGGCAGGTTCACCGTGCTTTCATGCTGCATTGCTTACAAACGAGCTGAACAGTGGGCTGGGTCTAACGTTAGCGGTCCGCTGACCGGGATTGCGGGGGAAAGAAATTATCGTTTCAAATCGGTAACATAGACGTAATGAGTGGCACATGACGTGAACTAACATGGCATTTTAGTTTGTTTGAGTTTTAACTTGTCCAGTGGGACATGTAAATTTCTCTTCCACTTGCCCTACAAAAATCCACTTGTCCCGGACAAGCGGACAAGCCTTAATGTTGAGCCCTGGTATGTATCGTTGTTAATATTGGTATAGCGATATTCAACAACAATATTGCTTATTTTCCTCATATCGTGCAGCCCTAGTACAGTACGCATCAGAGTTATGTTTACTAGGGGTGTAAATCACAAGTTTTAACGCAAGACAATGTGGATTCTTTGTACAACAATACAACGCTGATATCACAGTTTAGCACAATGCGATTTTGATTCGATTGAGGGGCCTGCGATTCCATATGTCCATTAGGGCTTTGACTTTTGCCCAAAAATGATATTGAAAGTTTGTTTGTTTATTAATATTTGAATATTTATTAATAATATTTTGACCATTAAATGCCTTCAGTAAGACTTATATTGGTATCAAACTTAAGTTGTATATGTTCTGTTCACCAGAGGGCAGTGCATCAGTCAATGGCAGGCAACGTGCAAAAAGTATGCTTTCGACAGGAAGTTTGGAGCTTTCACCGTAGCCTAGATGTTTATACTTGTGCGCTGGTGTGTGCGTTGAGTCGGCGTGTGTGTGTGTGTTAGAGTGAGAGAGTGACAGTGATTACCGGTAGCTTCAGAGTGAGTAGTGACTCTAGAGTCATAGTGAGAAGAACAAAGTGTCTCCACTGTTCTTTCTGACCACGGTGAGAAATCTGTAGCAGGAAAAGTTAACCCTCTCCTTGATTTCATGTTTATGGAGAAGGAGAACCAGGAAATAAGTCGGAGGGGGGAATGCAACGCTACCAAGCCATGGCTGAGCGACGTGTAGTTACATTTTGAAATGTGTGAATTCATCGCGACTGTACTTGATCCGCGTTATAAAGAACTTTACTTGGATGCGGAAATAAAGCAGGGCGCACGAGAAATGATCCGGGCCGCGATGAATGTAGAGAACCCGCACGGAGACGGAGGAGGGCACAGAGCAGTGCCCAGCGCAGGAGGAGATCAGAGCGCAGAAAAAGACTTGTCTCTCTGCACCAGATGAGGGGCATGCATCCTCGTTGTCTGATATGTTAAGAAATCCTGCAAGAAAGTGCCTCAAATAATAATAATAATAGGTAAGCTATTCTGTTCTTAGGCTACTATATACTGTATGTGACTATCAGATTGTAGCCATATTTCTACTAGATTTTTTAATTAAACTTTAATAAAATTTATACAATTGCAAGGCCTTCATTTTAGTAAAGTTAGTACACAGTCATAGCCATAAATGCAATGGTACTAATAATTGGCATAATTTGTTTCGGTTTTCGGTCTTTGTTTCCTAGTTTTCGGTTTCGGCCAAGAATTTTCATTTCGGTGCATCTCTACGTCATACGGTTCATTAACTGTAAAAAAGGGCGTGGCTAAAGCATAGGGGGCGGGGCAAACATCACCAATTAAAAAGGAAGCCTCTGCTGAGTTCAATGATACCTCACACAAGACTCTACCTTAGATGGGTCAGCATGTATGAAAGGCGGCGTGGCTTGAACATAGGGGGCGGGCCAAACCATCATCAATGAAGAAGGAAGTCTCTGCTGAGTTCAATGTCACCTCACACAAGACTCTACGTTAAACGGTTCAAATGTTATCAAAGGGGGTGTGGCCTGAGTAAGTGGGCGTGGTCATATTATAGGGCGCGGCTCAGTATCACATGTAGACCACATATTATGAGTTTCATGTAAATCGGATGATGTTTGTGATATAAGGCAGATTTCCTGGTGCCAGCAGGGGGGGGCGCTATGACCAAAAGTCAATTTTGGCCTGTAGGTGTCCTGAGGCCTGGACACTTGTCAATCGTGAGAAATTTCAGGCAGATATGACAAAGTACACTGAAGTTACAACAACTTCTTTGTTCATCGCTAAACACTCAAAATGGCCGCCACTCTTATGAATCCTGAAAAGTTTCAAGCCAGACAATGTACACTCGAGTTACACCCACTTCCTGTTTTGATGGCAAAACGTACAAAATGGATGCCCCGGCACGGCCACGCCCTATGATGAAAAGTTTTTCTTTTAACAACTTTTCATCTTTAAGGTCTTAAGATGGCACAGACCAAATTTGAAGTTGATCGGATGAAATCTCTAGGAAAAAAAAAAAATCGCACTAATTTCTAACTTTAAAATCAAAAAGGGCGGACTTCCTGTTGGGTTTAGGGTATGGCTACAATGACGTTTTTTTGTACATCTTGACATGTTACATATGTGTACCAAGTTTCGTGAGTCTACCTTAAACGCACTGCGGGGGCTTAATTTTTTTTTACTTTCTAGAGGGCGCTTCATTTTTGTGCGTTTTATTCCCGAAACCCTTTGAAATACGTACATTTTCACCAGACTTGATGCGACCGCCAAATTTGGTGAGTTTTTGAATATGTTAAGCCCCTCAAAAAGTCAATTCATTTGGTGGTATAATAATATTTCCTTCAGTTTCAATAGGGCCTTTGCCGCTGTTGGCGCTCGGGCCCTAAATATTGTTTCAATTAAAAAAGAATAAATAGAGGGAAATTCAAATAAAGGTATTTTCACTTTGCATCGATGATATTGGACTGTTGACCATAGAATCAATGAGTCCAGATTCAGTCAGAAACACCATGTACCCATGTCTTTCTACATGTTCCCCTCTGTCATATGCAGGCTGTGAGAAAACCTTCATCACCTTCAGTGCCCTGTTCTCCCACAATCGCACTCACTTCAGGGAAACGGGCCACTTCACCTGCACCTACCCAGGCTGCGACAAGACCTATGACAAGGCCTGTCGCCTCAAAATCCATCTGAGGAGTCACACTGGTAAGACCCAGGGGTTCAGCTCTCACAGGCTGTTAACCGGCTGTTTTCTTAAAGTGCTCATATTATGCATTTTGGCTTTTCCCTTTCCTTTATTGTGATATATCTTTTTTGTGCATGTAATAGGTTTACAAAGTGAAAAATCCCAAAGTCCACCCCAAAGGAACTTACCATCTTCAAGAAAAAACTGTTCACAAACTGCTCCAAACAGCTCTATTGTAGTCCAGCCTTTACTTCCGTGCATTATAACGTGTGTCACTTTGTAACACACGTTATAATGCTCGCCTAGCTGCTAGCATGGCACGCCCTCATACTGTGCTTCTGACTAGCTAGTAGTCCTTACCTAGGTACTGTCAGGGCACGCCCTCATACTCTGCTTCTGACTGGCTGGTAGTCATTACTTAGTTACTGAGAATGTGCGACTCCCAACAAAGATAGAACAGAAGTGAGATGCCTTTGTAGCTAGAACAGAGAGCTCAACACACAGGGTGAAAAGAGGAGCTGCAGCAATATGCAGTACAAAAAAAAAGGTGTTTTTTGAAAATTAAACCATGTAAACCTATTCTGGTACAACCTCTAAATACAATTATGAACCTGAAAATGAGCATAATATGAGCACAAAGAATAAGTCATTCCTCATTCACTTGATACTACAAATGTGTTGCCGTCTGTTCACTCATTTTAGATGATAGCAGCTGTTAATGCTGCACATTTCCAAAACATAATCGCAAAAACAAGTCACTGGAAACTAAGAGCATGTCTGTACTGACTTGTCTAAAGTGGAGTGGGTTAGTACTGCAGCATAGCTTGCACCAGCAGAAAGCTGGGGTTAAACACAGTTCGCTACTCAGAACTTCTCTATCTGGGTAATGCAGGCGGGAGACCCTGTCCCTGATAAACCCATAATCTGCTGTTTCCAGGTGAGAGGCCATTTGTCTGTGACTCGGAGGGCTGTGGCTGGTCCTTCACCAGCATGTCCAAGCTGCTCCGACATAAACGGTAAGTGCTTATTAACTGTAATTAACTTATATTTCACATTCTGCCTCTGCCTTACTGCTTCAGACTGCATTCTCCCGTGTTCACGGTAGACTACGGCAACCTGAATGTGTTAGAGTGGGGCTAGCCCCTCTCACAAAATGCAATGTGCATTGTACGTGGGGAATTATTAATACGCATGCTCAGAGTGTTAGTGTGTTTAATGTAGATCACACAAATTTGATGGCCAGTGGGGCTGACGGCACGTAGCGTCATTTCATATCTTAGATATGACTGGCTGTTTGGCGCGGCGCCAACAGTTGGATTCATCCACCACATGATTAGACACTCTTTCTGATGACAAAATGCGTTTCAGTTCTAGATTGTAAAACTAATGGACGGAGTTGATGGTCTCAATCGCTAGTTTCAAGTCTTCTTTAATATAGCATGATGTTCATTTAGTAAATGACTGCCTTGTTTATTTTAAAGGTGAACTATTAGGCTTTCCCGTATTTTCTGTCATATCGATAATGTTAAACGTGGCCAAAACTTCAAATAATGAGGTAAACATATTTCAGAGAAATTCCCTTGAGCAAAAACCTCAGATTTCCCACTGTGCTCCTGTTTCAACAGTTGTTTTCTATTCCGCTCCATGTCACGTACCTCTGAGCTGGGTTACTATGATTGGTCATCTGCTCATCAGGCTACTGAAGAGTTTTTTTAACATTACTGCAGTGTTTATTGCCACAAGTACCGTAGTTGCACGCTAACGACAGGGAAACCTGCAATCTTGGCTGCCAATGTTGTTCAATTCTCCCCCTCTGGTCACTTTACAGCTGAATCATGTCCAGTTGTGTCATATTTGGTTTATAATTGGTGTTTTTCACGGTAAAAAGTCCTGCTGCCGTCGACTTTATGGAGACAGGCAGCAATAACGGGAACACTGATACAGAAAGCTGACCAATCAGAGCAGACTGGGCTTTTTCGGGAAGGGGGCTTAAAGAGACAGGCCCTCCAACAGAGCTTCTCATACAGAGGTTTTTTTTTTTAAAACATTAAAACATGTAGTAGAAACACAAAATACAATTATAAACCTGAAAACCTTTAAAATAAGCAGGGGGTGCTTTAGGACCTGCCAGTCAATCTTAAACTCGGACACTCTCACTGTGTGTTTTCACTTCATTAAATGTAACTGGAACATTTTGGTCACCTAAAAATGTCTTGTTCTGCCAACCAACCAAGCTAGCTAGCTAGTGTAAGCTGGTAACTTAAGATTTTGTGTTCTGCCGTACATGCAGATGAATGGCACTAGTACCCGGAGGTCTGTGTTTACCCGCTGGTTATTCTCTGCAGGATGACTCGCTTCAGAAGGAAACATTACCTGTTTAGTGTTAGCTTAGTGCAGCATCATGGCAACCATAAACAAGACTGGCTTCATCCTCCCCAGCTCCATACATCACGTCGACGGCCATATTGCCGAACTCAAGGCTTCAAAGCAGCAGTCCACGTCACTGATGCTACGTCCACTATTTTACAGTCTAAGGCTTCAATGGTTAAACAGAGCTGAGGGTTTTTATAGGGTCTTACATGATGAGTGTCTCACTCACCACAGACTCCTATGTTTATCAGGAAACATGATGATGACCGTCGCTTTGTCTGTACAGAGGAGGGTTGTGGGAAATCCTTCACCCGGGCAGAGCACCTCAAGGGTCACAGTATCACCCACCTGGGCACCAAACCCTTCCAGTGCCATGCAGAAGGTACGTACAGGTGCTCAAAACCACATCCAGGAGTAGGACTGTTTGCTGGGAGAACGTCAGAGTTCATACATGTTTTTTTTAATCAAATCAGACTTGGATTCTGACTTCTGGTAGTTTCACATTTTCTGCAAAGCTTATCAGTTATGACGTTTTGTCTCCTTTTCATTCTTCAGGCTGTAATGCCAAGTTCTCAGCACGCAGCAGCCTGTACATCCACTCCAAGAAGCATAAGCAGGACGCCAGCACCCTGAGGACACGCTGTCCTGTGGCCAACTGCTCCAAACACTTCTCATCCCGCAGCAGCCTGAAGAGCCATGTGCTCAAACACCACCACCTCAGTCCTGGTCAGTACCGCCACTGCTTCAGCTGTCACCAAGGGGGTGCCACCCACTTATGTATCTCTTTAATGTAATCATATCAGGGTTTCCATGGGGTCTTAAAAAATCTTAAATTTTAATAAAGTATTGTTTTCTAGGTCAATTTTCAACAGGTCTTAATTTTCCTCCATCAATGTAGCGCTACCTCTAATGCTCATTGAAATGTTCCTGGAGCGCTTTAGAAAGTGTTTTTTTAGTTCTGTGGTGTTCTTTTTGTCACTATATAATATAATTTGCTGTATTAGGACTACAAATGAGACCAACATGCAACTTATATTGCAGCCAATTTAGACACCAGTCCTATAATGCCAATGAGGAAATTGGGGAATTGTTTCAGACAAGGCTTCCGGGCTCTGACATCTGACTTTTTTTTTTTTTTTTTTTTTTATGTTGTGATATAGGTCTTAAATTTCATTCATAATGGTCTTAAAAAGGTCTTACATTTGACTTGGTGAAACATGTAGAAAACCTGTCATATACTCAATAGACGTTTTCTTAGCAGATGAAAAACAACATGCCAAAAGAAAATTAAGAAAATGTACCGTGAAACATCCTCAAAGATGTTGGTATGACTAAATTACACGTTTTAGTCAAGGTATTAATAGTCTCACATTGCTAACTCTGTCTCCACAGATGCATTTCAGTTCAATTTTATTCATAGTGTCAAATCACTTTACAGATAGAGTAGGTCTAAACCACACTATTATAATAATAATAATAATAATAATAATAATAATAATAATAATAATAATATAGAGACACATTTCTCAAAATTGTCTGCAGCACTGCAGTTCATTAATTATGAAACCCATTAACATTCCGCAAACCAGCAATGTCTTTGTGGCAGTATTTACTACTTACTTACTAGGCAGTTATTGGTTACGCTGCCTGTTATGCTGTAATGACTGAATCAAAGTGGAGTTACTACTAGCTTGAGGATGATTGAATATCATTGTAATATCTCTGGAAGGGTGAAAAGTGTGTTTTTGTTAGTTACTAAATGTAAATAATTTATTCCACTACATGGTTCTGGAAAAGTGATTACTATCCTATAACTCCTGAATGTTTCCCCTCCTCCATCCCAGATGTTCTGAGCCAGATGGAGACCACGCCCACCCTGACCCCCAGCAGCGAGCTCATCAGCTCCACCCCAACAACAGTTGCCGGGCCTTGTATTGCCGGGGGCGACCATCTGACCAACCTGGACTTGAGCTCCCTGTTCTCGGCTGTGCCTGGCAGCGCTGCCCCCCCGGCTCGCTCTAACGGCACCTTCACCATGGACCTGTCCCTGGTCAGCTCAGGCATCCTCACCATCGACCCCTCCTCCGTCGCCTCCACACTGGCTGCTGGTGCTAGCACCACGCTGGCCAAAGCTGTGGACCCCCTCATCCTGGCAGCCAGTGCTGACCTGGGCCCCCACCCCGCTTTGGAAGGAACAGTGGGGGACGTCCTGCCCCCCCAGGGCACTCTCAACCTTGATGATGTGCAGACGGTTGTCCCAGAGGCCTTGGGAGCCCTGAGCGCTCTCAGCATGCAGCAGCCACTCAGCGCCCTGAGCGTGGAGCCCCCCCCATCGCTGGCAGCGGCCCCCGTCGCAGAGCTGCTGGCCTCGCCCTGCAAAGTGGTGGAGGTGGGGGGCCAGAGGGCAGCTGGGCCTCTGCTGAGCTGTGTGGAGGGGCTGGGACCTCAGGAGGGAGGAAAAGTCCTGAGCCAGTTTGTGTTCCCCGGTCCCAGCAGCAGCTTCAGCCCCCAGAAGGAGCAGGATGACAGCGCCGCGTCAGCAGGCAGCTTCCTGGTGAGTTGCCATGCAGCTCAGTCTACAGAGAAACGGGGAGTACTATTGCATATGTCAGAAAGTTACTGCAAGCTTTTAGTGTCTGCAGAGGGAGCTGTGTGAAGTCTGATAAATGTCCTCAGATGATGTCACTCGAGTCGGCGTTGTTTCAAGACTACAAGTCTGAAAAGTAAAGAAATGTGGAAGTGTGGCCCGCTGCTCAGCTCTGCTGCAGGCTACATTAGCCGCTTCTTTCATAACGCCCTAATCTATCACTATAGAGAGGTTAAGTGGAAGCAAATTTCTTTCTTGAGTTTATCGAATATATCTCAACTTGTGAGAAAAGTGATGGGCACACATTTTGTGTGTTCGTGCCATTTGCACTGCCTGATGCAAATTTGCGTTTATTTGCATCTTTGCATTGACTTATGTAATGGCACCCCTGAAAACACCTGGGCATGAATGCATCATTATAAGGGTGAATTGCTAAATTAATGGAGTTCTCTTTAAAGGAAATGCACATTTGCTTGTTTTTCTTAGATATGAAAGGTTCCTATTTTTAGGAAATGGCCCAAATGTCTGCTATTGGAGTGTAGTCGGTACTAGCCCTTAAAAGCCAACAGAATGGTGTGTAGTAACTAATGTGTACCATTTCCGTGTCAGGAGAGTGGAGGCTCCGCCAGGACTGACTACAGAGCCATCCAGCTGGCCAAAAAGAAGAAGCAAAGAGGTCCTTCAGCATCCTCTGGTAAGACACACACATTTATGTAATGCTCCTCAGTCTGACTAGACCCAGACTGGAGACTAAGGGCAGGAACACACCGCCGTGAAGCTTAGATTCGTGCCAATCAGGCGCCTCGCTGTTCACGGCAGACGGGCACATCTACACTCCTCTCCTCCCTACAGAATTCCTCTCTCTCGTGTGTGTGTGTGTGTCCGTCCGTCCGTCCGTCCGTCCGTGCGTGCCTGATCAGCTGTCAAGACAGTCCAAATTACCAAAAACCTAGGTGTGTTATTTTGAAATTTGTTTTATTTTGTAAAGTATCTGGCGTGTGGCACTGTGGTCTTCCTGATGCGATAAACTTCATGGTTTTACACATTCGCTCGCAGGGCTTGACATTAACTTTTTGAGGCACTTGTCCTTTGGACAAGTACATTTACGTTTCACTTGTCCATGCACAAAAGTCACTTGTCCGGGTAAAGATTCATCATTTTATAAAAAAAAAAAATTGTTTTACTAATGCAGAATTCGAACAAACCGTTGAAAGCATCCAAACACTATCAGCATTAATACAATTCAGTTGAAACAGTAGAAACAAACGTGTCCCAACAATAGATTTCCCTTTTCTTCAACAAGAAAAAAGGATCTCCAGACTCCATAATACAAAGTAATATGTTGCACGCCGGTGTGCAGAAGTTAATATATTGAGATACTAAGTCAATATTTTGAGATTCCGAGTCAATATTTTACATTTTCTCGTTACTTTGAGATTCTTAGTTTATATTCTAAGATACTAAGTCAATATTTTGACCAGAGGTAGTGGTGACTTAAACTTGAACTTATACTATATCTAAAATAATTTTGTAGACATAACAATGGATTTTGCCACTAAATGTTGGTGTTAATTTCTTTATTTTATTTTTTATACAATTTCACTAATTTCTACCCAGCAGAGGCTGATTTAGAGATCCTATAAAAGGTGTAGCTACTTTACAGTTGATTATTACATAATATTTAATCCGCATTTTATTATTTATTTATTTGTTTAAAAAAGGAGCACAAAAAAAACATTATAGAACGTCAAAAACGACCACTGGATGGGAAAAGGGTATTTCACAACAACTTTGAATGCAGCACGAGTATACCGAGGCAAATTTCAAGTGAACGCAACATCTGTGTTTTTCCGACAACAGCAGCTGCACACTGTCATAGGTTACTCTCCAGTGAAATACAGACAGACAAACTTTTACACCGTTTAGCTGTCAGCATTTTAACCGTGTTTACTCTAGCTGCTAGTTAACGGTAGGCTAACGTTACCTGCTGCCAAGTGTAGTGTTAACTAGCGTGACATGCGGCGATGTTTAGGTTGCCTCTAACGTCTGTTTTCGGAGCATCGGAGAGAAGCACAGGCATTTCAGTGGCACCAAAATCTGCGTTGCAACTTGGTCTGGTATGTAACGGTCGTTAAGGCCCCGGTGCCGTATTAGCACCGCGTCTTTCGTTTTCTGTCAACGATGTGGCAAGGAGGTAATGTTAAGGCGGAGTTAGCAAGCTAACATTAACTAACTAACACGGGCAGGTTCGCCGTGCTTTCATGCTGCATTGCTTACAGAGAATGAGCTGAACAGCAGGCTGGGTCTAACGTTAGTGGCCCGTTGACTGGCTACCGCTGGGTCCGCTGCCCGGGATTGCGGGGGAAAAAAATGTATCGTTTCAAATCGGTAACATAGACGTAATGAGTGGCACATAACGTGAAGTAACATGGCATTTTATTTTGTTTTGAGTTTTAACTTGTCCAGTGGGACAAGTAAATTTCTCTTCCACTTGCCCTACAAAAAATCCACTTGTCGCGGACAAGCCTTAATGTCGAGCCCTGGCTCGCAAAGAAATAGAGAAGATGGTGAAACGATCGCTGCAGGGCTCATTGTAGCGATCCTCTCCTACTATTTCTTCAAATCCATTTCTATCTCTTTCTCTCCCTGTCTTTCTGCTGGAGCAGCACTGGTTGAAGCCTGAAAATAAGTGTATTTGATTCACAGCTGCTACATGTAGTGTTTTGACCTAAACAACCCAACTGCGTTTTACCGCAAACTTGCGACTAGTTAACTTTATTAAGCATAAAAAAAAAATTACAAAACGTGTTGGCGGCCGGTGTTGATTGTGTGGCCCACCGCCACAAATTAGTCTATGTGTGGGAAACACTGCAGATTGGATAACATGGCCGATGAAATGAACATAGCTCTGCTTCATGCCGTTCATTCTATGTCCAGTGTGTTTTTGGCATAAAAGGTTAGTGTTCTCTTTGCCCAATCCAGGGACTTCAGGATTGAGTCAGAGAAAAAGTAAAGGAGTAAAGGCGCCGATGGCTCCCTCTGGTGTTGGTTATGGTGAAGGAACTGCCGCAGCCAATGGGGGCCTGACTCTGCGGGACCCCGTCACCGGCGCCCAGTACGTCCACATTCAGCTGCTGCAGGTGAGATCCGCACACACGTGATTATAAAACTACACTGTGTGTATACCAGCTGACCTAACTTGATTTTGAAGAATGTACTGCTGTGTGCTGAGAGAAGCAGCGCTGTAGTTGACAGAGCAGCTGATCAAAGTATGTGTACCTGCAGGATGACCCAGCCAGCGACGGAGACCTGGCCTTCCAGCTGAGCTCGCAGCCCTCCAGCTCCCACTCTCAGCTCACTGCCGACCTGCCGGTCAACATCCTACAGGTGAGCAAAGTTTATTCATATCAACACGGCCAGCACCTAGTGATACAGTGAGGTGTTATTTAATAGCAAAATAAACCAAAGTGAAAGGATTTTGACTCCTGTCTGTTTAAAGAAGCACCTGCTAACGTGTAATATTTGGCCTCTCCCAAAGAGACTGCTGCTGTGCTCCAGTCATATCTCTTCTCTCTTTCTATCTCTATCTCTGTCTCTGTTTGTCTCTGTCCCTCTCTGTACACGCTCAACTCTAACACACTCACAAATTCTAAACGCCTAAACAGGGTTTGACAGTAACGGTTGCCCTTTGCAACCAGAATGAGTCAATTGGCAACCATTTTGTGGCCTCCTTTTTTTAATTTATTTTTTTAAATATCTAAACAAATCAAAACTGGAAAATCTTATTTCAAAAGATTAGTATTATTTCTAGTATATTTGTCTATGAGTGAGTGTGAATGTCCAAGTTACGTGCTGCTTATAACACAGTAATTCCCCAGTTTGGGATTAATAAAGTCTGTCTGTCTTTCTTTCTTTTATTTGTAAAGGTAGGGTTTTTATATTGAAATGTTGTGACCTTAGCAGCCCTGGTGTGTTTCTTCCCAGGAAGCTTCAGTGATGACTGAGGACGACAACGGCTCGGACAACTCCCAGTTCACAGGAAGCACAATCAACCTGCAGGACCTGGAGTGAGCGCTGCCCCCCATCACTGGCGACAGTTTACAGCAGCAAACATACTCTGGGATGTCTGACTGCACCCGGCGCTGTCCTTGTCTCCTCCCATGACGCTCAAGGCCTTTGGGACGCGTGGTCGACAGTTTGTGGAGGGAGTGGACGTGTCCACAGATAATGCACCTTGACAAGAGGAGATGAGTATTTGTTTGTTGAGAAGATGATCATGTGTTTATTTCTTGAGCCCAGTTTGTACCAAAATCCAACGCGAGCGCATTCTAATGTCAGAGAGACCTGTGGCGTTGGACAGTACCATGGTGCCACGTTGCAGTGCTGTCTCCGCTCCAGTTGCCTTACAGACGCCTCACGCTGTGCATTCCTACACTGGCCGCTTCTCTGCTTTCTTTGGTAGTTGTTGGATTTATTTTCTATGGCAGCAGTAAGTCCATGTTGAAAACATGCCTGATCATGTGTTTATATACAGTATGTATAATGAATGAGTTGTTACCTTCTTGTAATAATTGTATCTGTTTATTTATTATTTAGCTGTGGGTTTACAGAATGGCAGAGCCAAACACAGATGAATTAAAGAATCAAAGCACAATCGCAACAGTTGTTGAGGCCTTCATTTTTTTTCATTTGGACCAGAGACTAAATGTATGTGGATTCATGAAGGAAAACAAGTGAATATAATATTGAAGAGTACGCGGAGAAACAATTTTTAAATTCTTATCTTGTAATAACATCACTTTATCTCGTCATATCCCAAAACATTCTTGATATTTCAATAAACTCTCATTAACTTCTCACAACATAATTTGCTATGTTGTAATAACAAGAAACGTACATACACTCTTTAAAATAAAAAGCATAAGACTGGCCTACGTCTGCAGACAAACTAATGGTTGGTATACATCTAGGTTGTCTTTAATGCTTGGGACAACCAAAGTACCATTCATTCATTACTGTATCTGCAGTGCATTGAGCAAGTATTCAGATATACACACTAAACGAAAGCAAGCCACAGCCATAATGCACAAAAACGGTGTGCCACATTGCTGCATCGTCATGACTGTTCCAGGCTGCAACAACATATGGCAAGACAGCTTTGATTTAATGAGACCGGTGTTGTGGAATAACAAGATAAAATGTGTTATTACAAGAAAAGTCTATATAGTAACATCGTGAAAAAGGTTGTTATAACGTACAAAGGATGTGAGTATAATGGGACACTGAGTAATAAGCTGCCGTAAAGGAGAGCAGCTGACCGTGGTAGGTACACAGGTATTAGTCTTTTTTGATTGCTATCGTGTATTGGTCCAAATTGAAGTCACATTGTCAGAACTCTTCAGTCAGTGAAACGGAGGTCTATGTGGGCCAAACTGTCAATTGTTTTTCATTACTTTCACACAAAATGCATTCAATGACCACCATGAATTCTTTTCTCATTCAGACTCCACACCCTGCAGAACACTTTAAGAGTCAATATCACTATGAAGTGCCTTTGGTGTCCTTATCAGACTCACTCAGTCATCATGAAAATGTAGCAGAATAATGAAAGTCTGAAGTCTTATTATAAGTGGCCAAACATTTGCACACATCAGTACAATAAGTCTCTAAAAAAGTGTTTCCCTATTTATTCAATTTTTTTCATCGGATGTACGCGATTTTGGCATGTCCTGCTCTGCTAACTACAGTGTGTGTAATAAGTGGTTAAATGATACTAAATCCAATTTTTTTTTACATGGTTTTACTGTCCACAATAGGTTATTTGATAAAACAAGTAATTTTGATCATGTATATTGTATTTTCATAATCATATTGAACATTTGGCATGTGTCCCTGAAATTGCTGTCCACCCTGTCATTATGGGGTAACTGCCCCTTTAAGAAACCAAGGGGGTAAGCTTCACTTCAAAACTCGAGCCATCTATGGCGCCATTTTGTTGCTACAAAGCCATCACCTCCTGTTAGCATTCCGCTGACCGCCATTTTTTTTTTACGTCACTTGACTGCGAATAACTTTACATCTGAAGCGTTTAAAGTCTCTATTTGTCCGTTGTTTAGTTCTAAAGAAACACGACAATGTATAAAAGGCTTCATTACCTTGTACCTCACGTTATGGCTCCGTAGCAGACGTTTTTGTAAAAATAGGCTAACGATTGTGTCACATAGTAGAGGAATTACCGTATAGTACAGGATAAGCTTGCAGGCCGTTTCGACTTACATGAGCTGTTTAGGTTTAATTACTAATGTTAACTAGCATGTTAGTTAGCAATAATTAGCCTGTGCGTATGTTATCTCCTTACATATACCTACACTCTCCGTATCTGTAAGATTGGGAATGATTGAGATTTCTCTTAGCGCAGCCACTAGAAGACTTACAACTTTCAGACATGTTGCTCACGTCACAATCTCTCAGTTGGAGGCTGTGCAGAAAAGCTGGCCATCACCGGAAAAGTGCTTCTAATAGCCTTCACTGGTCTCCGTCCAGAGCAACGGGGTCTATTGGTCAATTATATACTATCTATGTAAGAAACCCACTGATGTTTTCAGTGACATGACTACGAGCATTTTGTCTTTCTTCAATGAAGGCTGAAGCAGTGTCTAGTTGCAGAGTAAGTATTTACACTTATGTTTCATAATTTCATCATATTATGTGTGTAGCTGGATGTTGTCAGGCTTAAAGATGCAGTAGGTAAGTCTTATAAAACTAACTTTCTATCATTTGCTGAAACTGACCTATGTTCCAGTAGAGCTACATGAATTGACCATTAGCAAAAGCCACGCCCCCTAGTTACTGTTACTACGCCCGTCAAACAATTGAGAACCAGACACATAGCCATGGCTGGGTTGAGCTAGTCTTGTGTGAGGTATCGTTGTACTCGGCGGGGAGTTTCCTTTTCATTGGTGACGATTTGTGGCGTCTGAGTGCCGCGCGAATGCACGGTCGCAAGGAGCGGCGTCCGCCGGTAACCCCGACGCACGCAGAGGCGCGAGGGCCCGTCCATCGCTGCTCGCAGCTTTAATTAGGGCCAGAGCGCCGACAGCGGCGAAGGCCCTATTGAAACTGAAGGAATTATTATTTTTAGGGCCCGAGCACCGACAGAGGCGAAGGCCTATTTGAAACTGAAGGAATTATTATTATTTTTCTTTCTTTCTTTCTTTCTTTCTATTATTTTCCCGTCAAATAAATTGGCTTTTTGAGGGGCTTAACATATTCAAAAACTCACCAAATTTGGCGGCTGCATCAAGTCTGGTGAAAATTTACGTATTTTAAGGGTTTCGGGAATAGGCGCACAAAAATGGCTCGCTAGCGCCCCCTAGAAAGTTAAGAAAATTGAGCCCCTGCAGTGCGTTTAACGTAGACTCACGAAACTTGGTACACATATGTAACATGTCAAGATGTACAAAAAACTTCATTAGAGCCACACCCTAAACCCAACGGGAAGTCCGCCATTTTGATTTCAAAGTTCGAAATTAGTGCGATTTTGGCCATTTCCACATGTCATACTTTAACAAACTCCTCCTAGAGATTTCATCCGATCAACTTCAAATTTAGTCTGTGCCATCTAAAGATGTTAAAGATGAAAAGTTGTTATTAAAGCTGCGAGCAGCGATGGAGGGGCCCTCGCACCTCTGTGCGCGTCGGGGTTACCGGCGGACGCCGCTCCTTGCGGCCGTGCATTTGCGTGCCATTCAGACACGGAACACCTTGCCGAGTACGATACCTCACACAAGATTCTAGGTCATGAGGTTCATTAGCTGTGAAAGGGGGCGTGGCCAAAGCATAGGGGGGGGCCAAACCATCACCAAGGAAGAAGGAAGTCTCTGCTGAGTTCATTGATACCTCACACAAGGGTATACCTTAAACGGTTCAAATATTATGAAAGGGGGCGGGGCTTAAGCATAGGGGGCGGGTCAAACCATCACCAATTAAAAATGAAGTCTCTGCTGAGTTCAATGACACCTCACACAAGACTCTACCTTAAACGGTTCAAATGAAATCTCTAGGAGGAGTTCGTTAAAGTACGACATGTGTGTGTTGGCAATCTATGAGTTAAGCTAGCGAGCCATTTTTGTGCGCCTATTCCCGAAACCCTTAAAATACGTAAATTTTCACCAGACTTGATGCGGCCGCCAAATTTGGTGAGTTTTTGAATATGTTAAGCCCCTCAAAAAGCCAATTTATTTGACAGGAAAATAATAGAAAGAAAGACAGAAAAATAACAATAATTCCTTCAGTTTCAAATAGGCCTTCGCCTCTGTCGGCGCTCGGGCCCTAAAAATAATAATTCCTTCAGTTTCAATAGGGCCTTCGCCGCTGTCGGCGCTCTGGCCCTAATTAAAGCTGCGAGCAGCGATGGACGGGCCCTCGCGCCTCTGCGTGCGTCGGGGTTACCGGCGGACGCCGCTCCTTGCGACCGTGCATTCGCGCGGCACTCAGACACCACAAATCGTCACCAATGAAAAGGAAACTCCCCGCCGAGTACAACGATACCTCACACAAGACTCTACATCATACGGTTCATTAGCTGTGAAAAGGGGCGTGGCTAATGCATAGGGGGCGGGTCATACCATCACCAATTAAAAAGGAAGTCTCTGCTGAGTTCAATGATACCTCACACAAGACTCTACCTTAAATGGGTCAGCATTTTTGAAAGGGGCCCTTTTTGTGCGCCTATTCCCGAAACCCTTAAAATACGTAAATTTTCACCAGACTTGATGCGGCCGCCAAATTTGGTGAGTTTTCGAATATGTTAAGCCCCTCAAAAAGGCAATTCATTTGACGGGAAAATAATAATAGAAAAATAATAATAATTCCTTCAGTTTCAATAGGGCCTTCGCCGCTGTCGGCGCTCGGGCCCTATTTAAAGCTGCGAGCAGCGATGGACGGGCCCTCGCGCCTCAGGATTCATAAGAGTGGCGGCCATTTTGAGTGTTTAGCGATGAACAAAGAAGTTGTTGTAACTTCAGTGCACGTTGTTGTATCTGCCCGAAATTTCTCACAATTGACAAGGGTCCAGGCCTGAGGACACCTACAGGCCAAAATTGACTTTTGGTCATAGCGCCCCCCGCTGGCAACAGGAAATCTGCCTTATATGACAAACATCATCCGATTTGCATGAAACTCAGAATGTGTGGTCTACATGTAATACTGATCCGCCCCCTATAATATGACCACGCCCACTTACAGACCACGCCCTCTCTCATAACATTTGAACCATTTAAGGTAGAGTCTCGTGTGAGGTGTCATTGAACTCAGCAGAGACTTCGTTTTTAATTGGTCATGGTTTGACCCGCCCCCTATGCTTAAGCCACGCCCCCTTTATAACATTTGAACCATTTAAGGTTGACTCTTGTGTGAGGTATCAATGAACTCAGCAGAGAGTTCCTTCTTCATTGGTCATGGTTTGGCCCGCCCCCTAGGATTTAGCCACGCCCCCTTTTATAACTAGTGACCCGTTTGATGTAGACCCTTGTGTGAGATATCATTGAACTCAGCAGATTCTTCCTTATTCATTGGTGATGGATTTGCCTGCCCCCTTGATGCGACCGCCAAATTTGGTGAGTTTTTGAATAGGTTAAGCCCCTCAAAAAGGCAATTCATTTGACGGGAAAATAATAGAAAGAAACAATATTTCCTTCAGTTTCAATAGGGCCTTCGCCGCTGTCGGCGCTCGGGCCCTAATAATTCCTTCAGTTTCAATAGGGCCTTTGCCGCTGTCGGCGCTCGGGCCCTAATAATTCCTTCAGTTTCAATAGGGCCTTCGCCGCTGTCGGTGCTCGGGCCCTAACAATAATTCCTTCAGTTTCAATAGGGCCTTTTCCGCTGTCGGCGCTTGGGCCCTAATAATTGGTGTTTTTTAGCTCAGCATGTTGTGTGTGAGTGACGCTGTTTTCTTCCTGAGTGAGAGGTGTTGCCAGCGTTTTGGTCCACCGAGCTGATTTTGAGACATGTATGAAGTTTTTTGGTGGTTTGAGTGAGTTTTGGAGGTGAAATGAACTGTTGCATGTTGGTAATGCCGACTGTATGAGGAGTATAAAAAAGTGGTTTCAGTATAGTCCGATGTTTGTTAGCAATCCAGCAAAACTGTAAAAGTCAATGTAGAACTCAAAGCGCTCCTATGAATTCCTCCTTGTTCTAACTGTCCTATCTCTACACTTCTATAAGGGACAAACATGTAGCAAGTCAGATTTGATGTGGTCTTTCACTCATTCCAGCTTTAGAGTTCAGTTCACACAAAGCCCTAAAGGAAAAGAATGCATGCCACCTGGCCTTTAGAACAGTACTGATGAGAACCAGAAGATGGCGTACAAGTCATATACAGTGTTCCCCAGGGCTTCACACGGAGAGCAGCAGGCAGCTAACACACACTGCAATATGGAAGCATGTACTGGCAGCACTCATACACATATACACTTATTATAATGACTCATACACATTATATGCTTGTTATAATTACTCACACATATTATATGCTTATTATAATGACTCATTGACATATTATACACTTGTTATAATGACTCATACACATATACACTTATAATGGCTCAGACACATATTATATACTTATTATAATGACTCATTGACATATTATACACTTCTTATAATGACTCATACACATATACACTTATAATGGCTCGTATATATATTATACACTTATTATAATGGCTCATTCACATATTATACACTTCTTATAATGACTCATACACATATATACTTATTATAATGGCTCATATACATATACAGTTATTATGACTCATACATAAAGTATACACTTATTAGGACTCATCCACATATTATACACTTACTATGACTCATACACATACAGTATACAGTTATTATAATGACTCATACACATAGTATACAGTTATTATGACTCATATGAACTAAATATTATACACCTATCATGACTCATACAGATAATATACAGTTATTATAATAAGGTAGATTTCCCTTAAAACTAAGCAAAGTCACGAGCTTACTTGAAACCGAGGGCAACCCAGAATACACTGTGCAACTGGCAACAATGGCGGCCAGATCAACCAGAGAGTCAATTCAATTCAATTCAATTTTATTTATAGTATCAAATCATAACAGAGTTATCTCGAGACACTTTACAGATAGAGTAGGTCTAGACCACACTCTATAATTTACAAAGCCCCAACAATTACATTAATTCCCTCAAGAGCAAGCATTAGCAGTGGCTATTGCGACAGTGGCAAGGAAAAACTCCCTTTTAGGAAGAAACCTCGGCAGACAACATAAGGACTCCGGGGAGTAAACTCCCCAGAGCTAGGTTAGTAACAAGCAGTTCTGGGACAGGATGCATATAAAAGGAAACAAATGAAAACATTGATGAGAGGCTGTACTGGCCTGCCTCCCTCTACTCACACTATATTATTGATTATATGATCAATAAATCTGATGACTACGAAGAGAAGCAGGTGGGCCGGGTTAGGCGGACGCTGCAACTCCTCGGTGTTTGATGGTGTCTGCCCCCTTAACCCAGACTGGGAGCTGGTTCCACAGGAAAGGAGCTTGGTAGCTGAAGGCTCTTGCTCCCATTCTACTTTTGGAGACTCTAGGAACCACAAGTAACTCTGCATTCTGGGAGCGCAGTGCTCTAGTGGGACAATAAGGTACTAAGAGCTGTTCTAGATAGGATGGTGCTTGACTATTTAGGGCTTTGTAGGTCAGGAGAAGGACTTTAAAGTCAATCCTGAATTTCACAGGAAGCCAATGCAGAGTAGCTAAAACAGGAGAAATATGATCTCTTTTCTTAGTTCTCGTCAGAACACGTGCTGCAGCATTCTGGATCAGCTGGAAAGTCTTAAAGGACTTATTTGAGCAACCTGACAGTAGGGAATTACAATAGTCCAGCCTGGAAGTAACGAATGCATGGACTAGTTTTTCAGCATCGTTTTGAGACAGGATATTCCTAATTTTGGCAATGTTACGAAGATGAAAAAAGGCTGTTCTCGATGATTGTTTTAGATGGGCGTTAAAGGATATTATCCTGATCAAAAATAACCCCTAGATTTCTGACAGTAGTGCTGGAGGCCAGGACAACACCATCCAGAGTAGCTATATCTTTAGATAATGAAGTTCGGAGGTGTTTAGGGCCCAGGACAATAACTTCAGTTTTGTTAAAGTTTAACATCAGAAAATTATAGGTCATCCAGGATTTTATATCTTTAATACATGCTTGAAGTTTAGCTAACTGACTTGTTTCGTCTGGTTTGATTACTAAGTATAATTGGGTGTCGTCTGCATAGCAGTGATAGTTAATTGAGTGTTTCCTAATGATATTACCAAGAGGAAGCATATATAAGGAGAATAAAATTGGTCCAAGCACTGAGCCTTGTGGAACGCCATGTTTAACTTTCGCGTACTTAGAGGATTTATCATTAACATTAACAAATTGAGATCGATCAGAGAAATAAGACTTAAACCAGCTTAGTGCAATTCCTTTAATTCCGACTAAGTGTTCTAATCTCTGTAACAGGATTGTATGGTCAATAGTGTCAAAAGCAGCACTAAGATCTAATAAAAAAAGTATGGAGACAAGTCCTTTGTCTGCAGCAGTTAGAACGTCGTTAGTAATTTTCACCAGTGCCGTCTCTGTGCTATGATTCTTTCTAAATCCTGATTGAAAGTCTTCAAATAAGCTGTTGCTATGGAGAAAATCACATAACTGATTAGCAACTACTTTCTCAAGGATCTTGGAGAGAAAGGGAAGGTTAGATATAGGTCTATAGTTTGCTGAGACCTCAGGATCGAGGGTGGTTTTTTTCAGAAGAGGTTTTATCACAGCTACTTTAAATGACTGCGGTACATGACCTGTTAATAGAGACATATTGATCATATCTAGTAGAGAGGTGTTAACCACGGGTAATGCTTCTTTGAGTAGCCTCGTTGGGATGGGGTCTTAGAGACAGGTAGATGGCTTTGCTGAAGATACCTTTACCATTAGTTGTTGAAGGTCTATAGGAAAAAAACAGTCTAAGTATATGTCAGGTCTAGTCGTTCTTTCTAGCAGTCTTGCGTTGAAAGGTGAACCATTTGAGGGCAAAAGGTGATGAATTATATCTCTAATTGTTATAATTTTATCATTAAAGAAGCTCATGAAGTCATCACTACTCAGAGTTAGAGGAATAGATGGCTCAGTAGAGCTGTGACTATCTGTCAGCCTGGCTACAGTGCTGAAAAGAAACCTTGGGTTGTTCTTGTTTTCTTCTATTAATGCTGAGTAATGGTCTTATCTGGCATGTCTGAGGGCCGTCCTATAGGTTTTCAGACTGTCTTGCCAGTCCAAACGAGACTCTTCCATTTTGGTGGAGCGCCATTTACTTTCAAGTTTTCGCAAGTTTTGCTTTAATTTACGAGTTTGGGAGTTATACCAAGGTGCTAGTTTCCTTTGCTTCATCTTCTTCTTTGTGAGTGGAGCAACAGAGTCTAAAGTAGTCCGTAGGCAGGCCGTAACACCCTCTACACAATTATCGATTTGAGAGGGACTAAAGTTTACATAAAGGTCCTCTGTTGTATTAAAACAAGGTAATGAGTTTAGTGCTGTTGGAATGTCTTCCTTAAATTTAGCTATAGTACTGTCAGATAGGCATCTAGTGTAGTAGCTTTTATCTAATTTCGTATAATCGGGTATTAAGAATTCGAAAGTAATTAAGAAGTGGTCTGATAATAAAGGATTTTGCGGGAATACTAATACATCTTAAATTTTGATACCATATGCCAGCACGAGGTCGAGGGTGTGGTTAAAACAGTGCGTGGCCTCATGCACACTCTCACTGAAGCCAATAGAATCTAGTAGTGAGTTGAAAGCAGTAGTAAGGCTATTGCTGTCAACGTCCACATGAATATTAAAATCACCTACAATAAGTACTTTGTCTGATTTAAGGACTACACATGATAAAAACTCTGAGAATTCAGATAAAAATTCAGAATACGGACCTGGAGCTCAGTAGACAACAACAAATATAATTGGCTGTACTGATTTCCGTGTTGGATGTTGAAGATTAAGAACAAGGCTTTCAAAAGAGTTATAATTTAGTTTAGGTTTAGGATTAATTAACAGGCTTGAATCAAATATGGCTGCAACTCCCCCTCCTCGGCCTGAGCCTCTAGGAATTTGAGTATTAATATGACTGGGAGGAGTCGCTTCATTTAGACTAATATATTCTTCATGGCCCAGCCAGGTTTCAGTAAGACAGAATAGATCAATTTGAATATCAGATATCAATTCATTTATTAGTACTGTTTTAGAAGACAGAGATCTGATATTTAGTAATCCACATCTAATTTTCCTATCCTTTTCTATCATTGCAGTGGTAGTTTTGATTCCAATTAGGTTGTTAAATATTGCCCCTCTCTTGGTTACCTTTGATTTAACTGATCTTAGTCGAGGAACAGACACCGTCTCATTTTCTTTTGGGACAGGCTGTGGCTGGCGTGAACTGGATGCTAAATTGACTATGTTTGCAGTCAACTTCTTATTACTTAGGGGCTTCACCACTTTGTATGGTCTGTTGTTGATTATAATTGGAATAGTACTAGTACTACATGTTACTGGAATAGTACTAGTACTACATGTTACTGGAATAATACTAGTACTACATGTTATCCTGCAGAAAACATTTTCAGATTCATCCACTTGTATAGTGCTATCAGGATCAATACCTGGGGGACATGAATCTGTGATATTTCCAACAGAATGTCAATACTTGCCCAGAGTCCCATAAATGTAAGTATTTTTGGCTTAAATAATTGATTTAAAAATTACGACAGTCTTGTTTTGTGCTCTACGCAGTCCTGTAAATATATATTTGCAACCATGTTCTTAATTGAAACGTTTAAAAAAAATTGCATTTAGTTTCAAAAGAAGCTGGAGGCAGCAAAAAAAAAACACCGCTGGCTAAACTATTTAAAAATGGCGGGTTTGTTCAGGACACCCCCGTCTGTCGCTAGCAATGATGACGCAGTCATAAGTGACGATTTTCTCAGACTAATCAGTAGTCTGCAGGTTTTCACGTCACCTTTTGGAATTGCCTCAGCTCGCTTGGAACCTTGACGGAGGTGATACTAAATAAAGTACCTGTTAGCAGGTACCAGGGACTTTTTTTCATATTGGAAAAACAAAAAAGGTGAGTAGAGTTGAGGCGAGTCGAGCAGGTACCATGTAATGGAAAAACGCCTTAATGTTCTCAGTCAACACACATCTCTCCCTCCTCTTGTTGCGGAACTAACCTCTTTCAATGTGCATGTGGGACTTACTCACCTCAATAATACATTAGCCCGATTAATTTTAAGTAATTTATAACTAACTTGATACAGTCACAAAATGTTATGAAAAAATCCACCTGCCCTGTCTGTGCATTACATTATTCCTTTGCTATACAGCAGTATCCAGACCGTCTGACAGACACAGAGACCCGTTTGGGTCTCTGAATGAGACAAAGTTTAGGGAAGCATTTCACATTAAGCTTTGTATCAGTAGAAACACGGTAATATTTTTGAATGACCGTGCTTCCCTCCCTCATGTCCCCCAGAGACAAGAGATCTCTGTATTGTGGGTCTGGAAAAAATCTTCCGATGACGGAAAACGATGATTCTTGCGTCATTGGAAGATTTTTTTGCCCAGAGGCAATGGACTACAGCCACTAGTAGGAGCTACTTACGCATGTTTTCAACCCGCCCATAGAGGGTTGGACTGGTCATCTTTACTCAAAGCTTGCAAAATGAGTGTCAGCCATCTTGAAGCTTCACTAAACTAAACTTTTCAGCAGAAAACGTTTACGTTTCACGTTTACAACAATGATGTGCATTCAAACTACCGCACATGTGTACCACCGGGATACATTGGTATATATCGGAGAATATGCAGGACACTTTATAACAGACGGAATACTCGACACACTACGCAAGTTTCGCCTGCTACGGAGACCAGCACCTCAGCCTGTGGTGTCGCCCCCAATGCTGCTGGCCTATCTGTTGTTACGGTTAATTTAACCCTATCATCAGTCAGCACTCCCCCTTTCTCAACAGGAAAACAAGAAACAATCATCACAAAGAAAGAAGAATTTAAAACAACACCGCCTCAGTCTATTTTCAGCTACTTCCTCCAGGCGCTAATAAGTGTAAATGTGACGTAGAAAGGTCGACCACCTTGTAGCCAGCTGTGTGGATACACCAAGTTACAGACTCTGGGATCTTTTTGTCTCTCCGAATATTGGAGTAACCTAGCAAACTGCACGTTAAAGAACAACTCGAAAATGCTTTTGAAACACTTCCTGTCAAGCTCGACTGCTTCGCCCACATTTTTCCTGAGTGAGTGAGCTCCTCTCTGCGTGAGGAAGTGTGGCTGTTGAGCCACAGTGACAGGCATCTGGTGTTGTGTTGGAATCATGCTGGGACAGTAGGAGCTGCAGCAGAGACATGGAGAATATACATTTAAGTTAATTATTATAATTTTCTTGGGCATTTTAGGCCTTTATTTTTATAGGACAGCTGAAAACATGAAAGGGAAGAGAGAGGGTGGAATGACATGCAGCAAAGGGCCGCAGGGCGGAGTCAAACCCGCGGCCGCTGCGTCGAGGAGTGAACCTCTATGTATGGGTACGCGCTCTATCCGGTGAGCTACCCAGGTGCTTTCCAAGTTTATTATTGACCCTGGAAACTATTTCACAGCAAGTTCCATTTAGTAGATAGATAGATGGTTTTATAGATTGTGGCAGGAATGATTTTTAGTAGCGGTCTGTACGACATCGAAGCTGTCAGAGCCTTTTAGAGAAGTAGTAGCTGCTCATATCACATGGTCTTCTGGAATTCGATTGAAAGTAATTTATTGAAATAACTAAAATAGAGCAGAAAAATGGAAATTTGAACATCTGCAATCCATGACATCTCAGGCAAAGCCCACCTGCTTGAGGGTCCATTAAAAGGACTTGGTCTCAGCTATAGGAACATAATAAAAGTGCAGCTTGGCTGGAGAGAGTGTGGTATCATTAGAATGTGAGAACAGAAGCAGCCAATGTAACAGTTGCTTTGACTGCTGGGTCTGTTCATGGTTTGGATGTGTGGGAAGGACCCCAGAGATGAACTACTGATCTCTCACAACCAGTTAGTCAGAGCCCATGTGGGCAAAGAGCGTGGCTGGCTAAGGCCAGAGCAGTACAACTACAACTACAGGGCAGTACATAATAGCAAAATGGGCAGGTGTTCCTATAGGTTCTGTGGTGCACGTTAAAACACTCAAAAGAAGGTCCAATAAGTACTTCTGAATAACTTGGACATGTACCCTTATTATCCTTCCCATTTCATTGTTTAAATGTTTTTATTTTTATTTTTGACTTGGAGTGATTTCATTGATGATGATGATGATGATGATGATGATGATGATGATGATGACCCAAATGGAAAAAAACCTCTAAGGTTAAAGACTGTAAACAGGGGTGAATGGCTAGCTTGGCTCAGTCCATGGCTAACCTTAACCTCTGAAGCTTACTGATTAACATGCCATATCTCTCTTGCACATTATTTTCTGTTACACACACACACACACACACACACACACACACACACACACACACACACACACACACACACACACACACACACACACACACACACACACACACACACACACACACACACACACACACACACACACACACACTCTGACTTCCAGCTGTAGCTGCAGTTGACTCCAGTAGTGAGGTGCAGTCTTCCCCAGTTTAAAGTTAGCATGAGGAGGAGCTAATTGATCTGGTGTTATTAGCTTATTAAGGGTGTAGCCAAGGCCTTATCAATGACCACAGGTGCTGAGGCCTTCTGTATGCGCGTGTGGAAGCTATCTGGTATAAGGAATGGAATAGCACTGTGGGACAGCAGCATACAGGATATCTCAATGATCCAATGCACACGGTATGGTATTGTGTAATGTTTTTTTTGTTCCTGTTTTAAAGGAGAAACCAGCTGTTTTTCAGTCTCCAGCCTGATTTCTGGTCCTGCAGAGGTTACACGCAGAACTTTCTCCGTAGCCTTCATAAGTGGCCTGAAGTTTAAAGATGTGCATTGGTGTGCACGTCGATCTCTTTAAGAGAATAGCAGGGACAGCGTGTGTGTGTGTGTGTGTGTGCAGTGTGCAGGTAGAGTGAGTGAGAGAGTCATGGTGATTATCTTCAGAGTGAGTAGTGACTCTAGAGTCATAGTGAGAGAAACAAAGTGTCTCCCCTGTTGACCATGGTGGAAAATCTGTAGCAGGAAAAGTTAACCCTCTCTTTGATTTCATGTGTTTATGGAGAAGGAGAACCAGTGTGTTGTTACATTTTTCGAGAGGTGACGTCAGGCTACGGCATAGGGTCCGGCGTAGGTCAGTGTCTCCGCTTAGCTACGTACATAGCAACGGCGTAGATTTTACGCAGAAGCATAAACCATACTTATGGCTCCAGTTTGAATTTTATATTTTCTGAAAAAGATGTTTAGCATGAAATTTATAGGACAATCTGCTGTCGAACCAAATTCCTGAATATTCACAATGCTGCTATTCAGAGCTGGAAATGACATAGTCTTGCATTGCCAGACCTTCCTTCACAGCGCTGCGGAGGAAGGTCTGGCTCTGGATGGGAGAAAAACGTGCTCTGGTTTATTGGCATTTCTTTAACCAATCACAATCGTCTTGGGCAGTGTTAAGTGCCGGACGGAGCCACGGTGCCTCTGCAAAATAGCCTTGGGAAGGAACTTGTTTTGGTGGAACATGTGTACGTTCAAAGGTTGTTTTAGTTGTGCAGAAACAGAAAACTCAGATTGGACAGAGAGTCTAGCTAGCTGTCTGGATTTACCCTGCAGAAATCTGAGGAGCAGTTAACCATAGTCCTCATAAATCCACCGCAATTTAGAATGCCAACACAAAGAAAGAGGAAGGTGACTTTGAATTTCCAGCGGCAACGCAGTGAACCCGGAAGTGGAAGGTCGTGGGACTACAAATATTACTACAAATATATACTACATAATGTCATTGCCATGTCCTTGATTTTAACCTGTGCAAATAAATAAAAGTCAAACCTAACTGGCTTGGACTTATAAACTGCTCTGCTGTAATCAGTCAGATCAATCAAAGAAATTCATTAAAAACATTAGGCTAAACATAAGAGGCTATGGATCTGGGTTTTCGCTTATACAAACTGAGATCATTCAGGTTTTTAAAAAGCTGTTTAACTGTATTTCTGCTGATGAAAACATGAATCCATCTGACCCACTTCATGTGGTTGTTATTTATCATGAAAACAGGTTTCAACCAGCTGCCTTCCTTCAGAGCACCCACGTTGTTCCACGCAGCAGAGCCCGCCTCCATCCACCACAACCGACCAATGAGGCGGCAGAGCCAGGACGAGCCTTCAGCAGGATTCCTCACCACAGTAACCCCAGTCATGTGACGGCCATATAGTAGAACTCAGTCCGCGCTCACTCACTCTCCCAGTCAGTGTGCACTGTGCAGCCGCTGCTGCATGGCCAGCCTCCGGGCATAGACGGATACAGACATTACTCCCCGCGCCTTTTGCATTGCAATTATATCTGCTTTGATTGATCAAGGTAAGACTGCTGTTTCTGTTATGTAATGATGGGTTCAACGGTGCAGGGTGCGCATGCCTCTGCTCGGTGCCATATGCTGCAGCAGGCTGGACGAAAACATGTTTACGTTGAGAGCGGAGGCGCGCGCGCCTACACGCGCGGGGACGGCCAGGAAAACACAGCACACCGTCCTATGTTGTGAACTATTATGGGATTCGGATTGTAATAACACAGTGCAGGTCTACAGTAAATTACTTAATGTGGAATGACTTTTGGTTTCCTGCTTGCAGCTGCATGTGACGGATTACTAACTTCTCCAACCCATGCTGCCTGCAAATGTTAACGGTGTTGAACAGTTAATGGTTATAGCCTACTTGTAATTATTATTATGTATGTAATAATGCAAACATATGGCATTTTGTTGAGTTATAATTACAAATGCATGTAAGAATGTCGGCTATAACTCAGTCATTAGAAGAGATAAAGCTTTTCTCTCTACAAAGATGTAAATTAATTTGAATTGTCCCAGCAGCCCTAATGACTGATAGCCTTTGTAAAATCTTTGTCTTCCCACCTTCAGAGGCAGGATGGGACTGATTTACTGCTCTTTAATTGTCCCGTAAACAAGCAGAGCAGGTGATTTATGCACACTGCTCCTGGCTGCCCCATGCTGGTGTTTTCTGATAATGATGTTGACAGTTTTTTTTCTCTGGCTGGGTTTACTCTCGGTCACTCAGACCATACAGGGGCCCCTAGTAGGGAGAGTGGGTAGAGGCAGGGGGGACTGTGTATGGCCAACACTCCCTGCTCCAGGAAAAAAAAAAACTGTATTATGAAAACAAATCTGAAGAACCATATACTCTCAGTGTTGTTGAGCCATTTGTGTTATGTCATAAAGTTACCATTTGACTGTGCTGTGTCAGTGATGTTGTTACTCTTAAATAACAGTCAATAGTTCTGCAACTTGCAAGTCCAAAATACTCCTGCAGTATTTTAGGATTTGCATACACAGACTGCAACTAGCATCTCTTTAAAGTCGGGCTCTGTCATTTTGAATATGAGCAGCATGCACACGTGTGGTTAAGATTAACAGACTTCTCACTGTCTCTGTTTGTTTCTATTTAGACACACTATATCCCTGCTGGTTTCGCGACACTTTTTCCACCCTGAGAGAAAACACCAGGTGTGACCTTGGTGACCTGGGTTTGTTTGGCCTAACTTTCCCAGCAGCACAAGGAATAATTTTCTTACAAATCATCCTAAACACAGACTCTGAGTCCAACAAGAGACAGCTGTTTGGCACTATCCAGGGATGGTAGATAACTCTCCAGTTAGCAAGGGGACTTTTCTTCTCTCCAGCGGCGCTCCACACCCCTACCGGCTGTCTGACATGGTGACAGACCTGAGCTCCTACCAGGTGATGCCGTCACCGTTTTCGGAGGACGACCTGAGCGAGTCATCCAGCCCCCGTTCCTGTTCCAGCCCGGACTCCCAGGTGCTCAGCTCCAGCTACGGCAGCAACTCTAGTGCTGAGAGCCAGGACAGCATTCTGGATCACCTGCTGTCCCAGGCGTCTTTAGGAGGTGCCAACAGTATGCTGGCAGGGTCTGAGGCACCTATAGCATTATCCACTTTCTTGTGGGACTCAAGGAGAGATGAGCCCTCCAAACACGAGCCCGTAAAGGAGGAACATTTTGACTTCCTAACCTGGTCCACTGTGGAGACAGAGGAACAACTTGTAGGGTCCTTCCAGCCCACACTGGAAGAGATTGAAGAATTCCTGGAGGAGAATATGGAGGTGGTAACAATGAAGCAGGAAATCCGAGAGGGTTGTCCGGGGTTGGGAGTGGGACTGGAAGAGGCTCTTGGTCTAGAAGTTGGCTTGGAGTGGTGCACGGACACCTCCCCTGAGCCTAAGCTAGAGCCAGAGGCCACTGCTGCCCCCAGTGCGACCAAAACTACATCAGTTAACCACACGCATGAATCCAGCACAGGAGCCAAGAAGGCATTAGCCAACAACACTTCATCAGCAGACAGTGGCACAAACAGTAGTGGGATGCCGGTCATCCTACAGATTCAGCCTCTTGAGATCAAGCAGGAGCCCACAGTAGCGCCTCTTACCCCAATAGCCCAGCCTCCACCGCCTGCCCCAGCCTCAGACATCAAAATTGCACAGCTATTGGTCAACATCCAAGGTCAGACCTTTGCCCTGGTGCCCCACATCCTGCCCTCTCCCAGCCTTAACATCTCCTCCAAGTTTGTCCGCATTGCTCCCATCCCCATTGCAGCCAAGCCTCTTGGGCTCGGGGATTGCTCAGCCAGCCAGGGCTCAGGGGTTCTTCTTGGAGGTCAAAAGTTCCAGAAGAACCCAGTGGCGGATCTTATCAAAATGCACAAATGTACTTTTCCTGGCTGCACCAAGATGTACACCAAGAGCAGCCACCTGAAGGCCCACCTGAGAAGGCACACGGGGGAAAAGCCTTTTGCCTGCAGCTGGCAGGGCTGTGGATGGAGGTGGGTACTGGTGAGGGAAGTGTGAACTGACTGACTGAATGAATGTGTTTCTTTGTACATTTAAACATACAGCCCTAACAGAAAGAATGATCTCTTTCCTTTCAAAATGACCATAATTTAACACTGCAGCTTTTATGTGTACATAAATAAATTATGTTCATTTTGAAGGGTCTTACCTTACCAGATTAGACTCATATTTATGATTGTTATATAAAGCCTGACTGGGCAATAACAGCAGACTCGAACATGCATCTGCATGAATTAAAAGGGCTTAACCCCCATTTGTTAGTGTAGCTTGTTTGGAACCAGCAGTAATTATATTTCAGTGGGATATGTCTATGTGCTGTGCATGATGTCATTTTGCTCAATGGAACCAAGTGTGGTGAAGAGTTTTGCCTGACACTTGAACTGACCTGCCACTTTTGGGGTCATCTAGTAGCACTGGCAAGGGGACTTAAAGGGTCTTGAGAGCCAGACCCCCCCACACCCTCCTAAAGCTCCAAGCATCTAAAAATGAGAGAAGCCACTCTACAACATGAATGCCATTATTCCTAATAGGGTTCATTACCATGGAAGTAAGGCTTTACTGGGTTTTAGCAAAATGCTGCAGAAACGAGACAGGATACTCACAGTTATTCTAGGATCTATAATAGTAAAAGCCGAGCAAAAACTATCCAAATTTTTTGTATTTTACTAAGCAGCAAAGAGATCTTAATGGCTGTCATGCAGCCTCCCAAGTAATAATTGGAATGTGATGCAGTGGCATTATAAACAGGTTTGCTTGCACAATCACACTTGTCAGACAGTGAGACATTTGTGCAAGAATAGCTGGGCTGTCTTTTTTTGAGGATGTAAACTAAATCTGGGACGGAGCACGTGGGCTGCAGCCACATGGGCACCTCCTGTTGAGACTCGACAGCTGTGCAGTTGCTGGGGCTGCGTGCACAGGGGCGCGGGACTGGGGGTAAAACCAATACTGATTACCAGGGCCCAAGGGGAGAGAGGGCGCTTGAAAAATCTGGAACATATTTTATTTTACCTGGATATTTTCATTTCCTAATTAAATTTCATAATGCATGTCAGAGGAAATGTAAAGTTAGTGTATTGGCTGAATAACTTTGTTGATTGACTAACTACATTTTGTATACAAAAAAAGACTAAGGTCTCACCCACCCCTTGCTAATGCGCCAAATGGTTTAGTCCATTTACACGCAGTTTGTTTACGTTAGTTCAGTTGAGCATCTGGTGGAGCGCAAACTTCTGCTGTAGAAATGTCTTTCTCAAAGAAAGCCAAATCATGCTACCAAAAAAGAAAGGAAAGACAGGAGAAGGAGAGAAAACAAAATGAGGGGAAACAATTGGTAACTGACTTCCTTTCAAAGAAATGTGAGCACAAACTAGAAAACAAAATCCATGGTGCTAAACTGCTTGAATATCTCCGCGACTGTTAGTGCTAAAAACAAACGGAGACAACCAATATAAAGAGCAGAACATGCACTTTCATGTTTAATTTAAAATGAATAGGCTATAATGTCTATAATTAGCAATAATATGCTAATCAGCGTCATAGGTAGCTTGGTAGCTCATCGGTAGATACATATCATGTCAACATTACACAGGGGGGAGAATCACACATTTTGTATATACATACTTTGATCTCAGCAAGACTCAAGATCAGGTGAACAGGAATGGGACAGTATTTTATAGGGCTGGCACGGTATGTTTTTGTCCCGATTTGATTCTTTCCTGATACATGGGTGCCGATTTGATTTGTATTGAGTATTGGGATTTTCTTTTCCTCCTTTCACAAAAGCAAAAGTTGAATAATACACATCTAGAGACAATATATCATGAGACATTTCTACAAACTGTTTTCTAAGAAGAATGACATCACATGTCAGTCAGTCAGTCTGACATTTATTTACTTTGTAGAGAAGAACATAACATGGATTTTCTGTTTTCACTCTGTTTTGCTGGAAGCAGATATGATGTAGTCGCCGTCGGCGGTACCGTATATCAGAGATGCATTTTTTGGAAGTCCAAGTCTTTGTGCTTGAGTCCAAGTCAAGGCTCAAGTCTCTGGCCATTTGATCAGTCCCTAACACTGTATTGTTAAATCTTATGAATTTAAAGTATGTCCTGTAGCTACCATCCATACACTAAAGTATCAAAATCAGTTGTAGGATAACTTCATGGGGTCTACTTAACACCACTCTAGCCCTTGGACCTGGTGAAATTTTAACCTAAAACTTTCACATGTGGTGTAATCGGACCTCACACATCATATGGATACAACTATAAAGATACAATTTGCCTGTTCCCAGCATTAGCACAACACTTTGCGATGGTTAGCTTGTTACCTGTGACGATAAATGCTAAATGTAATGTCACTTTCACTAAAAAAATGTCTAATGTCGAAGTGGAAATCAAGAGAATAGTGGCACCAGTTACAGAACAACATGCATCTCAGTGTCAATCCAAATTACGCATTAATAAGCAGTTTGAACTCATTGACGTAATGCCATTTCTTTTCTAAGTGTTACTAGGCTCAGTGAAACTGAGTCCAGCGCGAGAGAGATCCGACTCAAGGAGAGGTTAGTGAGGCCAGCGTCTCCACGGCAGGTGACACGCATGGATGAAATAATGAAATAGTAAATAGGACTAGAGTAACAGAAATATGTGCAGAATTAAGACAGTCAAGTCAGCCCAGCGTTTGGTGGACCGGGTACACCTTGTTCACTTAATAGCCTACAAATCATCCACGGGATCAATTACGCATCACATGAGTTTGCCCACCCGACACAGCGTTTGTTCCTGGGGAGATGGATCTGTGCGTCCCGCCTCCTGTGAGCCATGGATTTGTGAGCTTCAGTAACTACTAACTATAATGATACAATTCGCCTGTTCCCAGCATTAGCACAACACTTTACGATGGTTAGCTTGTTAGCTGTAACAATATATGCTAAATGTAACGTCTCTTTCACGTTGGTATTTGGGTCTACCTATCTTGAGATGCCTGATGAAGTTCGACATTATTGATCCGGCATCATTTATCTTGGTGCCACACACCTTGCATGTAGCTGTTCGCTTACTGCCACTGTTTACGAAGTTATTGAAAGCAAAACTAATGACAAAAGGCACAACTCAGGGAGGACTTGGTGTCGCCATCGTCAGTGCATTTTTTTTATACGTGAGTGCGTGCACATAAGGCAAAATGCATGTGTTACGTTGCACATTATGGCAAAGGGCAGGGGACATGCAGCTCGTCATACGTTTCCCCAACGTATATGCGGCAATAAAAGAAAATAGAAATACATGATTAAATTTAGATTTAAAAAGCAATAATTGCATGAAAACAGGTTGTTGACGAGTCTTGAAGCTCAAGTCCGAGTCAAGTCTGAAGTCAGCTGACTCGAGTCTCCATCTCTGCCGTATATACAGAAAAATATTTAGGTGAATCATTGGTAAAAACTAAAAATATGATTCTATGCAAAAGAATCGATTTTAAAAACCGTAGCAAAACTACTAGTATTTTAATTTTCCTACTGTTACACCAGTCCTTATTGACTGAATATGAATATAATACTGTGTTGTATTCCCAATTGCAATGACAAGCGTTGTGAATTTGCTACAACTTTCTTCTCCATGGCAACAGCAGCTGAGGCTCATGGGTGTTGCATTCAGCCATTTTCTATACCAAACTAATGCACAGAACAGGAAAAGAAAACCTTGAAATGGGAATTGACTATTGGAGGAATACTTCCATAATCAGTGGCTCCTCACACTTTTCCAGCCTATGCTTATATTTCCTAAATATTCTCATTGTATGAAGTTCCATTGAATGGGTAAAGTTAAGTTATCCTGTATGTAAACCATTACTTAATAAACAAGCAGATATATGAACACTAGCACAAGACCACTGCTCTAAAAGCTCCACACACACTCAGTACTAAGACCTGTCACTCAATGGCAAGTACTGACTTGGTGTGTGTGTGTGTGTGTGTGTGTGTGTTTCGTGTGCCTTGCATGTGTACTTTGATCTATGCATATGGTATGCTTACATTTACTTGCATGAACACGTTCGTTAAACGTATCCCAGCCAGTGAACTGGTAAGTCATTTGGCTTCTACCTGCCGCAGCTTGCAGAAATTAGTCTTGGAGGAGCCTCGTCTTATAAACATCCAATCATTTATAAACCCTCCTTTTGCATGCAGGTACTGCATGATCAAAACTATCCCTTAAAAGTCTTGTATTGGTCCATTTGACAATAGTACCAACCTGGCATCCAGCCACCAATCATGTACTGTGCTTGTAATGCTGTGTGCGTCCTAATACATAATAGGGGAGCTGCAGAAAGTTGTGCTGTAGTAATCCAGGCAGTGTGTTCCAACTAACAAAGGGCTCTTGTCTGTACACAAAAGGCAGGATGTAGTTTGGATGGAAGTGTATGTGAGAACCAGTGTGTGTGTGTGTGTGTGTGTGTGTGTGTTTGTGTGTGTGTGTGTGTGTGTGTGTGTGTGTGTGTGTACCACTGTATGTGATGGTCTAAATGAGGGGGCCGACCAAAGCAAAAAAAGTTGGGGAAATTGTGAAAGAAGCAGGCAAATGGATAAGGAGCAAGTGAGATTCTTTTAAAGGAAAGACAGGAGAAAAGGCGCTGGTGGTGGTGGTGGTATAGGGGAGTTGAGAGAGGCTGATAGAAGGGGAGAAAAAGCTGTTTCAGTTTTGCACACAATCACTTGAAGGGAGCAGCAGTGAGGAAGTGGATCGAACAAAGACAAAGCGTTGAATAGTTACCATGACTGTGAGCTAGGAACGTCCAGGCTGCCACGCTGCATGAAAGGGAAGAGAGGGATCAGTCAAGGTTCCTCACATAGACGGGGAGGAATAGGAAGGGAACGGCTCCATGGAAAGATGCACTGAGCGTGCTACTGTATATTAAAAATGTACAGGACAATGTAAGTGTTCACATTTGTAGCAGGTTGTTTAGCTGGTCAGCTTAGCTCTTAATGTTGGGAGAACATTGACACCAGAACCTTTCTCATGTCCCTAGAGCTGTAGATCAGCAATACACTAAACACTCAATACCAGGGGTGGAAAGTAACAAAATACATGACTCACGTTACTGTATTGAGTAGTTTTGTTGTGTATTTTGTATTTTTCAAGTAGTTTTTAAAATCGGCATTTTAAAATGTACTTGATTACGTTTTGAGTGAAGTCTTGTACACATTACAAATCCCATCCGTTACTGAGTGACTTTTTTTTTTTTTTTTTTTTTTTTTACGGAAACAAAGAAAAAATCGCGCCCGGAACCACTACACACAGACCTGGGCATTCTTTTTTTGTGCAAACGTATGCAGCTTCTTCTTTTCTGGTTGCAAGTTGCAATTAAAAAGAAGTAGAAGAAGAACTGCAATGTGTCGGACCCATAGATATGTTAGCGAGCCGCGAACTGAGTGGGAGAGACATTAGCATGGACGTGAATGAGCTGTTATCCCTCAAAAATGTCAGCTCATGGGAAAGAAAGATACAGAGTGCCGAGTTTTTTACCAAACATGGACTTCTAAGTATTTATTTACTGAAGTAAATGGTAAAGCCATATGCTTAGTTTGCGGAGAACAGATCACTGTGTTAAAGGATTATAATTTGAATCACCACTATAATACTAAACACACAGAGAAATACAACAACTTGACTGATGCGGAGCGGGCACGGACATCTGAAGCTTTGCTAGTTAATCTGCAAAAGTAACAAGGCATCCAGGGATGCAGCAGTGAAGACCAGCTTTGTGATATCCCACAAAATCGCCAAAAACAGTAAGCCATGTTCTGAAGGGAAGTTTATTAAAGAGTATTTGGTGGACTCTACTGCGCTAATATGCCCAGAGAAAAAAGAGATGTTTGAGAACGTGCCGCCTGACAAAATTAATATTGAGCAGAATTATGTTCAGCCTATTGGTCCGGCCCTCCACAACAGTCCCTGTTTCTCATGTGGCCCCTTGGGAAAATTAATTGCCCACCCTTGCCGTAGGACAACGTATGTAGGAGACTGGCTAAATTAATTCACATACATCTAATTAGCTCATACGGTCTACTTAGGTGTGTAGAAGCTAGCTGCTAGTCTGGGCGGTGAACATTAGGGTCTAACCCATTTATGGAGTCAAAACACGTGATTTGGCCTTGATTTGCATTATAACTGTTGTTTATGTTTGTGTAGAAAAGAAAGATAGCCCTCAGAACTAACAATGTATGGTACTTTCACTTTCACACGTTTTATGGGATTGTCTGAACTAAAATTGCACATTATACCTTTCTAAGGGTCTTAAATGTCATGTGTGATATGTGTTATGTTGTTTTTACATGTGTATACCTTTGTATAGATGTTTATACATTTGTATAGATTTTTTCTTAATTAAAAACAAAATAGTTAGGGATTTATGACCCCTTGTCCTATTTTCACTACATGGGAGAGATCCCTATGTAACTAAGTAACTTTTACTTAAAGTACATTTTAAATGAACTACTTATTACTTTTACTTGTGTAATTTTTTAATTTCACTTGTACTTGAGTAATATTTCATCAAAGTTTTGGTACTTTTACTTGAGTACAATATTTTAGTACTTTTTCCACCTCTGCTTAATACTATGATCAATGCTATAGGGACACAAGCATCATAGTGACTATTAGTGTGTTTTGTTATATCGCATTAATATTCATAAACTTAATAATTATTTGAATTTAGCACAATGACAGGATTTAACCTGTTGTGGGGGGAGGCTCAAAGGCAGCCTCTTTTGTAACATGTATTTTGAAATATGTAGTGTGCATTATGAACTAATTTAATTAAGGTCTTAGTCATAGGTCCTGACACAGGGCCCATGTAAGATAATTGCTTTGTCACATTCTGTGAGAGTAGACTTCAAGCTTTAGAGCACATTGAATGTTCAATGAACACATTGAACATTAAAAACCCATCATTGAACATTTCGCATCATGCACTGGGAAAAGGATAGGTAGTCCCTCCTAGTTATAAACAATCATTTTGTGTCAGTTTTACTAATAACTTACAGCAACCTGACAGATTTATAAACTGATCAGTTTAGATTTTAAATAAAGGCCTACAATGTTTGTTTCAGTGTTAGCACAGAACTATTCACTGAGCACTTCTATATTCATTTAGATACAATTTTAAATATTATAACTTTCCAGTACACTGGAGTTTTGTGTTAAAAGGTAACTACTGTTTTTTTCAACCTGGACGCTATTTACTTATGTTTTTGTGTCTAAGTGACTGATGTGAACAACAATCTTTGATGTTGGTTCAGTATTAAGTGAGATCGCTGCGGTCGGCAGCGGTGAAACAAGGTACAATGTAAGTTAATAGGGCAATTGTCCAGCTTGTATTTACCTTCACAAAAGTGCTTGTTTTGCCGCTGACAGGCTCAGATTGATATAAGTGTCTGACAACATTATGGAAAGGATTTCTAAGGCGGTTGACCTTTCTGTTAAAGAGTAAGATCCTTTTTTTAAACAAAAAAACATCCGTGAAATTGCATTTGCTAAACCCACCAGACTCCATGTAAATAAACAGTAATTTTAGCATCGTAAAATACACTTAATTTAAAGTCAACAGAAACAAAATAAAAGTATGAAAAGCTGTTTTGGTTCGTCTTTCCACTTTTCCAACCATCACAACTCTGGTTTGGGTTGAAATAAACACATAGTTTACTGATTTACATGTGAAAATATGTTGGCTTTATACACGCTAAAAGTGACTTCAGAGCTGTTTCTGGTTAAACAGAAGGGTCTAAAAGAGGTTTTAAAGGTCTATCTCTGTAGAGATCCTTTCCATAATGTTGTTAGACACTTAGAATAATAATATGAGTCTGTCAGTGGCAGAAACATTTAGTGGACCAAACTGACGCTGAACATTTGCCCCATATGGTTACATTGTAGCTCAGTCTGTGGCTGCCGGTTACTGTTTGAAAGATTGTTGTTCCTATCAGTCACTTACACACAAAACCAGGAAAATAGGGTCCAGGTTAAAAAAAACAAAAGTAGTTACCCTTTAAGGTAACACTTTACAATAAGGGTACATTAATTAGCATTAGTTAATGCATAAGTTAATGCATTAATAAGCATTAACTAACTGTTAACAGTTTAATAAGTTGTGTAATAAACATTCATTAACAATGCTCATGTCAACTAAGGTATTAATTGATGCATTATTTACCATTAGTTAATGCCTTAACTAACTGTTAATCACAGTTAACTAAGGTGTCTATTTTACCATTAGTTAATGCAGTAAGAAGCCTTGACTAAATGTTTGTAACAGTTAATTAAGGTGTCTATCATATTATTAGTAAATGCAATATTAAGCCTTGACAAACTGTTAATCACAGTTAACTAAGGTGTCTATTTTACCATTAGTTAATGCAGTAAGAAGCCTTGACTAAATGTTTGTAACAGTTAATTAAGGTGTCTATCATATTATTAGTAAATGCAATATTAAGCCTTGACTAACTGTTAATCACAGTTAATAAGGTGTCTATATTACTATTAGTTAATATAGAAAAAAGCCTGGACAAACTGTTAGTAACAGTTAACTAAGGCGTCTATTTACCATTTGTTAATGCCTTGACTAACTGTTAAAAACAGTTAAATAATGTGTCTATTTTACCATTAGTTAATGCGGTAACAAGCCTTGACTAACTGTTTATAACAGTTGACTAAGATGTATATTTTAACATTAGGTGATGTACTAAAAAGCCTAAACTGGAAATAACAGCTAACTAAAGTGTCTAAGTAAACCCTTAGTTGATGTTAATTAAGGTATTTCCTAATATTACTAGGTGGTTGATAAAGATATTTGATAGCATGTATGTCTTAAGGTTCACAGCATCTTATTATGAGAAAACTATTTTTATTGTTTACTTACGGGTTATGGTTGTCCACATACTTTTGTCCACTATATTTGTCCATCCTCCAACATATGACTTACTTACTTACTACTTGGTTGAGGGTGAAATCAGTGAAAAGACTCCATAGTCTCCATGCAGAGGTTTGCTTGTTCCTTCGTCTTCATGTATACATTAACTTAAAGCCCAACTTATATAAATAATTGTCCATGCTATATAATCATTACTTAACCATAACTAACACTTGATTAATGTATAACAATACTGAATAAGCATTACTAAACCATAACTAAACAGGTATTAATGCTCTTTGGTATCCTTACTGTAAAGTTGAGAACATATGCACCTTAACTAACACTTGATTAATGTATAACAATACTGAATAAGCATTATTAAACCATAACTAAACAGGTATTAATGCTCTTTGGTATCCTTATTGTAAAGTTGAGAACATATGCACCTTAACTATCACTTGATTAATGTATAGCAATACTGAATAAGCATTACTAAGCCATAACTAAACAGGTATTAATGCTCTTTGATATCCTTATTGTAAAGTTGAAAACATATACACCTTAACTAACACTTGATAAATGCATAAAAGTACTGAATAAGCATTACTAAACAATGATTCATAGTTTATTAATACTCTTTGACTTAAACATTCACACAGCTTTTAAACATTAGTGAAACACTGTCAATGTGAAATAAAATCTTCGTGACAACCTTCTGTTATGCACACATATTCAAATTGTAAACAAGATTTTCATTTGATTCTGAGTTTGACTCAGTTTTCTTCTTTCTCTCCACTGAAGACTCAGAGCTATAACAGTGTGAGTCTTGTATGGAGATAACACTGGACATTTTCCCCCTCTTGTCATCTTAACTGTCATGTCTTCTGGATAGTCTTGAAAAGACTATCTTTACACATGTAAACTCAAATGACAACAAAACATGATAGGGCAGCCTTAATGGTACAGTATATACTCCATTTGCACCAAGTGAGTGGTGAGCTACCTTGACGATCACGATCATCCATTATCTAAATCAGTGGTTCTCAATAATGTACCCCTTTTGAATTGTTTATTTAAGCCAAGTACCCCCTGACCAGCGCTAATCATTTTCGGTAGAAAAAAAAGTCTCTATAAAGAGGGACAGTACAGCACTCTCAGCGATAGATTTACTAAACAACAGCCTTGTAACTGAAAAAGACATTTAAATGCTAATGAGAATAGGAGAAAAAAACTGTAAAAAAGACAAAAACTTGGAAAAAGATGGTAGAAAGAAGGAAGGAAGTAAGGCAAGAATAGGTCAAAATAGTTTAAAAAACTTAAAAAACAGTGACAAGAAGAAAAAAGCAAGAAACTTGTAAAAAAGGACAGTAGAAGGAAGGAAGGCAAGATTAGGTCCAAAGAAGGCAACACAAATGTCACATTTAGTCTACATAAAGAGGAACAATGTTCTGGACAACAGCCTTGTAACTATTAAACATTTTGTTAAAGATCTCACGTACCCCCTGCAGTCCTCCAAAGTACCCCTAGGGGTACACGTACCCCCATTTGAGAAACACTGATCTAGATTATGTCCAGAATATTAATGCATTGATGCATCTGACAGCCAACAATCACAGCATTCAAATGTTTGTTTGTATAGATCACAGTATACTATGGACCATAAGTAATCATTATCATAGTGTAGTCTCCCCGGCTGAAAGATGGTCTTCATGGTTGGATGGTTTATTCAGTCTCTATGCAGAAATCAACCTAAATTAAAGGCCTAATAACATAATAAATTAAATATAAAATAATTCTCCTTTGAACCTTCTGTCACATCCAATATACCATAGTAATTGCATTTCTATCTCTCAAGTTACACCGTTTCATGTAGCTAAACAGGCTCATTAGCCTGGTAATTAACTGCAGGCTAATATGTTGACATGCTAGCTTTACTTGCACATACTCATCTCCAAGTCCCTAAAACTCTTAAACGGCATATCATAAAATGACTGAAAATACAAACGATATTAGAGGAAACACTGAAAAACCTTGTGCCCTTATCAGCCAGATGATAAACAAGGTAAGCATACACCATGCTTTCTGTGATCTTTTCAAAATAAAAGCACTAGCTAGCTAGTTAACTAGCTTTAGGTAACCAAAATGACAGCCAAGCTAGATCTAAGTGACCCACATATTATTTCGTTTCACAATAATCCATAGCGGTTTCCAGCATTAGCGCTTTTACTTTGAAAAGATCAAGACCGGAAGTATATAGCGGGCAACGTGTGGAGATCATAGAAGCAAAACGTTTTATGTTTATCTTGTTTAGCACCTGGCTGATAAGGGCATAAGGTTGGTCATTGTTTCCTCTAATATTATTTGTATTTTTAGTCACTTTATGATATGCTGTTTAAGAGTTTTACGGACTTGGAGATCAGGCTGTGCATGCTATGAGCATGTCAACATATTATCCTGCAGTTAATATTACCAGGCTAACTTTACGTACACACCGCCGTCAACTTGAGCTTCTAAAGTTAACAGAAGTCATTAATTTTCAATGGAAGCTGGCACATTGTCTCTAAACGGTGTGTGTACGTACAGTAATGAGCCTGTTTACATGAAAGAGTGTAACTTCAGAGATAGAAATGCAATTACTACAGTATATTGGATGTGACAGAAGGTTCAAAGGAGAACCATTTTATATTTAATTGAATATTTCATTATAATTAAGGTTGATTTCTGAAAAACAAGTGAATAAAAACGGGAAGTAACACTTTAATTAGGTATTATCAAAAGACCTGCTGCATGTCCCTGGTGTGAACCTCAGCACCTTTATAAGATGACTATAATTAGAATGTTCTTTTTTGTTTGTGAAGTGACCTTGGGTGTCATGCAAGGCGCTTTAAATAAAATGTATTATTATTATTATTATTATTATTATTACTACAAACACTAACAGTAGCCAATCAGAAACAGCTAGCAATTTAACATTCAAATCTATTTTTCATTCAAATCTAAATCTATAATCAAATTGTTCCAACGGAAAACAAGCTGGCACTTATCAAGGGGTAAAAGCAGAAGGATTAAAAACACACACACACACACACACACACACATACGAGTATTTTGGTGATGACAAACGACTTGAAGAATGACACCTACTGCCGAATGGAAATAAGTTTACAACCTGTGAAAGTTAATGAGAGCCCTTTTTTGATGCTTAGAACAGTCTAGGTTAGAAGAGTTTGCTATCGCCTGTCTTGCGAGTAAATAGCAGAAAAAAACGTTTGGAGAAATACAACCCCACATCGCGCTGCGTTTTGTGGAGGTGTGAGAATCCCGTACAGTAAACAGTAAACATCACTGCCTCTATCACTTCCACAAGAAAGTTTTAAAACACCAAGCACAAGCCCTGAACTGCCCGGGATTGTATGGAACAGCTAAAGGTTTGCCAAATAACAAAGCACAGTCGATGTATCTCGCTCGTCTCTTTTCGTTCTCTCTTTCTCCATGAAATGAAGCTGCCTTCAGGTTCAGTAGGAAACGCTGTGTTCTATAAAAGATCTGACGAAAAACTGTTACTGTGAAATATAAAGTCTACTTGTGCTACATTGGGGGGGTTAAAGAATACCATAGATATATATGAAAGAACACAACAACAGGACATCGCGGCGATTTTTTTTTTTTTTTTTATCTGAACGTAGCTTCACGTAGTACAGAGCTCATTTAAGATGATGCTCTGATGTCCCGTTTCCATGAAGGCAGCACGGAGCTGCGCCAAACAAAGCTGACCGGAGCACAGAAGAGAAGAAGCGTTATGATACCCGTCTTGTCCAGTCGCAGTGCTGTAAACTGGCAGGTTTTAATGTTGCAGATCACTGATTTTTTAGTAGTTTAAAGTGTAAACATGTATTGTTATTGTGAATCTTTGGTTTAAACTAGCTTTCAAACAAACGCCCCCCAAGGGCACCTCAACGCCCCCCTTTCTAAAATATTGCTTCCAACGCCCCCCATCATCTTCTAAATGCCCCCTGGGGGGGCGGTACCGACCCCGTTGAGAAACACTGGCGTATAAGGACCAGTTAACGTTACCTGCCGGTCACATCATCTCTAAACGGTGTGTGTACGTATAGTAATGAGCCTGTTTACATGAAAGAGTGTAACTTCAGAGATAGAAATGCAATTACTACAGTATATTAGATGTGACGGAAGGTTCAAAGGAGAACCATTTTATATTTAGTTGAATATTTCATTATAATTAAGGTTGATTTCTGAAAAACTAGTGAATAAAAATGGGAAGTAACACTCACTTCACACGCACTCAAAGAGACATTTACAATAATGTATGTGTATAAGGGATTAAAATGAAAAATGCATGGATATATTTAAAGTAAAAGTATTTAGTTTTCTTTGTTTTCTCAGCTCTTACAGTGGTTAGATGCAGTGTGTTCAAGGCATGTTTGAAACTGCGATGGAAAAATAAAGTCTTTGTGAACCATTAGTTAAAGAGAGCCAGGGGAGGCCGGGCAGGCTACACTATGATAATTATTATTTATGATTTGTCGTATACTGTGATTTATATAAACAAACATGTGAATGCTGTGATTGCTGGTGGTCCGATGCATCAATGCATTAATGCGTTAATATTCTGGACACAATCTAGTTAATGAATAATCATGATTGTCAAGGTAGCTCACCACTCACTAGGTAGAGTGTGTACCATTAAGGCTGCCCTATCATGTTTTGTTGTCATTTGAGTGTACATGTGTAAAGATCTGACATTGATCTAGTGAACGATCAATCCTTGCAGCCGTAGCTTTTGCATGCATTTAAAAACACCGAGATACATCCCACTTGGTTTGTTAGATTTCAAGAGAGGAAAACTATCCAGGAGACATGACAGTGGAGATGACAAGAAGGGGAAAATGTAATCTCCATACAGGACTCACACTGTTATAGCTCTGAGCCTTCAGTGGAGAGAAAGAAGAAAACTGACTGAATCAAACTCAATTAAATGAAAACCATGTTTACAATTTGAATATGTGTGCATAACAGAAGGTTGTCACGAAGATTTTATTTCACATTGACAATGTTTCACTAATGTTTAAAAGCTGTGTGAATGTTTAAGTCAAAGAGTATTAATAAACTATGAATCATTGTTTAGTAATGCTTATTCAGCACTCTTATGCATTTATCAAGTGTTAGTTAAGGTGTATATGTTTTCAACTTTACAATAAGGCTCACAAAGAGAATTAATGACTGTTTAGTTATGGTTTAGTAATGTTTATTCAGTATTTGTATACATTAATCAAGTGTTAGTTAAGGTGCATATGTTCTCGCTCTATATTAACTAATAGTAATATATACACCTTAGTTAACTGTTATTAACAGTTAGTCAAGGCTTGTTACTGCCTTAACTTATGGTAAAATAGACACCTTAATTAACTGTGATTAACAGGTAGTCAAGGCTTGATATCGCATTTACTAATAATATAATAGACACCTTAAAGGTCCCATGGCATGAAAATTTCACTTTATGAGGTTTTTTAACATTAATATGAGTTCCCCCAGCCTGTCTATGGTCCCCAAGTGGCTACAAATGGCGATAGGTGTAAACCGAGCCCTGGGTATCCTGCTCTGCCTTTGAGAAAATGAAAGCTCAGATGGGCCGTTTTGGAATCTGCTTGTTATGAGGTCATAACAAGCAAGGTTACCTCCCCTTTCTCTGCTTTGCCCGCCCAGAGAATTTGGCCAACCCATGAGAGAGAGACATCATGGCTTTCAAACGAGAAAAGTGGCAGTTGGTCAAGGCCACACCCCCACCCTCAACCTTGCCCCTCCCACTCTCCTCCTCAATAGCTTCAGACACAGAAATGGCACATACTAAGGAAAGCTCATTGTGGGACTGCCTCTAGTGGCTGTAGTTCTGCACCAAAGCTGAATTTCGGGAAAGAGACTTCAGATACAGTATTAGGGGACCACTAAGGTCTATATAAAAGCATCCAAAGAGCACCATGTCATGGGACCTTTAATTAACTGTTATAAACATGATGCAGACTGCCGCATTACACTAGATAAATCCTGCACATGCAACATGTGTTGGTTCCCACTATAATTTTTTCCAACCTGGACCCTATTTTCCTATGTTGAAGTGACTGATGGGAACAACAATCTTTGACATTGGTCCAGAATTTAAAGGACAGTTCCGGCGCAAAACAAACCTAGGGGTTATTAACAGATGTGTACCCACTCGATCGTTCTGTGGGACATGTTTTTATGCTAATCGAATGTGTTTGTAGCTTGAAAGAAGCTAGCGCGGACCGCTGATTATTACAATGCTAGTATTCGGGGCACAGGGAAAGTAAAAACAAATCGCTACTTATACCAGTAAAAAGGCTCAAAATATCACCAAACTTCAATGGTAGCATAATGAGGGTCCCTAAATGTTAACTGAAGCATTGAGAACATTGTAAGTGTGCAGACAGTTTATTGAACGAAGAGCTGCGGAAGCTCTGTGAAAGGGCTACGAGAGAGAGCAACCGGTAGTCAATGCCGCAACACAGCCTAGTACTTTGGGAAACTGGTGGTGTACCTGCGGACATTGTGAAGCTATGGCCACCGAACAGGAGTGCCTGTGTTGAACGGAGTGGGACCTGTTGCGTCGCGACACCCAAGAGACGCTGTGTTTTGTACAGTCTGAAGATTTCCCCTCTCTGATAAACAGGGCTGTACCCAGACCAGAGGGACCAGATGGACAGTTATCCACTGAGTAATTAGTTACACTAGACAAGTTATGTTTTACATCGGTGCGATTATTTCAGATATATTGAGCTTTTGATTTTAGTTTGCATCGCCAGCTGTAAGTCATGACTGGTTTTCAAGACGGCGGCCGCATGTAAACATGAACGCGAGGGTCTTTATAATCTATCTTTTCAATAAACTGTCTGTACACTTACAAAGTTCTCAATGCTTCGGTTAACATTAGGGACCCTCATTATGCTACCGTTGAAGTTTGGTGATATTTTGAGCCTTTTTAGTGGTACAAAATAGCGATCTGTTTTTACTTTCCCTGTGCTAATCAGCGGTCCGCGCTAGCTTCTTTCAAGCTACAAACACATTGGATTAGCATGAAAACATGTCCCAGAGAACGATCAAGTGGGTACACATCTGTTATTAAACTCTAGGTTTAAATTCATTTAGCGCTGGAATTGTCTTTTAAGCGAGATCGCTGCAGTCGGCAGTGGAGAAACAAGCTACAATGTAAGTTAATAGGGCAATTGTCCAGGTTGTATTTACCTTCACAAAAGTGCTCGTTTTGCTCAGATTAATATTCTAAGTGTCTGACAACAGGTTGAAAAAAATGGTAGTTAACCTTTAATCAGCTTGTTTCTTTTTGACTAGCAATGGATTATTGGAATGCTTTTATAGGCAGTGTCTTCCTGTACAAACTGCTGTCAGATGTTTTATCTTATTCATGTCTATAACTGCAGCAGCATTACTTTTGTTCCTAGCTGTAAGCTTGTTGTATCTACATATGACAGGTTTTTACTGCAGCTCTTTATGTGTTGCTGTTTAATTACAGGGTGCGATTGTATCGATTCATCATCTTGTCAGGTCAGCAGAGCAACATCTGGGATGCAGAGCCTGGCAAGGGACAGTCTGTTTCAGAGAACTGGGTTGCTGGGAAGAAGCCTTGTAGTTGTCATCGCTGTGGCTCCAGCCGAGTAGCATATGCCTCACATGCTCATAACAGATAATTACGCTGTGGTGCTCGGTGGGAACATTTATGGCCTTTGTGCAGCATTGTGTACATGTTGGGAAAAACAGAGAGTTGCTGAAACTAAATAGAAAATAACAGCGCCAGACAAACCGCTAACGTAGGACTTCCATCAATAACAGGTCCAAACCTCTGACTGTCTCCATTTGCCCTTGTCACATGTAAAACATTGCTTCTTCTTTTAGGTTTTCCCGGTCGGACGAGCTGTCTCGACATCGGCGTTCCCACTCAGGTGTCAAGCCTTACCAGTGTCCAGTTTGTGAGAAGAGGTTTGCCCGCAGTGACCACCTGTCAAAACACATCAAAGTCCACCGATTTCCACGAAACAGACGGACAATTTGCTCAGCCAACTGATGCGCCGCTGGGATCACTGGGAATACTGGGATCACTATCATACAGACACAGGCCATAGAGGCATGGTGCGAGTGTGAACGTACGGGTGTGTGTGTAAATGTTTGCACCATCATCATGCCAGTTTGCATATGTGAGTGGAAGTCTGTGCAGTCTGTGATTGTTCTAATTTATTGTACAAGTAAACCAACACAGTTACCATCCTGTCTGTAATCAGCTGAAGGTTGTTGCTGTTGCTGCATTGGTATCCTGTACTCCTTATGTTTGTTCTGTCCTTATCGCTTGTCACAGCACAAGATAAGATAAGCTTATTTTCATTCAGTCTGGATTATGTGATAGCTTTGGTAATAGCCTTCCATGTCCATTCTACCTGGATCAAAACAACTGCCTTTTATCTTCCTAAAAGCTGCCAGTGTCTTGGACGTTCCTCATCTTATGTAATGTTTAGGACGTCACTGGGAGTTACCTCAGATCCTCATTAGCTACCAGTTACTGGTAGTTTCTCTTCCTGGGGTCCACAGAAGTTTCTCCCTGTGGGGTTTTCTCTGATAGCTTTGTCCTAGTTTTTGCTGCCGTGCACCACAGTTTAATCATAGCTGAAGAGTACCTTTACTATTCAACTGGGCTTTGATCCACAGGGAGAGAAACCTCACGACCAACTACCTTGTTAAGCCTGCTTGGACATGAGGAGAATGGAAGAGAAACACAAGAAATCCAAAAGTGAAATGCAACTAAAGTGTTTAGTACAGCACAGTGGTTGTTCAATTTTGATCAGTGTTTAATGATCGTTGTTTTTTTATGAAGCTGAGTCATGTGTATTTACTTGCTGGTTTTGATCTGTATCACTGTTGCCTTACTGTACCTCAGAATCCTTGCTGGAGAGCCAAATGGTTTGGGAAATCAGGCTCTTCAGTGATCCATATTTTAAAAGGGTGTTAAAGGGTAACTACCATTTTTTTCAACCTAAAGTATGTCCTATGTTTTTGTGTCTAATTGGCTGATGGGAACAACAATCTTTGACATTGGTCCAGTGTTAAAGCTACATTGTGTAAGAATTTCGCCAATCTAGCGGTGAAATTGTATATGACAACCAACTGAATATTACTTTCTAGCCCCTCCCATTCCGAGCGTGTTTTAACTCGTCGACTTCGTCCGTGAGTGTTCCTTCCAGTGTAATAATAGTTTTATGTTATTTTGGTACCATTTCATTGCTAACATCAGCTATCAGGTTCCCAAACATATGCAAGCTAATGTTAGTAAAGTATCAGTGCTATCGTTATTCTGTATATTGTACGAGATTAATAGTGTAAAGCAATGTTTACAGCGTAGGAGAGAAGCAACGGAGGTTTGTGTTTTTAATATTTTTCTCTTAGCAGTATGAACAATGATGTCAATGAAATTAGCTCTTAGTATCTCCATCGTTAACACGCAGCTGTTCTAACTGTAGCTAGTCTGTGTTACAACTCCATTACGTGAGTTGTCTGCCAGGGAAATCACGACACATGATTCTTATTCGAGCGAGTCGCTTGATTAGTTGGTGGAAGTAATTACACATGAATAAGCACATATTTGTGAAAGAACAAAGGGTTTTTTGCTAAGAATCAACTAAAAAAATTACACAATGGAGCTTTAAGCAAGATTGCTGCAGTCGGTAATGGCGAAACAAGCTAGAATGTAAGTTAATAGGACAATTGTCCAGCTTGTATTTACCTTCACAAAAGTGCTAATTTTGCCGCTGACAGGTTCAGATTAATATTCTGACAACATTATAGAAAGGATCCCTACAGAGATAGACCTTTAAAACCTCTTTGAGACCTTTCTGTTTAACCAGAAACAGCTCTGAGGTCGCTAGCGCTAAACCCACCAGATTCCATTTAAAAAGCAATACTTTTAGTGTGTATAGAGCCAACATATTTTCACATGTAAATAAGTAAACTTTGTGTTTATTTCAACCACAATTACAGTTGTGATGGTTGGAAAAGTGGAAAGATGACCCAAAACGGCTTTTCATAGTTTTATTTTGTTTCTGTCGACTTTGAACAAAGTGTATTGTACGATGCTAAAATTACTCTTTATTTACATGGAATCTGGTGGGTTTAGCAAACGCAATTTCGCTGATGTTTTTATGTTTAAAAAAAGGATCCTTTCCATAATGTTGTCAGACACTAAGAATATTATTCTGAGTCTGTCAGCGGCAAAACAAGCACTTTTGTGAAGGTAAATACAAGCGGGACAATTGTCCAACTTACATTGTAGCTTGTTTCTAGTAGGTAAGACTTATAAAACTAACTTTCTGTCATATTTGCTGAAACTGACCCTATGTTTGAGTAGAACTACATGAAGCAGGTAATTTAAAAAGAATCTGGCTCCTCTGGCATCACTTATAGCCTGTAGTGCGATTTGCAAAATTCCACAGCTCCCTGTTCAGATGCACCAATCAGGGCCAGGGAGGGTGTCTAACTGCGTGTCAATCACTGCTCATGCACACACACATTCATTCTCCCTTGTGGGGGGAGGGGCTTCGGAGTATGTTTTGGGCTTTAGCAGAAAGGGGAGATGGACTGAGAAGTTGTCCATGTTCACATTTTTTGGTTAAGTGCTGGATATTCGCAATCCTACTTACAGCACTTTTAATACTGGATCAATGTCATAGATGGTTGTTCCCATCAGTCACTTAGACACAAAAACATAAAAAGGTGTCATAGTATGGCCGATGTCAGTCAGTGCATAGCAGCACAACTGAATGTCTCAGTCTGCTATTATTTTTTGAACTATTATTTTACTGACGACTTGACACAAAATCTGTCTCAACTCTGCTTAAGCTGTTACTGGAAACACGCTAACAGCCTTTGACCTCAGCTGGCACTTACGTTACTTTGATGTGACATCAATGGACACACTACACACCATGGTGCTGAACTACCAGGACGATGTGCTTCTGGGAAATGTAGTCACAACATCCCTTTTGAGGCCATGACACACTTCGTAATTGTGGTCATCCATTGTCTGCTACGCAATGCCGTCCATGTGTATCCATGTATGTAGAGCGACAACACGCAGGGGTACACAGCATTGTACATCATTACTTTTATTCGATTTTTGAATTTTGAATGCTTGTGTGAACACAGGTTTTTTTATCGCATCCTATGAATGTCTGTAAATATGCAGGAGTGTACATTCACACAGAGACTATTCTGATACCATATCTTAAAACAAATCGGTGGTTGTGAATATTTCTAGTGCAAACCCTAAATGTGTACATAACTGTACACATTTAGGTACACATATGTACTTTCAGTACATATGAATATATTCTATTTTTTCTTTGTTCTATCCAAGATGCATTTACAAATAAAACTAAAAAGAATTAACATGATTGCTCTCTTCCGTGGGTCAATCTCTCATCCAGCGACAACTGTTTCACTATTCTTGAGTACGTTTATTATCCTCCATTTTCTGCCAAAGGCGATACAATAAAGCCCAGTGTGTAATACACAAAATAGTCATACAGCCAAATCTAAGTGGTCTCCCTTGCTTGATCATTTTTTAATTAAATTTTTGAACATTTTGGATCCACTACCATGTTCATTTGTTTCACTATTTTGTTATATTATTTCGATGTAAGACAGTTGTATTCCCCAGAGTATTACTAAATCAGAGGTTTTCAAACTGAGGCTGTGACACAACTCATGCAGGCAAATAAAGTAACTATTTTGAAACCTGATTGCTGCAATCAAATTTCAACATCAGAGTAATAACTCAGTCAGCCAAAACACACTGACATGATACATGTTTTTAGATTCAGTGTGACTTACACTGCCCGAGGATATTATCTTTAATGGCCATCACTAATAAAGATCCAGAAATCTACCTAGAAAAAAGATGCTGGTCATAACTCCAGAACTGAGAATCATCACATTTTCTATAGTAACAACATATTTTGTCTGTGAGAGCCTTACAAAAAACCTGCTCTAAATAATGGTATAAAAGATGATTGCTTTTTAAATAAGTTCTGCTGGTCAAAATTGTTTAAATGTGTATTTATTAATTTTTCTTGGTCAAAAGGACACTTAAGTTCAAACTATGATGGCTTCTACCTTTCAAAAATCACCACCACCAATAGTAGAACAAAATAGAAGAATAAAATGTGGACTTTGAAATATTAGATATCTGTCTTTTAAAGCAGTCCTAGTAAACAATTAGATATCAGATAATCAAATTGATCTATTCTGTCTTACCAAAACATGGCTGTGCCATGAAGAATATGTTAGTCTAAATGCATCCACTCCTCCTAGAAAGAACAAGACCTGACATATACTTAGACTGCTTTTATCATATAGACCTTCAACAATTAATGCTAAAGATTTAGATTAGATTAGATTAGATTCAACTTTATTGTCATTGCACAAGTAAGGACAACCAGTACAACGAAATGCAGTTTAACATCTAACCAGTAGTGCAATCATTAAAAGTGCTTTTTCTTTATAGCAGTGCTTAAAAAAGACATAAAACACAGAATGCAGTATGATCATGTAAGTCCATAATTAAAGTGCATTAGCAAATAAAGTGCATAGAGTTCTGAGAAATCAGACAGTCCATAGTCCATATAATAGTAGAGACAGAATGCAGTATGATCATATATTGTGCATTGTTGAGGTGCATTAATAAAGTGCATAGTGATCAGAGGTAGTCAGACAGTCCATAGTCCATGTGCAAAAGGAGAGGGGGCGGAGCGGGTTGGCGCAGGGGAAGGGGCTATAGTGTTGGGTCTTGGTGTTGGCAGTGTTATGATGTTGTAAAAAAAGCTGTTTCTGAGCCTGCTGGTGCGACTCCTAAGGCTCCTGTAATGTCTCCCAGACGGGAGGATGGAGAACTGTCCATGACTTGGGTGTGTGTGGTCCTTGATGATATTGTGTGAACGTCACAGTCACCGTGAGTGATGAAGGTCAGTGATGGCCGGGAGTGATGTGCCAAGGATTTTTTGAGCAGTTTTCACCACTCGCTGTAGGGCTTTCCTGTCAGCCATTGTGCAGTTCCCATACTACACCGTAAAGCAGTTAGTGAGGATGCTCTCGACTGTGCAGCAATAGAAGTTAATTCTTCAGCTAAGCCATCTACCCCATCCCAACGAGGCTACTTAAAGAAGCTTTACCCTTGGTTAACACTTCGTTACAAAGACGCGAAGCTTAACTGGTTACATAGCTTATACTCAGGTTTTGACATTAACTTTTTTGCTCACCAGCCACTCTGGCTAGCCATTCAGCATTTCCACTAGCCACAATTATGTGGGAAATCATGTTTTATTTGATTAAAGTTGACTGTGCTGTGCTACAATTTACTTTATTTACAACTCTTTAAATGTAAATGACCACCACATTATTAAGTTTCTCCTGTGCCTTTGGTGTTGATCATGTATACCTACAGTATAAAAACACTGTGATGAGATGGTGAAATAGAGGGGCACTCTGAACACATCCTGAGATTGACTTATCTCAACTTTAGACCGACAGGATGTGCACAGCCCAGCTGCTAACACATGTCTCGCTCCAAACATACTGTTAAAATGAAGCTCTAGCATAAGTTCAGTCATGAAGACTATGTATATATATATACTTTGCTTAGGCCTGTAGTTTTATTTTTCATGCATCTGCTTCAAGGAGCAATAGGCCACGCCCATTTCCGCCTAGACTTTTATATGCAAAAAGTTGCGATATAAACCTACTTTTCCAAACTCCTCCTAGGCCTTGTGTCCGATACCTATTACAGTATACTTTATCGACAGGAATTGATAGGTAAAACAGACACCACAAATAGTCTATAAACAAAGCATCAAGCTGGCTTTGAGATTTCACATGATCAATGGTTAAAGTTACTCAGGCTCTAAACAAGAAACTGGCACATATATGCATGTTCTTTGGCATTGTTCAAAGATTCAACCTTTTTGGGAAATTGTGTTGAAATATCTTGGAGAATGTTTGGGATTTGACCTTCCATTTTCATCAAGGATTTGCCTTTTAGGAGATAAATCTGAGATTCCCCAGATCAAAAATAATGAGTTTTCACTTGTCACTGTGGGAGTAATTACGGCAGCTCGATTGATACTCCGATTTTGGAAAGATATTCAATGTCCTTCTTTTAAAATGTGGATTGAATTTATGGTTGACAATGTATCATATGAAAGAATGTTAGCTAAAATGAACGGAAAACATAGAGATGTTGACATGTGGGAGAATTTTATTCAGTTGGGTACTTTGAAGGATGACTACACGCTTGAATTGTAAATTGCCTAGACTGTTGTGCATAAAGTGGAATTTCTGTAATTAGTATTATTTTTCACTTATTACCGGTATTATCAAGATTAATGTTTTTCTTTTTACGTTGGTTTTTGGTATGTTTTGTTATGTATAAAGAAAACCAATAAAAACTTCATTTATAAAAAAAAAAGTTACTCAGGCTCAGGATATTGCTGACCCGCCTTCCATAAGTAGGCTGTTCACATATTGGCGTCTGGTTCACAGATCTGGTTTTGAGATTGTGCCTTGGTAATGACCTACAGTAAGGGGTAAGCGTGTGTGTGTGTGTGTGTGCGTGTGTTCGTGCATGTGTGTGTGTGTGTGTGTGTGTGTGTGTAGGAGAGGGGTTATTGCGAGTACAGAGAGCTGGGAGGTGGGGGATGTGACAGCTAATTCATCCCATATGTCCATTTACCTTGACAACTGCTCACAGACAGAAACATACGAACAGTATGTTTCTGGCTGCACCTGGTTTGGCTCCTGAACTGCTATTCAATTCAATTTAATTTTATTTATAGTATCAAATCATAACAAGAGTTATCTCGAGACACTTTACAGATAGAGTAGGTCTAGACCACACTTTATAATTTATAAAGTCCCAACAATTCTAGTAATTCCCCCAAGAACAAGGATAGTGTGACAGTGCTACAACACACAATAAGGGCACATAAAGAGTTGTTGTTAGCAACATAATACACATTACACACAGGAGGAATGGCTGTTATTGGTGGGAATTTAACTGAGCAGGTGAGATCATGCTTGTTTGCTTTGATTTCTTACATGTAGACGAGGAGCTTCCCAGTAGCCACCACCACAGGCTTCTGCTGGCTTGTGAGTAGCTAAAGACAAGACACAGCAAGTGATAATGCATTACAAGCTGTCCCACAAAAAATAATGCATGAGGTAGCGGTACTCCCTTCACTTCACAGTGTATTATTTATCTATGTTCATAAGGAACAAATTCACAGGTCATCCACAAGTCTCCAGAAACATGAAAGATCAGGCTGGTGTTAATTCCTTATTTTTATCAAGACAAAAAACCAACGATGTATTGATTCATCTCTCAATACACGCAGCTTAAAGAACAGTCATCACTAAAGAAGACAATAATCTTTTAAACTGGGTCTCAGCATGTCGCTGTAGTTTCTATCAAACTTTACTCACACATGAAGAAATAGTGCATTTGTTGGGGACTATTTCAATCTCCTCCTGATCCTCTCAGCGCTGGCCTGGTGTATCAGATGGATCTGGTACCTTCTACCCAGCCTCAACAGAGAGAAACAGTCTGTTACCCGGTGGTTTGGATCTTTAACAGGCATTTGTCATGGCTGTACTACGTTTAATTTCTGTCTGCTGTATTGTATTGAGTTCTGTTTAGTTTGTTCTGCTGTGTTACGAATCCATCAAGTTTGCAATACCCTTAGTCTCGCATTGCCAGACTGTTTTGCGCTCCCCCCCCTGCTCTCTTCTTCCTCTCTGTTCATCTCAGGTGTTCCTGATTCCTGATTGACAGTGTGGCCCTGCCTCTGTATATAAGGAAGGCTGGGAGACAGGGATCGGATCTCTCCATGCGTTCATGGACATCGGAAAAACATTTTTCCAAGTGAAAACGTCATCATTCATATCACTTCCTGTGGGAATCAGAGGGGGTTGGTGACGCGTTGTTGACAACTGATGTCTAATGTAGGCGACTTTGGTTCACTGAACATATTTCAATGACAATAAACTGTTTTTTGTGGACAAATGCCTCTGCCAAGAAACATACACAGACATAACATGTTTCAAATTATTCATAAATAGGCCCATGTATAAAAAAAAACAACACCTTATCAGTGTCCTTTCCCGTTCGTTGTCCTGCAGATAACACAAACAAACACCTGTCCATGTGCTGTTTGTATGCTCGTATAAGAAAACATCAGCAAATCTTTTGTTATTGCGGCCTCCATGTTTTCACCAGGTTTTCACACACCTGATGCTCTAGGCTACGGCCAACCGTTGGTGGCAGTCAAGTTGTTATGCCAAACACCAATATAACAGAAGAAGAAGAACACGCATCCCGACAATGTGAACGCTGGCAGTTGGAAAAACAACGTAATCTGTTATTCCCAGATGGCATGAATGCAGCATCTGAGACTGAAGCAGCTTTGATCACCAGTGTCTTCTGTTGTCTTCTTTTGTCTTTTATTGCTTTGAGGATGGAGGTCTGGTAGTCTAGTTTTCGTGGCTCTGTTTCTGTTAGTTTGTCATTACTCTATGGGGAGTTCTGGGTCTGTCGGCCTTTGATGGGTTGGCTCAGGCTTCTTCCCTTCTTTTGTTCTTTTTGGCCTGACCTTCAGACTCCCATTGTTTTAATTAATAGTAGTTAAGTTGAGAATAAACTTTCATTTACTTTAATTAATCCTCTGGTTCGGTGTTCTTTGATATGTTGTCACATTTAAGTTGGGTTTGTTTGTAACATATTTGGGGGCTCATCAAACAGTCTGGTGTGTAAAATGCTGGAGTGTGGTTTTGATTTGGTGAATACTTGGTTTGTGGCGTTGTGTGGAGATGCCTTCCAGAGGGGTGTTGTTGTAAGTGCTGTTATTGTTGTAGGGAGTTGCTGTATTATTGTTAATACTGCTGCCTGGTTTGCCTAAGATGGAGTTTGATATAGAGGATTTTGTTAGGGGCCCAACGTGGGGCAAGTTGGAAGCGTGCACTAAAGAAAATCTGAAACTCATTTCAGACAGGTTTGATATTGTTATCAGTAAGCATGACAAGAAACAGGTGATTAGGGATCAGCTGGGATCTGCTTTGATAGAGCAGGAGGTGCTGTCAGCTGTTGGGGGCGGGGTTACGTCTCCCAAAGTTGAGGAAGTGGGTCTCTTTGAACAGGTAAAGTTAAAGGAGCTTGAATTAGAGTTGCGTCGGTTGGATGTTAAGGAGAAGGAAATTGATTGTAATCTTCAGGTACGGAAGCTGGAGGAGGAGACCAAGCGTGTTGTTCGTTTGAAGGAATTAGAAGTAAATGCATCGGGGTCTCAGTAGGAGCTGCAGATTCCATTTAGGCAATCAGCTGAACTAACAGAAACAGAGCCACGGAAACTAGACTACCAGACCTCCATCCTCAAAGCAATAAAAGACAAAAGAAGGCAACAGAAGACACCGGTGATCAGAGCTGCCTCAGTCTCAGATGCTGCGTTCATGCCACTTGGAAATAACAGATTACGTTGTTTTTCCAACTGCCAGCGTTCACATAGTCGGGATGCGTGTTCTTCTTCTTCTGTTATATTGGTGTTTGGCATAACATGATTACGTTGTTTTTCGTTTAAAATTGGTGTGTGAGGGAACCCTCTTGGTACTTACACTTATTACATAATGCTGATACACTGGGATACATCTTGCTTACTTTTACTTTTGAGTATTGCAACCAGTGTATTACTTTAAATTGTATTAGATATGTCTTGCATTTACTGAGCACCTATGAATGTTCACAAGACATGATTCCCAGAATTCCTCAGTGAGGGGCACTTAAGGGGGTAAGCTTCGCTTCAGAACTCGAACCTCCTATGGCGCCCTTTTGATGCTACAAAACGATCACCTCCCGTTAGCATTCCATTGACTGCAATTCATTTTGACGTCACTGACAGCGAATAACTTTACATCTGAAGCGTTTAAACTCTCTATTTGTCCATTGTTTATTTCTAAAGAAACACGACAATGTATAAAAGGCTCCATTACGTTGTACCTCACGTTATGGTAAAAATGTTTTTATAAAAATAGGCTAACGATTGTCATAACCAAGCAACTTACTGTCGCATATAGAGAAATTACCATATAGTACAGGAGAAGCTCGCAGGCAGTTTCGACTTACATGAGCTGTTTAGGTTTAATTAATAATGTTAACTAGCATTTTAGTTAGCAATAATTAGTTAGTTAGCAATTAGCAATTAGTTAGCAACTGGCCGAACATTATTGATGTTTTCGAGTGTGTGATGCCGTGGTATGTCTGAGAATGTAGACAAGCAAGACTTTATAAAATGCCGGATTTGCAGATATTGGAAAAGGTGTGAGGCTGGGAGGCTATATTTGTTCCTTGGTAAGGACCTGCTACAAGTCCTTCAAACATTCCACTCCTTTTTCCTTCCAGAGAGCAAACATGGGAGCCGTCCCCGAAGGTTTAAAGGCATTGTTGTTGCAGATAGGGCTGTCTATGAACATATCTGGGGCATTCAAGTCTGTATATATGTTTTAATCCTGTAAGGAACAAGCAGGGAATAAAATATCAGTGACTGTGATAACGTCAGCATGTGAATTTATTTAGTTATCTACCAATACTGTTTTGAGAAGCATTTTGCTATATTTTGGTAACTCAATTAAAGGTTTAACTCAGGAATTTTCTGATTTATACCCAATGTGTTTTCCCATTCGTTAAAGGCGACAAATAGCATTTTGATACTTTTCCTAAAGTAAGGCTAAAATTGACAAACTGATATTTTTCTAATTGTGTATTTCCTTAAAGGGACATTATGTTGTGAAAAAGAAACCAATACATGGTTTATTGTTACATTTTGTAAACATGTTAATATGGTGTTCATGGTAAATGTATTACAACACTAAAAACACATACCATACTCCCATACCATACACTGCACATTCCCTGAAAGTCGCTTGACGTAGGCCACGCCCAATTGCGTCTAGATTTGTTTTCAAAACCTCCTCTTTCAAACTCCTCCTAGGCTGTGCATCCGACCTGCACATGTTCCTTGAATGAAGCCAGATTGCATGGCCACGCACATTTCTGCAGAGAATGTTTGCCGTACAATCGCGAAATGTGCAAAACCAACCTTTTCAAACGCCGCCTAGTGTTTTTGCCTGATCTGCCTGAAACTTTGCATATACATGGACCTGACAAAAAGTTATCAGAATAATCTTGCTCGGTTCAAAAATGCCCAAATTGCAAACAAACTTTTGTAGCTAACTATCCAAAACACGAACTTTTGCATATTTCATAAAAGTAAATGTTTTTGAGGCGAAACCTTACATTCCTTTTTCCCACACTACTCTAAGGCTCTGGATCATGTGGACGCGCCAACAGTTCCCCCATGAGGAATTCCTCATGGGGGAGACAGAAACTACAGATTTAATGTGTTTATTTTATGCACCAAACAGCAAGGCAAAGTGGTTGTATGTGAAAACCTACTTGTAATAAACCCCATTCTGATTCTGACCTTGCCTCAAAACTTCAACCAATTTTTGTCGGAGAAACTTGTGTTTTGGTAATGTGTTGTGTTTTGTTAATGTATGGTGTTTTAGTAATGTGTTTTTTCATATTTTCATGTGTTCTCTTAAGTTGCAGTGCACTGGCCTCTCGGCTATAAACATGGAGTATCTTATCAGTGTCTCGCTGGCTTTATGGTGTTCACGCAGGCTCGAGGTTACATGATAAATCAACGGGTGGTGCTTTATGTCTGAATTGAGTTCAGCGAGCCAGGACTGAGCAGTCTGGGCTGATTAATTGGTTTTGGGGGATTGCTGTGATCGTCAAGAGTTGTGCAGAATCTCTATGATCTATCATTCATACTGTAGACATATTGATAAATACAGTGTTTATCTTGGATGTGTGAATATGTGTGTTTGGGCACACTGCTTGCATGTGTGTCTACATGGTTGCCAAGCCTCTCTCTCTCTCTCTCTCTCTCTCTCTCTCTCTCTCTCTCTCTCTCTCTCTCTCTCTCACTCTCTCTCTCACCCTTCCCACCCCAACCAATTGCACACCTAGAGCCTGGGACTGTCCAAGGTTTTTGCCTGTTAAGGGGAAGTTTTTCCTCGCCACTGGCGCAAAGTGTTACGTGGTTACGATTTGACACTATACTTAACATTTAATTGAATTGACCTTATCATTACTATGGCCATTAACCTCAGCCTGCACAGGCACACCAGTCTTCCACAGGGAAACCCATTTCCTGTTAGAAAGGAAGCAGTTAGACAATGGACTGCTAATACTCCTCCCTTCCATCCCCTTGTGCACATCTGCATGATGCAGCCACAGTTTTCTTCTTTTACGGACCAAACTCTAAGTCAAGTCAACACAGCACATTGAGTTAATGACAAAGTACTGTTATGCTGTGTAGTCAGGTTGCAGATCCAGAGAGGTGGTTCAAATGAAAATTATTTTAGAAATGAATAAATTCAAATTACTGTACACATCCTTGTTATTATGTATGTTTATACATAAGGGCTTGAATTTTAAAATGTGTACGCATTTCAGCTTTAGTAATAATTCATACCCATGTAAATTTTTCTGTAAACCAGCTGCAATATGGCTTCACGGTGAATCACTGTGTAGTTTAAATCAGCAATAGGGAGAAACCAGACAAAATTGTGAAAACAACTGGAGGGAACCCGGGTTTTTCTTTTAAAAGAACATGCATGGTTACCGTGCATGGATAGCTTAGCATAGCATACAGATTGGAAACAGGTGGACAAAGTGAAAAAGTGTATGTACTAAGACATCTTAAGCTTACTTATTGACACATAAAAAAATATAAAAAAACACAGAAATAGAAAGGACTGTTTGCCAAGAAACAGTTAGAGGATGTAACTCCCACTAAAATGTAATTTTTACATTGTTCTTTGTGTACAGCTTAATAATAAGTTGGTGTGGTTCATTCTAGTTGTGCTGTGTTTTAAGGTATGTTCATAGAGAATGTTCATGTTAGAGGCAGCACAATTGTAATGTCAATGGAAAGATGTGAATGTCACAGGGCAAATCAGACTGTATTTATATAGCACTTTTCATACATACAAATACAATATAGTTATACAATATAGTTATACACATAACCCATAATGTACAACTTCCACACCAGCCTAACTGACCATGTGTGATGCCCTTGTGGTGTCATTGTGGAGTGTTTTTGCTGTTGATATTGTGAAGTAGGGTTGCCACCCGTTCCTTAAAATACGGAATCATCCTGTATTTCAAAATAAAATAGTGCGTCCTGTTCCTGTAGAAGCCTAGCCTGACATGGTCCTACTCAGATTCTAGTCAGAATGTGAGTCTGAAACCGCTCCATTGGGCTGTTCTTATGGGGCGTGTTCCAACCGAACCAGGAAAAAAAAATGCCTCTGCATTCATTGGATGGACCTCCAACCAATCAGAGCAACGGAACTCAACTCAACTGTCAACAGAACTCAACACTGTGTATCGACTCCATAGCAACCACTCTTTGCACAATGCATTCGTTCTAACTTCCGACTTTTAGACTTTTTTGAAGCTGGATATATCATTTGTTGCGAGTAAATATAAATGTGGATAATGTTAGCGATAGTGACATGCTTGCTACAGTCGCATTTCTAGAGATGAATCGGCGAAAACACGTTTTATTTTCTGATTCACGGCTTTGTTCTAGTGCCGCTGGGCGCTCCCTCTCTCCAGTCTTAATCTCTCTCCACCATATAACGCTCTCTCTCTCCAGTCTCTCTCTATCTCTCTCCACCATATAACGCTCTCTCTCTCTCTCCAGTCTCTTTCTATCTTTCTCCACCATATAACGCTACCGTGCTTTCGGGCAGTTGTTGAGGCTCCTCCGCTGAGGATTTTAAAATGAATGCGCTGTCGGCATCTTCTGTAACAGACGCGATGGTGGAATCTACACATCTCAGTTCTCCAGCGGCAGCCACCTGTTGTAAACAAATTAAACCCAAGCGTTTGTTGGTGACGTGGTTGATTCTGTTACTGTTGATCATCTGTCCGACAATCTGATTGGCCCAAACTTCCCGACCTCAAATGTTGTGGGCGGGGCTAAGTTCGGCTGGCATCCAGGCTAGTAGAAGCCACAATTGTATATGAAATCAATGTTGTTTTAAGAAAAATATCTTTGGGGTACTTTATTTTTCTGCATGAAAGGTGACAACCCTATTGTGGAGGTGTGTTCTAAACTCATGTCTGTCTTCTGTTTTCAGGTCACTAGTTAGAGCAACCCTGCTCAACTGGGCCGGTGTGCTGAGGTTCCTAAATGCCGACCTTACTCCAAAACAATTTTTGAAGCAATTCCACTGTCGCAGACTAATTTCCAATATAATAATAATAATAATAATAATAATAATAATAATACATTTAATTTGTAATGCACTTTATATTTACGCAAATCCCAAAGTGCTACATGATAGTGCTAAAAAATAAAAACACATGGAGAGCATGAAAATAAAAGTAAATAAATAGAATTTAATGAAACAAAAACAATAAGGAAAAGGGCACGAGTTCACTCAAAAGCTCTCCTAAAAAGGTGGGTTTTAAGGCCACGTTTAAAAGCAACCACAGTCTGTGGTGTCCTCAGGTGGTCAGGGAGAGCATTCCACAGACTGGGAGCAGCTGAGCAGAAAGCCCGATCTCCCATTGTACGGAGCTTTGTCCTGGGAGGTTTCAAAAGATATGCTGAGGCAGATCGGAGGGTATGTGTTGAGGTCTGTAGGGTGAGGAGTTCCTTGAGGTAGGGGGGGGCTTCACCATGGAAGCACTGGTGAGTAAGGAGGGAGACCTTGTACTCAACCCTGAGTGAGACAGGAAGCCAGTGGAGTGATTTGAGGATGGGGGTGATGTGGTCATGTTTGCGCATCCTCAACAGGATCCTAGCAGCGCTGTTTTGGATATACTGCAACTTCTGAAGGCTTTTCTCAGGGATCCCGGTGAGGAGCGCATTGCAGTAGTCCAGCCTGGAGGAGACAAAAGCGTGGACAAGCTTTTCCGCATCTGCAGGAGTGAGTGTGGGACGGAGTTTGGCGATGTTCCTGAGGTGGAAGAAGGAGGTCTTGCAGAGATGTTTGATGTGAGCCTCAAAGGTCAGATGTTAACACCCAGGTTAGTGGCTGATGTTGAAAGTGGAATAATTTGGCTGGAGAAGATGATGCTGGTAATGTCAGATGACCGAACCTGGTGTGGGTTGCCGACTAAAATGGCTTCAGTCTTGGAGCTGTTTAGCTGCAGAAAGTTTTGTTTCATCCACACCTTTTAACTCCTCCAGGCAGGTGGTCAGAGTGGATAATGGCAGGGCAGCAGAGGGGGTTGGGTTTGTCCTGAGGTAGAGTTGAGTGTCATCAGCATAGCATTGGAATGAAATTCCATGCCGGCTGATGACATGGCCAAGGGGGAGCATGTAGAGAATAAACAGGGTGGGGCCGAGCACTGAGCCTTGAGGGACACCACAGGTGACGTTGTGTGTCATGGATTTAGCCTCTCCCAAGGCGACATGCTCAGTTCTCCCGGTGAGGTAGGATGAGAACCACTCATGGACAGAGTCAGAAACACCGGAAATTAGAGGAGGAGGATGTTGTGGTCCACAGTGTTGAATGCTGCAGTCAAGTCCAGGAGGATAAAATATTGGAATGAAATCATGAAAGTCTTGCTAGAGTTGGGCGCACTTCCATCATCTCAATGGTTTGGTGTAAGGTGGTCATAAAACTCAGTCCGAGTCAGTCTTTTTCCCGTCTTGACTTTCCGACAAATTCAAACGTGTTTAATATTGCCGGCAGGATGCCATTGTGTTGACTGTTCTGCACGGCAGTGCAAAGCATCATGGGACTAGGTTATTAGTGTTGGTTAAGTGTTTAGTTTAAGTGGGTAAAGTATGTTCTGTTAGTGTTTTTGTTATGCATTTACGTTACCTAGGTTTTAGTCTTGATAATGTGTTCATGTTTATTTACATTTGTTGGGTTACCATGACTGAAGCACTGGGGTAGGTTGATGACCTCTGTGTAGCACGCGTGTGTAGCAGTTAATAAACTTCCACAGAGTTCTATATCTCTGGCTCTTTGACTTCTTCCACGTAGCTCGCTACATTGGTGTCAGAAGTGGGATTGAGCACGTCGTGAAAATGGAAGAAACAGTTGAAGAGATGGTACAACAAGTGGAAGCCAGTTGTGGAGAAAGCCATCAAGCTGACCCGTCGCAGCCTGGACCGCTTCAACGCTGACGGGGAAAGACTCCTCCCAACCCTCCCTGACGGCTCCAACATGCCGCGACATCGCCCGCTGGAGGCCGGGAGCATAATCACGCGCCCAGACGGTTGTATTGTAGGCATGAGCTGCAGCATCCTCTGTCTTGTTCGGTGTTTGGTGTTTTAAGCCCCCAACGTCTTCTTCCAGGCAGCACTACCTGGAAGGCACTAGGATTAGGCAATGGTTAGGGTCATAGACAGTAAAAGACCAACAGATCCCATTGCTCTGGACGGAGATCAGTGAAGGCTATTAGAAGCACTTTTCCGGTGAGGGCTGAGCGTTACTGCGCAGCCTCCAACTGAGCTTGAAAACGTAGATGTGACGTGAGCAATCTGTCTGAAAGTTGTAAGTCTTCTGGTAGCTGTGCCAAGAGAAATCTCAATCATTCCAAATCTTGCAGAGATGGAGAGCGTATGTATATGTAAGGAGATAACATGGGCACAGGCTAATTATTGCTAACTAAAATGCTAGTTAACATTAGTAATTAAACCTAAACAGCTCATGTAAGTCGAAACAGCTTGCGAGCTTCTCCTGTACTATATGGTAATTTCTCTACTATGTGACAGTAAGTCGCGTGGTTATGACACAATCGTTAGCCTATTTTTACAACAACATCTGCTACGGAGCCATAACGTGAGATACAAGGTAATGGAGCCTTTTATACATTGTCGTGTTTCTTTAGAAATAAACAATGGACAAATAAAGTCTTTAAATGTTTCAGATGTATGTAGGAATGCTAACGGCGGGTGAGTGCTTGTTAGCATCAAAATGGCGCCATAGGAGGTATGCGTTGTGGAGAGAGGCTTACCCCCTTGGTTATGGTTAAGTGCCTTGAAGTCGACGGTTGCAGCGCTTCCTTGAAGTCGACGTTGGGGGCTTAAAACACCATTGAGCGTCTTGTTCTGCTCACTCTGTTCTGGCTGTCTCCACAGGCACACCAAGCTTTGGTTTGGTAAGGTTTGGTTTTGGGGTCCTAGCTTTGTCTTTTGCTATTTTTATATATTTTACTTTACAACATTCACCTTTGTCACTCATGCACACTCTACACCACTGAATCCACTGATTTCCACATCCCACTCTGTATGGAGTTCATTTGGTCTAATTTGGTTCAACTTGATTTAAACGTCCAATATGTGATATATTTACTGTAATAAAGCCAGAAATGACCCCAATGCGTCATCAGATATTAAGGAAACAAACAAACGGGATTAACGGATATTTAAAAAAATGGCATGTTTCTAACAGTTGCAAACCCCGGGTAAATATTGGAGATGTATTTGAAAGATGGAGACAGCTTAGAGCCCAAAAGGATGCAGAGTTGGCAAATTTCCTCCTGAACAGGTAAGCTAAGTTATCACGGCTACAAGGGACGAGCATTTTATGTCATTTCAACATTTGCGTAGCTACTCACATTGAATTATATATATTATATAGCTTTTTTTTTAACCCAAGTTGGTTAGTCGCAAAAACAACTGAGACACAGCCAGTAAAGTGATCTCTGGCCCTGGCTAACTCCGCCATGCTAACCCTGCTAACTGCTAACGTTTCCAGAGGACCAGGCGAGTTTGCAGTGTGTTTAGCGATTGTTGCCGTAATTCTAAGCCAATAAAGTGTGTTCAGTCAGGTGGAGAGGACAGCAAGGTAGTGTTATTTTTAGCGGTTCCTATTGTAATTCTAAGCCGAGGACGTGTGTCTGTCGTCGTGTGCAGAGGACGCCGAGGTTGTTGTGTTTTTAGCGTTTCCTACCGTAATTCTAAAGCCTAGGAAGTGTGCCTGTCCTTCGGATGGAGAGGACGGCGAGGTTGTTGTGTTTTTGGCGGTTCCTACTGTAATTCTAAGCCGAAAAAGTGTGTCTGTCAGTTGGGTACAGAGCTCCGCGTGAGCATGGGCTTTTATGACTGTCAGTATAGCCAGCATCTAACGTTAGCTACTCCACTGTACTGTGAAATAATGTCCTATGTGAGACAAGCGTCTAGCAACATTGTTGTGGTTGCTGCGGTCTCAGCCTAGCAACCAACGAGACGACTCTCTCCAGTATTTTGAATTTGTACTGCAGTAACAATTTTAAACACTAGCTGTCAGTATTACATAGTGCACCTTTAATAAAGTATTGTTTAAACATGGTGTCGTCTCCCTCTTAGTTTTTTTTTTTATTACTTTTTTTAACTTTATTTTTTATTGATGCTTAAAGATACAGATACACAAGACATTATACACTGTCATGGTATGAAAATACAGTTGTCCATACAAAAACAAGACACAAACAACAAAAATCACATACAAAACAAAACAAAGAGGGAAACTGTTCAGGAATTCCAGACTAATTATATGAAGTGATTTAAGGAGCAAATCTATTTCTAACTTAAATACCTGGAAGGGGCTGTCCCTTTTGCCATTTCTGTTTATGCAAAACAAAAAAGTTCACTACATATTCCAAAGTGTTATTATCAGGATTATCATAATAAAAAAGAAAATCTTTTACACTAAGAGAGTAAGGTGGATCAAAAAGGTGATTATTTAAGTCACAAGTGACAAACCCTGGTTCTCAGCCAAACTCAGAAGGCTAAGGTTGGATAAAGCAGAGGCCTTCAGTAGTGGGGACAAAGACAGTTAAGTTAAAGAAGCAAAGTACAAGTTTAACAATGCAGTGAGAGTGGCTAAACAACAGTACTCTGAGAAACTCAACTCTGTTTCTGTCTGTTGGGCTCAAACAGATCACCAGCTACAAGCCCATAGCCCCCCACTCCACCAACGACCGACACCTAGCCAACAACCTTAACAAGTTCTACTGTCACTTTGATAGACAATGGGACAGTCCTGTAATCATCCCCCTCGACACCTCCACCTGTAGGTGGACACTGACTTCCTGTCTGACAGGAAGCAGCATATGAAGCTGGGGAAAGACATCTCCGACTCAGCACCGGATCCTCACAGGGCTGTGTTCTTTCTCCTCTGCTCTTCTCCCCGTACACCAACAGTTGCACCTCCAGTCACCAGTCCGTCAAGCTTCTGAAGTTCGCGGACGACACCTCCCTCATCGGACTCATCGCTGATGGAGACAGTCCGCCTACAGGTGGGAGGCAGACCACCTGATGACCTGGTGCAATCAAACAACCTAGAGCTCAACGCTCTAAAGACAGTGGAGATGGTTGTGGACTTCAGCCCCACCTGCCCCCATCACCCTCTATGACTCCACAATTGACACTGTGGAGCCTTTCCGCTTCCTGGGAACTATCATCTGCCAGGACCTCAACTGGGAGCTGACCATCAGCTCCCTCGTCAAGAAAGCACAACAGAGGATGTACTTCCTGCGGCAGCTGAAGAAATTCAACCTGCCAAAGACAATGATGGTACACAGCCATCCTCGAGTCCATCCTCACATCCTCCATCACCATTTGGTACGCTGCTGCCACTGCTAAGGACAAGGGTAGACTGCAGCGTGTCATTCGGTCAGCAGAGAAGGTGATTGGCTGCAACCTGCCGCCGCTTCAGGACCTTTACACCACCAGGACTCTGAAGCATGCTGGAAAGATTGTGGCTGACCCCTCCCAGCCTGGCCACAAACTCTTTGAGTCACTCCCATCTGGCAGTGGGCTGAGGTCCATCAGGACCAAAACCTCACGCCACAAGAACAGTTTTTTCCCCTCTGCCACTAGCCTTATCAACAAGGCCCGGAACCCACCCTGACTCCCCACCCCACCTCTGGCTCTACATGCCACTGTACTTAATCTGCTGTTGTTGTAGATACTATAGATAAGGTATAAAATAATGCACTTCAAAGTAACGTTAGATGCAATGTTATGAGTGTTTATGTTGTTCTTTGTTGGATTGTAATAAGAAGGAAAAAAGGAAAGTAGCCAGTTACTTCACTTCAGTTGTGTAGCCTGTAGGGGGAGCTCTTGGCCAGCGTCTCGGTCATTAAACTACTGACTTGAGAGCTGAACAGTCGCTATTGTTTTAACTCAAGTTTTTTCTTCCCCTATTCAGGGGCATAATATTTTGGAGGCACTGCTGCGATGAGCGCAACGTGGGCTAGCTTTTCAAGTTGCTAAAGTAAACCCATTTGTCACTCAACCCTTCAAATTATCCAGACCGGTGACATCGTCAGGCCCCCGTCACCGCGTGAAAAATGTGTCACGGAGCTATCGGAGTCATCAGAGCTAGAAAAACTGCAACTGGAGGCTATAACAAGCACTATGCACGCTGTCAAGAAAACAAGGATTTAGGTGACTTTTTGACTATTGCTGTCCAGAGTTTAAGTGTGTAAGCGGCAAGAACAGAACTGCACTCATTTCACTTATAAGCAACCACCTGCAAAGAGAAGAGTTGGAAGAACTGGAGAATAAAGGTATGGCTGAGCTCCTGTGTTTGATGGATCAAATAAGTAAGGGTCAGATTGTCAGCGATCTAACTGAACCAGCTCAAAATGACAATGAACAATGAATAATAAGCATATATAGACAGCAAAGTCAAGCAAAAGAGAAAATAGAGGAGCAGGCTAAATTAGCTAAAGAGATTGAGACTTTGCAACTGAGATTATCACTGCTGCAGAAACACAATGAGGGTGAAAAACCAGAAAATAAGGCACAGCCCGCTACGACCTACAGTAGGATGTCAGTCCCTAATACTACTCCCCCTCCAGTCAATCCTGAGTCATGGCATAAAGATAAAATATCTGGCCAGATTGGTGATCCTGGACAGAAAGATCGCCTTACTTTTTTCCAGCTTAGCACGGCAGATAGAACATGGTCTAACCAAGGGCTTCTCAGATGTTGAAATAGTGGATGCTGTGATAAGAGCCATCGCTCCTGGCATGCAACTCCGCAGCTACCTAGAGGGAAAAACTGACCTGACATTACCCACACTGAGACGGATCCTCAGGTGCCACTATCAGGAAAAAAGTGCAACAGACCTGTACAAACAATTAAGTTCTGAAGCACAAGCTGGAAAAGAGACCCCTCACAACTTTGTCATCCGTGCCCTGGATTTGAGACAGAAGATCTTATTTGCCTCACAAGAATCAGAGAAAGGATTAAAATATGACACTGGCTTGCAAAGTGATAACATAAAACGTGACCTTCAATCATACCTTGAACTGCCAAATGTCTCTGATGAACTGTTACTGGAAAAATGTAACACTTCCTGTGCCTATGAGAGTGAGAGACAAGACAAGAGAAGAATGTTGACACCACAACGCTCTGCAGCCATCCATTCTGCCCAGACCAGCGACGGTCTTACAGAAAAGACAGAGAAAAAAAGTTCAGCCTGATATTCTATCTGACCTAAAAGAGATGCGGTCCAATATAGCCCTTTTGAGTGACCTGAAGGTAGAAGTTTCTCAAATTAAAGAATTTATACAGAAACTACAGTGCTCACCTGTGCAGCATCCAAATCAAGTGGAAGTGCCGCAAAACTGTGTCATCCGGCAAATGACAGTCCCACCACCACCACCACAAGTGCCACCAGCAGGACAGTGGTCCACGCCAGGTTACGACAATACCCAGTACACATGTTCACCACCCAGCCCTTATTTCCTCCACCAGCCCCTCGGCGCAGAAGGAAATGTTTCGCTTGTCAGCAGAACAATAATGAGGACTGTAAGCATTGCTTCAGGTGCGGCAGCAACGAATATTACTCAGCTGGCTGCAGGATGAGGGGAACAAGACAGTTTAGAGGGAGTTCTTTAAACGGACAAGGGTCGCTCCAGCGGGACAGAGAGTGACTCACGCCACAAAATTGTCCCAGCAATATATATACTGTGGCATGGAAGGGGATAAGGTGAGGCTCAGGCAATGTGCATCATGCAAAAAGGTGTTTTATTGTTCCAAGTCATGTCAGGTTGAGCACTGGACTGCCCATAGGAACCACTGCGCACAGACCTCATGTGAGGCCATCCGAGCTAAAGCACCAAAACAAAAGACAAAAACGAAAGTGGCCCCGCTGAAAAAAATACCTAATTGACTGTTACATCTAAGGCAAAATGACTAGAGCTTTATGGGACTCTGGATCGCAGGTAACAATAGTGGATGAGAAATGGAGGGAGGAAAAGGTGCCAAATGTAAAGCTCAGAGATATTAGAGATTTACTGGAAGCAGACAAGACTCACAATATCACTGCAGCTAATGGAGAAAGTATGCCATATACCGGCTGGGTTGAATCACTTTCAAATTAGCCTATGATGGAGCTCCAACAGCAGATGTGATTGTTCCTACATTTGTCATGAAAGGTGCCAGTCTTGCCCGACCCATCATCGGCTCTAATGTAATAGGACTCATTGTTGAAAAAGAGCTAAAACAGTCCAACACAACAGACAAACACCAACTGATGCAGACTGTTACCGCAGCTTTTCAGCTATGAGACAGATGATGTTCAAGCCTGTGTCGAACAAGTGAGTACTGGCCAGAACCAAGAGTACATGGTTAGAACTACAAAAGAGAAATTAAAGGTACCAAAGCACACATCTGTTAAAGTAGAATGCCGTGTACAAGCATCCTCCTTTCAAGAAGACACCACTCTGATATTTGAGCCTGATGTAAACCCACAGTGGGCAGAGGCGCTAGAGTTCTGTGACACCCTTGTAAAACTAAGGAATGGGGTGAAGCCATTTATTGTTGTTGATTTACAGAACAGTAAGTCAGACTCGTTTCAGGTGAGGGTTGGCCTCCGCCAGGTCTGCGCTTTGTCACCAATCCTGTTTGTAATATTTATGGACAGGATATCAAGGAGTAGTTGGGGTGGGGAGGGGTTGCAGTTCGGTGGGCTGGGGATCTCATCGCTGCTCTTTGCAGATGATGTGGTCCTGATGGCATCATCGGCCTATGACCTTCAGCACTCACTGGATCGGTTCGCAGCCGAGTGTGAAGCGGTTGGGATGAGGATCAGCACCTCTAAATCTGAGGCCATGGTTCTCAGCAGGAAACCGATGGAGTGCCTACTCCAGGTAGGGAATGAGTCCTTACCCCAAGTGAAGGAGTTCAAGTACCTTGGGGTTTTGTTTGCGAGTGAGGGGACAATGGAGCAGGAGATTGGTCGGAGAATTGGCGCAGCAGGTGCGGTATTACATTCAATTTATCGCACCGTTGTGACGAAAAGAGAGCTGAGCCAGAAGGCAAAGCTTTCAATCTACCGGTCAGTTTTTGTTCACCCTCACCTATGGTCATGACCGAAAGAACAAGATCCAGGGTACAAGCGGCCAAAATGGGTTTCCTCAGGAGGGTGGCTGGCGTCTCCCTTAGAGATAGGGTGAGAAGCTCAGTCATCCGTGAGGAGCTCGGAGTAGAGCCGCTGCTCCTTCGCGTCAAAAGGAGCCAGTTGAGGTGGTTCGGGCATCTGGTAAGGATGCCCCCTGGGCGGCTCCCTAGGGAGGTGTTTCAGGCACGTCCAGCTGGGAGGAGGCCTCGGGGAACACCCAGGACTAGGTGGAGGGATTATATTTCCAACCTGACCTGGGAATGCCTCGGGATCCCCCAGTCAGAGCTGGTTAATGTGGCTCGGGAAAGGGAAGTTTGGGGTCCCCTGCTGGAGCTGCTCCCCCCGCGACCCGACACCGGATAAGCGGACGAATACGGATGGATGGATGGATGGATGGATTTACAGAACCCCACAGACCATGATATTGTGCTAGCTGGTAAAACAATTATTGGAACAGTACAACCCATCCAAGATATTTACCCCGCCTCAGTCCTTCAACAGCCTAAAGCTGACTCGTCAGCCACAGTGAGCACTGTACATGTGGACACAGAAATCTCCAATGAATTTTGGGATCCTACGGTTGACTTGAGCCATCTTTCTGAGTCTGAAAGGAAAGTGGTACAAACAATGTTAAGAGATTAATCAGCTTCCTTCTCAAAATCAGAAAATGACATTGGATGGATTGAAAAACTGCAGCTTTCCATCTCATTAAAAGACATGGGCCCTCATTTATTAACCTAACGTAGAAACCAGCACAGATATGAGCGCAGAAATCGACTTACGACAGGCTTCACGTGTGATTCATGAAACGTTCGTATCACACCAATCAGAGCGTAAGAATGGTCGTACATTGATAAATGCAGTGGCTGGAAACAATCGTAATTTAAATATCACGCCCCTATATATTCTCGGTTTTGAGGCCTCGCCCCTACAATTTACGACATGGTGAGATGTAATCCGGCTGAAAAGCGGAACTTTTCAGAGGTGGAGATTATAACCCTGATATCTCAGGTTCATTTGCACTAACGTGTGTACTAGTTGGCAGCCTGAAAACTGTTATTAAAGGCTGTAGAAAGAATGCGGGATGAAAAGAGATCACTGATGCGGTCAACAGTGTTGCGGTAGTAAATCGGACTCCAGCTGAAGTTTAGCCTATTTAATTTATACATCCTTGACACATTTTCTATAGTCCTAATAGTATACAGGTTTCTGTTGCAATCTCTTAGGCCTACATGGTGTACCTATATATAATAAACACAGAGTTTATGCAGTGTCTTTTATTTTACTCGTGTTTTTTTTCATGAGTCTGAACGAGGCAACAGCTGTGAGGGAGAGTGCGTGTCCTCCGCCACGTCCTGGACCACCACCCCGACCCGGTCTCCTGACAGCAGAGGGGCTGGGAAAACAAGCCGAAATAACTCGGTCAATGGCAGAAATAAATTGTTCACGACAGAGAAATGAAAACCTGAATAATAAATAAAAATGTTGTGCATCGTCATGTTTCCTGTATTGAATATCATTGCCAAACATAACACTATAGGCTACCTTCTCCTGTTAAACTGAGTATAGCCTGTGCTGCACCGCAAGGCCACACTGACTCGGAAACTTCCGTACACGAGTTCAGACCAGACGTGAGATTTTATCGCAACCTACGCTCACGTTCAAATTGATAAATGCCGAGCTTTGCATAGGAATCGGCGTACGCCCGTCCTACGCCTGTTTTAGGTTGTACGCACGTTTCATAAATGAGGGCCATGTAATGGTCTGTGCCCAGACCATTATATAGGGAAATGAAAGACTATCTGCACGACCTCATCGCACAAGGCTGGGTGAAAAAGTCAAACTCACCTTACGCATCTCCAGTAGTCTGTGTCCGCAAAAAGTGTCTACGCTTGTGTATTGATTATCGTGAGTTAAATAGGGAAACCATCCCCGACCGCCAGCTGATTCCAAGAATACAGGACATCATGGAAAACCTAGGAGGGAACTCTTCGTTCTACCTACTGGACCAAGGGAAGGCCTATCATTAGGGCTTTATGGCAGAGGAGAGCAGGCACATGACTGCTTTCGTGACCCCCTGGGGTTTGTGCGAGTGGATCAGGATACCGTTTGGCCTTCCAGTGATGTATGGAATGACTTACTAGTCATTCTCAGCTCACGTGGAAGCTGTCAGAACAGTGCCACAGCGGCTCCGACAACATGGCATAAAGCTGAAGCCCAGCAAATGTGAGCTGTTTAAGCGGAAAGTACGCTACCTGGGGCGTATTGTATCAGAAGAGGGCAGTAGGATGGACCCAGCTGACACCATAGCAGTAAGGGCTCTTAAAGAGAAAAAACCACACATTGTAGGAGAATTGAGAGCTTTAATGGGCCTCCTGAGCTATTACAGACAATACATTAGAGATTTCTCCCGCATTGCTGGGCCTCTCTACCACCTTCTGAGAACCTCGCCTGATAAACAGCAGCCTAAACACCAAGAACTAAAAAACAGTTGATAGATTGCCTGGTAGAGCCAACAATCCTTGTATTCCCAGACTTCAGTAAACCTTTCATCTTACACAATGATGCCTCGAATCAGGGCCTCGGTGAAGTTTTATATCCAGAGCAGGGAGAAAAATGCGAGTCATCGCATATGCATCACGCACACACACCGAGTCTGAAAAGAACTATCACCTACATTCTGGAAAACTGGAGTTTTTGGCCTTAAAGGGGTGATAGAATGATTATATAGGGTATTTCACACTGTTCCTTATGGTCTCCTAATGGGGTATGTAACATTGGTTGGGCTGAAAATGGCCTATTATATTATTTTATTGGCCCTTATGTATCCCTGTGTTTTGGCTCTATTTGGAACGACAGCTTTTCTTCCAAATATGGTATGCTCATGAATATTTAGATGAGCTGCGCGCTGATTGGTTGAGGAGAATCCCAATACACACACATTAGAAACACACGCTGATTGGTTGAGCGAATCCCAATACACACACATTAGAGACACACACACACACACACACACACACACACACACACACTGCTGCCCTGCGCACAGCGCACACAAACAAACACAGACACACACACTGACACACACACACCGCTGCAAAGCTCACACACACAAACACAGGCACACTGTCTGTTACATGCCCAGACATGCCCAGGCGAGAGCCACAGCAGCTAAAACAGCCGAGACAAAATAAAAATGTTTCGACAATTTAATTATAACTAGTGTTGTTCTAAACGTTACTCTTGCGACATAAAAAAACCTCCACCAAAGAATTACAGCTCACCTTTTTAGCTAGTAAGCGCGGGGAGAGGAGAGTGAACCCCTGCAAGTTTGTCCTCTGCCAGTTCCTCTGCAACACTGCGTTAGATCCACAACTCCCTCTCGTCCGATATACTCGTTCTAAACCCTTTTCTCTGGGCCAGTAGGCTTTTCCGTTGTACAGTCTGGATCACTGCATTTACGACCGTGATTCATTTTCAATATCCTTCCAAAACCTCCAAACTTTCTTCTTTTCTAAAGTACACAGCGCAGCTCTTGTGGGAGATCCTGACACAGCTCCAGCTCAGTGTGTCTGTGAAGGGGGAGAGGCCGACATGGACGGCAGCACACCCGGCCAGCAGCCGCCGCCTGTCTCGGCAGATTGTGGAGCTTGTGAAGTCCGACACTGACTTACCAAATTTGCAATTAGCCATCAATTTTAATAAAAAGGCCCATATTTGAGCTTTACATAGTTGATTTCTTGCATAAAAAAGTCTCAGAAGTGAATTTTGTAATGGAATAGCAGAGATCTGCATGACCTAGATTTAGAAGACTAACTGATCTCAGATCAGTTAGTGGCCTATGTAAATTTGGGCGCGTTACAAAGATGGAAGGTTGAGCCAAATGAGGAAGATTTGGGAAGTTGACGTCAACTTCCAGCTTTGTTCAGATTTGCCCGTTTTCAGAGGCAGTTTCAAATTGTGAGGTTTGCAGAGGAAAGGGGTGTCAATGGGATTTTGATGTTCTATGTATGTATTATTTACCTTCCAAACTGTCGTTATTCAACTATGACAGGGTAAAATCGGTTTTGCATTCTATCACCCCTTTAAAGTGGGCTATTTGCGAGAAATTCAGAGACTATCTGATTGGCTCTTCGTGTACTGTGTACACAGACAATAATCCACTTACTTATGTTCTGTCAACAGCCAAACATAATGCTACTGGGTGTCGGTGGGTAGCTGAGCTGGCGGATTTCCACATCAGTATCAAGTACCGTCCAGGGAGTGAGAATTGGGACGCTGACGGCCTTTCCAGAATGCCTGTTGATATTGAGACTATGATGGAGGTGTGCATGAGGAATTGTCATCGCGATCAGTTCAAGCCACAGTACAGTCTGTGGAAGTGCAGGATTCAAACTTTGTGTGGTCTATGGCTCTGTCAGCTCAGTGTGCATCGACAATCGACTCAGACAGTCAACCGAGCCCCTCTAAAGAGATCAGTCGGGCACAAAGACAAGATCAGTGCATTGGTCCTGTGGTGGAGTGTTTACTAACAGGTACCAAGCCTGGGAGTCAGCAACTGAAATCATTTAGCATGCAGACCAGACAGCTGTTGCGTGAATGGGAGAAACTGATGCTGGATGATGATGGTATTTTGCAGCGCAGAACTGCGGCAAGAACACAACTCGTCCTTCCTGAAAAATATAGAAGCACAGCATTAAAAGCATTACATAATGTAATGGAGCATCAAGGAATAGAGAAAACAGTTTCACTTGTAAGAGACAGGTTCTTCTGGCCACAAATGCAGAGGGAAATTGAGCAATACGTTTCTTCACGTTGTCCCTGTCTGAAAAGCAAGAAGCCCAGCAGGGAAACCAGAGCACCCCTCACCAGCATAGTCACGACTCAGCCCTTTGATGTGGTATCTGTTGATTTCCTGCATGTGGACAGGTGCTCTGGAGGTTATGAATACATATTGGTCATAATCATTTCACAACTGGAAAGAGTCATTAAACAAGCTGATTAATGCCTATAATTGCACAAGAAGTGAGGTCACAGGGTTCTCTCCTTTCTACCTCCTGTTCGGGAGAGCTCCATGACTTCCTATTGACTTATTATTCCGGCTGACACCAGAGACTGGAACCACAGACCACCAGCAATACATGAAAAAATGGAAAGATGGAATGCAAGAAGCATATGAGATTGCCAGAGAAAATGCAAAAAAATCTGCAGAGAGAGGAAAGAGGAGTTATGACAGCAAAGTCAGAAGTTCTGTATTGGAAGAGGGTGACCGCGTCCTTGTCAGAAACAAGACTCCCAGAGGTGGAACAGGCAAGCTCCGCATATATATATATATATATATATATATATATATACACTACTGGTCAAAAGTTTTAGAACCCCCCCCAATTGTTTTAGTTTTTTATTGAAATTTTAGCAGTTCAAGTCCAATGAAAAGCTTGAAATGGTACAAAGGTAAGTGGTGAACTGCCTGAGGTTAAAAAAAAAGTAAGGTTACCCAAAACTGAAAAATAATGTACATTTCAGTATTTTACAAAAAGGCCTTTTTCAGGGAACAAGAAATGGGTAAACAATGTAAAGCTGTTCTGCAGCAATGGAGGTTTATATCAAGCTTTGAAAGTTGGCGCTAACAATTCCCATAGGTGTTCCAACTTGTCTGGATTACTTACTTACTTACTTATACTTGTTTGTATAAAAGTATTGTTGGAACACACTGTGGTACCATACCCTTGTGAGCATTATTTGAACAGTATTGTACTGCACAAAGTAGTGTGTTGCTATAAAAATGGCGGGAAAAAGGCAATTAACAATGGAAGACCATCATAACACTTAAGAATGTTGGTCTTTCCTACAGAGAAATTGCGAAGAAAGTCAAGGTGTCAGTGAGTACAGTATTCTTCACCATCATGATCATCATCAATGAAACGGTCACTGACTATATTATTCGAGCAGAGACTATATTCATGTCATTGAGAAGAGCAGACGAGCAAATTAGCAATGGGCTTCAGATAGCCATGGTAGTAAAGGGGCTACCTGATTCATACAAGCCATTCGTTGTGCACTTCACCCAGACAAATGACATTTTAACGTTCGGCGAGTTTAAAACAAAACTGCGAAGTTATGAGAGTACTGAAAAATATGGGAGAAGTGATGGGAGTGTAGAAGAAGACAACGTGATGAAGACTAGCGGGGCAACAAGGCCACGCTGAAGAGGAAGAGGAAAGAAAATGGACCTGGCTGATGTCGAGTGTTACACATGCGGTAAAAAGGGACACATGGCCAGTGTGCGTTTCAAAATCCACTAAGTAGGCAAGGAGAGGATTTAAAAGTTTAACAAGTATTTATTTAAGTAAAATCATAAGAGCATAAACGTGTACACGGGTCCGAGTTGAGCAGGCACACAGGCTTCTCTCATCAGACTGAATTTTCTGGCTTATACATGAATTCATCTATCAGTCTCTAAGAGCATTTTGATTTGTTTATTAAAAGTTGGAGGAGTACCGTGGTTTAGACTTAGCGTCCCCTGGTTGGTGCACAGACTGGTCCCAGTCTTTTGGCACACGCCCTCTTCATCAGCTGTTAGGCAGACTTTAGCTATGCTGATGGTCAGAAAGAACAATGCGCCGCTGTTGCCTGTCACAGGTTGAGGAGTAAGTTATTATCATGGTCAAACTGATATCAAACTGATTAACTTCGTTGCTGCACTCTTGTTGCTTTCTGACCACCGTCATACAGTGCTGCTGTACAACAGTACAACAGTATCCTTTTCTCATTTTGCATGACTAAGCAGTCACAGTGCTCTTCCACTAAACACACAACTATAATTCAATTATGATTTGTATCCTCATGAAGCATAGCCAGCTTGACTGATTATTTTTATTTCTTACACCAGGACATGTCCCGATGAATCCCAGGCGCAAAGAGAGGAACGAAAATGGAACACACCACAGCGAGGAAGGGGGCGCGGTCGAGGACAAGGCCGTGACCATGTGACGAAAGCTGACGGAGAGACGGAGGCAGAGCCTACATCTTTCTGTTTCTTCAAGCTGAGTGACTGTTCTACACAAAGAGGAGATAAGAAGGGTCTCATGGTCGACTGCGGCGCCAATACACACATGATCAACGACGCCACAAAGTTCAAAACAGTTGACAAAAGCTTCAGGCCCGAGGACCACGTGATCGAGCTTGCCGACGGAACTAAGGTGAGCAGGATTGCGAAGATGAGGGGAGACGCCAAAATCTACATGTTGGACAGCAAGGGACGACAAGTGAAAACGAGGCTCAAGCAAGCACTGTACATTAGGGCTTTGACTTTTGCCCAAAAATCATATTCGAAGTTCGTTTGTTTATTAATATTATTAGAATATATTCAAATATTTATTAATAATATTTTGACCATTAAATGCCTTCAGTAAGACCTATATTGATACCAAATTTAAGTTTATTTTTATTATTACGTCAGACCCTGGATTAAACACAAACACTATACTTTCGACAGGAAGTTTTTCTGTGTTACAACCAAGGGGGTAAGCTTCGCTTCAGAACTCGAGCCATCATGGCGGCATTTTGTTGCTAACTGGCCATCACCTCCTGTTAGCATTCCGCTGACCGCCATTTTTTTTTTACGTCACTTGACTGCGAATAACTTTACATCTGAAGCGTTTAAAGACTCTATTTGTCCGTTGTTTAGTTCCAAAGAAACACGACAATGTATAAAAGGTTTCATTACCTTGTACCTCACGTTATGGCTCCGTAGCAGACGTTTTTGTAAAAATAAGCTAACGATTGTGTCATAACCAAGTGATTTACTGTCGCATAGTAGAGGAATTACCGTATAGTAATATATATAATATAGCTCGCAGGCAGTTTCGACTTACATGAGATGTTTAGGTTTAATTACTAATGTTAACTAGCATGTTAGTGATCAATAATTAGCCTGTGCCCATGTTATCTCCTTACATACACCTACAGTCTCCATATCTGTAAGATTGGGAATGATTGAGATTTCTCTTGGCACAGCTACCAGAAGACTTACAACTTTCAGACACGTTGCTCACGTCACATTCTCTCAGTTGGAGGCTGCGCAGTAAAGCTGGCCATCACCGGAAAAGTGCTTCTAATAGCCTTCACTGGTCTCCGTCCAGAGCAACGGGGTCTATTGGTCCATTATATACTGTACAACACTATCAAAATTCCACAACCAATAGAATGCCAGGTGTAGTGTTGACCAATGAAATGATCCCTGCCCCGTTGAGGGTTGGTTCGTTTTGTAACCATGGGTCTGTAACCCAAGTTTAATTAACCCCGCCGTCCATCGCTTTATTATTAGTATATGTCAATAATGTGCATAGAATGGTCGACGGTCTTTCACCTGCAATCATCAGGAAACGGGAGAAAGCTTTGAAGTGGGACATATCAAGTTACGTAGCTACACAACTATGAGGGTGAGTAACATAAATTAAGCAAATAGCATATGGCGCTAGCCATAGCTAGCCTAGCTTGATGTTCACAAATAGCTTTTCTTTATATCGGTAGTTTAGCTAGCTAGATAGATTGAACGACATACTGTATGACGGACAGTATGTGTGTATTTACAACTGGTATTTAATGACCCCACTTTGTAATTTGTCCTCGTTTGGTTAACCATGTTCCTGGGGATTTGGCTAATTTCAGACATGCTAACATACAGCCTAGCTTGATGTCCATAAACAAATAGATTTTCTTCATAGTTTAGCTAGATTGAACAACATATGACCGACAGTATGTGTATTTTTCCGCGTTTGGTTAACCTTGTTCCTGGAGATTTTGCTAATTTAATGTTAGAGCCAATAGTAAAACCTAAACTGTAACATAACTGAAAGAACACCAGAAACTGGATTGTTTGTGTTTGTTTTTGCATCACTGTTGTGTGTTGTTCATCAGAATTTAGTCTTCATTTCTTCATATAACATTAGTTTGAAAATGATGGATTCATATCAGTCTGTATAAGACGTTGTAATGTTAAGTACAATGTTATCACTATAATAAAAACAGATCTAGAATAATTTGCTCCTTAAATAGCAGTTTTTTTTAATGAATACAAAGCAAACTGAACAGAAAAAACAAGCCTTTTCTTTTCTTCCAGTTGAGAATGAAGGGCTCGACCAATGCTGCATCATAGCAGCAGAGTCTTATCACCAGCCCATGAAAGCTAGAAGTCACCCTGCTGCTCCAGATCTACCTACTGTATGACTGGCTACAGACTACAACCATCTGCAACATCATCAACAGCTGCAATTAAAATCTCTTGGGGTCATATGGGACTCGTTTGTTCTCCATACTGCATCGTACACTATATTATTTTTCTGTTTTGTTATATTAGTAGTCTACAGACAACACTAAGTATCATTACTTAATCACAGTATATATTATTCTGGTGTACACTGTTGATGTGACTCACTGCTATTAATTATACGTCACTTTAGCTTGCTACTACCTCATAACTTTGCCTTAATTGCTCTTGTTTAGTTAATTTATTTTCTACTAGTTATATATACCTCCTATTTAATTCAATTATTCTATAACTTGTGTTGCAATATCTGAATTATCCCTCTTGTGAACACTAGGCTTATCTTATCTTTATTTTAGTTCATATCATAACCCTGCTCACAAACTCACCTGTACCTGGGTCATCAGTTTGCCAATATCAATGTTCCTGCTACAGTAAATCCTACAGGCAAAGTGTACTGCTTCACAGAGTATGAACCATACGCTTTTTAGGTTTTGTGTCAAATATTGTGCAGTTGGTTATGAATTACTTATTGTTTTGACAAGGTAAATTAAAGCTGTTTAACAACTTGCAAGTGTCCGCTCTGGTAAATTTAATTATACTGTTTTTAGATTTAGATTACAGAAAATGAAAAGCCTATTTGCCTTGATAAGGGTTTTAATTTCTTGCAAGTATGAACATGGCTTTAATAATCTTATTGCTCTGAAAAACCACAATGATTTAAGAAATATCAGTGATACTTAACATTTATTAATTTATTGTTTATGTGTGGAAACATTACAGGAACCTATTTATGTAAGCAGAGAACAAAATAGTTTGTTCTCTCTTTTATCACTTGGATTATGCAGGTGATGGTGCAGAAACGGGTGAAGTCCTTGTAGATCTCTGGCACTTTGAGGACAGACAGATCCAGCAACTCTCCACTGTTGTCTTTGTATAGTGTGCTCCTATTTAAAACAAATTCATAGACATCAACACATAAGATATTAGGTGTACATAGCTTTCTTTAACATCATTACTATCTTACCTTACCTTCTCTTCTCTGCTTTGGATTTGTGGATATCACAGTAATTGTCTCTCCTGGGCCTTGTTGTGCACCCTGTGAATTTAAGCAAGAAAGAAATGATAAGTGTATGTAACATGATTTTAAAATTAAATTATTATCAGACTTGCCAACGTACTTGGTTTGTGCCACTAATGCCTGCCCTCTGCACACAGGTAAGTACAAGGGCAACAAATGGGATTTTGCGTTTGGAGCAATGTACTGACTGGAACAACACAGTAGTGTGGTTGTACAACACTGGTCCATGCACACGGTGCAGCTCAACAGGGGTACTTCAGCCCCACCTGGAAGAAGGGAAACTGAAACAAAATACTTGTTTTTTTTCTGTTCAATTTGCTTTGTATTGATTTCATAAGGGTAAAAATAAATAACTGCTATTTTAAATAGTGTTTTATTATAGGAGTGGAATTGTACTTACAACTTTCTATACAGATATATATATATGTATATATATGTATATATATATATATATATATATATATATATATATATATATATATATATATATATATATATATATATATATATATATATATATATATATATATATATATATATATGTTATTGTTAAAATAATGTTATAAGAATTTAGAACATCTGAAAAACATGCAACTGATGTAAAAACTGATACAAACAATCCAGTTTCTTTTGTTTTTCGGTTATATTACAGTTTAGGTTTTTCAATTGCCTCTAACATGTCTGAAATTAGCCAAATCCCCAGGAACATGGTTAACCAAACGAGGAAAATTTACAAAGTGGGGTCATTAAATACCAGTTGTAAATACACACATACTGTCCGTAATATGTCGTTCAATCTAGCTAGCTAAACTACTGATTAAAAGAAAAGCTATTTGTTTACAGACATCAAGCTAGGCTAGCGCCATATGCTATGTGCCTAATTTATTACTATTATTTACTAAGTATTTGTTACTCACCCTCATAGTTGTGTAGCTACGTAACTTGATATGTCCCACTTCAAAGCTTTCTCCCGTTTCCTGATGGGTGCAGGTGAAAGACCGTCGACCATTCTGTGCAAATTATTGACATATACTAATAATAAAGCGATGGACGGCGGGGTTAATAAACTTGGGTTACAGACCCATGGTTACAGAGGACCCGGCCGCAACGGATGTTCTCACATAAAACGAACGCACCCTCAACGGGGCAGGGATTGGTCAACACTACACCTGGCATTCTATTGGTTGTGGAATTTTGATAGTGTTGTAACACAGAAAAATCCAAGCGCGCAGGAGAGATCCGAGAGCAGCAGATTTGCAAGCGCGCAGAATCAGGCTGAGTGCGAGGAGAAGGTTCAAAGCTGAGAGCAGGAAATCTGTCCACAGAACAACATATCTGAGTCCGAGCACAAAGTTTGAGCACAAGCAGATCAAATCCAAGCGCGAACATGACCATTTGAGTGTGAGAGCAAGGTTTTGAGGGAAATTACTACAAAATCTGAACGTAATATCAGTGAGAAATGCTCTCAAATTGAAAGAATGCGCTCTTGAATAAAGATAGGAATATAACTCCATAAAGAACAGCCCTGCCCTCCCCTCTGTGCTCTCTCCTCATGTGCAGCAGCACTGCGCGCAGGCAGGTAGAAAGGGGAGAAGGGACAGGGTGCGGGTGCGGGGGCCGTTGTAGGTAGGAGAGACAGCGGCACGTGACGGGAGAAAGACGGCGCTGAGCTGGCCAGCCTTCTTTGAGAATTAGGGGGGAATACAACGCTGCCAAGCCACAGCCGAGAAACGTGCGTCGCCGGGACGTGTAGTTAAATTCTGAAATGCATGAAAAAGCCTCAGAATCTGGATTGAAAACAACGTTTACAAGCAAACACATTTACAAAAAATAATGCCCATAACAGGTTTGACTATTAAGGGCTGCCTAATATTTGTTCGAATATCATTATTTTTTTAAATATTCAAATGATATTTGAATAACGAAGTTTGGAGTCAAAGCCCTACTGTACATCCCATCGTTTCCACAAAACATCTTTTCAGTCAAAGCAGCTACAGCCAACGGAGCAGAGATCCACTTCAAGGACGGTGATAACCAGCTGTTTCACAAGGATGGTACCAAGTTCAAAATGGATGTGTATGGTAGGCTATACTACCTTAGCACAGTAGAAAATGAAAACGTTGATGAAGTGTATAGTTGTCATGACATTCAAACCTGGCATAGGATACTTGGTCATTGTAATTTTGATGATGTTGCAAAATTAGAAAAGGTGGTTAAAGGGATGACAATAAAAGGGAATAACAACAAGTCTAATCAAAACTGTGAAATATGCACACAGGGCAAGTTTACACAAAGCAGAAACAGACAGGCAGACGCTAAAGCTACAACTGTACTAGAGCTAGTACACACAGACTTATGCGGTCCTAGAACCCTAGCCCTAGAACCAGCAGATAAAGATGGATATAGGTATGCAGTAGCATTTACTGATGATTACAGTGGGATGATTTTTCCATACTTTATCAAAGCAAAGAGTGACACAACAAAAGCTATGGAGAATTTCATAGCAGACGTAGCCCCATATGGAAAGATAAAGTGCATAAGATCTGATAATGGCACAGAGTTTACCGGGCAGGAGTTCCAGTCTTTACTTAGGAGTAACGGGATAAGGCACGAGACAAGTGCACCCTACTCACCTCATCAGAATGGAACTGCCGAAAGAGGTTGGAGAACCTTATTTGAGATGTCACGATGCATGCTATTGGAGATGCTATTGTACAGACAGCAGCTCAAATCCGCAACAGATGTTACAGTAAGCGACTAGAGCAGACACCTTACTGTGTTTTCACAGGAAAAACACCTAACCTATCTCACATGAAGATATTTGGCTCTGAATGCTACGTATATAAGCAGGATAAAAAGAAGCTGGATTCAAGGTGCGAAAAAGGGATTTTTGTAGGCTATGATAAATATAGTCCAGCATATAACGTGTATTATCCTCAGACAGGAAAAGTCCTAAAACATAGGCTGGTGAAATTCATCACCAAAGGTAGCGCAGACAGACAGACTCAGACAGATTGTGACATGGGGGACAACATTGAGAGTTATGAAAATACCCCACCAAAGGTAGTCAACCAGGGTCAGGGACACCCTAAGGAGAGTAAAGAGTCCAGTGTAGAGGAGACTGCTGAGGCAAGTCTGACCCAGACAGATAGCACTCAGAGAGAACAGGGAGAAAGGAGGTATCCTACGAGACAGAAAAAGGCTCCAGAATACTTAGAGGAGTACCAGTGTAAAGGTGAGTGTTATAATGACGAAAGTGAAAATGTAGATTACTTCTACAGAGTGGCTTATGGTGTACCTAAAACATTCAGAGAGGATGTGGACTCTAGGAAGTCAAAAATGTGGAATGACTGAAAGAGGAGATGAACTCTTTGACAGAGAATGAGACTTTCATTCTGACTCCACTGCCAAGAGGCAAACAAGCAGTGGGAGGCCGCTGGGTATATGCAGTGAAAGAGGGCCCAGATGGATATGTCGCAAAAGGATAGGGTCAAGTAGAAGGGATTGACTATAAAGAAACCTTTTCACCGACAGCCAACATGACCTCTGTCCGAGCATTGATGCAGGTGGCTGTACAGGAGGATCTTACCCTACACCAAATGGATGTGAAGACTGCTTACCTCCATGCTCCGATGGACTGTGAGGTATATATGGAACAACCAGAGGGTTTTGAGATCAAGTCAAAAACAGGAGAACACTTAGTGGAACATGTTACTGCCTTACAGAAAATGATTTCGTACAAAAGGATGCTGATCATTGTGTCTACAGCAGAGAACCTGAGAACGAGAAAGTGATTCTGTTAGTATGTGTATATGACTTAATCATAGCGACGAGTAACAACATCTTACTCAGTGATGTAAAAAAAATGTTGAAGAGAAGGTTTAAGATGAAAGATATGGGTCCACTTAAACACTTTCTGGGTATCGACTTCAGAAAGAGTGAGGGAGATGACTCAAAAAGAGACAAATAGAGAAGATATTAGCAAAATTTGGAATTTCTGAATGTAAACCAAGATCCACCCCATGTGATCAAAAGTTAGACTTTGACAGTGAGGGTGAAATTATTGACTCAACAGGATATAGAGAGATAGTAGGTAGCTTGATGGATGACATGTACATGAACTAGACCTGACCTGAGCTGGGTTGTTAGTAAACTATCACAACACCTAGCCGAACCAAAGCAACAGCATTGGGCTACAGCAAAACACCTACTGAGGTACTTAAAGGGTACTATAGATCAAGAACTACACTACCAGAAAAGTGAGGAAAGCCTACAGCTTGAGGGATATAGTGATGCTGATTGGGCAGCCGATAAAAATGATAGGAGGAGCACAACTGGATACTGTTTCAGCTTAACTGAGAATGGTCCAGTTATATTGTGGAAGAGTAGAAAACTATCCACCTGTGAAGCTGAGTATATGGCCCTAGCAGCCACTACTCAAGAGAGTATGTACCTTGTACAACTGCTTAAAGGAATAGATAGTTGTAACCAGCATGTACCAGTCAAGATATATGAGGACAACCAGGGGGCAATAGCTTTATCTAAAAACCCAGTATGCAGACAGAGAAGCAAACACGTAGATATAAAGTATCACTTTGTAAGGTCTGCACACACAGAAGGGAAAATATCTATAGAATACTGCCCTACTGCAAACATGGTGGCTGATGTGACAAAGGCTAAGCTTGAGAGATTCAAGGAATATTGGGTCTTTTTAAATTATAGAGTGTGGTCTAGACCTAGTCTAGTGTATAACTCCTGTTGTGATTTGACACTATAAATAAAATTGAATTATATCTGGCTACTGTACTGGCTAAAAACTTATATTGCGATTATCTACCTCCATCTGCGGGGAGGAGAGTTTGATAGGGAATGCGTCTTTGAGATAGCCTGGTCCTACCAGACTCTCGTACATTTCATTTGTAAGTATTAGCTTCCTTGAAAGTGGGTACTCGTTGAAGTTTAAAACTACTGGATCTGCCCAGAGCCACTCTGGATCTGCCATGACCAATCGCTAACGGTTGGTTGTGACGTTAGCTTAGCATTACTGGCGTTCGCCTTAGCTAATTCCTTCACCACTAACGGAGCGAGCTGGAAAATCAAACTTTTCCCGAAACCCGTGGGTAGGAGGGCCACCAACAAAACTCACCAAAGATTGTTCTTGCTTGGGCTTTAACTTCTGGATATTCGGCAGCGTTGCCACAATGGACCGAATGGCTTCGCTCACATCTTCCTCCGCTCACATCTTCCTCCGCCACCATTACGGAATTACAACTCAAACTAGCGCACAACCTCAATGTCATTGTTCTCAGCCACTCCCTCTGTTCACCGATTGGACCGCCAAAGATTTGGCCGGAGAAAACCCAAGAATATACCGCAAACCCAGATGGTGTACTGAAGGAAAATGAAAATTGAGCGGAAGTACGTAGGAGGGCGGAGCTAGGCTATGTTTGATAGGGTATGGGGACCAGTTCTGAAACATTTAAGGGGGCTGAGGGAAGGTGGTGTGGGATGAGAGGTCACATATATTAATACTGTAATAGTGGTAGCTGCTGGTAACGTGGTGTGGGATGAGAGGTCACATATATTAATACTGTAATAGTGGTAGCTGCTGGTAATCCTTATAGAGCTGGCTCAGGTTTGCCTTGGACCAGCTCTTAGTTATGCTGTTATAGTTTTAGACTGCCAGGGGACTTCCTTTGACATATTGCGCTCTTCTCTCCTCTCTCTTTCAATCCATGTCCCATAAATGCTTGTTACTAACTTAACCTAGCTTATTCCCTGGAGCCCTTATGTTTTCTCACCCCGCAGTTTTCCTTGGATTAGGGTGGCACTTAAATGGTTGCAGCTGTCGCCATGGTCCTGCTTGGCGCCCTGTTAAGCCCTGCTGTGCCCTGCTATGCTCTGAAGTGCCCTGATACGCCCTGCTAGTCTTGAGGTAACTCTTGTTATGATTTGATACTATGAATAAAATTTAATTGAAATTGAATTGTAAATGACTCCTGGTTTGCTCTCTTTACAGAAGACTTGCTATTTGCTACTGTACCTCACCATTGACATATTAATAATCTGCCAAATAATTACAACTGTATGTTCTTGGTTGCTGCTGTGTTGTTGTTGCAATACATATATTGTTAAAAAGCACTTAATGAGGTATGTTTTGGAAGAATATTGTTCATCCTTCCTGCAGAGTTCCACAACTGGAGAATCTATGACAAGGAACAAGACATCTGTTCTTTGTTGTTTTTTTCTTAATTTGACACCCACCCTTAAAATCATCAACACGTTGTAGTTGTTCATTTGCAAATTTTTTCTTCACATTGACATCCATTTTAACACTCTGTTGCCAAACTATGGTCAATTTAGGACTGATACCCAATAAACCAGCAGCCTAGTTTATGTTACACTACATTTTGTAATAATAGATATTTAGTTGTTGTATTGTTGTTGGATGTCGAGTTATGGAGTCTACTTCAGCAGTTCGATAATGACTATAAAAAGATATTTGGTCTTTCAAAAAAGAAAAGCACACTATTTTTGTATTGATGTGTATTTTGTGTCTTGTTCTAATTGCAACACAAAATATATAATTCATAGCTGCATGACATGAAAAACATTATTTGGACACATAGTGACGAAAACAAAGCGGTGTGAAATTTTTGGCAGCATCATAATTGAGGTATCCCTTCTACTATATTTACTTATTAATGTATCTTGGCAGAAAAAAAGTACATAACTCAACATTGTAGTTATATGGATTTAGCCCACCAGGTATGTGTACCCCACATAGAAAAACTCCTGGAAACACTGCATTGTAATGCTAGTCTTAGTGAGGTTTACTGTTCAAATCTTCCCTTCCTGTGTGGTTTCAGAAGGAGAGAATATGGCCTAAACTGGCAGCCTCTGAGCACAAGACAGAGAATAAGAGTGAAAATAGAAGCTGCAGACGTCTCAGTGAACAGAACATTGCTAAAGAGTAGAGGCTGCATGCCTGCGTAGGAGTAGTCTGGGTATAGAGAAAGGAGGAAAAAGAAAGATGTTAAAAGACAAACTAAGGACTGACAAAGAAGTGAACACAGACTGAGAACGTTTAGCAATCAAAACTATCTTTGTGGGTATAAACCAAATGGAAAAAGCACAAACTCAGTTATAAAATACCGTACAGTAAAATCACAGTGGCCAAATATGTGACACAGATATGTTGTTATTAACTAAAGTCTTATTAAGGGGGTCAATTGTCCATTGTGGTTTAGAGGTTATAATTCCTGGGTTTTAGCGAGATTGAACTGAACATATAATATATAGTGGTTAGAAAGACTGTCCCTTAAATGGCAATTGACTTATCCTAACAGCAGCTTCTTTTTCTGCGGGAAAATTATAAAATATGTTTGTAATCACCTACCCAAATGACCCAAGTGAGTGGTTATTTGCCTTTTGTGTGCGGTTAAGGTTTGGTGAGTTTTTGTCTCCTCTCTCCGTCTCTCTTAGTAAGGCCCCACGGCAGCTCAGTGGTTAAAACTATCGCCTTACAGGAGAAAGATCTTAGACTTAAACCCCGAAACCCCGGGGGATGATAAAGACATAAGCTCCCCCATCCTGAGTCTCAACCCCTGGGTTTCTAGATGTTCAACCACTCCACGGCGTTTGTCCCTGTTCATCCCCAGTAATCAACCCCATTCTTCATGCCTCTCCTCGACCCTCTCCTCAACATTCTACAAAACATGACCCATCCTAAACTCTTGCCCTATCCTTTCCGTATCCTCCGGTTATTTCAAATTAAACTACTTTTATACTGAATTATGTTGTGGTCTTGTTAGAGAATGTTTCGTAGTGCTCTAACAATGTCCATCTACGTTTGCCTTTGCTTCTGTGAGACAACAGTCGTAATTTGCAGGACAAAGGTCACTTTTACAGCAAAACAAAATATATTTTTTAGTACAAAGAACTCTTAACCCAAGGTTAAGGTAAACTGGCTTTTACTGCAGCTTTCAACCACATTTTACTGTCTCTGCCTGCAGATGAAGTTTGCTCAGTTGTCATGGAGACAGGTCATTTGGATTTCATCAAATGGCCAATGCTTACGGATAGATGGCAATGTTGGTCAGTCGGTCGTTCAGTCCACCACTTTGGTCCAAACTGAAATATGTCAACAACTATTGGATGAACAGCAATGGAATTTTGTACAGACATTTTTGGTCTGTATAAAATCCCAATTTGTAATAACATTTTAACTTGTAAAATACTTTGGTTTAGTTGTGGATGGTACCTGGTAGCTGGTACTTTGGTCAAGGTTCCAAGTGAGCTGAGCTGATACTAGAAGGTGGAATTCAAACACTGCAGACCATTGGTCAGAGAGAATCCACAGTAGCGCGACACGGGACATCATGCACCAACCAGGGGTAGATACATCGACTGTATAAGTGATTCTAAGACATCTGGAGTGCCCCCTTGTGGCTGGCTGCATTATACTGTAGGTCGTAAGCCCCGCCCCCTCAATGTTAGCGATGGGACATAGACCAAACTTAAAGTGACAAGATGTAACTTTTACACATTTCTAAAACTGTGTAATGTTCCATCTGATGATCATAAATTACCTTTAACAGCAAACAAGACTAACAGTGAAAATAACGCCATTTTTATATAGTTTTTATTAATGCCTCTGTCTGACTTTTCCTGTGAAGTCATAACATGATTAAGGGCTGTTAAGACGGCTCTACAGAACACATTCTGATGGGTCACAGATTTCAGTGTATCATTGTATATGTCTCCAATTACATGTAGACAGCACCTTAAAAATTAAGTTGTGTCCTTAATCAGTCTCTGTAATTGTAGTTTTACCGGTATCCATGGAGTTTGGCTGTTATACTTTCCATTAAATAGACACAATGGAGGGAGAAAGTTAGTTAAGTTAGATAGTTAAAGTTAGTTTTGCCACATGAAAGCTATAACTGCAAGGTTACAACTAAAAACAGATGTATTCCTGACTAAATGGTCCCCAATCATTGCATACTTTTAAAAATGATGTGACCTAAGTGATAGTGAAACAGCTAATGTGAATGTCTATTTATCAATTTGTCTATTTTTTTTCTTTGATTTTTTTTCTTTTAATTGTGTACATCTTGTTTTCTCTGTGTTTTTGGATTAATGTCACTGCTAAGTATAAATGGATGTTAAGAGGATGCATAGAAAAGAAAAATATGCATATATTGTGTCTCTGAACAGCTGACTGTACTGTCTGATTGAAAAGGAAATAAAAAGATACTTACCATTACTCAGGGTCCTGGAGGCATACAGGTCCTGGAGAGACAGCAGATTGCAGCCAATCACCTTCTCAGCAGAGTGGTTGATACGCTGCAGTCTGCCCTCCTTAGCAGTGGCAGCAATGTACCAGATGGTGATGGAGCAGGTGAGGCTGGACTCCATGATGGCAGTGTAGAAGTTCCATCATCATTGTCTTTGACAGGTTGAACTTCTTCAGCTACTGCAGGAAGTACATCCTCTGCTGGGCTTTTTAAATGAGGGAGTGGATGTTCAGCTCCCACTTGAGGTCCTGGGAACTCTACTAAAACTCTAAACTCTACTACATTTTTCAACTTAGAAGGAAAATGTGCTTTATGGGAAAAAAGTTACTGCTATGCCCTGTTCATACTAATCAAGTGTCGTCGGATGTGAAAGCCCCCTTACTGCATTGACATAAATACAGTGTTTTCACCATAAAGCTGTGCCTAAAAATGTCTCAGGATGAATGAAATTAAGTGTTTTAACGCTCAAAATTTCCTGGGGGAGGAACATGCATCATTTATTTATATTTAGCCTTGCCTCGTCCCCCTTGTTATAACTACAGCCAACCCGAGGGGGCACGCCCCTTAGTTTGGGAACCACTGCATTAATGACATGAATGCATACAGATGGAGAGAGAGAGGAGGAGAGAGGAGCTCAGTGTGCCAAAGGGAGTCCCCCGGCAGTCTGAACCTATAGCAGCATAACTAAGAGCTGGTCCAAGGCAAACCTGGACCAGCCCTAACTATAAGCTTTATCAAAAAGGAGAGTTTTAATCTTACTCTTAAATGTGGGGACGGTGTCTGCTTTTGGCTCCCATTCTACTATTAGACAGAGTTGACAGTCTTCTCTGCCCACTGGCTCCTCTGTATTACTGACCAGGGATCCTGTAGCAGTTCACTGTTCAGCTGAAAAGATAGTTTTTAAAAGAATATAGTTATATTTGTGTATCTTATAAAAAAAGATGTAAGTACAAGATGTATATTATCTTTCCATGTGCCAGATTAACCAAGTACTAAAGAGGTTTTCTGTAGCTACAGATTTTGTAGCATTATTTAGTCAGAGGCAACTTATGTGCGGCCACGGTGAGCAGGTCGGGTTAACAGGGCCTTTTGAAATCACTTATGTAACAACGCAATCAAATAGTGGAGCTCAGACAGATGGGACAATTGCACAACATGCAAGATATTGACACGCAGTGTCAGCTGTCTGTGTAGGGATTTCTCAAGGGTGAAAGTGTGTGTGTGTGTGTGTGTTTGCATGAGTCAGAGACTTTTGATATCACTGCTGGCTGGATTGCATTGACCTCCATACACCCCCTTTTAGCAGCATTGTAAGGTACAACTTTAACTCTAGTCATTTTTTACCAATACTGCATGCTTTATACCATGCAGTCATCACAAGTGAGCTATGCAGAAGCAAATGTGTGGCAAAGAGAAGGATCATTTCTTAGATCCTTTTATCAGCAATAACATATAGTTAGTTGGGCTGTACCCCAATCAGAGTTTTTTGATTCAAATAGGATTTGGCTGTTCAATACTAAGATTTTATTATTCGTTCCTTTTTTTCATACAGACTATCTGGTTCTCCGTGAACCATCACCTTATCGTGGTGGAGAGGTTTGTGTGTCTCTGTGAACCTGAGGGCTGTGTTGTCTGGAGCTTTGTGCTCCTGGTAGGGTCTCCCAAGGCAAAGTGGTCTCAGGTGAGGGGCCAGACAAAGAATGGTTCAAAAACCCCAATGAAGAAGCAAGGTAGAGATGGAGTGACCCTGCCCGGAGGAAGCCCGGGGCCCCCGTCTGGAGCCAGGCCCAGACGGCGGGCTCGTCAGCGAGCGCCTGGTGGCCAGGTTTGCCACGGAGCCCGGCCGGGCACAGCCCGAACAAGCTAAGTGGCTCCCATCTCTCCAGCCCATGGGCCCACCACCTGTGGGAGGAACCGTTGGGGTCGGGTGCGATGCCACATGGGTGGCAGTGAAGGTCAGGGGCCTCGACGGACCAGACCCGGGCGGCAGACGCTGGCTCTGGGGACGTGGAACGTCACCTCTCTGTGGGGGAAGGAGCCGGAACTGGTGCGGGAGGTGGAGCGCTACCGGTTAGATCTGGTGGGGCTTACCTCACGCACAGTCTCGGGTTCTGGAACCATACTCCTGGATAGGGGTTGGACTCTTTTCTTCTCCGGAGTTGCCCAGGGTGTGAGGCGCCGGGCGGGTGTGGGGATACTCACAAGCCCCTTGCTGAGCGCCGTTGTGTTGGAGTTTACCCGGTGGGACGAGAGGGTCGCCTCCCACGCCTGCGGGTTGTGGGGGAAAACTCTGACTGTTGTTTGTGCATATGCACCAAACAGGAGTTCAGAGTATTTGGCCTTCTTGGAGACCTTGACTGGAGTCCTGCATGGGGCTCCAGTGGGGGACTCCATTGTTCTGCTGGGGGACTTCAACGCACACGTGGGCAATGATGGAGACACCTGGAGAGGCGTGATTGGGAGGAACGGCCTCCCTGATCTAAACCAGAGTGGTTGTTTGTTGTTGGACTTCTGTGCTAGTCATGGATTGTCTATAACTTGAACACCATGTTCGAACATAGGGATGCTCATAAGTGTACCTGGTACCAGAGCACCCTAGGGTCAAGGTCAATGATCGATTTTATAATCGTTTCATCTGATCTGAGGCCGTATGTTTTGGACACTCGGGTGAAGAGAGGGGCAGAGCTGTCAACCGATCACCATCTGGTGGTGAGTTGGGTCAGGGGGTGGGGGAAGACTCTGGACAGACCTCTTCACTCTCGCAAGGATCCTGGAGGGAGCCTGGGAGTATGCCCAATCGGTCTACATGTGTTTTGTGGATTTGGAGAAGGCGTATGACCGGGTCCCCCGGGAGATACTGTGGGAGGTGCTGCGGGAGTATGGGGTGAGGGGGTCTCTACTCAGGGCCATCCAATCTCTGTATGACCAAAGTGAGAGCTGTGTCCGGGTTCTCGGTAGTAAGTCGGACTCGTTTCAGGTGAGGGTTGGCCTCCGCCAGGGCTGCGCTTTGTCACCAATCCTGTTTGTAATATTTATGGACAGGATATCGAGGCGTAGTCGGGGTGGGGAGGGGTTGCAGTTTGGTGGGCTGGGGATCTCATCGCTGCTCTTTGCAGATGATGTGGTCCTGATGGCATCATCGGCCTGCGACCTTCAGCACTCACTGGATCGGTTCGCAACAGAGTGTGAAGCGGTTGGGATGAGGATCAGCACCTCTAAATCGGAGGCCATGGTTCTCAGCAGGAAACCGATGGAATGCCTTCTCCAGGTAGGGAATGAGTCCTTACCCCAAGTGAAGGAGTTCAAGTACCTTGGGGTTTTGTTCGCGAGTGAGGGACAATGGAGCGGGAGATTGGTCGGAGAATCGGCGCAGCGGGTGCGGTATTGCATTCAATCTATCGCACCGTTGTGGACGAAAAGAGAGCTGAGCCAGAAGGCAAAGCTCTCGATCTACCGGTCAGTTTTCGTTCCTACCCTCACCTATGGTCATGAAGGCTGGGTCATGACCGAAAGAACGAGATCCAGGGTACAAGCGGCCGAAATGGGTTTCCTCAGGAGGGTGGCTGGCGTCTCCCTTAGAGATAGGGTGAGAAGCTCAGTCATCCGTGAGGAGCTCGGAGTAGAGCCGCTGCTCCTTTGCGTCGAAAGGAGCCAGTTGAGGTGGTTCGGGCATCTGGTAAGGATGCCCCCTGGGCGCCTCCCTAGGGAGGTGTTCCAGGCACGTCCAGCTGGGAGGAGGCCTCGGGGAAGACCCAGGACTAGGTGGAGGGATTATATCTCCAACCTGGCTGGGGGAACGCCGGGATCCCCAGTCGGAGCTGGTTAATGTTGCTCGGGAAAGGGAAATTTGGGGTTCCCTGCTGGAGCTGCTCCCCCCGCGACCCGACACCGGATAAGCGGACGAAGATGGATGGATGGATATCTGGGAATCAGAAAACCCATTACCATTAGTTTAGTGATGATTTCAACCACGTTAACAGTCCATGCAGTCATGTGGCGTTTCAAAATGAACCAAAAACATTTTAAAGAAAGGCAAAGGTGGCTCGCAGTATTTTAAGTAGACTGTGGGGTCACTGAGGGATGATTCAACTCATCAACTTTCAAGCGGCAGCGTTATAGTCAGGTTTCATTACCCCTGAAATCACAGAAGACAGGAGCTGATTTTTGTAATTTTGTTGTATTCATTGTAACATAATGCCAATAAAGGCTTCTTAATGCATATATCAGATTGTTTATTAGACCTTCTTTCGTCTGATTAATCAATAGGATGATATAGCTAGGAGTAGGAGTGCACGCTAGGCATCGGAAAACAATGGTTTTGCCAATGACACATTTGGGTATAAGTTGAAACCCTGAAAGGGTGGAACTCTTTTGAGGTTTATTATTATTTGTCTCTTCTTTCATGGCTCAAATTCCTGTGAGCTCAAATGAGCTACAAACATGAAAAACCAAAATCGTTTCCAATAACTTGAAATGATGTGCAAATGTTTCACAAGAAATTTGAGCACAATCGGCCATATGGATGCGCGCAAATAAGGCTTGGATTAAAGGGGCGCTATGCATTTTTGGCAATTTCTTCGCTTTTTGCTTGCAGGTTTCTGTATAGAGTTCCCCCTACAGCTTCGGAATAGATATTTGGCAACACTTTCGTAAAAACTCGTTGGCGACTCTTCCCCCCTCCCATCTTCTCCTTCTGGTCATGTCATGTGCATTTGTTTTCAAAGAATCCGGCAAACGCACAGAGCCATGTCCACTGAGGTTTTTCTCGAAATATTACCCTTCTCTCCCAGGTCCATAACATTATTATTTTTTCCTACCATTACCTTAGAACGCTGTCGGAGCAGAAGCAACTTGCGTTTGCCAACATCCAGCTGACAAGAAACTCTGTGGCAGATAATGTTTCTGATCAAAGATACTTACAAGCGCAACAGCAAGAACACCAGGTCAGCATTGGATTTGCAGGCTTCAGTTTGTCTCAGTTCTCGCCATTCTGAAAACGCAGGTCCAATGTTTACTCGTGTCTGACTCCTCGCTCGGTCGGTCTGCCGTTTCCTCTTTCTCTGTTTGTCCGACAATGCTTTCTTAGCTTTCTGCTTCTTCATTGCCGGCTCAGCCATGACTCCATTGCTACCTTGTTCTTATAGCTAGCTGGTTCCTGGATGGGGGCGTGTATGTGTGAAGCAATATGTTACATCGCGAGACCTGATGTCACGTGATACTTCCTGACGCCCGTCGGCCTGAAGTTGCAAGGGTGGTTTTTCCGTTCACAGGCGCTAGGGGGAAGCGAGACGGCCACCATTCAACCTGAAAAAAGTCATATAACCATTCCAATAACTCCAAAGATGTTTAGTTAAGGTAAATTAAGCTAAAACAAACTGGATAGTTCCCCTTTAAGTTCGAATGACTTTAAATTTGTCACATCCAGCTCATTTTGCTCTATAAAAAAAAGCCTCTTGGACCATAAAAGTTCACCTGACTAGATTGTACACCATTTTGAATTTTTTGAAAAACATCTTAGGTCTGCTACAACTGCTACTGAATTGTCTGTGGATCATTATTGGACTAACCCCATCAAACATAGCATAACGCTTGTTGATATCTTATTACAATATCAAGATAATGACGATGAACTTTAAAAGTGTGTGGTTCATCAAATAAATAGACCAAAGTCAACAACCATTAGCCAAATAATGACAAACTTGCAGGATATTTTACCAGTACCTGAACATACATTCACAGTTTCATTCAAATCGGCCACTAGGAGGCGCTACAAATGCAAAACATGGGCCCGGCATACCACATCAGCTTAAAAGTCAGAAATTGTTGACCTAATTATTACAAAACTCGCTTTATGTATGTGTTAAACCATGTGTGTAAAACTATTTTGAAATTGCTTAATAGTGCAAATTAAGCAATAACTGACATCACCAAACTTGGTGGATATTTTTAGTGAAGCTGTTGAAACATGTCCCCAAATTGTTTTCGAAATTGACCAATCAGAGTTGACAGTGTTGCCAAATAAGGGCATGGACCAAATATTCCATAAATCAATGAGTTTGTCAAACATCACAAAACTTGGTAGATATTGATGTTGAACTAAGTTTGTAAAATTAGCTTAAAATAGTGAATGTCAGTGGGGGCATTGTTGATGAGGCAGACTGCAGAAGGGAAGAAACTGTTTTTATGGCGTGAGGTTTTGGTCCTGATGGGCCGCAGCCTCCTGCCAGAGGGAAGGGGTTCTAACAGTTTGTGTCAGTGTAAGAGGGATTGGCTACAATCTTTCCTGCCCGCCTCAACGTCCTGGAGGAGTACAGGTCCTGGAGAGATGGGAGGTTGAAGCCAGTCACCTTCTCAGCAAAGCAGATGATACTCTGAACTCTGCCCTCTGTCCTTGGCTGTGGCAGCACCGTACTAGATGGTGATGTAGGAGGTGGGGGGTAGGTCTGCGTCCTTTCGGATATCCACAACCATCTCCACTGTCTTCAGAGCAGTAAAGTTATAGTTGGTCATTTCTGTCCTCCCCCATGAGGAATTCTAAGTAATGACAACAACGTTGGCGCATCCACATGACACAAGCCTTCCGTAATCGCGCACCACCCCTCCTCAAAGCAGTTGCTTGTAACCAAGGAGGACACGGGGGAAAAAGATAATTATCTTGACTCTATACAAGGAGAAGAGCAAGGGGAAAGGACACAGCCTTAAGGGGAACCGGTGTTAATGGTCAGAGAGTCAGAGAAGTGTTTCCCCAACTTCACGTGCTGCTTCCTGCCAGACAGGAAGTCTGTGATCCACCTGCAGGTGGAGTCAGGCATGTACAGCTAGGGCAGCATGTCCTGTAGCAGAGCCGGGAGGATGGTGTTGAAGGCATTTCATAATTATCTGTGACACATTTATTGATATTGTTTGTAAATGCATTATTTTATTAATAGATTGTCAATTTGTAGAGAGTATGCTATAAGGAAAGTGGATATTACAGGTACATATATCTTGTTTATCTAATGTACGTTTCTCCATTTTTTTTGTGTCTAAGGCCACAGGTTATTCTTTGACAATTTTGGTCTATAGAAATTGAACTGAAAAGTGTAGTGGATTAGTTATAAAGCTGCACATAATAAAATACTAAAGTTGTCTACAAGTACATCAATAATGTCTATAAGTAAAGTACCAGAGTAAATGTACTTAGTTACTTTCCATCACTGGTTATCCGTGTGTAAACACACACATTTTGCAATATTCTTCATGCCACACTCCCAGCTCTCCTCAGCGAACCCCGTGCCATTGACCTGCTCCCAACTGATGGCGATAGCAGTTGTGCGCTCTGGTCAATATTTGTGCAGGCAGAGGGTGTTCCACAAAGTCCCTCTGGACCTGCAGTTATGGCAAAACAAACAGGTAAACAGCTGAAGATGACAGCAGAAATTATTTCAATCTGTCAATCAGTCATCCTTCAGAAGATGGTACAGTAGCGGCTCTAACCGTGCGTGCAGAATGCCTTCCAGAACTGGGAGATGAATTGTGGACCACGATCTGACACCACATCAGCCGGCAGACCATGGATCCTGAACACATGGGCGAGCAGAAGCTGTCTCTTTAGCAGAGGGTAATTTGGGCAGGGGAAATGCACCATCTTGGAAAATCTATCCACAACAGTCAGAACGGCAGTATTACCCTCGTAGGGAGGTAACCCCGTAACAAAGTCTATGGAAATGTCTGACCAAGGGCGCTTGGGAACTGGCAGAGGTTGCAAGAGGCCAACAGATGCTTGACGCAAAGTCTTATTTTGAGCACAGACTGGACACACTGCCACATATTCCTTGACCTCTCTTTCCATGGATGGCCACCAAAATCGTTTTTGCACCACGAAAATGGTCCTCTTGACCCCAGGATGACAGGAGAGAGGCGAGGTGTGTGCCCAATGGATGACCTGGTAAGTAAGTTTCAGGTAAGTAAATGACCGTTCCGCTGCTGGAGACCACAGGAAAAGCGTCTTGATAGATGTGAGATCATGAAGTGGAGCTGCCACAGTGCTGAAGTTTCTGATGAACTTGCGATAGAAGTTAGCAAAACCAAGAAACCTCTGGACCTGCTTGCGGTTAGTAGTAGTATTCAGCAACTGCTCTCACTTTCTCTGGGTCCATACTAAATTCACCTTCTGACACCACAAAACCCAGGAAGGACACAGTGGACACATGAAACTTGCATTTCTCAGCCTTGAGATAAAGGTGATTATCCATTAGTCTTTGAAGCACCTGCCGCACATGCTGGACATGAAAACTTGTGTCATAAGAGAAGATCAAGATATCGTCCAGGTAGACAAACACAAAAATGTTCAACATATCTCTAAGAATGTCATTTACTAACACCTGAAAAACTGCAGGAGCGTTAGTGAGTCCAAATGGCATTACAAGGTATTCATAATGGCCTGTAGGAGTGTTGAAAGCCGTCTTCCACTCATCCCCACTCCTTATTCTCATCAAATGGTAGGCGTTGCGAAAATCCAATTTCGTGAACATCTTGGAGCAGTTCAACGGCAGTGGCGATCAAAGGCAGTGGATAACGGTTCTTCACCGCAATGTCATTGAGTCCCCTGTAATCGATACAGGGGCAAATGGATGTGTCTTTCTTTCCCACAAAGAAGAAACCGGCTCCCGCCGGAGAAGAGGAAGGAGGAATAATCCCTGCTGCTAGTGATGCCCCCACGTACTCTCAGGAGGTGACAGTGAAAACAGACTACACGGGGCGGCCTCTAGCTTAACCAGTAGGTGCCCCATGTTGGCCGAGTCCTGCAGCGGCACAGGGTTTGAATCTGACCTGCTGCCCTCTGCTGCATGTCATCCCCCATCTATCTCCCCCTTTCATAGCTATCCACTTTCAAAAATAAAGGGAAAACCCCCCAAAAATAATCTTAAAAAAAACAAAAAAAACAGACTACAGATCACTTGCCATTAGGACGGGAAGTGCCAGGCTATGGCGCAGTCATAGGGTCTGTGGGGGGGCAACAAAGTAGCCTTCGTCTTGTTAAACACTTATCCAAGTCTAAATCCAAGTAACACTCGGGAGCGCCAGAAAGATCAGGAAAGTCAGCTGCAGAACTCTCCTGCTGGGCCACAGGAGCGGAAATGTTGCTTCCACCGATCTCAATGTGGTCAGAAAGGCAAGTCTGCTCACTGGGGAAAGAACCCAGCTAAGTACCTTGCCCGAAGACCAGTCAATGTGGGGGTTATGTAACGTGAGCCATGGGAACCCGAGAACCACCGGGTGTGCAGGGGAATTAAACATGGAAAGTCATAGTTTCTGTGTGATCATCCGTCATTGACACAGGGGAAGTGCAGTGGGTAACTCACCAGAGACGCCTACCATCCAACGCCGTCGATTCCAAAGGCTTAGGAAGACAAACTGAGTCCAGCAGCAGCTCTTTGGCGAGACCGGTGTCCATCAGACTGGTATCCGCACCAGAATCCATGAGTACGGCTCACCAGCGCCCTCTCGCTTACTGCTGAGCCTCCTCTTTTGCTGGACACGAAGCGATGAAGTGCCCCAGCTGAGCACAGTAGATGCAGCGACCCTCTCTCATGCGACGTTGACGCTCCTCCAGTGACAGACGGGTGCTATCCAGTTGCATAGGCTCCTCAGCAACCTGTTCCTCCTCCGAAGAAGCCACCGGTCTGCAAAGATCCTGAAGAAGTAAATTTGAAGTGTCCGCAGCTCAAGGCCAGATAAGCGGCGCGGACTCCACCGCTTGCTGCGACCGCTCTATGCTCCTCATTTCTCGCTTAAGGTGCAAGTTTTAAGAGTTATAAAAGAGTTACGCAGCAGTCAAGGGAATCAGATTAGAAAAAGAGCTTTAATGTGCACAAAAGAAAATCAACACACAAGAAAGCCCGAGCAAGTACCGGTAAGCTTGCTAGAGATTCCTTTGTCTAACTCTACTTTATATCGTCCAAAAAGAGAGATCCTCCCCCAGAAAAATGCTCCAATGATCACTCTCAGAACATGCGTGTAAAGCTTCAATTGGCTACTTTTTAGGCCTAAGACCACCTCTTCTGGGGATTTTCCACTGTATGAAGTCATTTTGCTAATCTTGCATTTTGAATGTTTACGCTTAAGGTGTTTTTGGTATGAACTTTTCACCGGATGGACTATCCACAACTAGCGCGGCTGCTTCAGTGGTATATCATCGTGGCTATTAGCAACTGTATAACGGCAGACCATCTGTGGATTGTCAGCAGCTACACAGTAACTGAAGACTGCACGAGGGGGGAGAGTCTTTGTGTAGCACTGAGGAAGGCAGCCACTGGAAGCAGTAAGACAGAGAAAGTCTGTGACTCCCATCAGGCCGACACACTGACATCTCCTATCTATATCACATTAATACATGTTGTATATGTCCCCATAATTCAATTAAAAACCAGATTTATCATATTTTTGACACAACAATCCGACATAGTGGATTGAGTGCGCTGAAAATCTCTCAATGACCCTGGCGCCCTCAGTTGACCAGTAGAAGAACTGGCGTCACAGGTTGAGTACGCTGGGAACTCTCGACGACTCTGGTGCCCTCGACTGGCCAGCAGGAAAACTACTCCACTGCAGTTTCTCCCTTTCTCTCTTCAGCAGGCGTTTGTCAATCTTGACAACGTACTACATACTAGCGTATCCAAATCGACCAATAAGTCCAATGGAGCCAAATGATCCTTCATGACCGTTGAAAGTCCATGCAGAAAAGCATCAGATAAGGCAGAAGAGTTCCAGCCGCTCTCGGCTGCTAGAGTGCAAAACTCAATAGCATAGTCCGAAACCCTTCTCCTTCCTTGCTCTAATCCCACCAAGGCTTGAGCAGCCTCCCTCCCGGAAATTTGTGTGAACATCTGAGTAAAACACAAATATGAGTCACATATATATTTCTGTACATTACATTAAATTGGAAGAATCTTTAATACCAAGTTTGATCTTTTCCATTCACCAATGTGCAGTCAACGGACAAGACTGAGGTGCTTGTATAGAAAAAAATAAAAATAAACTCCAGAGAGTAATGACTTACAATTTGCAGTGGCTTCTGTTACATATTACATCTTTGGGCACATTTGTCAAATAAAAGGCCAGTGGCAATTATTCTTATACCTTCAGGTTATGTGGTAAAAAATAAATAAAAATACAGCAATTGTTTCTTGCAACTCCACTTAGTAACAGCCCACGATTCGGATCTTCCAGTGAGATAAGAGATGACAAATGCAACCTTGACTCGATCTGTGGGATAAGCGGCAGCTTGCAGTTCAAAATGCAACTCACATTGCGTCAGGAATGCCCTGCAATCCCCAGAATCTCCCGAAAACTTCTCTGGTCTGGCGAGATGTGGAAATGGTGACAAAGAGACCCTCTCTCTGGCAGAATCACCTCCCGAAAACAAGGGCATCGAAGCAGCTGTGGAACCTCTCTCAGTGCTGGATACAGCAGGCTTATCCTTCGTAGCCAACCGCTGAACATGGGTGACAAGCTGGCTGATTTGCTCACCCAGTCCGACCACCTGGCTCTCCTGTCAACTAGCCATAGCCAGGAGCTCATTCTGCAGAACGGCAATCTGTTCCTCCTGCTGATGCAGACGCAGGACTGCTCTCACCGCCTCGGAGTCGGCTGAGTCTATCTTGGCCAGATTGTACTGTCAGGATACAACGGTGGACTCAAATGCACGACTCAGGATGCATAGGTAAAAGGTAAGTTGATTTATTGTTCAACGAACAATGCTGGCAACGGTACAGAAACGACAGGCAGAAGACGTGGTTAGGAATACATGTGGTAGGTCTGGTAACACTGGATACATACACAAGGAAACGCTGGAAAGAGAGACACACAAGGAGCTACAACAATCTGGCAACAGGTGAGTGAACAAGGCGAGTATTTATACACGGGGGATGGGAAGACAACTACACACAGGTGAATCACATTAGGGCGGGGACGGGATGTGACAGATATGTAGACCAGAAAGGGGGAAATCCCTCACACACCCCCGGAAAATCGCCCTAAGGTGTAGTGTAATGTAGTGTATAACATAGTGTCAGGGTGGTGTACAACATAGTGTATGGCGTAGTGAACAGAGTAGTGTACCAGGTAGTTCCAAAACTCTTCAATTGTGGAATTAATAGAAATATTTGTTCTCTTGATCTAGTGATCTATATTTTGGAACAAAATGTATGCAGGGTTGAGGAGTGACTAGTTACGTGTAATGAAAATATGTTATTAAATTACAAAATTCATGTAACTGTATTTAGTTGTATTAGTGAGGTAAAATGTGTAATTCAATTAGTTACCAATCAAATTAAAAGTAAATTGCTTTGCATTGATAAAGTAATCCAAACCACATTTATAATATGTAACTTATAACAGTAAGCAATTTCTAAAGTAACCTTCCTAGCACTGAATGCATGTGAGATTCAACACATTCTTTCTGATGTGTGACTGTGTGGAATTTCTTCAAATTGCCATCCATCCCTCCATCCATCTTCGTCCGCTTATCCGGTGTCGGGTCTCGGGGGGAGCAGCTCCAGCAGGGGACCCCAAACTTCCCTTTCCCGAGCAACATTAACCAGCTCCGACTGGGGGATCCCGAGGCGTCCACCTAGTCCTGGGTCTTCCCCGAGTCCTCCTCCCAGCTGGACGTGCCTGGAACACCTCCCTAGGGAGGCGCCCAGGGGGCATCCTTACCAGATGCCCGAACCACCTCAACTGGCTCCTTTCGACGCAAAGGAGCAGCGGCTCTACTCCGAGCTCCTCACGGATGACTGAGCTTCTCACCCTATCTCTAAGGGAGACGCCAGCCACCCTCCTAAGGAAACCCATTTTGGCCGCTTGTACCCTGGATCTCGTTCTTTCGGTCATGACCCAGCCTTCATGACCATAGGTGAGGGTAGGAATGAAAACTGACCGGTAGATCGAGAGCTTTGCCTTCTGGCTCAGCTCTCTTTTCGTCACAACAGTGCGATAGATTGAATGTAATACCGCACCCGCTGCGCCGATTCTCCGACCAATCTCCCGCCCCATTGTCCCCTCACTCACTCGCGAACAAAACCTCAAGGTACCTGAACTCCTTCACTTGGGGTAAGGACTCATTCTTCAAATTGCAATTCATTTAATTCAACTTACTGTCATTCAAATTCAAATTCAACTTCTTGTGGGGCGGAGTCAATTCAATTTAAATTCCAATTCATGAATTGAATGGGGGCCAATTCTGAAATTCTGAATTTTGCACGAGCCTGATAGTTTTAGAGTGTTTCATTTTGCTAATTGTGTGTAGTGTTTTGAAAAACCGGTCCCTGTTTTCAAAATAATGCTTAAGCAATCAAAAAAAAAAAAAACTGTAAATAAAGTAGTGCTAGTTGTTTTGCCCAGTTTCGAAGTGCTCCTTTCTGTTTATTGTTGTCTGCCAGTCTGATAATAGTTATAGTTAATAGCTGCCTGGCTGCGGGTCCCGGCCACGGTCAAACTGTGCTGCCTCTGCTCAACCCTTACGGCGGGCTGCAGCAGCCTCTTATTTCAATACAAACACAGGCTAATCAGAAAGCATTAACGGTCACAACCAGGGTCGTATTTCAGAAAGCAGGTTTAGTGAAAACTCTGAGTTTGTTAACCCTGAGATGAGGGTAACTCTGGGTTTTCTGTTTCAGAAAGGGAGGTAACTTCACCTCAGAGTCAGTTACTATGGTAACTGAACCTGTGGACCTAACCTGGTCGGGAGCAGGTTTTCTTCAAGAAACCTCGAGTTTGTCTCAGTCTCCTCCGTCTGACACAGCGCCCTTTCATTTCCTCATTCATTCATTCAGTCTGTATCAGGCGCATTTTAGCGCAGCTTGTTATCGACATGAATACAAAAACAAATATGTTGGTTTATTAACCATGTTAGGCAGACTATAAAACATATTATTTCTCAAAACATGGCATTTCCTTTTGTCTACGATCCCATTGATGAAGAAGCTGCTTTACTTCACAGAGAGTTAAACATACGTCGGGAGATGATATTGAAGCCCTGACATTTTAATTTTCAGATAACTTCCTATTTGAGCGGTATTGTTTTTCTTCCCAGTCGATCAGTTATGTAGCCTACATAACCTTATCAATTCGCATATCACTAACGTCACCCATCTATGCTCTTACATCCCAGCAGAATATTTGTGTCGCATTACGTTTTTTTACAAACGGCATTTGTCTTTACAACATTGGTGATGCGCAGCATTTTAGTAAAGCCACTGTAGCAAAGCGCCATCAGAAGAGTGTGACTCGCTCTGAAACGTGTTTTAAACGTTTTTAAAAGGAGTTCCACAGTATTGCAGGTGAATGATGTAAACCTTTTAAAATAAAAGATTATGGATTATATTCTGATAATGATGGTGCTGCAGCCTCAGAATGGGATTAGTAGGACTAAGACTTTTTCGCCCACAGGATTGCACCTAAATTAAATAGATTATAGGTTCAATACCATTTCACCAGTAATGTGAATGGCATAGCCCTGGTCGGCCTATGACATAAAGCCATCGAACACCTCTTCTTTGTCACGTTTGGAAGTCTACGTTAACAGACAGTGTGTGAGTCTGATGATGGAAAGCAAAAAAAGAAAAGGGAAAGGTGGCGCTGAGATGGTCAGACTCAAAAGGAAAAATTGGGTTTGAGTTACTGTGCTGTGTGTCGATATCCCTGTAAAAGATAACAAATTATATTCAGAAATTATTTTCCCTATGTAATAATAAAAAATAGCATCTAAATAAAAAACATATGCAAGAAGGCTGTGTTAATAAAACAAGCAGGCAAATGCCTATTTTATTCACTGTTTGTGTCTAATAGCCTATAATGACATTAGTAGATTTACAACCTGTTTATAGGGCGGTCATGCTCATTACATTTTAGTTGGTAATTAGTTGATAACTGTCATACAATAAGGCTTTCCATTGCTTTAAGACCTAAACTCAACAATAGGCCTATATTCGTTAACTCTTTACTGTTTTGGATTACCCATGTAAAGTCATTGACTGTTATATTATCACTATTATCTTATGTCATTATCATCTTTTCCTGCCCTTTTTCCCCATCAGTGATGGTAATGGTAACACTTACCTTACTGGTCTCTCCAGAAACAAAGTTGCCAAGTCTCGCAGGATTGCTTGCAGTCTTCGCCTCCTTTCCTGTTGCCGACGATATACTTTTTGCACTACGAGAACGTACATTTCTTGCGAGTACTGTGCTTGTAGTTGGTGCTGCGCTTGCAGTTGGTGCTGACGTTGTTGCTGCTGGTAGTAACGCAATTGGGATTTGCTAATTCATTTGTTCATTCATATTTCATATGGAAAAGACTACCCGCCAAAAGATGCCAAAATGACAACAAGCCAACGTCAGACGCACGCCCGTCTACTCACATTGACAGTGACTCGATTCTGTTTGGTGTGTCCCGTGCCGTCGTCAGTCTGGGGGGCTGTCGGCGTTCATTTTGGCCGACCTGACATGTTCAGATTGGAGGCGGCCTCATGTTTGCCATGCTCACTGGCAGCTCTGGTTTACACATCTAATGGCTCAATCTGCACAGAATACTGTGAAAATATTCTAGTTAAGACTACTCTCAAGAACCAGTTCAAGCCCTCGCTGAGAGATGGAGCATTTACCCTGTGGTCTAATCATGGCATAAAATCTTTTAATGACCTATACATTGAGGGCGTCTTTGCCTCCTTCCCCCAGATTATGGCTAAATATAAGATTCCCAAGAGTCATTTTTTCAGATATTTACAAATCCGTAGTTTTGTAAATAATATTAGCCCCCTTTTTCCCTCCCAACCAGCAACCCCAGCTATTGATATGTTGCTATTGCAATCCACGATATCAAAAGGTGCCATCTCGCATGGTTATGATAAAATCCTCTCTCTCAGAAGTACCCAACTTTCAGCTATCAAAGCGCAACCGGAAGAGGACATAGGTGAAGAACTTAACCAGGGCCTCTGGGAGCACATTCTTCTTAGAGTACACTCTTCATCTCAATGTGCCAGACATGGCCTGATCCAGTGTAAGTTAATACACCACACTTATTGGACAAAACTCAGGCTTTCCAAAATATATCCCGACATTGATCCTGTTTGTGACAGGTATAAACTAGCTCCCACCTCTCTTATTCATATGTTTTGGTCGTGCCCGTCTCTCCAGAGTTACTGGTCAAGCATCTTTGGGACGCTGTCAGGGGTCCTCAGTGTGACCTTGGACCCAGATGTACTGATAGCCCTCTTTGGAGTCATACCAACCACAGTGATCCTGCAAAAGATCAAAGCAGATTTTGTAGACGATTGATCTTACTTTACTGGAAGTCTCCTTCTCCTCCCTCATTTGAGTCCTGGATCAGCGATGCTCTCCATTTTAGTAGGCTAGAAAAAATTAAGCACACGCTACGTGGATCCTCAGCTAAATTCTTTAAGATCTGGCAGCCTTTTTTCAACCACATAGAAACATTACAGTTCCACAATGTACAGTACCTCAGTGAAGCTGACTACCCTTGTTCTGACTTTCTAACCTTGAACCCTGCACCATAGGCTAACTCCACTGTCATTCTTTTTTATTATTATTATTTATTTATTTTTGCACCTATGTCTTCCTCGTTGACTGGACTGTGGCGCTAATGTCCCTGTTAGCTAATCCCTGTTATATAAGAAACAATGAAGACCATGTTAAATTCGTTATATGCATCTGTTTTATACAATATTTGTCTATAAGTGCAGTGAATATATGCGTGTATTTAGGTCTGTGTGTGTATGGATGTATGGATGTATGCGTGTTTGTGTAGCCATGCACATACTTAGACTCGTCTTTCTTGTATACATGCTTCATTGTCCCTTTTTTATTTTATTTTAATTTTTTACTATTTTGTATTTTTTTTGTTGTTCTTGGGACAGTTTTTTTTCTCTGCCTGCCTGAGGTACTGGTGTAGTCCAGCGCATAAAGCTAAAACCCCATTCTGTCTTATCAGGAAGGCAGAGAGGGCCTTAATAAGGTCTCATGGGAGGTGTAGTGCTTTTATTAATGTGATGGCATGTCAGGCTGCAGAGATATGCTATGTCAGCTAAGGTTGGCTCCTGTGTTTTCTGATATGGTCTTACGTTGTATATCTGTAAGTGGGACAGAAGGATATAAGGTGAAAACTTTTCCAAAAATGTGAATAAGCTGCCAAGGGATGTGTCAATATGTTTGTCTTTATGGATGCACTTTAACTTCTGACCTGTCAGGTTATCACAGACAAATTGCAAAAAACGCTGCATTTTCGTGTTAATAATGAACACACAGCAGTAACAATCATTCCCCTCTTTAATAGTGCCATAGCCAATCTGACAGTTTAACAGTTTATTGTTAAACTGTTGAAGTATAAGACTGTGAAAATACGTAATTTGAAAGACTACACACTTCATGGATGACGTCTGGCTGAAGCTACGATGGCTGTGTGTATCGTACCGGGGATGTAACGTTACTCTAATGAGCAGAGGATCTCGCTAGGGGAAGGTGAGTTGTGCCAGGTTTTACTCAAAGTGACTTTAAAGTGAAGCCATAACGGTAATGCCTTCCACTTAAGGATGTACATATATTTCAGGATGTGGTGCATCCCTGACAACAATAACTTTGGATCTGAAATTAATTGTTTCAGAAATATAGCTTTTGGAAAAAAAGTGGTCTCGTGGCACAACTTGCCCCTGATGTGGGGGAAGTTGTGCCTTTGGGGGAATACATTGGGGTAAATTGTGCCAGTGATTTCTGAAGTAAAACAGAACATTTTAATGTTATGAACTGTAATGCTATATGAAAGCAAGACAAATTCAATACAAAATTACTAATTTAAGGTTTATTTAGATATTGTCACCCTATTAAACTCTTGGAATAAGTCACATTTTGTACATCTTAAATACACAATATATGATATTTGTGAATCATTTTAGGCAAAAAGGCCTTGGCAATAGATGCCTGTTGACATACATAGAACGCTGTCTGTCAATTATGTAACATATAAGAATAAAGTGACTAGGCTAATTTCTAAACATCCTATCCTAAACTTAAAAACTTAATAAAACTTCTCTTTAATAACATGCAACGTGCAAACTCAAAACTGAAATCAGTGTTAGCTAAATTAAACAAATGGCAGGTAGGCCTAAGTCAAACACTGATGAGGCATGCCCATCTCCTCACTTCTCCAGATTATCCCCTGTGAGTATGTAGGTCTAGGTGGTCTGGATCTGGCCTACTACTTAACATCCCACTTGTCAATGCTGCAGGGGAATATACATTTCTGCTCCCTTCTGACTGTACCACCAAGATTTTGGGGTGTGGGTAGTTTCTTGAGCACATCACCTCTAGGGATGACTCCTTCATCACTGGCACAACTTAACCCAGGCCCTTTGGCACAAATCACCCCAGACCCACAAGTTTGAAAAACTAGCATGATCCAGCAGTTAAGAGCTAACATCATGCTAACTCTCTAGACTCATTGTGCAGCCTGCTAAAGCACTAAAACATGTGTGAAAGGTTTTCAAACTTGTCTATAATTGTTCAGACACTACAATCAAAAAACCTTAATCATAGAAATTTTACTTTGAAAGGAAAGAAACAGTTTTTTGAGCTAAAATGTGTCTCCCTTCTTTGGAGGGTGAGTAAAATGGATAGCTTTTCAAAATGATGTGGTCACATGACCAATTTTTTCTTTGGTTTTCCAAAAAACAAGGGGTGGATCTACTTCCCCCTGGCACAAATCACCCCACTCTCCCCTACAGGTTACATGTGTTGTTTAACAGAGCTAAGCTAGCTAGCTAGCAAGCCGAGCATCAAGCTAGGTGAGGTAGATTGTGTGAGACGGGAGATGTAGTTCACTGAGCGGTTTCACACAAAACTATGTGGTCATATGACAAACCTACAGCTAACTGAGACTTTCTTCGGTTGAAAATGTATCTTTTAATTTGACGAACATCATATTTGTAATCCATGGCTCAATTCAAACGGGATCAAAAAATAATTTGCCTCTCCCCGTTTTTTCCGAGTTTAGGTCCCATGAGGTCCACCTGAAGGGGTGTGACTTCGGCTCTCTATGTAGGAAAGCAGAAAGAAACACTATCAAACATTAAAAGACTTATTACAGTGTTAGAATAACAAAGTGAAGGAGGCGCGAGGCCAATACTTTTCAGTTTCTGTTAACCAGAATAATTAACGTATTTTATTCAACACCATTTATTAAAAAGGTTAAAAGTTCCTTACTTTCTTTATTAATAGGCTAAATACAATTAGAGCACAAATAACTCCTCCTGCAACCCCTGTGGGCATGCGGTATTAATGAATTGTTTTATTTCCATATCACTACAGGACCTCCACTACACTGTGTCACCCTCCCCCCACTAAACTTTTGAAGGAGATAATAGACGCCATTGCACCACATCTACTCAAAATTATTAACAGTTCCTTTCCTCTGGATGTGTGCCTGATCTCTTTAAGATGGCATGTGTTCAGCCACTTCTGAAGGGGCACACATTGGATCTGGCAGATACACAAAACTTTCGGCCAATATCTAAGTTGTCATTTATTTCAAAATGTTTAAAGAGAATAGTTTTGATACAACTTTTAGAGGCAGAGAGCTATGAAATATTCCAGAGTGGATTTCGAAAGCTCCCCAATATGGGAACAGCTCTCCTATGAGTGACACGTGACTTATTACTGCCTGCAGATCTGGACACTGCATTGTCCTTGTGTGCTGCTGGACTTAAGTGCAGCCTTCGACACATTAGAGGACTACATTCTTATTGAATGACTGAGGAAATGGGCAGGAATCACAAGAGTTGCTGTGGAATGGTTCTCCTTACCTTGAAAACAGGAAATATTTTGTCACCATCCAGGATTCTAAATCATCAACAGCTAGCATCACCTGTGGACTGCCCCCAAGTTTTCTATTCTGGGACCAATTTTATTCTCACTGGACATCCCTTGGACATATACGGCAACACAACATCTCTTGTCACTATTACGCTGATGATACACATTTATACCTCTTATTTAAATCACATTAACAGAACAATATAACCATACTGCCTGTTTTATTGGCGTCCATGTTATCCAATCTGTCCGGCCACACCGCAGCAATCATGTGCAGAGCGGCCATGTTGGCCTGCGCGCTGCAGCAATCGCTTCGGCCTCTCCTTTTTTTACGAATGTGTAGGACAGTGTGTGAGTCAGAAAAAAGCAACTTGGAGCGCCACTACACTAAAGTCCACGGTAACTTTGCACAGGATTTTCCTGCAGACAGCACGCTACGGACTGAAAAGGTGAACCAGCTTAAAGCAACTCTTAAAAAACAGCTATGTTTATTCACCCAACCGACAAAAGAAGCCAACGCAGCAACAGATGCATTATTTAAATTGGCTTTATTTAAGGACCACAAAAGTAAGAGTGAAATCATGTCCACTATCTCTGATGACGTGACATGTGACATGACATGACACCTGTAATCAAGATTATCAACTCTATTTGAGCAAAGGCCAAACACAAGAGCTTCCAACTACTTCTTCAGGAACTGTCTGCTGAGTATGGAGATCTCCTCCTCCACCCTGAGGTGACGGCAACGCTTTTTGTCCTTGCTCATAGAAATCAAAGCTTTCATGGAATCAAGAGAGGACACTGCCCTCTTGTCTGATGCTGAGTGGCTGCTTGATCTTGCTTTTTTGACAGACATGACCGAGAAACTTAATTACCTGAACTCACAGTTACAAGGCAAAGACAAAACCATCTCTGACATGATCAGTGCTGTTAAGGCTTTTAAAGCAAAACTGTCACTTTACCTCCAGCAACAAAAAAATAAAAGACGGCAACACTTCCCAACAGTGGTAAACGTGTTGGAAAGCCGTGCAGGGTCAGAGGATGTTTTGGATGTACAAAGGTATTGTGACCTCTTGTCCAGGCTCGGGCAGGAGTTTGAGGATAGGTTCAATGATTTTGATAAGCTCGAGACCTGTGTGGCATTCATTGCCAACCCCTTCATGGAGGTCTGCAGAGGAGGGCTAGTCCACTGGGATGGGAGAAAAACATGCTCATGTTTATTGGCATTTCTTTAAACCAATCACAATCATCATGGGTGGCGCTAAGCGCCGCAGGGAGCCGCTGCAAAAATAGCCTCGGGAAGGAACTTTTGTTTTTTGTTGTTTTAGTCGTGCAACAAAAAACTCATATTGGACAGATAGTCTAGCTAGCTGTCTGGATTCACCCTGCAGAGATCTGAGGAGCAGTTAACCATAGTCCTCATAAATCCACCAGAGTTTAGAAAGAAAGAAGAAGAAAATGGACATCAGCGAAAATACATGCATCCGGCTGAATTTTCTGTGGCACAGGGGCAAAAAAATGACAAATTCGACCTGTGTCGTTTCTTGTAACAACCAACATGACGGTTGCCCTGATTTTTTTACCGTAGTGTATCACATACCTGTCTGGTTATTATGGTCTGTTTCTGCCTGTTTTGGTTAGAACTTTTCCAGATGACTCCCATTGAAGGAGTGAATTGCTGTGAATTGCTGCTTGTTGTCATTTTTTTTTTACCCTTCAATATTTTTTTTTACAGCACCTTTTTGCACTCAATGTTTTTTTAGGCGCTCTATGGTGTTTTAAGCCCCCAACGTCTCCTTCCAGGCAGCACTGCGACCGTTGACTTCAAGGCACCTAACCTTAACCCTAAGTGAAAAATACTGAAATGGATCCACTTATCTTTTTAATCTAAGTTTTACAGGGTATTTTTAGAAATACTTACCTCCCCTAAGCTGCCTTCAAGTGCGGTTGGAAATGCCGATATCTATAAATGATCTGATGGAAAACAGTAGTTGTAGTTGAAATATAGATTAATTGAAATATAAAGTCTTTGTTGGGGGGTAAAGAACACAACACGCCATTGTACAAATTGGCCTTTTCATTGACACTCCCCCTACCGCCCCACCCTACGGAAAATTGCCTGAATGCACCGTAACGTGCTGACGTGCTACGGTAAGCATATTGTCTAATTTCCGGTGCTTCTGTGTGTCAGAAACGCTAATTTTGTTGCTCTAGCTGAACTCAGTCAACTTTATTTTATTCTTTACTATAGCGGCTAATTACAGTACCTGCGTTACATTTAAACCTACACTAGTTCTACTCCAGTTTATACTCACTCACCCATACAGTAGTTCTCTTCTCTTACAGCTACTGTAGGGTGACCAGACGTCCCGGTTTGACCGGGACAGTCCCAATTTTTTATTGCTTGTCCCGAGTCCCGACAAAAGCCTGTTGGGACGCTAAAATGTCCCGGTTTACACCAGGAGCGGCGATTAGTAATTGACACTGCATGTCCTTGTATGTTTTTTGTTTTGAGACTTGACGCCGTTCTGCGTTTGACTGGTCGGACTGTTTTCCCAAGATGGCGCCTGCCTGTATACGTGAACGATACTGTCTTTCTAAACTATCTTTTTAATAAACTGTCTGTACACTTACAAAGTTCTCAGTGCTTTGGTTTACATGGTCATTATGCTACCGTGGAAGTGTGGTGCTATTTTGAGCCTTGTTAGTGGTATAGAAATAGCGATTTATTTTTACTTTACCCGTGCCACGACGACTAGCGTTATAAGGTAATTAGCGGTTTGCGATAAAATTGGTCACATTTGATTAGCATGAAAACAAATCCCAGAGAACTGTCAACTGGTACACATTATGTGTTATAACCCCTAGGTTCATTTTGCGCTAGATTTGTCCTTTAAATCTGTACAATAATGCTAATGAAATGGAGCACAGTTGCTAATAAGTTAGCTAGTTAACTATCACCCTCACGAGCTGGGAGAAGGGACTTTAAAAAAAGAAAAAAATTCAATATATTCTGAGTTTATTTTCCCTGTAATATCCTGACCTTTATTCTCCAAATATTCCAGTTGCATGCCGAAACCCACTTTGCCACAAAGTTTCTGAGTGAGTATGTACATTGATAATGGTAATGATATGGACATTTATATATAAGCTTAGTAGGCTCATTAGTGTTTGTGAATTTCTGGATAGTGTACATCGGATGATGCCACACACTGCAGTAGATGTGCTCAGGACTTGCTGCTGAGAAGAGCCTGAGTTTTGCACACAAACACTCACAGGTTTCTTCATCGTATAGCTTCCCACTGGACAGAGGGTTTGAAAAGACTACTAACAGCTTTCTGGGTTACAGAGGAACAGTGAGTACAGACAATATTCTCCTTGAGGATTTCAAATGAGCTCCAATAACGTTGTGGTACCACAAATTTGAGTGTTAAAAACCCTGGGTATTTTTTTTCTTTTTCTTTTGGGTCATAAGGACATGTTAAAGGGTTAAATTGCCTGATTCTGAAATAAACCTTTTCTTGTATGACATTCAATCAATGTGGTTTAATGTTTATTCAGGTGTGCTATTAATGTGATTCATGTGTTAAATAAATAAGTGGCTAATAATGAATGCATCAGAGTTTTAGGCTCACAATAACAGTATAGCTATAACTAGGCCTCTCTGCACCCTAGTCAGAGTCATATGCCCGAATTTGTTGGCTACTGTAGACATATCCTACTTTTACATTTTAGTACTCCTCACCAATTCATCTCCCATGCAACAGATCTGTCAGATTTAAAGGGGGACATGATAGTCCTGTTACCAAGTAGAATTGAGTGAGTGGGCTACAATTGTTTACTGTCAACTCACTTGACATTGTTTTCTCTATCATAACTATCTCTTTTCCCTTTCCTCTCACAGCTGCCAACCTAAATCAGACACGACTCGGCTGTAGCTTATGTAGTGAGAGAGATTCAGCGTGTCCCCTTTTTTCCGTCTAGCTGTCACACACTTATTAGGTAGAGATGCAGCCTGCTGAGGTAGCCGCAGAATGGCTGAAAAAAATAGATTGATAGAACCTTTATTGTCATTATACAAGTGCATAGTAAAAAATATTCTATTCATGAAACAGCAAAATTTCAAAGTGGTTTGTTTGGTGCATATTATTCCATGTAGCTCTTTAGTCTCGGCCCCCGCTACCACCGATTGCGACTTATAATGACTTACAAAGATACATAACGGCTACAAGTGTATGCACTACAGGATTTACCCTATTATACTTTATCAACAGGAATAGATAGGTCAAACAGCAAACAGCCATCCACAAATAGTCTATAAACAAAGCATCAGGCTGTCTTTGAGATTTCACATGAACAATGGTTAAAGTTACTCAGGCTACTGAAGAATACCATAATAAAGAGATTCCATCCTTAACAAACAGCCATGTATATGGGCTCTTCCAGTCTCTCCACGCTGGCTGTTCCAATTTAACGGGAGAGAGGAGTGAGAGGGGTTAGGATGGTGACCGGCCTCTGACGGATTGTTACCACTACCATCTTCAGCCAGAAAGGACATTATTTCTATAGCTTCTTCTTGCGTTGCCCCCCCCCCACCGGCGGGAGGTGTGCCAACAGGGCTTGCAGCAGGTGAATCAGTCGTGCTATTAACGTCATCGCTACACAATTTCTTAGTAAAAACCAAAATGAATTATTTTTTCTTTTTGCAATGGCTATATGATGCTTACTGCAGAATGAATTTCAAGGACTTTGCGCGCTGATTAATGGCCTCCAATGTTTATATTTTTTCTGCGAATCTTTGAGTTAACATATAGCCTACTAAACAGGAGTTGAATTTGTGCCGCCACGCCTTGATGCTCATGACACGAATAGCATGTATAGTTATCTTTATTGAAGTGAATTAGGTTTAAATCGCCATCATGCATGAATTATGAAAACTGATATTTTTGCAATTTAACACATTATTATCCACGATGATCACAAAACTGAAATTGCACATCAAAGTGACACATTGTCAATATTTTTAGAGACCCCCAAAATTTCACAAATCAAGTTTTCAGGGAAGCCCATGCATTATTAAGGGGAATGGTCTCAATATTTTATTGTTTTATTTCATGTGAATACTAGTTTACTACAGGAGTAACTTAGTATTTGAAGTAATGCAGTAATGCAGGAAGAGTGCATTTAGTTTCCATGCTTATTTGGAGGGTTATGTCTTTTTTGTCTAACCGGCAATTTCCACTGGATGCGGAACGGCTGCGGAACGTCTCCGGAACGTCGACAGAGTCATTAGATTTCCATTAAAGTCAGTGTGTGTATTTCCAGACTGCAGAACGTCTGCGTCCCTACTCGTCCCAGTTCCGTCAGTCCGCAACAGATACGCAGAGCTTCTATTTTTGACGGACGATGGAGAGCTCCGATTCAGCACACGGCAGATAGTGCGGGACAGGAAGTCGAGCACAGAAACAAAATAAATATCCAGTTAATTTTCAAAATAAAATACACTGTGCTCACGGCGGATCCCTGCACTACACCTTGAAAACACAGCACAGAGTCGTTTCCCCTCTAGTCCTCTGAATGGAAACAAACTGTTGTTGGTTTTGTGGTTCTATTCTATGTGAATTCGGTCCTTGTGACTACAGCTGTCAGTCACGGCCGCAGCCGTTCCGCAACAAATCCGGACCTGGTGGGTATTGATGGAGGGCGGAGCACGCAGCAGACCCGCAGCGGAGCATGGAGTTAGGCATCCAGTGGAAATCCCCGGTAAAGGTCCCAAAACTCCTCCATTGGCACCTTAAATAAATAACGAACAGTCCCTTAGACTGGCGGGGGAGGATGTATATGTACAGACACGGCACCCCTTCTCTTCTCTGCTTCACTTCATAGTAGCCAGATTCATCGATCAACCCGAGGATTCTCCCTAAAAGGAAGTTTTCCTCACCACCTGAGGTTTCTCCCTAAAAGGGAGTTTTTCCTCGCCACTGTCGCACTAAATGCTTGCCCTTGGGGGGAATTACTGGAATTGTTGGGTCTTTGTAAATTAGAGTGTGGTCTAGACCTACTCTATCTGTAAAGTGTCTTGAGATAACTCTTGTTATGATTTGATACTATAAATAAAATTGAATTGAATTTAAAAGATGCTCAAAGGCACTTTGAGCAACAACAAGAAAACAAAAACATTAACTGATCAGTAACAGGATCAGTTTAACAACTTTCAACAACAACAATAACAACTAGTGACAAATATTAAAATGTGCAGCAAAACAGCATAAAAAAAAAAAAAAATGGAAAAGAGCTAATTTGGCTACAAGTTAAAAGCTGCTTTAAAGAGATGGGTTTTGAGTGTGGTTTTGAAGTGAGCAAGTGATGTGGAAAGTCTGAGGTCTTGGGGGAGAGAGTTCCAGAGAGAGGGGGCAGCAACGGATAAGGCCCTGTCCCCTCAGGTTCGGTGTTTGGGGCGGGTGAGAGGGGAAAGGAGGTTGGCATCTGTGGATCTGAGGTTGCGGGTGGAAGTATGACTGTCCAGGAGGTCAGAGAGGTAGGAAGGGGCGAGGTTATTGTGAGCTTTGTAGGTGATAAGGATATTTAACTGGATTCTGTGTCAGATTGGGAGCCAGTGGAGCCAGTGCGAAGACATGCTTGGGCTCTCTGTTGGTGTAGCAACTCCCTGCCCCCGCTGCTATACTGCGCACGCTGGAGGCACACACAGATTCCTCGAGTTAAAGTTAGAGTAGTTGTGCTTTATGTCCGAGACGTTGGACAGTGATAACATGTGGCTATAAGTCGTTCATTAGTTCAGGGAAATCAACTTGTCAGTCTCTTGCTGACTGTGCTAGCCTGGGCTAGCTAGCTAGATCAGAGTAATCACAGAGGGCGAGGTGGGGATGGCTATCAGCTACGACCTATGGCTACAATCCGACTACATGGACAAGCAAGTCCATCTCTGCATCCATCTCCAGCTCTACATCAGAAGGGCACAGAGGCAAGCGAGGAGGAATTAAACACCGACTGCCACTTCTCTATTGGGAGTCCTGCTGGCTTTAGACGGTAAGCTGGGTGGCCTCTGTGCCTGTGTAAGTTTATAGCGGAATGTCATAAGCTGTGGTGTCATTCAACCATGTGACTCTTTTCTATTTTCTGTGTACCGACAGCCACATTCTGCTTTATGATAAATTTACAATTTGAAGGTGCTGAATTAACTGGTTTTGTACCTCGTACCATTTCCTGTGACAAATCAAAATTGCATGATTGACACTGGATAACCAAAATACCATACTAAATGACTAAATCATCTTCAGTATACAGTACACAATGAAGGAAATGGTGATAATTCAAATTCATTGAATAACTATGGTCTCCTGTTGACAGTGATTTATTTTTCACCAAGTTGCAAAGGTCCTTTCACCCCTGCTGCTCTGGAGGTCCCACAGATCCACACACGGTCATGCTTGGTTTGGTCAAAACATAGCCCCAAATAGAAACCAGACACTAACACACATACACACTCCTAGAAATCTAGGCCATGTTTACAATGGTTGCCACATGTCTGATGGAGCTTCAAGAAGATTTTCCTCATGAATGTCAATGCATAGACAGGGTTTTGTTTTCTAATATGGAAAATACTTGCACAAACTTTCACGCACACGCACACGCACACGCGCACACCCACACACACACATACACACAAAGGAGATGGAAGGAAGAGAAGTAGGGCATGAAATCTCCCTGTGTGAAAAATGTATTAATATTTCAAAATAAAAGCAGGTTGCTTTGAAACATCTCATTAGTGAGATTCAAATCTCTGTGGATGCTTCCATTTAACTAATTTCTAGTGACTAGTGCTGGGCGGTATACCGAATAATTTCACGAATTATATACATTTTTCATATACATTGCCGCGGTGAGCGATACGGTCAAAGCAAACTGTGAGTGAATTGAGAACGGGATCCGTTAGCTGTGTACACTTCTCACTCATGGTAGTAACTTTATAACACAACAATTAATAACCCACAACTAACTCTCTTTAACAGGACAAAACACCAGTTTGTGACATAATCAATTTGTTAACACCAATAATTGTACATTTACAGGTCGCTACTGCACATTCAAGAACGGAGAAGAAAGATAGAGGATGAGAACGTGCGCTCAAGAGAGGTCTGCTGTTCCGAAGTTTTTTGTTTAAAAAAAATCTGACTTAATTTAGCCACTGTTGTTGCCAGTCATGCTAGTTGCGCTAACGTTATTCGGCTGTGCTAACGTTACTTTGCCAGGCTAACGTTAAAGACATGTCACCTCCAGCATGCAACGGAGCAGCAATATGAACGCAATGACAATCCACCTACGGTCCCAGAGCAATGATTAAAACACCTGATTTAAGATGTCTTGCCTTGCTGAAATACTTCCGCCAAACTACTAATGTGATTCAAACAACACCGAATCAAGCTGACAGTGAAGTTCAGTTGCCCACTTTTCTACAACAACATAACGTTAGGGGTTGGTTAGTGTTTATACAGCAATCTTACAATTATTTTGTTTTGAAAAGGAAACAATGTTAAAGTTGTTTGTATGTGTATTACAATATATATTATATAATAAAAATAGTTTAGATTCTGTAACAGTTTCATGCATTCTCCTTCATATAACATTAATGTATAATGTTGTGGAGCCAAGCAAACCCTTAAACTTAACCTCAAAGCTTTTAGTAAACATGACATTGAAATGTTTTAGGTGAGTTGAATGAAGGGGAGTATTTATTCAGTGATTTGCATGTGGAAGCAGAGGAATCCAGGTGTCGGAGCAGGCGGCGGAGGTGAGTAGGTGGGAAGGAATGAACAGATCCAACGTTGTTTCTGAAGCAACTGACAACCAGGCAGAGGTGGAGCGTAGAATTCGGGAGAATAACTGCAGACAGTAGAAAAGAAGGTAAGTTCACAGCAATCAGGAATAACAGAGCAGCTAAACTAACTCTCAGAAAACAGGGGCTTAAACGCAGGCACAACATACTGTTAGTGGCTAACGATCTGGCATGGAATGGATGTCAGGTCAGAGCTTATGAAGTGTGGAGGTGATGATCAGGACCAGGTGTGCTGATAGCTGATGAGTTGCAGGTGTGGGTGATTGGGTGAACTCCTGCTTGACGTCGTCGCCAGGCAACCAGACTGGGTGCATTCAGGAAACCTAGGAAAACAGATTCCAGGACAGAATACAGGCAGAAAACAGACTCAGGAGGCGAGAATCGTGACATTATAGACCTATACAAAGGCCCAGTCAAGCAAAAAGAAAATACCGTGATAAACTGTGGCCATCACAGTGCTAAACTGTTTGAATATCTCCGTGACTGTTAGCGCTAAAAAACGGACTGAGACAACCCATTGAAAGAGCAGAACGTGCACTTGTTGGAGCAAAAAAGAACCTTGCTAAATTGACTTATGCTCCTTTGTTTTTAGGTGCACTGAAGAGTAATGCAATGACTCAAAATGTGAACCGCAAAGAAGTGGAAATGGCGCTGTTGAAGTGGTTTACCGGCGCACGTGACCGTGGAGGGGAGAGGGCTGCAAGAGCCCAAAGAGAAAAAGGAGCGTCCACCACACAGACGCCATTAGTGTATTTTGTATTAATGTATTTTTTTGAAGAGGTGTTTTTTTTTGTTTTTTTTCAGAGATTTTTAAAAAAAAACTATTTTTGATTTATTTACCGGTATGTTGTGACATTTAAATAGTTTTTTAAAGATTGTTTGTTGTTCGATGTAACAATTTTGTATTAATGTATTTTTTTGGAGAGATGTTTTTTTTCAGAGATTTTTAAAAAATATATTTTTGATTTGTTTACCGGTATGTTGTGACATTTAAGTTGTTTTTTAAAGATAATTTTTGTTGTTCAATTTAACAATATATTTCTTGCAGTTCAAAGCGTCAAGTGTCTTTTATTTATCTTGGACTTATATTCATTCTTTGTTTTTCTTTTTTTGATTGCTTCCTTAAACCATTTGGCATGGTTGGGCTTAGATAGGCCTTGCATGAATTGCCCAGTTAGGACCCACATAAGATCCTTACAGAGCCCACTTTAAGCCCATAGGGGCATTCACGGTTGAATCCTGGTGCAAGCCCACTTTAAACCCCTTTAGTCAGGTGTGGCCCAAATGGGTCTGACATGAATTACCCAGTTAAGACCCACATAAGACCCTTACAGGTCCCTTTTAAAGCCCATCTGGGCATCCACGGCTGGATCCTGGGTGCAAACCCACTTTAAACCTCTTTGGGCAGGTGGGGCCCAAATGGGTCTGACATGAATTGCCAGGTTAAGATCCCACATAACACCCTTATAGGTCCCTTTTAAAGCCCATCTGGGCATCCACGGCTGGATCCTGGGTGCAAACCCACTTTAAACCCCTTTGGGCAGGTGGGGCCCAAATGGGTCTGACATGAATTACCCAGTTAGGACCCACATAAGACCCTTACAGGTCCCACTTAAAACCCATCTGGGCATCCACGGCTGGCCCCCGTGTGGATCCTGGGTGCAAGCCCATTTTAAACGCCCTTTAGGCAGGTAGGGCCCAAATGGGTCTGACATGAATTACCCAGTTAAGACCCACATAAGACCCTTACAGGTCCCACTTAAAACCCATCTGGGCATCCACGGCTGGCCCCCGTGTGGATCCCGGGTGCAAGCCCATTTTAAACTCCCTTTAGGCAGGTGGGGCCCAAATGGGTCTGACATGAATTGCCCAGTTAGGACCCACATAAGACTCTTACAGAGCCCATTTAAAGCCCACCTGGGTAGCCATGGTTGGATCCCGGGTGCAAGCCCACTTTAGACCCATTTGGGCAGGTGGGGCCCAAATGGGTCTGACATGAAATGCCCAATTAAGACCCATGCAGTACCCTTACAGGTCCCACTTTTAGTATGTCTGGGCTTCCACGGCTTGCCCCAATGTGGATCCCGGGTGCAAGCCTATAATGGGGCCCACATTTGCCGCCCATGAAGCCCTCATCTGGGCCCCACATGTCATTGCTGGCTGGGGTAAACTATGCTAAATCGTGTCTCCCCAATCTGTAGCACTGTCTTCGATAATTGCGCAACCATTCCAGATTGTTTCAGATATCTCACGAGTCCTTTAGCAGCAGATGTCAGCAGTGGTCTCTCTCTATATCCGGCGCATTGTCGGCCAGTATTAATTAGATGATTGAGACAAGAAAGTCTCCTCTATAGTTCCCTGACTTTGATTATCTTGCCAACATAATTCACTTACACACTCCCTCCCGGTCTCTCAGGTATGTCAATTAAAATCTGCTATCCACGCCACGCACTCGTCTGAAGACATGTGGGGATAGAGCCTTTGAGGCTATGGCACCCACACTCTGGAATGCTCTACCAACCAGCATTAGGTTTGCTGAGAATGTGGACTGTTTTAAGGGACAAGTGAAGACTCACTTGTTCAGGCTAGCTTTTGGGTAGCCTATGTCTTTTATTTATTGATAATTGTATCTGTTGTATTTGTATTTTATTCTATTGACTATTTTTACCATGTTTTTATTGTCTATGCCCATTGTAAAGCACTTTGTGACCTTGTCTGTGAAAAGCGCTGTATAAATAAAATTTACTTACTTACTTACTTGAGCTGTAACCCACACTATTCGGCTGAGGGAGTTAGGGTTGAGTTTTTTGTTTTTTTTTTAAGTTTTTTCATTCGGATCCTTTTGCGATCCATTCCATTTTGAATAAACAAACAACGCAGTTTACATGCTTCGTACTTGTTGCATTATTCATTAAGATAATTCTAAACAGATTTCTGTATTTCAAACAACTCAGAATTGTAGTTGAGAACGTCAGTTATAACGGCCCACGTCCCCCCCACCCCGGGTCAGCTACCACCACAAATATAATCTAATTCTGTGGGAAACACTGATGACAAATCATAATAGTCATCATAAAAGTGTGCATCAGTGGTTCCCAAACTTTTCTTGCAGGGCCCCCCTTTTGTAGATACCAATGTAGGCTCTTTGGTGAGGTCACTTCTTCGTCACATTCATGTCAGTCCACACTACGGCCTGATAGATTGGGTTGTGTTGTTTACGGCTGTGCACACAATTCCTCTGAATGTGTAGGAATAGAGAAAAAGAATAGAAAAAGGGAGAGAGAGAGAGTCACAGCATGCGTTTGTCATGTGCGTGTATGAGTCTAGAGTTTTGTATGTGTATACTCCTGTGAGTATTTGCCTTGGCTGATACAAAGAGAAGAGTGAGACATCTGAAAATGGCCAAGGTGAGATTCCTGTCTGGTGGTGGCTGACAGCTGATACCCCAGTCACACGATGAAAGGGACACACACACACACACACACACACACACACACACAAATGGTGTGTCTCAAATCACGCACTTCTGTAATGACACTAGCTATTTGAGTACACAGTGCGTTCACATTGTCAAAGTGTGGTCAATGCAGTGCACTACGAGGACCCGGATGGTGCCCTTATAACGGTCAAAATGTTGAGTGTGGAACAATGGACAACCCACCCTCAACGGTCGCCAAAGTTGCAAAACTTTCAATAATGGTGGCCGAGGACGCGATAGCAAGACCCGCAACGGAGCAATACAAATGTAGTTGAACATGAGTCTTTTTGCTATACTTGTATAACATATAAGCCACCTGTATGTTTATTTGGTTAATTTTGCAGTTGGTAATGATTTTGGTACCGCAAATTATAACATTTAATGGTACTGTACTGTAACATGCTAGCAAGCTAACCTTAGCTAACAGTGGCACAGTTTTACCAAATAAGTTACAACTTAACGTTACATGTGTTGTAGTACAAGCTGCGAGCGTTAGCAGTAATGTTACAGTACGTTAATATATGTAATGTTATAACGTATTAACAGTGATGTTTCTGTCCTGATCTGACTTATATAATCGTTAGGGACAGACGAGGACACAAGGTCCCTCATTCAGTGGCGGATGGTCAACGCCTCCAGCTTTACCGGCAAGAGCAATGCTGCCCTGAATGGACACGAGTAAGTAAATGTATATCATATCTTGCTATCGTTATATATTGTACTGTGGACCTATATTTTACATTGTTAGCTACATACAAATTGTATTTTCATTAGGGCGTACATTGAAAGTCAAGGGCTGCAGGCAGTTTTCTTAAAAAAGAAATGGGAAAATCTTAAGCAGAAATACAACGTTGATTCATTGTAAGTTAATCAGCCCTATGGCTGTGAACATTTAATTTTAGTTGATGTTTGATCTTAAATTGGAATGGTTTCTGTTATCTGCTTTCCTTCCTCCGCAGGATCTGAAGTGCCCCAGAACTGGGGCCAGCACTGAGGGGGGTGAGGCAACCGCTGCATCCTGGAAATGGTATCCTTTGATGGATGAGGCAATTGGGGGCAGGCCGTTGGTAACGCCGCCTGTCCTCATTGCCTCATCATGCCAGGACATGGCGGTTGTGTAACCCCCCTCAGTGGTGAGCCCAGAAAGGGACCTAGCCCCGGCTTCTGCGGCATCCACTCCAAAACGGAGGCAGGTGGATGTCGCGGAGGCCCTGAAAGCGTTGCATTAGAAGGAGCTCTTTTATGAACAGGAAATACCTAGAGTCTCTAAAAGTAGAATGGGTGCAAGAGCCTTCAGTTATCAGGCTCCTCTCCTATGGAACCAGCTCCCAATCTGGGCTCGGGGGGCAGAAACTGTCACCTCATTCAAGAATGAACTTAAAACTCTCCTATTTGATAAAGCTTATAGTTAGGGAGTGAGGAGTTGCAGTGTCCACTCATCTGGCCCACCTGCTTCTCTTCATAATTGTTAGATTAATAACATATAACAAAAGTAGAGGGAGGCAGGCCAGCAAAGCCCGATCCAGCAGGGGAGAGTTCAAAGCCCGAACAGGCTAACTCTCCTTATGTCCTGTCTCTCTTAGTTACACTGTTATAGTTTTAGACTGCCGGGGGACTTCCTTCCTTCCTTTGACACACTGAGCTGCTCTCTCCTCTCCCTTTCTATTACTATTTGTTTGCATCCCGTCCCAGAAATGCTTGTTACTAATCCTAGCTTCTGGGGAGTTTACTCCCCGGAGTCCTTATGTTTTTTCCCCCAGCGTATTTCCTTGGAGAACGTTGGCACCAAGATCCTGGTTGCAGATGTTGCCGTGGTCCTGCTGCACTCCCTGCTGAGCTCAGCGGTGCCCTGCAATGTCATGCTGCGTCCTGCTGAAACCTGCTGCTTCCTGCTACGTCCATTCATGCTCTGCTGGGCCACGCTACATCCTGTAACGCCCTGCAGCGCCCTGATATGACATGAACTACTACGACTACCATTTGAAGTCACTGTTCCATTATTAATTTGACTATTATCGCCACTGTTCATCATATCCCCAACCGGCCCGTCAGACACCGCCTACCAAGAACCTGGGTCTGTCCGAGGTTTCTTCCCAAGAGGGAGTTTTTCCTCGCCACTGTCGCACTGCTTGCTCTTGAGGGAATTACTGTAATTGTTGGAATTGTTGGGGCTTTGTAAATTATAGAGTGTGGTCTAGACCTACTCTATCTGTAAAGTGTCTCGAGATAACTCTTGTTATGATTTGATACTATAAATAAAATTGAATTGAATTGAAATGAGGAAGATGGAGGCGAAGGCAAGAGAGAGAGAGGAGAGGCGGCACCGCAAGGCAGTGGAGAGGGAGGAACAGCATTTTCAAAAGATGAGGGAGAGAGAGGAGAGGAGACACAGTCAGGGCATTAACTTTTTGAGGCACTTGTCCTTTGGACAAGTACATTTACGTTTTACTTGTCCATGCACAAAAGTCACTTGTCCGTGTAAAGATTTATCATTTTATTTATTTTGTTTGTGTTTTGCTAATGCAGAATTCAAACATGTCCCAAGAATAGATTTCCCCTTCAACAAGAAAAAAGGATCTTTGCATGTCAGTGTATCACGAGCAGTAGTGGTGACTTGGTATAAAAAATGTAACTGTCTGACCTTGATGCAGGCCTCAGTATGGACTGTGTTTCTGTCTAGGTGGGTAAATCATGATATCTGCAACATAACTGGAACACTCTTCATCTTCTGTATCTTCGGACAGACGCCTTGATTCCCAGGGGTTAAATCCTGGGTGGCGCTGCCTTTGGCTGCAGGTCCACCAATCCAATATCAAAGTCTTGCAACTTTGGGCCCTCCACTGACAGAAAAAACAGCCTCTGAAGCTGGACTGAGCTGAGGATGGTCCTCCAGTCGGACTTGATCCGTTTCATGGTTGAGAACCCTCTCTCACACACAGCTGTGCTGACTGGCAGGACCAAGTAAACTTCCAGGAGTGTCACCAAACTCCTGAATTGTTCACATCTCTCATCTGAAAAGATAAGAAAATAAGGTTATATTTGATCAGTGTCTCATTCTGATGACAGCACCGTACTGAATGGCACCACATTTTACTTTTTTTAATTTTTTTATCCTGTTTTAGGATCCTTTAACTGTTGACACTACCCTGCCGTCAGGAGGTGTACAATGGAAAAGGCTATTGGAGAATTAACTCCTACAGTAATCATTCAGATTTTATGTCAAATTCTTACAGTAGTACACACACCTGACTTCAAAATATTTAAGAATGTGTGAACAGATGTTCTCCCCTGTGCAAAGACCTTGTAGTCTTGAAAGTTGGACATGACATCTTCTGTGCTTATGCCCTCCCTACACAGGAGGACACTGAAGGCCTAGTCAGTGCCCTCAGATCCTCCTGACCACTCTCCCTGAATTGAGCAAGAGGGATCAAAGGCCTTAAATTTACTGACTGGACTGCCCCTTTGAAAGTCCCTCAGCTTCTCCTCTAAGTGAAAGATTGATGGCATCTGTTTTGATCATAACATAATCATTTGAGTTACACTATTGCCACTACATTAAATTACAGCGCCAATCTACATAATGAAACTAACACTACATTTCTCCTTACCAATCACTGCAACTCGTTCTGCTTCCAAGCTCGGAACTGCATGTCGAACCGGGAACTGCACTCCTCTGTATTCTCCATTGGTCTTCACTGCCTCATAGACTTTGGCCATCTGTGGACCCATTTCAGTCTTGAGTGCGGTCCGGTTCCAGTAACATGTCTCCAGGCTTTCAATCACTTGACACACTGTGTTGTTGTCTTTCTGGAACTCTTTGCTCAAAAGAGCGAGATGTTCAAGTGTGTCACACATGAAGTGTAGGAAGATTAAATGGTGCAGGTTCTTGAGATACCCAGTGACTTGTTTCGCTCTTCCAACAACAGCTGGTGATGGTTTGGGGCTCCTTTCCCTGCTTGCCATGTCCTCAAAATGGGCCAGGAGGACAGAGTAACTATCACATAGTTGAAGCTCTAGTTAATTTACCACTTACCTTTGTTGCACGATGCATATGGTAGCCATCGGGCACCATGGAGGTTTGACGGCTTCAGTACCTTTTCGTCCAGGGCCTCAGCAATCTGGTGAAGCTCTCTGAGAGCCTTGGGGGAGTAGTGGTACTGGTCATATTGGTTCTTCAGTGTATTCTGAAGCTGGACCATGTTGGTATTTTCTTTAATTGATTTAGTCACACCCAGCTCCAGGCGATGAGCTATGCAATGCATGGAGATGAGGTATGGGATGTCCCTCAGAAGCTGCGCTGCCACCCCATTCCTGCATGCGACATTGGGCCTCATTCACCAACCGTTCTTACGAAGAAATGTGTTCTTAAACCCTTCTTACGCACTTTTTAACGAAGATTCTGGCATTCACTAATGTTTTCTTAACTTGGATTTGTTCTTAGCTAAGAACAAAATCTACCAACACTGAAAAGCACTCTTACGCACATTTGAGTGATGACAATTTGCTCCAAATGATTGCTTACTGCATTTTATTTAATTCTACAGTCGTTTACAATGATAGTATTGTACTGTAATGTATTTCTGATCAATTTTGATAAAAAATCATATTATTAAAAAAAGACACTAACACTGCAATTTACATCAGCAATTAAACTGATTAAATCCTGCGTTATTTGGTGATTGATTGCTATTTATAGGACCGAAATGCAGTGGTAGTATGTAACAAAGTACAAATTCTTCGTAACTGTACTTAAGTACATTTTTCACGTATCTGTACTTTACTTAAGTAGACTCAATAGTGCATAGCCTACTTTTGACTTTTACTTTGTTACATTTTGCAGCAATTATCTATACTTTCTACTCCACTACATTTCTACAATGTTCAGTTACATTTTCTGATCAGTTTCCCCCCTGCCAAAACGTCTTCCTGACCGTCACACGTTTGTCTCACCAGTAAAGTTTGGTTGCCGTAGATACTTTATATATGGGGCTGATCCAAGCCGGCTCCGGTGCTCCAGAGCCCGGGCGCAGCGGTAATACAGCCCCGGTAAAAGTGAAAATGAAAACGTTTCTTTTTTTATTATTCCCGTTTTTAAATCAAAGTTGCCATCTATTTCTATATATTTCTATACATCCATGAATAAAACCAATCGCATTCCAATTCTAACAACATATTTCCGTTTCATGGTTAGGATAGGAACTTTTCTTAAAAGCCAGGCCTTGTTTGTGGTTGTGGACACCTTCTACTTTTACTAAAGTAAATATGTCTCTGGTTATTTGTACTTTTATTTAGGTACTGAGATTCAGTAACCTACTTCCTCCACCGCGGCTCAGACAAGCTCCGACAACCTGTCTCCCAGGAGGTGCAAAGAAAGTGTCATGTCCTTATATGGGAATTTTTGGGGCGTTTTCTTATGCTAATTAGGAACAACTGGCACATGCTTTCAGTTACGAAGACGTGGGATTCATCAATCCTAAGAACACAGGTGTGAACAAATCTGCTGTTTAAGAACATGTCATGAATACGGCGTAAACTTTTCTTAGAAACCTTCTTAATAACATATTTAAGAGAAAACTTAGGAAGATATTGGTGAATGAGGCCCAATGACTGCTGCTCCATTTTGCATTGCAAAAACAAATCCCTCTGGATTAAGGGAGTTGCAACTGAATCAGTCTCACTTGTCAATTGCTTTGTGCATTCCAATATCATAATGATATTTTAAGTGAAAACACTTGTGCACAGTTAATCTACCGTACAACCATTACGCATTACCTGCATAGATAGCATTCACGATCCCAGAAGCATGTCCTTGCTTAACAGCCTGAATGGAGAGGAAAGCATTTACTGGACCTTTGTCTGCCATGAAGCGGACATAGACAGCTTCATTTTCAATGGTGCCACCATCAGTTGCCCCATCAATCATGATGGAGAAGTGTTTGGCTTTCCTCAACTTCTCCATGAGCTTTTCCCTCTTCACATCATATATGTTACAAATGAAACCGCAAAGAACAACATTATTCTGTTCACAATTTGGGTACTGCTCACAAGAAAGCATTGTTCGGCTACTGTATGTGTGTTTATTTGGTCTGCGTGTGACATACCGAGCACAAGCTTTGTCTGAATTGTATAGTCTGCGAGTGTCCCACATTCTTCATTTTATTAAACAATGCCAGGTTTATTTTTTGTACTCCTTGGACTACAGTTGGCACTTTTGCATGAGGACCTTTTGCCTTCTCAGCAACAGCACAGTGCTGGTGGCGTTTGCTAATCCCGTGGGACAGCAGTGTGTCATGTCTGAAGGCACTTGTTCCTTTGACCAATGAAGATGAGCTGTAATATTATCAGTGTTGCCACAGTTACTTTGAAAAAGTAACTTAGTTACTTTCCAGATTACTTGATTTTAAAAGTAATTTAGTTACATTACAGATTACTTGATTTTAAAAGTAACACAGTTAGATTACAAGTTACTTTATTAGTTGAATTCTGCAACTGCCAACAACACCCCCTCAGCCTCAATATAAAAATGACAACCGGTTTAATGTGAGGCAGCTCGGCATTGCCAGTAGTAGGGATCTTGTTTTTTATGGCACGAAAGAGAGGAGTCAACCGTGTTTAACGACAGCATTTCCTCTACAACATACTGCCCGACCAACTTCAACTCTCCCCCACTTACTGGTTTTGCACCGAAGTCCAGCTTTTGTTGTTTGGGTGGTGGGGGACCTCCTGCTCTGTGCTTCGCACCACCTGCTCAGTTCTTGCTCTGTAAGTTTGACCATGCAGTGCTGCGACTCCAAATGTTTCTTCAAATTTGACGTAGTGTTCTTGTAGCTAGATAGCACTTTTTTGCCACCAGCACAGAGTGTACAACAAACCTTAATATTGCCGTCTTTAGCTGACACAAACTCAAAATAGTGACTGTATTCCCAGCTAGAAAACACGCATCTCTCTCCTCCCTCCATTGTTGTTTACGTTTGTGTCGCTGCGTGGTACACGTGAACTGTCCATATGCTAAAAACGTGACTTGTCGCATATGTGATTTCACTCCCCGAGACGCAAGAAGAAAGCAAAAATATATATTTGTACTAAGGAAAATGTCAATGGGATGCCATGGGACCTTTAAAAGGTGTAGCTGCTTTACTGTTGAATATTAGCTGATATTTAACTATGTACATTTAACCGACACAAATGCTTCTAATGCTTGCTAGGTACACAGCTGCCGATGCTAACTAGCTAACGTTACTTGTCAGCCAAGTTGGGTTGCAGAACATTACTCCTTCATAACGCACCCAGTCGAATTCATCTCTCCAGCTGTTGTCAAATTTTCTTTCCCTTTTAAACTTGTATGGTGCTGTTGTAAGGTTTATTTTTCTCTGTGCTTTCCCTGGCACTTGGCTGGGCTGTGGAGCCTGAAGAAACATTGCTCCCCACACCAGTCTCCACCACTGTTCTGAGGCAGGTAAAATGTATGTTTAAACTGTGGGCGATTATTACTTGGACCGACTCCTGATTGGCCAATCAAAGCATTCTGAGTTGGATGCTGGTTTGACGGATTGTCTATGTGATCTCTCTGTTATTAATATTAGTGTACTCTGAAAGTGTGATAGTTACCCTCTGTAATATTGTCCCGTTGCTAACATAGGCAGCTGAATAGTATTGATGGCACACAATAACTTCCTCATTACACACATGGCAGGGAAAGTCATGTTTTCTTGTATAGCACATGGGTAAATGCTAAGGATACTTGCTCATATAGCACTCCGGGAGTTGACATCACGCAATCCCAGCATGCACCCGTCAATATCAAAACATTGCCATTTTGGCAGGAAAGTGGAGAGACGAGGAAGACACATGGGGAGAGTAAGTAAATAAAATGTATTTATAAAACCCTTTTCACAGATAAAATGCTTTAGAAAGACAAAAAACATAGAGGAGAACTTAATTCGTCACCTTGGAATTGTAAGGTTCTATCTGACATTTTTGTTAAAATTGAGTTAATTACATATTCTGATTCTGTGACATCTCATTAACATCATGTGAGGTGTTAATGGAGTTGTATGCATTTTTGGACATTTTATTTAGAAAACAAAATGGTTCTATCTCCGAAGTTTCTAACTTGATTATATAAGGTTCTGTTTGTGAGCCAATCAGCACTTTGGATGCACACAAGAGCAGAGGCGCGGGAAGTCATTTTCAGCAGGGGGTTTTATCCCTAAAACTGATGTGAATGAGGACTCCACTGAGCTGATAATAACAGCCTTCTGTTGTGTCACTATGCATCAGATATCACACAGTTTCTCCTGGAAGGTGATAGTAATGATTATTTTGCACACCCTTCAGGGGGCGCTGGCTTCAGATGAATATGCACTCCATGCAGACCACCATGAGGCTGAGGTTGTACTGCTGAGAAGCTATGAAGAGGACTGTTTCCCGGAGGAGATGAAAGCCCTTGAAGCTGGGAAGCCAGTCTTACCCAGCAGTCGTCTTGTTTCTCTCAGGTACCCAGGTTGTCTCAGCCTTTCTGTGTGGAGTTTGCATGTTCTCCCCATGCTTGCATGGGTTTGCTCCAGTTTCTTTCCACCATAAAGACATGCATGCAACTAGGACTACAGTTGAAAATAGCCGACTGGCTAACACTGGCGCATTTACAGAAATGTTGATTAATGTGCATTGTCCTAATATAAATAAATAAATATTCTTCTGATGCACATAACAATAAACACAATAATACTCATTGAGTGTAAACTACTACTTTTTTATCACTGCACATTAATAATTTCCCCTCTTTAGGGTTAAAAATGTATGAAAAAAAAATAACCACCATCTCTGCCAAACCCTTAACCAAGTTGTTTTAGTTGCCTAGACGTATTAAAAAATTAAACCCCATTGTCACCACGTAAGTTGATTTAGCAAAGTTTTTAGTATACACTTGTTTCTGAGCTCCACCAACTCTTTATGTCTGCTGTTTGGCTTTTAGAGTTTTTCCTATGAAACAGGTGCTTGCTGTGGTCGAAAACAACACAATAAGAGCAGTGAGTGTGGTGTTTGTAAAACAACTTAACATTGAAAAGAATACTGTTATAAGTGCTGGGTGACAGGGTGACATTGGCAGCTCTAGATATATAAAGTGTTGTTGGGCCTTCACACACACATTTTTACCATGTCTTCTCCTTATCTGGTGAGTTTACATTCCTTGGCCTAAAAATATGTTTGCAGCTCGTATAAAAGACCAAAATAGAGGTTGCTGAGTGAATGTTAACGCTGAAAATGTGTGTGTGTGTGTGTGTGTGTGTGTGTGTGTGTGTGTGTGTGTGTGTGTGTGTGTGTGTCTTGTCATTGTTGTTGTCACTCCCTCCACACACAAGGACATTCGGAGAGCAACAACTCCAACATGTGACTTTAGGAAATCCAGGTCATGGAAATTCGAAGGGAAGAGAGTGGGGAGCGGAGAGAAAGAGAGAGACAGACAGACACGGGGACACAGCTAACATCTGCATGTGTTCTGTGTGTGACCTCATGAGCAAAGAAGCACATAGTCCTGTGTCCTCCTTCCAAAAAAGCACTCTTTCCCTCACACACACACACACACACACACACACACACACACACACACACATCTCTTTCTCTCCGTGGTACATGCACAAGTGTTAAATGTTTGATTAGTTTGAGTGACTAATTGGTGATGACTACTGAGAAAGAGGGACCCTGTAGCTTTAAAACTGATAAGGGGGTCTGGTTATGTAACAGAGAGCAGAGTTTGTGTGTGTGTGTGTGTGTGTGTGTGTGTGTGTGTGTGTGTGTGTGTGTGTGGTGGGGGTTGGATGGGGGCTCAAGGGGAACAAGCAGGGGTTTCTTCTCCACAGTGCATGAAAGAATGCCCATAAATCCATAGACAATGGATTTGAGTCCAACCCTGTAAAACATACTGTAAAAGGCTTCCTTACACTTTAAAGTGATGATTTGGAGTAATTTCACCCTAGGCTGCTTTGCACCTTGACCTCGAGCCAAACAACCCCCCCATAAGCTTTTTTTCCCTTGTTATAACATTGGTTGAATTAGCATTATCAGTTGGTTAGCTTAGTGCAGGCGCTAATGGATCCAGGTTTGTATCTCGTAAATAACCCCACTAATAATGCCAGGATTGATACCAAACGTCTAATATTGTATGATTAACTGGTAAGTGATGATTGTTACTGCCTTAAGAAAGCTTGACTAACTGTTAACAACAATTAACTAAGGTGTCTATATTACTATTAGTTAATATAGTAAAAAGCCTGGAAAAACTGTTAGTAACAGTAAACTAAGGCGTCTACTTACTATTAGTAAATGCCTTGACTAACTGTTAATAACAGTTAACTAAGGTGTCTATTTCTGTACGTACACACCGCCGACTTGAGCTGCAAAGAAGCTCTGGACGCCCTGTCGAGGACGCTTGTCAAAAAGTCCGAGGAAGCTGTTTGACGCTTTGGCCGCTCTGACGTGGGAGCATTCTTGGATCATGTGCAACACACGATTGAAGAAAAAGCACAAGCAGCCACTGCACGGCCAATACACTGACACTAGAAACCTTTTATAAATTACATATATAAGGACATCATTTGTATTGTTTGTTGGTCACAGCGGTGTCTGTTAGCAGTTAGCCGCTGAACCGCAGCAGAATGCAGGCAGAGCGAGCAGCCGCCAGCTGTTGACCCGTGCAGGACTTCACTGTGAGCGGACTGTTTAGAGACCATGTGACGGCACGTTAACTGGTCCCTATACGCAAACAACGTTACATCATAAATGATAGGGGAACCCAGCAACGGCGATTATGAGATTTCCCTCCATTTTCATGGAACTAATGTCTTGGTAGGAACAAAAGTTTACATCGTATGTTTCTCCAGAATCAGCCAGCGAGAAGGACGTCTATATTCCGATTGGTTGCTGCCGTTTGCCGCTGCTTGCCGCTGAACCGCGTCATAGCTCATTACCATAAAGTTGACCAAAGTTCAACTTTCTGATTGACGCTCAAAACGCCCAAAACGCGACGCCGACAGTTTTGACGCTCCTTGCAGCTGAGAGAAGCCAGCTTCCATTGAAAATTAATGACTTCCGGTATCTTTAGACGCCCAAGTCGGCGGCGGTGTGTACGTACAGTTTTACCATTAGTTAATAATAATAATACATTTTATGTATTGTAGATGCGAGGGGCAGCGATGGAAAAGGCTCGATCTCCCATGGTTATGTGTAGATGAGTGAGGGATAATGAGGTCTTTGATGTATTGCGGGGCGTTGTTGTAGATGCAATGGTGGGTGATGAGGGCAATCTTGAGGTTATGGGGAGCCAATGAAGGTTCTGAAGAATGGGAGTGATGTGGTCATATTTGTGAGTTTTCAACAGAGTTCGGGCAGCACAGTTCTGAATGAATTGAAGTTTCTGAAGGTTTTTATTTGGTATACCCATAAGCAGGCTGTTACAGTACTCAAGCCTGGAGGAGATTAATGCGTGGACGAGTTTTTCTGTGTCAGAAAAACTTAGGAAGGGGCGGAGTTTAGAAATGTTTTTGATATGAAAAAAGCAGGTTTTATAAAGATGTTTGATGTGGTTTGCAAAGGTCAGTTGGGGGTCCAGCTTCACACCGAGGTTGGTGACAGTAGTTGAGGGGGGGATGTCTTGACCGGAGAAAGAGATAGTGGTTATGAGTGATGACTGGACCTGATGAGGGGTGCCGATTTGTATGGCTTCAGTTTTAGAAGTGTTCAACTGGAGGAAATTATGACTCATCCAAGCCCTAATCTCTTCCAGGCAGTTAGAGAGGACAAAAGATGATGGTGAAGAGGGAGCAGCTGATGATGAGGGAGCCGATGATGCTGAAAGGTCCGGGGTGGAGCAAGTATAACTGAGTGTCATCAGCATAACAATGAAAAGATGTATAGAATAAAAAGCAGTGGTCCCAGGATAGATCCTTGGAGGACACCACAAGTGACAGGGGCTGTTTGGGACCTAGCAGATCCCAAGCTGACATACTCTGTCCTGTCAGCAAGGTATGAGGTGAACCAATCCAGTGCGGAGTGATGAAGACCAATGTCAGTGTGGAGGCGGCTTAGGAGGATATGGTGGTCGATGGTATCAAAGGCCGCTGAAAGGTCGAGTAGGTTGAGCACAGAGGGGGATCCAGAATCTGCAGAAATAAGAAGGTCATTGATAACCCTCAACAGTGCTGTCTAATGCATTAACGAATGGTAAAATAGACACCTCAGTTAACTGAGATTAACAGTTAGTTAAGGCATTAACTAATGGTAAATAATGCATGAATTAATACCTTAGTTAACATGAACAAAAATAAGCATTGTTAATAAATGTTTAATAGACACCGTAATTAATGCATTAAGTAATGCTAACTTGATGTAGCCTTATTGTAGCCTAAGTGTTACTATATCTATCTATCTATCTATCTATCTATCTATCTATCTATCTATCTATCTCATCATTGTCATCATTGCTCACTCTGCCGTCATCACATTCCGTCTTTCATGAGGCCCAGCAGGACATCAGTACATTCTAAGGTGCTAATCTTTGATTTTCTAGGTTGCCGGGTGCTAAGTCTTATAATGTCCCTGCAGAAAATAATCAGTCACTGAGAAGAAAGGATCTCTTTTTGCTCAAAGTTCACTCCAGGACCAGGACCATCATGTTAATGATGTTTGTGTTTTTCTCTCTAGGCCCCAGCCCGACTCAATGGAGGAAGCCACAGGAGGGGGAGGGAGAAATGCATCAGTGAAAGTGAGTGAGAGGACAGTCCCTTGATCACACTTAGCTTTAATGGGAAACAAATTACACGGACGGGTGGAATGAGTGGGAAATGCCACACAAGACTGAAATGTGTGGTTCATTGCTTCGTAAGCGGGGCTGGAGAATGTGACTCTGATTTATGAGAGTGAATTCATTTTGTGTGTGTTCCTCCTGCAGAGATGTCTAGTCTTTGTGCTTGTATAAACAATCATTTGTAGGATCAGGATCTGGTCCAGACATTAATACATGACATGCTACATGTTTCTGTAGAAATTGAATCAAGAAGAAACAGTGATACAACCCATTAGATTCTACTGTGTTCCTCTGTATCCCAGCCGCTGTGAGTGCGCTCAGAGAAGAATTTGTTTTCCTCAGAGGGAGGTTTTTGCTCAGTTTATTTGTAGCGGGGAATAAAAACTGGGCCTTTGAGGTTTTTCATCATGCGGTACATGTTGTGGTTGCAAGGCTATAAAACAGAGAAACAGAGGCAGTGAGAAAAAATAAGACAAACATCACGTTTTTCCTCTGTATTATTAGTATGACACCATTTGTGCTGCTATTCAGGAAAGGAAAGCTTTTTGCACACCAGTGTCTAAATGTGACATTTGCACACACACACACACACACACACACACTGTCCTAAGTCTATTTCGAAAGGGAAGCATAGAAGTATTTGAGGAAACAACCTGGCGGGTTCACATGTTTGCAAATGTGGCCTTAAATTAGGGAGTGATTCTAAATGTGCTGTGTTTCTGGAGCTTAAAGTTGTGTATGCTTTGCATGTGTATGCTGAGTGGACAGTTTAATTCCTGCATTTTTTTCAGCAAAGGGCCCCAGGTTGGAGTCGAACCTGCGGCTGTTGCAGTAAGGACTGAGCCTTTGTACATGCCAACAAAGGTGAGCTACCCAGCGCCCCATTTCCTGCATAATTTCAATCACTCAAATTGTTGAATGATGTAGCTGTATATTGATCAAGGTTATTATAACATTGTCTTTTTTTCCACTCCCACAGTAGGCCTACATCATGCTTAAGCCCCAAAGAAAAATCTGGTTTATTAGATTGTGGGTCTTTTCTTTCTTGACTCGGACCACTACTTAACCTCAATCTCAAAGCAGAGTTTTTCCTGGTTACATATATGAACTTGGGTCAGGGGACTGTTAGACCCCCAATAGTATGGAACACTTCACCACTATAGATAAATAATTATAACAATAAAGCATGATATAAGGTCAAGTATCATAATTCATAATTGCTGGTCAATCACTGTCTCTTTTTTTTCAAGCCCATGTCTATAATGTACTAAAAACATACTTATATACTATATGCCAATCTACGGAGCCCCCCTGGTCCGACTTTGTAAAAAAAAAATTAAGTATAACTATCTCGTGGCCACGAGATCGTATCTTGAGACCTCAAGATAATTCTTCATATTTTATAGCATATATTTATACTTTTTACATGTATATATGTCACAAAGTGGAGCCAGGCAGCCAGAGTTTTCTTATGTTGTATATAGTGTAGTGTTTCGGGTGTTTTATTTTGTATATAGTGTGGTGTTTTGGTTTGCCTGGCACAGAACTGAAGACTCCTCCCAACGAACCTGAGGCAGATCTCATCAGGAGAGATGCTGGAGGAACCGGAACCGGAGCCGGAGGACAGCTGTGGATGTTTGGTGGATCGGCGCGTTGGCGTTGTGACCCAAACGGGAAAAGCAGAGTGGACGTTGCGTGCTGCTGGCCCACTTCCCCCCTTTCTCTATAGACTGGTTAAAATCAGATTTTCTATTTTTGCCCAAATCGCACTCGCACAATGCCAACGCGCCGATCCTCCAAACATCCACAGCTGTCCTCCGGCTCCGGCTCCGCTGTCCTGCCCGTCTATCTGTGCTCCGTCCTGCACTCCTGTAGCGTCCCCAACATTTCTTTTTCGCTCTCTATCCGCTCCTCTTTCCTCCTTGTGTCTCAGCCATTCATTATCAAAATGCGCTCCCGGTGTGTTGGAGCGCGTTCCATGTTCCTCCAGCATCTCTCCTGATGAGATCTGCCTCAGGTGCACTGGGAGGAGTCTTCAGTTCTGTGCCAGGCAAACCAAAACACCACACTATATACAAAATAAAACACCCAAAACACCACACTATATACAACATAAGAAAACTCTGGCTGCCTGGCTTCACTTTGTGACATATATCCATGTAAAATATGAAGAAGAATTATAAAGGACTATGGATATGCAGCCTACAAGATTTACATTACTGTATTAACAGAATTGTGATGAACAGTACTAGTAAATAAATAGAAGCAGAACTGCAGCAAACTATATTGCACACTGAATATTAAAACAGAGAACTTTGCACAGAATGTGAAGTATTGCACTACACTACATCTCTACACTATCTTGAGGCCACAAGATACTATCTTGAGGCCACAAGATAGTATATTGAGGCCACGAGATAGTATCTTGTGACAGCATCCTACAGCAACATGCCATCCCATCCGGTTTGCGTTTAGTTGGACCATCATTTATTTTTCAACAGGACAATGACCCCAAACACACCTCCAGGCTGTGTAAGGGCTATTTGACCAAGAAGGAGAGTGATGACCTGGCCTCCACAGTCACCAGACCTGAACCCAATCGAGATGGTTTGGGGTGAGCTGGACCGCAGAGTGAAGGCAAAAGGGCCAACAAGTGCTAAGCACCTCTGGGAACTCCTTCAAGACTTTTGGAGAACCATTTCAGGTGACTACCTCTTGAAGCTCATCAAGAGAATGCCAAGAGTGTGCAAAGCAGTAATAAGAGCAAAGGGTGGCTACTTTGAGGAATCTAAAATATAAGACATGTTTTCAGTTATTTCATACTTTTTTGTTAAGTACATAATTCCATATGTGTTCATTCATAGTTTTGATGCCTTCAGTGAGAATCTACAATGTGAATAGTTATGAAAATAAAGGAAATGCATTGAATGAGAAGGTGTGTCCAAACTTTTGGCCTGTACTGTATAATACATTACAAACAGGTTATAAGTTACTATAAATAGTCATTGTTTGCTTTAAGTAAAATGAAAAATATATTTAAATCACAGAGCACAATATAAGTCTCCAATTGTGACTATATATTTTTTTTCTTTCCAGGCAGTAAAAGTTGGATGATTTAAACTCGGAGAAAATGCACGGTTTTTGCCAATAGTCAGAGTTGTCAAAAGTATTCACATTCATTACTTAGGCAGAAGTATAGATACTACGGTTTAAAGTATCAAATCAAGCTTTTTACTAAGGTAAAAGTGTAAGAGTACTGGTTTCAAAACTACTTAAAGTATAAAAGTAAAAGTAATGTAACGGAAAAAATGCCATTAAGAACAAAAGTTAGGCAGCGCCACAGGGGCCTATAGTGCACTACCCAACCTCCACAAAAAACATTTTTCTAAAGGCCATAACACCTGGCCAATAAATGCTATTGAAGGGCGGGTCTTGGCGTGGCCATAATGGGATTCGTAATATCTCTATCTGGATGGTGCGATTTATTTTTATTTTTTACGTGTGTGTGTGTTTTTGAACGATGACAAGCCAGAATGAAAACAAGCCGAACTGAAACAAGAGTAACGAGGCTATTTTTAAAATGTAAGGATGCATAATGATGTACCCACCTTACCTAATGCTGTAGTTGATGTGTTGTTCGTGCATGAGGTCATGAATGATAGGCTATGAACTCATGTCAATTCCTGATGATTCATAAGATATAAAGGAATGAAGTAATGCACAAATCATGAATTAATTCATGCATGAATTCATAATTCATGTACCCTTACTGTGAAGTGTTACCACAACTTTAGTTGAAGCCTGTGGCAGCAGTTCCAAATTATTCATTTAGTGCCATGCAATGAAAAATACCTTTTCACAAAGTTTTTCACAAGTTCAGTGGGTGCATTTTCCAAAAGAATGCTTTAATTCTGAAAAATAAAGTTGGTCCCACACAAAACTCACTCAATGTATTTTAATATTATTTCTTAGATATGTAGGCTACATATCAAGAAAATTCATGAATATTAACTGAGATACCCCATTATGTTGTGAGCCGTAGGCCTACGTATGCTGTTGGCAAAATTGTGTCTAATCTGTCTGTGTCTATGTCTGACCTGGGCTGGCACATGTTCACGTTAAAAAGTGTGTGCGTGCACGAGCAATACGGTCACACGCAAAGTGTTCCGTTTTAGTTCCAGGAAATCTGGTCACCCTATACAGGGAAAAAAGTATAACTATTGCAGTGCGATGCAAGGGTAGTTTTATTTCTAACATTATTCTATCAACACAGACATTTACATCGATAGTCTGCTGTTATAATTTATTTGCCTCGGGTGTATTGTGGAGTGGGTTAGACTGCTTTTAGTGGCAGGCTAGCCTAGCACCAGCGAACTCTGCAACTAGGACTGGATGAAACATGTTGAAAACGTTCTCCACTGATAAATAACACACTGGCTAACTTGGAAATGAGGTCCTATGTATGTTCTCTTGTGTTCACGGTAGACTACGGCAACCTGAATGTGTCAGAGTGAGGCTAGCCCCTCTCACACAATGCAATGTGCAATGTACGTGGGAAATTATTAATACACATGCTCAGAGTGTTAGTGTGTTTAATGTAGATCACACAAATTTGATGGCCAGTGGGGCTGACGGCCCGTAGCCCCACCACAGCGTAATTACATATCTCAGATATGATATATGGCGCCAATCGGCAAGAAGAGCGAAGAGGGGAGATTGTATTATCGTCTCTAGCTAACTTGAAAAATGATCGAGCACAGGTTTGAACCCTTTTGAAGAGAAACTGGAATTAAAACGCTTTGGTGCCCACCAGCCTCGGGATATTGTCATCACTCAAACTGCTGGTAAAAGTAACTGCGGTTAAACGTGGAGGGGTTAGTTTACAAAATAAGTCAAGTTTGCTCAGAGGAAGAACCACCTTTCCCTTAGAGAGTCCTCAGCCTTGGTAAGTGAAAACACATTTTATCATCCTGCCTTTGTGGTGCTGGTCCGTATATTGATCATGTTGGGTTGGATCGATTGATATTACGTTAGATGGTGACGAGTGCTCGGTTGAATCTGTGTGCACGCCACGTTACGTTAACTTTTTCTGGCTAAATTCTAACGTTACTACCATGGCCACTAAAAGCACCGTCATCTGGCGGTGCCTGTAAACAGGCTTGCAGTCACCTATTGACAGCTAAACAACTGGTGCTGGTAGCCACATGTGTTCACGTTACAATGCTGTCTGTTTTGTAGAGCCATGCGGTTTGTTGACATGTTAACAGAATGAGACACAGACTATTCTAGGTTTACTGGTATGTAGCCCATCTTTTGAAATTGTGCCCCTACTAGAGCTGGGCAATATATCGATATTATATCGATATTGTGATATGAGACTAGATATCGTCTTAGATTTTGGATATCGTAATATGGCATAAGTGTTGTCTTTTCCTGGTTTTAAAGGCTGCATTACAGTAAAGTTGTGTCATTTTCTGAACTTACCAGCCTGTTGTAACTGTCCTATTATTTGCCTTTACCCACTTAGTCATTATATCCACATTACTGATGATCATTTATCAAAACTCTCATTGTGTAAATATTTTGTGAAAGCACCATTAGTCAACACCACAATGTCGTTGCGGTATCGATATCGAGATATTTGGTCAAAAATATCGTGATATTTGATTTTCTCCATATCGCCCAGCCCTAACCCCTACCAATTTTTACATATAAAAATGCCACTGGTAATGCTATTGTCATAATGGCTGTTATCAGTTGTTTAATTGGTGTTATAAGGTACAATGATGTATGCTGCTGATGATTCAGATAATGTTTATGAACCATAATGTTTTGGTTCGTCGTTCTTTTCCAACTCTAGCTTTGGTTGAAATAAACACATAGTTTAATTCAATTCAATTTTATTTATAGTATCAAATCATAACAAGAGTTATCTCGAGACACTTTACAGATAGAGTAGGTCTAGACCACACTCTATAATTTCCAAAGCCCCAACAATTCCAGTAATTCCCTCAAGAGCAAGCATTAGCAGTCGCTATTGCGACAGTGGCGAGGAAAAACTCCCTTTTAGAAACCTCGGCAGACCCAAACTCTTGATAGGCGGTGTCTGGCGGGGCTGGTTGTGGGTGTGATGAACAGTGGCAATAATAGTCATAAGAAAGATAATGGAACAGTGACTACAATGGTAGTCGTTGTAGTTCATGTCATAGCAGGGCACAGCAGGATGTTATGGGATGTAACGTGGGACAGCAGAGCATGGGTGGATGCAGTGGACGCGACAGGACGCAGCCGGACATTGCAGGGGTAAAGTCCACAGATTGACATGTGAAAATATGTTGGCTCTTGTGGTGTAGCGTAGCCAGAGCTTCAGAGATAGGCATGCAGACTTCTTGAATTCCAAAAAGTGGAGATTTATTTGCAGGGGAGCCACACATATGAGTCAGAAAATAAAAATTGAAATTATCAAAAGAAAACTGGAGCCAAAACAAAACAAAAAATCTACATGGATAAAATAAGACAAAGCATGCGTTTGAGCAGCAAGGCTTCTACAACAAATGCTCAAATCTTTCCTAAGCATGTGTTTGTGTGAGTGGTGAGTCTACCAAACTTTTCTAACTTCACCCAAAATCGGAACCAAGCTGAACATGGTTTTGCACTCATTTACACACTAAAGAATATATCATCATATCATGTACCCCTCCAATGCCTTAACCAAACACATGAAAATTAATTTCGCACAGAAAACCCCCCTGGCTTGGTTCTGTCTAATGATCATTACCATAAATACACCCTGCTGCTGGGTGGCTCCTCCCCAAACATTTCTGCACAGTGGACCAAACAAAAGAACAAAAAAATGGTGAGTATGAAGAACAAACAATTAACTGTCCACACCTGCAAATTAATACATCTAAATTAAACCAAACAGTGGTTCTGTGTGAAATAAATACCATATAAAATAACTAGAGCAATGTATAAAATAAATATGGACAAATGTACATAAGCACAGGGACAAGTGGCGAGTGCATCACCCACTTTGTCACAGCTCTATACACGCTAAAAGTATTGTTTCTTTGGAGTCTGGTGGGTTTAGCGATAGCAATTTCAGAGCTGTTACTGGTTAATTAACTCTCTGAATCCTAAGGTATTTTTGACAACTTATGGTCCGCCTGGTTTTATTTTCTAAAAAAGCTTGTAAAACATCAACCATGTTGTGCACAGTCAATTTGTAAACATAATTTTTTTCAGGACAAACTGGGCTATTAGAATGTGTGCTGCAGTGATGTCACTTGAATATAAAAAAAAGAAAAAAGTTATGGGACCATAAAGAAGTGAAAAAATATAAAAAAAGATATTTATTGATATCACACACACAACGAGCATTTATGTTATATAAAACAGTTCTCCTATGTCTTGGGAGTCATACAGTGAAAAAAATACATAACTTATACAGTGTTACATAAGGAATAGCTACATTTCTTCCAAAAAAGTCCAGACGCTCAAAATAGTAATGCCATATTTATTGATATCACACACATAGCAAAGCTACTCCAGCATTTGTGTTGTCTAAAACAGTTAACCTATGTCTTGGGAGTCATCATTATAATGAACATTATAGCTTATGTAATGGACAAACTATTTACATTCCTTCAAAAAAGCCCAGACTTTTGCTAATCCTGAAAACAGTAATGCCATTTTCTCTTTAGAACGGTTTAGTATAGATGATCTTTGGTCATATCTAACTATTCTGCCCTCATGTGATTTATTTTCGCTGTACACGATCTTTGTTTCATCTGCAATGACGGACCAGCCTTCCATTGGTTGAATAGACGTAAACAAGCTTTTGATTGGTCAGAATGGTCTCCCAAAGTATCGTGGGAAATTTAATTGCAGATTAGCATCAGAGCTAGCGGCAATAAAGAACCAAAAATTCATAAATTATGGACATAAAGTGTATCAATCTTGGATGTAACAGTTTGGGCTCCTTAAAATCTCTGTAGGGATCCTTTCCATAATGTTGTCAGATACTTATAATAACCTGAGCCTGTCAGTGGCAAAAAAAGCACTTTTAGTGGACAAAATTGACGATGCACAATTGCCCTATAGAATCACATTGCAGCCCGGTTTGCAGCTGCTGGTCACAGTGTTCTCACTTAAAGTGATGGTTCAGAGTAATTTTACACTAGCCTAACCACTTATAGTGACGTATAACCTGCTTGTAATGTATTATATCTACCTATACCTTAGGAATTTTAATTAATTTACTTAAAGCACCCAATGACCACTAAGAGTAACTTATAATCACATTACGATGCCTTATAGCAAATTATTTTAATTCATTAAAATTATGAGAATTATAATATACTATGATCATGAATAAAAATGGTAGAGAGTAGTGTTATAATACTTGTTCTCAAGTCATAAAATGCTTTATATTATGAATATACAATACAGCTTCCTGATTGAAATGCATTTCTGATTGGCTCTCTTTAAAATGATCCCTTAGTTATCATTAACAGTTTGGGTCTCATCAGTAATTGTGGCCAAGTCCTTACAATGTCCTACAGGCTGCTTAAAGGAACACGCCGACTTATTGGGAATTTAGCTTATTTACCGTAACCCCCAGAGCAAGACAAGTCGATACATACCCTTCTCATCTCCGTGCTGTAACGCTGTCTGACGGTTCCAGCATTAGCTTAGCCCAGCACAGATCCTGCAGGTAACTGGTTCCAACTAGCCTACTGCTCCGAATTGTGACAAAAGTGACAAAATAACGCCAACATGTTCCTATTTACATGTTGGGATTTAGTATAGTCTGGCGTGTACAAAAAACAACGTAACATGAGACACAGCCATCTTCTAACAGTAAACAAACCGGGAACTATATTCTCAGACAGGCTTGCTGCGAGCATATCACTCCGCCCAAGTACTATATTCTTCCGCTTGAGAATATAGTTCCTGGTTTGTTTACAGTTAGAAAACGGCTGTGTCTCATGTTATGTTGTTTTTTGTACACGCTGTGACTCTATAAATCACAACATGTAAATAGGAACATGTTGCCGTTATTTTGTCACTTATTCGGAGCAGTAGGATTGCTGGAACCAGTCACCTGTATGTTCTGTGCTGGCCTGATGCCGCTGGAGCCGTCAGACAGCATTACAGCACACACAGCGATGAGAAGGGTATGTATCAACTTGTCTAACTCTGGGGGTTACGGTGAATGAGCTATGCATATTCCTTTGCAGTTTAGTTGCCTGACAGCAGTCCTGAAGTACAAAGAGCTGGTTAAACTAAGCATAATCTTTCAGGAGAAGACCAAGAAGGTGTACCTAGTGTCAATCCCCTTATTACATGTTGAGACCAGTGAGCACATTTTTTAACTACTCTAGGGTTGTCCCAAAGGATTTTTTTTAAATGATTAATCTAGCAATTTTTTTTTCGATTAGTCGATTATTTTCCCATTGCTCAATTATTGACAATTTACACAAAACAAATTTCAATAAGGTTCAAATATCTATTTATTTAAATTGTTTAACACTGCACTGTTCAAGTAAAATGAATTTGTAGTGCAACCTGAAGCCAGATGTAAGCTATCAATCCGACAACAAAATAAAGTCACTTTCAGGAGGAATACAAAAATTAAAATTTTAAGTAAACAGAGCAAGTGCAAAAAGAGTAGCCTGTATTTGCTTTTTTTAACAGTAGTAGGTAAAATAATGAATAAGCTTTTGTTTAACATCTACGCTCTTTTCCCTTTAATCTTACAGTAAAAAAGTGCAATTTTAGCAACATATGAAATCAGATGTATCAAATAAATCCAACATCAGGCAAGTTGCAGAGTGTCTAATATAACTGTAGTCTGTAATCGATTGGGTCACTCATGATGATGGTTAACCAAAAAAATAACACTGCCGACTGACAGTGTTTAATAATGCTTAATGTAATGTCAAACCAGGGCCTTAAAACGAATCAACGGACTAACGTACAGTTGGGCTGCTACTGGGAACACATTCCATGTCACTATGTTGATAATTGCACATTCTTGGGAGTAAAGCTTAGATCGGGCACAAAAAATCAAGCCCAACCCTACCCAACCCTGTGCACGTTGTGTCCGAGCCCGGACCGGCCCAACACATTAACTGGAACAACCCGATTTTAACCCGACGATTTTTTAATACGTGGGCCGTTATAACTGACGTTATAAAGGACTTGTGAGTTATCTGAAATTACAGAATTATCAAAGACAGTGCTACAGATGGGGGAGACACGATTTAGGCCTAGCGCAGTTTACCTCACACTCAAATCAGTGCATGATATATACCCAGAGCTACGGAAGAAGCTGGAGAGGCATAGCTTTTTTCCCACCCAATTAGGCTAAATCATAAAGTAATGATTAAAAAAACAAATGCTTGATCAAGGGATAGTGGCAGGAAATATCAGCCTGACCCGGCCTGTAGGTCAAGTTCGGGCTCAGGCTCGGGCAGAGAATCTAAACTCTACTTGGGAGGGAAAAGGACAGAAAGGTGAGCAGGACTTACGGTGTTTTGCTGCTGTAATCCTGACTCAGTGATGCATTTTACAAAGTCTATAGACTACCACATTGTTGTTGGCATTAAGAGTAACACACACTTTAGAAGATCATGTGCAAGCCTTTTTCTCAACGTGTTGTTCAACTTGTGAAGAATCCATACTTGCACTGTTGCTGGAGGCAGCTATGTTTTTTTTTTTATTTCTACGTGTGACGAGTCGACGCAAATTGTGTCGACACATTTACGTAATTGATTACGTCGACAAATCGTCCCAGCCCTAAACTACTCAGACCCATGTCTCACACCAAACACAGTTATTACTTTTATGGCTTTTGTCAGAGCTTTAAAAATATAGCACCATTTATTGACTTAGTTTGTGTGAAGGCTAAGATTAAGCTTTAAGGGTGTACTCACACACCCACAGAAAGTCAGACTTTTTTGGATGAGTTAAGGATTTTCCAGCCAATAATGATCGTTAACAGTCAAGTGTGGATAAAAATGTACACTGGTTAAACCTTTCTCAAAGTAGATGTACAATACACATGCAAATACATATAGACAGACCTGTGGCTTTCCTTAACACATAACATACAGACACATATTTGGCTTAATGCACAGATGCCTTTTCAGGAAACAGATAGAGGTTCTTTATGAAACTCCAAGATGTGTTTATTTGAGCCTGAGTGGTGGGATTGTCCCTGCTACTGCTGATATCAAACCCTGCAGGGCTGTCTACCACCAGACTAGACTCTCTGTCCCAACAGAGAACCACTCTCCTGTTCACCCTTTATTCATCCAGTAAGCCCCGCAACTGGGGACGGCTTACCCAACGTACCTTGCAACTATAATGAATCGCTGCTTTTAAACTAAAGTGGGTTTATGTTGGTCAGTGGTGATGTTGCAAAGGAGACAGGCCGGCGTTAGAGTCAGTTTTGGTAGAAAACAGTGTGTGTTTTGTTCTGTGTACTTTGGGATAGTGTGCTGCCCCATGTATGTTTCACCATGAAAACCTAATGTCATGTCTTAGTGAAAGGCTTGTTTTTCTGTAATTGACAGGACTGAGAATATTTTGCACCCAGTTAGTAATAGATGGTAAACAGATGCACTTCATAGCATTGATTTACGCAAACATGTCAGCTGACTTAGTCAAACATGTCAAATGGATTTCTGACAGTGTAACAGTAAGAACTGTGTGTCTTTTACCAAGGCCTAACTAAAAGTTTAGGGTAACAGCTGTATTTTTTAAAATGTTTGTTCACTTTATGCCAATAGTTCAATTGGCCATCCCATCCTTTTCCTTTCCATTGTTCATTCTTGTGTCTGTACATAACGTATAAAGCCTGCTTTTCTCGTTCAGAACCCATATGCATTAATTTCTTTATAACTCCCACTTTAAGCTGCAAATCCATCATTTTGATAGCAAAAAATTGCCGCTACAACACAGATGTCTTCTACTTGATGATTTTATTTCTTAAGGTGCATAACAGTGACTAACGTTTCGATGTATAGTTACATATTCATCAGAGTCCTTGGAGAGAATGGGCAATGGAGCCCTTAATAAGGATCATCAACAGGTGTGATTGTGCTCAAGAGGGGCGGTGACAATCTAAAGTTACACCCATCTCAACCAAGGTGTTACACTCAGTAATCAATCGTTAAAGGGCAAATGCCCATAGCCAAGCCAAAACTGAATATATACAAACAAAAATATATAAATATATATAAATATATAAATATTTATCTAAATACTATACTGTAACACACTTTCACAGAAAGCAAGTCAGATTAAATTCTTCATTTAAGCCTAGAGGTTCTAAAGAGCCAAGTGTATGTATCCAAAAGGCTTCCCTGCATAGGAGTTTATTGATAATATCACCACCCCTGGGTGGGGGTGTGATTTTCTCAATTCCCCAGAACCTCACTGATGCAGGGGAGCCATGATTAGCCTGCTTGTAATGCCTCGCCATGGCATAAATTATGTTCTGGGTGCGAATAGCTTTCTTGTGTTCAGATATCCTTAATATGAGCTGACGTTTAGTTTGACCTATATACGCCACTCCACAAGGGCATTTTAGAAGGTACACTACATGTGTACTGTTACAATTAATAAATGAAGAAATAGAATATTTCTTGCCAGTGCGGGGATGTGAAAATTCCTTCGTATTGGTCGAATTCAAGCATTGCGCGCAATTACCACATTTATAAAAACCAAGAGGTGGGTTGGAAAGCCAAGTAGTCTGAGGTGGGTTAGACATGTATGAGTGGACCAGTCGGTCACAAATATTACAAGCACGCCTAAATATGAACCTGGGCGGATTGGCGCATATGTCTTTCAGTGTCGGGTCACTCTTAAGGACATGCCAGTGCTTGCGAATAACATTTTTCATTCTTCCTGCTTCTGGAGTGTGGGAAAGAACTAATGTGACAAAGTTGTATTGTCTTGTATTTTTACTGAAGTAGATGAGTACAAACTTGGATGCTTTACTCTTTTCCACACATAGCTGATCCCCAGTTTATCCACAGGCCGCCTTCAAATATCACACAATTAATTTCCCATAATCTCCAGGGCCCAGTTTTTCAAAAAATTTAATCTTGATCAAACTGATCCGGATTTCGAAATCCCATGTTTTGCTATCCAGGATCACCTGATCCATCTTACTTTTATGCCCGTTTTTTAAAAGGACATTGAACTGGATAACTGTGATCCAAATACCAAATTTCAGGATTACCAAATCCTGTTTACCAGAGCCTTAAAGGAAGCGCCCTTTAGTATATAGAGAGTGTGGCCAACTAGGGAATCGAATGTTCTTAGCTATTCTGTTATGCGATTGGTTCCAAGGTGGTCACGTGTTTCGTGGACTCCATGTTGGATACCAACATTCATTTGATTTCCATTGACAGTGCAGGGAATAGTGGAAAAATTACATAAATTATTTAAAAAATTACATAAATCACTGAAAAAATTCCCAACTGTTGCGCGTTTGGCTGCAATGAAAGACAGGGAAGCGGCAAAAGATTTCACAAGCCCCCCCCGTAAACCAAAAAGGCGAAAAGTTTGGGAACTGTTCATTATTGTGTGAGTTAAATGTCAATTTCTCTCTTCGATATGATAACAAATTACATAGGACAAATATAGTAATACCATCGTTAATGTGTACCATGCTGTCAAAAAAGTTCTAACACTGCTTTAGAAATGAAGTTTGAAGTTAGCCTTATGCTAGTGTTAGCTTTTTCGCTAGCACTCCATGTACCTAAATGCTTGTGATCTCGCCATAGTTATATGGCTTTTGGTCTCGACCAAATCCAGGTGTTTTTATTATGTTCATAATAATATTAGAGGGAAAGTGAAACACAGCTTGGATGTGGATGTTGTTTGGCTTTTCACAAGTTTAGACAGCTAGCTAACGCTACGCCGATGTTTGCTAATGTTAGCGCAACAGCGTTAGCCTAGCCTGCTAGGTACCCACACAGCAGGAGACTCCTAAACGGATCCGCGTTCAAGTCGCCAAACCCGTGTGACTGTCAGATTCGTTTTGGCGCCGCCCAGAGGATCAGCTCCGCCTCCGGGCAGCGCCATAAATTCTTCTGTCAACAGCGGATCCTGAGCGGACCCGTGTTGGATCCGCAGAAGCGGACGCGCCTTTACTGTAACGGTTGAACTACACCAAGAGCTGAGACGAGAGAGTCATATCAGTGGAGATTTTCTTTCCTGGGACACGGTTGCGCTGAACTCTCTGAGTAAGTGTATTGATTTATTGATATATTGCGACATTAACAGCAAACATTGGCTTTTGTGGTTTTTTAATCATCATGTATATTAATGATTGTAATGACGTTGTTTGATATTAGGACTTTTGTGCAACATGCTATTGTAAGCTGAGAGGTGATGATCATGTAGCTTATTTGATTTAAAATGGGATAGTAATTTTGGCAGAATATGTTATGGTAGTGTGATTACAAAAAACACTGTTATCTGGTTTGGTAATGTGTCGCTGTTATCCATATGTAGCTTATGCTATGCATCATTTTGCAAGTATTGATAATGCCTAGCTATATAGCTATATGTTTGAGTTCACGTTTGCGATGCAAACTTATTGATCAAGCTGATAAATTGGCACTAGTATTTCAGTCAATGAAGTGGGGTCAATGTTACAGTCAGTGAAGCACTTGTCTGCTATGATAGCTAGCAGGTACAATTTTAGCATGTTTAGCTTCTAGCTAGCTGTGCATTGTTAAGTTTGCAAGCATTGGCAAGTTTGGTCTCATGTGTAGTGTCTATATGCCATCCTCTTTATAATGAAAATTAAGCTTCGGCATTTTAATCACTGTTTAAGTCGGTTTAGACAACTAATGGTTATTGGTGCCTGTTTGAACGTCAAAAAGTACGGGCTTATCCGCTAATGGTTGCTACCGACCATTACCTTGAAACCATCCAGCAAATACACAGTACATATGGTGATTTAACGTCACCGCTCATTCTACACACAGTTTAAAATGATCGGCTAGTAATGAGTGAACATTAGCTATGTTTTTCATGTTGGTTTTGAGCGGGATGCACCCACACTAACCTAGAAAATGGTTTTAAAACAGTAACATCAGCTAGCTAGCTAATACGGAGGAATACAGCGTCTCAATGCAGCGGGGAGACAGAGAGACAGTCACCGCAGCGTTCGCTAACGTTAACTTCTTGTTTCATCATGGGGTCTGATAAACAGTAAATTCATCTAATGCAGTGTCCACAACGCTATTTTCCAATAAACTGTAGTTATATTTCGCGGATTTCATGTCGCGGCTTTTGTCGCTGTTTGTCACTTTGCCTAAGATTGAGTGACAAGTAGCTAGTACCATTGACATATAGGCTAGTACTCGCCCTGTTGTTTATTTTGTTGCCATGACTTCGCGAGTTATGACGTCCTGTCACTGTTCCAGTTGCTCACCCTAAAGGTGAGAGAGAGCGGATGACAGTTGGCTTGAGTTCAGTAGACAGTCCTTCCAGAAAAATGCTGAGTTTTTTGTGATTGTTGCGGGCAAAAATCCTTAATTATGTGGCACGTTTTCTTAAAAAATGTGATGGAATATGCGGGATATTTATGCAATTTAATGCCATGAAATTGAGAACTTGCAAAAACTGCGGTTTAAGGAAAAAGAGAAAAAAAGTGATTCCCCCAACGCTTTTCGTTGTGTAATTACGTCACTTCATAACGTTCCCATGGCAACCGGGGAAAATGGCTGCTGTTGTGTGAAGTAAACGCAACATTTTTCAAATTTCTGCTAAGATATATGTGACTTTTTTGAAACGAAAATGCAGGGATTATGAAATCATGCAAGCCCCGCATATTTTGGTGTGTGTATGTCAATGCATGATTAAATGCATGATGAAAAATATCACATATCACTAACACATTTTGAATGTCCTACGTCAACAACAGCCAATGGCTTTTATATAAGCCTTCCTTCAACTTGTGTTACCAAGTACAGAGAACAAAACATTAACCAAAAAAATAATCACACAATTGTGCACATCATTAAAAGTGTAGACTATTGTAGGTCATCTGACAGGTTTGAATTAAAGGTCAAAATAATACTAGTTTCTCATGACATAATGTTCCAAATCCAATGTTTCAAATCACAAGGCCTGTTATACATCAAACAAATATTAGGTCTTCCTATGACATGAAAACCATTTTTTTTTTTTATAGATACAGTTTTTACTGTTAAATGAATACCAACTTAATAAAATTATTTTCAAACAAACAAACAAAAGGAAATGTCAAGCCAAGCAGATAGGCCACGAAAAACACGTCCCACCTGGATTGAGATTTTTTTGAAACACATTCATTTTCAATGTAAATCTAGGTCTATATGGGGCCGAATTCAGAAGTGCATCCCACATTTTCAATGTTGCTCTATTTCTCTGTTCTTGTCTAGTTTTTAGCAATGAAACAGACAACACCACCATTCAACAATGTATTTATTTAAATACAACATTAATAATGATAACTTTTACACACCTGATCAACCTGTCTTTCTGAAATGTCTCTTTTAGAACAAAAATGAATAGAAAGACTGTGCCTGTCTCCTTATCAACCTTAAGACGAAGGACAAGTGTAGACGTTCAAAAAAGGCTTCATCAAATTAGAACAGACTTGACTGACATTGACATGACAGGAATAGGGGCAGATGACAGAGTTCTTTCTGATGAAACTGCCCCACCCTCTTCAGCTGCACATGCAATGCCAGAGGTGCAAGTTGTTACTGAAGATGACATGGACTTGGAGGCAGATTTTGATGATGTGTATTGTGATGGGGATGGGACATCAGGTTCGGATTCTGAAAATGATGATGACGTAACATCACTTTCTGATAACATTGCCAACTGGGCAGTGAGTTTTGGCATTTCCATTGTAGCCCTGACTGCACTGTTGCAGTCAGGGCTACTTATCCATATAACCCATCCAAATCTGCCAAAGGATGGTAGGACCCTTCTCAAGACGAAAACGCATTATGCTATTCAGGAGAAGGCTGGGGGGAACTACCATCACTTTGGCATCCTTTCCTCCTTCAAGGCCACTATAAGCAAATATGCCAAAACACTGGCAGAGGGCATGACATTGGGGCTGCAGATTAATATAGATGGTCTACCTTTATTTAAAAGTTCCATTGTGCAGCTGTGGCCCATCCTGGGCTTACTGGTTACCATCCCCATGAAGGAACCTGTGGTCATTGGGACGTACTGTGGACCAAAAAAACCTAGTTCGGCCACAGAGTTCCTATCTGATTTTGTCAGTGAACTACAGGAGCTAGAGGCTGGGTTTTGCTTTGGAGATAAGAACCTTAAAATTGAGCTTCACATGGTAGTCTGTGATGCCTCTGCACGGGCCTTTGTGAAAAAAACAAAGGCCCATAATGCTTACCATGGGTGTGATAAGTGCCTACACCCAGGGCAATACCAGAACTGGCGTATGACTTTTCCTGGACCAGAGCAGTGTGTTTGGGCATCGTAAGGAAACTGCTGCAGACCTGGCTCCGGGGTCCGTTAACAGTAAGATTGCCGGCATTAATAGTAGACAGAATGTCAAGCAAACTCCAGTCAATGAGGGCCTACGTGCCAATTGAGTTTGCCAAGAGACCACGGTCGCTTAGGGAGTTGGACCGTTGGAAGGCGACTGAATTCCGACAGTTGTTACTGTACACTGGCCCTGTAGTGCTGGCGGGATTCCTGGACCGGAACATGTACCACAATTTCATGCTCCTGTCAACCGCTATATCCATTTTGGTAAGCCCTAAAATCATTTGTAAACCATTTTGGTGAGCTGTATGGGACAGACCAGATTGTGTACAATGTCCACTGTCTGGTCCACCTGGCAGACGAGGTGAAGAGGCATGGCTGTCTGGACTCTTTTTCAGCGTTTTCATATGAGAACCACCTTGGGAAAATAAAAAAACTCATTAGAAAACCTGAGTTCCCACTAGCTCAGCTCATTCGGCGCCTTTCAAAGGTTACAGCTACCAAATTGGATGCTGATGCAGAAACTACACTGAAAAAGGAGCATTTTGTGGGCCCAATTGTTGTTGGCATGGGAGTTCATGCGCAATATGGGGAAATGCGTTGTGAAAGGTGGACCGTCAAATCAACAACAGGGGACAACATGTTTCTGGTGGGGGATAAAGTCTGCCTTATCAAAAACATTATCCAAAATGATAATGGTGTGTACGCTATTTACACTGAATTTTCCCGTCAGTCTCCATTCTATACCTACCCCTTCAACTCTGACAGAATGAACATATTTGTTGTAAATGATGTTGGTTGAGGTGTCAGCACTGCGACAGAAATGTGTAGCCTTGCCGTACAGGGATGGTTTCGTGGCCATACCCCTCCTCCACAAAAAAAAAATCAATCAGTTCAATCAATCAGTTTAAACAATCAGTTCAAGTTAAAAACACTAATATAATAATATAGTTGACTACTGACTTTTGACTATGACTTCCATTACTCTGGATGAAAATTTGCTGTAAGTATTTCACGAAAGTTGGTATTTTTCCATGTATACACAACACCCATGAATTCATGTTTTCAAAATATGAGATGAAATATTATCCCTCAAAATGCCGGGGGAAATGATATTTTATGCTGAATTTAACATGCATTGACATGTCCCACCTTTCTCAATACCATTGACCGTACATAATCCACTATATTATTAGCATTATTCAATGATTTTTGTGAGATTATGAAACAACACCCCAACACATTCTGCCAAAAAAATGCAATAGTACTCTACGGTTGAGCTGAAGTTCTACTTGACCATTATGACCTGTACTTTTTTCTTCCTTATACTTCTTCCCACCTTGGGGCACCATTCAGGTTAACTTTCAGCCCATCTTACTTGTTATTTGTATACATTGCAGGCCTACACTTGTGTATGCTTTAGTCCATGTTATTCCTTTTTTGATGATGAATAAATACCCTTTTTCTTTCTTGCTACATTAAGGATGCCTTTTCATCTAATTGAATTTCAAGCAAGTGAGGACATTGCTGTTGTGCCAGTTGACTGGTATGATGACGGGATGGTGTATTGGCCCAACTTTAAGAGCACTGAACGTGTGAAACGGGCAGCTGCTAACGAGGAGAAGCATGAGCCAAACTGGCCAAGATATAACGTAAAGGTCGTCAGAACTTGTGGTATGCCAATTCATAAAATTCTTGTTTAAAAATAATTTCATGGTTGCTTCTCCTTCTGCTTGGAATAACCTATTCTTTCTATTTTCTGAAAATGCACATGAAATTGTCTTTGCCTTGCATTGTTTAAAATGTTCAATTTATATCTGTTGATGCTGTTCTTGGCCAGGTCTCTCTTGTAAGAGATATTGTGTTCTCCAACCTGGTAAAATAAAGATGATAATAATAATAATGATACTAACAATTATAATCATCATCATCAATAATAATATTCTGTGCAACTCTACAGCTAATTTGAAACTCATGTTCATTTTAACATATTCAATTTTAGACAACTACAAAGACGCCATCAGGCTAATGAATCAATATCAGACAGGCTGCAACACCTCTGAGCTACAGTCTGAGGCAGAGCAGGAGGGTGAGCTGCCAGAGAAACGAGTCAGGAAGCCAATGTAAGTGTGTTCAGTCTTGTTTTTGTTATGTTTCTACAGTAATAGGAAGGTTATTTCCTGTAGCATTCAAAAATACTATATGTATTATATGTATATTTGGCAATTTTGGGATTGCATGACCAAAATGATATGGTTACTTAACAGCCATCGTTTTGGGGACTCTGATGAGAGTGAAGAAGAGCAAGAAAATTGTGACTTAGCTTAACTGAGGTCGCCACAACCTTCCAACTCGGCTGGTGTATCAGTTGAAGCCTCAAACCCAAACCAATTACACTGGCAGAGTAAGGAATAATCTCTTAACATCAAAATAACAAAATCATAAAATTAATAATAAGATATGGTTTACATTGTTAGTGCTAAAGATATTCCCTTCTCCTTGTATCCATTCCTCCAGCTCCACCATCTCGCCGAGTGCCAGGCAGCAGAGTCACTACTCCTCAACCTGGAGGAAACTGTCTAGGTAAAGTGACCCCATTTAGATTAACACAGCAATGATCAGTCTGTTTCAAATCAACAGATTGCATCTGCATTACCATATCAGATTTTCTGCATACTCTAATGAAATTGTAACTTTCAAAAGATCAAAATCTCAGTCAAATATTTTGTCAGTTAAAAACATCTGCATTCATGCAATATTGCCTGAAAAGTCTCAGCATCCAGGATGCAATATTAAATTAATCATTCATCATCATAAAATTGCATTGAAACACATTGTTTTTCAATGTCAATCCATTCATGGGGTTAAAATAAGTAGTTCATACCAAAATGTTGAAACATACAAATTAACGTTCCCCATGACCAGAGATTTTTTGTTTGCCATTGTTTGGCCCTGTAGCTCGCAGCATACCATTGGTTAACAGATCACAACCATTTAATAGCAATTTCTCTCCCTTAGCACCTGACCATAGGGCCGGACCGCAACACCCTTCACCACCTCAACTCCCTGCACCTGCGTTTAACATGAGGAGAGTTACTCAAGGTAGGAACAGATTTCTGAAATATTAGTGAATTGGAAGGCCCCAAAGTGTATTATTAGTCATGGTTAACAGATGACTACCATTTTTTCCCCCACTCGCACACCGCCCAACTCACTATGGGCCAGGAACGGCAGTCCCTCCTCAACTCCCTCCACCCCCCGCACCAGCCCTCAACATCCGGCAAACAGAGGAGCCCTCTTCAAGCCTGGCCTACAGACCAACATGGCGAGGGGGAAGAATGACGGATACCATTCCCTGCTCTGGTGAGCAATAACTGACAAATGCTCAGGGTCATTCTGTGCCACAGATTTTGGAAAAACATCCCACAACCATCACATATTTTCTTTAAACTTTGTCAATAACTTTTGTCATTAACTATTGTCAATAACTAAGGTCAGTATTATGAGTAATGAGGATAAACACTGAAATGTGATATATTTTATACACTACATTTTAGCTATAATTCATGTGTGTCAACAGCGGCTGAGGTCCACATCCTTAGCCTGCTGGAGACAATTAAACAGCAACAAGACCAGCTTGTGGCAAAGGTGAACTACCTCAGCAGCAGGCTGAACAGCACCCCAGGGCCAGATGTTGAGATGCCGGACAATATCCAGTTTCCCCTGGAACAGTTGGAGGCAGTGGAGGCATTTGAAATGTTTTTAAAGGAACCGTCAAATGGCCCAGCTCGACAGAGAGTGGTGAGTTTTCTTACTTAATATGAATCGTGCCATTTGGTTTATTGATTGTCCATGATTATTATAAATATTCTATTGAACAAGCCTGTCCTGATCCGCCTTTTCCCAGTGGTAAGATTCTGTCAGTGAGTGACAATCTCCCTCGTTTGACATTGTGTGTAAAGGTGGCACAGGTTCATGAGGGTGTGAGCCAAGTGCATGTTGAGACAAAAAATAATCCAAGAGAACAGGATTTTTAGCATAGAAGTTTTCTATGTCTTTCTACATTTCTGGACGCTTTCAACAGGAACTAAAACATTTTAAATGCACCTTTAAATGCAACTTAAGCTTAGAAATGTTTACCTTGCTGTCTATTTAAAACAAGATGTCTTTGCCTTTAGATTTCTTCTTTGGCCACCATTGGAGGTCAGGATGTGAAGAGGGTGACCTGGAACATCCTTCCCAGGCTCTTCACAGATGAGGTATCTCATCAGATCAACTGGAAAGGTGTTAATAACAAAAAGTCCTTCAGTAGGATGGCAACGAAGATCTTGCTTTTCAATAAGTATATAATTCAAAGTAATATTAAATATGTTCAAAGTCAATAGTTTGTAAATGTTGGGGCAGCCTTAAAAATCGTAACAACCATCTGCCAATATGACCATGTAGCCTTTTTTAGACTGGCTACTATAGCAGACATTTTTTTTTTTTTTTTTTACATTTGATGTTTTTTTTAACTTGAAATGACTCCCTGAGCAGCTGATGGCTACTTTGCATACGCACATTTTCAATCAGGAAGGCCTATGCCTGATGTTATGTTTAACACAATGCAATAGTTAGCGCGTCTGTGAAAACCTGACACAATCACTTATTTAGTAGGGGAAATAGGCTACTAAAAATATTCCTGTTAACTAAAAGGGCAGTGCAATAATGATAATAATAAAAAGCCTACCTTTCTGACATGTAGTAAATCTTTAAAATTGCTGTGGGATCCCCTCTGCTGTGAGACTCCCTCCTTTTGATTCCTTCAGTTTGGTGTTGGCACTGTAAACAGCGTTGACCATTGGTGCGGTTCTAGAAAGTGGAGATGCCAACTTCCGGCACAATCTTGGGCAAGACAGTAGCATACCTGCATTTGTGCGTAAGAGCGAAAGAGCGCAACTACGGTCGAAGTTTGGGGATTGGAATCACAGTGGATTGTCATGTCAAGAGAAACACACCCCAGGTGTGGGCAACAGGCCTATCATGTTATCGAAATAAACACACGCAAATGTATTAGCTGCCTGGTGGTTGTGATAGCTTTGCTCGTGTACATTTGTCTTGGCTCTCCATAATAATAATAATAATAATAATAAACACTGATGGAATGCAGTTTTGTGTGGGTTGTAAATGACCATGTGAGTTGTATTTTAATTTAGTGTTGCTTTTGGAATGGTTAATCTAACACTAAGGTCTCTGCTGCAACATATAGCTTGAATGTTAAGTTGCTTTGGATAAAAGCATCTGCTAACTGACGTAATGTAATGTTAACCAAGGCTGTAGTGGAGACTAAACGCAAGTAAATGGAGTCTACCCACTGCTCAAATGTCAGAAATAGAGTTTATCCACCTGTTAAGAGTTTACCTCCAAATAGAATCTATGTAGGACCCTACCAAACTTAAAACATTACACAACCACACTGATTTATCCCCATAGAATGTGCTCTGATCAAATAACCATTTAATACCACTTGAACATTTTGGATGTCTTTTATAAACATCAGATAGCGAAAGGCACGGCAAACCTTACCCTGATCACAAATTCATAGTTTACCCACCTCTTATTTTAACTACCACAACCCTGTTTATAACTTTATAATAATGTATAGTCATGTTTCTTTTTTAATTTAATCTCCTTAATACCTGCCTATCTCATATATTATAGTGTGTAAGCGTACTTGGCTTTGGATGCCACATACCATAAACATATCTGTCTGTTTGATTACAGGTGCTGTGAGGAAAAACACAGTGACAAGGTCAGCCACGGACACAGAGGTCACCAAGCACGCAATCAGGTGGTTCAACCTGGCAGCGGATTGGGCAACGAGGAGACGTGTCCCGCCTCAAGCCACACAAACGGAGTAATAGGATAAATAAGCAATAAACAATATTTTTATTGAACTTCTTGTCGTTGACCAGTTATTAATTTTCTGATATTTTAGCTGTGCATTTCATTGAAGTTGTAGTCTAATGGATAAAATATTTCATGTCTGCACCGACCTAGGCCTTTAAAGCACTAAATTAGGTTTCAACCTCAAAATGAATGTAAAGTAGCTTAGCCAACGTAGGCTACTTAACAAAAACAGAATAGGAGGCTATAACTTATAACTTTCCATAAATGTAAATGACAATTTTATATTTCCATTGAGTAGTGATTACTTATGTACAGTAAATTGATGTCTTGACTTGAACCTTTTCTGTTAGGCCTATTGACAATATTGTTAGGTTAAAAATACAAGGCAAAGCAGATTTAAGATTAGGCCTATATTGCTGTAGTAGCCTAGACTAGGCCTAGTGATAATTTTCTCCTATGGTTTAGTTTATCCTATTTTATCCTACAGCAAGAACAGAGGGGATTTTGAAAATGAGAAAGACGGGTCCAAAACGGACCCGGGCCAGATGAACCAGGAATTTTATGAGTCCATTACGGGTCCGCGGCGGATGTATGTATTAATTTGGAAAACGGACCCGCCACGGAGGTAAGGTTATAATCGCGGATGCGGAGCAGATGCAGCGCGGAGCGCGGCAGGTCCGCGATCCACCTTCGTTGCGGATCCATCACTGCGCGCAAGTGGACGCTGATACGGGTCCGCTTCGCGCATCCGTTCCGGAAACCGCAATACCTCCGCGGCGCCGCGGAGTCCTTTTGCTGTGTGGGATATTACCTGTGGCGTTAGTGCTCCTTTTGTACTATAATTTTATTGAATGAAATATTGAGCTTCACTCCTCTGAGATGGGTGGGTTTTTGTTACATACACACAAAGATAGCTATAGTTAGCCTGTATGCTAGCGGACTTTAGAAAGGTAAACACTGCTCAGAGACTTATTAGGCGACGTGGTCACTCACTACAATGGGCATTTTTTTTAGGCCCATTTATAAAAGGTAAATATACACTGGAATATTTCCGTAAGAGCCTTTTACATATTGACAAACGTTGATAATAACATGTATATGCCTGTTTATGGTGAAAATAAGCGATTTATTTTAAGATAGCATATTTGCCCCATAGGGTTACACTGTAGAGTCATCTGATGTTGGTATCCAATATGGCGCCCATGATTTGAGTTGGCCACACTCTCTATATAAAGGGCACTACTTAAATGGAACCAACAGTCTAGCCTCCTGGTTTAGCAAAGAACAACAGGTAGGCAAAATGTTTGTTTTAATTTTGAGAAACAGAAACACTGATAAACAGAAACATTCTGTTTATTTTGTTATAATGTTAAATAACAAAACAAAAAGAATACTATCCAATAGTCAAAAATTATTAGATGTGACATGCTTCATATATGCTTCAAATATGAAGAAATGTATATATCATCAGTAAACACTGATTTTGTGATCATTCACTTAAAAAAACAAACTCTGGTTTGAAAAATCACAACTGAATCCACCCTTCTGATGGGATCAAGATAATCCTGTTTTTATGGATTAAATAGATCCCAAACCAAGTTCAAAGTTTTGAAAAACCCAAAGGGCAGGTTTGATCCAGATCAAATGTAAAATCGGATTACATGATGTGATCTTAGTTCGGAATCCCTCTTTTGATTTTGAAAAACAATTTAATAGATTTGATCCAATCCTTGATCCAAAATCCCACTGGATTACTTTTGAAAAACTGGGCCCAGCACTTAGGCCTGTTGTTTTTGGTTGAAAATGCCAAAGGCTGACCTGAGGACTATACTACGAAGCAAGAACTTTAGGTTATCACGACGGTGGATCACTTGTTACCGGGTTAAATCACCCTGGTAATTTATGATGAACTCCTAACCTGCTCAGGAGCAGGTTATGTTGGAGATTAGAGATCAACCGGTGAAAAAGCACCGCCTACTGACCAATCAATACTTGATTGATAACAGCGTCACCGAATTTAAGATCCAGTGGAGCTCGGTACGCGGAGAGAGAGAGGTGCGCTCATAAAAGTTAAAACATTTAGAAACAGACAACCCCGTTAACATTCCCTGATGGGTATTGTTATGAAATATATAGATTTTCAGTGGAGGGAATTACGTAAGGCTGTTTGTCGGCTTCTTGAGCCATGTGTTACCAATGCGCACATCGGTTTGAATTATGTTTTTATATTTTGTATTTGCTCTCACGATCGCTTACTACTGCTAGTGTTGTAACTGAAATAAGAGGCTAAAGCCACAACAGTTTATGGAAAGCACAAGTGTAATTATGGTAAGATCTTGTGCCTGACTGAAGTGATATTGATAAGCGTTGTGATTTATGCATTTACCGTGTCGGCTATTTTTTGCCAGCTTTCCTTCCTGTTTTAGGAAGCAGTGACTGCATTGTGTTTTGCCTGTAAAATCATGTCTGTATTCTTCATATTTATGTAGAATTATAGTTTGCTCTTCTTATGTAAAATATGTGGCTCTGATAGATGTTTGTGATTTGTTGTGCTGTGCAAACACCGCCTCTTTTATGTGAACGTCTAGATTGGAAAAACCTGGGTTGATTGAACTAGTTGTTAACCACCATCGTGACACAGCTTATGCGGGACCGCGGTTGTTAGGTTAGGTGAAGCCGGGTAACTTAAATAAATCCAGGGCATCTTGCTTCGTAGTGCAGGCCTCATGTGGGACTGTGACAAACAGGTAAAGTCCAGAGGGGTGTGGGTACAATTGGCTGGAATTAGACAAAATGGCCGACAGATGGCACAGAAGCCAGGGCCACGTTCAGCTCCGACAAAACATAGCAACACGTTTTTTTAAAGTGAAACGGGGGGGTTTTGAACATCCTATTGTGTGCCTTTTTATTATTAGTTTACATGCACATCTCTGCTGATGAGCCTAAATACAAGAAAGAACAAAATGTCAGTGATGAAGTGCAGTATCTTGGCTCCTGGTGAACTTCTGACAGGCTACAATTTAATTTTGGATGCATTGTTCTGCACTTCTACTTGTGAGTGATTACAGGCCTGATTGAAATGAACATGGGCTCCTGGCTCTGTCTCAGCTTGAGGTCTGCTGATATCTGAGTGTTGGCCCTTTTAAACATTCACATGAAGCCTCCATGTACCAAGAATGCCATAGGCGTCGATTTCGGTGGGGACGGTGGGTACGCATACCTACCAGATTTCGTCATGAGTCATTTTGTACCCACCACTTTTTTTGAAAACCTCAAGCTCAGTTTAGTTCATAACACATATAATTCTTGAGTGACAGATGCCAAAAAATCCACAACAATCTCTATCCCTACAGGGCAGGCACAGACACAGCTGCTCTGCTGCTGCGCTGGCTTCACGCATTTCTGTTCACAACACTGCCTTTCAGGACATTCTGCTTAACTTGAAAAAGCTTAACGTGGTTTAATGTACATCAACAACGATCAATGATCACCAAATTTATCATGGCCATATCTTGTAATGAACACTTAAACCTGTCAAAAGAACTAAACCGAAATCCAATGATTATAAGTTATCTCACATTAACATTTTCTTTTCATTGGCGCCTATGGCGAGGAAAAAGCTTGGACCTAAACAATGATCAATGATTACCAAATTTCTCTCTCATATTGCTCCTCATAACCACTGAAAACTGTCAAAAAATCTAACCAGAAATGTGGTGATGAGTGATCGTTGTTAGGCACATTAAACCACGTTAAGCTTTGTCACGTTATGACTTTATAAAGCCTATGAGAACCGTGGGGAGTCAACCCACAGCCGCTCCGCTGCCCTGCTGAAAATGTGAAGCAGAAACGCGTCAGATAATATCCATAATAATTGGACTTAGGGTTTGATTTTTTGACAGTTTTCAGTGGTTAGGAGGAGCAATATGAGAGAGAAATTTGGTTGTTTACATTGTTTACGTACATTAAACCACGTTTTTATTCATTAGTAAGCTACAGGACAGCGTCTTTCAAACATGACCTGCACGAAAGAGAAAAAAAAAAATGAATGAGTCATTGTACCCAGCACTTCTGGAAATGTACTTCCAAATGCGTCTGTCCCCAGCACATTTCAAACCAAACTGACAAACACATTAAACATAGGCTTAAAGTGATGGTTCGGATTAATTTCACCCTAGGGTCCTTTGCACCACGACCTCAAGCCAAACAACCCCCCAGAAGCTTTTTTCACCTGGGTCGAATATTGGGAGAGTTAGCGTTATCAGCTGAATAGCTTAGGCGCTAATGGATCCAAGAGTGTATCTTGTACATTACCCCACTAATAATGCCCAAAATGATACCAAACTTCTACACTAGTACAAATAGGTTATGTACTCATTCAATGATGGATTGGAAAGTTTGTAAGTACACCATGAGTTTATTTAAATAACACTTGCCTGCTGGCTTCTGCTCTCTGCTGCAACCGGCAGTAAGACGAGTGCTTAGGGACGTCTACAAATTACAACACCGAAAAGAGATACAACAAAAATATTTATTAATTTAACGTACAAATTAAATTACCTACATCTAGCAGGAGACAAGTTATAATTGAGGTATGTTTGGAGACCCTACCTTATTTAATCATTAAATTAATAAATAGTTTTGTCAATTTGTGGGCTGCAGATGGTGGACCACCTCAGACAGGGAGGTGATTGAAATGGGCTCAAACCAGGACTGCAAGGCACATTGAAGGAACAGAGGGATCAAAGGATGTCATCACAGAAGATCAGAAATGTTTTCAGCAAAGAATTTAAGAAAGGAATCACAGAGGTCTTATGTGGGAGTGATAGGGGCAGAGTCACAAGGGTTTATAAGAGTGTTACAAATTTTGAAAAGAACCTGAGGCCTGTGGCAGTTATGAGAAACCAGGTTAGAAATGTACTCAGTTTTTGCAGACTGTGCTGTAGAATTTCAAATGACATTTTGAGTTTGTCCTTTTTCCACCTTCTCTCAGTTTGCCGACATACTCGTCTGAGAGCACGGGTATAGACATTAAGGCTTGTCCGCTTGTCCGGGACAAGTGGATTTTTTGTAGGACAAGTGGAAGAGAAATTTACTTGCCCCACTGGACAAGTTAAAACTCAAACAAAACAAAATGACACTCATTTCGTCAATGTTACAGAATTGAAACAAATACATATTTTACCCCACAATCCCGGGCAGCGGGTGGGCGGGCCGCTAACGTTAGACCCAGCCCGCTGTTCAGCGCATTCTCCGAAAGCGAAGCAGCATGAAAGCACGGCGAGCTAGCCGGTGTTAGCTTGCTAACTCCACCTTAACGTTACCTCCTCGCCACATCGTTCACAGAAAACAAGCTGAAAACAGAAGTCACTCGTGGCGATAGCAATGTGCTTTGTGTGGATGAAGCATTATATACGTTGTTATGTGCCACTCATTCCGTTTATGTTACAGATTTTACTTTACCGATTTGAAACAAATACATTAACTAACGTTAGACCCAGCAGCAGCGGGAGAGCGGACCGCTGACGTTAGACCCAGCCCACTGTTCAGCTCATTCTCTGTAAGCGATACAGCATGAAAGCACCGCGGAACCAGCAAGCCAGGCAGCCGGTGTTAGTTAGCTAACGTTAGCATGCTAACTACGCTTTAACGTTACCCCGTCCCCACATCGTTCACAGAAAACGAGCCAAATAAAGCTGTCACTCGTGGCGATAGAAGTCTGCTTTGTGCGGATGAAGCATGAAGTTAATTTGACTCTTGACGGCTGGCTCTCTGTCTCGTAACGTTACTAGCTGCTCCGCTACTCGTTTGTAGCGGATTAAGTATCAGATAATAATCAACTGTAAAGTAGCTACACCTTTTTAAAGGATCCCTTGGTAAGTGAAATTTAGAAAGAAAAAAACAAAACACGCTGACACCAACATTTAGTGGCAAAATCCATTGTTATGTCTACAAAATTATTTTAGATATAGTATAAGTTCAAGTCACCACTGCCTCTGGTCAAAATATTGAATTAGTATTTCAATATATTGACTCAGTATCTCAGAAGATAAACAAAGAATATCAAAGTAATGAGAAACTATAAAATATTGACTTAATCTCAATATATTGGCTTAGTATCGTAATATATTGACTTAGTAACTCAACATATTGGTTCAGTATCTCAATATATTGACTTAGTAACTCAGAATATCTCAATATATTGACATAGTAACTTAGAATATTGACTAGGAATCTGTAAGTAATGAGAAACTTTAAAATATTCACTTAGAATCTCAATATATTAACTTCTGCACACCGGCATGCAAAGTATAATTTTGTATTATGAGTCTGGAGATCCTTTTTTCTTGTTGATGGGGAAATCTATTCTTGGGACACATTTATTTCTACTGTTTAAACTGAATTGTATTAATGTTGATAGTGTTTGGATGCTTTCAATGGTTTCTTCAAATTCTGCATTAGCAAAACACAAAAGAAATTATAAAATGATGAATCTTTACCCGGACAAGTGACTTTTGTTCATGGACAAGTGAAACGTAAATGTACTTGTCCGAAGGATAAGTGCCTCAAAAAGTTAATGTCAAGCCCTGGGTATAGTCACTTAGCCAAGGTTCCGAAAGTGCTTTTGTGGGTTTTGTCCTCAGGGGAGCAACAGAGTCTAAAATGCTTGTGGAAGTTAAATTAAAAAGAGTAATATCTCATCAGCACTGGCGGCATCAGCATTGTCTAGATTATGAAGCACAGAACCTTTAAAAACGGTAGAGATCCACACCAGAGTTTCACAGTTAATTACACAACGGTGACATGCAGAAGACTTGACCACAGAGCATGGGATTGTACTTGTAAATAAAACCAAGTGTCACAGATTTCATTGATAGGAACACACAAGCCATAAGACAGCACAAGGTCTAATGTGTGCCCCTTTCCGTGGGTCGAGCCAGACACCCACTGGGTGAGGTTAAAGGAATAAATACGATTCAAAAAGTCTTTAAAAATAGGTTTGTCCTTACAACATATGTGTACATTAAAATCACAGTCATACTTTAACATGATACCCGCTATAAAATCAGCAAACACTTGCATGAAGTCCTTGTTGGATTTCAGTGTACAACTGCAAACAGCATCAGAGGCGAGGCATTTAGCTCAAAAAAGCTGCAGCTCAAACCTAAAATAGGTGACAGATGCCTATAGTCGACACTGGAAGATGGATTTAAATACCGTGGCAAGCCCTCCATCTTTGCCAGTGGTCCGAGGAGAGCTAAAGTACAGTTGGGAGGGAGAAGGTCAGAAAAGGGAGTGAACTCACCAACATGAAGCCAGGTCTCAGTCAAGAACATGAAATCCAATTCATGTGATGTAAAAAAAAGTCATTAAGCACAAACGTTTTGCTAAGCGAAGAGTTAAATCCTTATTGTCTGGTTTGGGAGCAACAGATGTGGTGAACTGAGCCAAGGGGCGCAGGCATCTGCTACGCCTACAATGTGGGATACCACCTAAGAGGGCTGCCTATTTGTAGCAACCATAGGGATGGGATATTTAACAGGTAAAATTACTAAAAAAGGAGATTTAATCAGGCCAGCATTTGTACAAGAGACTGGTGTCAAATTATAGGGTCTGGAAAATGAAGGCCCATTCTGCTTGTAGGTTATTGTATAGGGACTCTGGGGGGTATCAGCAGCTTGACGAGACCAGTAGGGGGAGCTAGTGATGGGAATTGGATTGTGAGCAATCATACTAGGCAGGGAAGAAGACTATGCGGTGGGGGTGTGTGTGTCTCAATTACATGGAGAGAACTGTACTGTGTGCTGTATGTTAGCCGCTAGCATCAAGCTGCCCAGCTTGTTTGGGTGGACACCATCGTAAAATGAGGATGCTACCACCCACTATTAGAGTTGTGGGGGTGAAGAGGGGCCAAAAAAAGTGAACGAGGGAGGACTCATGGCAGGAAGGTGTACGGATTACATTGCATGACCGGACAGGAGAGTTTTGTGAGCCAGCGGCATCGGTCCTGGGTGGAGGATAAACATTTTTCACGGCAGACATGTTGACATGTCCATGGACCTTTTTCACAGCAGACATTTTGACTTGTCATAGTAGGAAAAGCACAGCTAAAATTGATAACCTTAACGATGGCTCAATTCCATTAAGTGTCCCAGTAAGCTATTTCAGTGAGTCAGCATGAACAATACCAGGGCCTCTCCTAAGTGGAATGCAGCCATCATTAATGGTTTTGAATACACCTGTGCTTTTCCTACTATGACACGTCAACATGTCTGCTGTGAAAAAGGTCTATTCCCTGCCGGGTCCAGTCGAGGAAGCCCACCAGAGTGACGATGCGCGGTTTCTTTAAGAATCCGGGCGAAGGAGGTCGAGGTCCAGGAGGAATGCTTAATGGACTTTGCACTTTCAGCAACCTGGGCACCGTTGGCGTTCGGCGAGGGTGAGTTGAGGGGTTAATAAGCATTGTGCATGCAACATGGTCCAGTCGCAGGGGAGTCGCAGGGGAGTCACAGGGGAGGCGCAGAGGCACCGACCGGGTGGATCGGATTTTCACCAGCTAAGGCAGCATAGAGGTTGGCGAGGGTCAGGAGAGGTGGAGAGGCAGTCCCATCAAAACCCCTCTTGCGGCTGCGGACTGCCACGTCCACCCAAGTTGACCCATGGTGAGGGGTAGAGCAGGAGGAGGGCCACTGACAAGCGACAGGGTCCCACATCATGGTGTCCTGCAGGACTGAGTCGAGTGAAGCCAGCTTTGGGACTGTCCGCAGGCCAGGTCCACGTAACTAGACAGTAAAGAGTCCTTTTTCTGAAGTTCCTCGGACAGCTGTTGGATGTCTTCTTTAAGGTAGGTTATTTGTTTATTTGCCTTAAGTAACAGTGCACTGTCATCGTTGGAACCTACGCAGCTCTCACAGGCCAGGGTGGGTCAGTTTGGATGAATTTTCATCACGTGGTTGTGCATGGCAGTAAACAAACTTGGCTACCTACGTGTAGCTGAGAAGCTGTAGAATTATATGCATTTTACAGCTCCTTGATCATGCAAATGGTTGATTTATTAAATTTTTTTTATATCTGACATGTTCTATATGAGGATTTGTATCCACAGTGTTTTTTTTACATAATGGCGGTTTCAACGAGGCGCATTCAGGGACTGTTAGGACGAACTAACAATCCGACGAACAATTAGTTTTTTTCAGCTTCTTTTTAGGGTAAGTATTTTTTCTTTGGCAATCTTTTAAAAAAACATGCTTTTTCTAACCCGCCGGCAGGTTTGGGGGTTAAACATACATGTGCCACAGTGAATCCTTAGGATTAACTTTATCTTTGGATTGCTATCTTAGTGAATACCTTACCTATAGGCCAGTAAGCATATCATCAGTGGGGATTTACATTTGGTAATAATATGTTGGATTCATGTTTCAAAAATTAACAATTTGGAGCCCCCCCTGTAGTAACTCTGAGGACGCACTAGGGGTCCTGGAGCCCCTGTTGAAGATCTCTGCTTTAAATCATTATCACTATAAATCATAAACCATGATGTAACCTGCATAGTTTGTCTGATTCACAAAAGTACAGAAACAGAGCGCAGCACTGAATGAGTCTCCCAGATGACACATCAGACTGGATGAGGCAGCTGGGTCAGTCAGCACAGAGGACACGTATCTCAATGCACAGCTCAGACATGTGAAATAAGAAGCTTTGGCAGTGCAAGCCTGCTCACTATTCATGTCAGCATACCTCCAGCAGATGGCTGCCTGTGCTGTGGTGCCATAAATCCACCAGGCTGCTTTTGATCTAAGAGCAGAGCTAAATTGACAACAAATGTTGTCTTTTTTCCTCGGCCTCTTCGGGGTTCTGACAAAGTGTTTCCAGAGGAAGGCTGCAAATGGCTTCATGTCATAAAGGCTCATATTTATGTGTAGCAATGTGGAGTGGTTAAGGGTTTGAAACCCTGCCCAGCAACTAATGTCCTGGTGTGGATTTGCAATACAGCGCTGAATACTTCACTCAAACAAACACACATGTAGCCCACGGCTTGCCAAATATACTATATTCTTCCCCACTTCAAATTACATTCTTCATCATTATTAACCAGTTTTAGATCCACAAACAGACAGGAGTCACACATTCCATGTCAATAATAAACACGTGCTAAGAGTGTGGTAGAGGACTGGGTCAGCAAACAAGCCCAAGGTGAGTTGGAGAAACATCTCTGGTCAAATCTGGAGCGTGGAAAGTGAGGTCAGTTTCAGTTTGGGCTATGCCAAGCAAATAAACAGTAAGAACACATAAATTCAGTGCATTTCCAGACCTGTTTCCAGTCCAAAAACTGCTCCAAGCCAAGCCTGTGTCCACAGATATGTGGACTGAAATCATCCAGTGGCCAGCTGTGTTATTTAAGGCTTTGTAAACTCATGGCTTCCAACCAGGCATGTGGATCGTTTATTAAGCTGTTTTCTCACTGTATGTCAACACCAACACAGGAAGGGCATTTATGATAACTTGATGGATGACACTGCATTTAAACCACATAAAACAAGCACATCGCATACTGTAGGAACAGTTAGGAAACAGATAGACAGACACAGAGGTTAGAATACATGGAACAGTGGTTCAGTTGAGCATTTGAGTTTTAGCATAAGAAGATGGAAACCTGTACATGGACCATGTTTGGTCAATGTGCTAAGTTATTGGAATAGTCATCAGTGTCCATAATGTAAATTCCTGGACAGTGTTGGGAAGGATACTTCAAATGTAATTTGTAACATATTGAATTGCATTTTATAAGTGTAGGAATGCGGCCATCACATACAGCTTACTAAACAGGCCTACTCTGGTGTGTTCTTCTGTTCCAACTGGATGAATGTGTACCTGAACAAGCAGATAGATCTTTGTATTTGTAGTCCCGACCTACATACTACAAAAATCTAACCACGAGCTAATTTTAGCTTACGTTAGCTAGCATGTCAAACGGGGCTAGTAAGTCTCTCAACTGCTCTGGAGCTAGTAAATCAGCACATAGGAGAATGTACAGTTGCACGTCAACTATAAAATAGCAAGGTGACCAGTAAAATTACAGCAGACTACTACTGCTGGCTAATAAAAAAAAGAAAAAGAAAATTACTTTAAGATGATTCTTCAGGTTGGAGGTCGAGTGATTTGGACGCTAAAAGGAGTTGGTTTTAAGCGTTTAGTTTATTTATTTTTCTCCCCCCTGAGCTTCAGGACAATGATCACAAGAGGGAGTTAAACCACCTTTTAACATTATTTAACATTAGAAAACTGATGAGATATCAAATATAGACTGATGTACCAAGTACATTATATACACAGTAAACCTCTGATAATTAAAATGTGCGCACACAAATAAATATCATCCTGAATTCACAATTCTTTATTATTGCAAGGACTGCAGAAGATCCCATTTTTAAATAACCATAACCCAGAAATGATTGATTCAACCCGCGACGGGTTGAATCCATTCTTTTACTCCCTTCTCTTTCTCCCAGTCTTTGTTATATTTCTTCCCGTATTTTGCCCACTTTGCCCGGTCATTTGTTCCTCCAAAAACTCTCCTACAATCCAGTCACCATCAGTCGCGACTCACACGTATTTTCATTTAAACGTCACTCACTGACATTTCTAAACAGAAAAAACAGATTGCCCTGCTCTGCCTCTGATTGGCTAGTACTCGTTGCCATTTGGATCAGAGCCAATTAGAAGCAGGATGTGGGTGGGAAAAAACTCTGCTGTCTCCTGTGTGTATGGGGAAAGGGGAGGGACAGAGGGAACAGGCAAGACTGCTTGACAATTTATTATGGAGCTGGGAACAAGCCCAAATAAGCAACTACACTTTAGAAACAAGTCCAAAAAAAATGTCCAACCTAAGGAAAGAGGCAGAAAATGACCAAAAAAGAAGATAAATTAAAGCTGCGAGCAGCGATGGACGGGCCGTCGCGCCTCTGCGCGCGTCAGGGTTACCGGCGGACGCCACTCCTTGCGACCGTGCATTTGCGCGGCACTCAGACGCCACAAACCGTCACCAATGAAAAGGGAACTCCCCGCCGAGTTCAACGATACCTCACACAAGACTCTACGTCATATGGTTCATTAGCTGTGAAAGGGGGCGTGGCTAAAGCATAGGGGGCGGGTCCAACCATCACCAATTAAAAATGAAGCCTCTACTGAGATGAATGATACCTCACACAAGACTCTACCTTAAATGGGTCAGCATGTATGAAAGGGGGCGTGGCTTAAACATAGGGGCGGACCAAACCATCACCAATTAAAAATGAAGCCTCTGCTGAGATGAATGATACCTCACACAAGACTCTACCTTAAATGGGTCAGCATGTATGGAAGGGGGCGTGACTTAAACATAGGGGCGGGCCAAACCATCACCAATGAAGAAGGAAGTCTCTGCTGAGTTCAATGATACCTCACACAAGTGTTTACATCAATCGGGCCATTAGTAATAAAAGGAGGCGTGGCTTGAACATAGGGGGCGGGCCAAACCATCACCAATGAAGAAGGAAGTCTCTGCTGAGTTCAATGATACCTCACACAAGGGTATACCTTAAACGCTTCAAATGTTATGAAAGGGGGCGTGGCTTATGCATAAGGGGCGGGTCAAACCATCACCAATAAAGAAGAAACTCTCTGCTGAGTTCAATGACACCTCACACAAGACTCTACCTTAAACGGTTCAAATTTTATGAAAGGGGGCGTGGCCTGAGTAAGTGGGCATGGCCATATTCAGTATCACACGTAGACCACACATTCTGAGTTTCATGCAAATCGGATGATGTTTGTCATATAAGGCGCATTTGATGTTGCCAGCGGGGGGCGCTAAGACCAAAAGTCAATTTTGGCCTGTAGGTGTCCTCAGGCCTGGACCCTTGTCAATCGTGAGAAATTTCGGGAAGATACGACAACGTACACTCAAGTTACAACAACTTCTTTGTTCATCGCTTAACACTCAAAATGGCCGCCACGCCACGCCCACACCGTCTAACGAAAAGTTTTTCTTTTAATAACTTTTCATCTTTGAGGTGTTGAGATGGTACAGACCAAGTTTGAAGTTCATCGGATGTAATCTCTAGGAGGAGTTCGTTAAAGTACAGCACCTTGACTTTTAGGCCTACTTGCTGTTGCTACTAGGCGGCGCTATGGCTTTAAGTAAATATCGGCCTTTATTTGTCCTCAGGGTTGGACTCTTATGAATCCTGAAAAGTTTCGAGTTACACCCACTTCCTGTTTTGGCGGCAAAACGCACAAAATGGCTGCCCCGCCACGGCCTGGCCTTATGACGAAAAGTTTTTCTTTTAACAACTTTTCATCTCTAACGTCTTAAGATGGCACAGACCAAATTTGAAGTTGATCGGATGAAATCTCTAGGAGGAGTTTGTTAAAGTACGACATGTGGAAATGGCCAAAATCACATTAATTTCTTTGAAATTCTTTGAAATCAAAATGGCGGACTTCCTGTTGGGTTTAGGGTATGGCTCTACGTTTTTTGTACATCTTGACATGCTACATATGTGTACCAAGTTTCGTGAGTCTACGTTAAACGCACTGCAGGGGCTAAATTTTTTTTTTACTTTGTAAGGGGCGCTAGTGAGCCATTTTTATGCGCCTATTCCCAAAACCCTTAAAATACATAAATATTTACCAGAGTTGATGCGACCGCCAATTTTGGTGAGTTTTTGAATATGGTAAGGCCCTCAAAAAGCCAATTTACTTGCAGAAAATAATAATTCCTTCAGTTCGCTGCTTTCGGCGCTTGGGCCCTAATAAGGTTCCAAAGTTAAGCCATTTTCAAAAGGAGTCTCTCTCACCTCAAGATATCAGAATAGAAATGGATTCATCATGTTTTACACTGTAGCTGTTGCCATAACTACAGATTTCAGATGATGTTGCAAGTTAAACTATAAAGAATACAAATTTAACATTTGCTCGACATTGATCGATATTGTAACCATGTTTAGCTTAATAAACACTCAATTGTTCTGTAAAGTACTTAAAACAGACAATAAAATCTGCGAGTCGGGCAGTAAGACGCTCCGCTTCTGAGACGCCCCCAGTGTAGTATGGCGCGTGGCGGAGGATGGAACAAAACTGGAAGGACGGACGTGACCAGTGGAGAATCTGAGTTAGGCGTAATAGGCTCATGGCTGTACCTTATTTCAATCACATTTTAAATATGAAAGCTATTTGAATGTGCAGTAGCATTAACCCCAATACACACATACATACATTTTCACATACATAAATGTCCTCTCACCTATCCTGTTTTGTTAATTAAAAAGGCCCATTTAAATTAACATTTTACTTCTACTCAGCCAACAGAAAGAAGGCAGAAGCCCGCAAAACCAACTGCCACTTTGCTCATGCCCATGATGTCTCTCGCATGGGTGGGCCAAATTCTCTGGGCGGGCAAAGCAGAGAAAGGGGAGGTAACCTTGCTCCTTATGGCAGGATACCCAGGGCTCGGTTTACACCTATTGCCATTTCTAGCCACTGGGGGATGTTTACACTCAGGAGCCGCCCTCCTCATGGGCTCCACTGTGGTGCTTTGCGGAGCTTCGGCTGTTCATGGATGAGGCTCTCTCCCTACTCGGGAAACTGAAGGCTCACGTCTCTCGCTACGCCCCGTTCACTCGGGTTCAAGGCGACACAGAAGCAGGCTTCCCTTAGGTCCCCCGGAGCAGAACCTGCGTCCATCCTGCCACCGGAAGCCCACGCCTCCCTCCCCCCAGGATCAGGTATGTGCTCAGGTCACTGACCGGTCACACCAGTGTGCGGCCCAGGGTCTCGCAGCACAAAACAATATAGCTTTGCTAGCCTCCGCCATGACCACCACTCCGGGAGCTCTTCCTTCGGAGCTAGCCACAGAGATTGGCAAGGCCATGACCGCCATCCTCACCCTGACTACTTCCACCCATCTAAAGAGCAGTTTCCCCTCAGCCATTGTTCCCACTGAACAGTGCGCTGACAACATGACAGTCGTTCCCCACACAAGCACACACCAGCCCACCGCTACACGCAGAGCTCCACGCTCTCTCACTATGCAAACAGAGGGAACGAATGCTCATTCACTATGAACGGTGCCGCTCAGTCATCCTTCTCCCCCCAGCCATGCCAGTGGGACGAGGAAGACAATGACCCGGTGGCAACTCCTGTCCCACACTGCATAGCGCCCCTTTAACCGTTCTTAATAATAAAGGTGCTAAAGTGTCTTTAAATTTTTTGTAATTTTGTGGGGATATATTTGCTTTGAGTCTTGTTATTGCATTCTCTAGCTCAGCAGTCATGATGTTAGCCGATTGAGTTGAGTTCTGTTCTTCAGAAAGCTTAGGAAGCTTAAGTGAGTGAAGGAGAGTCAGTAGCTGCGTCACCTTTGTGTGTCTTCTTTGAGTATAAGTTCTTGTAATATTCTTCTAAACAGTTTTGGATATGGTTAATTTTGTAGGTCACTTCTTTAGATGATGGATCCCTTATTTTGTAAATTACGCTCTCTGTTTGATTGAGTTTAGTTTACTATCAATTTCATAATATCTTCATTTTAGAAACAATTTATTCTGAATGTCCAATGAGAGTAGTTCATTTATCTGGTTCTTCATATCATATCTTAGTATTTTCTTTGCTTTTCTTCTCCAGTTTACTCAATTCAAGTTCTAATTTGTTTAATTCCTCTTTTCCCCAACTTTGCTATAATTTTCCCTCTCATCACTACTTTACATTCTCTTCCAAATATGTTAGAATGTAATTCTGCAAATCTAGCTTGGTTTTTGTTTTAAGCATGCTTGAGTTCAATCTCCGTGAAAAAGTGGCTGTAGAATTTTGAGGTCCATGTAAACAGGGCTATGGTCAGACAGGTCCATCAATCCAATTTTGCACTTTGTTACTTTACAAATATCCTTATTGAACCTAGAACAGTAGTCTATCCTTGAATAGAGTGCTGGGCTGGCTTCAACGGGAGAAACTCCAGGCAAAGCTCACCAATTGTGCCTTTTTCCAGCAGGAGGTGTTACTTGGGGCATGTGATTTTCAGTAAAGGGGTGGCCACAGATCCCAGCAAGGTAGAGGTGGTAGCCAACTGGCAGTCCACCACTACAATTTCAGAGCTGTGGTCATTTCTTGGGTTCGCCAGCTATTATCGCCGCTTGTGGAGGGTTTTGCTAAGTTGGTGGCACCTCTACACAAGCTGGTGGCGCATCTGGGGGCCGCAAAGTCCAAGAGGAGGGCAAAGCGAGTGGTCAGTGCCATTGTAGCTTTACAGCACTGAAAACCAAACTCACAACTGCACCGGTGCTTGCTTATGCTGACTTTTCCCTTCCCTTTATCTTGGAGGTGGACGTGAGTCATGGTGGCTTTCGGGCTGGGTTATCGCAAGAACAAGATGATAAAGTTAGGCCCATAGCCTATGCCAGCCCGGGGATTGAGGCCAAATGAGCGTAACATGGTGAACTAAAGTTCCATGAAATTGGAGTTTGTGGGACTCGAGTGGGCCATGACAGAGACATTTTGGGAGTACCTGAAAAAAGATCTCTATCCATAATAGTTTCTAAAAGCCGGTAAAGGCAAAAGTCCATTTGTTGCAGATCTCGTAATACGCTCGGACCTTGAACTAGGTTTTGGAACCAACGTAGACAGAGCAGCTACAGTGTGACAATTTAAAATTTCATAATACAGTTTTATCCCAAGGCTTAATTTATAATTCTCAAATGTCAAGGCATTACACAAAGATAGTGCAGTACAGTGGTGAGTCCATCCAGGAAGCCTAACATGTAGCTTATGGGCTTTGTTATAGAGTCTTATTACTGGTTCAAGAATCTCATTTGTTGTAAGTGACCAAACAGGTAAACAATACAACAAAGTGGACTTAATGATGGCATGAAGATAAGTCTTTGAGACAGAGAGCAGCAAATATGGTCTAATTTTACTATAAACAAATAACTTTTGGTTTAACTTTCTGGTTAGGGTTTGGACATGCTCACAATAAGTAAGATGTGAGTCAAGAGAGACTCCAAGATACTTATAAGTGGATACAACTGAAAGTTTTTGATTAGAAAACATGATGGGATTGGTTATGGATAAATGTCTCCTAGATGAATGGAAGTACATGCATTCTGTTTTCATGGTATTAAGTGTTAAATGATTATCTTGCAATCAGTTATGTAAATGCTGGAGATCTGTATTAAGTTTGTGATTAATTGTATCAATATTTGAGCCAGAAAAAAAAAGTGTCATCAGCATATAGCAGAGAGCTAGAAAAATTAAACACATAAGGAAGATCATTAATATACATAAGGAAAAGTAAAGGACCTAAAATACTGCCCTGTGGAACTCCAGTGGAACACACTCGTGGCTGTGATGTGATGTCCATAACTTGTTGCGCACTCTGCCAGTGTCTCGGAAGAGAGAATGGAGTTCCTGCTTGCCACAGGTCCTCTTCTCTTACAACACTACTCCCCCTCAGTCTCCATTCTTCTTAATGTTCGGGCAGGAACCCAGATTACCGGTGGACTTCCTGTTGGGCAGAGTTCAGGATCCTGTGGGTGGACACGTCCACGAGTGGATTCAAGAACACCAGACCCGCTTACAGCTGGCCTTTGAAGGTGCTACTGAGCGGCTGTGGGTTGCCGCAGAGCGTTGTAAGAATAACTACGATCAGCGAGTGAGAGCTGTGCCTCTTAATTTAGGCCAGCTAGTGTGGCTTCGTGATTTTACTGCACGGGGGTGTCATAAGCTCCGTGACCTCTACGGTCCTGTGCAGTACAGAGTCCTCAATGTGCCCAGAGAGGAAGGGTCAGTGTATACAATTGCACCACTGGACGAACGGACCAAGGCCAGGCAGGTCAATCGTGCACTGTTGCAGGCTGTGGTTGGATGCGTATCCTTCAAGTGGTTCTGCCTCACCTTGTTCACCTCTTGTTGACCCACCTCAGTTGGAGGACAAGTTGTCAGGGGATGATCTGTTGGCTTTGAGGCATGAGGCTCCTCTGGTAACTCCCACTTAAGTGGTTGCTGTCACCCAAACCATCCCTTAGTTGCAGCCCCCACGATCTGCCCTAGTACCTACTGGGCAAGGCCCTTCAGTGACTTCTACTACCAGGGCAACAGAGAGACCCAATGTTTCTTTGGCCCTTCTGCCCACATCTTACCCTGAAGTCAGTGAAGTGGCTGTACGTTGGACAGCGCGGTCAACTGCTGGCCAGCATTCTAATGTCTGTTACCTTCCAAGACCACTAGGGGAAGCGGACAATGCTACCAATTCTCTTAGTTCTGTGTCCAACGCAGTGGTAGCCCTTTTCCGACCTTTTAGCTATTCTAGAGTATCTTTGGCTTTACTCGTCCATTGTCATCGTGGGGTAGATTGTAGAAGTAGGAGTTTAACTCCTAACTACCTGGCGCTCTTTTGGCCAATCACTGCCACAGGGCCCACGTATAAAAACACCTCGTTGTCCTCCTTCCGCCCTTTCTTGCTCGTTGGTGACGGAAGTACTCTACACTTCTGGGTCGCTCTGTGAGTTGTTGTGCTGTGCTACAGGTAGGGTAGGGGCTTTGCTGCTTCCGCACTCACTTTCACTGTCATTTTCTTGACGTTATTTTACTATGTACTGAACGCTTGTAGATCTTCGGTTGGCGGGTTATCCTCCACCTCGCCGGTTGAACGCAGTGAATGAGAAGCGAGTAACACTGATAGCTGCTGCGGTTTGCATGCTTGGAGCTGCCTCCTTCTGGGTCTACTAAAACTCTGCTTGAACGGTATGTGGGCTAAATGGGGTCGGATTTATTCTTTAGATTTATTAACCCATTCACCTCCATGCTCTGTACGACACAAAACCCCTTTTCCCTGGCCCACGCATCACTCTCCCAGTTCACTTCGACACCTTTTCCACCCTGCATGCCTCAGCCCGTGGAACGTTGTAATAGGCTACAATGATAACTATGCCCCACACCATGACCCCTACCAATACAGCCAGTCAGCTAAAAAAAGGGCCAAATCGGCGCCACGGTTATCGCACGCAGCGCCAGATGTTGAAATAATGGACACTAGTGACGATGAACACTATGATGTAAAGAGAGAATCCCAATATTAAAGCCAGGCCATTTTGATGGAACAGGCTCCTGGAAAGACTTTATTCACCGGTTTGAAAGCTGTGCAAGGGCAAACCATTGGTCAGAAGCGACAATGGCGGTTCAACTGAGATTCAGCCTGAGTGGCGCGGCTGGAGCTATCGTCCATAAAAAACCCAGATCTGACCACTGGAGCTACCGGCGGATTGTGGCTGAAAGAGAGACTGCTTATGGGCCGCACTCCAAGCATGCAGCAGCCATTGGCAATGAACTGAGACAGAGGGTCAGGGGGCAGAATGAAGCTCTGCACCTATTAAGGGATGATATCTATGAGAAAGTGTCCATTGTGTATGCTGACCGTACAGAGCTGGAGCAGGACGCCATCAGTGTGGAGGTCTTCACCAGTGCCTTGGCCGACGCCGAGGTGGTGCAAAAACTACTGCAGAATTCAATTCAATTCAATTTTATTTATAGTATCAAATCATAACAAGAGTTATCTCGAGACACTTTACAGATAGAGTAGGTCTAGACCACACTCTATAATTTACAAATCCCCAACAATTCCAGCAATTACAGTAATTCCCTCAAGAGCAAGCAGTGCGACAGTGGCGAGGAAAAACTCCCTCTTGGGAAGAAACCTCGGACAGACCCAGGTTCTTGGTAGGCGGTGTCTGACGGGCCGGTTGGGGATATGATGAACATTGGCGTTAATAGTCAAATTAATAATGGAACAGTGACTTCAAATGGTCGTAGTAGTTCATGTCATATCAGGGCGCTGCAGGGCGTTCCAGGATGTAGCGTGGCCCAGCAGAACATGAATGGACGTAGCAGGAAGCAGCAGGGTTCAGCAGAACGCAGCATGACATTGCAGGGCACCGCTGAGCTCAGCAGGGAGTGCAGCAGGACCACGGTGACAGCTCCAACCAGGATCTTGGTGCCAACGTTCTCCAAGGAAATACGCTGGGTGAAAAAACATAAGGACTCCGGGGAGTAAACTCCCCAGAAGCTAGGATTAGTAACAAGCATTTCTGGGACGGGATGCACACAAATGGTAATAGAAAGGGAGAGGAGAGAGCAGCTCAGTGTGTCAAAGGAAGGAAGGAAGTCCCCCGGCAGTCTAAAACTATAACAGCGTAACTAAGAGAGACAGGTCATAAGGAGGATCGGGCTGTGCTGGCCTGCCTCCCTCTACTTTTGTTATATATTATTAATCTAACAATTATGAAGAGAAGCAGGTGGGCCAGTTAGGTGGACACTGCAACTCCTCACTCCCTAACTATAAGCTTTATCAAATAGGAGAGTTTTAAGTTCATTCTTGAATGAGGTGACAGTTTCTGCCCCCCGAACCCAGATGAGGAGAGGAGCCTGATAACTAAAGGCGAAGGATTTTAAATTCAATCCTGTATTTTACAGGAAGCCAATGCAAAGAAGCTAATACAGGAGAAATATGATTTTTTTCTTAGTTCTTGTGAGAACACGTGCTGCAGCATTCTGGATCTGCTGGAGAGTCTTAAGGGACTTATTTGAACAACCTGACAGTAGGGAATTACAATAGTCCAGCCTGGAAGTAACAAATGCATGGACTAGTTTTTCAGCATTGTTTTGAGACAGGATATTCCTATTTTTGGCAATGTTACGAAGATGAAGGCTGTTCTTGAGGTTTGTTTTAGATGGGCATTAAAGGATATATCCTGATCAAAAATAACCCCTAGATTTCTGACAGTAGTGCTGGATGCCAGGGCAATACCATCCAGAGTAGCTATGTCTTTAGATAATAGAGAAGCAGTCGCGCACCCTATCCAGAGCATATGACATCGCACACAGCTACGAGACCACCATGAGGGCCGCCAGAACAGTCACACAATTCCTGGCCAGCACAGTCTTATAAATCAGAGAGCCAGGGCCACCACAGTACGTGAGGATAACAGCAGGCCAGCTTGTGTGGAGCGAGTGGGGGTAGCTGTTTGGTCCATTGATTCGCCAGAGAGGACTCCAAGATTTAATCAGCAGTGGCGCCAGAAGAGAGACAAATGTCAAAACGCCTATAGGGGATATTCAATGCCACAACTGCTCCGGTTTAGGGCATATGCGAAGGAACTGCCCTTTTCCCGTTGATCCAGACAGCAAGTCCGGACAGTCAGTAAGAACACAGCACCCGACACAGGTATTGTGGTCACCTGTACTGCAAGTCAGAAAGATGACGTGTGTTAAAATATTGATATATGGACTGGAAATGTGTGCTCTGCTCGATTCTGGTGCTCGGAGGAATGTACTGCCCTTCCACCTCTTCAACTCCATTCCCACAGAGTCCAGAACCCCAATAGAGCCATCTGTTGCACTGGTCCTGCAGGGCATTGGCCCCGGCAGTCTGGCAGTGCTGGGGGAAGTCAACCTACCAGTACAAGTTGGGAGTAGAGCTACCGATGTGAACTTTATTATGGCCGACACAACAGAGAACACTCAGGTTATCCTGGGGCACCCTTTCCTACATCAGACAAGCGCCCAGCTGGACTATGGTCACCGTGAGATAACCCTCTTTGGAGAAAAGGTACCTCGTTTTAACCCAAGCCATCAGTCCCAGGTGCACATTGTCAGGGTGGCCCGCACAACAGTGTTGCAGTCGGGGTGTAAGTATGTAGTCCCTGGCACCGCCCACCTTTGCCACGCCACTGAGGGAGACCTGATGTTGAGTCCAACCAAAGGTTTCATTGAAAAGCACCACGTTCTAGTGGTTCACATCATAGTACAGGCGCAGCGGTCCGCCAACATTCCCATCAGCGTCTTCAACCCTGGTGCCTTACCTGTCACTCTGAAGAGGGGCGCTGTGGCAGGGATCCTACAGCCAGCCATGGTGTTGGGGAATGTGGAGACTCAGCCACCCTTGCTCCACCAAACCTATTAACTCTGTCTGTGCTTCTTTACCCAGCCAGCTGCAGGTCCTGTATAATGAGAGCTGTGCTGGTCTGCCCAAGATATAGCACCAGTGAGGAAGTGGATGGACGAGGGGAGGGGCAGGCCCCCCTGGGCTGACATAGCACCCTACAGCCCTGCCACCAAAGCCTACAGGTCGCAGTGGAAAAGGCTCTACCAGAAAGACAGTTTTGCTGAGGAAATTTTATCGCACAGATGGAAGGGTGTTCTATCCACAGATCCTGCTGCCTCAAGAGTACTGCACCTCAGTGACAGAACACTTGCATGATGGCCCAGTTGGTGGCCACTTTGGGGAAGAAAGGACCCTTGCACGTCTCAAGGCCTGGTACTACTGGTACAATATGAGAGATGACATCACTCTGTGGTGCCGCACCTGCACCAGCTGTGCTGCGAAAGCCCGCCCCAAGAAAACACCCCAAGCCGCCATGGACACAGTGGTGCCCCCTCCAAACGGATTGCAGTTGATTTAATGGGACCATTAAATGAAACTGAAAGGCGCAACCGCTACAACAAACAAGCAACGACAGTGGCTGAAAAGATTGTTTCCGAGTGGGTGTGTAGGTACGGAGCTCCACAGTGCCTCCACAGCAACCAAAGTACATGTTTTGAGTCAGCTGTGTTCCAGGGAATGTGTGAGCTGCTGGGAATTGATAAGACACGGACCACGCCGTTTCGCCCACAGTCAGATGGCCAAGTAGAGCGCTTCAATGCCACCCTGCAGAAAATCATAGCCACCACTGCAGAACAATGTCACTGGGACTAGGACGTTATGACCCCATATGCGGTCATGGCTTACCATGCAACCAAACACAACTCCACGGGCCTGACGCCTAATATGATGCTGTTCAGACGGGAAATTACAGAGCCAGTGGATCTTGTTGCTGGGTTACCACCTGACCCAGACAACACTACTACACCTCCATCCTATGTTGTACAGCTTAGGGAACGGCTCAAGCTATCTCACCAGTTAGCCCGGGAGGCACTGGGAAAATCTGTTGAGCGTGCCAAACGACAGTATGACAAAAATGTTTGCAGAGTCCAACACAAAGTCGTTGATGCAGTATGGTTGCTGGTCAAAGGCACAAAGAGAGTAAAGAATAAAGTGCGGAAGTTTCACAAAGTGGAGCCAGGCAGCTAGTTTTCTTATGTTGTGTATATAGAGTGGTGTTTTATTTTGTATATAGTGTGGTGTTTTGGTTTGCCTGGCACAGAACTGAAGACTCCTCCCAGCGCACCTGAGGCAGATCTCATGATCAGGAGAGATGCTGGAGGAACCTGGAACACGCTCCAACACACCAGGAGCGCATTTGGATAAATGATACGGGGAGAGCAGAAGAAAGGGGCGGCGTGAGAACGGTAGGAGAAAAAAGGTTTTTGGAGCATAGCTGCAGGGCTCTCCAGGAGTGCAGGACGGAGCACAGATAGACGGGCAGGACAGCAGAGTTGGAGCCGGAGGACAGCTGTGGATGTCTGGCGGATCGTCGCGCACTAGTGTTGTGTGAGTGCCCGAACGGGAAAAGCAGAGTGGACGTTGTGTGCTGCTGGCCCTCTTCTCTCCTCCCTCAAATAGAAAAGGGTAAAGACTGTAGTCCCTTTCTTTATAGACTGGTTGCAATCGGATTATCGGTCCGCAGAGCTCCTGACATGTTTGGTGACTGGATTGGTAACTGAGCATATGCGCCTGAGGTTGGGTGTAGGTGGATCACTGCCCTCCTCAGAGGAAAAGAGTTCCAAAAAATTTTTTTTCAATAATAAAATAAAAAGAGTTCCTGTGTTGTCAAAAAACAAAAGAGTTGCGGTATTGTATCATTACCAAAGTAACTTGACTATGTTGAAGTTAAAATGTGAAGTTGGTATGGGCTTATCATAATAATAATATAGCATGCTGGCAGAGATGGGAAGTAACAAAGTACAAATACTTCGTTACTGTACTTAAGTAGATTTTTCAGATATTTTTACTTTACTATTTATTTTAGTGGCGACTTTTTACTTTTACTCCTTACATTTCAACACGAATATCGGTACTTTCTACTCCTTACATTTTAGAAAATTGGCTCGTTACTTTAGTTTTGTACAACAGGTCGTCTATCAGGAGTGATTGTGAGTGCATGTCGGAAAATAGTGCGGACACACGCCTCACAACGCGAGCGGGCCCACACGGCAGAAAAAAATGAGAGAAAAGAAAAAGACCCAATCTGTCTGGAGGATAATCAGATCGTGTGTGTGCGTCCTTGAGAACTGTAAGTCGTATAACTCATGTTGTCAGTTAATTTAAGCCTGTTGTTGTATTGGTCTATAGTTCTTGCAAACTTAAAGTAAGTTAGCTAATGATTTTGTTGTTTGTGTTCTTCACCTGTTAGCTAGGTTGCACGTTGCTTGATCTTATTAAAGCATCAAAAGGGAGAAGTTGTCTCCGTCCGTGTTTTAACAGACACACCTGGGATGAAGTTGGAAACCAGAATGGTCAGCTTTAAATACAGTCCTAATCTAGTCCTCATTAACAAGCTTCAAATAATTTCACTGGAGTTACCGTTATTATTTTTCGCGTCATCAATACCGAATTCAATCTAATTGATAATATACTTGACGCACCACTACAAGACGACTCGACAGATTCGGCTGCATTAATTTTCGGCAAATCATTGCAGCATGATGGTGGTAACGATAGCACTAGTAGTATGGATGGCGACATGAGAGATCCCAGAGATTCAGCAGACAAGCAGCAAGACATTCCCAATCATCCTTGGCCTTATCTACTAGTGTATATAGTCACATTTTTCTCATTGAATGTATAAGTGTCATGTTTAGGACGTTTGCTTACACGTACAAACGAAGGGGTATGCAATATGCTTTAATTGATTTTTTTTATGGATATTGCCTTTTATGGTTGGGGATGTTTGTATAATGGGTGTCTAATTAATATTTCCCTGCGTACAGTGTAAAGATGCTGGAGATATGTTAAAGGTTTAATCATCCTCCAGAGTGGTGGTAGTGTTGCAATCTCTGTCTCCCCCTTGGGGCTTGTTGGAAAGAAAATGTCTCTGTGTGACGTAGTGGGGCAGGTGTGTTCTGGGTAGTGTAAACAAAGTATAGCGTGGGAATCAGTCTGAGTTTATGGTGTGAATGTATAGAAACACAGTCCATGCTCCAGTCGAACGCTATCAAGCAAAGTGCCTTTCATGCCCATGAATGTGAACCACTGTGAGTAATAAAGCCCAAGTTCATTGCTGTAACCATCCGCCGCCTCACTGTTTTGTGCTTCGCTTCCTTTAACCCGGACCACTAGACGCAAATTACCTGCCACGAGCCAAGTTATTAGTTGAAACCAGCTCGCTCCCAACTACGGTTCGGAGCTGGGAAGCTGAAAAGGTAACACGTGTTACAAGTGATGTACGGAGCAACTACGCCTCGGCCATGTGGTCATATGTGTGGGCCATGGTCTTAACTGTGTAAATGTAGTAGAAGGGGTTAGCGCCCCACATTATAATTTGGTTTGTTTATTTTCCCTTTTTGCTATATTTTTTTTTCAATTTAGTTAAAAGTTGCAGACATATTTTGTTTAGTTTTATTTTCCTTAATGAGTTTTTCTACTTAAAAGTTGAGTTATTATTATTGTTCTAATAATAATTAGTATCTTTTTTTGGGTTTATTGCCAAGTGTTTTCTTTTGAATTTATATTCTTGTTTTGTACTGCCTTCGGGAACCACTAGTGGTTCTGGCAGTTTATATTGTCTATATTGTGTCAAGTTTCTTTCAGTTTGTTTTCTTTATAACTTCTTATATTGATTTTGATGTTCTTTTTGTGGAGTGAACCCTGTTAATTGTGTGTGTGTGTGTCCCATTTTTGTTCCCATTTTAGTTGGTGAGAGCCGAAGGTGGCGATGCTGGTGTCCGGGTGGTGGTGTTCCCTTCCTATGTGCTGTGTCTCCCCGTTTTCATTTGCTGTGTTCACTGTTGTGTGTTCACGGGTGACTTTCCCTGGGATCCCTCACTGCCCTCGTACTCCCGTCTCCTCCACTGGTAAGAATGTGTTTTAAACTGTTTTGTTTTTAAACTTATTGAAATGAAATGTGCTTCTTTTAAAAACTGAACCTTGTCTCTGGCTGCATTTAATTACCTGTGTAACCTTAAATATATCAATAATCTTGCAATTGGAAGTAAAATCATTCATTAGTAATTTAAATTATTCTCTGGGTGAAATTCCCAGGCGTTGTCTATGTTTTTGAGGTAGGTTTCATCTAGAATACCACCTCCTCTGTTTAGTCCGCTTTCGTGCCGCCACAAGAAGATCAATCAATCTACCTCTAAAGCTCCCTAAGACAACAAGTTGCATCAAGCCAAATGTATAAATGACAATTTGTAGTTTACAGACGTTTGTGTTGGCAGATTGTGTCTCCCCCTGCTTCCAGTCTTTATGCTAAGCTGAGCTAAAGCCGGATGGATATATTTTTTATATTTAGCTTATATCTCACTCTGGGCAAGAAAACAAAGCATAATTCCCAAAATGTTAAACTATTAATATAAGTTTTGATCACTTACTGATTTGAGTGATTATAATGACAGCTGACCGTATAACCTCTACATAATAACAGCTTTAAGTCACAAAGCAAAGGCTCTGCAATTTGCAGGCCATCATGTCCTATAGGTTACACATGTTTCAAAAGCAATACAATGACTATATTTCAACATGTAGTTCAGACCTGCATCATGTTATTGATCAAATGTGCACTTTTCAACAAATTTAGCTAGGATTTAAACTACATGTCAAGAAATCATTTGGAAACTATTGTTAGTGGTAACTTGTAATATGGTGGCCCTCAAATGCAAATAGACAAAACACATGCAAAATAAGAACACATCTTCACAAATTTTACAAAACAAACTTTCTGTTATAAATAACACTGTGTCTTCTTTAGGATTATATTCTCAGACATCAGAACAACAGAGGAGTCAAGTCAATTTCGCTTATATAACGCCAAATCCCAACAGTAGTTACTTCATGACACTTTGCATAGCACACTCTTTTTAATCTTGTATCCAGGTAAAACATCTATAGTCTAGTCTAGTAGTAGTAGTAGTATGTGTGTGGGGGGGAGGCAGTTTATTCCGGGAAAGTTGATGGAGGACGTGGTGTGCACAGTGTGTATTTATAGACAGTGATTCTCCAGCTGTGGAGCCTGAGTTTGGTGTGAAAATACACACAGATGCCTGGATACACAGCAGCAACCCCCACTGGAGTGCTCTCAGCCAATCAGGATGTACACACACACACACACACACACACACACACACACACACACACACACACACACACACACACACACACACACACACACACAGGTATAATTATAATCTGCATGATGGACATTTGAAGCTCTTGGGCACACTGCAGAGTATAGAGAAACACATTGCAAGATCCTCTGAATATTTGTAAACCTCTTTTTTCTAATTTACTTTTCATATATTATATATATATATATAGTACAGGCCAAAAGTTTGGACACACCTTCTCATTCAATGCGTTTTCTTTATTTTCATGACTATTTACATTGTAGATTCTCACTGAAGGCATCAACCCTATGAATGAACACATGGAATTATGTACTTAACAAGAAAGTGTGAAATAACTGAAAACATGTCTTATATTTTAGATTCCTCAAAGTAGCCACCCTTTGCTTTTTTTTGATAGCGCTGCAAACCCTTGGTGTTCTCTCAATGAGCTTCATGAGATTGAGTTTTCACTTCACAGGTGTGCCTTGTCAGGGTTAATTAGTGGAATTTTTCCCTTATTAATGGGGTTGCGACCATCAGTTGTGTTGTGCAGAAGTCAGGTTGATACACAGCCGACAGCCCTATTGGACAACTGTTAGAATTCACATTATGGCAAGAACCAATCAGCTAAGTAAAGAGAAACAAGTGACCATCATAACTTTAACAAATGAAGGTCAGTCAGTCCGGAAAATTGCGAAAACTTTGAATGTGTCCCCAAGTGCAGTCGCAAAAAACATCAAGCGCTACAACGAAACTGGCTCACGTGAGGACCACCCCAGGAAAGGAAGACCAAGAGTCACCTCTGCTGCTGAGGATAAGTTCATCCGAGTCACCAGCCTCAGAAATTGCAAGTTAACAGCAGCTCAGATTAGAGACCAGATGAATGCCACACAGAGTTCTAGCAGCAGACACATCTCTAGAACAACTGTTAAGAGGAGACTGCGCGAATCAGGCCTTCATGGTCAAGTAGCTGCTAGGAAACCAGTGCTAAGGAGAGGCAACAAGCAGAAGAGATTTTTTTGGGCCAAGAAACACAAGGAATGGACATTAGACCAGTGGAAATGTGTGCTTTGGTCTGATGAGTCCAAATTTGAGATCTTTGGTTCCAACCGCCGTGTCTTTGTGCGACGCAGAAAAGGTCAACGGATGGATTCTACATGCCTGGTTCCCACCGTGAAGCATGGAGGAAGAGGTGTGATGGTGTGGTGGTGCTTTGCTGGTGACACTGTTGGGGATTTATTAAAATTGAAGGCATACTGAACCAGCATGGCTACCACAGCATCCTGCAGCAACATGCCATAAACCCAAACCCATCCGTTTTGCGTTTAGTTGGACCATCATTTATTTTTCAACAGGATAATGACCCCAACCAGGCTGTGTAAGGGCTATTTGACCAAGAAGGAGGGTGACGGCGTGCTGCGCCAGATGACCTGGCCTCCACAGTCACCGGACCGGAACCCAATCAAGATGGTTTGGGGTGAGCTGGACCGCAGAGTGAAGGCAAAAGGGCCAACAAGTGCTAAGGATCTCTGGGAACTCCTTCAAGACTGTTGGAAAACCATTTCAGGTGACTACCTCTTGAAGCTCATCAAGAGAATGCCAAGAGTGTGCAAAGCAGTAATCAGAGCAAAGGGTGGCTACTTTGAGGAATCTAAAATATAAGACATGTTTTCAGTTATTTCACACTTTTTTGTTAAGTACATAATTCCATATGTGTTCATTCATAGTTTTGATGCCTTCAGTGAGAATCTACAATGTAAATAGTCATGAAAATAAAGGAAATGCATCGAATGAGAAGGTGTGTCCAAACTTTTGGCCTGTACTGTATGTATATATATATATATATATATATATATATATATATATATATATATATATATATATATATATATATATATATATATATATATATATATATATATATATATATATAAACTTGGCAAGTGGAAGACATTTAAAGGAAGTCTGGCAGTGATTTTCACTTAAAGATGGAATCCAGTATTCCATAAAGTTGGATGATTTACAAGAAACTGACTTGATCAAAATACAAGAAGCAAAGACTTCTAGTATGGCGAAACTTTGGAAAACAACGGATCTTAAATGTCCCATAATGCAACAAACAACATATTTTTGTGTATCAGTGCTAATCTTGCCTGAGTGGCAGACATTTTATGGTGGAGTGCTGCTTGTGTATGAAAAAGGTAAAGAAAATAGAATTGATGATGGAAATGACATTAAACTGAAATACTAATTGCTTTTATAATTTTTTATAAGGGCACTGAAAACGTGCACAAATCTCCCTCCAAAACAGCTATCCAGTGTCTGTAGTACTGGGCTTTTTTCCTTTGCAAAACAGCTATAGTATTTTGTATATATTTTTTCTCTATTTATTGTTTATTTCATGTTAGTTAGTTTGTTTCAGTCGCTTAATGGTGTTTTAAACCCCTGACGTCTCCTTCCAGGCAGCGCTGCGACCATTGACTTCAAGGCACCTAACCCTAACCTATATCCAAGACACATATGAAGACACATGAATTTGTTAAAATAAAAAACCTCCAGGTACCCGGTCACACACTCCTTTTTTCAATAGATATAGACTCATTATACACAAATATAGAAACACCACTTGATCTCACTGCAATAAAACACATTTTTGATAAACACCCGGACCCATCCAGACCTGACAGCCAAATTTTACAGTTACTCCATATCACACTTACCAGAAATGACTTCACCTTCAACACTAAACACTATCTCCAGTTATGTGGGTGTGCAATGGGCCGGAAGTATTCCCCGTCATACGCAGACATCTACCTGGCCCATTGGGAGGAAACAGCGTTTCATAAACTCATCATCAAACCTCTGCTTTATTTCCGGTACTTGGACGACATCTTCGGCCTCTGGGACAACACCGAACAGACTTTTTTGACCTTTCTGGACATACTTAACTCACATCACCCTAAAATAAAACTCAAACATAACCTACAACCCATTACAGTGGAGTTCCTGGACACACAGGTCTTCTTCCGCACCTCCAACGACCAGACGAAAACACTAGCCACCAAAGTGTATTTCAAGTACACCGGCCGCCATGCACTTCTCCATAAGACCAGCTATCGCCCCAAACACACGTACAGAGGCCTCATTAAGTCCCAGCCGATACGCTTCCACAGAATTTGCACCTTCCCAGAGCATGTGGAGGAGGCCACTAGTACACTTTTTAGTGCGATGAGGTTGAGCGGTTACTCGAGGCGCTTCCTTAGAGGTATAAAGGCGTAGGTCATCGGCAAGTTTACAAACAAAACAGAAACCATCATCTAGCCGTCCGATTCCGCCCTTGTTCCCCTGGTGATTACCTACTCGGAAAATTTTAAGGAATTTTTCCAGGGGGCGGGTGTTGGTTGTGATGTCCTGAGGGACTGCCGTATGATCTCCGCCTAAAGGAGGAATAAAAATCTAAAAGATATTTTGATTCACACAAACCTAAACAAGAATACTGACCCTAGGGAAGCGCTTCGATGCTTGGATGTTGGTTTTATGAGTCTCCCACACATTTTTAACCCTTACAGCAGAGTTGGTTTTAACCCGGGGCAGGGGCCTGCCACAAATTGTATGTGGGGGAGACAAGAAATGCACTATACTTAAGAATCAAACAACACCAGTATATTTTAATGCACATTTTAAACTCCATGGCTCTCAAAATGTTCAGAGCATGGGCCTGGAGAGCAACAGAGCCTGGACCACAGCTCAGCGTCGGGCAGCGGAGAGGAAGTGGATCCATCTTTTAAAAACCATAGAACCTACGGGTCTAAATGAAAAACCTTTCTTTTCTTTTTTTTTTCAATCCTTTTCTATTTTAAATGACTTTTTGTTGTTTTAATCTATATTTATGATTAATAATAACTATTTGTTGCAATATTTTTTTATATTTACTTTTATAGCATGTTTTTCTCCGATTTTACTATTCTTTCCTTTCGGGGGTTAATCTCTTCCTGCAGAGGATGTCCTACCTAATATTTTAATTTAATTATTTTAATAAATATTTTGAAGATGCCTTGGTTGTCCTTTATAACTTTTATTCTGCCTTATCTATATTTTAAGAATTTGATTGTATTTTTGTCTATTGCTAATATTTATTATTATTATTATTATTATTATTATTATTATTATTATTATTATTATTATTACGAATTGAATTACTTGCCTCAAGATTTTAGCATAATGATACACATGCCATTGGTTTGATGCATTTTTTACTAACAGTGTGGTTTTATTCTATGATGTATTTTAAATTATTGGTTATTTATTGTGTGGCACTTTTTACCTTTTAAAGAACTTTTAAACATAGCACTTACTACTAACTCTTAATGGTATGTGTATATACATTTTTAACCTCAAGGGCAAGTAACTCAGACAGTATTTATGACCCCTTTTAAATGTCTTAATTTTTGAATTTAAATAACATGGTTTTAATATTGGGATAGAATTTATTTTATATTGGGACACCAGGCTTTTTATATTTTTATTTATTTATTACATCACTGTACATATGTGTGTATGCATGTGTGTGTGTGTATGTATATATATGTGGATATGTGTGTATGTGTGTGTATGTACGTATGTGTATGTATGTGTGTGTATATATATATATATATATATATATATATATATATATATATATATATATATATATATATATATATATATGTATATGTATGTGTGTGTATGTATGTATATATATATGTGTGTGTATGTATATATATATGTGTGTGTATGTGTATATGTATGGGTGTATATTTTATTTATTTTTTTACTTTATTAATTCTCTAGGAGAGACACCAGGGTAGTTGTGGAGGTGACCTTTTATTTAAAGTTTTTAATTTCCCGCTGTCCTTCCTGTCCAGTGGTTCTTTTAACCTTCTTTTAATATCTGGCCGTCTTTTAAACAGCCCCCTCTTTTTTATTTAACCGAACCCGTTTTTTTAAGGAGTTTTTTTAAAGTGTTTTATTCACACCAGTGGTCCTGTTGTGCCTGTGCCCCTCTTAGCACCCATTCTGGGCGCTGCGTTTTGACCCAAAACTAACCATTGCCTAATCCTAGTGCCTTCCAGGTAGCAATTCCTGGAAAAAAACTTTGGGGCCTTTAAACACCAATCACAACCATCACAAGGGCAATTTCCACGTAAGTGTAACACACACAGACACACACACACACACACAGACAAACAGACACACACACACACACACACATACACACAGACACAGACGCACACACACACACAGACACACACACACACAAACACACAAACACAGACACACACACACACACAGACACAGACACACAAATACACACACACACACACCACACAATGTGAAGCACGCACTGTAGAAGAGGTTCTGGTCCTCACTGCTTGGGTTAATAATTGCACTGAATGTCTGCAGCTCAGTAACTTTCTGTTTGACTTTATTTAACAGGAGGTTCATCTGCTCCCGGGTCAGTTAGTGAGTTCTTATCATTTCTCTTTAGCTTACAGGTTTTTTAGTCGCTATGGTACTATTATCAATAGTACGGTGCAGAGTTTCAAAACTCTTAGTACAAGACTCCCAACTGGTCATACTTGTAAATCATTAAATATTGCATTCAGAGAAACTGGTTCTCCTTTCATTTGCCCTGTAAACATCTTTCACTACAAGACCAATGTTTCAACCACTCAGTTTCTGGTGAAATACAATGAGTACATTTGTTAAGTAACCTAAACACATAATAGTGCAATTCTTTCAGTTAAGTTATTGTAACAATAGTTAGTCCAAGACCTAACAATGTAAGATACATCTTTCAAAATGACCCTTTGAAGTGCTAAAGATGATCTGTTTGCTTCACTGTTTTCACATTGCAGTAATGTAACTGTACATTACCCATCAAATTCAACAACAAACAATTTCCATAATTCCTATCCCATAATCAGAAGTGTGATCAATGAAGACATCTTCCCCAATCAGTGGTGCAATAAACCTTTACTGTATTGCAACATTACTGTAATGTTGTGTCTAATCAAATACTGTAAAAAAAACATTGTAACAGAACTGAAAGAAAATGGATTACTGTAAATACTGTAAAAGTTTTCTGTAGTACACACTACGCTAATCTGCATCTATTTGGTCTTCTGGATTTGGCCATGAGTACTCGTCCACATCACAATATATGTTTTCACAGTCCATGCGCCTTGGGAAAAATCGTCTAGAATGTCAAATCCCAGCCTGACATTGGTCAGCAGTGATGTCATCACAAGCCTCATCCACACTGTTGTATTGTACACACTGTAATAGTTGCAGTGGTCCTTTGTGGCCCTGATGGTTTGAGCACTACTGTAAGTTACCAATCTTAAGGTTGTGGGTTCAAATCCCACCAAGGTTACATAAAAATCTCACACCTTAGGGTGGTGATTCTGAAGTTTTGCATCGGACCATATTAGGCAAATGTTTCATTGACTATCAGTTATTTACAATGACCATTGTGTTAGCAAAAAGTATTTTAACAATAGAGAAGAATATTCTATCCAAAGTTATGCATGTACTTTGTATGGGCCCGGGGTGCTCCCCCCCCGAAATATGATTGGCCCCACCTGGTGCCCCTCCAATCCATTGGGCTAGAGTGCTGTCACTTGGCTCCCAGCCCTTGTAACATGACAATGTTGGACGATTATCCAAAATTTTGATACCATGGAACCAGCACTGGAATTGTATTTTTCAAACAAATTTGCTGTTTGTTTGGAGCTTTACATAACATTGTTGAGAGTTTATGGCTGTTGAATGACCTACTGTGACTGTAAGAAGCCATGTACTGTGGAGAGACATATACAGTGTGCTTATTGTTTTGTCACATACATATGTTTATTTGGTTTACAGCGGTTTATTTTGTTATTATTTTATTGTATTGCATTGTTCTTGTTGTAAATTGTGTGTTTTGTATACCGTTAAAAAAAGAATAAAACTTGTTAATCATTAAAAAAAAGACACACTCTGCACCTGACTGTGATCCCAAAGTCTATGTGTCTGGATAGATGGTCCAAGTTGTCTCTCATGTTAAATGTCTCGTTACTATCCTTGACTCCACCTTGTCCTCCAAAAAACAAGCAAACTAATGTAATGCGAACAACAAGAGATCCTTAGTTGGGAAAATCTAAATAAATACACTGACACCTGGCTAATGTTTAAAATCCTAAATGGCAAGGCTTCTCCATCACGCAGAAAAATAGAACTAGAAACAATAGATCCACACAATGTGCTCTAAGAGAGGACTGTGTAACCCCTTACATAAGTGGAACACTCTACCAACGGAAATAAGAAACTGCACAACCTAACAAACCTTCACACAAAGCCTTAAGGCCTGGCTTTCAGAATCAGAATTGTGAACATTTTTTATGAAATAGTAAGTTCATTGTTATTGTTGTGTAATCCTGCTGTCCCATTTATTACTTGGGCATGTATGAAATATTCACTTATACTTTAATTTCCACATCTTATTAACTTGTACTGCGACATTTAATATTCTATCAAGATCCCCATCATGATTGTTGTATTTATTTATTTTCTTTGTCTCGTTGCTTATTGCTGCTCTGCTATAATCCTTGTTGCTTGGCTGTGTTTTATTGCTTGCATGACTTTGTGTACTGAATGTAGATACTGTTGATGTGTTAATGTACTAATGTCTCTGCATGGCTTTTTGAGAAAGCTTATTCTGCTGCTCGAGCTGTCTTTATGGCGTCTTGTTGTCTTCTGGCTGTACATTTTAACCTGTACTAATGTCTCGCTGTTTCCTGTTGCTCTGGTTTCAAAACATCTGACTCCAGTTGAAAGGTAGAGGCTGCCTAACACTGTCTCATTTAGAGACACGTTGATCTATGTGTGTTGTCCGTCCAAATAAATTAAATTAAATTGAGTAATTATTTCAAGGAAATTCATCAGGAAATGAAAATCAGCTGCTTTCGAACTCAACATAGCTAAACTAGTGTGTTTCTTTACAACAATAACTACCACATGATGTAATTATTTCTTGGAACTTACAACAAATCTATTAGAAGATTATAAAAACTATCAAATCCTTGTACTGGTGCACTGGTGTCTGGCATGTGTGGTCCTTGTCTTTGATTGTTTTTACTCTGCCTATTTCTATTATATTATTATTATTATTTTGTGCCATGTACCTTCTGGGATAATCAATCAATAAATCAATCAATCAAACAAACAAGTCAGCGATTTTGTTCTTTTTGTTCTTCCCTTAGAACTATTTTACTTAATTTTTTCAAGTTTACTTTTTACATTTCTTGTTTCTTTTGATTGAATAATTGATTAATTAACTTTCATAGAAATGATTGTAAAACATAAAAGAGAAAATAATGCATTTGAGTATAATTGTGATTTGTTGTTGCTGTCATAGTATAGTTCAGAAAGACTGTAAGACTACAGCAATATCTCCATAATATTCATATTATGCCCATGTTGAGCATGGGAACAGTATGTGGGACCAAATCATTTCTTGTTTGTTATTTCAATACAGAGTATGTTTTTCCTTAACAAAAGTTATGGATATAACACATAGACTGTATATACAGTCTATTAATGAACACAGAAAGTTAAATTAAAAATAAAATCACAAGATTGATTGACACATTTCTCCCTGTGAGAATACGTTTAGCTTATTACAGTTTTTTTCGATTGCTAAACGACAGTGGGCACAACTGGAGTCACATGTGCGAAACTCTAACTACAGTCTGCACAGCAGCAGTTCATGTGGACCAAACTCTAGATCGTTTTTCATTGCTTGAACACAGTTTTCAGAACTCTACACACTTATCCCATGACTTTAATCACAACGTGCACAACACTGTAGACAGCACTTTGTTCAAATGCTAACACACTGCTGTCAAAACTGTTAACCACACATTCAAAACAGAATAGCCTAGATTTCAGTCTGGTGCCTATCAAACACTGCTGATTGCAATTTTAGCTGAAAGCCTAAGTAGGTGTCTTATTTTAGACTAGTTAGTGAACATATACGGTATTTATACAGAGAAAGCTCAGAAAGCCTTTTTTTGTATACAAACACGAAATAAGAATGAAACAATTATACACTATACCGAAACAGGTAAAAGAGGTTATGTGCACAGCTATAAAAAAAGTGAAAAACACTATATCTTTACAATATTAAAACTGCGTTCTTACTGTTTTTCAGAAAGTAATGGCGGTGAAAGCAATAGAAACACCACATTCATTTTTATTTAGAGATGATGCAGACATCCAATGTGATGAAGAAAACTTGCCACATGATGCTGGAGAGGGGCAGGATTAGTCACACTATTCTTTGGTACTGTTACGTATGTACCTTTAGTTTTTTCCCCAGTAATTCCATAAATTACTAGAGACAAAATACTATATTGAAGAAAACTGCTGATTTTCATTCCTTCTTTTTTACCTTATGTAAAAATTGGTATGCTATACAATCTATATTTTGTCCTTAAATAAACTATCGAGTAGTGTAAAAGTCACTCAAATTGTTCAAACTGTAAAGATGAAAAAGTTTGTAATTTCTGTATTGGTGTTTGACGCTAGTGTTTTCACCCTCAGTGTGTTCTGAGTGACAGTGTGTGTTATCTCAGTGAGGCCTGTGCATAGTGTTTGGCTGCACTGAGCCTGTTTTGCAGGTGATGTGAACTGTTTAGCTCAGGTGACTGTTGGTAGTGCAGACTGTAGTTTGAGTTTTGCACATGTGACTCCAGTTGTGCCCACTGTCGTTTAGCAATCGGAAAAAACTGTAATAGGTCAAATGAAGTCATTGTGTAATTGGGTTTACTCAAAGACATCAGCAGCTGATAGGCCGCCCCATGCAGCCTCATGGCCCGTCCCGTCCAATCACTCTGCTTCATTTCGCATGTTACGCAATCGGGCCGCCCGTCTACATGGGGGGGGGGAGAAGGGGAAAGCACTGCTCTCACCGTCCAACCTGTCGCTTTCGGACAGCAGAGGAGCACTGCGGCTGCACGCACGGTGAGTCTGCATGGGGCACACACACACACACACACACACACACACACACACACACACACACACACACACACACACACACACACACACACACACACACACAAATAGTTTGTATTTGCAATAAGAGACTGTTTGTGTTTGAAGCAACTGTTGAGGATATTAATTTGACAGTTCTACATTATGGCTGCTTATGTCTTGATACAGTGTGGTCTGGATAATATGCAATTATTAATATGTTTAATAGACTGTTGGGGGTTAAACGTTTTGTCGGGAGCTGTCCGTCTGAACGCTGTCAAATCCCATCAACTCCTCCGTACTTTTGATTGGTCAACAACTGAGGCATGACCTACACTAAGGGATTTGATTGGTTGGCAGGACAGCAGGCCCCGCCCCTCGCTGTTCGGGGTCAATAAACTGTAAATCATAATTAGGCTACTAAGCACGTTTTCATTCATTGAGAATGTGCTGCTGTATAATGATCATATTGCTGTTTTAATGCTGCATATATTTACAGTAGTTAAATACAAACTAAAGAATAACAAACATAATTAAAATGTCTCTCTGCATGATATATTTATTCAAGATTTAATTGCCATGCATCTTAGTTTTTAGGAATTAGCCTCAGTGTGCTCATGACAGAATAACAGACAAGAAGTACAATAAGAAGTAAAAACACAACACTTATTACATAAGCCCAGTGCATTAAACATTACATGCATTACATGCGTCCATGAAAGATACAGTTCAGAATAAATAAAAAATAAAGGTGCTTTAAAAACAGTATTAGTTGGTGCAGGCTTTTGTAAAGTGCTGGTGAAGAATTGGGCAGCCGCATAGCAACAGGATGCTTCTGCAGTATGTGCTGTGAAGGAACCGGGATGTCTTGGTGTTTGATGGCACCGAGGGGAGAGTTATTAAGAGGGGGTTACATTGGCGGGGTGCATGGAGCCCTGTAGTATTTATAGACCTTTGCGCTGAATGCGGGGCTTGTAGATGTCAGAGATGGGGTTGAGTTTGCAGGGCAAACTATTCTGTCCAGCGGCTTCCTCTGCTGAGCTGTGGAGCTGCCATTCAACACTTATAGAAACAGGTGAAAATACTTTTAATCACAGTTCTGTAGAACTGAAGTATCCCCTTTGTAGACAACCCAACTTTTGTTGAGCTGCCACAGGAAAAAAAGAGTCTTTGGTGGGCGTTTTTGATGATGCAGATTGAGCAGTCATCCCATTTGAAAGAGGAGGAGATTGCTGTTCGACTCTCTCCACCTCTAGGTGGTTAATGGACAGTGGTGGGAGAGCTGGGAAGGCTCTCCCAAAGTCCACCACCAGCTCTTCAGTTTTGGAAACATCCAGTCCCAAGCTGTAGCGACAGCACCAGTCAACCAGCGACAAAACCTCTTTTCTGTAGGCTGATTCTTTGTCATATGAGATCAGCCTTACAACTGTTCTTTTGTCTGCAAATTTAAACATCTTTACAGTTGACGGTGTGGAATGCATTCAATAGGGCAGCTGTGGCTCAGGTGGCAGAGGCATCGCCTACCAATCGGAGGGTTTAGCTTAAGATACTTTATTTGTCATTGTACACAGATACAACGAGACATTGTTGTTGGTTTGATCCCTGGCCCTGCAGTTGCTCCCGATGCTGTGCCATTTGTGTGTGAATGTTTATCTGATGAGCAGGTGGCAGCCTCAGCCAGCAGTGTATGAATGTGTGTGAATGGTGTTTTGTGCCTGTAAAAGTGCTTTGAGTAGTCGTTAAGACTAGTAAAGTGCAATATAAATACAGTCCATTTACATTTACACTGTACAATAAATGCAGGAAAGGTGAGCTATGCAGCCCTGAGGGGCACCACTGTTTATGTACCGGGTTTTAGAGAGCCTGTTCATTCTGAATGCCTGTGTTCAGAAAGTAGAAAGTCAAGAATCCAATGACATAAAGAGTAGTGATAGATCAATTAATTAGTCGGCCGATTAATGCCATTTTCAGATAACGGCTGTTGCCTGCGCCCACGACGCAGGTTAACAAAAAATGTCGCCTAGTCAGTGTGGCTGCTGTTGAACAAAGTTAGCACTTAACCTTGTGTCAATTTCTCCATTCTAGAGGCAGACGTCAGCATCACGGTAGCAACCCTTCAACCAGCTTCGACAGATTCATCAGATTTGTATTTGGGATGGTTGTGGGACAGTTAGCAAGTGTAACTGTGATGTTAATGTATCATTTTTTCACATTAAACCTGAACAGCTTCAAAAGCCCATTTGACTTTTAGCCTGCTATACATCTAATGTTGACAGAAACCATATTTTCTATTATTTTATTTGATGATTCTTTGAGTATGGCGCATGTCTCATCTGCTAACATGGAGGGGGCAGGATATATGAGCTATACTGCAGCCAGCCACCACATGTTATGGTTCACTTATACAGTCAATGCATCAACCACTGATGCAAACTGTAGGGGTCTAAGCTGAATGCTTTTGGAATATATACTGAGGAATAATTCCAACAATGTCTTTTGATGAAGCATCTGCAAGCACATCTCAAATACTGTTAATGCCTCCTCTGAAAGTCAACTATGTGTTCACATATATGCTGTCTGTATCAGTACACATACACATCTTATTCCTCAACTGTTTCTTGCTAAAGTCATACTGTACCATGGTGAAACCAGCATAGAGCTGCTCACTTTGCTCTTTAGACCTTGTCATGCAGGGACGACTTTGACATGTCAATAAAGTGTGAGTGGGGATCTTGTGAAACAACACTAAACTGCAGAGGCGTGTCATGAAATAATGCCTGCACCAGGGCTGCACAATGTATCCTTATTTTAGCGTCATGGCGATATGAACTGGCGCAATAAACACATTGTGTAAGACACTCAGAGATTTGTCGTGTTAGTTGAAAGAAAATATCAGTACAAACCTGCACTTTAAAATCTTTTTTAGTGGTGCCTTTTAAATTCAATTTGTTCAATAAAAGAAGGGAGGAATGGAGGATTTAAAAAAACATGATGGACTCTTCAGAAGACGTAATTATCTTCACTCGAGTTTCTGCACGGGAAAGTCACCAGACGTCACAATCTTCTGAAAGCCATACTGAGAAATACAGAGAGAGTTGTGTGGAGCTGATAGTCATAATTAGCTTTGTAGCAACTCATTTGGCAATGGCTTTAATGTAACGGACGTTAAATAATATCAAAAAATTACGCACTACAGCTTTAAGATCTGTTATTTATCGCAAGTAATATCATTATTGCGATATTCAACAACTTTATCGCATATTGCATATTTTCCTCATACCGTGCAGCCCTAGCCTGCACACATACAAAGCAAAACAGAAGCACGTGTGTGTTCTGTCTTGTCTGAACTTTGCGGAGTGTATTCTGAAGTCAATATGTTGATTGAATGAAGTGTAAGGTCTGTAAGTGGCCTTTAGCCAAACACAGAACAAATTGATTTCAGTTGAATGAAAAATGTTATGCAGGATGTAAACCTTAGCCCAAGAAACCATCACTTGCAATATGAAATGTGACATAATCCATATACTTTGAGTGCTTGTAATAATTCCAAACATATGTTCTGTTTGTCCTGGTGTGTGTTGCTGCCTCTCCAGAACCCAGTGACGTGTGAGGATGAAGATTGCATTGATTGGACAGAGTCTGTTCGGCCAAGAGGTTTACAAAGAGCTGAGGAAGGAAGGTTACACCATTGTAGGAGTCTTCACCATCCCTGACAAGGATGGCAGGGCTGACCCACTGGGTGAGACATTTACTGACTGATCAAATAGACACAGGATGGTGCCAAATGAAATTTGGACTCTTCACACCACCACTTTTATCACTAGGAGTTAAATTATGATTGGTGTGATAACTGCATGCCAAGTGAATCAGAGCACACAAGGCCAAACTGCCTTCTAAGTATCTATGACCGGCTGTTGACAAGAATTTAAAAGGCTATACTTTAAACGGAGTCCGACACAGACAGTTCACATAAAACCCACCGGGGCTATAAAAAAAACAAAAACAAAAACACCGGGGCTACATTCACTTCCAGCTAACTTCACAGAGAACAATGAGAGCAGAACAGCATCACCGATCTGTTTTAACGGAATATTCTCTGTCTAGCTCAGATAAAAACCCCGGATCTGCAGCAGGTTACCGTGTCGATCGCTGCCAAGCCTGTTTGTAACCGGTAGGCTACCGCCAATGTGATCTTCACCTGTTTAACCGACTCTACCAGATAATACGCGACTGTCCTGCTATTTTTACAGACATGTGAACTTACCACAGACACTTGCCTTGTTCATGACCTCACGGTACGCTGCTGAGAGTGAACAGGGGAAACACTGGAATGGATATTTGGCGTTATTTTAAACAAATCGGAACCACTGATGTGTGAAACTGCCAATTAGATTCATTTACCTGTAAATTGAAGCTACAGTAACACTGAACCAGGTTGTTCCAGCCCACTTTAACTCCTGGATATCATTACTGTAATATCCGATAATACAAAATCATCTTTATATTTTCAGTCTTTATGTACCTTGTTACTAAAAGCTTTTTTACGCCACAATGTAAGAGTTGGATCATTCTTTTCTCCAAAAGCAACTGAGGCGGAGAAGGATGGTGTTGCCGTGTTCAAGTTCCCCCGCTGGCGTGTAAAGGGTCAGGCCATCCCGGAGGTGGTGGCTCAGTACAAGGCCACTGGCGCCGAGCTCAACGTCCTGCCCTTCTGCTCCCAGTTCATCCCCATGGAGGTCATCGACCACCCCAAACACGGCTCCATCATCTACCACCCATCGCTGCTGCCTCGCCACAGAGGAGCCTCCGCTATCAACTGGTGAGTCATGTCAGGTTCATTAGGTTGGGGTTGGCATGGCGACAAGCTCAGTCTTTGACCTGCTGTCCCCTGACACACAGGACCCTGATCCACGGTGACAAAAAAGGCGGGTTCACCGTGTTCTGGGCCGATGACGGACTGGACACGGGACCAATCCTGCTGCAGAGGGAGTGTGATGTTGAACCCAATGACACTGTCAACACAATCTACAAGAGATTTCTCTTCCCAGAGGGAGTCAAAGGCACAGTAAGTGTAGTGAGGGGGCAAGGCATTGTGGGTGGTGTAGGCTGAGCTTTTTGGTAAAGTGGAAGAAGTATAGTACGCAGAGAGAGTTATAAAGCCATTCCATACACTCATTATAATAGGTGCTTCAGATAGTCCACAGATCGTTCAATAGTTACACTTTAACATGCTTTGTTTGCCTCAGAGGTTATAGTGGGTCATCTGGCACACACTGTGGTGTAGCACACTTTATATATACTTTACAGTGCTCAGTCTGTCTAATGGGTACATTATTACATCAGAATCTGGAAAGAGTCTGCATTCAGACACAGAACTGGAGTATTTGTTGTAGAGCTACTGGTGTTTTACTTTCCGATCTTACATAAATAATGCATTCATCTGCCACTGGCAGAAGATCTTTACAATAGGCTGAAAATCCCACATATGATGATATGACCTTACAAAGTTGATCTATTGCCTTTTTACACATTCAGCAGACACAGAGCAACATTAGCTTTTAATGTGGAGAGGTATTTCTGCCCAACCAATCAGTGTGGCTCTAGTATTCTCTCTCTTTTACATCTGTTTTGGTCTCCATCAAGTATAAGATAACAGAGACGGAGCCAGATGTTAACATTCAGGGCTCAGCTCAAACCTAGGACCTAGGGGGGGTCCGGGGGCTTTATTTTTATTTTTTATTTTTCTACTGTATACAGCAGCTATTTGCACTATTTTTCAAGCCATTTGATGAAATAATTCCATAAAATCAGTTCACCATTTGGGAAAAAAACAACAGTTGCCAAGGAAGAAAATCCTGTAGAGCCTACATCCTGTTTTGTATCTAATTGTTGCTGTCCTCATCATTCTGAAAACAGAACACAACAAATGTGACTCATTTTCACTCCTGCCACCTAAAGAGAGGCAAAGATTGCTTTGGAATGTTGAGACACTTCCACGCCTTCCTTGTTTAGTTCAGTTCATTCGCACTAGAGTTCGTTTGCCCCGCTGGTGCGGTTTTCTTTGGACAGGTGAGAACACGGCAATCACACTCGGGAAACAAGCCTACTGAGACCTGCTTGAAGAGGTGGTCTCGGTACGCTTTCAATTGAACTCTGGAGTGGTTTGATTGTGGTGAGAACGTGATTCAACCTCAAACCGCATCAACTATATACTCATCAAACCTGAGCTAATGTCTCCTGTAGTCAGGTGTGTTTAGCAATCTGTGATGCGGCAGAACAGAACATTGTAGCAGCTTGCAGTGTTTCTCTCACAGAAACAGACTGCAGTCAAGCTGGCCGTCCGTCACTCGCATATCCGTGGTCAAACTAGCCGCCGCTAAAGTTGGAGACACCAGCAAAGCAGAGCAAAGTCTCAGTAACCAGAGCAAATGCAGTTATTTAAATGAAATGAGCTGTTTTGACCACGCAGATGCAAGAAATATGCACCAGTCCACACAGGGCCTTCTTCCTATATTAACTTTTTTTCCACCGCCCTGACACATCCAACCAATTAGAGAGCCTTCTGAAAGACCGTAATGTTGGCCTAACAGATTAAGGCTTTTGAGAAAACATATTTAGGGCTGGACCCCCGCTCCGCCCCTGTAAGATAACATTTACCTTATTGTTCCCAAGGGGAATTTTTGCTTGGGTAACAGTGCTACACAGAGTTGCGATCAATATCTGTGTCTGTCTGCTGTTTGGCTTTGTCCGATTTATCTGTTTGTTGATCAATACGAGAGACTATACACATATTTATTTAACCCATTGTTCATACAGAAATTCTGATTAATGCAGCTTTAAAAGGCTTTATCACTGTTTTTTCATGCTCCTTGTGCAATTCATCACAGTAAGTTATATTATCATTGCATGGAATTACAGTTCTGACTATTCAAATCAATCTTTTGACAATCAAACATTAACATAACACTTGATGTTCCCCCTAATGGATCACACAACTTGACTACATTTCAAGTTACTGCTCATGGATGTTCATAGCATACACACATACAGTACATGTGGCTGTGTGGACCAGCAGGACACATCTAAAACATTACAGTGTTTGAAAATATGGTCCATTAAAGCTATAGTGCGTCTGCCGCCTACATGAGGAATTCTAAGTAATGACAACAAAACTGTCATCGCGTCCACATGATACGTGACCATGCCCCCCCTCCTTCCTCAACACAGTTACTAGTAGCCAAGGAGGACATGGAGGATTAAAAAAACATTCTTCAGAAGAGGTCATTATCTTCATTCGAGTTTCTGCGCGGGAAAGTCACCGGACAACACAATCTTCGGAACATAGTCATACTGAGAAATACAGAGAGAGTTGTGTGGAGCTGATAGTCTTAATTAGCTTTGTATCAACTCAATGGCAATGGCTTGAATGTAACGGACGTTCATTAATATCAAAAAGTTACGCACTAAAGCTTTAAATAGCAAAATGAACAAAAACAGCTGTTGACCATCTTGGCCTGATGAAAGAGTCAAAATACTGAGTGTCTTTTCATTCAGTACACTAATATGTGAATCCAGGTTTGAGCTATTACCATGATAACATGTAGGTAAAGAAAAATATGTTCTTCAGTTGCCTGCAGTCAGTTCAACCAACATAACAACACAGTGATGGCAAAGTCCATACAGATAACACACATGTTAGCTTCACTGACTGGAACTGCATTGTTCTGGTTCCAGGTGGAGGCGGTGAGGCTGATAGCAGAAGGGAAGGCCCCGAGGATCAGCCAGCCACAGGAGGGAGCCACATATGAGTGCATTCAGAAGAAAGACAACGCCAAGGTAATACACAACCATCAGTTCTCTCTATAAAGGCACAAGGGAGAAGAAGACACTATGAGCCAAATGTAAAGCTATAAGACATGTAAAACCATGTTGTTGAGATACAAAATAAAATGATTCACAATCACAAGATCATTAGATAGTAAACAAGAAGGAGCTGGCAGGAAATAGAGAAGCTGATTTAAATGTGGCGACATGGTACTCAAACTATGAGTAGCACTAATACCCTATAGGTTTATGCTTGTATAAAACATTTTATAGTGATATAATGTGAGCAAACTCAAATCAATTCATGAGCTAATTATAACAGGATGTAATGTAACTGTCAGTTGGTCATAGTTATGTTCAATGTTTGTCAAAGCTTATGGCAATCGTTGCTAGTTTGGTTTCCAGATATTAACGACAGCTTTAAAACAATGTTGAACTGAGAGCACAATATTGGATGCATTTGGTCATTGACTGTAGATTTAAATCAGCAACTGAGGACTAATGTTTAAATTGAAATACTACTGAATGTATAGCATTGAAATATTTGACTTTGAAAACAATCTCTCTGAGTGTATGTGTTCTGAAGCTTTGGGCATTTCTGGTAAATGATTTCAAGTTGTGCAATTTCAATTTTCTATTTTTTTTAAGAGTCACAAATTGAAATTTAAGTCCAATATTATAAAATAAACTGGGTATTTTCAGATGCTCATATTGGATTGATGACATTCAGACACAAAATGCAAGAAATTGAATGTTAGGGCTGCTGAGGGTAAACAATGGAGAGTGAATGAAAACAGGATATTTTTGAAATTGAGAATTCAAACTACATAAATTCAGATTTTCCGAGTCAAATATATGTTTTGTATATTGCATCTAAAGACATAATGAATATCGATTCCCATGACTGTTGGCAGATTGACTGGAATCAGTCAGCTGAGGCTCTCCACAACTGGATCAGAGGAAATGACAAAGTGCCTGGTGCCTGGGCAGAGGTGGAGGGACAGGTAATGAATACTCACTTAGAACAGACATCATATTGTCTATTGATATCTTATAAAATAAGAAATCTTAAAAAAACATGACAACACACGAATATTATGTTTTTAAAAGTTGTGAATTTAAAGATAGAGGAATGGCATTATTATCTTGTGATGTCACTTGTATAGCTGCTCTGATAATATTGAAAACTGACTGTGTAGATTAATATACTTTATGAACAAACCGTTATGACCTGGGCAGTCAGCACTCTTAAATTACTTATTCATTAATGCAGTAGCCAAGGAATGAAGCTCATTAACACTGTGGGGAAACAGTGTTAAACTCAAGAAGATTGTTGCTTATTAAGTCCTGGCTGTTTAATGACATAGAGAAATACCGCAGAGATGGCTGTAACTGAGTCTTTTTTAAGATGCTCTTTAAGGGTAAGTACCGTTTTTTTCCAACCTGGCTGGATGTTCCTATGTTTTTGTGTCTAAGTGACTGATGGGAACGACAATCTTTGACATTGGTCCAGTATTGAGCAAGATCGCTGCAGTCGGCAGTGGAGAAACAAGCTACAATGTAAAGAAATTTACCTTCATAAAAGTGTTTGTTTTGCCGGTGACAGGCTCAGATTAATATTCTAAGTGTCTGACAACATTATGGAAAGGATTTCTAAGGAGGTCGATCTTTCTGTTAAAGAGTAAGATCCTTTTTTTTTTAGACATAACAACATCCACGAAATCGCGTTCGCTAAACCCACCAGTACACTCCATGTAAATAAACAGTAATTTTAGCATCGTAAAATACACTTCATTCAAAGTTGACAGAAACAAATAAAACTATGAAAAGCCATTTTGGGTCGTCTTTCCACTTTTCCAACCATCACAACTCTAGTTTTGGTTGAAATAAACACAGTTTACTGATTTACATGTGAAAATATGTTGGCTCTATACACACTAAAAGTATTGTTTTTTTAAATGGGGTGTGGTGGGTTTAGCGCTAGCGACTTCAGAGCTGTTTCTGGTTGAACAGAAAGGTTTTAAAGGTCTATCTCTGAAGGGATCCCTTACATAATGTTGTCAGAATATTAATCTGAGCCTGTCAGTGGCAAAACAAGCACTTTTGTGAAGGTAAATACAAGCTGGATAATTTCCCTATTAACTTACATTGTAGCTTGTTTCGGCGCTGCCGACTGCAGCCATCTTGCTTAATACTGGACCAATGTCAGAGATTTTTGTTCCCATTAGTGACTTAGACACAAAAACATAGGAAAATAGGGTCCAAGTTGGAAAAAACGGTAGTTACGCTTTAACTGTTGACTTTTATTAGATCTGGTCCTCACCAAAGTCGTGCTGTTTGGTGTCTCTCTTTCTATAGAAAGTGACTTTCTACGGCTCCACTCTGGTGGATAACGGCTCCATAGCTACCGGCCAGCCGCTGCAGATCCCCGGAGCCAGCCGGGCCGCCACCGTCACCAAGGCCGGCCTGCTGCTGTATGGCAACGACAGCAAGGCGGTAATCTTCCTCTTCTTCTTGCTCTTGCTCTTCCTCTTGCTCTTCACTCCTCATTTCAGTTCCTCCTTCATGTCCTTTGTCTTTGCTACATATTTGGGTAGTTGACAAATATGCAGTAAATACTGTATTTTTAGTAAAACACCATTTTTTTTGTCAGTTAAGTATTTATTAACATGTTTTCATACTATGGTTGTCAGCATTAACGCGTTAATCGCGTTGCGATTAAGGGCTGAGCATAACGCGTTAATTTTTTTTAATCGCATTAATCGCATCCCGCCATAATTAATTTATTTTCACTTCACTCGGCTTCACGTCAACAGGCTACTATTTTGACCCTTTGCCGCACCTTTACTTATCATCAAGTTGTCATACTTCCTCGTAACACATCCTCCTGCTGGCTGCAGGCATGATGGAGAAATGCAGCAGCAACACAATTCTGAATGGCCAAAACTTTCCAAAACTCCCGGACGTCTCGTAGACAAGTCGAAAACCATAGGCACATTGTGTAAAGCCGAATTAAAATATCACAGAAGCATGTCAAGCTTGAGCTACCACCAACGAGCTAAGCATAATCCAGTTAACGTGACTCAGGTTGATGCTAGTGGGCTCAGGCCATGCACTATTTTGGAGAGTGCTACTCGCCGACCTGTTATTGAAACCAAAGTGCAAATGCTGTCTCATCAACCGGTGATCACTGGACGTCAGTGGGTAATCAAAATTATTTAGAAGTTACTGCACACTATATTGACTCTGGTAAGTAGGGTTGGGTACCGAAACGTGCCGACCTAAACGGTAGTAAGGAGAACGAATAAGAACAAAAATTTCGGTGCCTCATTTCGGTGCCTGACTTTACACTACACCTGACAGCAGATAACTTTAGCCTACGTTTAGCTAGCAGCTGGATTAAACACGGTTAAAATGCGGACAGCTAATGTTAAACAGTGTAAAGTGTGACTGTATTTCACTGTAGAGGATTCCAACACCTGGACCTAGCTGCCGTTGTCGGAATTAAACAACACTCACTTAAAACAGGTAGCCTCGTGGTGCATTCACAGTAATTATAAAATACCATGTTCCCATCTTGTTTTTGTCATTCAACAGCAATTTACTGGTGAAATAAGTTATTGTTATAGTTATTAAATTATTTTTATTATTATTATTAAATCTTTAATTTTGCAAAGAACAAGTTGCTGACTGTTGTTTAGTACCCTTCTTTTTTTTCTTTTTTCTTCTTTTGTTTACAGTAAATAAATAATAAACTAATATAAATCTTAAAGTCAAGTTCATAAAGTAACTTTCTTTGCATTCATTTGATTCCCAATCAAGATACACAGAAGATACACTTGTAAGAATTGCTTTCCATTGTTAATATATACTTAAAAAAAAAAAAATCAAATTTTAGTCATGTGATAAAACATTCGATTAATCGCGATAATATAGAAATTCAGCAATTAATCGCAATTAAAAAATTTTTATCATTTGACAGCCCTATTTCATACGCATTCAATCAGATCAGTGTTCATACAATATTATTTTTATAATAAAAGAAAAAATATATATATTCAAGAACAACAACACACAAAGAACAAACAATGAATATAAAAAAACCTAAACAACTAAACCTCAGTAACAAAGACATTTTTTTTTTTAAAAACATTTACCCTTAGAACAGCACCTTTTGTAATTGAGTCAAATATGTAATTTCCTCAAACACCTTTTTATTGCAATAGGTCTTTAATATATAAGAGTAAACTGATTCCATACCTGACTAAATTTACCTTTTCTATTGTTCAATCTAGCTATTGAGTATTCAAAGGTCATAATTTTATTTCATTCTGTGAGTTGTGGCTTGTTTGCATTCTAGGGTTGGGCGATGTCCCCTAAAATGGCAGTTGACGATGTTTACAGTAAAACGTTGTGATGGACGATGATATAGTTGTCTTGGGGGGGCGGGCGGTGGGGCTGATATTTATTTCTACTACTATGGGCTAACAGTTAACAATAGAAACAATCAGACATACATTTAAATGCCCTCTGTAAATAGACAGTATTACATGCTGCCACTGGTAGGGGCAGTAAATTACAACTTAACCTACTTTTACTTAACTACGGTGCCGTAAAGTCTAGACAGAGCGAAGGTAATAACCTAATATACCATCATTACTGAGTTTAAACTACATTCTCGGTTATATTAGCACTGTATAACGCATTCAATAAACAGAAACAAAACTCTGCACATGAACAGATGCGCAGTATTAGCTCACACATAAAATAGCACCCTAACGTACATTCATAAATCCTACATAACATCGTCATCAGACTTACTTATTGATGCACGCACACAGTAGTATCCACAAAATTAGTCCAATGAGGGGATAAAAGGAAAGTGTGATAGCGTTCCACGTTCACGCCTTTTCTCTCTTGCTAGAGACCGCTGTGTCCAAGCCGAGGCGCATGGTTACCGCATGCTGATACATTGCTAGACCAGGTAGAGTGAACTACTATACTGACAGGGAGAGAGAGAAACTGTATCACTACAAATAGGTTGCACGTAGCTAGTTGCTAGTTTAAGACTGACGCAGTTGTCAATTTCCTGTCCACTAAGATTAACGTGTGTCTGACATTGACATATATAAAAGGTGTCTGACAGGGTGGGGGGCGTGGCATCACAATGGTGGCTCTCCATCATGATGCTGGTCAACCATCACAATGACGATGATATCGTCCATCGGCACAACCCTATTGCATTCTTGAAAGTCAAGTCAAGTCAGCTTTGTCTATTGTGCTATACATGCATGACATACGGCACAAATGAAATTTCAGTCCTCTCGGACCCCTGGTGCAAAATTCAATAAAAATAAATAAGTTTCTATAAATAGAAAAGACATAGAATAAACAATCAACAATTTGCATATTAGTCTGTGGCAGGGGGCAGTGGGGGCAGAGTGGGCAGAGTAGGAAGTGAGGAGGGAGGGAGTGACGGTAGAGCACGGAGGGAGTTGAGTCTCCTGACAGCCTGGTGGAAAAAACTGTCTTTGAGCCTGCTGGATTTGGCCCGATGCAAAGAATAAGGCTACGTTCACACTGCAAGTCTTAATGCTTAATTCAGATTTTTTGCTCAGATTTTTGTTTGGCTGTTCACATTAATGTGGCCTATATCAGATTCCAGAATAGAAAAGAATGAAGAGAAAGAGAGCCAAATTGGCTATTTTTCCAAAAACTGAGCGGTTACAGTATGATCCTTCTAGTTTTGATTGACTTGAAGTATCTCCCAATACACTAATTCACTCTCCCTCCATTGACTTGCTCCATCATTGTTCTCCATTTTGTAGGCCTAGTCAAGTTTTTAATTTTACTGTCTGTGTCTCCCACCTGCACATAATTGTGACAAATGTCGATGTAGATTGACATAAAAGTCGCATCAAATCTGTTGACACTGCAGCCACATTGAAAAAAAATCAGACCTGGGTCTGATTCAGGACCAAATATGAAAGTGGTCTAAATCTGATATGAAAAAATCTGGGCAAGATTTGAGTGTTCACACTACTTCTGACCTAAGTCTGACCTGGTCACTTGACCCCCCTCAAAAAATCGGATTTGGGCCACTTTTGCCTGCAGTCTGAACGTAGCCTAAGTGTTGCTGCAGTAATACAGCCTGCCATCACAAGTCCAAACTGCACTTTGGTGACACCTTGTGGTAGCAGTGTTTTGTCTCCATGAAGGCATAACTGAGGGGAGTCTGGACAAGGTTGCCCTATCCATTCTCCAAGTTTCTCCAGCACCTCCCTCCAAAAGGGAAGAAATAAAATCTAAGAACAATTTTATAATGGATGAATTTGCTTCGAACGTCTCTTGTAGCCCTGGCAACATATTATGTTTTGCCATGTCTCTTCCCCAATATCCTTTCCTATATCCTTTTGTCAAATCAACCTTAAATTCTCACAATCTCCAACTTTGAATATTCATTATGTTTTTTATAAAAAAAATGAAGGCATGATGCGTTATGGTGGGTAAATTAAAAAAGTCTTTCACCATATTATTTTCCACTTCTCTCCTATAAGGTTTAAAGATACTCTCTATACTGCTCCGTAGTTGTAGGCATAGGCAGACTGGCAATCTGGCAATTCTGGCGAATTCCAGAAGGGCCGATACACTCTTGGGTCGATTTGGGCCACTGGAAAAAAGAAAAAAATTGCGGCAACACTGGCGTTTCACACTAGTTTGACAAAAACATGCTACCTGGAGCCTCCCGTCTGGTGCTGTCTACTTTTCAAAATAAAAGCTCACGTCTGGTCCGCTATGTCTTCGTACTTTGGTGTTTTGGGTGTTTAAGTATGTAACTATGTTATATTCAAGCATTACCATTCTAAGATGGTGCCATGAATTGCTCCAGTGTGTGTATTATTTCATTATGAAAGCCTGTACGTGCGCCTCATGCTGCTGCTGCCATAATCTAATTTGAGCCTGGTTTTTGCAATTATAAAACAAAAAATTTCTCCGTCTGAAATTGGGCCAGTAAGGGACGGAATTGCCGCAGCCAAATTTTTTGTCCCAGTCCGCCCCTGGTTGTAGGTGTATCCAAAAGACTCCCTTTCCTTTCAAATTAAATTGGTCAACTAATGACTTAAATGTTGTGCCTATTTAGAGATAATTTATCACACTTAAACCAGCCTCCTGTCAGGTATCCCAAATAAAAGCTTCCCTATACTGATCCGTGGATTACTCCAAATAGAAGAATAATTCTGTTTGTACTGAGATTTCCCAATTTTTGAAGAAAGAATACATATATTTATGTAGGGTTTGTCTGATCCCAAAACCCAAAATAAAATAATTTTTCTATTTACGACTCAAACACCAAAAAAGTCATTTCTGATGCGTATGTATTTAATATAATTTTAAAACACACTTTTAAGAATAGTTTCTAATCAGATGCTTAAAGGGGTGATAGAATGATTATATAGGGTATTTCACACTGTTCCTTAAGGTCTCCTACTAGTGTATGTAACATTGGTTGGGCTGAAAATGGCCTGGCTGCTGTTCTATGGGCCCTAATGCAACCCTGTGAAAAATCCCTGGATGAAACAAGAGCTTTTCTGCCTTATATGGTATGCTCATGAATATTTAGATGAGCTGCACAATGATTGGTTGGTTGAAGCGCACACACACACACACACACACACACACACACACACACACACACACACAGCTCCTCCCCTCTGTGCCGGTGCACACCACGTCACACACACTGCACAGACATGTTATACATTCTTCATCTGCTATTTCATTACTAAATTCACTTCTGAGACTTTTATGCAAGAAATCAACTATGTAGAGCTCAAATATGGGCCATTTTACGAAAATTGATTGCTAATTGCAAATTTGGTCAGACTGTGTCGGAATTCAGGAGCTCCACAGGCTGACGTGCAGCCCGGCCTGTCGTCCTTCACAGACCCCGCTGTGAGCTGGCTGGAGCTCCATCACGGCCGGCAGCCCGTGGCGCTCCATACCCAGCGCAAAGTCACCGTTTCTGGGTTACTGGACGACCAAATGCCGCTGCCCTGATGGAGCTCCACGCCCGGCAGCTCGCTGCTCTCCCTGCCCTCTTCCTGCTAAATGTCCGGTGTGTGTGAGTGAGCCCACAATCTCTTGTGGATCATTTTAACTTCGAAAAACCAAAGGTTCCAGTTAATCTTATAATGGATATGTGTGTTGAGTTCTTTAACAATTGGGAAATAAACGCCTCTTGTCCGCGAGTCGGCAGGCACCGGCCACTGTCATGTCAGATTTGCATAGGAAATAGGTGTCAATGGGACTTTGAGGTTCTATATATGCCTATTTTACCCACCGAACTGTCGTAATTCAACTATGATAAGGTAAACTCTGTTTTGCATTCTATAACCCCTTTAAACAATTTCACAAGTCTATCTTAGAGGTGGTAGAAGGTGTGAGTCAGCGCGAGTGTTGGTTCTGCTTCACATATGACACCAGTATCACCAGCTGTGAATAGTAAACACGGTCACTTTTCCGGATCATGCAGATTTGGATTTTGTCTCCATGAATCACCTTCATCTGGCCACAAATGTTCCTTCTGTGCACATCTTCTTCCTGAAAGAAGTCATGCAATTCAAGTTAGTGCTGAGTGGCAGCATTGACTACATTTTCATGCACATGATATTCAGACTAAGCTGTTTACATGGCTAATGAAAGTGAATAGTCCACAAATATTCCCGTGTTTTTCCTATGGTTTTGTGTGTAAGTAACTGATGGGAACAACAATCTTTGAAACTGGTCCAGTATTAAGCGTGAGGTTACAGCGGCAGCCACAGACTGGGTTGCAATGTAACCCTAGAGGCAAATGTAAAAGTTCTGTTTTTGCCGCTGACAGACATAGACCTTTTAAACCTCTTTAAGACCTTTTTGTTAAACCAGAAACAGCTCTGAGGTCGCTAGCACTAAACCCACCAGACTCCATTTTAAAAAACACTACTTTTAGCGTGTATAGAGCCAACATATTTTCACATGTAAACTATTTGTTTATTTAAACCAAAACTAGAGTTGTGATGGTTGGAAAAGTGGAAAGACAACCCAAAACGGCTTTTCATGGTTTTATTTAGTTTCTGTCGACTTTGAATGAAATGTATTTTACGATGCTGAAATTACTATGGCTTTAGCGAACACAATTTCACGGATGTTTTTCTGTTTAAAAGAACAATCTTACTATTTAACAGAAAGGTCGACCTCCTTAGAAATCCTTTCCATAATGTTGTCATACACTTAGAATATTAATCTGAGCCTGTCAGCGGCAAAACAAGCACTTTTGTGAACGTAAATACAAGCTGGACAATTTCCCTATTAACTTACATTGTACCTTGTTTCGCCGCTGCCGACTGCAGCGATCTCGCTTAATACTGGACCAATGTCAGAGATTGTTGTTCCTATCAGTCACTCAGACTCAGTTACTCTTTAAAGTACCCATATTATGCTAATTTCCAGGTTCATAATTGTATTTAGCGGTTATATCAGAATAGGTTTACATGGTTTAATTAAAAAAACACACCATATTTTTGTTGTACTTCACATTGCTGCAGCTCCTCTTTTCACCCTGTGTGTTGAGCATTCTGTTTTAGCTACATAGTGAGGCATCTCACTTCTGTTCCATCTTTGTTGGGAGTCACACATGCGCAGTAGCTAGGTAAGGACTACTAGCCAGTCAGAAGCAGAGTATGAGGGCGTACCACGCTAGCAGCTAGGCGAGCATTATAACGTGTGTTACATAGTGATGCACGTTTGTCACGTAAGTAAAGGCTGGATTACAATAGAGCTGTTTGGAGCAGTTTGTGAACAGTGTTTTCTGTTGGAGATTGTAAGTTCCTTTGGGGTAGACTTTTTCACTTTGTAAACCTATAACATGCACAAAAAAGATATATAACACAATAAAGGAAAGGGGAAAATGCAAAAAGCATAATATGAGCACTTTAAATTGTATTAACAAAATCGCAGATGGAAGTTAAATAAATACTCTAACATACAGTGTCAGATGAATTTTCTCCATTTTAAACATTTTTCCTTCTGCAGACGCACAGACTGAGGCTAAAGCACTGCTAATCTGATTGTTTTGAAAGCTTATTGTTTGTTTTTAGTCATTGTGTTCATGTCATGCTCTGTTTCTGTGCAGCTGTTGGTGAAGAATCTTCAGTTTGAGGATGGGAAGATGATTGCTGCAGCGCAGTACTTTGCCTCAGGCAGCAGTGCTACTGTAGAGCTCTCTGAGGAGGAGAAAAGCTTCGCTGAACAGATGAGGGTAGGCCTCCACTCCGTCTCATTCTAGGGAAGCTGAAAGAAATCTAACTGAAAAGTTTGTCCACTAAGAAATGTTCTGTGTTGACTTTTGTTGCTGATGTTTCCTCACAGACAGTGTGGCAGAGTATTCTGAGTAATGTCAGTCAGATCGAAGACTCCACTGATTTCTTCAAGTCTGGTGCTGGGTCCATGGATGTGGTCAGGTAAGGAGAAAAGGGTGAAAGATGGATTTATCTTCTTAAACAGAACTTATCTGGTGCACTCTAGGCATTCAGCTGACTCTCCCATCTGAAGCTAAAGTCATTTCTAGGCTACCATAGTCTCATGCATCCAAAAGCAATGATGGCAAAGTTTTGAGACAAAATCAAATCAAAAATTAATCCATCTATAAATTGATGCATACAGTACAGGCCGAAAGTTTGGACACACCTTCTCATTCAATGCGTTTTCGTTTTATTTTCATGACTATTTACATTGTAGATTCTCACTGAAAGCATCGAAACTATGAATGAACACATATGGAATTATATACTTAACAAAAAAGTGTGAAATAACTGAAAACATGTCTTATATTTTAGATTCTTCAAAGTAGCCACCCTTTGCTTTTTTATTAATAAGGGAAAAAATTCCACTAATTAACCCTGACAAAGCACACCTGTGAAGTGAAAACCATTTCAGGTGACTACCTCATGAAGCTCATTGAGAGAACACCAAGGGTTTGCAGAGTTATCAAAAAAACCAAAGGGTGGCTACTTTGAAGAATCTAAAATATAAGACATGTTTTCAGTTATTTCACACTTTTTTGTTAAGTACATAATTCCATATGTGTTCATTCATAGTTTGTCAGGAAAATAAAGAAACACATTGAATGAGAAGGTGTGTCCAAACTTTTGGCCTGTACTGTATATGCACACATACGTTCATTGTAATACAGTATTTATCTGCACTGTACAGTAATAACTTTTTATTATTTCAAACTATCACTATAGGTTGCTATATAGCGTATAGGCTGAAAGGTAAAAACTGTTTGCATCACTTAACTTCTGCTGCTGTACTCAGCTCATCAGTTCCAATGTGTTCCACTAGTGTTGTTTTCACAGCAGAAAATAAGTGTCAACACAGACCATAATCCACTTGTCCATACAAAATGTCCAACACTTTGGTCCAGACTGAAATATCTCAACATGAATTTCATTAGGGGAGACATAGTCTGGATCGACGACCAATCATTTCCAGGATAATGTGTGTTGACGCTGTTCTCTTCGGGAAACAACAACAAACTTCAAGCTAGCAAGCTACACGCTGAAAATGTCAAGTTTTAAAGAAATTTTGGAATGTGCAACAAGGCAGGCCTGCTTGGTTCTTTCAGGAAATGATTGTAAAGATTTATAAAGAATATGTTTATTGGCATTTCCTCTCTAACTGAGACGTTTTGGGACCAATTGGTGGGATTGCTGTGGACGAAGTACACACGGAGATACACTGGTAAGAACCAATGAGGTTTAACCATGTATCCAGCTAATTTAAATAGCTTACGATACTGTATTATGTCAACAGTTAATTTAATATAGTATGAAGTGTTTCTTTTGCGGGTTGCAAATGTTCCACCAAAACAAGTTCCTTCCTGAGACTATTTAGCAGAGCCACCGTTGCTGCGTCTGGAGCTTAGCACCGCCCAAGGTGATTGTGATTGGTTTAAAGAAATGCAAACAACATTAAGTGTTTTTTCCTCCTATCCCAGAATGCATCTGTGGTGTAGCCATACCTTGCAAGACTAGGGGAGACACTACAGGCAAAAACATAATTTCTTAATTTTGAGCTATTTGTCTTCCATACCATGTCCTCTTTCAGACTAGTGGAAAGAAAACATTTATTTTACTACACTATGTCTATTTGCGCCTGTAGATTTCTTAAATTCACCAAAAGTTAGTATTATGCCTCATTTGCATATTTAAACAATTATTTCAGAAACTTTGTAGTACAAAAAACAATTGTCTTAATGTAAGTAACCAACTGGGGTTAGGGTTAGGGTTCTGGTTCCGCAGGCAGTGTCTCTGTCCAGCCCTCGCCTACGCTCCGTTTTAGCACCTGTCTCTTTAAGCCCCCATCCTGAATAAACCCAGTCTGCTCTGATTGGTCAGCATTTCTGGGTCTTCTGCATCTGAGTCTCTGCACCATCGTTGCAGCTGGGGACACACTGTAGTGGCACTTTCTACCTATATATAGTACAGTTGTGACATCACAACTGTCTGAAGTCCTGACGGCTCGTTTTATAGGCACAGTTTCTGAATACAGGCTGTGTAGCATTTCTCTGTGGATTGAGCGTTTTGATACTTTCACAGTATAGCACCTCGACTGCTTTATATTTACCATGTCCATGTTCCCCAGAGGAAGCAGCCTGCTGACTTTTCTCCTACCCCTATGCCATCAGCACCTTGTCACTAGTGCTTCAGAGGGAAACATTTTGACAAATATGGGATGGATTGCCATGACATTTTGTTCAGACATTTAATCCCCATTACATTTATTCACCCAGAGCCATCATCAGCTCAAAATTTCTGTGTGTCCAATACAAATGAATGACATCCCATCAGCCTCATTTATATTTTATGTTTATTGTTGATTGGAAAATGTTAGCATGCTAACATGCTAAACTAAGCCACTATATCTTCTACACATCAGCATGTTAGCAATGTCACTGTGAGCATGTTGGCATGCTGATGTTTTCTCAGAATTCTGATATTAAACTCAGAACTCAAATACATTTTTCACATGTGGCCCTAATCATCTTCCATAGTAACCCAGTCAGGCTGTTAACTAGTTTTATTTAGTCACCATAGTAAGAAATCCCACTGAATCCATGTTCTCTCTCCAGGCTGGTGGAGGAGGTGAAGCTGCGGGCCAGTAGCTGCCAGCTGCAGAACGAGGACGTCTACATGAACTGCACCTTCAAGGATTTCATCCAGATGTGCGTCAGGAAGCTCCGAGGGGAGGACGATGAAGAGGAGCTGCTCGTTGACTATGTTAGTATGTAAATAGACAGAAAAGAGCTGTGACTGGCTGCTATTTGGGAAGACGACATGTTGACTGTGGTTTAATTCCTCAGGTGGAGAAGAACAGCAACAACATGAGCATAAAGATGCCTCATCAGCTGTTCATTAATGGGGAGTTTGTTGATGCAGAAGGAGGAAAGACCTACAAGACCATCAACCCCACAGACGGCACGGTGAGGACCACAACACCCACAGAATCACACAAAATCAACACTATTTTTTTTAATACTGAGTTTTGTCTAGAGCACATTGGTCCATATCCACGACGTTCCACTTCCGGGATTGTTCCGGTGCCGAATGTCACCCTTTACAACCAGTCCGTCCCCTTCCTCTTTCTTTGTGTTGTAATTCTAAACTCCGGTGGATTTATGAGGACTATGGTTAACTGTTCCTCAGATCTCTGCAGGGTAAATCCAGACAGCTAGCTAGACTATCTGTCCAATCTGAGTTTTCTGTGACATGACTAAAACTACTTTTGAACGTACACGTTCTACCAAAACAAGTTCCTTCCCGAGGCTATTTAGCAGAGGCACCGTGGCTCCGTCCAGCACTTGGCGCCGCCCATGACGATTGTGATTGGTTTAAAGAAATGCCAATAAACCAGAGCACGTTTTTTCTCCCAGCCCTTTTCTGGTGTTGGGGCTGCGGCTGTTAATAGCTTGCTAGTTTAAAGGTATTAAAAGGTGAATTTATAGAATGCCAGTCAAAATATTAAGTGGAAATAACTTTCATATAATGCAGATTTTACAGACTGCCGTAGTCAATTTAAAAAAGAGACATCTTTACCACTATATTGTTGTAACCTGCCGAACTAATCCAACAGGGGAGTTCTCTTGTACCACTGTCCTCTCTGCTGGCTGTGTGATTATATGTCCTGTCTGTGTGTGTCCTATAGGCCATCTGTGACGTGTCTCTGGCCCAGATCAGTGATGTGGACAGGGCAGTCGCTGCTGCTAAGGAGGCCTTTGAAGAGGGAGAGTGGGGCAAGATGAACCCCAGAGACAGAGGCAGACTCATCTACAAGTCAGTGCACCATTTCTTACTAAACTTAACTTAAATCTATAGTGCATAGTTTCTGTCTCCCCCATGAGGAATTCTAAGTAATGACAACAACACTGTCGGCGCGTCCACATGATACAAGCCTTCAGTGATCACGCACCGCCCCCCACCTCTCCTCCACGCAGTTGCTAGTAGCCAAGGAGACACGAAGTATTAAAAAAACAGGATGGACTCTTCAGAAGAGGTCATTATCTAATCAGGGAAGGCTTGTATCATGTAGACGCACCGACAGTGTTGTTGTCATTACTTAGTATTCCTCATGGGGGAGACAGAAACTACATACTATAGCTTTAAAGTGATGGTTCGGAGTAATTTCACCCTAGGGTCCTTTGCACCATGACCTTGAGCCAAACACCCCCCCATAAGCTTTTTTCACCTGGGTCGAACATTGGGAGAGTTAGCGTTGAGTAGCGTTATCAGCTGAATAGCTTATTAGCGCAGGGGCTAATGGACCCACGTTTGTATCTCGTAAATGACCCCACTAATAATGCCCGAAATGATACCAAACTTTTACACTAGTACAAATAGGTTATGTACTCATAAAACGATGGATTGGAAAGTTTGTAAGTACACCAGAAGTTTATGAACACTTGCCTGCTCTCTTCTGCTCTCTGTTGCTGCTGCTGCTGCTACCTGCTGTTAGACGAGTGCTTAGGGCCGTCTACAAATTACTACACCGAAAAGAAATACAACAAAAATATTTATTAATTTAATGATTAAATAAGGTAATGTCTCCAAACTTATCTCAGTTATTACTTGTCTCCTGCTAGTTATACTACAGCACTTACTTTAAAAAAAAAAAAAAGTTCAATTAAAAAATATTTTTGTTGAATCTCTTTTCGGTGTTGTAATTTGTAGACGGCCCTAAGCACTCGTCTTACTGCCGGCAGCAGCAACAACAGCAGAGAGCAGAAGCCAGCATGCAAGTGTTATTTACATAAACTTCTGGTGTACTTACAAACTTTCCAATCCATCGTTTTATGAGTACATAACCTATATGTACTACTGTAGACGTTTGGTATCATTTTGGGCATTGTTAGTGGGGTCATTTACCAGATACAAACGTGGGTCCATTAGCCCCTGCTATTCAGCTGATAACGCTACTCTACGCTAACTCTCCCAATGTTAGACCCAGGTGAAAAAAGCTTCTTGGGGGGGTGTTTGGCTTGAGGTCATGGTGCAAAGGACCCTAGGGTGAAATTACTCCGAACCATCACTTTAAGGTAACACCTTATTATTGAAGCAAAGTTAGTTTTTTATTTTATACATTTTTGTTTGGTATATTTTTAAGAGCAGCCCCAATGTAATCAGCTGTGTTGTGGTCATTCTGTGCCACTAAGTGAAGATGACGTTTTTTTGCTCTGCACCCCAGGCTGGCTGACCTGATGGAACAGCACCAGGAGGAGCTGGCCACCATCGAAGCCATGGACTCTGGAGCGGTTTACACTCTGGCCCTGAAGACTCATGTGGGCATGTCCATCCAGACCTTCCGCTACTTTGCTGGCTGGTGTGATAAGATCCAAGTAAGACTGAAATGAGATGAAACTGATCTAAAACTTCAACTGGTAAAACCACCAAACGATAGCAGGATATAGCTAATCAGCAAAAGAACATGGATGAATACATGGTGTCCTCTTTTCACAGGGTAGTACCATTCCTATCAACCAGGCCAGGCCCAATCGGAACCTCACATTCACCAAAAAGGAACCAATTGGGTGAGAGAGTGGATTTAACATTCACAAACACACTCACACACAGTGTGCAGTGTTACAGCAGCAAAACCACAAAAATGGGCATGAGAACCATCAGTAAAAAAGCAAGATATAATAAATAAGTAAACAGTAGAAAAGCAAAGTATTAGGGATCGACCGATACTGGTTTTTAAAGGCCAGTACTGATTATTGGTAGTTAAAGAACCAGATTACTGATATTTGGAACAGATATGCATTTACAGTGAAAATGCAAATCTTTAAATCAAAATTAAGATTTTGGCATATTACATTACAAAACTTTTTTTTTTATTCTTTAAGCAATTATTTAATAAATGAGAAACTTTCAACATAATACCCAGTAAGAGAGATTTAGATAGTGATGTGGGCGGGACATGAAGTCAGACTCAGTGGTAAGTGAAACAGAAGCAAAGGGACAGACACAGAGCTGTAGCCGAGTCAAAGTAAACCACTTTTTGTTATCAGGTAAAACAAACAACACAGATACAGATAATCTGCAAACTGCTAAAAAAAACTACAAAGTATATAAGTAGACAGACTGAACGGTTGCATTCACATAGTAAATATTGCTATTGCACAGCGTGCTGCCTGTAAAATAGGAACTCAGAAGCAAAACAAGTCTATGTAAAGTTATTACCTTGACACACATATTACTGCAATAAATAAATGACAGATGCAAACACAGGCACTTGTGTCATTAGCATGCACAAACCGTCCCTTTCTTTCTCCTCAGAGTGTGTGCCATCGTGATTCCCTGGAACTACCCTCTGATGATGCTGGCCTGGAAGACCGCCGCCTGCCTGGCAGCGGGGAACACAGTCGTCCTCAAACCGGCTCAGGTCAGACTTTGTCCATACAACATGACAGTAATAACTGCTAGATAACATCTCCAAATTAGGACATGGTCATTTTAATACATTGAAATCAGTTTTAGTTTTAATATTGTCATGTTGGGCATGTTGTGGTCGTGTGTCTCCGACTTTGGACAGTGATCAGCTGTCTCTATCTTGTTGTGGGGAGGATGGACTGATGGAACATCAGGGACCGCAATGGAAATGAGTCCTGGACTTTGTCCATTTCTACCTGATACTCTGATGATCTCAATGTCTTATAGATGTGTGTTTTATGCCTCCGCACCAGCGACAGCTGTGGCTTGAGAATTCCTACGCTAATTCTGACATTTCACACAAATGTCTAATAGGATCAAATGATCAAGTGATGACATTATATAACCCAAAGGTCAAAGGTGAACTTCTCTGTGACATTGTAATGTTCCTTAAAGGGTAACTACCGTTTTTTTCAACCTGGACCCTATTTTCCTATGTTTTGTGTTTAAATGACCGATGGGAACAACAATCTTTGACATTGGTCCAGTATTAAGCGAGATCACTGCAGTCGGCAGTGGCGAAACAAGCTACAATGTAAGTTTATAGGGCAATTGTCTAGCTTGTATTTACCTTCACAAAAGTGCTCGTTTTGCAGACTACACCATAACTCTGGAACAGAAGGTGAAGACATTTGGTCGGAGACTGAGTTGGTGGCACTAATCTTGAAACAAAGTCTTCAATACATATATTATATAAGTCTGGACAGACATGGATATAACTGCAACTTAATTGGTTGGCAGAGGCATAATAATAATAATAATAATAATAATAATAATACATTTTATATATATAGCACTTTTCAATAGGGGTGGTACGGTTCATGAAAAAACATCCGAACCGCTCAGTTCGCTTGTCTCAGTTCGCTTGTCTCAGTTCGCTTGTCTCAGTTCGCTTGTCTCAGTTCGCTTGTCTCAGTTTGGCACGTGTCGCACGGTTCGTCAGTACACTGTTAATGTGCACTAACCACTTACTGCCGTAGTGCCCACTTTCGACACTTACTTACTGGAAATGACAAGCGAGATGAGCGTGACGAACGCAACACATGGCAGCTGATTGGACGAACGCGTCACGTGGGTCTGGCTACTCCCGAATTTCAAAACGGACTCTAATGGCGGCTCGTTCAGAATACGATCTCATATTTTACGAAACGTGTTTCTGAAAACATTTAAAGCGAGAAATAGACTATGTAGTTGCTGAATCTGATCTGCCGAGCCGACCGCTGAAACCGAAGTGTAGTGCATGGATGTATTAAGAGAACGGTGGACTGTGCGTTGCTGCAGGTCACGTCACGTGTATGAATGGCAAGTGGGAGAGATAAGGAAGGCTGCCCGGAGTTGGAGGATGCGCCAGCATCATATGAGTCTGGTGTGTGGGAACATTTTTATATATAATATGCTGAAGTATATTTCTGGAGTGTTAAAGATTAAAAGAAAAAATAACAACAAGAACCGTACAGAACCGAAAACCGTGACCCTAAAACCGTGATACAAACCAAACCGTAGGTTTTGTGAACCGTACCACCCCTACTTTTCAAGCATTAAGGACAAAGTGCTTTCCATATTAAAAGATTTACCGGATATTAATTACGAATCAGAAACCCATGTAAGCCCCCCTCCCCACAATGACATACAATTTAGAACATTAGAACATGAGATCATAAATTTCAAGCAGCTTTTCAAAAAAACAGTGAAAGTGCAAGATGGAATGACAATAACAGAAACATGTATGGAAATGCATTTAAAAACCCTAATATGATAATACAAATCAAGCATGATTTAAATACCTAATGACAGTGAAGTTAAAAAAAAAAGCATAAAAAAGTATCAAAAAGAGGAAATATGCAGTGTTGCGATAATTGGAAAGCAGACATGGTTAAGTGAAGGCCGTCTTGTAAAAATTAGTTTCAAGGAGGCACTTAAAAGCTGCAGTGGAGTCAGCCAATCTCATAAACCAGTGAAGAGGTCATTCTAGTTCAGTAGCTGCATTTGCATTTTGTCAGATAAACAGAATGAAAATGGCTGTGCAGTCTGCAGTAGTACTGTTGAGTGGATGAGTCTACATGCCAGCAGCCCTGTGAGGCAGCAGTGCGTTGAGGTAAATGCTAACGTGCTGATGTTAAGCTGGTGTACAGTACTTAGCACTTAACACAAAGTACACCTAAGGCTGACGGGAAATTCATTAGTTCTACAGGTATTTGGTCGTACATTTTGATTTAGTACATCTCATCCTGAGGGGAACATGACAGTCTGCAGTCTTTTGTTTCCAGGTGACTCCACTGACAGCACTGAAGTTTGCCGAGTTGGCGGCGAGAGCGGGACTGCCTAAAGGAGTGGTTAACATTCTGCCGGGATCGGGTAGGAGCACTTAGCCTGGTTGGACAGTACATTAGTTTTATGGGATTTGTTTTTGTGATATCATCTCCAGATTAAGCATACACAGTGAATATCAGCAGCTCATCAAGTGCATGAAAGTTACGTGAGATGTTATTAATGTCCTCCTTCTTTTCTTCTAGGTGCTCTAGTGGGTCAGCGCCTGTCAGACCACCCTGACGTCCGTAAACTGGCCTTCACAGGTTCCACTGAAATTGGTAAACACATCATGAAGAGGTGAGAGGTACAGCACATTTACAAAACTCTGACCAAACAAAATGTCACATTCACTGCTCATCCCCATGTACCTGTGTCCTCCTGCATCTAAAGCTGTGCAGTCAGCAACGTGAAGAAGGTTTCTCTGGAGCTCGGAGGAAAGTCCCCTCTCATCATCTTCAGTGACTGTGACATGGACAAAGCTTTGCGCATGGTGAGGTCATTCATAATTCTAGTCCTTTAGTTTAAGCCATAGAAATAATAGAAATGATAGACGTAGCATCAGTGACGTCATTTATTGATTTATGGACTACCATTTTTGGTAAATTGGCAGTCAGCATCTTGTTTTTTTGCAACCTGACGTGATGATTTCTGACAAGGGGGTGGAGCTGGGGAGGATGACACGGCCCAGCCAGTGTTGTTTATGGTTGCTATGGAAAAGTTGTTGATTTATAACTCTTCTGAAGCAAGTCATCCAGCGGAGATTTATCGACGGGTAAACACAGACCTCAGGGTACTGGAGCCGTTCATCTGCATGTACGGCAGAACAGCAAACCTGCAGATTTTCACTTAAGTAACCAGCTAACGCTGGCTTGCTAGCTTGGTTGGCAGAACGCTGAACAATAAGCGACCAAATGTTCAGATGAATTCTGCTAAAGTGAAAACACACAGTGAGAGGGTCAAAGTTGAAGATGAAAACATGGACAACAGCCAAAAACAAGTTGAGGTCTGTTTTAATGTCCACAGTGTTAGCATGGTTAGCATCGTTAAGCCTCTGTCCTGATTGACAGGTCCTAAAGCATTCCCTGCTTTATCGTCTATTTTAAAATAAACGAGACCATCATTTACTACATGATCATCATGTTGTATTAAGGAAGACTTGAAACTAGTTATTGAGACCATAAACTCATTATGAAAATGTTTACTGAGGTAATAAATAAAGTGAGAAGTAGGCTCATTTTCTCATTGACTTAGATTATAGAAACAGACTTCTTTTTGGAGCCAGTGCTGGAAGTTACAAAGAATGCAGCTTTAAGGAGCTTAAGCATTGGCTTTACATTTTAAAACCTAGAGAGTCCATAATTTTTTACAGTCTATGGTTTAAATAGTTTCAGAAGTAAAAAACTGTGATATCTGTGTATTTCAGGGCATGAGTTCAGTGTTCTTCAACAAGGGAGAGAACTGCATCGCAGCTGGCAGACTGTTTGTGGAAGACAACATTCATGAGCACTTTGTGAAAAGAGTGGTATGTCTTTTTATCTCAGATTTGCATCTCATTTTCTCAGTTGTCATGGAGATAAACAAATGATTATTTATAAATACTTTAATATTAATTACAATGAATGCAATCAATAAATGCTTCATATTTTATATCCGTATACATTTTTCATGTATTTCTGCATTGTAACATCTTATATTAGTGTGTATTATTATTATTATTATTTTGACGATACATACCTCATGTCATTGCATCCTCATTGTCACCAGCAAATCATATCATGAATCGATTGTTAAAGGGTAATTTTCTAATGCATTGGTGTCTAAGTGACTGATAGGAACAACAATCTTTGTAATTGGTCCAGTATTGAATGTGAATGCTGTAACCTACAGCCGTGAACCGGGCTGCAATGTAACCCTACAGGACAAATATTAAGCGTCAATTTGCATCCACAAGTTCTGTTTTTGCCGCTGACAGGCTCAGATTATTATTCTATTAAACAAAAAGGATCTTACTCTTTAACAAAAAGGTCTATCTCTGTAGAAATCCTTTCCATAATGTTGTCAGACACTTAGAATAATTATCTGAGTATGTCAGCGGCAAAAACAGAACTTTTAGTAGACGCTAACTTAAGGTGCGCAATAGCTAAATTACTTACATTGTAGCTTATTTCGCTGACTGCTGACAGCAGCGTTCTCACTCAATACTAGAGCAATTTTAAAGGTCCTATGACATGTTGCTTTTTGGATGCTTTTATATAGGCCTTAGTGGTCCCCTAATACTGTATCTGAAGTCTCTTTCCTGAAATTCAGCCTTGGTGCAGAATTACAGCCACTACAAGCCAGTCCCACAATGAGCTTTCCTTAAGCGTGAATTATACTGGCTGTTCCCAACCTGGTGCGCGCCATTGTGACATCAAAATGACGAGTGCGAGCCGAAGTCGCGCACCACTCTTTTTTTTTTCAGCCGCGCGGAATTTTTCTCAAAGGCGGAGCAGGATACCCAGGGCTCAGTTTACACCTATCGCCATTTCTAGCCACTGGAGGACCATAGGCAGGCTAGGTGAACTCATATTAATGTAAAAATGTTCATGCCATGGGACCTTTAAATATTGTTGTTCCCATCAGTCACTTAGATACAAAAACATAGGGAAATAGGGTTGAGAAAAAAAAGTTGAAATTACCCATTAAGAGGTTATTTACAGGCTGAAATATGAGAGACAGACTGCAGTGAGCTTTACTTAAAAGATTACTGTAGCATAGAGGACAACAGGACACAAGATTGATGCTTCAATTCAGTAAAACATCTTAGTCACATACTGAAAACTCACATACTGAAATGAGTGATTGAGAGTGTGCATCTATGTTTTTGTGGTCATCTTATTTGACATTTGTCTCAGGTTGAGGAGGTCAAGAAGATGAAGATCGGTGATCCACTGGACCGCGCCACAGACCACGGCCCTCAGAACCACAAGGCCCACCTGGACAAACTGGTGGAGTATTGTCAGATTGGCATCAAGGAGGGAGCCACTCTGGTCTGTGGGGGCAAACAGGTGCAGCGTCCAGGTAATGTAGTGATGTCTGTGTGGTCCACCTGTGATATGACAGATGATGCATGATCTCATGTAGGTCTATAATGTGCTGTCTTGTTATATGTCTGCCTCCAGGTTTCTTCTTCGAGCCCACGGTGTTCACTGATGTGCAAGACCACATGTACATCGCTGTAGAGGAGTCATTCGGCCCCATCATGATCATTTCCAAGTTCAAGAGCGGGTAATGCTGACTGAAGATTACGCCACATTTACCACAGCTCACAAAATGTTCACAAACTGTCTTTTCTTCTCTGGCTCAGCGAGGTGGACGATGTCCTGAGAAGGGCCAACGCGACAGAGTTCGGCCTGGCGTCAGGTGTCTTCACACAGGACATCAGCAAAGCTCTGTATGTCAGTGAGAAACTCAACGCAGGCACAGTTTTTGTCAACACCTACAACAAGACTGACGTGGCCTCGCCTTTCGGAGGCTTCAAACAGTCTGGCTTTGGCAAAGACCTGGGTAAGAAAACCTGCTGCTGTTGTTATGTAGCTGTAGTTCTTTATTCATGTCCTGTAATAGAAATGGCATTACATAAAGATACATTTAGGCCATTAAGGGTTTTTTTCTTATACTAATGACACATGTACGTTTGTTTGTGTGGAAAGCCCACTTTTATTAAGCAACTGTAGGAAGGCATTCAGAAATGTCAACAGATAGCTCATCAGCGCACACGGGGCAACAAGCGCATTTCTAAATATCTGTCCGAACCCGGCCCGGCCTGTCGGGTACCGTTTGGGTCAGGTATCCATCCTCTAGTCATGATAAAGATTGATTGTGTGCTGTAGGTTGCTGCTCTTGAATCTGTGTTTGCACTGCTGGATGATTAATAAAACCAACAACATCCAGCACCGTAAGACAACGTTTATTTAACTTAATTAATTAGGGGTGTGACGAGATCTCGCGGGATTAAAATGTGATGAGACTTCTCGTCGAGGTAAAAATTCATTCAATTTAAATCAGTCACAAGTACAAAGCAGCAGCCAGTAGAGTCTAACCTGGTTGGTCTTATAATACATCTGGCTTTGAAGATGAGTCTTGCTTGGACCTCTAAATTAGCATAGATGATCCCCCTCGCCCGTTTGCCAAAGTTGACTCAGAGTTAACTTTTGCAGAGCAGTAGGGGAGTTGCAATTGTAAAAAAGTGGCCTGTAAAACCCAGCGTTAGAACATTAGCAGGTACGGCCGCTCTCTCTCTCTCCCTTGCGCCCGACACACACGTCGACTGCAGCGTGCAGTTCAGTGTGGTGCTGACTCACACAGATCGCTCTTTTTCTCTTTTTTTAAGCAGAAAGCCAAACCCAAACCCCTTGACTTTTAATGATATTAAACAAAGAGAAATATTCTCCCCTTGTCCTATAATGGCCATAAATCAATACAAGAGCAGCCTACTTCCTTGTTTACTGCTGCAATGAAACGCCTGGTTACGTTGTAACCTTGGCTCTCTGAGGAAAGACTATTTTTCCAGTCATATTTCTTAATTTAAGTTTTCTTTAAAATAGTTAAAATCTCGTCTTGTCTCATCTCATGAGCTGTGTGTCTCGTCACACCCCTACTGGCTATACATTACAATACAACAATACTACGGTATATTGACCAGAAACTAGTTATCTAACTGTTAGTGTGGATTATTTAGTAGTGCCCGCCTCACGCTGATCTTGTGAAGCTCTGCTGTTAACCAGGAAACACAGGGATGTAAACGGCAGATGTTTGAAACCCAACACACTTGGGTCACATCCTGCTGCAGAATTGGGACAAAGTACTCAAGTTTGTTGTGATTATTATCCATACTTACTGTAAGTGTCTATGTCACTCCAACAGGACAAGATGCTCTCAACGAATACCTGAAGACAAAGGCAGTGACCATCGAGTATTGAGTTAAATCCCAGGAGGGAGAAGCAGCGGGAGGCAGTGGGAGGGACACGCAGACATGTACTCATGTCTCTCATTAGTGACTACTGACTAATAACACTGTATGTGCCTTAACATCTTTAACATATGAATGTTCAGTCCTCTCAAAAACCTCTGAGCCATGTTGTAGTAGGTATTGTCCTAAACTATGCAAATGAAGAACAAGTGACCTCTCCAACTCTTTTGTAATCAATGTGATTGAGTTTTTAAAACAAATAGGAATATTTTCAACAGATTGTATTCATTTCTAATATGGCTTACATTAGGTCAAATGTAACATTTCTAATAACAATGACAACTGCTGAGCATCATCACTGCTGCGTCCCTCTTTATTCCTGTTGTGTTGCAGCAGCATGAATGTCTGCAGGCAACACAATGATGTGTTCATTCAAACTACAAATGTAACATTCTAAATCTTGAATCATTTTATTACACAAAGTTCCTTGTGGCTCTTAACCCTTGAAATGACTGCTCACTGATTAAAGGGATATTTCACAGTTGGAAAGATGAATATATCTTTAAATTGGGTCACTTATGTAGTTGAAATGTGAAAAATGTTTCGAAATTGGTGGCTTCTAGGCCGAGAAAAGCCAGAAAATGTGTTTTTGGCTCATGTGGATGAAAGACACCAAATCCCAGAATAACTTCCCTTTAGAATACCAACTTACCGTTTACAGACAGACAGACAGTGAGACAGTCTACTCAAGTATGTTTTATTGTCATTTCAACCATATACACAAAACAACGTTTCACCGTGGCTCAAGTGGTTACACAATTAAAATATATAAAACAACACGAAACAGGCTGGTAAAGTTCAAACACAGCAGCATTAGCGCTTGGTGGGCTTAAACACAGAGTATAAACACAGCCGTAAATTTGTGGAAGAAGCATTTAACAGTCACAAATTCCATCTGTAATAAAGTGTCCCGACACAGTTTCGTTGAAGTTGGGTGTAGTCCAGTTTGTTGTCAATGTACTTGCAAGCAGGATTGATGGAACAGGTGGCTGTCTAGCGTTAGCTTTTGAATGCACATAATTGTTGTAAATGTTTGCTGCTGAGAGATTCCATCTGTAAAGTGTCCTGCATATTCAAGATGTATCAATGTACGCTTGTTGCGCGGTAGTTTGAATGCACATAATTGTTGTAAATGTTTGCTGCTGAGAGACTTACTGTTTAGCAAGGATTCAAGATGAACACATGCGGGTTGAACACATGCGGAAGTAGCTCTTACTACTGGCTATAGTTCATTGCCTCTGGTCAAAAAATCTTCCGATGACGCAAAAATCTTAATTTTCCATCATCGGAAGATTTTTTCCAGACCCACAATACAGAGATCTCTCATCTCTGGGGGACATGAGGGAGGGAAGCACGGCCAATGCGAAAATACTACCGGGTTTCTACTGATACAAAGCTTAATGCTAAATCGGTGAAGTATCCCTTTAAACACTACATACACAGAATACTTGAGCATGCAGGCTTGTGGCCTTATAAAACTAACTTTCTGTCATATTTGCTGGAACTTACCCTATACTAAAATAATAAAATACTTCAATATATGGTCTATGGGTAAAGTAGCATTGATCGCTTTGAAGGGGGATAGCTTTTGTTCCCACCGGGGATAAAAATAGTTCAGCAGAGGCAGGGATATGTAGACAAGAAACTGAACTTCTTCAGTAACATAACATTTGGTACACGCATCCATGTGATGAATTCTAATAACTTTTCTCATTTCATCTCACACAATGACCACGTCTGTTCAGGAACATTCCACTTTGGGTTTACTGTGAATACAGACCTAAAATAAAGGGTGCTTTTGGCTTTCAGAGCACTAGGTATGATAACACACTGCATGCGTATGTGTAGCGTAGATACGTGCCTGATCGTGCGCCTGGCCATTCATACTCTCTCTCTCTCTTTCTCTTTCTCTTTCTCTTTCTCTCTCTCAATTCAATTTTCAATTCAATTTTTCAATTTAATTTGCTTTATTGGCATGAACAAAGAAAACATGTATTTATACAATAAAAGTGTGTGAATAAAATGTACAACCAACATACATAGCATATATAACAAAATAAAAAATTTCTAATATTAAATATGAAGTAACCAGTCTGCAAGAAACATAACAGTGCAATATTGTATGAGGTAATGAGATAGTTATCTCACACACAGCTGTGAATTGTTCTATAGTTTTATGGCTTGTGGCAGGAAAGATTTGATACCGAAGCTGTCGGAGCCTCTTAGAAAAGGTGCTCCGCTGTTGGACCAGGGGCAGGATTATCCATGATAACAATTTGTTCAGTGCCCTCCTCTCCACCACTGCGTCAAATGTTGCTTCAAATTAAACTTTTATTTTGTATTTAGCTACAATGTAAGTTAATAGGGACAATTGTGCCGCTTTTTTAACGTTCACAAAAGTGCTTATTTTGACATTGACAGGCTCAGATTAATATTCTGTGTCTGACAACTGACGATGAACATTTGCTCCATAGGGTTACATTGCAGTCAGTCTGTGGCTGCTGGTTACAGCTTTCACACTTGATTCTGGACCAGTAAAGTTATCTAACTATCTATCTTTAACACTCTTCTGAAATAAAAATTTCTAGTTTCTTTAGTTATATATGATTATTAATGATTAATGATCATTTATCTGAAGACACTATACTTTTATTCAATTTTCATTTTTAGAACAGGCCTGAGGGCTAGTATGATCTACACTATACTTTTTTTTTTTATTTATTTCTCATAGTATGTACACACTAGCCAATTGCAAATATATAAAGAAAGCTTGTACAGAAAAAAAAGATAAAACACCTAAATAACCAGGAACCAAAAATCTGCTGTGATATCCTCACAACCAGCATGCATTGCACCAAGGAGACGGTAATCAACGTGTTGTTAACGTGTTGTCTACGTTTTGTCCACGTGAAAAATCAATGTGTTGTCTACATGCTATTTATTTGTGAGAAATAACGTGTATTTGAACTGTTTGGCTTTCCATACTTGCTGACCCCAAACGTTTCACCTACCACTCTGTAGGTACTCTGTTCATTCAATTCAATTCAATTTTATTTATAGTATCAAATCATAACAAGAGTTATCTCCAGACACTTTACAGACAGAGTAAGTCTAGACCACACTCTATAATTTACAAAGCCCCAACAATTCTAATAATTCCCCCAAGAGCAAGCAATGCGACAGTGGCGAGGAAAAACTCCCTATTAGGAAGAAACCTCAGACAGACCCAGGCTCTTGGTAGGCGGTGTCTGACGGTGCCGGTTGGGGATCTGATGAACAGTGGCGATAATAGTCACTTTAAAGATAATGGAATAGTGACTTCAAATGATAGTCTTAGTAGTTCATGTCAGTGGTTCCCAACCTGGGGTCCGGGCACCCCCAGGGGGGGCGGCAAAGATCACAGGGGGGGGGCGCAAGTCTTTATCTGGTTTGAGGTTTAGGAAAAAAAAAAATATTTGTACATGTTAAACAAATTATGATAATACAATAGAATATATAATGTATACAAAAGTCTGTATGAAAACTATAGATTTTGTTGTATCCTCGTTTTTCCCGCCACCACGGCATCACTGTTTTATGAATGAAACATGGCGGAGAAACGTAACAGTGCTGATAACCCCTCTGTATCAAAAAAGAAAGTAAGGCTCTATCTCGAGAGTTACCTCAACTTCGGTTTCGGGGGGGCTCAGCTTTTCTTAGACATGAGTAGGGGGGGCGCCAAGGAAAAAAGGTTGGGAACCACTGGTTCATGTCATATCAGGCCGCTGCAGGGCGTTACAGGATGTAGCGCGGCACAGCAGAGCATGGATGGACGTAGCAGGAAGCTGCAGGGTTCAGCAGGACGCTTCAGGGACGGGCCAATAAAATTACACAACAGGTCAAATCCGAAAATGCTTCAACCAAAGGGTTTCCGTTAAGTATCTCTAAACCACGATTTTCCAGAACAGTTTGGAGTGCTCTCGTTCCCACACCACAGGCCACCGCATTTACGTGCATCTGCATCATCATAGAAATGTGTTGATAGCGTCATTGTTTTCTTATTATAGCTTGATATGTCGCTATCAGCTGGCACATAAGCACTATTACAACTTGTGCAATATAAATCATTTGTAGATTGATGGCGTGATCATCATCACATTTTGTCTGGCAAAAAATGTCAGCTTGAATGTTGTGCAATTCAGTGTATGGAAACACCATAATATGTCTCAAATCAATTCAATGTAGCAATTTCATCACAAAACAGCATGTGCTGTCATTACGTGTGACCTATGTGACATTTTTTGTGCATCACTTGGAGCCGGTCAGGTTGGTAACAGCCAGTTTAATCAGCCTCTGCCTGCATTTACAATGGAAGATAACAGTGTGTAAATGCTCATCTCAAAGGACAACAGCAAGCATGCTCTGTCTCGTTGGAAATCCTCCGTTGCTGTGAGGAATTTCCCATCTCTACAACCTAATCTTCTCTATGCAAAACTTTGACACTTACTTTATCTTTACAGTCATGAATAATACATGCAATTGAAATAAATAAACAAAATTGAAGCTGTTCTCTTCCTTTTCAGTATTTTAACAGTTAATAATAATAATAATAATAATAATAATAATAATAATAATAATAATAATAATGATGTGCTTGACTTTTCCCACAGTATAAAATATCAAGCAGATCACAAGTAAATATCTCAGTACAAAACATTTCACCACTGACTACAGCAACATACACTGCAACGTACCTGCATTTACAATGGAAGGTAACCATGCAAAGGCTCATCTGAAAGGACAACAGCAAGCATGCTCTGTCTGGAAAGACAGCACATGTAGGTGCTAGTTAGCATACAGAAAATATTTTTTGAGTGGTAAAACATGAATAAAACGGCTGGTAACTAAATACAATCATTGCCAAATTAACTTCAGACAATTGTTATATCTGACCAAACAAACTTGGTCAACTTTTAAGTGCTTTTCAAGTAGTTAATTCTTTATTGTCCACAAGCATTCATAGACGTGTTACCTTGTTGGAAATCCTCTGTTGGTGTGAGGAATTTCCCATAATGTTGCGCTACATTTAACTGGCTATTAGGGGGGAAGCAGGTACAAATTTTAACACTATGGCGTAGTTGTTCCAATTTATTAGAATTTAACCTGAACCCATTCAACTATGTTACATACAGTATGCACATGTTTTTATTCGCCGTTGGATGGAAACACACTTTCCCCAGCTTTATTCGCTTGAATTTATTTTTGCCAAACTTCAGAAAATTAGATTGACAATTGGATGGAAACTTGAGCCACTGAACCTGTATTTAGCCAGGATCTGTCTCTGCTTCAGATCTCTGACAGTGTGCAGACACTCAGCCAATTTATATTCTCTGTTAAGAGTCAAATAACAATGTAGTCTACTTAAACTTAAATTAAGACGTGTCCAAAATGTAATAGCTGGTTTCTGTATATTTAGCAGTAATGGGAAACGACCCGTCTTTCGTCGACAGGTGTTATTTGGCGTTTTCCTTTGAACGTTTAGAATTCTTCTACAGAATTCCGTGTGTATGCATGCAGAAAGATAGCAGACAGTCTGCCGCTCTCTTGGTTCAAAGGAGAGAATGCCTGTTTGCCCCAGCTCCAGAATTTCAGAAACCATCTAGTTCAGAAAGTTCATACCATCTGCAAACAGCAGCCTCCTGATGATCCAAACACTAGGTCCTCTGTGGTAGAAGTGCTGCAGATTTTGAGTAGAATCAGGTGCAATGACTCCATCATGGCGATAGCAGAGAAATACTATGGGTGTTTGTCCCAGAAGTCATGCTCCAATCTACTGAGTGGGCCCCAAATTTCACTTCCATATAGTGCTATCGGTACACTATCGATTGTATTAATTTAATTTAATTTTGTATTTAATTTATTAATTTAACATCTCCATGTGCCTGATGGCGTGTCTCGCTGTGAGAAGTCAAGACAGCCCAAATCACCATGAACCTGGGTGTTTTATTTTGAAATGTGTTTTATTTTTGTAAAGTATCCGGCTGCACTGTGGTCTTCCTGTATGTGATTACCTGCCTTGCTTGACATATACGCTCGCGTATCGAGCAAGAAATAGAGGGGAGATGCCGAAACTATCGCTGTAGCGCCCGGACCGACGCGGACACTATACGCGCCCGGTATGAACGGACAGGTTGGATAATATGGGCGCCGAAATAAAAATAGCTGCGCTACGCTGCTATACGCGACGCTTACGTGCCCGTTGTGTACTCTGATTTGTGCATGTTGCTGGCTGGGCTCAGTCCATAGATATATACACTCCAGTCCTGCAGCAGCCCGAGAGGCTCTCCATCCGGGACACGGACTGCAAGGAGACGGCGTCGGGGAGCAACAACAGGCCGGATGTGTGCAGGTAGCCTGAGATATGATTTATAATGCAGTAATAAATGCTGGAGAGAGAGAGAGAGAGAGAGAGAGAGAGAGAGAGAGAGAGAGAGAGACGCCCCATGTATAACGACAGAAGAGAACCGACATGTCGCCACTGCGAATGACTGGATATTTGATCGTTTCTATATTTCATTTGTGTAGCCTATTTTTGTGCAGTGTATTTAGGTCTTTGGTTTTGTTTAATATTTCACCTGTTTTGTTTTTTTAAGCAACAAAATGGGAAGGCGGCAGTCACAAAGGAAGTCAGTGCGGCCGCAGTACACGCTGCCAAGTCCAGAAAATAATAACGACAAGGTAAGATAACTGAACCTTTTGATTATTGATTATTGTTTTTGTCAAGCAGAAAATTCCAAGCATTTGCTAACAATAATAACGTGTATTTGAATTTTAACAGTCACTGAATAGCCTTCTTAATAATGTAATATTTTACTTTGAAAACGGCTAGTGTATCTTTTGGTTATTCGATTTTCCTTTCATGAATGGGTAGACCTATTAAAATACCAAAAACAAGCGTTTTTTTTCGTTTTAAAATACAAAATTTGAAATTGAAATAGAAGGTTTTTTTTTTCTTCCTTTTCAAATTCAAAATATGCTTTGATTTAGATTTTCTATTTCATATAACCAAAAAATCACTAGAAAACAACAATCATTTTCTGAGAAACAGTGTCTGTGTACCAGTGTTACTTTAGCCCGGGCTATAATGACTTTGGAAACTTACTCTGATGATGCTTGACTTGAGGTAATTTTATTTCATAATGTCACTTTTATTTATCTCCCTCTCCGTGACTCTCCGTCTCTCCCTGCCGCTAAAATTCAACTTTGCCTAGAGAGTCAATACCAGCTCAGGAAATAGACTTTCAGTTCACGGTTGTAACGTTACCGCCAGTGGCGTAGGCAATGATAGTATTTTGTCCAGTGCAAAAGTGAGAGGGCCATTTTCAAAGAGACTGAACAAAAAAAAAAACAGCAACAATTTTACCTTCCAACATATTACACCGGCAATATAGCAGTACTGTCTACAACATGCTCAACCAACAAAGCTCAGTCTAAAAAGTTTGTACACAACAATATAGACAAAAATCTGTCGATTTGAACCTATTCAGGCTAAAATATATTTGCACCAGCAGAACCAGTAGCATTGGCTCTGCACAGCACTGTTCTAAAATTGACCATTTTATTGCACAAAGTGGCAACTAAACATGAACCCAAACAGCAGAGAAGTCTTTTACATACTGCATGACATAGAATAGCCTACATCAGACAGAAATCACACATGTAACATATCCTTTGTGCATTCATAACAGCATTGTGCTTCAGGACTATGGTCAGATCATGAGCAGTAAAAGAAAATCAAAGAATGAAAACTTCCAGCCAAGCATTGTTTGAATTATGAAAGATATAAATAAAAAGTTGCCAGCAAGGCGCCAAATCTTAGACAGTGTATCGAGTCCACGGCAGTGACAGGATCAAAGACAGGGACATCACTAGGATTGAAAGACAGGGGGGGCTTAGCCCCCAGGGTATTTGTAACTTGCGTTTGCAAAATCTTTGCACAAACATCTTTCGTTACTGTATTAGAGCTACACTTACAGTATATCACAAAAGTGAGTACACCCCTCATATTTTTGTAAGTATTTCATTATATCTTTTAATGGGACAACACTGAAGAAATTACACTTTGCTACAATGCAAAGTATTAAGTGTACAGCTTGCATACCCTTCACCACCTAGAGATTGGCATGGGGTACTTTCCATAAAATTATCTCTCAATGCAAATCAAACCAGCTATTAGGCTAACAGACATAAAACCATGCCAATCTCTAGGTATGGTGAAGGGTATGTGATGATGTGGGGCTATTTTAATTCCAAAGGCCAAGGGAACTTTATCAGGATGCATAGTATCCTGGATCCATGAAATAACTGGCCTTTAAAAATAAAAATCTGCCTGCCTCTATGGGAATTTAACATAGGGGTGTACTGACTTTTGTTGCCAGCGGTTTAGACATTAATGGCTCTGTGTTGAGTTATTTTGAGGGGACGGCACATTTACACTGTTATACAAGCTGTACATTTAATACTTTACATTGTAGCAAAGTGGAATTTCTTCAGTGTTGTCCCATTTAGAGATATAATGAAATATTTACTAAAATGTGAGGGGTGTACTTACTTTTGTGAGATACTGTATGTCAACCACCAGTCAAGAAACCAATATGTTAACAAGTCAAAAGTGACATACATATCCTCTTCTTCCATTTCTGCTCTGTTCCTTCTATCTTATCCTTTAAGATAAAACAAAACCCTGATGCTAATTTCATAACTTCTAAATGCAAATTGGTCACATGAAACAACATCCAAAATGTCCAACAACAGAGAAACAGAGGCCAGACAGCTAATAAGTTGGTAAGTTAAACAAATATGACAAATAGCAGTACAAGAAAAAGAAAATGATAGGCATCACTGCATACGTTATCATATAAGATATTAATACGGATCCTATTTAAAGTGGCTACTGATGTGTATCTGTGGGCATGTGCTCATCTTTAGCCTAGCCAACATTTAGGCAACATCTACATATTTATTTAATTTATCACAGCGAATGAATGAAGAAAGTTAAATTGGTTAGAATATAGCTAGCATATATAATAAATATAATTAAATAATTTAGTTTAGGCTATGCATAGTACCTAGACCTGCCAACAAATGCTTATTGTTAGAAGAAAACTAAACAATCCTTAGACCTATAGACCACTACTGATCTCAATCAGAATCAACTGCTCTGCCAATCTCCTGCTTCTCTCTCTCTCTCTCTCTCTCTGCTGAAATATCTTCCAATATCCATCTCATCTACTCAGTGAATTGAAGGATACAACGGTACAATTGTTGTCAGACACTTAGAATATCAATCTGAGTCTGTCAGTGGCAAAACGAGCACTTTTGTGAAGGTAAATACAAGCTGGACAATTGTCCTATTAACTTACATTGTAGCTTGTTTCTCCGCTGCCGACTGCAGCGATCTCGCTTAATACTGGACCAATGTCAGAGATTGTTGTTCCCATCAGTGACCCAGACACAAAAACATAGGAACATAGGGTCCAGGTTGAAAATAACGCTAGTTACCCTTTAAGTTTAATATCAGTCTGAATGTTTGGAACTTTTGGTCGGACAAAACAAGTAATTTGAAGACATCACGCGAGCTCTGGGAATGCAGTGGGCATCCTAACAATTTTTCAGATGATTCATTGATTAATCAAAAGTGGAATACATTATCTTCTCCGTGAACCATCACCTTATCGTGGTGGAGAGGTTTGTGTGTCTCTGTGAACCTGAGGGCTGTGTTGTCTGGAGCTTTGTGCTCCTGGTAGGGTCTCCCAAGGCAACGTGGTCTCAGGTGAGGGGCCAGACAAAGAATGGTTCAAAAACCCCAATGAAGAAGCAAGGTAGAGATGGAGTGACCCTGCCCGGAGGAAGCCCGGGGCCCCCGTCTGGAGCCAGGCCCAGACGGCGGGCTCGTCGGCGAGCGCCTGGTGGCCGGGTTTGCCACGGAGCCCGGCCGGGCACAGCCCGAACAAGCTACGTGGCTCCCATCTCTCCAGCCCATGGGCCCACCACCTGTGGGAGGAACCGTTGGGGTCGGGTGCGATGCCACATGGGTGGCAGTGAAGGTCAGGGGCCTCGACGGACCAGACCCGGGCGGCAGACGCTGGCTCTGGGGACGTGGAACGTCACCTCTCTGTGGGGGAAGGAGCCGGAACTGGTGCGGGAGGTGGAGCGCTACCGGTTAGATCTGGTGGGGCTTACCTCTACGCACAGTCTCGGTTCTGGAACCATACTCCTGGATAGGGGTTGGACTCTTTTCTTCTCCGGAGTTGCCCAGGGTGTGAGGCGGCGGGCGGGTGTGGGGATACTCACAAGCCCCCGGCTGAACGCACACGTGGGCAATGATGGAGACACCTGGAGAGGCGTGATTGGGAGGAACGGCCTCCCTGATCTAAACCAGAGTGGTTGTTTGTTGTTGGACTTCTGTGCTAGTCATGGATTGTCTATAACGAACACCATGTTCGAACATAGGGATGCTCATAAGTGTACCTGGTACCAGAGCACCCTAGGCCGAAGTTCAATGATCGATTTCATAATTGTTTCATCTGATCTGAGGCCGTATGTTTTGGACACTCGGGTGAAGAGAGGGGCAGAGCTGTCAACCGATCACCATCTGGTGGTGAGTTGGGTCAGGGGTGGGGAAGACTCTGGACAGACCTGGTAAGCCCAAACGTGTAGTGCGGGTAAATTGGGAACGTCTGGAGGAGGCCCCTGTCCGACAGACTTTCAACTCACACCTCCGGGCGGAGCTTTTCGTGCATCCCTGTGGAGGCTGGGGGCATTGAACCCGAGTGGACAATGTTCAAAGTTTCCATTGCTGAAGCTGCGGCGAGGAGCTGTGGTCTTAGGGTCTTAGGTGCCTCAAGGGAGGTAACCCACGAACACCGTGGTGGACACCGGTGGTCAGGGGAAGCCGTCCGACTGAAGAAGGAGTCTTTCCGGGATATGTTATCCCGGAGGACTCGGAGGCAGTTGCAGGGTACCGAAGGGCCCGAAGGGCTGCAGCCTCTGCCGTGAAAGAGGCAAAGCAGCGGGTGTGGGAGAAGTTTGGAGAAGACATGGAGAAGGACTTTCGGTCGGCACCAAAGTGCTTCTGGAAAACTGTTCGCCACCTCAGGAGGGGGAAGGGGAACCATCCAAGCTGTGTACAGTAAGGATGGGACACTGTTGACCTCAACTGAGGAGGTAATAGGGCGGTGGAAGGAGCACTTTGAGGAACTCCTGAATCCGACTAATACGCCCTCTATGTTAGAGGCAAGGCTGGAGGATAACGGGGGATTGTCGTCGATTTCCAAGGCGGAAGTCACTGATGTAGTCAAACAACTACACAGTGGCAAAGCCCCGGGATTGATGAGATCCGTCCAGAAATGCTCAAGGCTCTGGGTGTGGAGGGGCTGTCCTGGTTGACACGCCTCTTCAACATTGCGTGGAAGTCTGGGGGACGGTGCCAAAGGAGTGGCAGACTGGGGTGGTGGTTCCCCTTTTAAAAAGGGGACCAGAGGGTGTGTGCCAATTATAGGGGATATCACACTTCTCAGCCTCCCTGGTAAAGTCTACTCCAAGGTGCTGGAAAGGAGGGTTCGGCCGATAGTCGAACCTCGGGTTGAGGAGGAACAATGCGGATTCCGTCCTGGTCGTGGAACAACGGACCAGCTCTTCACTCGCAAGGATCCTGGAGGGAGCCTGGGAGTATGCCCAACCGGTCTACATGTGTTTTGTGGATTTGGAGAAGGCGTATGACCGGGTCCCCGGGAGATACTGTGGGAGGTGCTGCGGGAGTATGGGGTGAGGGTGTCTCTACTCAGGGCCATCCAATCTCTGTATGACCAAAGTGAGAGCTGTGTCCGGGTTCTCGGTAGTAAGTCGGACTCGTTTCAGGTGAGGGTTGGCCTCCGCCAGGGCTGCGCTTTGTCACCAATCCTGTTTGTAATATTTATGGACAGGATATCGAGGCGTAGTCGGGTGGGGAGGGGTTGCAGTTTGGTGGGCTGGGGATCTCATCGCTGCTCTTTGCAGATGATGTGGTCCTGATGGCATCATCGGCCTGCGACCTTCAGCACTCACTGGATCGGTTCGCAACCGAGTGTGAAGCGGTTGGGATGAGGATCAGCACCTCTAAATCGGAGGCCATGGTTCTCAGCAGGAAACCGATGGAATGCCTTCTCCAGGTAGGGAATGAGTCCTTACCCCAAGTGAAGGAGTTCAAGTACCTTGGGGTTTAGTTCATGAGTGAGGGACAATGGAGCGGGAGATTGGTCGGAGAATCGGGCGCAGCGGGTGCGGTATTGCATTCAATCTATCGCACGTTGTGGACGAAAAGAGAGCTGAGCCAGAAGGCAAAGCTCTCGATCTACCGGTCAGTTTTCGTTCCTACCCTCACCTATGGTCATGAAGGCTGGGTCATGACCGAAAGAACGAGATCCAGGGTACAAGCGGCTGAAATGGGTTTCCTCAGGAGGGTGGCTGGCGTCTCCCTTAGAGATAGGGTGAGAAGCTCAGTCATCCGTGAGGAGCTCGGAGAGAGCCGCTGCTCCTTTGCGCCGAAAGGAGCCAGTTGAGGTGGTTCGGGCATCTGGTAAGGATGCCCCTGGGCGCCTCCCTAGGGAGGTGTTCCAGGCACGCCCAGCTGGGAGGAGGCCTCGGGAAGACCCAGGACTAGGTGGAGGGATTATATCTCCAACCTGGCCTGGGAACGCCTCGGGATCCCCCAGTCGGAGCTGGTTAATGTTGCTCGGGAAAGGGAAGTTTGGGGTCCCCTGCTGGAGCTGCTCCCCCCGCGACCCGACACCGGATAAGCGGACGAAGATGGATGGATGGATGGATGGAATACATTATGAAGTATGTGATGTAATGATGTGTTTAAAGAATGTATTAGTGATCAGTAGAAGGCTTCATAGTGTCTCTGTTCTCACAGAGGCCGCAGCAAAGAAGAAAGCAGAAACCGAACACTCCCTCGACCAAACGCCTTACTTCTCAACACAGGTGAGCTTGCTGCTTGTGCACATTTCATGCCATTCTGTGCTGCCCAGATGCTAACGTAATATAATTTACTTTTCCCTCTAGTGCTCAGGGAACCTCAGAGTCAAAGGCCCATCCACTGTCCCCTGCAGAAGACAAGATGGAGCCAAAGGTGCAGCCGGATACTCAGCCCTGCAGCCACAGGGAACACAAGCCCACGGGTTTCAGAGTGAGCAGACACACAGCTGCCTTTTCCTGCCACCGCCTGTCTGATTCAAGTCCTACTCTGCAGGAGAGCCTGTCACCAAAGGCAGAGGTAGGAGGTCTGGCTGGCCATGGAGAGGGCGACAGCGACACAGACTTGTCTGAGTCAGAGAGACTTCCTGTGTCGCCCTCTGGTGGGGTTCCTCCACAGCTCCAGCTGAGGCCAGAGGTCATCGAGGCTGAACACTGCCCCTCTCGCAGCCACAGGCCCAGAGGACACAACCATGGTGCTTTTGACTTTCCAGACTTCCTCCCTCCACCTTTTAACTCCTGGAGCCTCAGTCAGCTGGCTGTCTTCTACAACATGGAGGGCCGGGGGGGCCCTCGGCCCAGGCCCATGGGCCCTTTGGAAAGGTACCTGGATAGGCTGCTGCAGCTGGAGTGGCACCAGATTCAGACAGTGCAGGGGGAGGGGAGGAAGTCAATGGGGTCAGATGTCCTTTCCAGCTGCCACAGGTCCCACGCTGCTGCCTCGTCACGCCTCAGCTCTCCAAAGTGCATCCTCCAGTGTCAGCGTGCCTTCTCCCTCACCTTCCTCTCCTGCCTGGCCAGTCACTCTGCCCTGCTCTCCGGCTGTGCCTGCACTCTCTGCCGTATCCGCTACTCAACCTGTAGCACATTGTGCTGCCGCTCCTCCCACCACACCCATCACTCCAGACTGAGTCCCATGCTGGAGCGCAGGGGGCCCACGTTGCTCCCCAAAAGGAGCTACAGCGAGAACCGGGTGAAGTCCTCAGACAGGAGCTCTGCACCCCGATCTCAGGTATTCAGCAGCCCTGTGCGGACCAACAGCCACCTGAGGAGAATGCAAGCCTCAGGAAATATCCGCAACCCTGTTAAAGTTGCTAACACCAAGCCTCATTCCACTGCCAGAGGCGGGAGTGTCGGGGCTGGGACGGACCGCGTGGGAGCGTTGGGCGACGTGGTGGACTATAGGACAGGAGGGTTTAGGAGGAGGAGTGGCTCAGAGCAGAGAAGAGGTGGAGTAGAAAGACAACAAGGTGCATCAGAGAAACGACGAAGTGGTTCTGAGTATAGAAGAGGAGGAGCTGAGCGGAAGAGAATAGCTGAGCTCAAGGAACGGGAAATAAAACCAGATGTCACTGCAATAATGGACAATTTACCTGGGCCCAAACATTCTCCAATAAACAGACCAAACAGACAGAAACAGGTGGAATTTGTTACATAACAGCAGGTTGAATACTGTAAGTGCAATCTGTCTGCCACAGCTACAGTTTAATATTTGATTATGAATGTATGAATCATTTTTGTGTTATTTGAGCAGGGTGACAGAAGATGTAGCAAGATTGTAAATGTATTTTCTTCATTAGTGGATGGATTTCTTTGTTCTTAGCCAATTATAGTTACATTATTATTATTATTAGTTTTATCCAATGCTGTGATTGCAGTCAAATAAGATATTGCAACAGTGGATGTTTACATGCACTATTGATCATACATAAATCTTATTTTTTATTTAACCCAGTAAGCCTTCGTCGGCACAAAACATTATGTACGGAGGTTTCAACATGGCGGCAGTTTTACTGGTGATTATTTTTTGGTTTGTTGACAAAAGAGCTGCGTAATAAAGGTGATTAAGTTTACCAAACAATTATAATTTGCATGTGTAATTCTTCAAAGACAATGTAAAAGTTGTCTAATTAATATAGTATTTCTTCTTTAATATTACACAAATCGCACCATCGCTGTAATGCATGTTTCATTTTAAAATAATAAAGTCCTGTTTAAAAATGCTAGAATCTAATAGTTCAATGGTTCTGCTTTTTCAATAAAATACTTAACACCACCCACAGACTGTAACAATGATTGGACGTAGCAGCAGTGAGGTCACCCATTGGTTTGTGGACTGCCGTTTTGAAGCCTCGAGTTTGGCAAAACGGCCGTCGCCATCATGTTTTTTTTAAAACCAGATATGAGGATACGAGGCGTTTTGGAGGAGAGGGTGGAGCTGGGGAGGATGATACGGCCAAGCATGACGTTTATGGTTGCAATGACGGTGCTTGAAGCTCACAGTAAAGGGGGAAAGTTGCTGATTTTCAACCCTTCTAAAGCAAGTCATCCTGCAGAGATTTACCGGCGGGTAAACACAGACCTCCGGGTACTGGAGCCATTCATCTGCATGTACGGTAGAACACAGAGCTGGTTGAAAATCTGCAAACTTTTTCCTAAGTTACCAGCTAACGCTAGTATTAGCTAGCTTGGCTTGCAGAACGCTGAACAACTTTGCTGAAGTGAAAACACACAATGAGAGGGTCAAAGTTTAAGATGAAAACATGGACAACAGCCAGAAACAAGTTAAGGTCTGTTTTAATGTACTCAGTGTTAGCATGGTTAGCATCGCTAAGCCTCTGTCCTGATTGAGAGGTCCTAATGCATCTTCTGCTTTATCGTCCATTTTAAAATAAACAAGGCCATCATTTACTAAATGATCATCATGTTGTATTGAAGAAGACTTGAAACTAATGATGGAGACCATACACTCATTATGAAAATGTTTACTGAGGTAATAAATCAAGAGAGAAGTAGGCTCATTTTCTCATAGACTTCTATAGAAACAGACTTCTTTTTGGAGCCAGTGGAGTCGCCCCCTGCTGGAAGTTATAGAGAATGCAGCTTTAAGGAGCTTCAGCTTTGGCTTCACTTCTCAGGCCCGGAAGTTGGTGCTTGTTTGAAACTCTGTAACCTGATAGGCAAACTTAAATACGCCAAGCTCACTCTTTTTTTTTCTCCCCCTCTTTTTATTTTATGTCATTGTCTGATAAAAAACTAGTTAGTATTATACTATGCCACAGTTGTTTGTTAAGAACTCACAAAACATAAGGGAGCAAAGATCATAGAAGGCATAAGGAAAAGGAATTAGATGCTAAGACAACACATATCTAAACTTGAGATGAATCAGGATAACACAGATGTTGTTAATTGTAACTTTCAGTGGAAGAGCTGCGTAGATCCATTGGAAATATTGGCACTTATGAATAATGTATGGAAAGATGAAAGGTTTCCATCAGACAGGAAGCAGCAATTTTAAAGCCAGGGAAAGAGGCAGTGCAGCCAGGGTCATATAGACCTATTGCACTGACAACAGTGATGTGTAAAATGGAGTGGTGACCGATAGATTGGTGTATAAACTGGAGAAGGAGGATGCTTAGCTGGATACAGGACTTTTTAAAGAAAAGGGTAATTCAGATAAGGGTGGGAGAGGCGTTATCGAATGGCACATGCATTGAGGATGGAACACCACAGTGAAGCCAAATCTGTCCAGTGATATTCAATGTCCTGATAATGGACTGGGGAAGCAAGTGTGGATTTAAGATATCAACAGAAAAAACTAAATATGTGAATTTGGCAAAATGAAAACTGGAAAGTTTAAATTATTGGGAGTACTTTGTGACAGCATTGTGAGCAAGTGTGAAAAAGTAATAAAACTGATGCCGTCCCTACCAGGAAGAATGCGGTGTGCTGGCCAGGATACACAATAATGATTTACAGGGCAATAGTCATATCAAGACTAGTTTATGGGGTTTTATGTTATAGGACAGCAGCTAAATCCGTTCTCAAGAGACTGGATGTAGTGCAGGCAAGAGCACTGAGAGCCGTTTGTGAGGCCTTCCGTACCATCCCAATTCCGGCCTTACTTGTAAAATTTGGGGAGAGCCCATTGGGAATTAGAAGATCCAAATTGGCAATGCAATATATATCTACTATGGGGGACACCAAGTTAGCTCTGGAAAAGGCTTAGAAATGGGCAGGAGCAAAAGTGAAGATGAAATGTTTTATCTTTGAAATAAATAAGGAGATGGAGAGGATGGAGTTGGACAGGAGGAGGGGGTTGCCCCTAGTTCACTGGCCAGCTATATCACCATGGATTTTATCACCATGGGTTTCAGTCCATACAACAGATTTGCTGGCTACATTATGGGCTCTGCAGTGGCTAGAGTATGGGAAAGCAGGGCAAGCAGTGATATGCTCAGACGCTGCTGCATCAGTTCTGATGACACTGAAGGAGGGAAAGTTTGGAGCCAAGAAAAGAAGGCATACATACTGGTGGAATATAAACAACAACAGACAGTGACACATCTACTAATGGAATGCACTGGCTCCACAGAAGAAAGAGAAAGACTGAAAAGTCTGGGCACAAAAACAATAGCACTGAAAAGCCTGTTAAATCCTACGGGGAACCACCCTGGGACTATAAAAGCTGTCCTAGAATACATCAAGGCAACCAATGTATGGCAATAGGATAATAAATGGGAATATATTTTTGCCCTGTGGGAGGCAGCAATGTGCCGTAAAGGCATCCAGTGCCTGGGTCAGAAGAAGAAGAGAAAGAAGAACGTTGTTTCAGACCGGACGTATTTTTATAGCACACACATACTCACACAGCTACCATGGACGCTGTATCCCAGCGTGTTTTGGAGAATTTGACAGAAGTTGAGGAGGCAGCTGAGGATGTTCTGACCACTAAACAACAGGTAAGGTTACCAAATACTTACCTGACAACAGTAAGCTGCGAATAGCTTGCAGAGCACGGCTAACGTTACCTGCGAGGATATGTAACGTTATAGGTTATAGCAGCTAGGCTAACGTTACATTGGTTAACGTTAACGTTACGCAGCATGGTGTGTGTTCATTGTATGCCTCGTGAGCTATAAAATAGTACTGGTAGTCTATTCTTTGATAAAAGCAGCAACACTAAAGTTACTTTTATTTATTTATTTATTTATATATGTGCACATATACACTACCGGTCAAAAGTTTGGGGTCACTTAGAAATTTCCATTATAGACAGAATACCAGCTGAGATCAGTTGCATAGTTTTATTTTTTTATTTTTTTTTTATCAGGGCAGCAGTTTTCAGATTACATTATATTCTTACATAATTGAAAAAGGGTTCTTGACTGTTGTAAAAAGAAGTGGCTGATCTGATCTTTAATGCAATATCTACATTGCCCATTATCAGCAACCATTCATCCAATGTTCCAAAGGCACATTCTTGTTTACTAATCCGATATCATTTTAAAAGGATAACTGAGAAAACATTGTAGAACCCTTTTGCAAATATGTAAGCACATAATGTAATCTGAAATCTGCTGCCCTAGTTAAAAAACAATGCAACTGATCTCCGCTGGTATTCTGTCTATAATGGAGTGGAATGGAAATTTCTAAGTGACCCCGGTAGTGTATGTGTATATATATATATAAGCCACAGTAAAACGGGTTTTGGTTAGGCACCTATTCAAATGTTTAAGCACTAAGAACATTACTAAGGTCATTCACATACGTCTTATTAGTGGTTGCAGTCATTTTGGAGTTTATAACATTTATTACACAGATTTGGTGCAACATTGAACTATTTCTTGATTAAAAGAAATGGTCAGAATTTTCTCAAACACCAAATAGACACCCAGACCTTGAAGAACGCCATAGAAAAAACCATGCTGTGATTTGGTTTTGAAAACCTTTTGAGATTTCTGCAAGAATTAGATTTTTCCGGTGATCTGTGATTATCCTCGAGGTCACCACAGCTCATTTTATACAGTGAGGTCAAGTTTTGAAAATAATGGTCCCACAACAGTGAAATGGCTACTATAGGGACTAACATCATCACAGGTGGATACAGTTGATCCACAAGAGTCTCAGCTTTCCAGTCAGACCCAGTTTATGCAATCCATATTTTCCACCAGGCATGTCTGCGATGCGTTCCAGAGGCACGGGGCCCCCCCACGTTTGCCATTCAAGTCTATGCTTGATATTCTTGATTTACCGTACCAGAAGCGTGTGTGATGCTTTAAAGTGATGGCTCGGAGTAATTTCACCCTAGGGTCCTTTGCACCATGACCTCGAACCAAACACCCCCCAGAAGCTTTTTTCACCTGGGTCTAACATTGGGAGAGTTGGCGTAGAGTAGCGTTATCAGCTGAATAGCTTAGCGCAGGGGCTAATGGACCCACGTTTGTATTTCGTAAATGACCCCACTAATAATGCCCCAAATGATTCCAAACTTCTACACTAGTACAAATAGGTTATGCACTCATAAAACGATGGATTGGAAAGTTTGTAAGTACACCAGAAGTTTATGTAAATAACACTTGCCTGCTTGCTTCTGCTCTCTGTTGCTGCTGCTGCTGCTACCTGCAGTTAGACGAGTGCTTAATATTTATTAATTTAATGATTAAATAAGGTAATGTTTCCAAACCTCAGTTATTACTTGTCTCCTGCTAGTTATAAAACAGCCCTTACTTAAAAAAAAAAAAAGTTAAATTAAAAAATATTTTTTTTGCATCTCTTTTCGGTGTTGTAATTTGTAGACGGCCCTAATCAGTCGTCTCACAGCAGCAACCACAACAGCAGAGAGCAGAAGCAAGCAGGCAAGTGTTATTTACATAAACTTCTGGTGTACTTATAAACTTTCCAATCCATCGTTTTATGAGTACATAACCTATTTGTACTACTGTAGACGTTTGGTATCATTTCGGGCATTATTAGCGGGGTCATTTATGAGATACAAACGTGGGTCCATTAGCCCCTGCGCTAAGCTATTCAGCTGATAACGCCAACTCTCCCAATGTTAAACCCAGGTGAAAAAAGCTTCTCGGGAGTGTTTGGCTCGAGGTCATGGTGCAAAGGACCCTAGGGTGAAATTACTCCGAACCATCACTTTAAGGTACGTGTCCATATACGCGTCCATCACGGATGGGATCGCCCTGCTTCCCAGCATTGTACGCTAGTGGGCTTGCCACCAGTTTCTCTCTCAATGACCACTGACAAGCAAAGAAAACAGGCTCCGCCCTCCTACAACCGTGATGGCTGCAGCTGATTGGACGAACACGTCTCGTGGGGCTGTCTGCTCTGGGATTTCAAAACCGACCATAATGGTGGCTCGTTCGGAATATGATCTCTTATTTTACCAAAATAGTTCACCGAAACGTGTTTCAGAAAACATTTTAAGCGAGAAATAGTTTAATTGAAATAAATCTATATTTAGAAACTGCACTGCCTATTTCTCGTAGTTCGCAGTGCTTCCGGCGCGATGCCATAAAATGACGTCACAACAGCTGTCGTTTCCAGCGCAAAGGCTCCGCAATCTTTCGCGGTGCATAGTCGTGCACCTCTGAATTTTTATAACTACATGCCCACTGCGCTTTCAGTTCGTGGTCGCCTGGGAAGAGCAGGTTCGCCTCTACAAACATCTGTGTGATTCTTTATGTACAGACCACAGAGAGTCAAACGGCCTTAAATATGTGGTCAGAGAGACACACCACACTTGGAAAAGAAGAAGTTCCGCCTAAATGTCCCTCATTTTGGCCGGATGTCCGTCCCCTTCCTCTTTCTTTGTGTTGGCGTTCTAAACTCCGGTGGATTGATGAGGACTATGGTTAACTGCTCCTCAGATCTCTGCATGGTAAATCCAGACAGCTAGCTAGCAGATCTGTCCAATCTGAGTTTTCTGTTGCACAACTAAAACAACTTTTCCACCAAAACAAGTTCCTTGCCAAGGCTCTTCTGCAGAGGCACCGTTGCACCATCCGGTGCTTAGCACCGCCCATGACGATTGTGATTGGTTTAAAGAAATGCCAATAACCAGAGCACGTTTCTCTCCCATCCCAGAATGGTAGGTGGACTAGCTAGACCCTCCTCTAACAGCTACAGTAACAGGGGACTACAGATGAAAACTATATTCTGGCATTTTTAACCCATGTACTGTATAATCATGCGTTTTATCATTTGTACTGTCCCCTTCCGAAATAAATTACATTTTCAATTAAATTTTATTTATAGTAATGTAATAGTATAGTGTAATGTGCTTGCAAAATATAGTTCTCTGTGCTCAAAACATACAATTACGCACATATATAACTATTGTGACCTGGTGTTCTCTGTGGGTGTTTCAGATAGTTGACCTGGACACTAGGAGGAACAGGAACAGAGAGGCGTTGAACGCACTGAAAAATGAAATATCAGATTCAGGTGAGTGACAGGATATTTTCAGAGAAGAGAAAAGGCTCTGTTGTGTGGACGTGTCAATCAAACAGTAATATCATAGACATATTGGCTTAACCTACAGAAACAATTGTCCCGTTGATTTCACAGTGGACATGAGTCAGGTGCATAGTGGTAACACTGTTGTTGACTAACCACTTCTGTCATTTGTAGAGAAAGTGAAGGTTTGCTTCGGAAACATGTTCATCAAATTTCCCAAATCAAAGACAAAGGAGATGATTCAGAAAGGTAGAAAAAAATCTAAATGTATTGGATACATTTTCATCATAAAGTAGGATATATGAGATTATCCTTAACACATTGTTTGTCACCTGTAGACCAAGAGCAGCTGGACCAGGAGATAAACGAACTTCGCAAAGGACTGAAAGCTAAAGTCAACCGTCTAAATGATATGCAAGGTAGGGTTGGCCCACTGCAGCATGCTCATTTACAGGAATAGTCCTATGAAATGCCATTTTATTAAATATATACATAAATAAAGATGCCTATGAAATACATCCTGAAATAAATCAATGAGTCAATATCAGACATGAAAAGTACTCAGGCCTGATGCCCGATTTCTGGCGTATGACTATTTTAGAAAAATAAATAAATTAAAAAGTCCACATGGGATTTGTTTTAATGCGCTGGATTTAACCAATCATCGAACTTCCACCAACCAATGAAACGAGTTCCACCAACCAATGAAACCAGTTATAGCCAATCGGATGCAAAGTAGGGCGGGTCTTTGCCGAAATGCCAGTGTGCGGTGCCGGTGTGGTCTCCATGGTAACGCGGCTAAAAAAAAATGGAGGCAAAGTTTATCAAACTTGGAGCATGTAGATACAGGCAGCTTTAATTGAGAAAGTAGTAAAAATAAATGGCGCTGGGCATGAATAGAGGACAAGAGGAAAAGGGTGGAGATGGTAAGCCGTTTAGCACTTGGTGCCTTAAATTGAGGGAGTCGGGTTCTTGCTTCTGCAGCGCATGTTCAAGGAAGACACTGGACGGCAGCAGCGGTAAGAAAGAGCTTGCTAGTCATTAGATGCTAGTCACAAAGCTTCGGTCCGTGCACTCTGTCATACGAGTACGTTCCCAGCAACGGCCGCTACCGCTGTGACTGCGCCTTTACTGACCAACCGTGATATGTGTTTGCACGTTCATAGCGGAACATGATTTGTAAAAGCTATCTGAAGCCCAAACTGCCTTGACAAAGCTGTCTGTTTGGGTTCAGCATGGCAGGTATTTAAACATAACGGCCTTGTCCCAGACTTTAGACGTCTAGCTAGCTATATGAAAAGATTTCACGAGGGGTCACGTGATGCAGCAGAGCTAGAAGGACGCATCTCTGAAGGCTCTCCAAGACTTTATCCTTAAAAACACTCTTAACCCTTTACAGAAACCAAAAATTTCATCTATTCAGATTTGTAAACTGTTCAATGGACCTAAGATCTAAAAATAAGCAAGCAAATTCGGTAACTGTGCCCTTTGCATCGTGCCAAGAGGAAAGCCCGAAACAAGAGGCTAGCGTTAGCAAGATGGCGCACGGTCAAGTGCAACCTACGGGGGACAATGCTCTCATACTTCAGGAGATACGAAATGGAAACCAAGCCCTCTCCAATAAACTGGATACCAAGACGGCGGAGATCAATGAGTCAATCTCGGGGCTAAAGTCTTTGCTTGATAACCTGACATCCCGCGTCACCGAGACAGAGGAGCGTATCGGGACGGCGGAAGACCAGCTCATCGGGTTGGACTCTCGGGTGAACAAGTTAGCTAAAGACAATGAGCATTTGATGGAGAAAGTTGAGTCACTTGAGAATTATAGCAGACGAAATAATATCCGCGTCCTTAACGTACGTGAGGGTTGTGAGGGGAGTGCACACCGGGCACTCGCACCAAGACCATCCGTGGAGGAGAGGCCGAGGGCCGTGTTGATACGCCTGCTGAAGTACCAGGATCGGGAGAAGATACTCCGTACGGCCGCAAAACTATCCAGAGAAAACAAAGGCCCCATAATGTACGAGAATACACCAGTGATGTTTTTTCCTGACCTGAGTGCCAGCCTGGTGAAGCGCCGAAAGGAATACGACCAGGTGAAGAAAGAGCTGAGATCTAGGGATGTCCAGTTTGCTTTACTCTACCCTGCTACTTTGAGGATAACGCTCCCAGATGGGAAAAGGAAAGTATTTAAAACACCAAAAGAAGCAGCAATGTTTGTGAGAGGCCACGCATGGGGAAACTGAAGAGAGGTGTAAGCAAGTTACCGGACATATTTTTGTGGTCATCGAAAAAAAAAAAAAATGTAAGCTACCACTGTCTCACGATATTGTTCACTAGTTTGTTCTAGTTTTTCTTTCTTTTTGTTAAAAAAAAGAGACTGTCGTGGCAGTCATTGTTACTCTAGAGTGTTTAATATAATGTCTTATATTATATGTCGGAGAGCCGGGGAAGCAGGATACCTTAGATTTAAGTTAGATTTGTTAATACAAGACCTTTCCAGATGAAGGGAGGTGTCTTGTTTTGGGGCTGGCACTGTGGGGTTCTATACACTATATTTTTTTTTTGTCTTCCCTTTTGGTTGGGTGATGTTACACACTATCTTTCAAATACTTTGTTTACTCTAATATTATGAGAGGTCAGGGGAAACTGAATCTTTATGGACAGCATATTGAAGTTTGTCAGTTTTAATGTTAATGGATTGAACGATTAAAAGGAAAAGGGTCTTGACATATCTTAAAAAGTTACAAGTAGATATCGCTTTCCTACAAGACCTTTCCAGCATAAAAATGAAAGGGCAGGTAGTGTGCATCATTCAATTCAAAGGCCAGAGGAGTGGCCATTTTGATAAACAAAAATACACCTCTGGAAATACTTGATACTATCACTGATCCCTCAGGGGTTATGTCTTTATTAACTGTAGAATATTCTCAGAACAATGGTCACTCCTAAACTTTATGCACCCAATTTTTGATGATTGTTCATGCAAGATATATTTTTAAAAATTCCAGCAAAACATACTTATAGGGGGGACAAATTTCTGTTTAGATCCTGCTCTGGACAAAGACTAAGACCATCTTCAAGTCGAGAGCAACCAAGACCACTCAAATGTATATGAGAGATCTCAATTTAATAGACATTTGGAGGCAGATGCATCCTCAGACTCGGGATTATTCCTTTTACTCATGCCCTCATAAATCCCATACTAGAATTGATTTATTCTTATTGTCCACCCACCTATTTCATAGAGCATTAAATGCAGAATATTTATCTAGAACTTTATCTGATCACTCGCCATTGACCTTGTCCATTTTATTCCCAGATAAGCCCAAAACACCCTATAGGTGGCGCCTTAATCCCACTCTACTCCAAAGAGCTGATTTTTGCGCGTTCATAAGGGGTCAGATTAAATTGTTTTGTGAAACAAACTGTGCCTCATCTCGTAGCAGTTTTATTTTATGGGATACGTTAAAGGCCTTTCTGAGGGGACAGATAATATCTTATACAAAGGGTTTGAAAAAGCAATACACAGAAGATATTGATAAGTTGGAAAAAGAAATTTTGCTCTTGGAAAAAGATTATCAAAGAAATGGTTCTTCGGACACATATCAATCTTTAGTCCAGAAAAAACTTCAATACAATACGTTAAATACCTATAAAATTGAAAGAGCTATTTTAAGAACTAAACAGAGGTATTATGAATTGGGAGAGAAGGCACATAAAATCTTGTCCTGGCAACTGAAGGCAAAGGAAAGCACTAGGAGTATCAATGCCATTCGAACTGAAGCAGGCCCTATCTCATATAACCCAACAGAAATAAATGATACATTTAAACATTTTTATTCAAATTTGTACAAATCAGAACTGCCCGGCGATTTGACTCATATTGACAACTTTTTGTCTAAAATTAAATTGCAAGAAATTAGTGAAGAGGACCAAAAGAATCTTGACCTTCCTTTCACTCGGGCGGAAATTGTAAAAGCCCTAAATTCACTGCAGTCTAATAAATCCCCAGGAGAGGACGGGTTTCCCCCTGAATTTTATAAAGAATTTAAAGATTTACTTGTCCCACTGATTATGGATGTAATAAGCCTTTCGTCCAAAACACATACGCTTCCCGAATCTTTTTCGACTGCCATAATCACAGTTATACTTAAAAAAGGTAAAGACCCACTAAAATGCGCCTCTTATAGGCCCATCTCATTATTGAACTCAGATTATAAATTGATTTCTAAGGTGTTAGCAAATAGGCTTAGTCTGATATTACCAAAAATAATTAACCCGGATCAGAGTGGCTTTATTCAAAAATGCCTATCTGCCAATAATTTAAGTAGGTTTTTAATATAATCCATTTAGCTAAATCAAGATCTGATCACACTGTGGCTGTGGCGTTAGACGCCGAAAAAGCCTTCGATAGGCTGGAATGGCCTTATTTATTTAAGGTATTAACGAAATTCGGTTTTGGACAAGTGTTTATTAGTTGGGTGAGAACCCTATATCACAAACCCAAAGCAAGGATCACTACTAATGGGCAAACCTCATCGCCGTTTTTCCTAAATAGATCCAGTAGACAGGGATGTCCACTGTCCCCGAGGCTGTTTGTCTTAGCCATTGAGCCTCTGGCGGAGGCAATCAGAAGGGACCCTGATATAAAAGGATTTAAGGTTGGTCAGACAACCCATAAAATTAACTTGCTAGCCCTCCTCACTCTCTTACTCGACTACAGGATTTATTGGACACCTATGGTACTGTCTCAGGATATAAGGTAAACTATGATAAAAGTGAAATAATCCCATTAACAACATTCAACTACCCTGCGTGTCAAAGTGCATCTGCGTTCAAATGGGCCCCAACTGGAATAAAATATCTTGGTATAGTGGTGGACAATAACTTAAAAAATCTTTATAAATTGAATTACAGTCCGCTGCTTAAAAAAATTGAAGAAGATCTGCACAGATGGATTAACCTCCCCATCACTTTGATTGGGAGGATTAACTGCATTAAAATGAACATTTTGCCGAGGCTGCAGTACCTCTTTCAATCACTGCCTATTTCATTACCTCAGACTTTTTTTAAAACCCTTAATAAAAATGTAAGACAATTCATTTGGAATAACAAGGTACCAAGAATATCTTTGGAGAAACTGACGTGGGACTATAAGTCAGGGGGACTTCAGCTACCCAATCTTAAAAAATATTACTTTGCAGCCCAAATGCGATTTCTTTTCTCTGTCTGAGAATGACGCAACTCCGTCCTGGGCTCATATTGCATTCTCTTCTTTGAAAGACGATTCTTTCAGTGATTTTGTTTACAAATACAACTACCGACTTTTGTCCAAAAAGACTGATAATCCAATTTTATTACATCTCATTAAGCTTTGGTATGATGTACATAAAATCATTGGCAAGGAGATAGGACTGTCACCAAAATCACCTTTAAAACAAAACTACCTTATCCCTCTGACTGTAAACCATAAGATCCTGGAAGCATGGTATCATAATGGGATTCGTAGATTGGAGGACTGTTGTGAAAACGGATTCTTCATGACTTTTGAACAGTTAAGGAGAAAATACAATTTGTCTAACAATACTTTCTTTTGTTACCTCCAACTGCGGTCATTCCTGAGAAGCACTTTGAACAATACCATGGCTATACCCAAACTCACGGAAATGGAAAAATTGTTACATGATGGTGGTCCATATAAGTTCATCTCTAAGGTATATTCTTTGTTAATATCTGAATGTCCTAAACCGGCTCTGTACAGGTCTAAGGAGAGGTGGGAATCAGACTTGAATATCACGATTGAAGACCAACATTGGTCAGAGCTGTGTCAAGACAGTTTATCTGCCACAATTAATGCACGGTACAGGCTTGTCCACTATAATTTCCTTCATCAGCTGTATTTGACCCCAGAGAAAATTCATAAGTCTAAGCCTGATCTATCTGATACATGTTTCCGATGTGCTGCTGATGTGGGCTCTTTCCTACACTGTACTTGGTTATGTGTGAAAGTGAGAGATTTCTGGATTGACTTCTGTGATGTTATGTCTAAGATTAATCAGATTTCATTACCTGTTGACCCAGAATTTTGCTTGTTGGGGAACTTTGCGAAAATTGATATAACACTTAATAAATTTCAAATAAAATTTCTGGAAATAGCCCTGGCGGTGGCCAGAAAGTGTATTGCCGTCACATGGAAGTCTGATTCCCCTCTATCCATGACTAAATGGTATTTAGAAATGAATAACTGTGTGCCTTTAGAGAAAATAACATATAATCTTAGAAAGGGATACAACACCTTTTATTAAAATTTGGCAACCCTATCTAGATTATGTGGATAATGTGTTGTTGGAATGTGACTGACCTCGAAACACTGTATACCTACTTTAAAACTTTGGAGCATCCTTTTGGGGAGGGGGGATGGGGGGTTATCGGTTTGTGTTTGTTCCTGTTCTTGTAAACTTGAAAATGAAAATAAAGTATTCCAAAAAAAATGAAAAGATTTCACAATGATTCATTGTAGGACTATGATATTATTGCAATATGTAAATCCACATTCAACGCACACGTGGGCAATGATGGAGACACCTGGAGAGGCGTGATTGGGAGGAACGGCCTCCCTGATCTAAACCAGAGTGGTTGTTTGTTTTTGGACTTCTGTGCTAGTCATGGATTGTCTATAACGAACACCATGTTCGAACATAGGGATGCTCATAAGTGTACCTGGTACCAGAGCACCCTAGGCCGAAGGTCAATGATCGATTTCATAATCGTTTCATCTGATCTGAGGCCGTATGTTTTGGACACTCGGGTGAAGAGAGGGACAGAGATGTCAACCGATCACCATCTGGTGGTGAGTTGGGTCAGGGGGTGGGGGAAGACTCTGGACAGACCTGGTAAGCCCAAACGTGTAGTGCGGGTAAATTGGGAACGTCTGGAGGAGGCCCTGTCCGACAGACTTTCAACTCACACCTCCGGGCGGAGCTTTTTGTGCATCCCTGTGGAGGCTGGGGGCATTGAACCCGAGTGGACAATGTTCAAAGTTTCCATTGCTGAAGCTGCGGCGAGGAGCTGTGGTCTTAGGGTCTTAGGTGCCTCAAGGGGCGGTAACCCACGAACACCGTGGTGGACACCAGTGGTCAGGGAAGCCGTCCGACTGAAGAAGGAGTCTTTCCGGGATATGCTATCCCGGAGGACTCCGGAGGCAGTTGCAGGGTACCGAAGGGCCCGAAGGGCTGCAGCCTCTGCCGTAAAAGAGGCAAAGCAGCGGGTGTGGGAGAAGTTTGGAGAAGACATGGAGAAGGACTTTCGGTCGGCACCAAAGTGCTTCTGGAAAACTGTTCGCCACCTCAGGAGGGGGAAGCAGGGAACCATCCAAGCTGTGTACAGTAAGGATGGGACACTGTTGACCTCAACTGAGGAGGTAATAGGGCGGTGGAAGGAGCACTTTGAGGAACTCCTGAATCCGACTAATACGCCCTCTATGTTAGAGGCAGAGCTGGAGGATAACTGGGGATTGTCGTCGATTTCCCAGGCGGAAGTCACTGATGTAGTCAAACAACTCCACAGTGGCAAAGCCCCGGGGATTGATGAGATCCATCCAGAAATGCTCAAGGCTCTGGGTGTGGAGGGGCTGTCCTGGTTGACACGCCTCTTCAGCATTGCGTGAAAGTCTGGGACGGTGCCAAAGGAGTGGCAGACTGGGGTGGTGGTTCCCCTTTTTTAAAAAGGGGGACCAGAGGGTGTGTGCCAATTACAGGGGTATCAAACTTCTCAGCCTCCCTGGTAAAGTCTACTCCAAGGTGCTGGAAAGGAGGGTTCGGCCGATAGTCGAACCTCGGGTTGAGGAGGAACAATGCGGATTCCGTCCTGGTCGTGGAACAACGGACCAGCTATTCACTCTCGCAAGGATCCTGGAGGGAGCCTGGGAGTATGCCCAACCGGTCTACATGTGTTTTGTGGATTTGGAGAAGGCGTATGACCGGGTCCCCGGGAGATACTGTGGGAGGTGCTGCGGGAGTATGGGTGAGGGGGGTCTCTACTCAGGGCCATCCAATCTCTGTACGACCAAAGTGAGAGCTGTGTCCGGGTTCTAGGCGTAAGTCAGACTCGTTTCAGGTGAGGGTTGGCCTGCGCCAGGGCTGCGCTTTGTCACCAATCCAATCCTGTTTGTAATATTTATGGACAGGATATCGAGGCGTAGTCGGGGTGGGGAGGGGTTGCAGTTTGGTGGGCTGGGGATCTTATCGCTGCTCTTTGCAGATGATGTGGTCCTGATGGCATCATCGGCCTGTGACCTTCAGCACTCACTGGATCGGTTCGCAACCGAGTGTGAAGCAGTTGGGATGAGGATCCGCACCTCTAAATCGGAGGCCATGGTTCTCAGCAGGAAACCGATAGAATGCCTTCTCCAGGTAGGGAATGAGTCCTTACCCCAAGTGAAGGAGTTCAAGTACCTTGGGGTTTTGTTCGCGAGTGAGGGGACAATGGAGCGGGAGATTGGTCGGAGAATCGGCGCACCGTTGTGACGAAAAGAGAGCTGACCCAGAAGGCAAAGCTCTCAATCTACCGGTCAGTTTTCGTTCCTACCCTCACCTATGGTCATGAAGGCTGGGTCATGACCGAAAGAACGAGATCCAGGGTACAAGCGGCCGAAATGGGTTTCCTCAGGAGGGTGGCTGGCGTCTCCCTAAGAGATAGGGTGGGAAGCTCAGTCATCCGTGAGGAGCTCGGAGTAGAGCCGCTGCTCCTTCGCGTCGAAAGGAGCCAGTTGAGGTGGTTCGGGCATCTGGTAAGGATGCCCCCTGGGCGCTTCCCTAGGGAGGTGTTCCAGGCACGTCCAGCTGGGAGGAGGCCTCGGGGAAGACCCAGGACTAGGTGGAGGGATTATGTCTCCAACCTGGCCTGGGAACGCCTCGGGATCCCCCAGTCGGAGCTGGTTAATGTTGCTCGGGAAAGGGAAGTTTGGGGTCCCCTGCTGGAAAATTATTGTGTTATGTCAGAAGGACTTTAACCTTTTTTGCCAGTCAAATTAACTTTAATGAGTGTATATTGAAATATTACACAGTTGGTTGGCAAAAAAAATGCATCTCAAAATGCATCAAATTGATGCTTGAAAATATGAAATATTTCAAATTTTCTTCCGGGGGAGCATGCCCCCGGACCCCCCTAGAGGGGTAATATCCTTCTCACCTTTTTCACCCCTGACCCGTTTTCATGCCTGCAATATGAATAAATATGTTTATGTATAAATATGTTTTTTTTTTTAAATGAAAAACTACTACTGTTATTTATTTCACAGGAATTTTATTTTAGAAGTCCACATTTATTTATTTTCCCTTTCTATCTATTTCCATTTTATAATATTAAATTGAAGGGGTGTGGCTATCTCACAGCACTGTGAACCTGGCCCTGGGGTTTGTGCTGGCTGAATTCAAATTGCTACTGTACAGCCGTGCGAGAGGGGGGTTGGTGGTCATATGACCTGTAAGATTTCATTTTACCCTGGAAAGATTCCAGTCAAATATTGTCAGTGTTTATTGCGCTTAAAGGGAACCTATTATGCTTTCCCGTATTTTCTGTCATATCTATAATGTTAAATGTGGCCAAAGCTTCAAATAATGAGGTAAACGTATTTCAGAAAAATTCCCTTGAGCAAAAACCTCAAGATTTCCCACTGTTCTGAAATCTCCTGTTTCAACAGTTGTTTTCTACTCTCAGCTCCGTGTCACGTACCACTCAGCTGGGTTACTATGATTGGTCATCTGCTCCAGGCAGGCTACTGAAGAGTTTTTTTTAAAGGTGCAATATGTAATATTGTGTGTAATACTGGCAGCTAGCAGTTAAAATAGTTACTGCACTACCAATTCAAAATACTGGAGAGTCGTTTCCCCCGCCCCCTCCTGCCCAGACTCGAAGTTCACGGGGGTTGCCAGGCTGAGACCGCAGCATTCACAACAATGTTGCTAGACGCTTTTCTCACATAGCCAGACGTTACTCCACAGCACAGCAGAGTAGCTAACGTTAGATGCTAGTCTCACAGCTGAGTAGCTAACGTTAGATGCTAGTCGCACATAGCCAGACATTACTCCACAGCACAGCGGAGTAGCTAACGGTAGATGCTGGCTATATTGACAGTCATAAAAGCCCGTGCTCACGCGGAGCTCTGTAACCAACTGACAGACACACTTTTTCGGCTTAAAATTACAATACGAAACGCTAAAAACACAACAACCTCGTCCTCACTGTCCTCTCCACACGCCAGTCAGGCACACTTCCTCGGCTTAGAATTACAACACGAAACGCTAAAAATACCACTACCTTGCCGACGGAACACACTTCATTGGCTTAGAATTACGGCAACAATCGCTAAACACACTGCAAACTCAGTCTTCTCTTTCCGATTTACAGCCCCCCTCTCGTGGTTTAAAATAACTCACCGTTGTCGGCTCCAGTCGCTGAAGAGGCTACACGCTGTAAACAGCCATGGGCTGCTTGCCTGGTCCTCCCGGTAACGTTAACAGTTAGCAGGGTTAGCATAACGGCGTTAGCCAGGACCAGTCGGGATCACTTTACTGGCTATGTCTCAATTGTTTTTGCGAGTAACCAACTCGGTTACTCTAGCTCTATAATTCAATGTGAGTACACAAATGTGGAAATGACAAAAAATGCCCGTCCCTAGTAGCTGTGATAAATTAGCCTGAAGCTAATGCTTACCTGTTCAGGAGAAAATAAGCCAACTCTGCGTCCTTTTGGGCTCTAAGCTGTCTCCATCTTTCAAATACATCTCCAATATTTACCAGGGGGTTGTTACGTCTCTGGTCACGCAACTGTTAGAAACATGCTGTTTTCTTTTTTTTAATGTCAATGTCAATCTATCTCCGTTGATCCTGTTCGTTTGTTTGCTGCTTTCATGGCTGTACTACCGTTACAGCTGTAGCGCGCTGGGTTTTCGTTTTTACAGGTATATCTGGCAACCTGGCCTGCCTGTCAAACTGGGCCGTTGATAACAACACACAGACCAAAACATAAACATAAATTCCGTCACGGAATGTAAATTTCAAAAAGAAAAAATACTGAAATTAGCATTGTTGTCAGAAAAGATACTATTTCAGTTTAACATTTTTCCTTAATATCTGATGAGGCATTGGTGTCATTTTTGGATTTATTACAGTACAAATATTACATATTGGACCTTTAACGCTACTGCAGTGTTTATTCCCACAAGTACTGTAGTTGCACACTAACGGCAGGGAAACCTGCAATCTTGGCTGCCAATGTTGTTCAATTCTCCCTCATTTCGAGTCATTTCATTTCATTACATTACATTTAGCTGACGCTTTTATCCAAAGCTACTTCAAATTAAGTGCTTTCAACCTTGATGGTACAAACACCAGACAGCAGAAGTAGGTGCAAGAACATTAGCTTCAAATAAGCAAAACTACAAAGAGCTATATATATGTATGTATGTATATATGTATGTATGTATGTGTGTGTGTATATATATGTGTGTGTGTGTGTGTATATATATATATATATATATATATATTTATATTTTAGGGCTGTTTATTATTTATTTATTTACTGTAAACAACTGTGAATCTAGTCACACATTTGAATCTAGAGTCTATATCAGGGTTAGGTGTTGTTTGGTTTGGATACTGTGTGCTAAAGCGGTACTTTTAAAACTGTACCGGTGCCTTAACAGTGCCTGAACCGATACTTTTTAAGAAAGTGAAAAAAAAAAAGAAGGGTACTAAACAACAGTTGGCGACATTAAAGAACGGCTTGTTTATTGCTAAGGCCATATGGTCAAAATTAAATGATTTAATAATGTAATAACTATAACAAAAACCTATTTCACTAGTAAATAGCTGTTGAACGACAAAAACAACCACAAGATGGGAAAAGGGCATTTAACAATAACTTTGAATGCACCACGAGACTGTAGGTTACCAGTTTCATTGAACGCACCGTCTGTCAATGGCAGCTGCAGATTGTTACATCCCGGTGTCACAGTCCTCTACAGTGAAATACAGACAAACTTTACACCGTTTAGCTTTAGCTGTCAGCATTGTAACCGTGTTTAATCCAGCTACTAGCTAGCGGTAGGCTAATGTTAGCTGCTGTCGAGTGTAGTGTTAACTAGTGTCACGTGCAGAGTGTTTCAGAGCATCAGAGAGAAGCGCAGGCATATCAGTGGCACTGGAATGAGGCACCGAAATCCGCGTTGCTATTCTGCAGCAGCAGGATGTGTTACGAGGAAGTATGGCAAAGGGTCAAAACAGTAGCCTGTTAGGCACGACGCAAAGCCGAGTGAAGTGAAAATAAATTAATATACAATTAAAAAAAAATACAGTAGTTACCCTTTAATGAGAGGGCCTGTAGCTGGTGCCGGCTATTTCTTAGCTTAATTTACGTTGGATCAGCTGCTGCTTGGTTTCATAAAGTAATTTGCAATATTTCCGTTTCGCCATGGCTTGGGCTTTGACCTTCCCGCTTGCTTGTCGCCGTTTGTAAACCTACGGTAGTCTAGTGAATTCAACCAGAGCGCATACAAATAAAGTTTTTCCCTTTTATCGCATGCGCTACGGTCTACAGTCATTTAAATGAATAAAACATGACTGTTCATTGTTTTAATAGACCGAATGACATGGAAATAACTGGCCTATTTTAACATTTCAAATTGAAATTCTTTCCACCGGTCATTCTGTTGATGCTGTGTGAACTCTGAATGTCTCTCAGTGGTTCAGTGACTGCTTGCAACTCAATACTTATTCCTTTGATAAACCAGTTGACAAGGGGAAATCCTGGGTGTTATTTTTGTAAAAAGACCTCCATCACAATTAAATCCAGTGCAAATGGAAGGTTCCTGTTGCTTTTATTCACTGAATGATACCTCCTTAGAACTTGATGGTAACTGAAGTCAAAGCTAGTCTGTCAGTACTCTGAATGTCCTCCCAGCAGTCTGGGCATGATGCAGGTGTGTTTGTTTGTCTGTTTGTTTGCAGGGAAACCTGAGCTGAGAGGCTACAATCTTTCTCCTCTGTCCACTGATGAAATCAAAGCTATTAACGGTCTTTTAAAGAGATGACATCAGATCTGATGACATGAGGACAGAGCCTGATGCTACTGTGACGTGCTAACCTCTGGATGATCTGAAGGTGCTACAGTAGCTTCCTGAATCATTTACATCTTCATCACCTGCCTTTAGGACATTTTAGAAATGAATGTCAAACATTGTATCCTATGTCTCTCAGTTAAAGGGTAACTACAGTTTTTTTCAACTTGGACCCTATTATCCTATGTTTTTGTGTCTAAGTGAGAAATTCTTTATTAGATGTAGCATCTCGTTTTCAAGGGGGTCCTTAAAAGCAAACATATAGAATACATTCACAATTAGACAAAAAAAGTTACCAAAACAACTTGTGGAGACTACAAGAAAAACATACATACATACATACATACATACATACATACTAACAAACAATAGCAAAGCTCTCCTTCACACCAAAACCACCCATATCCTCCCCATTTAAACCATTAAATATTAGACAGTAAACATTGAAGGTCCTTCCTATACAGTTAAAAAAAATGAAAATACAAAAAACAATATTAAAATAATAAAAATAAATAAGTAGATGAAAAAATAAAAAAAATATCAAGCATGAGAAAAACAGTTGCAGCTTGTATGCAAATAATTAAGAAGAGCCATCTGAAACTGATGAAAAGAGGAGATAGATCTAATAGAGTAAGACTAAGTGACTGATGGGAACAACAATCTTTGACATTGGTCCAGTATTAAGAGAGATCGCTGCAGTCGGCAGCAGAGAAACAAGCTACAGTGTAAGTTAATAGGACAATTGTCCAGCTTGTATTTACTGAACCTTCACAGAAGTGCTCTTTTTGCCACTGACAGGCTCAGATATAATATTCTAAGTGTCTGACATCATTATGGAAAGGATTTGTAAGGAGGTCAACCTTTCTTTAAAAAACCATTTGCTGTTTTTCTCGTCCAAGTACTTTTGTTTAAGCTATTGGCTTTATTTCCAACCTGTTTGAGTGACTGCTCATTGGACATATTTATAGTGATGTCCCCACGTTCACAGATCTCAGGAGTTCACTTTGGTGTGTACAACCTCATAACCAATAGAGCCGAGGACCAGAGCTATGAAGATAAACCCCAAGTTGCAATAAACTGTAGTTTTCCTAACCAATTTTTAGAAGTAAAATAAATACTCTGTGAGACTGGACAGGAGGAGCGTTGGACAGGACAGGACGGGACTATCTAATCACTATATGTGGGCTGTGAATGGCCACAAGGTGGCAGTGCAAGTGTACGGCACTTAGCAGATGTCTAGTGTGTTTTTCAGTGCATTATGTGAAATGTTTTTTTTCATAGTGTTTGCAGGTTTTTGTCCATGAACTGTATTTACCATCTCGCTATAAATGCATGTTTATGATTTTGGGTCATTTGTATTTATGTTCAGTTACTATATGTGTTTTCAGTATGCCTTTTTGTTTTGCCTGACTGAGACATGCCTACATGAGTAGACAGGGTGCTGTCCTCAGGAATAAACTGTGTAAAATAAAGTATTGGCCTCTAATTCCCTGGTCTGACATGCTGTTGAGCTTGAGAAGAAATGGACAGCCTCAGGTAAAGGGAGAAAGAAACAACAGTCACATTGTTTGTTTGTTTGTTTGTATGTACGTGTGTGTGTTTGTTTGTACATGTGTGTGTGTACGTACGTGTTTGTACGTACGTGTGTGTGTACATGTGTACGGAGGTGGTGGTAGTTTTGTTTCACAATCTCCTCAGATGTTGGTTGCATGCCACCACTCTCGACCTAGAACCATGAGTGATGAATTTATGAGTCAAAGGATGGGAACCTGCTGATCAACTCAAATGTTAGACAATTATACCCAACAAGGTACGCAACCGTGCTATGTTGAGAAAATGACTCCCTGACACACAGCGTTTGTCTTCCAACTGTGAAACTACAAACTGATGATTGATAATACAAGGTTTGCCTCTACTAGACTACAATAGCTAATTATTTCCTCCCAAGAACAATGGCATACATCCATAAACTATAATTATAGTGGGTTCAGCAGTGTATAGTGGAGAAGTATTAAAGACCATAATGTGCATTGTACAATAACATTAAAGTGATCGTTCGGAGTAATTTCACCCTAGGGTCCTTTGCACCATGACCTCAAGCCAAACACCCCCCCTAGAAGCTTTTTTCACCTGGGTCTAACATTGGGAGAGTTAGCGTAGAGTAGCGTTATCAGCTGAATAGCTTATTAGCGCAGGGGCTAATGGACCCACGTTTGTATCTCGTAAATGACCCCACTAATAATGCCCGAAATGATACCAAACTTCTACACTAGTACAAATAGGTTATGTACTCATAAAACGATGGATTGGAAAGTTTGTAAGTACCCCAGAAGTTTATGAAAACTTGCCTGCTCTCTCTTTGCATCTCTTTTCGGTGTTGTAATTTGTAGACGGCCCTAAGCACTCGTCTCACAGCAGCAACAACAACAGCAGAGAGCAGAAGCCAGCAGGCAAGTGTTATTTACATAAACTTCTGGTGTACTTACAAACTTTCCAATCCATCGTTTTATGAGTACATAACCTATTTGTATTTGTATTTGTACTGTAGACGTTTGGTATCATTTCGGGCATTATTAGTGGGGTCATTTACGAGGTACAAACGTGGGTCCATTAGCCCCTGCGCTAAGCTATTCAGCTGATAACGCTGATAACTCTAGCTAACTCTCCCAATGTTAGACCCAGGTGAAAAAAGCTCCTCGGGGGGTGTTTGGCTCGATGTCATGGTGCAAAGGACCCTATGGTGAAATTACTCCGAACCATCACTTTAACCCCAGTTTGAAGGTATGTGTTAATGCTGCAACAGCTGGATTGGCAAGATGTATAATTAACACATCCATCACCTGTCACTATTTGGGAGAGAACTTGAATTTATCTGCAATTCATCTATTCTTCTAAATCTGGGTGTGGGTGGGTGGTGAGATTGAATTGTTTAATGGCTTTCTAGAGAAAATATCTAATTTGCCTGTCATTCCCATGCCATCCCAATCTGCAGAATGGAGTAATGATTTACTGTAAAGTATTGGCTGTTTGTGAGTGTAGAAACCTCTGCGGTCACTGAGCTGCAGATGTAAATGTGAAGTCAAATCTTGATGTAGTTAGGGGAATTCATTTCATGTGTGGGGCACAGATGCTTATTTTGACAGACTTGGCTGTTAACTTGAATGGTGGAGGCTTTTTTACCCCAATCTCTTTATTGTTTTTTCCAAGTTAGTGGCATTTGCATAAACAAAGTGTTGTACAGATAAGTGGTAACCAAAGGATCTTCAAACACATGTACTGGACCTTCCACACACCTGTCTTCATAGCCCACCCATAAAAAAGAAAGCAAAAACCCAGCACTTGCACGCACACACACCAGGGGTCTGTTTCAGAAAGCAGGTTTAATGAACCCTGAGATGAGGGAAACTCTGGGTTTTCTGTTTCAGAAAGAGAGGGTACTTAACCTCAGAGTCAGAACCTAACCTGGTCGGGAGCAGGTATTTTTCAATAGACCTCGAGTTTCTCTCAATCTCCTCCCTCTGACACAGCGCTCTTTCATTTCCTCATTCATTTCCTCATTCATTCAGTCTATATCCGCCACGTTTTAGGGCAGTTTGTTTTTTCTCAAAACATGGCATTTCCTTTAGTTGACGATCCCCTTGATGAAGAAGCTGTATTACTTCGCAGGGTGTTAAACATATGTCGGGAGATGACAGTGTTGATATAGTAACTGCTATAGAGAGAAAAATAAAAAATAAAACGAAAAGAGAAGGAAGAAACTAAATGAAACATCTGCAGCCAGCTCTAGTTTAGAGGCATTACCCAACAACAAGAGACCAATACACAGCAGTGGAGTCCAAAGTCCATGCTCTAATTCAGCAAGCATTTGCCGGAGCTGGCAATACAGCTAGTTAGCATGCAGGCTATTAAGAGTTACCATATCAGACGGTGGAGGCTTTTGTTGTCATTTATGGAAGCCCATGTAAATGTGTAAATAGCATTATTTATAACAAATTGTTTAAACAGCAATATCATTTTTTTTTATAAAATGAAAGTGCATTAAATCCATTTTTCATTTTTACATACTCCACTCGTATGGGCATTCTATCACCATAATAAAATTAATAAGCTGTTTGACATTTAATTTTTAAGGTGGTACAGTGGACAATATTCAAATGTTAATTCTAATTTTAAATGAAAATGCAATATACAGTAAACAATGTAGCCTAATTGTCCATCACTAACACTAGTGAATGAGACAGCTTCACTGCGGAAAACATCGCGCTCCCCTCGCTGAGGCAATATTATGGATCCCATGCAACTTCTAGGCAAGTCCCGCCCTACGAAGCAGCCCGATTGGTTGGGATTAGGCATTGACCTTGAGTAGTTAAGGTTAGGATAGCCAACTGGTCAGGGGATAGGACCTGAACAAATACCTTACATTGACCAGCAGGACAATCTAGTCTCTCGTTGCAACCACTAATTTAGAATCCTGGCCCATTATTAAAATCATTATCATTATTATTATTCCAGATAAAATCTGAAATCAAAATATCAATTTCTTTTCTATTTTTGAACTGTATAATAATTTCAAGGTCACCCCACAAACTGAAATGCACATGCTTTAAGAGTAGTTTGTACAAGAGGATTTCGACGTAAATTTACCTCGTAGATGATATCCCCCCCTCTCTATCCTTAAACATTTATTGAATGTATTGAGTATAAATTGTGCAGTTTTAAATTTTGACAATGTCCATAGATTTCAACGATTGTGAATTCCACAAACAGATGATTAGTGTGCTCATGATACCCTGCATGACTTATTATGCTGATTGCTCTTTGTTTGCAATGTAAGGTGCTCTTGTAGGTGGTTCCCCAAACTTCCACACAATAGAAGCGATTGGGAATATCCCGAATATCCCAATGCTCCTGGCCATCTTAGTGCACAGATATAGTATATAACAGTAGTCAAGTACGACACCCAGAAACTTGTTTTCATAAACTCTTTCAAATATTTCATTATCAGTTACTATTTTAACATCTGTGTTTATTGTGCGATTTCCAAATAACATTCATTTAGTTTAGTTCAAGTTTAAAGATTACTCTTTTTAAATTTAAATTTATTTATTTCTTTTGTGACCATTTTCAAGATGTGCTGTAAGTCATCCCCACAACCAAATAATGTGTCATCTGCAAAAACAATACATTTTAGTAAATTTGATACTATACAAATGTCATTAAGACCCCTGTGGGATGCCACAGGAAATGCTGAGACGCACTGACTGTGATGACACATTTGAACAAACCAGTCATAGGCTGCACCTCTGATGCCATACCTTTCCATTTTTCCAGTATCAATAGCTTTTTTAAGACCATCAAATGCGTTTTTATTTTGAATACACTTTGTTCATCTTTCTACTAACTTTTTAGTATGAGTGCAGTAGAGTTGATCTACCTGATCTGAACACATACTGACTGTCCATCAGTAAATTGTTTTCATGGATGAAGGTATCCAGCCTTGTGACACAGACTTGTTAAAGTATTTTTGAGAACTGAGAAAGCAAAGATGCCGCTCTATAGTTATTGAAAATATATGATCTCTAAGATCACTGGACTTCAGAAACCAGACAAGAGCTCCCTCTGGAAGAAACAGGTATTCCAGAAAGCTAATAGAATCATAGGTAAATGTTCTTTCTTGTAAATCGTCTTTAATGCCATTTGCCACACAGGTTGCCACAAATTTGGCAACCTGTGTGTGCTCTGCTGCTCTTGCCTGGGTTACCCATGTGTTGACCGGCTGCTATTGACATGTTGGTTGATTGAATGATTACGATGGTGTTTCTTCTGCTCTGTTTGTTTTCTATATGACTGATTGACTGGTCAAATGAAGCTTTGTGAACTACTGTCTTTATTTTCTGAGCTCACTAGATGGCGCTCTCTGTTCAAAGAAAAAGGTTAAAGGAATGGCAATTCAGTGTGTTTTCAACCCTTTGTTGAAGAGAGAGCCCCATCAAGTGGGCTCAGAAAAAAGGGAAAATGGTTCACAAAGCTTCATTTGGCCATCACTACCCTTTAGGGATAAATAAAGTTGTTTGAATTGAATTGGACCCCAGATTTACGAATCTTCATTACTTTCAACCCATTTCCAGGACAAAGGTCATGGCACGGCAGTTCTTCTATGCAACAAGTCAACTAGAAGAACCAATCACAGTTGAAGACGATGTCCTGACCTTTAAAGAAATCAAAAGCTAGATCCCAGTTGAGTATGCCAGAGACTGGTGGCTTGGTATGGTGCTGTGTGTTGATCTGAAGCAGCATCAGGTAGAAACCAAATGGACAAACAGGACCAAGACATCCTGATCAACTGGTGGTTGATTTGGCCCATGTGCCATCAGTGGAGCCATGCCCAGCAACAGGCAGAACATACTGTCTAAGTCCAAATGACATGAGCAAAGCATCATCAGCCAACAACCAGTGGCTTCCAAATATCTTCAGTCTGTCACACCTTCAATTGACTTTTCACGACACATATTTTGTATTTTTTTTTTAAGATTATTTTTTGGGTATTTTAGACCTTTATTTTGACAGGACAGCTGAAGACATGAAAGGGGAGAGAGGTTGGGGAACAACATGCAGCAAAGGGCCGCAGGGCGGAGTCGAACCCCCGGCCGCTGCGTCGAGGAGCAAACCTCTACACATGGGCGCCCGCTCATGACACATTTGAAATTACCACTTTTTTTTATTGATCCTCTAAAATTGAAATACTCAAAAAAGTTGCAGTACAGTAGTAGTTAACCTAAAACCCATGTCTGTTTAACTAGCAGCAAATGCTATTACTGTAGTTGTAGGAGCCATTTAATAAGTTTATCATATATATTTTATTTACATTTATATTTACCGAATCTTTGTTCTATTAGTATGAGATGGCCTGCCTACATTATCAATGGTATAATTATTTACACACTTATTTAGGTTGTTTACTCCCCTGATTATTTTTGTTGATACCCTCTAGTTTCTTATTTAATAATTATCATGTCTGCTACTAGGGAGGGGTTTGGCTTAAGACGGGGATAGCTATACCAGTTCAATCACACCATCCAAAGATTGCATCGCTGTACCTGAAATGGAAATAAATGGACTTAAAATGGTTTTTCGTTTTGGACTTGGTCTTTTGTGTGTTGAAATCATACCCGAATGTTGGTAAGTGGTTCTGGAAGGATTTTATCCCACTATAGTATTCTCAGCACAGAAGCTGATGAAGAGCCAGAAAGACAAAATCACATTTTTAACTTCTTAGGCCAACATATAATCCCTATAAACAGGCTACATAGGCAGATGGATTACATGCAGTTGTTGGAAGGTAATACAGTTCACGGTTTATGAGCTCATGAGGTGTTGCTGAGCAGCTGTCAAATTCCGTTACAATATTTTGGACATTTTGACGTTTAGCATTCCACACATTAAGCATTCAATGCACCTAGATGGGGAAATAAATGCCCTTTTCATATGTATCATTGGCTTTTGTGTGCTGACCTATTGCTCACCCTCCCATGTGGGAAAAAAAACTCTGCATGTCTCAAATTTAAAGAGAAATAAATACGTTGACGTAGAGTATTGATGTAGAGCACAAAAAACATGCATAACACATTGCCCAGGTGGCTTTCACATCTGATGAATGAGTTCCTGTGGAGACCCAAAGAAGTCATTCATCCAAACATAGAGTCAATAGTCTGGTCTGGTCCATCTACCTCAAACATAACTTTATACGGCCTTTAAACAACCACAAGGGATCTGACGTGTAATGTGGAGGCTTTGGTCTTGTTAGAAGGCACGGTTGACAGAGCTGGCCTGAGCAATGCATAGTAATGTCAGCAATGTAAGTAATTAGTTTTGCTGTTGAGTAATGTTTTGTATTTTTGAAGTAACTTGCCCAACACTGCCATTCCATAAAATATCCAGCTTAACAGATTGATGATACGTGATGATAGATAGTACAATTGTAAATAATGGCATTCAGACCTAAAAATCTCAAATTTTTTCTTGGGCATATCTAGCCTGCCTCTGTCAGAGTCAGAGGTTTGTCTTGTAAAGACCACAGCTGGGTCAGATTTCCCAGTCAAACTCATTTAAAGGCTGTGTGCAGATTCTCCTGTGATGTTCTCACTGTGCAGGGCTCAAAGCAAAAACGAAAAGAGGAAAAACTAGAGACCATATTGTGATGGGATCCAGGGTTGTAATCTAACAAAGTAAACAAATACTTTGTTATTGAAATCTCTGGAAACTTTTACTCCACTACATTTCCCCTGAGCATCTTAGTTACTCGTTACTACAAAATAAAAAATTTGTTACACTGGTGCGTGATCACGGATGGCTTGTATCATGTGGACGCGCCAACAGTGTTGTTGTCATTACTTAGAATTCCTCATGGGGCCGACAGAAACTACACACTATAGCTTTAAGACTTTTACTCTTGTAATATTCTAAAAAGTGACTTTAACTTCTATCAAAGTTATTTTCTGGTAAGATACTTGTACTTTTACTCAAGTATTGCTTTCAAGTACTTCATACAAGACTGATGTGATCACACCAGCCGTCAATCCAGGTTAGGGGCATAAAGTGAGGGGGCCAAAGGGGCCCCTTCCCTACTTTCGACGCCCTTGCTCGGACAACACTCATCTTTGATCTCGGCCTTCATTTTGATCTCAACGACACCCCTTTAAATATTGGTGACTGCATCTTACACAGTTGTGATGCTATCGCAGTGACAAAATCTCTGCACAGACAGACAGTGGCAAAGCCAAACAAGCTCTGTGGTAGTTCCCTCTACAGCAGGTGTTTTAGGACCACATTGATCAGTCACACAAACACACACACACGCACACACACACACACACACACACACACACACATACAGAGACTCACCGGGTGAAAACAATACGCCGCGGCTGGTAATAATGTGTCACAGACTTGCAATCTTTATTGTGTTATGAATGGTTCCAGCTCCAGCCAGCAGCAGGGATTTGTACCCAGTAAACACAAGACAGAACTGCTGACTCCTTGGCTGGAATGAATAATAAGTTGGTTGTGTATATATCCTTTCAGAATAAGGATTGCATGCTGATCCTGTAAAAATGTAAAACAAGCAAAGGGACTACCATCCGTGACTTTCAAGCATTGCTACCTAACATAACAGACACGTCACTGAGACAGACCTCCTCTGTTAGACTTTGCTTTGACAAATGCAGCAAAAACAACCAGATAATAACTAGAACCAGAGCCATAGAGAGAGAAGAGTTGAGACACTCTTTGGTCTCGCTAGCGGGGTGGTCACGTGGTTCACGTAAGCCTGTATAGTTGTATGTATCCAAAACACGCCGCATTGTCATGTTATTGTATGTATAAATGAAAAATCATACCCAAGTACTTTTTTGACTGTTATTGCATTATGGCACATTTGTAAATACATTTGGAGTGGTAGGGTAACAACTGAAAGCTATGTAAAAGTATTACTTAGATACGTTTTTAAGTTTGAGGGAAAGCTTCACCTTCGTAAGTGGCTTTAGTGGCTTCACCTTAACTTTTACCTTACTACATCTCTGTTTTGAAATCAAAGACGACTCAAGATGTTCTTTTTTGCGCAACTGGACTATTGGATTTCCTTGATTTTGAATGTTATTCCAATTCACTTACCCGTGGTCAGAGAGCAATTGAGAAAGCAGAGTAGCAGAGTAGCAACAGTCCATTCAGCATTTAGTGTCCAGCCCACTTCTTCTGATGAGGCAGGAGTTGACCACACAATCATGATCATTTTAAGACTAAGCCATACACAAAGTATCTATATATTAAAGAATGACAACTCATTACGCTTGGATGAATGAAGGAAATATTTTTTTTTTTTAATTAAACAATGAATGAGACAACAAGAACAAGTGTGTGTGTGTGTGTGTGTGTGTGTGTGTGTGTGTGTGTGTGTGTGTGTGTGTGTGTGTGTGTGTGTGTGTGTGTGTGTGTGTGTGTATCTAACTGGAAAAACAAGAACAAAGTGAAGAAGCAGGGATGAATATTGTGTATATATAAGTGTTAAGAAGAGAGGAATACGTTGGGGAAAGGAGACAAAAAAGAATTAATTTGGTGCTAAGAAAGAGGAACAATTTAGTTAACCAGAAGTTCACACAAATGTGTACACTACGGTCTGTGTAATAAACATTTTAAAGCTCATTATGGCTTATGATATTTTTTGTGTGGAATAATTTGTATTCATACATGTAATCCAACAGCCCTTTCAAGATGACCTTGAACTAAACAATAATAGTTAGCATTAAATGACTCATTGACACATTAAATGTGTATTGCTCCTCATTTTCCCGGAGGCCTGCAGTACAACGCGGGACCCCGGCCTATCCCACCAGAGCTGTCCGCCGTTAGGTGCGCAGCGGTCGGATAACGTCTTAGGCTGTTCCGCTCTGTGCAGCCCCGAATCCCCCGATGATCCAACATAAACAAGCAGAACACAAGGATATAATTGTGGCAGATGATCGATCAAGGTGATTGATCATCAGTCTGAGTCTTTCCGCAGCCCGAGACATTTTCCTGTCAGGGTATAATTAAACAAATGCAACCTTATTTCTACTATCTAACCCTACTAGCATCAGACACACAGTACTCAGCTGACTAGCTAACACCGTCAGGTTCAGCAGATAAAACCTAAATAAAACCCGTCCTTAATCAACCTTAATGATCTTAGTAATCGAACATCAATAACTAACTAAATAAAAGTTGTCAGAGATTCACTACTGAAGTTCGTAATTGTTGGTGTAGCGATACCTTCACAGCTGGCGAAGTCGAGCTAACAAACTAGCAGGCAATCGGTCGCCGACTACCAAGATAAAAATATATATAATTACGCTGTGCACATACAAATAAAGATCAGTATATGCATCATAAAGGGTTGTGCCTCGCCTGTAAGTAGACGAGAGCAGGCGGCATCAGCAGGGGGTGGTGGCAAAAAGCCGCGGTCAAGTCGGACAGTTTCCAGCCGTTTCCAGCAGCCTTCAGGCTGAACAGGAAGTCACAGAAACACATCCTGTTAGGATCAATTCCAATTTAATAAAATGTTATCAGACCCCAATATCAGCTTGTACACAGTCTACAGTTGTTGTTAATATGACAGAGTAGCTGTAAAAATGCTCTGCGTGCGATCTGTTGCTGATGTTTACAACAGCACACTGTAGATGATCTGTAATCTGAACAGCTTTAGTCTCTCTGACTTCTAAACGTCATTATCAGCCACACAACATGTGTTCTGTACAGAATAGGCCTTTAAATCAGACAAATAGCAATAAAAATCCCTCCAATTCCAAAACTATAAAAAGTTTATATAAAACGTCATCATGTTGAGTTTCGTTTCTGAACCAATCAGCTGTTAGATCAGCTGACAGGCAGGGGTTTGCCAGCATGCCCTGGTCCGCCTGGGTCTTGTAGTCTGTAAAAAGCAACTGTGCTGCCTGTGTCTCAAACCTGCGGCCGCCTTGATCTCGTGAGGTTACCGTTGCCCACGTGTGCGTGACGTCAGAGCAAGTCGGGCTCAAGTCGGACACAAATTTACCCAGCATGCATTGGATCACCAGTGATAGATTCTGCACAGGCCTGTTTGTTTTAGTCAGACTTCAGTCATAATTTAGCTATCACTATTACTTATTACTACCAAGAAATTGACTTTAATCCAGCTGGGGAAATCATTCCCGACTATGAAAATTGAGTTTACATTAACTAACAGAAAGCCGTCAGTAACAGTCACTCAAACCTGCATTAACTGATTTTTTGGACACTTCAGTACAGTGGAACATTGACATCGCCTTATAAAACTTATTTATTGAACAGTTGCCCTTTTGCAGAGCAACGTTAGCATTCTTTGAGAGTCATATTTCTGTCCAATATTCACTCTTCGAGCTCTGTTTTGGTCCCCACCAACTCCTGAGGGAAATATCTGGCTCTTTAGCTGGCTGCATGGAGTTCTGCCCGGGTGTGTAGAAAGTGTGTCCCTCCGGTGCTCTTCAGCTTGGGGATCCAAGTGTACAAAGGATTAAGGAAACTGAGGCACTCAGGAGGGTAACGTTTAAAAAGCCTTTCTTAAATTGCTTGGCTAAATCATTAAAATAGCAACAGGTTTTGGCCATTGAGGTCTTCATCAGGGCAAGTATAAAATGTTTGCATTTGAACTGTATCTTATATCCGATTGGCCAGTAGTCACATGATTAGTAGGGAAAGAGTCACATGATTGTTATGAACAGGTAGTCACATAAAAAACCACGTTCAGCAATTAATCAATCAGCAATAATCAAACACAATTTAAACAAAAATAGCAATTAACAAGGAAAGAAAACTGTCTGTCTGCTGCTGAGCAGCTAGAGTAGACTTTTTCACTGTAAACAGCTGCTGCTGCTGAAAAAATATGTGGAAAATGTGCTCTCAATTGTGAAAATTAGTCTTTATTTTATACTGTCACATAGTCAAGCTTGCTGGGTTAATGCAGGTACTGTATGATGGACAATGATCACAGCCAATGAGATGTATGTGTATTTATGGGCCTGTGTCAATAAAGTTTTTTCTCCTACAGGAGTTCCAGTCAGAGCAGAAGTGATGCTCCACTGTTTCCATTAATTATTTCCGTTTAGTACTGAGTTTATACGCCAGAATCGCTGAGCCAAAACCAATGGGCTTAATGATGTTCTGATAAGCTGAGAGAAATGGCTGTCGGTGATAGTTCTCTGTGGGTCCGTCTCTACGAGCGACTCCTTTTCACATTACACACAAGTCTGTGGATGGATAAATATTGCAGAATAAATAAGTGTTGTTATTAATAATTGTCATTACTTAAATATTGATGTCAAAAAACAGTTCTTGCCTCCGTTAACAACATATCAGATTTGGATGAACCGGTTGCTCTCTCCATCTGTATTGACATCTGTCTCAGCGAACGGAGGAGATAGAGATGGGTTTGTCTGCTGCTTCGCCAGTCATCCCACCTTCCAGGGCTTCCTTTGGCACCGGTCCCGGTGAGCCTATGCAGCTAGGGTGGATCCGGCTCTGCTTCGCTGGAACGACGCCGCCTGTTAGGGAACAGCTGTTTGAACTGCAGCCTGCGTGGCCATGTAGTTTCCTCCTGCCCATTAAAAGACATGGCTCACCAGTCATCCAAAGGGTGCTGGTGAGCCAGACCATGAACTCAGAAATGCCCCCCTGCCTTTGATTCAGGGTCACCTGAATCAAAGGCACTATATTGCACTGGAGTGCTGAGGTGTTTCAACTTTAGCGCTAGTTGACGCTGTGCGCAATGAATCCAGTTTAGAATATAAGTAGTGAATGAAGTAGAAGAGAGAAGGAGATGAGTCGTGGTCCAGATAGACACATGTATGCTGGCACACTACCTGTTCACATTGGTTGGAATAAAGTAAAGTGAATAAGTCAAGACAGAGTTGTTATTACTAGGACACAACAAGTGCTCATTGTCATGCTGTCTGTCCGAGACCTGCCCTGTCATCTGCTCTTAGTCTATCTGTTACCTTACCTCGGAGTTTCCCGATCTGTCGGGCGTTCCCAAGGATTACATAGATCTTTAAAAAGGCCCAGGCCACTTTGATGCAGCTGCATGGCCCGACTGTATTGTTGACCTCCTGCCGGGTATGTTCCCCTCTAGAGGCTGACTCTTTTCAAAGCAGACTGATCTCATAAAGTGGCGTATGTATGACACGCCAATTCGTATGCCATTTTGGCGTGTTATCAAGACGCATAATCTTTTTTTTTTGTTTCTTTTTTTTTTAAGCCTTCCCCAATGTTTCTTTCCTAAACCCAACCGTTTATTGTTTTCCTTAGCATGTTTTTGTCATTTTTTCGTGTTTTGTCATTTTTTTGTTCTTTTCCTAAACCCAAACTTTATTTTTGTTATCGTTCTCGCGATAGTACGTCACGTTCTCGCGATAACGTATGTTTACATCCGCTGTATACAGCGTAGACATACAGGTGGATAGCTCAAAATGCATACAGATAACACGCCATTTGCCTTTAGGAAAGTGGTGTGTATGTTTACGCAAAGTCATGATACCATGTTGTTTCAAAGAGTGCTTGCTCTGTAAATGATAGAGTGTGTTTTAGACCTACTCTATCTGTAAACTTCTGTTATGATTTGACACTATAAATAAAATTAAATTGACAGTTTATAAAGAAAGTTGGGTTCAAAAATCAATGTGAACAGTCTGACTAGACTTTTTAAGACCTTTTTAAGACTATTATGAATGAAATTAAAGAACTTTATCATGACATTAAAAACATAACAAAAAACGTCAGATGTCAGAGTCGGGAAACATTCTCAGATTTCCTCATTCACATTATATATATATATATATATATATATATATATATATATATATATATATATATATATATATATATATATATATATATATATGATCTAGTCACCTGTGGAGGACAGAGTAGGGTTTTGTATTGTTTAGTTTTTTTCGATACCAGTCCTAAAACAATATTTTTGTAAATGGTGTTGGTGCCTAAATCGATACTTTAAAATAAAGAGCACATCTTGTTTACCGCTAAGGCCATATGGTCAAATAAAACATTTATTACAAAACTTATTTTACCAGTCATTTGCAGTTACAACAAAAAGAAGAACCACTAGATGACAAAAGGGTATTTTACAATAACCAACTGTACTGAACCAACTTCTTACCAATTGTAGGCCTAATTGAATGTACCATTATGTCCTATCTGTGTTGTTTCTCTGACAACTCTGCTCTGAGCTCCACCAGTGTATGGTGCAGCTACTCTGTCTTTAAATGCAGACTGTTGTCCCAGTGTTGCCCTAAATTCAGTTTTTCAAGCCAAGTAGCCTATCACTAAACTTCAACTTCCACATACCTAAAGAATAACATCAGTTTTATGTCTGTGGTAGGCTAGCCTACTATCTGAAAGAGACCTGCACCAATAACACGGAAGCTGTTTGGCTGCAATTTAAGTTGGTCTCATTTGTAGTCGTACTAAAGTGAATTATTTTTGAACAAGTGAAAGAAAGACTAAAGTGACTAACACCATGGAATAAAAAAAACATTGCTCCGTAAGGTAGTGTAACATGTACGTAGGAAAATTAAGACCTGTCGAAAAAATACCTAGAAAACAATACTTCAGCTAATTTAAGACTTTTTAAGACCATGGTGTGTGTGTGTGTGTGTGTGTGTGTTAACCACCATGTCAGTTATAAAATACAGTCTTAATGATAGAAATTGTGTGTTGTCTCACAGTCATGATAGAAACTTTGTTGTCACCTTTATGCACCTGCAAACAAAAGTTGGTTCAGCATCAGATAGGGCTGAGTATGGCCAAATGGTTTTTATACCAGTGCCAACAAGATATTTTCCAATGCCTTACTTTGCTGAGTATGAACACATTTTTCTGCAAACACTTTACAGAATAAGCAAAACTTATCAAATGCATATTCATGAGGAAACAACAATAAAATGTTTAGTGTTTACTTATAAAGAATACGGATAAAGGTCAGACAATAGCTTATCAAAAAATAAATAAATCTAAGATTAGAAGACTGAGCAGAGCAGCTTTCAGTACTTTAATATTTTTAATAAAGCTATAATTGCAAATACAATTTGGTCTACACTGATTTTTTCATTTGAGCTTCATGAATGATGCGTTTGTACCCTTGCAACAAACAGTCCCACTTTCACCTCAGAAGCAGCACTCTTACCAGAGTCATTACAAGTTGAAAAGATAATGAAAAAGCACAAGAATGCTCAACTTGATTAAATTTGATCCAGGGCGAATCTGGCATGTTCCCAGATGTCTGAACATGTTAAAGATGGTCCTCAAAGAAAACTGAATTTTTGTTTTTAATAACATAATAAACTTATCATTGGTACTCGAACATTTCTGCTGTGTCATTACAACCACTTGTGGGCAGAGTGGGCACTAGAGAATTTGTGAAACATTCTTGAATTAAATTTATTTTTTTGCAACAGTGCCAGAATGATCACAAACAGAACTGCCTCTGCCATGCTGAACACAACAGCAGAACATTGATATTAAACCCTTCTGCAAAGTCATAATATTTCACGTTTTTAATTGCCATTGCCAAAACATTTAAAGCCAATATTTCTTCAACATCTGCGCATGACAACCATCGTGTGTGGTTATGATTATGATTATGGTTAGGGAACTAAGCACTTGGTTAAGTTTGGAGACACTGTGGTACACAGGACACAAAACATTCACCAGCCCAACCTCCATATCCCGGGGGCCAGGGTTAGCTGAGTAAAACACCTCGTTAATATTGTGCTTACAGTAATACAAAAGTCATAAAGCACATACTACTTCATAAAGCCATTTACCAGAAATCATGCACTTGTCACAACTTGGAATTGCAGGCTAGCACCCAAAATGCAGAATGTATTGACAAAGAGGCAGCAGGAAGAGTTAGAATATGTATTTAAGAAAAAAGGGTTTACAACAAAAAGTGTGATGAGGAAGTCAGGTCAATCCTGAAACAGGTAAATACAAGATCCAAACAAAATCCAATACACACTGGGAAACTGAAAAGCCAAAACCAATTGGAAGCAACTATGCAGAGATGCAGGGAATGACCACAATCGGACAACAAAGAAAGCACAGAGACTAAATACACAAGGTAGTAACCATAGACTGTAAATATTAATATACAGTCTATGGTAGTGTAATGGCAAAATTACATTTAAGCACAATTCCTTATATTTTTATGTTTTATTTCTACTTTACTGCTCTCACAAATGCTGAAAGAGTCTATCTCATTCCCACATGCAGATTTTGATTCTAACTTCCAGTCTGGAACATCCAGTCTGGAACATTATGTGAGCCTGAACCGATAAAGGTACAAGGTCACCCTAAAACTATCTCTAGTTTTCTCATGCCAGTTAAGATGTAACGGGGGGGGGGGTGAAAGTCATACAGGGAGGAGGAGGTGAGATGACTCCAAGATGTCTCTTGCATTTCTCTGATTGTCTGCATGTGTATCAGATTGCCTGTCAAAATTGTAGCGTCATACTAAGCCAAGTGCGTATGTGCTGTCACTCTGAAGATGCATAAAAGCCTGGTGTTTCTGTTCACTCATTTGAGAAACTGACTCCACACTGGGCTGCGGCCTTTTGTGAAATCATGTTGATCCTATATTTGCAGATATATCTTTTTTAATAAAATACAAAAACCCAAGTTGGTTTTAGTCTCAGTCTGTCTTATTTGTTTCAATTTACTAAACTCTGAAATTTCCCCCCCTGCTGCAAAGGAAACTTCCATAACAGTAGTAACAAAGGACAGGTGACATGAGGGCTAACGAACAGTTGAAACACATCTGGGCACGGCAGTGTTGAGATATTTCTATTTCTTAGATATGTATTTTACCTAGATGTGACATATTATTCAAGTTATTGTACTTTAAGTATATTATGATTTCCGTTGCTTGAGTGGTGTCCAGTCTCTGAGAAACATTTGGGTGCAAGGCAGGAAGTAAAACAAGACATGACACAGGAGAAACAGAGACTCCAAAATATGACAGGAAACTAACAAAACCCAGGATAACAACGGTGGTAACAAGACAACAAGGACTGATCACACAAAGACAGGCTGACACAAAGGGTAGACACAAAACAGGGGAATAAGGAAAGACATGCAGGGCAGGGCTACAGAGACACATGAGGTACACACAAGCACAGGAAACTCAAAAACCAAAATAACTGTCACACGGTCCAAAAGATATTACAAACCAAAAGACTAATGGCCATAGAGCAGGACCGTGACAGCGCTGCAATATGAACATTGTTAGGGTCAGAGCAACTTGGATTAAAATGATATACTTTTTAGAGATGCAACGGTGCTGGTCGCATTGCCAGACCTTCCTCCACAGCGCTGCGGAGCAAAGTAGCCTCGGGAAGGAAATTGTTTTGTGTACGTTCAAAAGTTGTTTTAGTTGTGCAACAGAAAACTCAGATTGGACAGATAGTCTAGCTAGCTGTCTGGATTTACCCTGCAGAGATCTGAGGAGCAGTTAACCTTAGTCCTCATAAATCCACCTTCAGACGAGTTTAAAATTACAACACAAAGACGGAATGTGACGGGACATCCGAAAAGAGTGACATCCGGCAGAATTTCTGGCAGAATGAGAGCAGTCATAATAACAGTGTTATTCCGCATTTCTACATATTAAAACGACTGAAGTGCAGGATAACATTATGTATAATGTGTGCCTGACAGCACTGTGCAATGCAATAGCACAAATCTCGACTACAGCTAGTCTAGTGTCTCCTGATATGAACTGAGAATGGATGTAAAAGGAGCCTCTGATCAAACTAACCAAACATGATTGGTCAGAGTTTGGCCTGAAATTCTTCACCATTCTTTCAGGCACAAAAGAAGCCAGATGTGCATCAGAATATTTCAAACATTAAGTAAGGAATCAATGTCTTCCTTTTGTGAGACTGAAACTGATTCAGTAGGCTGGCATGCTGGACTTACGAACTACTAGTTCTTAACATATTTCCTGTGCAGATGGTCAGTTGATTGGGGAATTGCCTCAAGGCTCAACCATAACAAGACTAAACACAGGATAAATAATGTGTATAATTAATTTACTGTATGGCCCACTGCAATTGTTACTTAAATTGGTTATTTACCACAGAGGACTGTTGATTAGCCTGACCACATGTATAATTCTATATACAACATCTTACTTTACACCTTTAATGTACATATAGGTCTTGTACGGAAATATGATTTATAGCCTATATATATATATATATATATATATATATATATATTGAAACACATTTCATATTCACAAGACTTGGATACAGCTTAACAAAAGTTCCTTTACCTCCAAAAATCTCACAGAAAAGTAAAATAATAATAGCAATAATAACAATTACTGCTGAAACTAACTGCATTCATAAGGGAACAACCTAATAAAACAATCAGTGACTGTGACAAAATTGTGATTTTTAAAGAAAATACTGCTGAGTTACTGGCTGTGTTGAATGATGTCCATGTGGAGTGATACCGTTCTTGTGTATTTACCAGAATGGGATGAGACGGTAGAGTTGGATGGCAGAAACTTTTGAAGTGGTCTCCACATCACGCGGCATGGGCATGTGTGTGCTCTACCAAAGTCTGTCATTGTTGCAACAAGCGGGCCATGTAAACCATCCTCAGTCGTGATAGGATACTGAAAAACTATCCGCACTTGCCGGACAGACACAGGCAGAGAGTGCTGGTGTCCCTCGCTTTCAGCAGCTCTACACATTATTCATCCAGCACTCTGATAGCAAGGCACCAAATAACATACAGTATGTCCACCTTTCAGGTCATTAGCATGTCACTTAAATGTTCATTTCATAACAGGCCCACTGTGCAGAGAAGCTGTCCTCTTGTCTGTTTTACGAGCTGCTCTGGGTGGTGGCCTCCTCTGCTTGCTGGGAAAACACACACACACACACTCATCTGATTAGGTGCTGCTAATTTGACACTATTGTGAACCAAAGGCAATTTTATGCATGTATAGTTAGCTACTTAAGGCACCAATATACTTGCTTTTTAACAATGCGTATGTGTAGACAAACGGCATTGTTCACATACTTGCCAGCGTATTTTGCGTGTAAATGGACTGTTCTCCAGTGTACCTGGAGGATTAAACATATATAGAGAGGCAAAGTACCTCCCCTTCCGGTGGACCTCATGGGACCTTAATTCAGAAAATATATACATGGTAGTGAACGGGGAGAGACAAATTATTTTTAGATAACGTTTGATTTGAGCCATGGTTTACAAACATGATGTACGTCAATTTAAAATATTTTTTCAACAGAAGAAATTCTCTGTTTGTCGTATGACCTACTTAGTCTTTTTTTTCCGGGGCTTTTCCGCTTTATTATGAAGTGACAGTGGATAGACTTGAAAGGGGGAGAGAGATGGGGGATGACACGCAGCAAAGGGCAGCAGGTCGGATTCGAACCCGCGCCGCTAGAGGCCGCCACATGACCACTTAGTCTTGTGTGAAACCGCTCAGTGAACTACATCGCTTGCAATTTACGTCACCTTGCTGATGGCTCGGCTTGCTCGCTAGCTAGCTAGCTTAGTGCTGTTCCAATACCCTAGGGTGACCAGATTTCCCGGAACTAAAACCGGGACACTTTGCGCGTGACCATAGTGCTCGTGCACGCACACACTTTTTAATGTGAACATGTGCCAGCCCAGGTCAGACATAGACAGATCAGACACAATTTTGCCAACAGCACACGTAGGCCTACTGCTCACAACGTAATGGGGTATCTCAGTTAATATTTATGAATTGTCTTTGTATGTAGCCTACATATCTAACAAATAATATTAAAAGACATTGAGTGAGTTTGGTGTGGGTCCAACTTTATTTTTCAGAATTAAAGCATTCTTTTGGGAAATGCATCCATTTTTCATTGGATGGCACTAAAGGAATTATGTGGAAATGCTGCCACAGGCTTGAACTAAAGTTATGGTAACACTTTACGGTAAGGGTACATGAATTATGAATTCATGCATTAATTAATTCATGATTTGTGCATTACTTCACTCCTTTATATCTTATGAATCATCAGGAATTGACATGAGTTTAGGGCCTCTCATTCATGACCTCATGCATGAAAAACACATCAACTACAGCATTAGGTAAGGTGGGTAGCCTACATCATTATGCACAAGTTGTGTTCAAATCAGAATTTGTGTAAGTCGCCAAATTCATTTCCTTGTTTCTGTTATGAAGACGAGACGTGTGTGACTCGAACATCTCACATTTACCAACAAAAAGTACAGCGAAAGATAGTGCAAAACATTTCAGACTGTCCTGCCAACGTGTATACATTTTAACATGAATGTAGGCTACACTGTAACGTTTTTTCACTCTAAAGTCGCTGAAGCTGCTGCTGTTTCAATCCTGTTGGCTCTCTGCAGCGGGCGGGGCTGCTGCTCAGTTCCCCCCGCGACTGACGCGCGCACACTCACAAACACACACGGTGGATGCAGGAAAAACCGGAGATGAGACGACGCAATGACCTAAATTGAGGACAGCTCCCGCAAAATCCTTGAGGGACTGTTTAAAACGAGACAGATAAGAAGAGGCATTGCAACAATGTTTACATAGTAACGCTGGCTGCACAGATTATGCAGACCGCTACGATTGACTGACACACACACACATTGTTAAAATCATCATTGTCTTTCCACATGGGTTTAGTTAATGATCAGGCTATAATAAGACCACATCGGCTATGTGATCGCTGACAACCAAATCAGAACGTCTGGTCACCCTACACAACACATGTCACGTTATCTTACCTGATGTGTTACAATGAAGTGTTATCAGCAGATAAGCAAAAGAACAAGCAAGATCCTCAACTCGTGTGAGTAACGTTACATCCTGGTACGATACACACAGACATCGTAGCTTCAGTGAGACGTCATCCACGTGACTTTGAAGTCTGGAGTCTTTCTAATTACTTTTTTTTTAGTCTTATACTGCAACAGTTTGACAACAAACTGAGATTTTACTGACTTACAAAATTATCTTTTAAACTGACTAAACTGTGTAATTCATGGTTCAATTCAACGGGATCCAAAAATAATTTGTCTTTCCCCATTCACCATATTTTTTCCGAATTAAGGTCCCATGGCGGCCCACCAGAAGGAGGGACTTCGCCTCTCTATATCCACTAGGGGGCAGATCAGGGCCATGTCATTCCCGGCCGACACCGGAAGTAATTCCTTGGCTGGAGTGTGGAACAGCTGCTGACCTGCCTGTCAAATGATATACTGCCCCCATCTTCATGTGCTGAATTTCATCTTTTGGACGCGTAGCGTTAATTTCTGAAGACGTGCACAACCTACATTCCAAAGGAACGCAGGATACACGTGGCAGCCACCTTACGTACGAGAACACCTAGTTAAAAGCAAGTATATCTTCGCCTTTATGCCACATTTAATTCTTTATACATTTCATATTTAGTTAAACTAGTGGTTAGGGTTAGGGTTTGACATGTGAAAGTTAAAGGATAGGTTTAGATTTGTTCAAGTCTGTCTTCAGTCCAAGGTTATTATAGTTTTGCATTTTTCATTAATTTTTATTTTTATTTCGTTTTGACTTTTTGTTTTCAAATTCAGTTTAGTTTTAGTTAGTTTTTAAAGTGGGTTTACTAGTTTAGTTTAGTTTAAATTTTTTTAAATGCTTAGTTTTTATTAGTTTTTGTCAGGGGCTAAATAGCGAATAGACTAAAGAAGACAGACATGAACAGGTGTTTTGAACTTTGATTGAAGAGGCAAACTTTTTGAGGTCAGTCGACTCACAATTGTGGGCTGACAAAGATGAAAACTAGGGACATTTACTTGATTATTTTATTTTAGTTAGTTTTGCAAACAGACATTACAGTTTTAGTTAGTTATCGTTTTTTTGTAAAGCCTCGTTTTTATTTTCATTTCAGTTTACGACAATGTTTTTTCCCCACCTAGTTTTCGTTATTTCGTTCGTTTTCGTTAACGATTCTAACCTTGCTTCAGTCTGCAGGTTGTGAGAGGCTACGGTATGAAAGGTGTAATGCGCTGGGTCGAGGACATGTTCACTGTTGGTATCTCCTTTGAGAAGAACATTCTTGTATTAATTATGAAAAGTATTTGTGGAAAAGTCCACTGAACATTAATACAGACACAGTTAGAGTTACCTGTCCATGCAGAAGCCGCTGCAGTCGGAGTCAGCGTGATGTGCACATACACAGCGCTGGGCTGCCGCCCCCCTCCTCCCCTGCTCAGTCCCAGCCGAGCGCCTCCTGCGCAGGGAACCCTGGTAACTGGACACACCATACGGTACAGTGTGCCTAAAAAAAAAAAAAAAAATCACATTTACAGAGTGCTGAGGGACCAGATAGAAAAGAAGCCCTGTACAGCGATTTTAGAGGCTGTGTTCTACTGGACTGCATTATACTGGGATGTGTTTCTAATATTTTGTCCTCAACCATTTGGACAATATGGGGAGAGAATATAGGAAACACCTTTCAGAATAATGCAGTCCAGTACAACACCACCACAGACTGCAAGCTGCAAAATGACCTGATTTAACCACTCCTAAAATAGTGTCTACGACAATTTAGCATCAGCTTTGCAATGGTATGATTTATTACAGAACTGTTGCTGTATAGTATACATTGTAAAGGTGTAACTACTGAACAGGTATGTCGGTGTATTTTGAATGTATTACATTAGTAGATTTAAAGTCATCAGATCAAAGGGGAAGTTCTATATATAGGGTTTAAAAAGATTTGAACTCAGCCAGTAAAGTTTGAGAAGTCAGTAAAGGTCAGGCGGTCTCTTTTACAGTCCCACTGGGATTTAGACAAATAAAGAAAAAGTAAAATATGAGCAGTTTGTTTCTGAGTGTTCCTTTGGTGTAGTCTGACAAGCCAGACCCACGTCCAGATGTTGGTTCTGGGGACTCACCATTGGCAGGGCTCAATCCGAGGGGCGGGATAAACGGTTGTCTTTCAAATTCCCTCTGCACGCAATAGGATAGCGCTACAACCAGGCAGAGCAACGAAGAAGGTAGCGGAGCTAGTTGATAGATTAAACTTTTGCTGTATCTGGTCGGCAAAACTCTGAACACATCTTCCTTTTTTAAGAATGACTTCTGTGCCGTTCTTTATTCTTTTCTGTAAGTAAAGCTTACAGAAGACCGCTGTTCCCAGCAGCAGCAGCAGCCATAAGCCCACCCACCCACTCTATACACGATGTGATTGGCCTGACCAGAATTTGGTTTTTCCAGCTCGCAAGCCGACGGAGAGTGCCTAGACCCACCTGGCTGCAAAATAAATTTGCTGCCACTAGGGTGTGTCTAGATTTCTAGGCTACCTTTGGTCCACTATTGCTGAGAAACACGAAAGCTTCAGTGAATAGTAGACACGGCTGTGCTAAGGATCTCAGGAAATACTTAGAATATGTCCATCATCGCAACTCAAGAAAAGCCTGATGACATAACATGTACAGTAGCATTAAAAATACATTTTATTGCCTATTGAGAGCTAGCATCATTATCACTTCCCCTCGCTCCGGTCATCTCATTGCTCAGCCTGAGCTGCCTCACATCACCTTTCTTCACCTTTCCTTATTTTAGGCTAAGTTATTAACTGTCAATGGTAAAATGCACCTCAGCTGGTTTTAGTTTTTTTTTTTTTTTTTTTTTATCACAGCAGCATTAGAGAACCACATACACAGATGTTAAGTGTTTGTAGCCAAATGCTACTTTGCAACACCTGTCTACAGGAGGCTTTTAAACTCTCATATCCCCAAACAGAAATGTGAAGGGTCCAGCATACATGTAGTGGGCTCATCTCATTGACCGTGCCCTTGAGTCTTCTGATCTCCTCTCCACATGGCTGTAAATCGTCACTGAAGAACAAGCTAGCCAAAATAGAAACAATGACAGAACTTTACAGTGAACAAAAAAAACAAGCAGCCCCAGCTGTTGCCTTCAATGTGCACCACTGGTTCTCTTAAAGCTATAGTGTGTAATTTCTGTCTCCCCTATGAGGAATTCTAAGTAATGACAACCCCCACCCCTTCTCCACGCAGTTCCTAGTAGCCAAGGAGGACACGAAGGATTAAAAAAACATGATGGACTCTTCAGAAGAGGTCATTATCTTCACTCAAGTTTCTGCGCGGGAAAGTCACCGGATAACACAATCTTCTGAATATAGTCATACTGAGAAATACAGAGAGAGTTGTGTGGAGCGGATAGTCTTAATTAGTTTTGTAGAAACTCATTTGGCAATGGCTTGAATGTAACGTTTAATAATATCATAACGTTATGCACTAAAGCTTTAAACAACGTGGGTACATAAGTCTTTATGGTGTTGGAGGATCTTCAGGCTGACCCTGAACACCACATTAAATTCACCTCCTTCCAATATGACAAACAGACCTAGCCGGGCGCTGACCCTTTATTCTTTCTGATCTTTGTTCCTCTGATCCTCTGTCAGGTTAGGGCTGCCTTACATTATCTTGTCTTGTGTGCTTGGGGAACAAACTAATGCAATGTATTCTTCATTCAATTTGTATTTTCTTTTGAGGAGATGAAAGGATTTTGAGGCCAGTTCAAAAAGGATCTGGCATTGTTTAACCAGTATCTATTTAAACATAGGCTCGCATTGCCAGACTGTGTCAGCGCTGGAGTGTGGTCTGGCTACACCACCAATGTATTCTGAAATAGGGGTAAAATGCTTGGGCTTATATTATCGGCCAGTAATAGTTATTTTCCAAACTACTGGTATTGGCATTTATAATGGACAATAAATTAATATAAAAAAATTAAAAAAAACAGACGAAACACCCTTCAACCATGTTATTATAGTGTTGGCGTTGCATAGTTTGGCACTCTACAACGTCCCTGTTGGCCACACGGTTTTATTTTCTTTTGTTGTTATTGTGTTGTTGTTCAAAAACTTTAAGTTTCATATCTTAAGTTTGTTTTTTTATACATTTTATTTATCATAACTTTATTTTTTTGATGTTCCTCTGTTCTGTTGTGACAATAAAACAAAGAAGTTTAGTTTTAAACTGCATTATCATATTATTTTAGTGAGGACTCATAAATAACTACAAATAACTATTGTTAGGGAAATCTGTTTATGGTTTGTTATGCGTTTCTGGATAAAAAAAATATATATATATATATATATATATATATATATATATATATATATATATATATATATTGTCCGATATATCAGAATATCGGATTTTTAAATCACCAAATATTTGTATCCAAATCGGCCTTAAAAATCCTTTATCGGTCGGGCTCTATTTGTATTTATTTAAACCAATCACAACTAGGCGGCGCTAAGCCCCGGATGCAGTGACCATGTACTTGTAAAATAGATAGCGCCGAAAGCGGAAGGGAACGTACAAAGCCTGTCATGTGCCAGATGTCAGGCTTTATCGAGCCAGACTACTTCTTCTATACTGTGATTTATTTAGGGAAGCTGCACAAAGAATTTCACTAAATTTCCCTCAGGAACAATAAAGTATCTATCTATCTATCTATCTATCTATCTATCTATCTATCTATCTATCTATCTATCTATCTATCTATCTATCTATCTTACTGAGTTTTTCTTCTACTAACAACGGCATCAGACAGCTGCTGGTATAAGCCACACGTCTGAAGGCATGTCTTCTGTTTGACCTTAGCTTGCACAGTTTTCCTGATCCGATCGTTTTCTTCTAGCAGTGAAAGGAAAAGATCCAATCGACATTAGTAACAAAACCTATATCAATCATATTAATAGACGCTGCATGGTTTACATGTTTCAAAAGAATCTGTCACTGAGAACTGAAACGTTTTCACATCTTGTTCTCGCGCCGAGCGATGGAAAAATTAAACAAGATTTCTTTTTTTTATAAGAAAACTTCAATAGTCATAGGAGTAACGTCAAAAGGTCAACTTACTGTAGCAGCTGCAGGTACTTAAGAAGCGGTCCCCTAAGATGCATGAAACCTCAGATAATTAATTTTAGTCTTACTGAATAGTCACCTTCTCACAAACAGGCTCCCACGTGAACCACCAATCACTCGCTACAGCTGTTCCATTAGATCCAGGGTCAACTTTAAAATATTGGTTGCAGACAATCATCATATATATATATATATATATATATATATATATATATATATATATATATATATATATAACCTTAATCTTAATGTCAAAGGATTGCTTATTGAGGCCATATGGCTTAAAGATTGTTCAATTCAAGTAAATATGGAAAAATGGAATTAAACCTCAGAGGAAAGCTGAGAACTCAAACAGGTTAAAAGGTGAACAGGAACAGATGCAGTACATTATACTGCACTATACTCTGTCCACCATGCTAACATGTACAGTTTCAACCAATCAAAAAACTGAAGTGGAAAAATTTACAAATTTCTATGCCACGTCTAAGCAGGAGCTATCATTAGGCTCGTTCGAGATGAGCTGCGCCTCACCTGTAAAGTAGACGAGAGCAGCCGGGGGCGGTGACAAAAATCCGCTGTCAAGTCGGACAGTTTCCAGCCATTTCCAGCAGCCTTCAGGCTGGGCAGGAAGTGACAGAAACACTGTGGTCCGATTCCGATTTAATAAAATGTTATCAGACCCATATATCAGCTCCTACACAGTCTCCAGTTGTTTTTATTATGAAAGAGTAGCTGTCAAAATGCTCTACATGCGATCTGTTGCTGATTTTAATTAACAACACACTGTGGATGATCCGTAATCTGAATGGATTTAGTCTCTCTGACTTCTAAACGTAACTACCAGCCACACAACTTGTGGTTTGTACAGAATAAGCCTTTAAATCAGACACATAATTAAAATCCCTCCAATTCAAAATAAAAGAAAGTTTATATAAAACGTCATCATGTTGAGTCGATTCTGAACCAATCAACTGTTAGATCAGCTGAGAGGCCGGCGTTTCCCAGCATGCCCTGGTTCCGTCTGGGTCTTGCAGTCGGTGGAAAGCAACTGCGCTGCCTGCGTCTCAGAACTGCGGCCGCCTTGATCTCATGAGGTTATCGGTTGCCCACGTGTCAGAGCAAGTCGGGATCAAGTTGGACACAAATCTAAACGGTATGCATTGGCCGGCAATCGCCGGTGATCGATTCTGCACAGACCTGGCTCATCTCGAACAAGCATAATCTTCAGTGAGACATTAGAAATCTATACTTTTGCACAGCGAGCAGCAGGACAGCTGGATTCATTCTACATGGTATAACCATGGATACTTCAGGAAGATACATCTAGAAGGCTGTGCACTGGCAATTTTATCTTCATCTGCAATGTGTTCCCTTATACGGTAGGACAAAACGTCTTTGATCTCATCGAGGGTCAGCGAGGGTGGCTGTGGGTCAGATGGTTCTAGAAGGCACGGACCTCTCCAGTCAGCTCTGCAAAATCCATGCTGAATTGTGTATTTTTTCAAATATTAGTTTAGCTTTATGGGGTTGACGTTGGACGGTGATGGCATGTGGCTATGAGTTGCTCATCAGGACCAGGAAATCGACTCAGCAGTCTCCTGCTGACTCTGCTAAAAATCAGAGTGAACACAGACGAGAAGGAGGAGACTACATGGAAAAGCAAGTCCATCTCTGCATCCATCTCAAGCTCTACATCAGAGGGGCACAGAGGCAAGCGTGGAGGAATTAAACACTGACACTTCTCTGCTGGGAGTCCTGCTGGCTAGACAGTATCTGATTGACTGACTCTCTAACTGACTGACTGACTGACTGACTGACTGACTGATTGACTGACTGGCCGACTCTCTAACTGACTGACTGATTGACTGATTGACTGACTGACTGACTGACTGACTGACTGACTCTCTAACTGACTGACTGATTGACTGGCTGACTGACAGACTGACTGACTCTAACTAACTGACTGACTGACTGACTGACTAACTGACTGACTGATTGACTGACTGGCTGACTCTCTAACTGACTGACTGACTGATTGACTGATTGACTGACTGACTGACTGACTGACTCTCTAACTGACTGACTGATTGACTGGCTGACTGACCGACTGACTGACTAACTGACTGACTGACTGACTGACTGATTGACTGATTGACTGACTGACTGACTGACTGACTCTCTAACTGACTGACTGATTGACTAACTGACTGACTGACTCTCTAACTGACTGTCTCTCTGACTGACTGACTTATTGAGAGACTGACTGACTGACTGACTGACTGACTGACTGACTGATTGACTGACCTACAGTCTGACTCTCTAACTGACTGACTTGGCAGAAAAGCCTGGGTAAACCCTGACGAACTTCCGGCAAATTTGAGATTGGCTCTGCAAGTCAGTCTGGCCAAGAGCCCATTCAAACCCATTTCCAATGTCCCCAAAATCGAGGCACCAATCACAACCGCTGAGGCGGGCTTTACACGACGACAGCGCAACAGCGGTGAGCAGCTTTTTGTTTACATTCAACATGACGGCTACCGAAGCGCAGCGTCACCCGGATCGCTGGTCTGATTGGTTGAAGGACTATCCAATGCGCCCAGAGGCATTTGAGCTCCATCTGTTGGTGACACCCCTTTGGAAATGAACTGTCAATGAACCTTTCCCAGACCCACTATCAGTTTCAACTGAGAAGGGTCTGGTGTCAACAAGGCTAAGAACTGATAACTCCCCACTTCAACTCTCAGGCAATAAATCTGTCTGCTAATGCAGGTGAGCTTTTTTCTTGTTGTTGTCTGTTTTATGCCAGAGATCTAAAACAAGTTCAGAGGGACATACCTGTGACAAATCAAGTGCAATATTTGAGGTTTTACATTTGCAGATTGTGAAGCTTATATTAAAAATAAACGACTGAAGCCGAAGGTCTATGATTACTGACTAGTATTATGAGTTGTGACTACAGCGGACAATGAGGAGATCAGGACATGAAACCATAAGCTGCAGTAACTTTAAAATGATAATATGATGTAAGTACATGATGGACAGCACAGACACACTGAAGATCCCTAAAGAAGCATGGGAATAATATTGCAGCCATACTGAAGACACACTGAGGATGACTCTTACTCTGGAGTGTTGATCCAGATGATGTCCAGGTGGCAGTAATACACACACTCCTTGTCCTTATAAGTGTAGCACGTGCATCTCTTTGAACGCCTCCTGGCCCCCGGCGGGTCACAGGCAGAGCAGGGCTCTGCTTTCCCAGCAAGCTGGTTCACACCGCCTGGCAGCAGCGTGCTCAGATTAACAGCTTCCACCTCATTCCTCTGGCTCACATCTATTCTTGATGAGAAACCTGCTGGATCACAGCGATATGAGTGTTTGAAAACATCCAGTCATATCTTTGGTCTGAAACAGCGTTTCTAAATGTCTGCTATACCCTGAGGGGACATACAGTGTGTGTGTGTGTGTGTGTGTGTGTGTGTGTGTGTGTGTGTGTGTGTGTGTGTGTGTGTGTGTGTGTGTGTGTGTGTGTGTGTGTGTGTGTGTGCGTGTGTGTGTGTGTGTGTGTGTGTGTGTGTGTGTGTGTGTGTGTGTGTGTGGAGTTAAGCATACAGTGCCTTGCCATGATATTTCCATAATGGAAGTGTAAGTGGTGATCTAAACCAGTCCATGGAACATTACTTTTCCAGTTATGAGCACAGTTTTGTTATGGATAAATTAAGATTAATAGTGGCAATCCAACCTCAGTGACTGTAATATCAACACTGGCTGCAATTACTGCTACAAGTGCTGATCTGATAGCATTATCTCATAACAATTTCAAATTATGGATAAATTCAAGTAAGTTAAACAGTAAAGAGACCAAACAGGTCACTGATCCTCTGCTTGTATTCTGTGTCACTTTGGGCTGTCTTACCTTATATTGTCTTGTCTTACATTGTCTAATATACTTCCATATATTATGATATTTTGTATAAATAAAACCTCTACTCACCGTTTGCCAAAGATGCTGTCACTACGATAAGAAACACAACTCCCACATCAACAGATGATATATTAGCCATCACACACGAAACATTGGAATGTTAAAAATAAAGAAATTGAAAGAATATGAGAAGAAAAGAAAAGAAAAAATGCTGAAATCCTGCAAACAAGATTAAAAGTCCAGTGCGTGTTCTGTGTGTCAAAACGTCAAATATCTGCTCATCTATCAGCTGCTGACAGACTGTGCGTGCTTCCCTCAGACACTCTGCTTTATTATAAGATAACAGGTCAGCGACAAGTCACCTGCAATATCACACATGCTTCCTGCTGCAATTTTCTAAATAAAAGCCAATGCGACAATATAGCTTACAACATATGAAATTAGCTAAAACCACAGATGGCCTCCCACAGAGACACACCGTTAAGAAGAGTTTTATTTGCAACAGCCTTAGTGTTAAATAAGGCTGACCTCATAAAATGTTAGGAATGAGTTTGATCATCCAAGCGCCCAGATACAGTTGCTAACACAAAGCTCTCTGCAAACTGAGTTTAAAACTATGGCTACTTTAGCTACTTAGTCACACATTACACAAAACACTGTTTAGGGCAGGTAAACATTCATCTTTTACTTTCTCCATCCAAACAGATAATCATACAAACCTTCCTATCACAAACTTAGGTTTCCAACCCATTAAGATTAAAGACAAAAACGGTATTTAATACCTTAATACAATTAAACACCATTAATACAAAGCAAAGTGAAATGAAAGATTACAAATGCAAATAATGAATGCAAAATGGTCTCTTCACAGTCACGGTTTAGGTTCCGTGCCTGATCACCTTTCCAAGAAATACCATTGTAATTCCTGAAAAAGACAAATCCTATTTAATTAAGTTATTCATATATATATATATATATATATATATATATATATATATATATATATATATATATATATATATATATATATGTATATATATATTAAAGTTTACATGTATTCATGAAATTGACTTTACACTGTTGCATTTTCACTAAGGCGAATTTCTTTTTGGTGCTTTTATTTTGAAAGCGAAGTTATTGCTGTGGTTATTTGCAGATGGTTTGTCGATGCAGAGCACCACCTCCTGGAGGCAGGGCTTCAATTATGCCAGAGGGCTGAAGTCAGCAGCACATCTTCAGGGATTCAGTCTATCACAATGGTTTCCAAGCCATGGTTCAGGGACCTGCAGGGGGCTTTAGTAGGAGTTGGAGGGGTCACGTATTAATAAGGATGAGAACAATAGGGAAGTAAGTAGAAACGTACCACGGCGACCTGCAGTCAATGTGAACGCGTTAACAAAAGTGGCACATGTTTGTCCTTCCAATGTTTTTGCTGTAGATGATGTCATTACTTTTAGCTATTTCTGCCATTTATTCATTACCTAAACATCTTCTTACATAACTGCAACATGTAGTGTGTATGTGTTACTGTTGACTTAAAGGTGCTCTAAGCGATGTCATGCGTTTTTTAGGCTACAACATTTTTTGTCATTTTTTGTCAACATCTCCTCACTATCTGCTAGCTGCCTGTCCCCTAAACACACTGTTAAAAAAACAGTGTGTTTCTGTAGACAGCCCAGGCTCCACAAACGCCAACAAAAACAAACTGTGCCAACCTGCACCACCAAACATAACAAACAGTTTTCCAGCGTTCCAGCCAATAACCAACAAGAAGGATTTGGGGGTGGGGGTTGGGGGTTGAGGGGTTAGTGCGCGGAAGCATGGAAGGGAGGGGGAGGGGACAGGATGAGGAGGAGGGAGGGGCGAGCTAGCCTCGTTCATCAAAATATAGTTAGCATTTTACACATCCACACTAAACCTCAACTTTATGTTTTTACTTTTCAATCAATGTGTGTGTGGATAAAGCAAACGAGATACAACATGTCACTGTAATTATGGGCTTACGAAGTGTTGGTAGGCGCACTTGGTAGGCTAACGGTTTAGCTAAGCTAAGCTAATTGACTTTTGACACCAGCTCTGTACTTAGCGCACAGATATGGGAATGTTGTCAGTCTTTTCATCTCATGCTCAGAAAAAAGCAAATTAGCCAATTTCCCACGTAACTGTTTCTTTGGGTTAATAGAAATTAGGTTGTATTTTTTTTTCAGGTCTAATGAGGTATCCCAGGAAACATGGGGCTGATGGAAGTGACAGAGTTGTCATTTCTGTCATATTAAATAGGAACTAAGTTTGCTCTGCGTTGGATCGTGTGTGAATACAGTAGTCTGCTTGGTTGTTTTGGGATGAATGACAATTCATTTTCCACATTTTCACACCCTTTAACACTACACTGCAGAATCTGTAAAATCTTCAATCTTTGGGAAAGTGAACGTCAGAATGAAATGAAATGCAGTAGAATAAAACCAGAACTGTTTGTTTTTAGCCTTGTTCAAGCCTTGAATGAAATACTGTCTCTCTGTCTGTCTATCGTGGACAGTGATGTCCCGTACACGTGTACGTGTGCATGTGCGTGTGCGCGTGCGTGTGCACGTGCGTGTGCATGTGTGTGTGTGTATAGCTTCAAGCAACAACACCCATTCCAACATTCCACACTCAGCATTTTATAAACATAAACTACTACAACTACTATTTCTAGTCATAGTTCCATTATCTTTATTGTGACTATTATTGTCTATCACCGGCACTGTCAGACACCGCCTACCAAGAGCCTGGGTTTTTCCTTGAATTGAATTGAATTGAATTGAATTGAATGATGTCTGGAGTGCAGCGCCAGCTGGGTGATGTCTTTCACAGGTTACCTTGAAAAGCATGCTGCATGACCTGCAATCAGAGCCCCATTCCACAAAGATCCACTGGGAAAAGGATGTTACTAAAACACTTGGTATGGGGCCACCACACCTACCCAGCACGTGTCCATTGATTGACTCTATAAAGTCAGTAGTTGGCACCTGTGTGGTTTTGACCAAAGTGATAAATCCTTGATTGGAGCAGACTATACTGTCAGACGACATTTACAGGTACATTACATATAAGGACATATAGTGTATTCAAAAATCATGTGTAGTCATACTAAGGCTCACACAGACAAACTTAGATTACTCAGTGTCAAGGTATTTATCACAAGATTGGTCTTGCTGAGGCATAAAAAAAAACAGACAGACACAATGTCCTGAAATGTTTTGACCTAACAGCTTTCAAGCTATTCAAAATGAGTGACATGGTGATCTGGGAATGAAAAATTTACAACAATTCTACAATTAATTCTTCTTACACTACTGTATGTGAAACTCAGCTATACCCATATCTTAGTATACTGTAAAGTGTGTCAAAGTTTGGCTCCTGAAGAATACTTGCTGTGTGGAAAATAGGCTATATCTCCTTAATGCTGCACTAATCTTTATTTTAACTATGTGTAATGTGACAGGGGTTGCTCAAAATGACAAATCCACAGAGCAATTACCAACAACTTAAAGTCCAGATACCACTTCCTTCATCATCACCATTCCACTAGCTTCTCTAACTCAAAGCCAATGACAAATTTAAATTTGTAGCTCATGGTGGCACTAGAGGAAAAGTCAGAGAATCACTAAAGTTAGCAGAATACATGGCCTGGGCACCATGGATATCTGTACCAATATAATTCGTAGAAATTAGGTCTCTACTGTATTACTGTGTTGCAAAGTGACATGTAATCAATGAAAGAAAATCTGTATTACTGCTACTGAGTGTGACATTGTATGATTTACAATTAACCTTTAACGCATCATCTGGTGTATCGCATATTTTGATGGAAGTTAGAGGGGTCAAAGGTTATATACTGTAGTCTCGCTTTGCCAGACCTTCCTCCACCGCGGCGTTGCAGAGGAAGGTCTTGCTAGTCCACACAGCATTCTGGGATGGGAGAAAAACATGCTCTGGTTATTAGCATTTCTTTAAACCAATCACAATCATCTCGGGGAAAGCCGTGGTGCTGATGCAAAATAGCCTAAGGAGGGAACTTGTTGTTGCTTGAACCCCGCTAAAAAGGGTCTAAAATCGCCCATGCGGCACATATTTTACAGCGTGCAAGGTCTTGTCAGCTTCAAAGCTGAGAATGAACTGGGTGAACTTTTCATTCTCTACCTTGTAAACAGCATTATAGTACTAAATGTAAAGGTATCTGTAGAAGCACATCTATGTAACAAGACTAAGTCAGTCCCTCCAGAAAAACGCAATTATGCAATCTCATAATTTAATGCATAATCAGCCAAAGTCCGCATATTTATGCGGGGGCCGCATTTTTTCAAATACGCCGCACTTTCGCTGCATAAATTGCCGATTTCCGCGCAAAATATGCAGGGCTTGCATGACTTCATAATCCCCGCATTTTCGTTGTAAAAAAGTCACATACATCTTAGCAGAAAGTTGAATAATGTTGCGTTTATGCAGCCATTTTCCCCTGTTGCCATGGGAACGTAATGAAGTTATGTAATGACGCGACGTGAACATCTTCAAAAAGCAGGGTGTTGGGGGAATCACTTTTTCCGGCAATTTCATCGCATAAAATTGCATAAATATCCCACGTATTCCATCGCATTTTTTAAGAAAACGTGCTGCATAATCAAGCTTTTTGTGTGTTAAGTATTACAGCAGGGCTTTAAGCTAAATTCTAACATCAACATGTTAGCATGCTCACAATGACAATACTCTCATGCTGATGTTTAGCCTGTATCAGGTCTACCATGTTCATCTTAGTTTAGCATGTAAATAAATTTGTACTAAACACAAAGTACAGCTTAGTTGTATGGGAAAGTTATTAGTTTTCAGGTATTTGATAATAATAATAATAAACCAAAGTATTGTACTAATTTAGGGGAGAGAGAGAGGGGGGAAGACATGCAGAAAATCGTCACAGCTCAATCCGGACCAGAGTGGTGGACCGACCGGCCAACAATGCCATCCCTCAAGCTCTGCTGCTAGCTTAAAACTCATCTGTCAACTGGTGTTTCTACAATATCCTGCCTCTTGAAACAGAACCCCAGCACAGTGACTAGTAGAGTAACTTATGTGTGACAGGCTGTGAAGTGACTCAACAAAAGTCATTCATTTCTTCTGTGTTCAGAGATTCAAGATCAGGTAACATCAGTACATCGCTCATGGCACAAATATCAGGTTACCAAATTTGAATGCCACCCAGCTCCACATTACCTTGGTCATATACAGAGGAAATGAGAAACAACAGCTGGTAGTATTTGGTGGTTCACCTGCTCAGTGAGCTCAGTTTCTGTGTATAAAGATTCTTCTTATAGCGAGGTAGACACAGCAGTAGCATTTCAGCAAGGATATGAGTCACTCATACATTGTAGGCACCATGTACATTAGGCTTCCGATTTCTTAAAATATACTGTCACTTATCAAAGCAGCGCAAAGGTTAAGAAAAACAGCTGTTAGAAAATATATGGTATATACAGCCTTCATCTATTAAGTCTTTGCTACTTGTTGATAGTATAAAAAGGAAAACATGAAAACAAAGTTATAAACCAGAATTAAAACATTTTTAAAATGTAACTATTATTTCAATAATTCATTTTTCACGTTATTTGTGTGTAGCGAAAATGCCTAGTGTGTAAAATAATCATCAGACCACAGAAATATATAGGATACAATTTCAACATAAGATTATACATGGATGTATGTGTGGACTATACATCTGCTCATTGCACACAGTGCTTACATTTTGTATATATTTGTTTCTGTATTTATTGTTTATTCTTATTAATGTTTAATATGTTTGTGTATGTATGCACCGATCACCAAGCCAAATTCCACGTAGGGTAACTACTGTGGCAATAAAGTCCTTTCTGATTGTAAATATATGTTTTAAAAAGGGAGCAGTGAGTGTTTTAAGAGGATTGAGGTGTAATCTGAGATGAGTGTGGTGTGACATTGGGCAGAGGGGCTTTGAGCGGGGGGAGCAGAAGGAATGAATATCTCCGTGAGCGAGGAGTGTCAATTCTTGCCATTCCACTCTACTCACATGCTCTAAAAAAACTTGCTAGTATTGTAATGTCCCTCAATAAGCAGTCGGTGGGACATTAGCCAGTTTATTGCAGTGTTATTACGGACCTAGTAATGGGGGGTCCTGACTCCGCCTCTGGTCAGTGTTATCCTTTCATACAGCATCCAATTCCAAAGATTATTGAAAGTCTGGTTTTGGACTTTTTCTGGGGCAAACAGCAGCAGGAGGAAGCTGGAAATGGCCATGCCAGAATAACACTGTAAGAAATAGTTTGAGCACCTCACTGCTAATATATATCTGATCAACACAGTCAACATAAGTAGCTTTGGTGTGTCCACTTGGAACAACGTATCGTCATACAACTGTGCGTATGATATCTTACAAAAAGTTATGTGTTTGCTATAATTAATCCTAAAAGGCTCTACTGCCATTTAGGTGATACATTGGGATTTGTTTAGTGTATTCTTGACCATGTTATCAGATTAGAGATGGTAACAAGAGAGTTAATGAGAGAGTGTGCAGGCTTTTATTGACTTCTTGTCTTCAGTTATGCCATTTACTTTTCACCATTCACATGCTACCACCCTGCAAAAAACATGTTGCGTTCCCCACTAACACAGAATGTTTAGGGAAAGTTCAGGGAACGTTACCAAAACCTAATTTGCGGACCCTGACTTGCGCAATTGCATGCAAATTATCGAATCCAACATGAAAAAAACAAGATCACCTCAGTGGGGAATCAAACTCCAGACTCCCAAACCAAAGCTCATGTTCAAACCACTCACCTAGCGGTTCTTACAGAATGTTATACAACTGTTTACCACTTGGTTTCTTCAAGCCGCGGTTGCTACATAACCATACTGTATAAAAAATAGGTACTAACCTATGGTACTAACTAACAAACTAACGGTTGTATGCTTTCACTAAAGACAGAAAGCGCAACTGTAGTATCCATTTTGCACTAGAAATTAAATTGTTATAAACTTTAGAGACAAAACTTCCCTAATATGCCAGTTTCTGCTGTCATGGAAGATGAACGTCCGCCATGATTTCGGTGCACACGAGCAACGTTTTTGTGTTGTTACGTCACAGAGTGTGAATAGCTCAGCTGTGTGGCCGAGGCTATTCGTACCGGGGGTGCAAATAGACACTCTGAATCTTTAAACTATGGAGCTCTCAAAGCCAAGTGCTATTGATTACCAATTAATCTAGGGCGACCAGACGTCCCGGTTTGACCGGGACAGTCCCGATTTTAAGTTGCTTGTCCCGAGTCCCGACAAAAGCCTGTCGGGACGCTAAAATGTCCCGGTTTACACCAACCACTATGAAATTGTGAAACAGCTGGACATACAACCATAGACAGTATATAAACAACAGTCTGCTGCTAAAGCTACGAGCTAAAAGACACAAACTAGTTAACACTTGGTCACTGCTGTTGTCGGAAAAACAACACAGACGTGAATAAAGGTTGCGTTTACTTAAAATTGGTAAAACTCGTGGTGCATTCATAGTTATTGTAAAATACCCTTTTCTCATCTTCACTTTTGTGAAGGTAAATACAAGCTGGACAATTGCCCTATTAACTTACATTGTGGCTTGTTTCTCTGCTGCCGACTGCAGCAATCTCGCTTAATACTGATTGTTGTTCACATCAGTCACTTAGACACAAAAACATAGGAAAATAAGGTCCAGGTTGAAAAGTAGTTTCTGATGTGTGCCCCTGACTTGCTTGGTTTCCATAGCAACGGCGGCAGAAACTCATGAGCATTAAAATATTTAAAACTGCTCATAAACCTGGTCTCCTTCAGGACTACAGCAACTTACAACAAGTCAGAGGTTAAAGTGAAAAATAGAGCCACACGATCAGACCAGGAAAATTCTTTAATTGACCTCTCCTGTTGTTAAAATGGTTTAAAACAGTAAACAATAAATGCAATGAATGGAAGATGAATGTATTTGTTTTATCAGTTATGCTTACTTATACAAGAATATAAAATTAGAAAAAATGACAACTAAACAAATATTCATATTTTTCACACAATAATAAATCAGCTCACTTTCCTGCACACATAAACCTGTCAAGTCCAAAATGTTTTATGACCAATACTGGGATGAGGATTGACAAATAAGTCAGCGTGAGTTATAGTTGTGGAATTATGTACAGAAATGTTCACATACACCCATTTCCTGTTGTCGTGAGTGCCGGTGCCTAATCATAGCTGCTGACTCATTACAAAACTCAGACTGGGAAAAGGGTCATGCCCATCCAGCCAATGGCCGCTTCACCTGGGTGATCTGATTGGCAGCAGAGATCTACTAACTGCTATTTGGCAGCATGTGCACATGAGTCACACGCACAGGTGTTGTCTGGGAAAGTTACAGAGTGCACTTAATGAGAGAGAGAGAGAGAGAGAGAGAGAGAGAGAGTGAGTGAGGGAAGGTAGGCGGCACAGATGATGTGTGAGAAGTAGTATAACAGTTCATAGGTGCAGAAGTCATCTCATTGGTTAGATTAGAAGCAGCCGCAATCTTTTTGTCAACACTCATGAGGCAAAACAGACATCAGGGGAAGCAGGGGGGAGCGAGTAATGTGAAGCATGCACACTCTGCTAACAGAAACAACAACCATGCTATCTTCAGTGCTTGTAAGTGATTCCTAAATGATGATTGTTCATTTTTATAATGAGGTAACAGACAGAAACGTTTGTGACATCGAATGTCACAAATGAAAAAATGAAAACATGGTCAATGCCATTCATATTCATTCATATATTCAGTAAGCCTGGGTGTTTGGTGTGGTGTATTGCAGGCTGCAGGCAAGCCCCTACATGTGTAATGCTGCATTCAAACCTCCAGTTATTGACACAAATCGATTGAATCAATCCCAGATGGTTAGCCCCATTAGCTTTGTAGTCACACCAGGTAAATGGAAAGTAAGGCTAAATTAGCCATTTTTTTATCATGTTACATATTTGGACTTGTTTGTTTACAAATGAAACCAGATATAAACAGTGTATTGCTCCATTTAATGGATTTTATAAGTGCCTGCGATGGTGGCTTGGCAGCTGTTTTGTGTTTGGTTCAGTGATGTCATGTGGGATTGGTTCAGTGATTTCATGTGGGAGATACCGTCACACTACTATCTTGGAACTCCTTTGTGTGATAGGACATGAACGCAGCATTATTCAACCTACTATTCTTGCAAGTTGCCCATTGACCGTTAATGTCAATGGCAGTTATTTTGAGTTTACACATGTGGTTCTTTTGGCTCTGCCCACTAACTTAACTCGGCCATAGATATTATTTCTGCCTCCACTCTGAAAAACATATCTCTGCAGCAGATAAATATGTGCATATTGCCCTAAAGTTCAATGATAAGCTTTCCTTCATCGTCACTACTGCTGGTGTCTTCTGTGTATTCCAGGCAGCTTTGAACAGGCCGTACTCCACTGGGCGGACAATCTGGCTCGTAGCCACAAAGCTGGCCAGACAAGTAAAAAGAGTGGCATTTGTTGGTAATGTCACTGCTCTGACTCGTGCAGTCAGTTGCTGCTGTATCCTTGGTGTCTTGATAGTCATCAGGTTCTGGGGACGTGAAGGGCTCTGATGACGTTTCCCCTGTCAATCCAGCAGCAGCTTTACTGACTCGAACAGAATAAAAAAAATGGCTGGGGTGAGTGGAGGGTGATGTGTTGACGTCAGGCGAGACACTTGAGCTCACTGCTGGGATGTTGTTAGCTGAGATGCTGCTCTGCTGCTGGTCCTGGTGGGAACATGTTGGTGTTTGCTGAGGGCTGGACTCAATCTGTGAAAGAGCATGTTGTGTTTCTGTTAATGGGGCCTGTGCTCTGATACCTTGACTTGAATCTGATTCACATAAGATCTGTGTTTGTTGGTTATGGAGGATGCTGCTTTCCCAGTGTTGTTGTGAGAAATAGAAGTTGTTCATGTCCAGTGGAGCCTGTGGAGGATTGAAAAGACTCTTCTGACTGCTGCTGGCACAATGATTCAGGTTGTTAGACTTGCTTGGAGCTTGATGAGGGCTCTGTGGAGGGTTCTCAGACATTCCTGAGTGTGTCTGGGAAAGATTATGAAGATGCTGCTCAGATAGCCAAGGGTCTTTAAAGGAATCCACCTTTACCCTTCTGTCTTCTCCCTGTTAAGAGGAAAGAAGAATAGAACAATAATACAGTCATCATCCTCCTGTCCCTGGCTTCCTGCGTAGCTCAAATACCACAATGCCTAGTGTGTCCAGTGAGTTATGAATTGTGATAAAACCATCACAGTGGAGAGTTAAATTGCTTTTGTAACTTTCAATTACACACCATGACGTTTGAAATCCTATGGTGGAGTTCTGCTTCTGTTATAATGGATTGCTGATGTTTTCAACTTTGGCAAAAAGCTCATAAAGCCTCATGATTTATAGCTGACTTGCTACCATGTGTGCTTCTGTGATATAAATTTCTGTTCTGTCGTCTAAATCCTTTTTCTTTTTCTACCACATACTTTTCTGTTGCAGCCCCCCCCACGGACAATTTGCACTACCCTATTGCACCCATACTGTTCTATTTATTTATTTACAAATGTACATACTGTAATTAAACCTATACATAGCCAGATTCTACTGCTCTTCGTATTATTCGTCCTGCACATACACTTTTTCTTACTACTCTTATAATGTTACCACACTGTATATAGCTGTACTATACTGTACATATCTGTCTATATGGTTCATACAGAATATCCGTATTTACTCTGTTTTTCTTATTATATATTCTGCTAATACACTGCATATATCTATATTATTCTTACTACTATTATAATGTCACTGCTACTACATTGCACATATCTGTACATGCTGTTCATACATTGTTCATATTACATAGCCATATTTATTCTGCTCTTATAACACTGCAATATATTTCCTGTCCTGCCTATGCACCACCTGTCTATACTAGGACTCTGATGAAGATGTAACCTTACATCAAAACGTTAGTCACTGTTATGTACCTTAAGAAATAAAACCATCAAGTAAGAAGACATCTGTGTTGCACTGGCAATTTTTTGTTATTTTATACTGTTGTGTCCTGCCTTGGTTACACTGGATTGTTGTGGTCTGCAGAAGCGCAGAGAACTGTCCTTTTTACCTGTCTATACTTTGTGTATCACATTGTACTTTCCTGCTTTTTTTGCACTTCTGGTTAGACGCAAACTGCATTTCGTTGTCTTTGTACTTGTACTCTGCACAATGACAATAAAGTTGAATCTAATCTAATCTAATCTAATTGTGCTGCAAATGTTTAATTTCTTGGTAAAAGTCATTAAAAAATGAAAAACAATTCTGTAACAACAATCACGACTGAAACCTCCCCAGGTCAGGACAGTCTGAATACATCTGGCTGTTCCCCAGGTCAGGACAGTCTGAATACATCGGGCTCAGAGGGATTTGTTGAACGTTTAAGAGTTTAAGAATAATTAAAACAATAAAAGAAGTATTTAGAAAGAATGCCGGATTGGAAAGAATCAGTTTTGGCATTTGTGTGCCATGTCGCTTTAGCATGTGTGTAGTTTAGAGAGGGTTTATGTGTAGTATATATATAGTATATACATGTGAACAAAGTCTCAGTAGTGACGACCCTTTATTTTTTTGTCTGGGCTGTGCAATCATTTGTCAAATGACACCAATGTGTGCAACGTAAATACTGAAACATTCATAGCATGAAGCCAGTGAGCAGTAAATACATTCATTAAATCTCACCTCTGGCTTTGCCATATCAGCTAAACACGTGTATGTGCAGTTTGACTCGGCCTTTTCCCACTGTCCCGGCACCTCGTCCGTCTCAACCTCTCTGTTCTTATCCTCTCCTGCCACCCCTCCACCACCTCGCCCCTCCATGCATTGGACGTTTGTCCTTCCATCCTCTTGGCTCTTCCTGGGCCTGCAGTCTGGATGCCCAGGGGCCTCTCCATGTCCCAGTGTCTGGGCCAGGGGGGGTCCTTCTATAAGCAAACCAAATAAAAAAAAAACAGTTGTTTTCTTTAGGACGGTGAATCCACAATGTTAATGCTAATCATTCACCTGAAAACTGAATGTACAAACTGTAGCTGACTTTGGATAAAAGCAAAACAACAACATAGATCATAGTAAATGACAAAATAATGAATGAAATGTGTTATATTAATAGCAAATCATATCGTCGTGATACACATGGACAAATGTGCTTAGACATGATATGCCATGGAGGCTTTAACAGTAATTGTCTTTATGAAAAATTAATGGGCTCATAGATTGGAAATTGGAATTCCCTTGCTCTGCCAAACTCTTAGGGCACATGGACCTTTCCTCCCCTGTCCACTCCTTACTTTACATGTCATTTAGCTGACGCTATTACCCATAGCAACTTACAATTACTACATATGTCAGAGGGCTCAATGATGTTTTTTGCCCCCAACCGCAGTGGGAATTGAACCTAGTGTCATATCCACTGTGCCATCATCACCCCCACTTTACTATAATTTACTATCATGTGCCTGAACACTAGTGTTGGTGACAAGTCTTTCCAGGACAATTAGAAACGTAGTTTGTTGTTTTGCTTCAGCCAGGAGCAGAATATGAAGCCCACACAAACTCCAGTCATTTAAAGAGTGGGTAAAATGGTGCTCTGTGCTGTGACGGGCATGGAATGAAAAACATGGCAGGACACTACCTTTCTGTGCAAGCCTGTGGACAGCCCACATGTCACAGTAACAAGGACAACAATGGTCGAACCAAAGCCGCATGGACTGTGAGTTTTCACTATGGAGACATGTTTAAATGAACCATGATTTGACTATTTTGTCCATAACTAAAGATTCAGATAGTGATAGTTAAAAGAATTCCACATCAGTTGTGGGTTTTGGTGATTCTGCAGTACACAAAACCAGACAAGGCTTGCACTCTGCAAACCAGTGGTCTTATAATGCCATCTTGTGGTAAAAACTGGTTTGTCTTGAAATGTGCACAGATTCAACTTTGTTAGTAAAAGCAATCCAGAGCAGTCTGTTTTTCAGTATTAGATCAGACACATTCTTGTTGTCTCTGTACTAAACAGTGACCATGAGGTTCATTTGAGGCTGTTCACAACCACACCAGACAAACATTATTTGTAGTCCTTTTACATGTAAATGTAAATGTATTTTTGTATATTTTTTTTTAGCAAATCTTTTACAATTCCTTGGGGCAATGGGGCACAATGAGCTGTGGCCCCCTGTTAACACCTCCATCACCTTCTCCCTGTACACTCTGGGCTAAACACATTCATAGGAAGATGCACCATGTCAACACATTGGGCCTCATTCACCAAACGTTCTTAAGAACTAATGTGTTCTTAAACCCCACTTACGCAGTTTTCACGAAAATTCTGGTATTCACCAATGTTTTCTTATTTGGGATTTGTTCTTAGTAGTGATGGTCAATCTTTATTTTCTGAGCTCACTAGATGGCACTCTCTGTTCAAAGAAAAAGGTTAAAGGAATGGCAATTCAGTGTGTTTATAACGCTTTGTTGAAGAGAGAGCCCCATCTAGTGGGCTCAGAAAAAAAAGGGAAAATGGTTCACGAAGCTTCATTTGGCCATCACTAGTTCTTAGGTAAGAAAAGAACCTACGCACACTCAAGAGCCCTCTTACGCACAATTTAGAACTGACATGTTTGCGCAAAACAAGTAGCTATACCGTTTTCGTCCATTCCAATTTAAAACTTAACATTTCTCTCCATTTTGTAACTTATTATTTTCATTACTTTACACATAATTATACATTTGTTTGTTTGAATAAATACACACTACTGCTCATTTGTAAAGCACTTTGTATTGCCATTGTGTATGAATTGTGCTAGGCCTAGATAAATAAACTTGCCTTGCTTTGCCTTTAATTCACATCAATTATGTTAACGGAGAACCCTGCCTGCTGTTCTAAACTTTGGTGGATTTCTGAGGACTATGGTTAACTGCTCCTCAGATCTCTGCAGGGTAAATCCAGACAGCTAGCTAGACTATCTGTCCAATCTGAGTTTTCTGTTGCATGACTAAAACTACTTTTGAACATATACATGTTCAACCAAAACAAGTTCCTTCCCGAGGCTATTTTGCAGAGGCACGGTGGCTCCGGCCAGCGCCTAGCGCCGCCCAAGATGATTGTGATTGGTTTAAAAATATACCAATAAACCAGAGCATGTTTATCTCCCATCCCGGAATGCTGTGTGGACTAGCCAGACCCTCCTCCGCAGTGCTGTGGAGGAAGGTCTGGCAAAGGGAGACTAACACAATATAAACTTCAGGCTTCAGGGGACCTTGGCAGTCGGTTGCCCTGTGTAAACTGTATGGTTAGGGTCATTGTCCTAGAATCGGGGGACTATAAGACACAAAGTGTTCACCTAAAGTGGATGTGAACACTATCAAACGCCCTGAAATCAGCTATTACCCTCATAGTCATTGTTTACATTTAAATCCAATGTGCTTGACTACAAAGCCTAATCAATGACAACTTTTCACACTGTACAGTATATCATTCAGCTCACATACCACATGAATACTTCATATACTTAAAATAGTCACATAATTACCTGCAGGAGCGCTCTGAATACTTGTAAGCACAGCTGTGATGTCTTTGGGTCCTTCTAAACTGATGTTAGAAGACACTGAAATAAAGTGAGCAAGTTGTTTTTCTGAGTGGGCTGAACTGTTTAAATCCTGTAATTCACTTGGAGTCATTTCCTGGGAACCCTCTGAAGGTCCCACCCTGTCACATCCCATGTTTGCATGTTTCATTGAAATGAATGCCTCTGATAATGTTGATTCCACTGAATTACTGCCATAGATGGTTGCTTGTGAGTTCAACTGTCTTGAAGCTTTGCATTTATTGATGGAAATTGAAGAAACTGACCCAGAGAGTTCATCAGCACCTGCAGCACCGGAGGCCTGACTGAGGCCGACCTGCAGAGGGGGTTGGGTTTCTCCACTTTCTAACCTGCTGCTTCCGTATGCAAAGGCTTCGCCCGTGGATTTCATTGTGCCTACATTACATGAAGCTGCTTGATTTTTAAAGTGAGAGAGAGAGGTCCCGCTGAGCTTGTGTTGGCCAGAGAGTGTTTGAAAGGTCAATCCACCTTGGCTGACCCTTCTGTCCCGCAAAAGCTGCTCCTCAGCACAACGGTTCAGAGAAAGGGCATGTTCCTCCTCTGAAGTGTGGCTCCTTCCTGACTTTACACCTTTGAGTGAAGCAGAAGTTGACATTATATTGCCCGTAGAGCTCTGAGTCACAGTGAACTTGTTTACATGAGCGTATTGGTGTGGGCGTAGCGACGAGCCTAGTGCTTCAGGAGGTGTAGATTGAGCTGATACTGTAGCCTGAGTGGAAATACGGTCTTTAGTCAGGGGGAGATTTGGCTCTGCCCTCCCAATTTGTGCAGACAGTGGAGGTTTTTTGTGTGTGGGTAAGGACTCACTTTGGTACCTCTGCTGTTGATGTCCTTGCTGGTGATGGTCCCTTCCATCATTGCTACTTTCCATGGTGACAGAGCTTTGAGCTTTATTCGGGATCACTTCAGAGGCCACTGCTTTCACATCCCTTCTCTGTGAGAGGGTGCTACCTGCTTGCCTCTCGATTTGGGGTTCCATGAGAGCCAGCTGCTCGTCAGATATGATTTGGAGGCAGATCTGGAGGTCTGCTGTGTGAACATGAAACACGTTCTGAGCATCCGGCTGCATGTGGTTATACGGTACAATGTGACAAGGAACGACCGGAGTGTTTGAGCTGCCGTATGCACTGTTTATAGGGCTCAACTGGTCTGATGCTGGCGATTGTGTGTGTGACAGAGGAGGGTTAGGGTTAGTTAGACCTTGTGAGAAAGCTGTAATGTCAGCACCAGATGACTTACTGTTTGCTGTGGTTACGGCAGGTGTTGCAGGGATGTTCGAGGGTGCATCAGGTCTGGGTAACTGCATAGGCGCTGAGCTCCGTGCAGATTTAAGAGTGTGTATTAAAGTGCTGCATAATCCTGCCTGATCATTTTGTAGGCAGGATGTGGTTATTGTGTTTGCTGCAAATTGCCTGTGCTCTACAGCATTTGGACTTAGTCTTGATGTTTTAGCCTGACACATAGTTGTGGCTGTGCAAGGCAAGAAGAGCTGGTCTTGTGTGGAGCTAAAAGCATTTGTCTTTTTGATATCACAAGTCTGCATCAACGGTGAGGTGACAGACGTTTTGAGCGAGAGTGAGGTTTGCTCAGTGTGAGAAGATGACAGAGCAGAGGTGAAAGTTCCCGTTGGTTTATCCACAACATGCGGTGAAGTATTTGAATCAGGTTCAGCAGCATTAGGTAACCTGAGCTGGTACTTGGGTAGGAAGCTGGCCTTGGCAGGGGAGGGTGTGGAAGTGGCTGGCGAGGTGCTAACAGATGGTGTATTTGCATTGATTATGCATGTTGGGAAGAGAGCTGCTTTTAACTGGGTATGTTTTTGAAGGTTGATATAACTGAGATTTGTGTCCTGCTGAGGCGCAATGCCAGCGACAGAGGGAAGGGGATGAGTTGGTGTGTTTGGGTCGGTTTTAATCTCCAGAGGGCAAATTATTTTGTCATCAGTTTTCTGTTTTTTCCTGTCGGAGGGAATATGGGCTCCACGGAGCTGCAAGGTGGAGTCAGTATGTTTTTCTTCATCGATCATTCTCCCAGGTTCTGCTCTGCTCATGCTGTCTGTTTGGTGGCTAACCGATGATCCAATTGAAGATAATGGCAGTATTGACAAAGACAGGTTTCTCTGGAGAGGAGTCTTGAGAGAGCTGCATGATGTCGGAAGCTGGCTGGTTATTAGATTCAAATCCCCAGCAGGGACCAGAGATAGTTTGGCAGGAGGGCAGCCTGGATGACACAGAGTTGCACTGCTGCTGTTGAGGGTGATTGTTGATCCTGTTGTTGTTACTGTCTCCTTATTAAATTTTGGCAGGCCCTGAACAACCTCATGCTCTGGGTTTGTCAAACATTTCCTACCTTTGATAACACTGTCATCACCACCTTTCTCAGCACTGTACAGCTTCTTAAATGTCCCTCCCCCGTACATGTACCACTTGTTGTAGGCAAACTTCTGTGCTTTCTTCCTCCGGAACTTTCTGTTGCTTGGCTCTCCGCAAATGTCACCACCATCCCCATCGCAGCTGAGACTGCTGGTGCACGCCTCCTCCACAGATGAATTCACGAAGAGACCGTCTGTTGCGTGGTTGCCGTCTACGGCCGTCTGCCGGACCAGTGGGCGATGGGTGGATGAATGCTGGTTTACAGGCTTGATTGAGAAACCTGTTGGATTGATGTGGCCGGAGCTTTCCCTCCGCACAAGTGTTACATAATCCCTGTTATGGGAGGAGGTTGGGCAGCTCCTCTCAGGCTGCAGGAGGGTGACGCTGAAAGGCAGGGAGTTGCTGCGGGTCAGGGGAGCATGCTCCATGGTGTTGGATTGCTGAGTGGGCACAGAGCTGTAGAACTCATGCTTCCTGTTTCTTTGTAACCCAAAATTGGGAGTCTTACTGATCCTCATATCAAAGTGAAAGGAGTCCTTGTACGTATACGGCATGGGGAGGTCAATGCTACCCTGCTTTGACAGAACTGTCTTCCGTGGCCTTACATTCTCCAGCTGTTTGTCCTCCACGACAGCTGTATTTTCTGAAATTAGCTTAGATATGCGCTCTTCCAGTGTCTTCTGCTCCTGCTCCCTTGCAGTGTATTTGGGTTCCTGTCCATCCTGGCCTGGGGCCAAAGGGGTTTCTGTGCTGGGGGTTTCTTCAAGATGCTCCTTAGTGGACTCGGTGAGGGAATCCATACTGTGGTCAGGTAAAACGCTGCCAGGGCTCGGATAGTGCTCACTGCTCTCACTGAAGCCTGAGTCTGTGCTCTCGTGGCTCTGGGATTTTCTTCGGGATTCGGAGCTCTCCCACTGCTTGGAGAACAGAGTGGCTTCTTGTCTTTGAAGGGGAAGATGTCGACTGGTAGTCAGCGGAGGGTTTTCATTTCCCAGCCTCTGTTTTTCTCCTTCTCTTTCATTTGCTTCTGTTATCTGACCCGCAGGGGTCATCACATTCTGTTCACTGACAGAACGTTGTGTCTTTACAGGGTAGACGTTTGCAGCACTGGCTGGACAGGTGATCTCAGCAGCAGGTAGTGTGGCATCCTTTTCCATGCTGCCGGACTTCTCGCTGCGCTCATCTAGAGACAAATTGGAGCTGGACATGTTGTCTACGCTGCTCTGCTCCGATTCAGACGAGAGGCGGGCATGAGCTTGAGTACGCTTATGTTTGTAGAGGTTGCTCTGAGTCTTGAAGGAAACTCCGCAAGTGGTGCAGGGGTAAGGCCGCTCCCCAGTGTGGCAGCGCAGATGCTTCTCCAGCACACTGGGCTTCATACAGTCCCGTCCACAGTGAGGACACATGTGCTTTCCTGCCGACTTGGGTCTGGGTGCAGCAGCAGCTGGCAGACTCAATCCCAGCTGAGACTGCAGTCCTCCGGCAATATGAAGTGTCAGAAAGGGAAGCGTCTCCTTGGAGTAAAGTGGAGGCATGGCCAGATGCAGTGTGGCCGGCTCCCGGGCAGCTGCAGGCTGTGCTGTGTGGATGTAAAGAGCCGTCAGTGGGGCCTGGACCTCCATCCTTTTCTCTGTCTGCGCTGCGACGGAGCTGATGTGCACTGGAACACTCGCCAATCCTGGCCTGCCAGTCTCCATGGTAACCCCGCTGCTGTCGTGATGCACCAGTGCCAGGTCTCTAATTACCTGTAAGATAAGAACAGTTTGCATTAGACCTCAGATCAAACAGGGCAGATCCATCTATTTAGAGACAATATTTTGCTATTGCACCGGTGGAAGAATAACAGAATAAAAGGAGCATAGCAACGGATAAATGAACGAAAGCAGTAAATGATATGACAGATATGCTGTACTCTTTAGGACAGATGGCTAATATAGAAATTACTCCAGTCTGGATTCTGCATGGTGATACAATCCAGGGAGACATGGTTTGCAATGATGTCCACAATCCTGCAGCACCAAAATAAAAACACATCTATATCTGAGTGATACCATTTTAAGATATTTTTTTGTAAGCAGCCAGTGGAAATATATGAGACACAAACGTGGATAGCAAGGTCTATATACAGGAGGGAATGGAGGAGAGTGACTCACATCAAGAGAGGGATGAGGGAGTGAGATCAGAGGCTTTTATATACTCAAATGAAATGTGTCTGCTGACATTAGCGGTTGTTCTGTCTCCAGTCCGCACCAATTAAATGGCATTCCCTTGATGTTCACAGTAGCATGTGGCAGCTTTGTCTCCTGACAGACAGTCATATTTGTGGAGTAATCTGATCAGAGGGTAAAGCCACCTACATGAAAAGATAAATAGCTTCATATCAGGTCAAGCAAATTTCATTTCCTGTTGCCGTCATGCTGCTTCTACATGTATGATGACTTTGCATAATTCACCCACAGAGGTAAACTTTGCATGAGGAGCAGGCTTTTTTAGTTGTACAGCTTTAGAACACCCACGTTAGATATGTTTCACTGAGGAAAGTTCATATTTGAGTGAAAACAAGAAGCGCTGTGTGAGTGTAGTGTAATTTTAAACATGATTTACTTGGAACTTAGATCTACCCTCTTACTGTAATGTGCTTTCATTTCCTTTCAGCTATGTAAATATGTCACATTGTTACACATGCTGCAACTTTATAAAGACATTCAACTGTAGTGTGGACCTTTGAAGTATTCAGAGGGATGTTTTACTCAACAAACACATGTAGTCAGTTATGTACAAGGGTGTCCTGGAATTGATTTAAAAAGATGTCCAACTGTCCTGAAAAAAGGTTTTTAAGCATCAACATTATCTGCTCTGTTAATCTGATTTCCAACTTCTGTTCTGACGGCGGAATGTTTGAAAAGAGGAACTATCTGATGGTGTTGCCATCACTGTGTGGAGGTAAGAATAACAAACCGAGACATAACGGAAAACTGTAAAAAAAAAAAAAAAAAAAAAAAAAAAAAAGACAAGAAAAAGAAAATCATGCAAAAGTCACTCACCTTTTGTACTTTGCACTTCAATCAGCAACAGTCGTCCAGCTTGGTCTTCTGCAGGGAACAGCCCCATCCTCAGGGTTCCTGCTGCTGTCAATCTCTCCTGTCATCCAAGGCCGTGTGTTCCAGTCTGATTGTCTCTCACAGCTCTTTCACGTGAACGGTTTCTTGTTGAGGAAGCGGAAGAAATGCAAATGAGAAAAAAAAAAAAAAAGAAGAAAAAAAAGATGTACTATGAAAGTGGTGAGGCAGAGAGGAGGAGAGTGAGGGCTGGCTGGGTGGGTGTGTAGCTCTCCAACAAAGACTTCCGGAGGACAAGTTGAAAACATAGATTACACAGAGTGAAAGAGCACAGAGGCCCTGAGCACACATGGAAGGATTTAAAGCTAACACAAAGTGTTGTGCAGAAGGGAAAGCGACTGTTTGGCAGAGGAAGTGCAGTCACAGAGGCGAGCTTACCTTCAACAGTCACGTTGGCCTACTGACTTTACAATCAACAGTTTGAGGCAGTACCGGACTTCTAGCCCACTTATAAACCTGCGCACCCACCTACCTTCTTCCTCCTACACACTGTGTTTCATACACCCACAAAGACAAGGGTGCAGCGAAGCTAATGCTGCTGTGGCTGCTTTGCTGCACGTGCAATGCTCTCACTTTCTCAGGCAGAGAGCAAATGGATGAGTTGTGAGTGGATGGAGTGAATCTCCCACCTCCAACCACTGCCCCCTTACAGTATGTTTCATTTTTGCAGGGTTACACCAGTTCACACCGCACACGCTTATATAGTAGTACAGTTGCCCTTTTCTGAAAAACAGTGTCTCATTTCTTGGCTGCATTTGCTGTTGCTGGATTTAAACAGCAAAATAGTGAATTTAAAAAGCAGAATACAGATTGCGATTGCTCCGTTTCAAACTCAGGAATTGGAAAAATCCTGAGGAATGATGTGTTATTTGTGGCAGCAGTTTCCTTCAACTACATGATTAAACCAGCGAACAAAATGTATGATCTCACACAGCTATACACAACCATTTGTTTGACCCAAATGTCAACAGCAGATCATTGCTATTTTTTTAACAGTTCATGACGACATAAAAATACAAATGCAACACATACTTTTTCACATATACACCCACGTTTTGTCCACATAGCAATGCCACCTAATGGCCAATGCTAGCCAATGTCAGAGACACAGTTGGGACATCCTTATGTGGACAGCATGAAAGAAGATGAGTATTGTGTTTGAGTGTTACATTATGCCATACCTGCCAACACTCCCGTTTTTCCCGGATTTCTCCCATTTTTTAGCCCTATCTCCCGGATCCCTCCCGGTTTCTTATTTCTCCCGGGAAACTCCCATAATTTGCATGGCCCAAACTCCTTTATAAATAATCGGACCAATATGTTTGTCTAATGTTGACCAGTTGCCAGATCGTATGAAACGTAATCCACACACCATATAAAATTTTCGTCATCTCAACCTGGCAACCCATAACCCAGTTGCGCAGTTGATCTCTGCGCAAGCTTCGCGGAAAGTTCAGACCTGAAAGCAAGCCGATAAAAATGGCAGGTGAAGGCGGTGTTCAGCTAATTTGAAATATTGCTATTGGTCGCAACAATTTACGCAATTTATGCATCTTACTTAGTCATATCTACAACCTCCACGCTTCTTGTAAAGTGTGGTGCATTGATTTTAATGTAGCGCAAGGTGTGAAAAATAACATTACCCAGCACATTAAAACACAGCGGGTCTTACAGTACACTTAACAGTACCCACCCCGTCACAAATCTCCCGGATTTTGAAAACCAAATGCCAAATGTTGGCAGGTATGCATTATGCTGTGGGCATAAACTACACCAAGACTGCACTGGATTACATTTTCATTACTATGGCACATTAAGCTGTAAACACAACACCTTACAAAGTTGATATGTCTAAAGAGTTAGGAAAGCTCACACTTCCAGCACATACCAAGTAACAATAACATTCATTTCCCTCCCGACGAATGTAAAAGTCAGTATTCCCTCTCTTTTTAGCTCTGTTTTCATCTCTACCCACTGAGAAAAAGATCTGGCTCATTGGCAGCTAGATTCTAGTCACTAACTTAACTTTTCTTCTGTTTCGTGTTGGGTGTCAGGAAGTACATACAGCTGCGTGATGCTGCTGGAAACAATGCTGATGAGAGCGTTAAGACTCAACCAAAACAGTAAAACCAAAACACTGAGCTAAAAGAAGCTAAAACGTTGTTTAGAGCGGAGAGAAGCAGCAGAGATGCTGACAATTCTCTGTGGGTTTGTCAATACGAACAACCACTTTCATATGACAGTCATTTGATCTAATACAAAATGATTGTCTACAGCTGCATTAAAGGTCCAGTGTGTAACGTGTTTAGTTGTTCATTATCAAAATCTGTGTTGCCCGTTCACAAACTTGTCCTTTTTACCACCACGATCAATTCCAAGTATTCCTTATAGCTTGAAATCTTACATTTGCATTCGCATGAACTGGGGTAGACGGTCCATATTCATGCGCCATCTTGAAATACGCTAGCCGGTAAGGGACATACACGACATACTACTCCGCCTTTCACGTTTTCGCTGTCACATGATAAACTAACAGGTGCTGCTAATGCTGCTAATGGGTATCGTAGCTTCCTGGCCCCGGAAAGTTTGAAGAAGGAAACATGGAGGACCACACGTATTCAAAATCCAAATTTCAGGAACAGGAGTCTTCTTCTTCTTCACCCAGAAAAATAAAAAGGATATTGAAAAGAGCAAGAGACCGGCTTTTCGAAGCGTGAAGGCTACCGTAGCTGTAATACCTACTTTGAACTGCGTGGTGCGAGAGAGTTGATTGCGATATATGATCTTAACGCTAGATGGGAGAAATTCCTACACATTGGACCTTTAAGTGTATTCTATTTTCTTTTTAAATGTGAATACATACAATGTATATAAATAATATATATATATATATATATATATATATATATATGTGTATATATATATGTATATGTATATATGTATATATATTCCCTACTGCCAAGAGCTCTGATCTAAGGGATCAGATTTTTGAACAGTATGTCATCGTGTGGGATTGACTGCAACTTTGAGATCTGCTAAAAGAAAATAATTACTTTTCTTATCATTTCACTGCTACAGACTAGCGCGTCTCCAAGGCAACTGCAGGCTGGTCCACTGAGAGCATGCTTTTTGTTGACATGGTAACAAGACACCTCGTACCATGCATGTTTTTTAGAACACAGCTGACAGTCCTGCAGGGTGGAAGAAGAGTTCCAGTCCTGTTTTAGAGACGGAGTCAGATGAAAGGTTTTTAAATCACACTTTGTGTATAGTCTGTATGGATTTGCACAGATGTCTTCTTCAACACTCAGCAGGCGTTTAATAATGTTGATAAATTGTATTTTGGTCATGTTACTCAGGTTACTAGGATACAGGGTTGAGTCATGTTTTACAGCTGATGGTCAGCAGTGACCAGAGACCAACAATACTGTATGTGTTCTGATCCTCCTCCTGGTCCACATTGCTGAAAAAGAACTTAGTTGTTTTGTTTGTTATTATTGCTGTTATTATCCATGTATTGGACATGTATTTACATCTGTATAACATTTGTATAAATGCAGTGGTGGAAAACTGTTTATTCTACAATGTTTGTTGTGTTTATATGCTTTAAAAAATAAAGTATAACAAAGCTAATGTCATTATGCAAGAGCTACAATTTAAGTACATCTTTAATCACTTAAGACAAAGAGTTCCTCATCCTTAAATCTCAAATTGTGTTATGGGAGTGGTTGGGTTTGTTTGTTTTCCTTGTCCTCTGTGTCTGTCCATGTTGCTGGAGTGGCTGAAAGTAGGTCAAGGGGCGTGGCCGGGCGATCCTCCTACCTGCACGGCTGCTGGCTATCCTGCAATCTCTTTCTGCTCAGCTGTTGCTGATTCTCTCATCACGGCTGCAGTATTTAGACCTGGTTGGAACCTTTCTTCGGCGCTAGATTGTTACAGCTACCAAAGTGGTAACTTGGCTCCCCGTGAATCGTGCGCTTAAGTTTTTTTTGCCTCATGTTTTGTCCCTCGTGCTCCGCTTACCTATGTTTGTTTTTGTCCTCTCATCCAGACCAACACCACTCGACCTGTGCCTAGTGGTGGGCAGATCGAGGCTTCGTGAAACAATGAAACCGTTGAAGCAAATGTGCCATATTGTGTCGAGGCTTCGAAACAATCCGACACCCGTCTCAACGATGACACCTAGTGGTCACTTGCAGGTGTTGATCTAAAACAACCTTGACAATGAGCCATTTTTTTATTATTATATTTTTCTAATATGTGAAGCTTGTAACCTGTAGGCTCCTCACTGTGCATAATGTTATTTTGGTCATGACAAAAGAATATTAAAAGAAATCAAGCCACAATGTCTCAATTCTTTATAGATTTTTATTCAAAAATATGAATGTCCCAACAGTTTATTATATTTCAATCCTAATTATCTATCTATATCTATATATCTATATATCTCTATCTATCTGTGTATCTATATATGTATCTACCTATCAATATGTTAATGTGTCACTATGTATACTCTGTCTCTAGCCTATCAGTCAATGTGTAAATTTAAATGTAAGCCTAAATATAACTAAACAACTCGCACTATGAATGTCACTATATCACCAAAAATCCGCTATCTCAAAATCAAACTCCTCTCACAAAAACCCACGAGGTCAAGATGCGTTGACTTCACTTTTATACTGATGTGCAATTGTGTGTTCCCGACCCTGTCAATCAAACGCTGATTCATGCCACCTGTTGAAACACTTGTGAAACACTCTGATGTTTCATTTAGCCGTAGTTACGTGACATGGGTGTTTTGAATCACGCTTTGAATCAGTGTTTCGAAACATCTGCGCTTCGGGATCTCGACAAAGCTTCGGAACGTCAGTTTCACTTCAGCCGTCCCTACCTGTGCCTACGACTGCTGTGCCGCCGGCTTTTCGCTCCTCAAACTTTTCATCTCCTCGTTTGGATCCCTGTGAGAGTTGTTTTTGGACACGCCACGCTCTGCCCACGCCGCTCCAGTCCTGTCTCCTCCACCAGCGCAGCTTACTGTCTCAGGCTGCTGAGTTTTTGTTTGACATTCATTAAAGACACTCTAAACGTTTCCCTCCGTGTCTGTGTGTGATACTCCGTGTTCTGGGTCTTAGCCACAGCCATAACAAATTGTGAAGACTGAAGTTGCCTGCCCATGCGCACTACGATAGACAGGCTCTTTCCTGTCATGGTCCTAGATCCGAGGTACCCAAGGTAAATATCCAGCTTACTTTATTAGATTTTGAAAGGGTCACTTGCTGCATTTGTGTAGCCTGACAAGCCAGACACACATCAAGATGTTGGCTCTGGGATAAACGGTTGTCTTTCAAATTCCCTCTACACGCAATAGGATAGCACTACAACCAACCAACCAAGAGCAATGAAGAAGGTAGCGGAACTAGGTGATAGATTAAACTTTTGCCGTATCCAGTAGGCAAAACTCCGAACTCCTATTCCTTTTTTAAGAATGACTTTAATGCTGTTCTTTGTTCTTTTCCAAAGAAAAGCTTAACTCAAAGTCTTCCAGAGTCGCAGCCAAAGCTGATTCGAAAGACCGCTGTTCACCAGCAGCCAGGGACGGACTGACAATCTGTGAGTTCGGGAAAAATCGAAAATGAAGTCTAATAAAGCGATATTAACAGCCAACAGCAGGGGTCACTAATACCATCACTTACTGTTTATGCTACGTGTAAAAGAAACTGAGGAAGAAGAGTAGGCCTACCATAGACTGGTCATAATAAGGGACAGGCAGCAGAGTTAATTTCACATCAGCAAGAGGTACTGAGTGCCAGGAGCAGGGCACATTATAATAGGCTGCTATAATAATTAATAAATAATTCACCAAATGTAACCAAAAGTTTAACCAAAAAATTCCTAGCTTGCACTTTGTCTGTCTTCTATCGGAGTGCAGTTTTTCCTTGTTTTTCATATTTGCCTTTACTGTTGTGGAACTGGGAAAGACCTGAGGCCTGTACTACGAAGCAGGATTTGGCGTTAACGAGCTAACTTAAGGCTCAACACAGGATTTTCTGTACTACGAAGGTGGATCGGTTGTTATCGGGTTCAATCGCCGTGGTAACTCATGCTGAACACCTAACCTGGTCGGGAGCAGGTTAAGTTGGAGATCAAAGATCAACCGGTGAAAAAGCACCGCCTACTGACCAATCAATAGGTCGATTGATAACGGCGTCACCATTCTTAAAGAAGATCAGGCGGAGCTCGGTGCAGAGAGAGAGAGAGGGGGAGAGAGGTGGGGAGAGGTGTGCGCTCATAAAAGTTAAAACATTTACATTTATTTTTTTAATTCGTTAACATATATATTTTTATGAAATATAGCCTATATATTTTAATGGGAGGGAATTACTTATCGGCTTCTTGAGCCGTGTGTCGCCAATGCGCACATCGGTTTGAATTATGTTTTTATTTGTTTTATTTGCTCTAACGATCGCTTCCCACTGCCATGGTTGGAACTGAAATAATAGGCTAAAGCAACGACAGTTTATGGAAAGCACAAGTGTAATTATGGTCAGATCTTGGTCCTGACTGATGAGGAAGTGATATTAATAAGCGTTGTGATTTAAAAATCTACAGCGTCGGCTATTTATTTATTTTTTTGCCAGCTTTCCTTCCTGTTTTAGGAAGCAGCGACTGTATTGCGTTTTCCCTGTAAAACCGTGTCTGTGTTCTTCATATTTATGGAGAATTATAATTTGCTCTTCTTATATATAACATGCGGCTCTGGTAGATGTTTGCGATTGGTCGTGGTGCGCAGACACAGCCTCTTTTATGTGAACGGGCACGGCTAGGGGCGAATGACCGGATGATGGGCCTATTTGGGACAAAGTCCAGGGCTGTTTTTTAGCCCCAGTCCGTCCTTGCCAGCAGCCATCTTCTTTGTTTCCAAGTAGCAGGGAATTCACGTGGAACCATCGCAACTCTGCCGTCATTATGTGAAGCCCGCCCACCGACTCTATACACAATGTGATTGGCCTGACTAGAGTTTGGTTTTTCCAGCTTGCAAGCCAACGGAGAGTTGCTAGACGACACTGGCTGCAAATTACATTTGCTGCCGCTAGGGTGCGTCTAGATTTCTAGGCTAGCATTTTTGCACATGGAATGACATATCATCCATATGCATGTACAATCCATTTCTGTTTCTTTTTTTGCTGGCAATTGAAGTGCTGAGCCTCATTGCAGGAAGTGGCAACTAAGAGACTGTGAGTGGGTGGGTGCTGAACTGCTGCAGGCCTATATCCGCTTACATGTTCACTTTTGTCTTTTCAGTGGATAAAGCCGCTGTGTGCAATTGCTCTTGGAGGAATTGTTGGGTCTTTGTAAATAAATTTAAGATTTATTTATTTTGATTAGGACAATGCACATTAATCAACATTTCTGTAAATGCGCCAGTTTTAGCCAGTCGGTTAATTTTCAACTGTAGTCCTAGTTGCATGTGGTCTAGTGTGGTCTAGACCTAATCTATCTCTTAAGTGTCCTGAGATAACCCCTGTTATGATTTGACACTATAAATACAATGGAACTAAAGAACAGCCGTCTCATTCCACAGTTTTGTCTTGAGCACCACTACCAATAACACTACTAGTACAAGCCAAACCCAGTGTGTGTACCTGTCAGTGTTAAAGTGGGAACCATAATAGTTGTCTCTGTTTGACTCTGTAACACAGTCTCAGCTGTGTTCAGCAGAAGGCATTTTCAAGCTTACACTGCGAAGCCAAGACTGCAATTATAGCAACGAAGCTGTGCTCTGTCCGGTACAACAGCTCCCAGCTGTTTCTTTCTTAATGTCTTTGAGATGTTGTACTTGTGCACCCTCTGCTGAGCCATTAGTGTCAGACCTCTCACATAGCTGAGGTAGAAAATGGTTTATACACACAGGGGTCAGTCAGTGAAGCACAGTAAGACTCCAAGCATATGAAGAAGGTCACTTTTCCATATTGCTTTGTATTGCCTGAGGAGCAACACTCAAAAACATTTTCATATTATATTAAACAGAGGGAACCATGCATCCCTTTTTTAACAAGAATTTTGTAATTGTCAGATAGTTGTATTAAGAGTATGGAAATCTGCTTATTTGTAGCCTAATGTAACACCCCCTGGAATGATCTGCTAGACAGATGTTGGCAGCAATTAAATATCACCATCACTGAAACACACCTAATACACCCAGATAAAATATACAATAAAATCCAAATGTTATACCATTCAGTGGTAAGTGTGACAGATCAATGCCAATTTTAACAGGTAATTCAGTGTGCCGATGTGCTGCAATAGCAGCAATCGGCACAATGACTATTATCTCCTATACTTATTATTACTCATTATTACACATGAATGAGCACATATTTGTGAAAGAACAAAGTTTTTTTTTGCTAAGAATCAACTCAAAAAATTATGTTTAACACTGTGACAGATATTATGTCACCTTGCTGATCATCCTGTGCAAGAATGGTGTGTGTTGTGTAAGAAATGTTAGGACAGAAGCTGTCCTGTTTTAAATTGCATTAAAATGCAACTGCTGCTCTTCACTCAGTCAGTTGGATCCCCAACTCTGAGTCTGTACATTCTATCCAAAACACACTAATGTAAAAATGTTTTTTTTAAAAGCCTCAAAGAAGGTTGAATATTTCAAAAAGTATTAATGTGATTTGAAAGTTGAATACTACCCTAACATTTTCAAGTTGGAATAGAGTTTCTCGGAAATTCTGAATAACCAAACACAAACTCCTCCTCCTACCATGGAGACTCTTTACTGTAGGCTGTGTTGTCCTCTCTTTTCAGGACATGTCAAACAGCAGATGAAGTTGTGTACAGGTGAGGTGTGTGAGATGAGACACCTTCAAGCTATAATGAAATAACGCTCCAAAGCTAGGCTTCATTTTGGCGAGGGAAAAACTGCTTTTGCTGTTTTTGGTTTAAAACGGAAAAGAAATGGCATTACCGTTTATTCTCCATTGGTTTAAAACACGTGTCAAACTCAAGGCCCGCAGGCCAAATCCGGCCCCTCGCAAATTCTGATCCGGCCCGCATATTAATCTAGGTTCACAATATATTTTGGCCCACCTAGTTGTGCATCAAACCAAAAATATGGGAAACTGTTTTTCAACTTGCAATTACGTGACACTCAAAGCAGAATTTGGCAAATTTGCCTACTTTGAGACTCAGAAATTCCCACAGAACCAGAGAGTTTGCATATTCCGGCTGTGAAAGAGTTTGTAGTGAGTCAGCTGTGTGGTAGCCTACTTAGAAAATGTAATCATTGCTTTTGCTTGATTTGCTAAATTCTAGGATGGCTTTGGAACTTTTTTGCTCACTTTTTCAGGGCTTTATGTGGACCAAACTGTAAGTGAGGTGACTATATGAGACATGCAATAATTGAGTCAAAGACATTTGACTCTTTCAATTAAATAAAAGCATGTCAATAAACTATACATGTCTGGCCCTTGATGTGATTCTCTTTTTCCAGTGTGGCCCTTAGCGAAATTGATTTTGACACTCCTGGTTTAAAAGAACAAACTATCAAAACATACACAAACTATATTGGTATCAAAGGAAATTAAATGACAGATAAGGTGACAAACAGACTGTAAAAAATAATGGAAGAAGCTTCTGGCCTGGAATGTAAAGCCAAAGCTGAAAGCTCCTTAAAGCTGCATTCTCTGTAACTTCCAGCAGGGGGCGACTCCACTGGCTCCAAAAATAAGTCTGTTTCTATAGAAGTCTATGAGAAAATGAGCCTACTTCTCTCTTGATTTATTACCTCAGTATACATTTTCATAATGTAACCATGAAAACAACACTAGCTAATAATTACATTAATTTTGCAGTTAGTCTCAGTATAAAGAAGTTCAGAGCATTTTTAAACAGAAAAAAATTTAAATTGGAGGAAGAGAGGAAAGAACGATGGTTTTACAGAGTTAAAATAGGTAAATATTCTATAGATGTCAGAATCAATCAGATTTAGAATACTTATTGATCCCCTCAGGGAAATTGTTCAGTTGCAGTTGCTCACAGTCAGATTCAAGGTAAAAGTAAGAGTAAGAAAAGAGCGAGTCAATAAGTGTATAAAGTAACATGACATAACATAGCTACAGTGCCAGAAATGAAAAAAATTAAAAAAAGTAACGTGAGGTTAGGTTAAAAGTAAGATTATAGGTTAAAAAGATTGTGTTGCTAAAACAAGTGATTGTACACATGTTGTTGTAGTGCCGAAGTACAGTGTGAATATATATGTATGTGTTTACAAGAAGAAACAATAGAGCATATTATATCATATTGTCAACAATATGGGGAAGTTAAGAAGGCATTTGATTCACAACCTAATAAAAGTGCAGTGTGATCTAATAGTTATTCGACAAAAGAGCTCAAGATATGAGTGTTATTGAGTACTTATTTCAGTATCTTAAACAAATGAATATGTCCAAAAAGATATACGTTTAGTTATTTATTATTTCTATTTATCATTATAATGTTATCTTATTTTTTTTTTTTTACATATGAGATAGTCTGATCCATACTCATACCAGTTGGTGGCGATAATGCACCAAATCGTTGTTTGCCAACCGCCAATAAAGCTCAAGGAAGAAGAAGATGAAAGCACCAGTGCTGTGACGTTGGACGCAAATACGTACAGCGTAAGGCACGTTTGGGTCCAGGAGCGCCATTGAGTTTGAAGCTGAAGCATATAGCTAGTCTATCTATGGTTTGAAGAGGGTAAGCTATTTTAATGTTTTAAATATCTTACTCTAGCTCGTGTCCTAAAACGGCCCGTGATGCTGTTGTTGCACATTAACGACGTCCGGCCAGCTCGTTTTTAGCTAAATATAACGGTACTGCTGTTGCCTATGCTCTGTCTAGATTGTAGCAATAAAGCTAACATGATTAGCAGCACTGCTAAGCCTGAGCACAAGCCCCATCCATTCGTTATAACGTTAGCCCCAGCTAACGGAGTGTGTTGTAAACTGCAGTTAACATCTTGTGAAGCAGCGATAACTCAACATGTGGCGACATTGTCTTTTGTTTCAGCCAGCTAAGTTGATGCACACCATGTTTCGTCCCAAACCAACTTTGAAAGACCGACAGCACCTGTACAAGCTGATCATCAGCCAGCTGCTCTATGACGGATACACCAGCATCGCCAACAGCCTCATCAACGAGGTCAAACCACAGAATGTAGTGTCGCCCTCTGAGCAGCTGATGCAGCTGGCAAAAACAGGTACCACTTGTTTCCTCCGTGTCCGTTAGTTTGAGCTATGTGTGTGATGGGCCAACAGGCCCTAATTGAGAAATATACAACCTTTTTCAGGGATGGAGAATGATGACAGTGCAGTTCAGTATGCCATTGGGCGTTCAGATACAGTGGCACCTGGTGTTGGTATTGATATGGAATTTGATGCCGATGTCCAGACCATGTCTCCAGAGGCGTCAGAGTATGAGACCTGCTACGTAACATCCCATAAGGGTCCGTGCCGCGTCGCTTCATACAGTCGGGATGGCCAGCTGATTGCCACTGGCTCTGCCGACGCTTCCATCAAGATCCTGGATACTGAACGCATGCTGGCCAAGAGTGCTATGCCTATTGAGGTGAGGTTGAGATCAGAGTGAAGTCACATTTTTAATCCAGCAGCTTTATGTTTACTGCTTTATGTGTGTGTCTTTTATAGGTGATGATGAATGAGACAGCGCAGCAAAACATGGAGAATCACCCTGTGATCCGAACACTGTATGACCACGTGGACGAAGTCACCTGCCTCGCCTTCCACCCGACTGAACAGATTCTAGCTTCTGGCTCCAGAGATTACACACTCAAACTGTTTGACTACTCGAAGCCCTCTGCAAAAAGAGCATTTAAATATATACAGGTCAGATTTTGTACACAGAAGTTCTCTTTGGTCTTCCCACACCATTTAACATTTGCCATAGATTTGGAAAACAATAATTGTTTTGTTGAAGTTGGATAGGCCAGGTTACATACGTTACAGGGCTGGGAAATTTGAACATTTGAATTTTGTTAAACTATGCTGACTACTGTTATTCTGTTGTAATCCAACTCTCTCTCCATCTATTTCCCAACAGGAAGCAGAGATGCTGCGTTCAATCTCCTTCCATCCATCGGGGGACTTTCTGCTGGTGGGAACGCAGCACCCCACCGTCCGCCTCTACGACGCCAACACCTTTCAGTGCTTTGTGTCCTGCAACCCGCTGGACCAGCACACAGACACCATCAGCGGGGTCAGCTACAACCCCACCGCCAACAGCTACGTCACCTGCAGCAAGGACGGCAGCATCAAGCTTTGGGATGGCGTCTCCAACCGCTGCGTGTCCACCTTCGAAAAGGCCCACGACGGAGCCGAGGTCTGCTCCGCCATCTTCTCCAAGAACTCCAAGTACATCCTGTCCAGTGGCAAAGACTCCGTGGTCAAACTGTGGGAGATCTCTACCGGTCGGACACTGGTCAAGTACACAGGTAAGGACCATGAGTTGATTCATACAGGGAGGACTGTCATGCTTTATATTTAACATGCAAGGGCAATTTGTAGAAGTTGACCCTGTGTTTTTTTGTGACTTTCATCTAATTCAATAAGTATGTTAGTACGTGATCTTAAACTCTGTGATTCAGAGCTGGTTTGATAGGATTTAATTTGGCTTTGTTCATGTTCCATCCAACTGCAATTCAGTTCACACATGCATTTAAAAAAAAAAAAAAAAAAAAAAAGTGTTTTGACTGAAAGTAGCTAAGTACACATTTTATATTGCCTCATTTTTTTTCCAAGTACTTAAGTGCACTGTCACACCAAAAACAATAAACAGGCAAATACGTGAGGTCACTTTCTGGGCAGTCCCAATGACTACAAATGATCCCTCAGTTCCACAATCAGTTTCATTCATCTTAATAAATGAAATGTTTTCAACATTGATTGGAGCTGTAACAATTCCAAATGTTGCTTGTTGTACAATTAATTGTCTCAGAAATAATTGCGATTAACAATAGTCTCTTTCAGTCCAATTATAAAATAGTTGTTACTTTTTTTGAATCAATCCCAGGATACATCTTTAGTTGCATATCAATGTGACCCAGCTAATATAATAACACAAATACAGTCTATGAAGTAAACCACTCCTCTTTATTATCATAAAACATTTTTTCTAACTGTACCCAAATAGGGGTGTAAGAAAAAATCAGTACACTTGAATATCACGATATTTTATTTTGCAATACTGTATTGATTTTCAAAAAGTCAATATTGATTTCTTTTTCTTCTGGGATTTTTTTTTTTTAACGTTAAATTTTCATGTAAGGCAGTAGTTCACGTTTATGTTGTTTAAACCCCCTACTTCTAGATGCCTATGCTGAGACACACCACTAGTGTCCTTGCCTAACGGTGCCTAACAGTGCCTGACTTTTTGCTAGAAGCTAACAATGTAGCTATGACTGAACTTTGGCCTACTTTAGCATATAAACTTAAACATTTGCTCACTAAGAACCTGTGAACCACAATCCCAAACTTGCAGTTCTGTGTACTGAATTGTTTACCTAAAGTAATCTTCTTTGACTTTTATGAACATCATGTCTTTTTTTTTTAAATATTAGTTTTTCTAAAATTATACTTTTTTATAATTGCCTTACGCACAGTATCGAAATATATTGAATTGTGACCCATGTATCGTGACACGTATCGTATCGCCAGATTCTTGCCTACACACAGCACTATACCCAAATCATTATATTATTATGTTTCAGGTAATCTAGTTTTGCCAAAATCAATAATTTCATCATTGTAGTTAAAACTATAGTGCATCATTTCTGTTGCCCCCATGAGGAATTCTAAGTAATGACGACAACAACAACACTGTCGGCGCATCCACATGATGCAAAATGAAAATCATTAATTTACAATAAGAATAAGTTACAGATGCATCGTTGCATTTCAGGTGTCGCATACGGTAACTTAGCCTGCTTTGGATGTCTCGTGAGCTAAACCAGGTATCTCTGTTACTGTGTCACAAGCCAAAGCATTAAGACATTGTTGTAGCAACCAATGTCTTAATAACTTAGATTAATATAGCGTTTTTCATGAAACCCAAGGACGCTTTACACAACTACAGGGGGACAAGGGAAAAGAAAATAGTAAACCAATACAAACACGGACTGAAAGGAATAAAACATCCTCACTAAATGGAAGGCGGACGTAATTTAATGTTTAATACTGACGTACAACCACATCACGCAATCTAAAGTTATTTTATGAATGAAATAGACTTATTACATACCTGAGAGCCAATTCGGGAAGTTTTTTGATCATTTACAATCCCGTAATTGTCTCCATCTGTTGAAAGCCTGACCGAGCGTTGTCTTTTACTTACCCTTTTAGCTTTTAGTTTAATTTCCTTCTTTCCTGTGATGGTCCTGCCCCAGTATCAGCCATAACTACAGCAGATAACTTCTAAAATAACATTGAAATACGATTAGGCCTATATAAAGAAATCTCCTGCTACCTTTTACCTGGCTGAATACAATAACACTGGCTTTCTGGTGTTACAAAGAAATCTGTGACCCGTCAGAATGTGTTCCTGTAGCACAGTCTACCTGACGCAAATCATTCTGTGACTGCACGGGAAAAGTCGGACACGGGCAGAGGCCTTACTAAAAACTTTATCAAAATGGCGTTCTTTTCACTGTAAGTCTCATTTGCTGTTACAGGTCATTTAAAATCTTTGTATGAAAAATGAGCTTCAGAAACATTAAAAAGTTACATATAGTCACTTCAAGTACAAAACAACTGGTCTCAACTACTGTCAGAAAACGCTAGGTTACGTTGTAACTAAGGGTGTCACAATTTTGATTTTAAATCGACCAAAACCCTCTCTGAACTCTTTCACTGAAGTCGCCGGTGTGGAAGTATTTTGGATTTCCAGTGGATTTCCAAAGCCACAGTTTGCAAGTGTACCATATTCTTCCACTGGTAGCACGACTAACATGGCAGTTAATCTGTGTGGTATATGTTCAACTGTTAGGAAATAGTTTGTTAAGACACTTAATTGTTCAGAGAAGACTATGGACATGGCTGTTTTTTTGTTTGTTTTGTTGTAAACTTGAATGTCGTCCTTCTGTGAAGAAGACTGCAGTTCCAAAAGAGAAACTAGATATAAATTGTTACATTGTGTTGTTAATAAATGTTTTAAATTTGACAATGTAGTGTGGTACATTGCGAACAAAGGTTAGATATTATATTGTATAAAAGTCTAGTCCAAAAATGGCATAGCAACCTGTGCTTTAAAACAAATAAATGTAAAAATCGAGAATCCAACCGAACTTAGAAACGAAAATGTAATCAAATCGAGGATTTGGAGAATCGTGGCACCCCTAGTTGTAACCTTGGTTCTCTGAGTGAAGAGACACATACAGGAGAGAAGCCAGTCATTTGAGTTTGTGGCAAATTGTGACTTTCAGTTGAATAAAAGTCATTGAAGTTTTCCTTAAAATAGGGTTTAAGTCTTGTCTCGTTCTCATGAACCCAATCTCATGTACGTCTCGTGAGCTGTGTGTCTCGTCACACCTCTCTGATGTAACTGTTGCTAGAGCTGGGCCATATGGAGAAAATCAAATATCAGGATGTTTTTGACCCAGTACCTTTTTGAGTTTCCCTGGGGCAGAGTCGCCTCCAACACGGCAAATAAACTACAGTTATTACAAAGGAGACAGAAGAATGACTAGAAATTTGACACGCTGATCAACAGATGAGGAGAGAGAAGACCTTGCTAACTGCTAACTTAAAGTAGCTATGACAAGTGCATCCTCAGTCATAAAATTGTGTGCAATCAGTTTGGAAATCGCTTCATTTAGTGTGACTGTTTTTAAAAAAAAAAAAAAAAAAAAAACAAACATTAAGTCTGTTTTCAATGTTTTGCTGCTAAACTATCTTAATATGCTAAATGAATAACTTAGAAATATGGCAATTTACACTAAAGACATAAGTATATTTCCACCGGATACCATGTAAAAAGGAAATAAAATTTAAATTTAATTTACTGCACATTGTGATTCATATGAAATGTTACATAAAAATCACACTGAGCCTAAACTACACTCATAAGGTACATTAAGGTTTTGTCTTTCGTCTTTTTTTGACGTTTGACGCTTCTTTTCACTACCATGTATAAACACCACTAACACCAACTTATTACCAGTTTTACACTCATCTCTGGAATTCATAGTCAAACTTGAGTTAAAAAGCAGAAATTATGAATTATTTAGACTCCTATTAAAGGAAATCATAATGACAGAATGGTATGTCAATGTTCGTTTTTTTTTCAAATGCTAATTTTATTTTTATAAAACACCCAAAAGTCAAACATTTTAGAAAACAAGACAACACAAGGGTTAATGCAGCACTTCTGATCAAAAGTATTGCAGATTTTCTACACCAGCCTGTTGAACTCGTATTGCACGTGTGAGACTAAAACTATTCAAATCAGAGGTGTTTGTGCTTCTGCCAGTCTTGAAGAGCTGCTATACATTTTGCAAGCCACCAGATGTCACTGTGTTTGCTGTGTTTGAAGCCCCAAAGCTTTACATCTTTTTCAGCACAAATGGAAAGAAATCCCTAAAGCTTGGTACAGCTAACAGTAACTGGGTTGAGCTTCCAAAGCAAGATATACGAGCAATACGCTTACCGCTTCACGTCAGCCAAGCAGGAGGCAGGGCAGCCATGCCGGTGGAGCCAGTTTTGTTGATTTAAAGTGGGAGCCGCTCCGCTTGTGCATAACGTTATGTCCAATTTTGTTGTTCAATGAAGCAGCCTGTCAGACTGGCCATCAGATCTCCTTTTGGCGATCTCTAGTAATCACGACTGGACGATTAACAGGAGATACCCTTACGGAGTAGGGGTGCAAGATATATCAACTCAATGTCATTATTGCAATATCACGTTGCGCAATATTGTATCTAGTGGTGTGAGATATATCGTTATCGCAATATATCTAAAGTGTCGCAATAAGTGTGCAGCATTTTGTGGAGCGCTGTGTCCCGCTGTGTGGCTTAGTTGTGTTCGATTTAGAGCCCGCTTGAAATGCTATTATGATCATGTGTCATTAGCCAGTTACTTGCACGTGTCCACTAGGTGACAAACCCTATGTAGCGTACCACGTGTGGGCATATTTCGACAGAGTGACCGCTGAAGTGAAAAAATTGATAGAAACAACAAAACGGAACAAATCGGAGAAGCGAAAGAAAAGTTGTCTTTATATATTTTCTAGTGTACAACCAGTAAAACATGTCTTGTTCTGTAGACATGGTCCTTATTTATTTATTTATTTATTTATTTATTTATTTATTTATTTATTTATTTATGTTGTACCAGTCCAATATGACAGTCAGTTGAAATAAACCTTGCGTTGTAAAAAGAACTTGTTTGATTTGATTTTAATCTATTTTGATGCGTTTTCTCGTAACTTTTGTAATTCGACATATGTTTAAAAATATCTAAATTAATATCTATCGCAATATTCATAATCAATATAGCAGTATCCCATTTTGTCAATATCGTGCAACCCTATTACGGAGTCCATTTGGGATGGTTGTTGTATTGTACTTTTAATTGGGGTTTATGTTCAAAATGGATGTGATCCTACACTATTCATCCAATTCTAAGTTTGTGTTATAGGCTGCTGCATCTGAAAGGGGCTCTGGTCAAGTGGTGTGTAGGTTCACTTTTCCACCGGTACTTTGTTATTGGCCCTCCATGTCCTCCTGTTTCAGGGGATGGAACAAAATGCTCATGTTTTCCACGGAGGCCATCTATTTTCTGACTGAATTAACTTTTAGTGTCATTTTGTTCTGTGTTGTTTTCACTGAAGCCATACAACAGCCATGGCATCTTGTTTCTCTGTGAGCCCTTCATCATCTGTACTGTACTATAACTCTTGAAATGTAGTTCAGCTGCCTCACATTTCCCTTGATCATCTTTGAGAGTTTCTTTCTACACCTCGATTGGAGTCCACCTGTGGTCAATTTACTTGATTGGACATGATTTGGACAGGCACACGTCTTTAGTCTACAAAAGAAATTGCATGACAGCAACATTGTGTAACATTGGTATTGTTTTGACTTGGCGCCCTACAGTTTCAGAATGCAATTCACTTCTGCTCCGCTGTTGTAGGGTTATAGACAGCTGTACACGTGCATTTGTTATGATTACATGACTTATAATGGAAAAACTAGCGAGATGACAACTTTGCACACACAGCCAAACATCAAGCAGGTGCAACAACACAAGACAAGTCCAACGGCAACATGGCCAGCTCGCCGTCAGCCTGCAGCCTTTTACAAATTATTTGGCAACCACTAAAAGCCAGTCTGGGATTTACGCTTTCCTTTTCTCTTCTTAGCTTCCTCTGCCATGATGTTTGTAGAGAAACCGGTTCTGTTGCCTGCTCGCCCCACTCCCTGCCAGTATTTCCCCCACCCCGGAGCCTGAAAACCTCCTCCCTCTCAGCGGTCCAAAGCTCCTGTGCTAGCGGTGTAATCGTCAACACACCCCTGGTGCTCTAACTGAGCTACTGTTAGCTGGCACATGTGTATATATACATGGCTGATGTCAGCAACAGTTAGTGGTTCACATTACTTCAGCAGCAAGTAAAGCTATCTGTCCATCAGGAAACTCTGTAATTAGCAGAGCAGCCGGAATACATCACAGGGAAAACAAAAAAAACAAATATGATCCGTGGTGGTGATGAAACCCACTACGCACTTCTCCCGGGAGATCTTACCCGCTTATCACCAAAGTTACATAGTGGGACAACAGGAGTCCGTGGCGCAGAGTGGGAATGACAGAGGCGCCATTCTCCCTATTACAAGTCACCAATAGCCTCGGGAAGGAACTTGTGTTGGTGGAACATGTGTACGTTCAAAAGTAGTTTTAGTCGTGCAACAGAAAACTCAGATTGGACAGATAGTCTAGCTAGCTGTCTGGATTTACCCTGCAGAGATCTGAGGAGCAGTTAACCATAGTCCTCAGAAATCTACCGGAGTTTAGAACGCCAACACAAAGAAGGGGAAGGTGACGGACATCCGGTCTGTACCGTAGCTCCCTCTGTGCCCTAAGATCTTAAAATACCTTGTGTTGCTCACTCCCGCTAACTTTATTGTTCATCAAACGTGACCATAACAAAAGCATTTTGTGGGTAGGCCAAGGCGAGAAGAGCCAACATGTTGGCCAACAAATGTATAAAAAAATACACACAGTAATTTCAACATTCAATTAGTATTGATTTTATTTTACTATTTGAATTATGTTCGACTTCCGGAATTCATTCCAACAGCCCTAATGTCCGCATAGATATAAAACAATAGATGCCACATGACGTCATAACCAATGGGATAACCGTCCTCCATCGTGCCTGGGCACTGTTTACAATCGCTACCTATACTGTTGACTATATTGTCAGCTGTGCATCTAATTGCTTTACCAAAGAGGCCAGGGAGGCTGGCATCACTCTCCACACGTCAGTATACAGTAGATGAGACTCTTCTTTTACATATAGCTCAACTAAAACTACAGAAAGGTCAGTGAACTACGTAACTCTACCATTGGCTACCAACGGACCAGCTGACTTCTAAGTCAGTTATTGCATTGATCTGTTATCTAAACAGATCCTTTATGACCAGCAAACATTTCACGTTTTGTTAGCTACGCTAATGTAGCTCAAAGATTTAGTAACGTTAACGTTGAAACAAATTCCATTCCATTCAAGTGTCACCCCTAAATCCGATTTCAATCAGGAGAGACTTCATTTAAGTGAAATAACAGTGAAACAAGTTTAATGAACATAGTGCATAATAGGTTGATATGTTAGAGTCTTTAGCGATTGTACTCCATCGCAATGTTAAAATATAAGGGATATAGAGGCTGTGGATTTATAGGAATATCCCCCCCCCGATGGAGTCTAGACACTGGAGGAGGTGCTGAAGGGATAAAGGAAGCCTTAAGATCTGGATGGATGTGATGTGAAGCGAGGCTTCTGATAGAGGAACCCTGGGTGCTGGGATTGATGATAACTGGAGGTGAATGGGTTGAAGGAGGGTTGCAATGATTTGGCCTGATATGACAACTGACAGCAGCAAAGAGTAGATTTAACAGATTAACCGATTTTAAAGTTGGAATGCAACAACGTGACTGCTCAGAGATTGGCAAAATTTGGTTGGTTTAACTGGAAGAGTAAAAGCCCATATTCAGCTGACGACAATGCAGCTGATTACGTTATGAGAAAGAAATGGGAAGCATAGAAGTCTTGCTGAATTAACTTGATTTCACAATATCTTATGACGAAATCCAGCGAGCTGCGTTTCAATCTACACAGAGTGATTAGTGGGGCAGATAAGGGGGACAATTGTCCCTCTGGGGCCAATAATTTGAAAAATAATGTTAGCCACCAGATTTATTTGAAAATGGCCACCATTTTCCAAGATGGCTGCCATTTTCCAAGATGGCTACCATTTCTGGCATTGGAAAACACGTATCTTGCCACATAATTTTACTCATGGGACATATTTCAAGGTTTTAACCTTTTTGAATCCTATGTTTTTGAGTATGAGGATGTCCCATACATATCTATTTTGTGTTTTGAGAGTCTTTTTGTGGTATTTAGAGTAAATAATTTGAAAAAACAAGCATGAAACTTGACATAATTCCAAGAAAAAAATTATTATGAAGTATGCCAAAGTAATAGGAGGTTTTATGTTATTTTCTTTTTAGGAGACGCATACAATTGTTGTATTTATGTTCTTTGTATTTGTGTGGGTGGTTATATTTATGTTCATTAAGGCCAACATTGCTAGTCCTGGCATTTGCTGCACAGTGCTGTTCAGGTAAGACCAAAGTGATAGCATTTACATCTTCCGCGGCATTCTGCTTTGCATCCACATTTGGTCAGTTGCTGACACCTCTCTACAATTGGTGATAGCTCTGTCCAGAAGATCTGCCATAGATCACCTGTCTTGGTCCATCCCCACTCAGAAGGACTCTTTATTTCTGGCTGGCATACAGTTGCTTGACTCCTGATGCTTCATATAGCTTTTGCTTTCTGGCAAACAAGTCCAACCTGGCTTCATCTACTCCTCCTGCTTCGCTGGATCTGTCGTACATCATGACTACAAACTTCTCTAAAATCTCCAGGTCGCCATCATCCATTCTTGTAGGGTAGTGGCTAAGCTGGCTGAAGATTTCAGAAGCTTTGTCCAATATATTCCATGTTTGCCAAGCAGTCTTCTTCCCTTTGCCACGGAAGGCTGAAACAACATCTAAGCCAGTGAATGCATGAAAGAAGAGAATACCGCTGCTCTTCTCCCTTCCAATACATTGATCGAGGTCATGTACAGCGATCCATCTTAGGTTCATTCCTTGGCCAAAAGCGAGCCACAATTGTTGCAGACCAATGTCCTGAAGAACTGGCAGAACACTGACTGCTATAACAAGAACGTCTGTGTCGCTGGCTTTTACCATGAGGTTTTTGCTGCCATTTTTGGCTGCATGTTTAGCGTGGACAAAGATTTCCGCTAGTTTGTGGGTATTTTGCCATTGCTGTTAACTTTGCGTCTGGCTCCATGTCCTCTCTTTGACCTAGCTTCTGCCTTCAAACTAGATTGTTGGTAGATGTCGAAGACTATTTCTGTTCTTTTGTATTTCACGGAGTATGCCTCTATTTTGGGGAGAACCTCAAATGTAGCGTAGTGGTCAAATGTTTTTGAGCTCCGTGGTGGCAAACTGTTCACCAGTGCTGAGCCATCAATAATGATGGTTTCTGCTTCTGGTTCAGTGTCGGGGGTTTTGACAAGTGACAAGCGACTCGAGGATGGCAGCCAGCTGAGATTTCTGTCCACTGTGGAGCTTCCCACCATCACTCAGGGCAGCAGGGAATGGCTTATTCTCATGTCTAAAGAACTCCTTCATACATGCAGTTAATGGATACAGGTGCGCAGAACTGAAGGCTCGGTTGTAGGGCTGTCGAAGAATATTCTAAATTTCAATATATATTCGAATAGTTTTAAAAAAAACGAATTTCGAAGGTGAAAATTAATATTCAAACTAAAAACAAAAATGTGGAAAAAAACACTTGCGGTAGCAGAGGCTGTCTGGCTGTCTGCTTTGCGAGTGGGCGCGCTAGCGCGCCTGAGGGTTCAGGGATAGGTCACTGGAGTCACACTGTCTGGCACAGCGTCACTGCTGAAAGTTGACTTGTCTTGCATGGAAGATGGCAGAAAGTGCAGAGCCCAACTTGACCGCATCAGAGAAAGCAATTTTAACCCCCCAAAATCTAAAAAGCCATGTCTGGAAATACTTTGGATTTTGATCGGTAGGAGGTAAAATAGTTGAGCCGCGAGAAAGTTGTATGCAAGCTATGTAAAATACAGTTAGCATACCATTTCGACCACTAGCAACATGAGGTCAAATCTCGAGTCACGTTTTGACACGTATTTTGCACCGCCTGCCACAAGCTCTTTGTCTGCAACACGACAAGAGGCCATAACGGAGAAATTAATTTTGTTCATTTGTAAGGACATGAGACCAATCAGTGTCGTGAATGGGGCAGGCTTCAGGAAGTTCTGTCAATGGAACAGAGGTACTATATCCCTAGCTGTGGAACAGTCACCAATAGAATCATAGAAGTGTATAACAGCACCTCAGACAAAATAAAGGAATCAATCCAAGACAAAGATGTGGCTCTTACCACGGACGGGTGGACATCCCTAGCGACAGCATCCTATGTTACAGCAACGGCCCATTGGATTAATGACTGGGAAATGCTTAACAATGTGCTAAAAACAAAAGAGCTTAAGGTAAGCCACACTGCAGAGAATGTAGGCAAATACATTCAAGAGATCTTGGACGTTTTTGGCATAGAAAGGGGATCTGTGATTGCCATCACAACGGACAATGCCACCAATTACGTCAATGCAGTGGAGAGACCTCTTCAAACGATAAATATACCATGTGTGGCGCACACAATAAACTTGGCTGTGCGTAAAGGGCTCGGGGTCAGAGCCATTGAAATCCCCATTAGTAGGCTGAAAGTGGCGGCCTCACATTTCAGCAAATCTTCCGCTGACAGCTACCTCCTTCAGCAGAAACAACAACTTTTGGGATTGAAAACTGAGAAGCTGATTAACAACTGTCCGATGCGATGGAACAGCACATATGAAATGATCTGCCGTGCATCGGAGCAGCAAGCAGCTCTGTCTGCTGTCATCTTTGAGAAAAAACTGTCAAGAATGGAGCTGACCACAAGCGAATGGTCCCTAATGGAAAAGGTGAGCATAGTGTATGAAATATGTACCGTAATCAATCAGTGGTGGAGGAAGTACTGAATCTCAGTAGCCTACTTAAGTAAAAGTACAAATAACCAGACATATTTATAGTAGCCTAAAAGAAGTACCACAATGAAAACCCTACTTAAGTAAAAAGTACCCAGTTTTAAATGTAGGCTACTTTAAGTATTAAAATTAAAAGTACTTGCATTACAATTTATTATCTTAATGTCTATATTCTAATAATTAGGGCTGTAACAATATGAAACTGAAATCGCGACACACCCCCTATTTGAAGTTATCATTAGTTATCATAGTTAATTTGTTTCTGTAAATATATCTATATCGAATGTCTACTTTTAAACAGAAGCAATTCAAAATGATGATTGCGAGTCAGCGTAGCCAACTTCATCTTTGCAGCCACTGACATAGAAAAACACTAACATGTCTCCTTGCTATATTTTTCATATTCATAATCATTAGTTTTTTTTAGATTTTAAGTGCTTTATTGGCAGTAGCACTGAAAATTGGCATTGTTATATTCCACAACTGACCGTAATAGGCTGGACAAATGCAAAACTGTCCTAATATCAACGCATTATATTTACTTATTTATTGCAGGTGCAAGAGGTCCTTAAACCCTTTAAAAGTGGCAACAGAAGCACTTTCAACTGACAAATATCCAAAAGCATCGGCTGTACTGCCTTTAATACATGTTCTGCTCGCTCAACTGAACAAGCGAACGCCAGACGAACCAGAACCACCCGCGTTGTCAGAGATGAAGACAAAGACCATCCCAGATCTGGAGAAGCGTTATAGTGAGGAAAAGGGCGCATTTACGCTGCTTAACAAAGCGAGTTACCTGGAGGCACGCTTTCATCGCCTCGTTCATTTGAAAGGAGCAGAGACTGCAGGTGGCTATACTGGAGGAGATGAAACAAGTGAATGTGGCAGGAGGCACAGGCAGTGAGGCCGCTGCCGGACAACCCCGTGATCATCGGCAACCCACTGAGAAAACTGCGTTATCTGCTATGGGGTGTCTCTTTGGAGACACGTATTGCATGGACAGCCCAGACCAGGACATCAGTCTGCTGCTTCAAAAAGCGATGTTGATGTATGAACAAGAGTCTCCAATACCTGCTCAACAAAATCCTCTCATGTGGTGGAAAACTTTGGGCTCTGGGAGATACCCTCACGTTGCCCAGATGGCAAAGAAATATCTTTTCATCCCCGGATCCTGCGTGTGCGCTCTGAACGCGTCTTTTCCTCTGCCGGGAATATAGTAAATAAAAAGATCAGCACTGGCCCCTTCAAATGTGGACCATCTTGTGTTTTTGGCAAATAACCTGTAGGCCTTCAGGCCTAAGACCCGACTGCGACAGTGCACTAAAAAGACAATGGAATAAATTGCAGTCAGTTTTTTTTTTTTTTTTTTTTTTCTTCAATACAAGCGCCAATAATGTAAGTAGCCTTTTTCGTTTTTTAAAAGCACTTTATTTTTTATGAACCTCAGGGTAAAAGTTCTTTGTCACATTTCTTGGAATTGTGTGCCTCATTTTATTTAATGTTAAACAGAAACATTACTAAAGTGTATGCTACGACTGAATAGATATGCATGAATAAAGGTTAAATGCACTGCTTCCACTGGTTTGATTATTTACCGTTTCATGTCAAGGAAAAGCTCCTTGTTTACCACAGCACAGCTCGCTCGGAGCGTTCAATGTCAGTTCTATATAGGCTACTGTGAAACTTCAATTAATGTTAATAATATTAGTTTCAATCACTGGATGAAGCCTGCTATATTTGGGACAACAGTCGCGACCTTAAATTGCTTGCACAAAACTCTTGATCAGCACTCAAAATGTGTTTATTGTTAATTTTAAACCGTTATGCGCACAGCCGCACATTGCGCAGAGAGCGTGAGGGCGAGAGAGAGAAAGTGCTCGAGTTTTTGTGTAGGTAATACGTTGTCAAATATGTTTAAACTTAAATAGACTACCTATACAAGTAATATGTGTTGTTTTTTTTTTTTTTTTTTTTTTTTTATAGAGGGAATATTCGAACGTCATTTTTGAGCAATTTTGACAACCCTACTCGGTTGGCAACGGTTAGCTCCGATTAGCGGTTAGCTCCGGTTAGCGGTTAGGTCCGTTATAAAGATATGGAGTGGAGGAGCTGACACTGAGAGGGGTAACAAACAGACTCTGATAAATGATGTTCGGGAAGCTTCCACAGCAGCGTGGCCGCAGTGTTTGAATGGTTTTATTAGTACAGTTAATCCGACGGTAAGAACACCAGCAACTAGCTAACGTAACGATAGCCTCTCTGAGCAAGTACAAGTTGACACTGTCATGCACACGGCACGCAACTTCATGAGGGGGAGGGGCTGGAGACAGCTCCTCTGTGTGCACTGTAAAAAAAAATACACCTGTGTGTGTGTGTGTGTGTGTGTGTGTGTGTGTGTGTGTGTGTGTGTGTGTGTGTGTGTGTGTGTGTGTGTGTGTGTGTGTGTGTGTGTGTGTGTGTGTGTGTGTGTGTGTGTGTGTGTGTGTGTGTGTGTGTGTGTGTGTGTATATTTTACTTATTTAACTGTATAGTAAAGTTCAAAGACAGTGTTTGTGGTAAAGCCACATATTTGTTTTTATATTTCTGCAATCTGCACTTTAGTTTGTGTGATTTGTTTCTGACTTTCATATGAATGTTTACACGAGGCTTGGTCAGTGTTCAATTTACTACTATGATTTGAAGTAGTTAAATAAAAAATGTCATTCATATAAATTCATGCATCACCTCATTTCATTATCACATACAGGCCTGGCCTCCAGGAAAGAACATTTTGTTTAATTATCTAATCCTGTGTTGTTCATACTATACAATGATTTATTGTTTCTTTGTTGAATAATACAGAAGACAAAGAGCTTAAAAAATTATCGCAATATTTGGGGGGGGAAAATCGCGATTAGATTATTTTCAAAAATCGTTCAGCCCTAACGCCCAGGCAAATCAACCTAACAGTAACGTTAACCACATGACAGCAACGCGGAACGTTAGCCGACCACACAATCAGCCAAGTGGTCGCACTGAACATAATGTGGACCACATGTCTTGAATTTGGCAATTAGCCATCATTTATTAACATCACTTGTTGTTGACTCTACTCGGCTCTAACCCTTTCACTAAAGCAAATGAAAAGAATGCATGTCTTGAGCAGGTAAAGTAATCCACTTTGTACTTCAGTAGTTCAGGTTAAGATTCCTGCGATTTCTCCACATTATTGTCGTAAATTTAATCTCCATAACTTTATCGTGTGACACGTCCATCAGGAGTCCCTGCTAAGAAGATTAGCATTTGCTTTATCAACAAGAACAAGTCCTCAGTTGCAGTTGGAAGGCTCTTCAACCTCTCCTCTGATCATCAAAACAAAGCCCATGCCAGTTGACAGGAAGTGGCTGGGTTAATGGAAATGAGTGTTGTCTTATAAATAACTTATATATATTATGTACAAATTAAGACATAAATGCATATATTAAAACATTACAGTATGTTGTTTCTCTCTTGTATGTCTTAATTTAATTGCCTGTCTATAGGCCATAACACTGACTCTATTTAGGATTTCTACATAAAAGATATTGCTTAATGTCAACCCAAGAGGGAAGACATTGATGATTTCAACGTGCTTTTCATTTATTTGGCAAAAAAAGGGAGAATGTGTATTGCCATCTACAGGAACTTATGTGCCTTTTTAGCACATGAAGATGGAAATCTTACAGAATATCAATTGAAATAACTTGCATTTATCAAACTGCCAACTTCAGTGTAGCTCTTACAAAAATGTATCCTTTAAAAGAAAAAGAGGAACTCGTAAAGCTCAGTCTTTTGAATTAGTCAGAATACGTTAAACATAAAAACAGTTTACATTGTTAGTTCATTTCCTATCCTGGCCTGGGTTGGGACACACAGTCATACCGTTTGATAAAGTACTTATTGGACTTTAACTTATCATTGCACTTACAATAACGAGCGTAGCTGTCAGGCCCTCCTGTATACATCTCATCTCTGTTTTTTTTTTTTTGTGTGTGTGTGTGTGTGTGTGTGTGTGTGTGTGTGTGTGTGTGTGTGTGTGTGTGTGTGTGTGTGTGTGTGTGTGTGTGTGTGTGTGTGTGTGTGTGTGTGTGTGTGTGTGTGTGTGTGTGTGTGTGTGTGTGTGTGAACTGAGAGCAGCCCCGCCCGCTGCAGAGACTCGACAGGATCTCAACTGCAGCTGCTTCAGTGACTTTAGAGTGAAAACACGTTACAGTACATTGATGTTAAAATGTACACAGGTTGGCAGGACGGCCTGAAATGTTTTGCACGGTCTTTCGCTGTACATTTTGTTGGTAACTTGTTCACACCTCTTCCGCGCAAAAGGGAAACTTGCTGCCAGAGGTCTCTGTCTCCTTATAACCAGCCCACTCAGTCTCTCTGTCTCACTATAACCAGCCCACTCAGTCTCTCTGTCCCACTATAACTAGCCCACTCAGTCTCTCTGTCCCACTATAACCAGCCCACTCAGTCTCTCTGTCCCACTATAACCAGCCCACTCAGTCTCTCTGTCCCACTATAACCAGTTCACTCAGTCGGCCCACAATAACCATTAAACACTTTTTAAATATGTCTTATCATTAAAAAATGATAATAAAAGTGATGGGTAATCGTAGATTGCAATGGGATTTAAACCGTGTCTGGTGTGTTTTTAGGCGCGGGGCTGAGTGGCCGTCAGATGCATCGGACACAGGGTGTGTTCAACCACACCGAGGACTATGTGCTGCTGCCAGATGAGCGCACCATCAGCCTGTGCTGCTGGGACTCGCGCACGGCCGAGAGGAAGAACCTGCTGTCTCTGGGACACAACAACATTGTGCGCTGCATCGTCCACTCGCCCACCAATCCCGGCTTCATGACCTGCAGCGACGACTTCAGGGCCCGCTTCTGGTACCGCCGTACCACCACAGACTGAGACGCACCCAGCCTCCACGCTTCCACACAGCCTCCTCTCCGAGAAGCTTGCACAGCATGCTGGACTCTGCGGTCTCCATGACCGCAGTGAACTCATTGCTTATCTTCATTTTTATTTTATTAGAACTTCAGTGGAACTTGTGTGGACAGTACCTTGAAGAAAGTAAGAAAAGAAGGAGTTGTCATTGCACCATCTAAAGAGTAAAGCCGTATTTCTCTAGATGCCTTCTCTTCTTGATAACAACACACTAAACCTTTGTCTTAATTGAATTGAAAGTCTGACCTTTTTAAAAATCCTTTCACTGTTTGGAAACTTCAACCCTTCTCACATCTCAAATTTCTCAGTTCAGTGTCATTATTGACAATTGTCTTTTTCACTTTTATATTTTGTCTATGTCCTTTTGTTGTAATTCAGGTTTTTATTAAACAATTAAAAGGAACAAGCTTCTTCTGTGAATTTGGCGGTGAAAAGTCCCTTCAGAAGTCATAACCACAGCTATGGTAATATCCTGTAGATATTTTAAGAACACAGTTGTTGCTGCAAAAAGTGAACAACCTGCAGTCACACACACACACACACACACACACACACTTAGTTATTGTGCTATTTGTTTCAGTCTGGCTTTGTTTATAAGCCTAGAAACATAGAAGTGAATGAAGTCTGAACTTGTAATGTTGGATTACTTTTCTGTTAAGAAAAATATCTTACATTTTAATCTTAAAAAAATTTCCTTCTCGAGTCCAGCCTGCACCCCACAGACTGTTAAGGTCGCCCTGCCCCATCACTCTGCATTCCCCAACCCCCCCAACCCAGCTCTCTGACGCTGCTGTCTGTGTTGTCCAGACAATAACGAGTAAAGCCACAAGAACTTCTACAAACTTAATAAATCTGTCACACATGTCGAGGAATGTTTCAGACTTAGAAGAAAAGAGGAACCATACTAAAAAGATGAAAAAAATTCCCTTAGTTAGTAGGAAAAGTAAACTAATGACAAGTGATGTACTTCTGCTTTATTAGATAGATGGGGAAGGGTGGGGGCATGGAGTGGCCCGAAACTGGTGGGGTGGGGCAGATGCAGAGAAGGGGGGAGTCTCTCTGGCCAATTGCGTTGCAGGAAAGCAGCTCTGTCAGTGACATGGAGCTGAGATACTCCGCCCAGCGTGTACAACAGAGTGGCTCTCGGTTGACAGCTCAGACAATATGCTGTGAGACACACACAGCTCTTCACACACACTCCCGGTGAGATGGTTCACTGAAAGCTGAGCCTCTGTGGACGGACTAATTTCTCTGTGTGATCACTGAACACAACTGCTGAACAACCATGGTGAGTACTGCAGCTGCCTTTGACCAAATTGCTGTAACTTTAGTTAAACGTTGCTGGTTTTTTAATCATTCATAATGCCAGTTTTGAATGTGAACTGTTGCTTGTCCAGAGGAATGTCCCTGTAGACCACCTGCTTGGATTTCACTTTAACTTGCAGCGTCAGCTACCGCCTATTTCTATACAGCCCCTGTGACCTGCTCTACTGTAGGCTGTAACCTGACACAGCTGAGAGAGATACTTTATGAGCCTCATTAACACACGGGCCTTTGGAAGTGAGATGATCAACACAGGCTGCTCAGAAACGCATAATTGGGACGTTAGGCACATGTTTAAATACTGCAAGGTAGCCAGCAGCAGATGGAAAAAAGATTACATTTAGTTCAAGAGAATCCAAGCAGGTCTGACTCTTCTACAGTTTATCCACACATTTTCTATGACTAGTTTTGATTGATGGATTGAATCATTGGATGATTACAAGCACAGAATTACTCTGCCCAGCAGTAGCTACACTTGATCGGGGCCTACCAGCCCAGTCATTATTTGGTTTGGGGGTCTGTTTAAAAAGTTTAAAAAGCATTGACATGATTAATGTTAATAGCAAAGCATAATCTCCCCAGGTCCTATCTGTAGCTCACAGTGGAGGAAAAGGATATGCATCATCCTGACATTTTTCCATGCAAAGCAGATACACAACTGAGCTCATTTTATTCATCGCTTCTTTAAAAAAAAACACTACTGCTTTGGTTGATGACTATCGGTTTACGCAATCTAATTTTCAGTTCTTCAAGGTTTTTTTGAATTGGAATTACTTCTGTTTTTAGATCATTGAGAGCTATTTTGGGATGACTTGTGTGCTGTGTTGCTGTTTTATCATCTGAGAGCAGGAGTCAGTAGACAGTCATGACGGCTTACACAGCAGGACACTGCCATCGTCTTCACATCCCACCCAAGGAAATTAACAAAGGTTTCATTCTTGATCTGTCCTGCATTATCCAGTCACTGTCCATGTGTGTACCTGCTGAAGATTATTACTCATCCTCATCGTTCATCCTGTCAGGATATATGCCAGCTAGGATATAGGCTCCTGAACAAACTCACCAGAGTATGAAAACTAAATTAATTGAGGAAATTTCACGGGTATCAAAGACGTCACTTCCATCATGCCCGCTGCCATATTTGTGTCCAAAACAGTAATATTTTTTTTTTCTTCAGATACAGGCATGGCAACAGCGCATCTAAATGAGACAGAAAGACATTGGATATTGGTTGTGATCCAACTGTAACAAAGTATCTGCCCCAACTTACTTTTCCCGCCATTACAATTAAATTGATCCCCATACACCGGAGATAACCTGAGGGCTTTCAAGAGTACATATATCTATCAATAATATTACAGTGTTGCAGGATGGGTGAACAACAAGACAATGTGATCACAGTACATCAACCGTGTTATTATGGTTGGGGTTAAGTCTAGATTGATCATGCTAGTAGCTACCGAGTTGTTTATTAAAGGGCTAATAGCTGGTTAACGTTAAAGAGTTGAATCAAAACTATTTTTGAAACATTTGTTTTCATGAAAATAAATCAGGAACCACACTGGAACACACAGAAGCTCTCCGACACGATATAAAGTGCTTGAACTCGTTAAACAACAAAATTTGTTACATCGCTCTGGAGAAACTTATTGGAAATGTTTGGATCAGATGAGCTGCGCGTGTGTTGGTGACTTGCCGCTATGCTAAAAATAGCTGCTACATGTGAATTTTATGGATGTGCGGGGGTCTAAATCTGTCGATAGAAAAAAATGTATTCTGCAGATATCTTAGTTATACCAAGATTGAGCTAGCTAATTAGTTTGGTGTTTATATGGGCGGGATTTATTGAGTTTGTAAAATCCCACGATCTCTACAGAGCTAACGTTAGCTCAATTGACTGGCTGACTAATGTTAAACACGGACAGGAAATCGTCTCTGTTGCTTGAAGTTCGGGGACATATAATAGCTAAAGCTATTCATTAAAAAAATAAAAAAAACAGCTCATCTCTCTACAAAGCTAACATTAGCTTGAGTTGGCTTGCTGACTAAACAAGGACCAAAAATGGTCATTTGTCGGACGAACTTTCTCCTTTGGGACGGAATAAAATTGTAGTCCAGGGTTTCTTAGAGGACTGATACTACAGCCAAATGCGCAGCATAACGTTATGTCAGGCAAATTGTACTAGTGTGTTTCGCAAATCTTCTCGTGTGTATCTCGTATCAGTCCTATGGGTTGCTGTGACAGGACACAAAAATGGCGGTGACAAAGCACTGTCCCTATGAATAGAGACTTGGACCAGGCATTTTGTAAGGTAATAATAATACATGGATGCATACATATTACACAGTAACCGGGGCATTCCACAACCACTGAAGGGTTGAAAGGGTTTTAGACCCTAAAGTCTGCTTTTTAAAGCTGCTGAAATTAATATTTTTACATTGACAAATGATAAAATTACTTTGTATTGTAAAGGGTGTCGCTCGTAGTTACAAACCCAAAGAGAGTTGTATTAGAGTTAATTGTATTACGACTGCAGGGCTCCAGAATAACCTTGTTCACTAGGAGCACTGTAGCCCCTAACTAAAAAACTTGTGGGACATATTGAGTGATGAAGGAGCCAGAGACAGATGAGCTCACCACACTCACACAAGCACTATTTGTTTTTTACAAGGTAAATAGTTACATATTTAGCAGCCTATATGTATTTATTTCCCATAAAGCCCTCTTTGCTCTCTCTGCTGTCACTCTACCTCTCTCGCCCAAGTGAGGAAGCGGTACGCAGCGTGTAGCAAATGTAAAAATGCAAATAAATCAGTGACTGCACAGACAATTAAGTGATATCCTGCAGTTGTGATGTTGAAATAAACTCGCCCACTTTTTGTCTGAGCGCGAGACAACACCGCCGAGGTCTATCAACACAGCTCCGCCCACTGGAAGTGCACACAGCGAATGGAGTTGGCTAATTGTGTGTCATCACTTGTTAATTTGCAGGGATGTACCTTTAAGAGATCTATCAGATTTCCTGCAAATCCGACCACGTTTGAGTCAAAAGCGGAGTATAGGCTGATAGGAAATGCCAAACCTCCCCTATCTTTATTATGTTATTATAGTATTGTCTCAAAAATAAAGTAGTCCTCTTCAAAGGTTTAATGTAGAACAGTTCAATTCACCATTCACAGGTAAAGGGGAAGTTAGGGTCTGTGCAGGGAGAAATTGGACAAACCAGTGGTTATTCAGCCAACACTGTCACTGTAAAGTAACAGAGAGCACATGGTGTATATGTCGAGTGTGACACAAGGCAGGAGATGAGCCTGAGGAAGTGTGGGTTTCAATAAAAGCAGCGTGTGAGCAGTGAGATACCTTATCTGCCCCTCAAAACATCTGCCCACTACACTGCAACATCTTTGTGAGATGTGGCTGTGTCACAAGGTCACTTATTAGCAACATTAATCTTTTATTTAATGAAAATGTAGGTAATTACAGTTCAGTTTTTATACTTCTTTTTATTTGCAAAAAAGAACTGCAATTGCCTACAGACATTTGGGAACAAACATTTTGTTTTTTGCTCCCCCCACCCCCAACATACTGTCTATGCAAATAATAGTTAGACAGGAAGAAAAAAAAAAGAAGTATCTATTTCCAACATATGTACAGGGTATTGTAACAAGTAGGCAATAAAGTAAATAAATACCCATCAAATGAAAATATATATTAGAATGAAGTAACAATAAAAAAATATAAATACATATTTAGAGGTACGAATAAAGGAAGTCTCTTGATATACAAGACATGTATATAGGCTAATTTCCCATTAGTTCTTATCATTATACTCCAGTGTGCTGCGAGCTCAAACAGTGGAGCAGGGTTAGTTATGGAGGATGCAATTCCTACTTAATTTTTGGGAAGAGCCTTTCAAAATAAAACACCATAGCACCCCATCTCTTATGGAATTTGTGGATCGACCCTCTAATGGAATTTTTAATCTTTTCTAACTTTAGAAATAGCATCAGGTCGTTCATTCAAGCCAAGGCTTTGGGTGGATGTTCCGATTTCCGCTCTAACAAAATCCTTCTCCGTGCAAGAAGAGTTGCAAAGGCAAACACATCTTTTAGTCTACTTGTCATTTTGTATACCTTCCCCCGGAACACCAAAAAATAACCATTTCAGCACTAGGCCAGTTATCATTGTCAGATGCCTCAGACAAGTTCTGGAATACCGTAGTCCAAAAAGTGTTCAGCTTGTTACAGGACCAATACATGTGGGACAGGTCTGCCTCGTCTGTGTGACAACGATCACATAAGTCGTTTATGTTAGGGTAGATGAAGAACCTTAAATTGAATTAAACCAAGGCGAGCACATGATGTTGACCCATTTACCCTACCCAAGACATTATTCCATATTTCATCAGATATAACTATTCCAAGCTCTTCAACCCAGTCTGCTTGGATCTTATTAAGTGATAAGACACTACACTGCATCTTAAGGCTGTTTTATGCTTGTGCGTCGAATCGACAGCGTACCCCCGCAGACCCCTCTGCGTTGCCACAAACCCCCCTCCGAAACCTCCGCCGTAGCTTGAAGCGCACCTCCAAAGAATTTTAACTTTGCGTCGGGGCGACGCCAACTTTTTGTATACAAAATGTGATTCAATAGATGACTGATTTTACATCTACAATTTGCTCATAAATCATCTAAGATCAAAGATCCATATCGCAGTCTTCATTTGTTCATAGGTTAAAGGGGTGATAGAATGATTATATAGGGTCTTTCACACTGTTCCTTAAGGTCTCCTAATAGGTTATGTAACATTGGTTGGGCTGAAAATGTCCCAGGTGCTATTTCTTTTTGGCCCTTATGCATCCCTGTGGAATGGCTCTATTTGGAACGACAGCTAATCTTCCAAACATGGTATGCTCATGAATATTTAGATGAGCTGCGCGCTGATTGGTTGAGGAACCACATACACATTCATTGGAGACGATACAGCAGGTCTCATATTAGTTATTTAGTGATGGAAAGCAGACAAACAAAGTATAACATTTCTGAGATCTGCGCGACCTATATTCAGAACATTACCTGATCTCAGGTCACTGGTGTAAATTTTGGGGCATGACAAAGGTAGGAGTTGGGGAGTTGACGTCAACTTTTAGCTTTGTTGAGATTCCCCCGTTTTCAAATTGTGAGATTTGCTGAGGAAAGAGGTGTCAGTGGGATTTGGAGGTTCTATGTATGTCCTATTTACCCTCCAAACTGTCGTTATTCAACTATGACAAGGTAAAATCGGTTTTGCATTCTACGACCCCTTTAAATGATTACATTTTCGTTTTACTTCTGTCATGAAACCACTGAAATGTGAGATATAGTATAACAATAGCATTAGTAACAAAGAGCCAAGAATTGATTTAACTGAAGTTTGTTTAACGTTTGCCAACATTAGCCACTATAAGCTTCAGTGGCTAAATTGAGCCAAAAAAGGTGCCAGTACTCTGATTCAGCAGTTGCGTGACACAATCATCGAATGTGTCTTGGATATATTTATATTTATACGCATGTCTTGGTAATATATTGCTTCAAATGGACTTTTGTATGCACTTCACTAGGCTACACACATTTAGGGCTTGACATGAACTTTTTGCTCAACAGCCACTGTGGCTAGTAGTTTTTCAAAGTTAGCCACTGGCATTTTATTTGATATATTTTATATATATATATATATATATATATATATATATATATATAGTTTTTTTTAAGATGATGTTTTTGGCTTTTATTGTCTGTATTGATAGGACAGATTAAGTCAGGAAAGTGGGAGAGAGAGGGGGATGAAATGCAGCAAAGGGCCGCAGGTGGGAACCGATCCGCGGCCGTTGTTTCAAGGGCCTCTGTACATCAACCAGGTGAGCTAACCAGGCGCCCCCACCACTGAGGGGATTGATCATGGTGCGTTTTGCAGCTTTAGTTGCTATAAGCCAAAAGGACCCATTTATTTTAATATTAACAGTCCAAAGACTGATGAAAGTAAAGCACATTCTTGAGATCTGCATCCAGAAAAGAACAAAATAATCTATTGGAGATTCCATCGGTTCATCTATCTTCAATAGTCATTTTTGTTTAGTTTTGAAAGATATTAAGTCGAGTGACTGTTGTGTTAGTCATATATTGTAATAAGAAGATTAGCTGTGTGCGAGGAATGTCTGAGGACATTTCCATCACTTGTGTGCGTTTGTTTATGAGATTGTGACATAGTTCTCATCAGTTCCCATACAGGAAATACCAGGGCAGCTGTAGTCAGTGTCACTGCCACGCAGCCTCCTCTTGGAGTTCTTTGGGATGAAAGAGGTGATTTTCCATGGAGCACATCTGAGGATCATTCAAGATAATAAAATTGATTGACCAGGAACGAATTCCCAACATGTCAGAAAATAATTTACAGGGAAACCAAACTCTCTCTCTCTCTCTCTCTCTCTCTCTCTCTCTCTCCCGGTGTTTGTCTGTCTGTCCCAGTGGCTCCTTCTCGTCTCTCCCCTGCCCCCGTCTCTCTATCTAAGATACTGTGGGAAAGTCTAATATGTCATATTTACAGGCTGACTTCCTGTCCAAATTCAAGAAAAAGGGATTATCTCAACTATGTGCTCTGCCTCATTGTGATCACTGCCGCTCTGTCTGGGAAAATTAACATTTTTCTAAATGTGATTGAACTTTTAGTCGTGTGTGACAGATCTGTTCAAGCAGCACTCTGGGTGTTGTTCTGTGTCTGGATGTATAATGGATGAGGTGCTGACCTGACCCCGGGGGTCGTGCCCAGGCTATCGGGGGGGGGCGGGAGGACAAAGGTCAGAGGGTGTCGTTCCCACACCAGGAACCACTTCCTGGACTAGTTCCTGTTCCAGTGGCTCTCTGGGACTGGGTGCTCTGACTTTGTCGACTCAATAGTGTCTCTACAGGTGCTCTCTGATTGTTTGGGGGAAAGTTTGCAGTTACCAAACAGCATCACTCTTTTAAAAAAAAAGGGGGGGGACTTGCATTCTGTAGGTCAGTTACAAAATTCATGATTAATGCACATCAAAGGTTGCAGAATATTTACCCATGCACTGAGGACAATAACCTTTCAGTGAGTCACTTAACCCTTGTGTTGTCTTCCCATCGTTTAAAATTATTTTTAAAAATGTCAACGTTTCTTTTTTCGTTTCCGACGTTTTTGTCTTTCCTGATGTTGTGTCCATTTTTTTGTCACTTTTTTAATGTTTTTGTCCATTTTTTGATCCAATTTTTGAAGCTTTTTCTGACATTTTTGAAGCTTTTTTCAACATTCTTTTGTGTTTTTTTTCTTTTCTTCTAATGCTATAAAATAGAATAAAACACTCAAATTCAATGAAGAGTTATTTTCTTTGACAATTTGGTTGAAAGAAACCCAAATTTGTGATGTAGAAACTTTTTGAAAATGGGTCAATTTTGACCCAAAGACAACAGGAGGGTTAAGAACTATTTTGATAATTGATGAACCACTTTAAGCCAAAAAAAACAACTGTGGCTCAGGTGTTAGAGCGGCCGTCTACCAATCGAAAGGTCGGTGGGTCGATCCCTTGCCCTGCAGTCCTGTGTCGAAGTGTCCTGACAATGAAGCCAGGATTGCTCCTGATGCTGCGTCATCGGTGTGTGAATGTTTATCTGATGAGCAGGTAGCAACTTGTATGATGTCTGTACTGTGTAAAAGCACCTTGAGTAGTCGTTATAATAGCTGTCCATTTACAACCCTTAATCAGTCTCTGGTCTTTTGTTCATCACTGAGTCAGTTCTCTGGCTTCGTATCCACTTGTGCTACTGTTACCGTACCAATTAGCATTTAGCATCCTATCATTTCCACAGTGGAGTTATGTTGTCCTGCTTCAATTCACTCCTCAAGCTTCTCAAATGTGCACTTTCTCTCCTCATATATCATCATAAATCATATATTGTAAATTGGTTTTGGAATTGTTGGTTGGACACAAGAGTAATTTGTAGATGTCACCTTGAGGGTCTGGAAAGTTGGGCATTTTTCACAGTTTTCTTTTAGTAAACAATGACTCACTGTAGTTAAAACAGTAATCTAGCCCTACTTGAGTGTTTGGTGTAACAGTTTGACATCATATAACCGCAAGTTAAAAAATTGTCATGAAAACAATAATCCGGCGTTATACTTATTATCATAATTTCTTGCGTTGCGTCCGACGGGCCAATGTTAATTTGTGAACAGGATGGAGAGACGGGAGAGGCAAAAAACAGCTGTGCAGTTAAAGTGCTGAAGGCCAGCTGTCAGAAGGCTGATCTGCACAGGCAGGCGTGTGCAGGAATCCAAAAGAGTCACAGCTGAATCTGACTTTGTTACTGTACTCGATGATCAACATGCAGGCACGAGGCGCAGGACACATGACCTGAATTCAATAAGTATATATTAGATCTGGATGCAGTGTAACCAAAGTGTTACCAATAATCAGCTCAAATGGTAAGCTGTGGTTTAATGTGTGGCCCACAGGCACTGACAGTTTTGAAGCTTTTTACACACACATCCTCATGGATGACTGGATGGATACGTGTAACACAGGAAGAGTTTGTAGTGATGATCGTGAACCCAATCAGTTGCTGATGTCATCTTAGGATAGTGTATACTGATGGTTCCAAGGAGAAAGTACAAAATAAATCTTTGTTTGTACGCTCACTGACTGTCATTTGACCCCATTTCACTTGCATGTCTGTTGCATGACCCAGAGGATTAGGCAGGGAGTTTGCTGAGGCTTGGTGTGTGTGTGTGTGTGTGTGTGTGTGTGGGTGGGGGGCTGCATCCCAACAGGTGCTGAGCGTGTTGGGCTCTGATGGTGAATGGGCTCTTTGTTGCGGAGGATTCAGCCAACACACACACACACACGCACACACACACACACACACACACACACACACACACACACACACACACACACACACACACACACACACACACACACACACACACACACACACACACACACACACACACATCAGCTGAGGGTGGCGTGTTTGTTTTGTCAAGGGTCTGTCCTTACCGTTATTCCTATAGTGCCTTGGATCTCTCTTTATATGTCAGTGGTGGAATGTAACCAAATACCTTCCCAATGTTGACGTACTACATACAGAAAATACAATAAATATACTATTTATTATTTCTAGTACATTTATTTTATTTTCTGTATGTGTGTGATCTATCTATCTATCTATCTATCTATCTATCTGCTTGTACTATACATTGCTATGTTTAAGAGGAAAATTATAGTTGTTACGCGACAACCATGTTGTTACTTATTAAACAAACTGCATATAAAGAAGTATAAATTAGCTCTACTATGCCTACAGCATTAAAAATTGTGTTATATGTTAATGCATCAGTAATAATCCAATAAAACGATGTCTAACCAGAGGCCATCGGCCAAAACGTTTACCACAACCAGACAGAGCTGTGTTGCGGATGCATGACAAGATGGAGCTAAAACATAATGACATGACTGATGAATCGAGCAGTTTTAATTTGCATACATTAAATTCCAGAGGACATAATTTAAATTGCAAAGATACAAAGATACATAACTATCACTGTCTGTGTTTGAGTTTTTTCTATAAATCACAAAGAGGAACCTCTTGAAATGGTTAACCACTGACATCCTGTTTCCTTTCTAACCCCTGAAGTAGCTTTAAGTTCTTGTGACAGTGTTTCCCACAGTGTTTGCATGAAGGTATGTATAATATATTCAAACCCCAGACTCGGGGACCAGCACAAGCAGCACTCTTGGTATTTTCTTGCCCCTAGAGATGGGGATTTGAGTTTGCGACTTGGACTTAACTGGAGACTTGACTCTGAGATTTAGGACTTGGGAACAGTCTTTATTTAATTTTGTATTTACGGTTGTATGACTACGTCACCACCGCTAACTTCTAACTGATTTTGTGTGATGGTTGTGCTCAATGGTGTTTTAAGCCCCTAACATCGACTTCAAGGCAGCGCTGCGACATTGTGTGTGCTTTTCATATGGCATCGCAATAGCCAGTTTAAAATTCAATTCAAATTTAGTTTCAGAGTTAAATCCTAACAGACACTGTTATCCCAGGACACTTTACAGTACTAGGTCATATACTCAGCAACTGACAGTATGTGCTATAATAGATAAAGGAGTGATGATACAGTACATGCTTTGAATTCCTTAGATAAATAAAGCTTTGCAGTGTTCTAAGCTGACCGGATGGTAGAACGCCCATTACAACCATAAGAGACTTTAGACTTGACTTGGGACTTGCAAAAAGACTTTGCCTGCACGATGTTTTAGTGCTCAGCTCAGGGCCCACGCTGCTCAGATGAGGAGAGCTGCAAACAGGTCAGATGTTTTAAATAGATTTAAATATGCAGCCTAAAGACTGTCTGAGTAACACGCCTTTTACTGGTGCAGCTGAAGATTTTATCAGCCTGAGAAAACCAAATACTAATGCAATACCACTACTAGTATCAAACACTCTCCAGATGCTTTTAAAACAGCGTCAGAAATCAAGTAGAACGTGGCTAAGGCAGGAACGGTGGTAATTTACCACTTGGTGTCGTTGAGTACCCTACCTTTTAAGGTGCTTTACAAAATAAATGTGCTATTATTTAACTCAGTCTGCATTGATCTATGAATGAATATGAGTAAATCTCACAGTATCTGTTGTCCACAGCACTGTATACTGTAAAGCTGCTCCTTCAGCCATTTGAAGGTTGACCCATCTGCAGCCTCTGAGTTTACGAAGTTTAGCTTCATTTAATTACATGCAAATGACAGCAGGCTGATACAGAATAACCACACACACCTCTACGCACATCAGACATGTCTGTTGTAGGCACTGGGGCATCATATTTTAGGATATATTGTGACATGAAGCGTGGAGAAGCATCTTTCTATTTCTTGAGCTGTCGTGTGTCAGTAGTGGGGTTTTCGTCAACATATTTTTATGCACATTTTGAAGTATTGCATTAGAAAATGTTGATGGAAACGGCAAAATTAGAAAAAAACGAAAGTTTTTACTCTCACTTGGTGTTTTTTCTTGCTTTTTTTTTTGATAAAGACTTAATGCGCAAAATGGGAGATGGAAACCACTTTGCTGAATAACTTGTGACGTAGCGAACATGTAACTCACATGTAACTCACATAACTATAGTTGATTTACCCTGAGATGGGAAACTGAGTTTTCGGTTCCAGAACAGCTGATTTGAGTTGGTTCAATCAAGGAAATTTTACATTTGCATTCACATGAACTGGGGTAAACGCTCCATATTCATGCGCCATCTTGAAATACGTTAGCCCGTAAGGGACACCCAGCTCCGCCTTTTGCGTTTTCACTGTCACATGATAAACTAACAGGTGCTGCTAATGCTGTTAATGCTGCTAATGGGGGCCCCTGGCAAGTTTGAAGAAGGAAAAATGGAGGACCACATGTATTCAAAATCCAAATTTCAGGAACAGGAATCTTCTTCTTCTTCGCCCAGAAAAATAAAAAGGATATTGAAAAGAGCAAGAGACCGGCTTTTTGAAGCGTGAAGGCTACCGTAGCTGTAATACCTACTTTGAACTGCATGGTGTGAGAGAGTTGATTGCGATATATGATCTTAACGCGAGATGGGAGAAATTCCTACACATTTTTGTACATTTATTATTAGAGTGAATGAATAAAGAATGCACTGCAGTCACAGTTTGTCTGCATTCCAGTTTTATTGCAGGTTGAAACCTGTGTTGTGCATCACATTAAACAATGTTGTAGTCAGACAGAAGACAGCCGATTTTGCCAAACATGAAGTAGTCAGCATAAGCAACATCATGACACCCAAACTACACAGTCGGTTCCCATTGCATCTAAACATAGATTTGCTCATTGAAATGAGATAAGTGTGCACATTAATGTTTGTCCCTGTGTGGCTATAGTTAGTCAAACCACAAGCTAACCAAGCTTTGTCTTACGGTTTTGGTTTAGAGGCTTGAACCATTAACAGCTTGTTTCTTCTGAGGAGCCATCACAGCAAAGATGTGGACCCAGAAACAAAAGAAGCTGTCAGTGTTTATGGTCAGTGAATGCAGCGCAAACTGATTGAGGTTTCTCACATATAGAAAAGAGCAGGGAAGTTTATGGGCCGCACAATTAAAATGGCTCAACACGTGGCAGTGATTTCACAGGGGAAACATGCATATTAATCAGTGATAATTCTTTGGTTTTCAGAGTGCAAATTAGATTCAAAATATGTAGTGTGAATGAGGTTTCATTTGCATATCGATGCATTTTTGGAGTGATGAAGGTGCTCACAAGCCTGCTAGACTTGTTTTCCATTTACTTCAATGCAGAACAAAAATTAGGAAGTGAAAATACAGAGGAAAGCAAGAACAAAAAGAGCTCTAACCTAGTTCTTCGTAGTTTTACAGTCACTTTAACAATAAGGGAAAGAGTGACTCTATGACCACTGTTTGTGTTAATGTGTAATGTTTCCTTGTGAATATGATGGCGACGATGTGCAGGAAATGTCAAAGGCCTACAGCAGCAAAATATTCAGTTTTAAATAACTTCCATCTAAATGTGAATCTGTCATGTGCTAATAATGATATAGGAACTGACCATGCTGCATGTGGAAAATGTGCCACACACTATCCACTTACAGCTATGTTTTACCTAATCTACATTTGCATTTTCTCTGTTTGTTTTTTTAGAGCAAACTTGCGAAGGCTCTGTATGACAACACTGCAGAGTGCGCAGATGAGCTGGCTTTCAGAAAAGGGGACATCATCATGGTGATAGATCAAAACGTGGCTGGCACCAGCGGATGGTGGATGTGTTCTCTTTATGGACGGCATGGTCTGGCCCCTGCAAATAGACTGCAGCTTTTACCACAAACTGGAACCACTGCACGCTCATTAAGCCACGATACAGAAAAACCCAAATTAACTGATGCTGATGACAGCGCGCAAAATATCTACCAGATCCCGAGTGTACCCCGACTCTCTAGCAGCCCAGCTTATGAATGCATGGACAAGATCTACAAGGTCCCATCAACACCTTTATCGGCTTCAAAAAGTCCAGTCCAGCCAGCACTTAGTCACAGCACAGAAGGACCTGAGGGAAAAAAGGTACACATTGTTTTGAAGTATTGAATGTATGTAGAAAAGAGCAAAAAAATAATAATAATTGTAGATGTTAGTCTGTCTATTTCTTAGGGGTTAAAGTTTAAGTAGACTGGTGCAGAGATTTAATGCTGTGAAACCCCTGCTGGCAAAAGAGCTTACAGATGGGGACCAGGGGCCTCTCCATGGGACAGGCATGCAGCACCGGGGTCTTTATTGGCCTTTAAAAGACCAACAGACACAGACTTCAGACACTTTTAACTGCAAACAGCAGCTCATGCTGCCAGGGACCCTAGAAAGACAGAAGTGTCTGTACGGGTGCCTGTGCGGCAGAAGGTGGGGAGAAATGAACCCACATGTTCACCATTTCCTCTCCTGCTCCAGGGGAGTCCTGTTCCCTTCTGCAGTAGCTACCTAATATTCAATGAGCAGCATGGTTTCTATTATAGAGCTGCGTTAATTGGCAAAGTGCATGCATAATGGGGTTCTCCGGCACTCTCAACAGGCTTCAGAGCAAACACTGTCCCCATAAATGTGTTAATGCAGAGGTCAATGGGGTCGATGCAGCTATGATCAAAGCAATGCAAGTGTTACCAGTCAACCCTAATATTACTGCCTGACTGTCTTGTCTGCAGGCTTCATTCTTCAGCATGGCGTCCAGTCCAACAGGGGGGGTTTACGATGTTCCAACCCAAACAAGACGAGTTTCTCTTTCCACTGTAAGCTCCTGGAAATGTACACAACAAAATATAGCAAACACAGTGACTATTCGTAGATATTCTGCTGCTTCACTGTTATTGTTATGTTCTTTTTGCAGGCATCAACAGCTCCAAGACATTTGCCACGAAAACACTCACTGATTCCAATTTCAGGGCTGGAGAAAAGATTAGACTCCCTGGAGAGTTTAAAGTGTAGCAATACAGAAGACTCTTATGTAAGTTTCAGACATTTAGAGGGATTAACGAAGGCCTTTATAGTCTGCACAACTGGGATATTGACAACATTGTTTTTGTGCACAGGTGTATGCAGTTCCACCACCTTTGCATCAAGACCCAACCTATGACATCCCTGTTCCCTCGGCCACAGAAGCTCAACAGAAGATGTTGGGTGGATACAGTACCCTTCCAGGCCCCCACAAGCCTAAGGGAATTTATGATGTGCCAGTGGGTCCTGAGAAACAAAGTCCACCCCAAGGCTCCTACCATGATACCATTTGCAGGCAACTCTATGACACTCTTCCAGCACGTGCTTGGCCCATTCAAAGAGGCAGTCCAACTCTTTCGCTTTATGATATACCGAAATCCAGTTCGATTGACATCCCGAGTCCACCCAAAGTGCTGCCAAGGGTCCCGATTTATGACAAGCCCCCAACTCAGAGGCTTACAGAGGAGTTAGTATATGCGGTTCCCCCACAGGAGGAACCTCTCACACGAGTTCTCAGTGATCCTTCCAGTGATCATATACCCCTAGAGTACAGGGGCGATTCAAGCAATGCTCATGAACTTACCAGGGTGCATCTGCAGCGAATGAGAAACATCCTGGCACGTACGTCTTTCTGTGACCTTCCTGGAAGTGGGGAGTCACTGGTGCAGGAGGACGACAAACGAGGTAGTACCCCACGTCTCTCTGCAGCAGACAGTCAAAGAATCAGCACGGCCTCCAGCTCCTCCACCAGCTCCTGTGACTCTCTGGCTCTGAGCTCGTCCTCACCTGAGCCTCTGCGAGAAGTGACGGTCTGTCAGGACGAGGCCTGTCGCAGACTTCTGGACCTGCAGGAGTCCGTTTGCAAGGCCGTCCCCCGTCTCATGGAGTTTGTCAGCAGTCACTGGAGGAGCAAAGAACATCTGGAGAAACACCTGAAGGAGATCAAAGAAGCAGCAGAGGTGATTGCATGCTCTTTGACTTGTTTCCTATACTTCGCCCTGGACATTAAAGGCAATGCCCGTCGTTTAACCGATGCCAACCTTCAGACGAGGCTCTATAAACAGCTGTCCATCGTAGAAGACTCAGGTGTGATTCTACAACAAACAGTAAGTGCTCTAAACATAGCTGGCTGGCCCCTTAATACACTCTGTCAGGACCCTGGGCAGGTCCAGACACCTGATCAACTGGAGCGCTTCGTTATGGTGGCGCGCACTGTTCCAGAGGACGTCAAGCGCCTGGTGTCCATCATCAATGCCAATGGCAAGCTTCTGTTCAAAGTCCCTCAGAAAGCTGCAGAGCCTCTCAACACCACAGGTCACCCAGAGACAAAGAAAAGTCCTGATGGAAGCGCACAGGGAGGGGACATAGCGGAGGATGACAACGACTATGTAGAGCTCCAGGTAAAAGCTCCTAATCTTCTCAGTCATCATAAATAATGTAACTATGGTAACTGAATGGTGAGCTTTTGACCAAAGCAACCCTCAGTCATCATAAATAATGTAACTATGGTAACTGAATGGTGAGCCTTTGACCAAAGCAACCCAAAGCATATTTAATAATGTAACTTTTGTACTATATCATTTGCTTTTGACTTTCTTCCTCAGACTAAGAATGATTTTGAAAAGCAGCAGAAGGAAGTGCAGAAGGAACCAAAGGCAAATGCCACATCAGTCTCTAGCACGGCACAAGTGAGTATCTCCTATTAACACAAGAGATTTGTTACTACTTATGAGCATGAGGAAAACAAAAAACATCTTTGCCTATTAGAAAATTAGACTTTTATATATCCATCTACAATGATTTATGACTTTCCTCGTAGTCAGAAAGAGACAAGAAACACTGTAACCTGGAAGACATAACGTGTGGCCATCTTCATCTGCTTTGTTCTATTCCTACACTGCTTAGGCTGATAACAACTCCTCTGAGTCTGGCAGTGGCACAAAAAAAACTCAACCACCCTCCATGTCAGAGCACTGCCGGCTTTACTTTGGCGCTCTCCAGAAAGCCATCGGGGGATTTGTGGGCAGCCTTCGGGATGGCCAGCCACCAGAGAACTTCATTTCGCAAAGTAAGCTGGTGATCATGGTAGGCCAGAGACTGGTGAACACCCTGTACAGGGAGGCCCAAAGTGGAGATTCCACCCAGAGCCTCCTGTATAAGAGCAACCACCTGTGTGCTCTCCTAAAGCAGCTTGCTGTGGCAACCAAAAAGGCGGCGCTGCACTTCCCAGATAAGCAAGCTCTGCACGAGGCTCAAGAGTTTGCAAAGGAACTGGCCCAAAGAGCACAGCACTTTCGGATATCGCTTGATCTCTGACACTCGCACACATTTTAAGCATGCTGATTTGTTTGTACAGCAAAAGACATTGGTTTATTCATCATCAGTTTACTTCTTCATTCATGTCATATTCAACTGCGTTTAAGCTTCACTAGCCAAAAGATCATTGCTTTCTGCTGAATGTTGTTATCATGAGGAATGCTGGTTATTATTGCTGAGAATGTTAATAATGTTAGAAAAAGTTGCTGGGAAGAGCAGAACAATTGAAATAAGGAGTTGTATTTGTACTAGAATAAAAGACTTCACCACTGTGAAGTTCCAAAATAAATTGCACATTTATGATACTGTCCTCAGTCCAATTTTAAAATGCAATTAAAATATAAAGTGAAACATATTTTTTTATATAATTTACAACCATTTTTTACTCTCAGAATATTGTTTATGTGGATGTTTTATGTATTGTATTACTTTATTGTGTAAGATGTATACTCTCCAGGGTAGTAGTTTGATACAGTCTACTTTTTATGAATATCTATGTAAATATTCTTTTAAAAAAAAATGTGTTATGCATTCCCAAACATTGATATTAAAATTAAAAACTGAAAGATGGTTGTGCTATTTTGATAATGTCTATCTGATCTATCTATACATAAACAAACATGTTACAGCACATGTACAAATAAACCAGTAGTGATCTGTGTAGAAATTTATTTTACAGAGAGGTCAGTTTACTACTCAGTTCATCTGATTATGAGTTTGGAGTTTACAAATATATATACATTACTAACTGGGGCTGTGGAATTGGAAATACGTGGATTGCATTATAGAAGTTGTAGAATTTTATAGAATGTAATTTTGTCATTTTGAGTTTACAAGTGAAATGGCTCTGGGGATGAAGGAGGACTTGTACCTGTTACTCTTAATCACAGCGAATCTGAACCTAGAGCCAGAAGGCCAAATCTGAAATTCCAAGTAAAGGGGAATTTCTGCCGGACAGATTGGCTTCAGCCTTCCTCCCTACTTGTCTGTTGAACAAATCAATCAGTTAGCATACTCTGCTGTATCCCCAAGATCTTGCTCCCTATCCTGGATATTGCGTTTTAGGCCTTGATGCCGAGGTTGCCGTACCAACAGATTAAAGAAAAGGTTCAAACGGACTCGATAAAACATCTTTAAAATAGGATCATGAGGTTCTTGTCAACATGAAATTGAGATAACAAACGTTGCTGGCCATTTATACATAGCATCTCAGTGTTATAACTCAAATTCAGCTTGTCATCAATAAAAATCCCCAGGTAGTTATCTACAACGTCTACCTTCGATGAGACTACTCTCAGGGGTTGATAGCTTGTTCCTAAAATCAATACTCATGTCCTTAGTTTTCATTACATTCCGTTGAAGGAATGAACTGTCATACCACTGTATTGAACTGATCATAGTTCTCATAAATCCACCGGAGTTTAAAATTCCAACACAAAGAAAGCGGAAGAAGACGGACATCGGCAAACATAATGCATCCGGCGGAATTTCCGGCAGCACCGGAGCAATCCAGGAAGTGGAACGTCAAGGATACAGACAAGGGCCTTTTAGACCAAATTCAGTTTGCGCTGCGCTTGCCGCTGGGTTCAGCGACATGTAAAGCATGTTGCGGCCAAAGTTTAACCGGCAGCGGTCGCGCTGTGGAGTGGTGCAAGCCACTGAAAAGAAAGGGTTTCAGAGTGCAGCGGTGGCATTACCGTTTGTGCCATTTATTTTTTGGGCATATTAGGCCTTTATTGACAAGACAGCTGAAGAAATAGAAGGAGAGAGAGAGAGAGAGGGGGAATGACATGCAGCAAAGGGCCGTAGGTCAGAGTCGAACCCGGGCCCGCTGCGTCGAGGAGTAAACCCTCTACGCATGGGCGCCCGCTCTACCAACTGAGCTATCTGGGTACCCTGGTTTGAAATGCCTTTTAAGCTTACAGTACACTAATGTAGAATTAAAAACAATGCATACAATCATAATACAGTGATACACATAAGTATGTTGGTGGGAGTTATGATATGTTATGGAACACATGGTATGCAGTATACACACTTCAGCAGGGGATGAGTCTGCTGTCTGCTTCCGGTTTCTCTGTGTCACTATGAGATCATTTCACTGGCTGAGATGTTGAAAAAACTAAGTTTGCCAAAAATAAAGGAGAAGTCATCCACTGAATGACTGCTACACACACAAGCCGTTCCTAGTGGTATGCTGCCCTCTGGCAGTACTCTGTGGAGGGGATTTTATTTGCTGCTTTTTCAGGCTGTAGGAAATTCTGATGATCTACATAGCACCCCATGATGGATCATTAAATGCAATATATTTGTACATGTTTTTACATCAGAGTCACATTTTAAAAGCTATATTACACATACATTACATTATAACATGCAATAATATATTTATAAGCTGTAAATAGTATTTGGCACAATGTATCTGATAGGCCACTCTTTTTTATTACTTATATTTTATTGGTACTTTTGTTATCTGCATGGCAGGTGTGTCTATGTGTGGAATGTTTAATGTAACCTTTCAGGAGATAATATCAGTATCCTTATAATAACCTATACATTTTTTTAATAGTAGGCCCTAAGTTATATTACTGCATTTTAACCCACCCTAAGCATTAGGAGCAGTAGACAGCTACATACAGCATCCGGGGAGTAACTCTGGATTCAGTGTCTTGCTCAAAGACACCAGTGTTGACTAGCCGACATTGACATCCTTCTGCATTTTTCATATATGTTGTACAACAATTCAAAGAAAATCCTTTATTAATCCCACAACGGGGACATTCCCAATGTCACAGCAGCAAGGGATAGTGCAAAAAGTACAAAAAATACACTCTAAAGATAAACAATCAATAAACAGTAAACAGTTGTATCTGTTTTGACTATGACAGTCATCTGCAAACTTTAAAATGAATCCGCTGTCGCAACAGCTGCGACAGTTATTAGTATAGAGAATACAGAGTAGTAGAGAAAGGATGCAGCCCTGAGGGGACCCTGAAGATGAGCTTAATTCTCCTGAAATGCAGGAGTTATGGTAGTTAAAAAATCAAGGATTCAGCATTTTAAAATCTAAACCAAAGTTTTTAATGAGTTTATCGATTAAATTGTGGGGTTGGATTGTATTAGAAGCAGACAAGAAATCCACGAATAGCGAGCCTAACCCCCCCTCCCCGAACCCTAACTCTAACCCGTTCTTCTTTTCCTAAACCCAACCCGGTTCTTCTTTTCCTAAACCCAACTGTAGCTTTCTTTTTTTCCTAAACCCAACCCGTCCGCTGTATACGGCGCTCAAAATGCGTACAGGTAACACACCACTTGGCTTAAGAAAGTGATGTGGTGTTGTGGTTTGACACATTCTCTTGCTTGCGGCATAAATGGAGACAGACAGCAGCAGGAAGCAAAGAGCTGCGGTGTCTCTTGGTGATGGTTGTCTGTGTAGGTATTTCCCTCACCGATGTATTCTGAATCTGTACAGACTGTACAGACTGTAGCTCATTGATGTACATTTGTGATATTGAGCTATATAAATAAATTTGACTTAACTTGAATTAGCTTGACTCATTTTGTGATTATCTTACAAATGACACTTATGTATTTTTAGGTAGCCTATATCCAGTCTTGTATAAAGTACTTGAAAGCAATATTTGAGTAAAAGTATCTTACCAGAAAATGACTTTGGTAGAAGTTAAAGTCTCCTTTTTGAATATTACTTGAGTAAAAGTCTTAAAGTATCTGATATTTACTGTAGTAGCAAAAGTAATTTTCTGATATTAAATGTACTTAAGTATTAGATGTAAAAGTTAAAACAAACTTTGATTATGAACTTTATGGCCAAAGGTGTGTAACGTTATCTTCATCCCCACGTCATCGGAGTGGTCATCGTCTGTTACCATGGCAGCAGAGCCTGCACCAGGTGCTTCCATGACACTATCAGTCATTATGCTTCCTCCTCTTCTTCTTTAGTTTTGGCCTATGGTTGGGTTTTTTTGCCGCTACACAACAAACAGGCATTAGGTCACCAACTGGAATAGAGTGTGCAGTATCTTGGCAATTTAGGAGCAATGATTTGCCAAACCTGCTTTTTTCCAGTGTAAGAAATTTCTTCAGATTTTATTTTGTACTAACGAGTGACTAAGATGCTTAGGGGAAATGTAGTGGAGTAAAAGTATACATTTTATTTAGGAAATGTAGTGGAGTAAAAGTAAAAGTTTCCGGAAATATAAATAACGAAGTACAGATACGTGAAAATTCTACTTAAGTACAGTAGTGAAGTATTTGTACTTTGTTACATTACAACACTGCCTATATCAGCTTGCTTTAAATCATGAACGACAAATGGTCTGTTGGAGATGAATCTGCAATGTGTCCTTGTCGACACAATGTGTTATTTGGATGCCCCTGTCCAGCTACCAGTTCACACTCTGTACTTTTGGTCCACATGTGGACTTGAACCCTGTGATCGCAACCATATATTGTAGATGATCACAACACTTTGGGAGTGTGTGACTCAGTGTCCTAATAGAAACAACCAGGACGTGGGACATTAAGTTAGTAAGGGGCCAAACATGCCAGTTAAAGGAGAATTCCGGCCAATTTTTTACATTAATCTTGATTGCTATAAATATGCCAGTACTTTCGTTTGAAAAAAATCCAACCTGAATCGGTCCTAGCAAACTGGAGTTGCTGCAGCTACCTCTACGAGCTTCCACTGAGCTAAAACGGCAGTTGTCAGGGCAGGTTTTAGAGTGCCTTTGTGCTCTACAAACTTTGAATTAGTAACATACGTTTTTTTATCAAAAACTCTATTTTTATCAATTTGAAGTGACAAATGCTGACCATTAAAGGGGTGATAGAATGATTATATAGGGTATTTTACACTGTTCCTTAAGGTCTCCTAATGGGGTATGTAACATTGGTTGGGCTGAAAATTGCCCGAATGGTATTTTATTAGGGCCTTAACTACCCTGTGAATATGGCTCTATTTGGAACAAGAGCTTTTCTTCCAAATATGGTATGCTCATGAATATTCAGAATGAGCTACACGCTGATTGGTTTGAGCAAACTACATAGAAACACATGGGAGACTCGACAGCAGGTCTCATATTTCAGACACTGCAAAGTTATACATTGTTTGTCGGGCTATTTCGCTATTTCGCTGCCCGGCCTGCCTTCCTTTACAGACCCCGGCCTGCTCTGAGGTACTTGGAGCTCCGTCACGGCTGGCAGCCCACAGCATGGACTACCAAACGCCGCTGCCCTGACAGAGCTCCCCTCTTCCTGCTAGCTAAATGGCCCGTTTTGTGAGAGTGAGAGTATATTGGTTTTATATCATTTATCAAATTTCCCATATTAATCCCGTAGTTTTGTGCACGGTTTTTTAACATCTAATACTGCGGTGATTTGCTATAGGCCTAGTTATATTTATCTATACATCACTGAGTAAAATCATTCAGATTGTCACAGACATCACCTGGTAGAATAACCATGCAGCACTTAAGTCTTTGGTAATTAATGTTCGTTTATTGCGTGTAAAAGTATAAAGAGGGTCAAATGTTGTGGGCTTACCAGCATGTGCTCTTTGTTGTGGGGGATGGTTTACTGCTGTCCTTTTGTTTGAATTATCTGTGACTTCCGGGGTAACAGGAAGTTGTCCTGTATCTTATGTATTATATTTTACAGCTAACAAGATGTCTTGTGGCTGTGGTTAACTGTTGTGACCATTGCATACATTGTATGTATTGTACTGTATTAGTTTAGCTTTATAGCTATAGGTATATGCGCAGGTGTGGCTTTATCTACACACCTGCGCCACCCCTGTATTTGGTATGTTGGTATGTTCCAATTTGAGGGGCTGTCATCAGGCTATATAGGGCCACAGTAGCATTTGCTGGGGGGAGAGCTGAAGTGCGCACTGAGGAAGTAAGACATAAGTCTGTGGTACATCCTCAGTGCTGAGACTTGAATTAAGGTCCATTTTTATACAATTGTTTATCTGATTGTTTGCTAGTTATGACTCGTAAGTCAATTTTAATTTATTTTCTTGAAAGTGCTTTTTAGTTACTTTCCTTAATTTTGTTAATTTTTTCTATTATTTTTGCCTGTGGGCCTTAATTTGGTCATTCACAATAAAAGCCCATCGGTTTTCGCATCATCTTGGTCGCATCCTGAGTGTTAATATCTGCTCACGACTACTCACCGCATCTACCCTCAACAGTCTTATAAAGCTAACAACAAGTTAATGTTAATGAATATTTGTGAAGACTAGCTAGGTGTTTCGTTAGCTGCGACTGTCCCTTCAATCCTAGCTATGTGTAGCTACAAATCACGGATAGTTACCTTCATTTTCTGCGTAATTCAAGGATATTTACAGTTTGAATTTTGTCACGCCACTTATACAACATCTAACTAAATGTCTTATAAAGCTAACAACAATATCCGATTTCAAGTTAATTAATATTTGTGAAGATTAGGGGTTTCGTTAGCTGTGAATGTCCCTTCATTTCTAGCTACGTGTAGCTACAAATCACTGATAGTTAGCTTCATTTTTTGGCGTAATTCAAGTATATTTACAGTTTGGCTTGTTGAGATTTTCCGTTTTCAGAGGCAGTTTCAAATTGTGAGATTTGCAGAGAAAAGAGGTGTCAATGGGATTTAGAGGTTTTATGTATGTCCTAGTTACCCACTAAACTCATTATTCAACTATGACAAGGTAAAATCGGTTTTGCATTCTATCACCCCTTTAAATGTAGCTAATCTTTGCTCAAGTTGTGTACCAAAAAGTTGTTCCTTTCATACTGATACTAGATACTTAATGCTTAAAGGTCCAATATGTAATATATTTACTGTAATAAATCCCCAAATGACCCCAATGAGTCATCAGATATTAAGGAAACATGCTAAGTTGAAATACTATCTTTTCTGACAATCATGCTAATGCCAGTATTTTCTCCTTTAGAAATTTCCGTTCCCTGACGGATTTTCTGTTTGTGTTTTGGCCTGTGTGTTGTTATCAATTACCCAGTTTGACAGCCAGGCCGGGTTGCCAGATATACCTGTAAAAACGTAAAGCCAGTGCGCTACAGCTGTAACGTCAGTATAGATTCTACCCAACCTAAAAAAAAAACGGCAAGTTTCCAACAGTTGCATTACCAGAGACGTAACAAACCCTGGGTAAATATTGGAGATGTATTTGAAAGACGGAGATAGCTTACAGCCCAAAAGGACACGAGTTGGCTAATTTCCTCCTGGACAGGTTTAGGATTAATTACTAATGTTAACTAGCATTTTAGTTAGCAATAATTAACCTGTGCCCATGTTATCTCCTTACATATACCTACACTCTCCTTCTCTGTAAGATTGGGAATGATTGAGATTTCTCTTGGCACAGCTACCAGAAGACTTACAACTTTCAGACATGTTGCTCACGTCACATTTACGTTGTCTCTCTCAGTCGGAGGCTGCGCAGTAAAGCTGGCCATCACCGGAAAAGTGCTTCTAATAGCCTTCACTGGTCTCCGTCCAGAGCAATGGGGTCTGCTAGTCCATTATATCCTGTCTATGGTTAATATAGCCAGCATCTAACGTTAGCTACTCTGCTGTGCTGTTAAGTGTTAAGAAATGTCTAAATGACGTGGTCGTTCTGATTTCTGGAGGAAGGAGGAGAGGCTGGGGTCGAATTGAAAGTTAAGCAAAAGGTTTAATGAAACTACATGAAAACGACAGTCAAAACACAATCAAACATAAAACACTGCCAGCAGCAGACTGCAAAACATGCTTCCCCTGTCGGGTCACAGCTTGCAGCCATGCGACATGACAAAACAATACGCTGTAAACAGCGGACTCCAACTGCTTCCCTTGCGGGGTCACAGATTGAAGTCCTGAATCTTTCTCCTGCTCCCACATTTATTCCTGTCTCTCAGGATAAGGACACACCTCTGAATTTCAGGTCTACTCCAGGTCACAGACTAAGGTTGATTATCATTTATTGCTGATTATATTCAAGTTTACAGAGTTTGCATTTCCTTTGTTCTAACCCAGACTTGGCACCAGGAGGTTGGAGACTCAAAGAGACGTTTCTCTTCATATGTTAATAGTTGGTTTTAACCTAATCAATTTAACCAAAGACAGGAAGAGAGGGGGAGAGAAAGGGTCTGTCTTTACCTATTGTTTACAGAGACAAAAGGTGGTGATTGTGATAACCAGATCAGTCTGGACCTATTCTTTACATTCATATAGCCTACATTCATTCCTATTTTCATAACCCGGTTACAGCATACAATTTATTACTTAAAACATACATAGTTATTAAAATCAACATTGTTACAACTTTATTTAACTCAACATAAGTAATGTCTGGCTATGTGAGACAAGCGTCTAGCAACCTGGATGCTGCGGTCTCAGCCTGGCAACCAACGTGAACTTTGAGTCTGGGGAGGAGGGCGCGGGGGAGACGACTCTCTCCAGTATTTTGAATTTGTACTGCAGTTACTATTTTAAACACTAGCTGTCAGTATTACATATTGCACCGTTAACATAAGTTTAGTGTTTATTCCCACCTCTAAGTCAGTAGGCAGTCAACCCTGAAACATTGAGTGAGTTTAGCTAAAAAATTTCCAAATAATCACATTTTATACTGAGAGCACAATTAGTTTGTTGTCCACTGAGCATATAAAATATCCGCTGTTTTGACATTTGATTTAGGTCATTATATGACAAATTATTATATATACGTAACCATTGAAACACAAATTCAGGATTTCTCTAAAATATTTCAAGTAACATGAACATATGACATGAACATATGAACATGGGGCGGCATTATTACAGCATTCAGAGAAGTGTGATAAAGAGCCAGGGGTTTTTGCGGAAAGAAGACATACAGTCATGATGACTAGTCTGAAGCTGGGGCATCGTGGACTGACAATGGGACTTGGCCAAAATAGGAAAGCATGAAGATGGGCTCTGTGGAATATGTAAACAACAACGGACAGTGAAACATCTACTGATGGAATGCACTGGCTTCACAGAAGAAAGAGAAAGACTGTAGCCTATGAGGCAATGAAAAGCCTGTTAAATCCTACGGAGAACCACCCTGGGATTATAAAAGTTGTCCTAGAATACATCAGGTATGGGCGCCTGGGTAGCTCACCTTGTAGAGCACGCTCCCATATACAGAGGCTCAGCGGCCGCCGGTTAAGTTACGACCTGCGGCCCTTTGCTGCATGTCGTTCCCCCTCTATCTCCCCTAAGCTGTCCTGTCACAAATAAAGGCCTAAAATAAAAAAAATAAACAAATCTTAAAAAAAATCTGCATCTGGTTCTACAATTGCTGATGTGTATTGGCAGCGACAGATGGCCGCCCACCAAGAGTCTGGGTCTGTCTGTGGTTTCTGTCTGTTCAAAGGAAGTTTTTCTTCACCACTGCCTCACCAAATGATTGCTCTTAGGGGGAATTGTTGGAAATTATAATGTGGTCTAGACCTACTCTATCTGTTAAGGGTCCTGAGATAACGCCTGTTTCTATTTGACAATATTTAAATACAACTGAATTGAAATTGAATTGAATCAATGCAAACGCATTGTTCCTATGGAAATAGGATGATACATTTTTTTCCCTATGGGAGGCAGCAATGTGCCGTAAACTCCAGTGACTGCCGGAAACAGGAACGTGCGTGTACTAGTTGGCCGCCGGTTGTAGTCTTTGAGCTGTGTACATTGGTTTAGTGGTTTATGTGCAACTTTTTGGCCAAGAAACAGGAGACGTGAGGCTTTGTCGCCAGACTCGCCACTAACATTAGTTGGGTGTGTCCGCACCGCTGGAGCGAAGGCTTTCGCCTCTTTAGCTGCGTGAAAGTATCTGCGGAAGTAAGCAGCAGTGAACTGTCTTGCTCGTGTTCCTTTGTTGTGGCGTGCCTCTGTACGTGCGTCATGTCGTCATGTATCCCCCCCCTCTCCCCACCCCCTCTCTCTCCGGACTCCGGACAGACCTCCGACATGGCCCCGTGAATCAACACATGGCGGCTAGCAGCAGCCATGAACAAAAAAGCGACCACCACCAAAAACTGACGATGCTTTAAAATAGCAGCCTTGCTTCGTTTCTTTCGAAATTAATATTCCACCTCGTGCCATATTCAGAGCTCCCCAGCCTGCTGTCGATCCCTGTCAGGGGGTGGGGGGGAGAGGTGCACCGCAACCCACTTCGGTTTAATTTCGCTGTCAAGTGTCCGTCTTCCTCAACATGGGTGTCCTGGGTTTCCAAGAATACATTGAAAAGCATTGCCCCAGCGCTGTGGTGCCGGTGGAGCTCCAGAAGCTTGCCCGGGGAAGTATGGTTGGAGGTGGCCGGCAGAGATCACCTCAGAGTCCACTAAGGCTGCTGGTGGACGCCGAGAACTGCCTCCACCGGCTCTACGGAGGCTTCTACACCGACTGGGTCAGCGGGGGCCAGTGGAACCACATGCTGGGCTACCTGGCCGCCCTCTCCAAGGCCTGCTTCAACGGCAACATAAAGCTCACGGTGTGCTTCAATGGCGCCCTGGAGAAAGGCCGTCTTCACGAGTGGGTCAAGCGGCAGGTGAACGAGAGGCAGACCTCCCAGCAGATCATCAGCCACGTCCAGAACAAGGGCACTCCACCGCCCAAAGTCTGGTTCCTTCCTCCCGTGTGCATGGCCCACTGCATCCGACTGGCGCTCCTCAGGTTCCGCGTCGGGGTGAGTGAAAACTCGGCCTGGCAGTGCCTGTTGAGCTGAGCCACTCTGGACCACCGCCGGCATAAGTTAGCAGGCTCTCTGGTTAGCCTGCTAGCTGCCCACCATGTCATCACTGCCAACTTCACCCATGATAAAAGCTGCTTCCACCCTCGGCCAAGTGAATCACTGTGCCTGTAGGAGTGTGAGCGGTGGAGTCAGTGGCCTGCTTTTTAGTACCTAACTCGTTCTGATTCTGTGACATTACCTCAGACTACTCTGTGATTCTTTGATCAATAATCAAACTGACTCCCTGAACTTACCAGTACAGAGATTCTGAAGGGGAAGTCCTGCTGGAACATACAAACAATATTACTAATGCTGAAACGAGAACCCAATTTAACAGCATATTGTTATTATTATTTATCATGTTAGTACTTTTCTTTTTAAACAAATAAAAGCCCCAAATTCACTTATCATAGTCTGTCAAATACAAAAATATAATATGCTGGTTTTCTAAGATAGTAAATGGACTATCTTTGGGCTGGTTAGACATAATGATTCATTTGAAAACACCCCCTTTAGCTCTGATAAATTGTGATTGCCAATAAATTGTGATTGCCAACCTTCACTATTGACTGACCTTTTACAGACCTTAATGATTTTTGCAGAATACAACCGGCAGATTATTGGTATTGCAAATAATTAGTTACAGTCCCTAAATGTTACCTATGCAGGAACACTACAAAGTAGAGATATTCATATAGTTACCTTCAGTTAAAAAAAAAAAGCGTGCTTCATATTCTGCACGCAGCATGATTTGTTCACATCTTTGCACAAGTTTCATGGAAAATTCAGGGACGCTCCGATCCACCGTACGGCACAGATACTGCCCTTATTAAGTAGACTGGATAATGGTCAGATGCCTAATCCACAAACAGGTGTCCATCCTCAGTAAATACTACAGATGTATTTTATCAATACCACCTAAATGTTGTGTTTCTTTCAGTCCGTAACATTCATTGTGTCAGGGCATAACATAAAGATGATCCCAATGAGTTCCATGCAGTGTGCTATACATTATATTTTACTTTATTACTTCATGCATTCATGTGTTTTGTTGAAGAATATTGTGAGTTGGGTTTAATTTTTTCAAAGTTCCCTTAGCCTTTGGAATTAAAATAGCCCCACATCATCACATACCCTTCACCACACCTAGAGATTGGCATGGGGTACTTTCCATAAAATCATCTCTCAATGCAAATCAAACCAGCTATTAGGCTAACTGACATAAAACCATGCCCTAGGTATGGTGAAGGGTATGTCATGATGTGGGGCTATTTTAATTCCAAAGTCCAAGGGAACTTTATCAGGATGCATAGTATCCTGGCTACATGAAATAACTGGCCTTTTAAAAATAAAAGTCTGCCTTCCTCTATAGGAATTTAACATAGGGATGTGTATACTTATGCCCCCTGTATTTTAAGGAAGAACATTTATTTATTTACGATAAATTATTCATTCACAAAGAAAATTGGTGTCCTTAAAGGTTCTAATTTTTTTAATTAAGACATTAAGATCCATTTGGGTTCATAAAGTTATGAGCACCACTGTATGTGGTAAATCCTGTATATGGTGTTAGTATTCATATAATGCTGTTTTCAGGTTCTTTGGTCACATACTCTGGATAAAAGTTTACATGTATAGACTATCATTAAAGCCTGTTATTTGTCTGGACTCTGGAGTATCAGCTGTGTCGGGCTTATTCTCTAAGAGCAGCTAAAACAAAGCTGCACCTGGTTTGTCGCCCTGTTTCTGTCCTAAACACTACATCTATGTAGAGGTTTATTTTGAGCCTTAACCATTTAAAGCCTAATTGTGCTGGCTCCTCCTAAGGTTGTCCAGAGCATCGAGGACCACCACCTGGAAGTGATAGCCTTATGCAGGGAGAACGGCTTCCACGGCCTGGTGGCCTATGACTCTGACTACGCTCTGTGCAACATCCCATACTACTTCAGCGCCCACGCCCTCAAACTGAGCCGCAACGGCAAAAGCCTCACCACCAGCCAGTACCTGATGCACGAAGTGGCTCGGCAGCTCCATCTCAACCCAAATCGTTTTGTCATTTTTGCGTCACTTTTAGGTAAGTGTGACACTCTGGGAAGAATCTAAAGGGAGGGGATAGTTTAAATGAGGCTGATGTGCAGTTGTGTGTATTCTTTTTAATTTTATTTTTATAGGAAATCACATATTGCCTGATGAAGACTTGGCTGCCTTTCACTGGAGCTTACTTGGTCCAGAGCATCCATTAGCATCTTTAAAGGTAAATATTTAAATGATGTTTATGTCTTTGTAATCCAGTCTAATTGAAGTGGGCTGTGAGTTTTGTGTGTGTGTGAATGACAGTCGCAGTGGAACAATGGTTCCGCACATAGTGCTACTATTTCTCCGAAAACCACAATTGTCATTCACTTTGTCAAACGAGAAGAGTTTAATTTAACCCTTTAACCAATCACTAACCCAAGGAAGTGCAGTATCGAGTGTGAGCTCTTGAGATGTACAGACGGCAGATGGCAGAGATCTTTAACAGGGGTTCAGGGACCCCTAAGGGGTCCTCAGAGATACTGCAGGGTACCACCAAATTGTTAGTTTTTTTGAAAGTTTTAAAAAAAGCAAAACTGAAATGTCTTGTGTGACATATTATTAGCACACATACATTTGTGAATGACAGGCTTACTGGCCTATAGGTAAGGTAGCCATCCACAGATCCAGTTCATCCTAAAGATTTACTGCGCCACATGTTTAACATTGAAACCTGATTTATAAAATCATGGCAACAATTATTTTAATAGCTAAGTATTCTAATGTATTAAAAAGGTGTGTATAGGCTTTAGGCCTACCTACATGTTATTGTAGGCCCAGTTTAATATGCATCTTAATTTTATACAATATATGTAGTAGAGTGTCCCTGCACAGTCTCTCTTTCAATTAAGGGGTCCTTGGTTTAAAAAACGTTGAAAATCTGTGATCTACGGGACAAGTGTATAAGTAGTGTGTTATGTACACACTGTGTGGTGAATTGAGAGGAGACCCCTACTAACTGTTACACCGCAGAACAGCATGCTGGGTACAGCTCTCTCTGTTGCTCGCTACAGTACATCCAAGAAGAGATGAAGACAGTGAGGACAGTGATTTTTACATTGTAGCACGCTGAAACATTGCGACAAGCAACTATGTCAGTTGTATTGCTCAGGCAGGGGTGTCGGACTGGGGGGGGGGGAAAGGGGACTGAGTACCGAGGGCCCAAAAATATGCTGGAATGAATAGCTGTGTAGAAAATACCTTTCTACAGGGCCCAGAATGTTGTGCTACCCCCCTGTGTTCAGGACCCAAGGAAGTGCAGTGTCAAGTTGTCTGGGTTAGCGGAAGCAACAGGAGCAACAGCGGAAGGCCAATCAATTGTCACGTTTCAGACAGACCCATTTCCAATGGGCACTGTACTAGTGCGGTTTAAAGCAGCATCAACTGCTTTTTTATTACTAGATTATACTAGATAATTGCTGGCTGAGAATTCTCTGACAAAATTATCGACAACAAGTCCAAATGTGCCACCTTCTATGCAGAGGTCCGGTCACTGTTGATGATAAATGTAGTCGTTTGAAGCAATTACTTCCTCAGTGCGTGCTGTATTGACTGAGAAAACTGAGTTCACTTGCTAGTGGAGCCTCGCCTTCATGAAGCCAAAATCTCCCTGATACGGGCACTGCCATCTTGTAATTTTGGAGCCAAAGTCTGCGCAATCAGGCAGTGGAGCCACGGTATCAAAGTCTCATCATAAATACCTATACTTACTTATGAACAAAATAGTTTGCGGTGTGGGTGTGTGTGTGAGATGCATTTAAAGTGTGATATATATTTTTAGTTTTCTTTGATTTAACTTATGTAAAGTGTCTGAGTACCTTGAAAAGTGCTCTATCAATATAAGTTATTATTGTTATCATGTGCCAAACTCCAAGCGAATTGCAGCATTTTGAAAAGGATGTTGCTGGACACACTGCCATGGGGAGTTGTATTGTAAACCTGAGTGGTTGTGTGTTGTCAGGTGCGTGCCCACCAGCTTGTGCTCCCACCCTGTGACGTTGTAATCCAGGCTGTGGCCGACTACGTGTGCAACATCCCAGACATCACCGACCTGGAGGCTGTTGCTAAGGACATCTTCAAGCACTCGCAGGTATGTAAACTCGAGCTGTGCTAGTGCTGACCCATAAATCATATTTCCATCGTCACAGCGATGTGGACATGCGCAATAAATGCATGGAAAAACCTGTTGTAACCCGGGTAGAAACTGTAGTATTAATCCATGCTGCAGCCTCTGTCCTGCTCTGGGTCGCAGCTGAACACACACACACACACACACACACACACACACACACACACACACACACACACACAGTTCGATAATTCTGGTGTTGAGTTCAAATATGAACTCAACACCTTTCTCCAGAATCACAGAGTCCACCTTTTTAATTGACAAAGACTGAGATGTTTTCTTCTTTTGTGGTATGTTCTGACCGCTCCGTGTGTATTCATCCTATTTCATGTTTTTCTTTTAGACGTGCACTGATGACAAAGTCATCCGCTTCAAGAAGGCAGTGGAGTACTACTCAGTGGCCAGCCAGCCCTATCACTTCCCTCCGCAGTCAGGTGGGTCTGTTGCTTTGTTTATAGACACATTTGGTCTTCATTGACCTGGCTAGTTTCTTTTCTTTAGAAAGTGTGCCTTTAGACTGCTGGTCATGTCCATACAAAAAGGCTTTTTTAAGCCCTATTCACACAGGACTAGTATTACCTTCAGCAAACTAACCTGTAGTAATTTGTATAAAATTGCGAGAGCGTCTGTGATCTTAATCCTGTGTGGATCTGCCATGTCTGTAATTTGTCAGGGAAGAATTCCACCACCATATTTTGCCAAACACAGATGTGTGATAATATTAATCGTGTGTGAATCGGCATCTCTTTGATTCAGGGTCGTATTGGCTGCGTTGGCGATCATAAATGAAAGTTTTGACAGAGCCTTGACGTTATATGTGGGGGATAATGTCAGTAAGACAAGATACTTTATTATACAATAAATAGATCCGACCACACAATCTGATTGGTCAACTAGGCATTTAGAACGCGCTCATATCAGCATGACAGCACACCCAGAGCCATTTGAGCACACCTGGCGCATCACTTAAAATATCACTCCGCCATTTCTCTGTCAACATTATGGAGTTGCATTAAAAAACTGCTTAAACACATTTGTATTTATGTTAGTAATGCAGGAACCACAGTGGAACATACAAAAGCTCCCCAACCAGTATATAAAGTAAAATTAGTAAAAGTAAAATTTCAGAAGATATCTTAGTCACAACAAGATTGAGCTAGTTTTGTGTTCATATGTGCGGTAATTATTCAGTTTGGGAAGTCCCACGATCTCTACAAAGCTAACGTTAGCTTAAGTTAGCTGCTGACTAACGTTTTACAGGCACAGGAAATTATCTCTGGTGTTTGAAGTTCGTGGACGTTTAGTATCTAAATCTATCCATTGAAAAAATATTTTTCTAAGTTTTAACAGGATAGAGCTAGCAAAGCAGTTTGGGGTTTGTATTTGCGCTAATTATTCAGTTTGGGAAATTCCACGATCTCAACAAAGCTAACATTAGCTTAAGTTGACTGGCTGATTAAACAGGGAGGGACTAGAAATTGGCTCTGTTGCTTTTTATTCATTTTGAGAGCGAAATGCCCCACAATATGAATACAGTTTTATTATAACTTTTATTTTGTTGGTAACCGTTGTTGTATAATTGCAATATTACACTCAAGGGTTTAGTGATGCTTACGAACCTCGGTCCTAGCCGCATCACTGTCGTGCCAACAATGACGTTAAATCAAACCCTCTTGTGTGATATTGCTTAATTAATCCCACACAGGGCAAATTCCTTTTACAGCAGCTCAAAAGAAAAATTCACATATGTCAAAATAACACAAATACACATTAAATAGACATAGGAAAAATATACAAAAAGTATTATAAGAAATAGAAGTAATAGTAATAATAGAGGGCAGACGAGAACAGAGCTAGCCCTCTTCACCAGTCTGTTGAGACTTTTTCTGTCCCTCTAAATTTGAGTAACATACAGGGCCCTATTTTAACGATCTAAGCGCTCGGCGGGAAGCGCCTGGCGCAGCTGCATTTAGGCCGTGTACGAATCCACTTTTGCGGCGGAAGAAAGGGTCTGTGTGCCGGGCGCATGGTTCAAAAGGGTTGTTGTTTGTTCAAAAAGTGTCTTAATTAATCATAGGTGTGTTTTTGGTGTATCATGCAATAAACCAATCAGAGTCATCTCCCATTCCCTTTAAACGCCAGATCGCGTTTGTGCATTGCCATTATGATCGCAGATTTGCAGCGTAATATATATATATGTTTTTTAACTCTCCTGCATGATTGTGTGCTGCAGCGCGTCCTTGTGTGTGTAACATAAGCCTAGGAGCATTTTACTAATTTGCTGTTAAAATAACTATGAAATGCTGCGTTGACTTTAGACCAGGTTTTGCTGCCTCAAGATAGAAATACGCCCAGAATGCACCTGAACACACCTCCCTATAAGACCAGCACGCCCATGGGCGCAGGTGCATTTTCTATTTAAACGATGTGGGCGCTGGACGGGAAATTCAACACGGTCTTAAACTAGCAAAGACACTTGCGTCGGGCTTTGCGCTGTGCTGCTCCGGGTGCAAGATAGGGCCCAGAGACTTTGCTTATCCTGTCACGGAACAAAGGGCCGCAGGGCGGAGTCAAACCCACGGCCGCTGCGTTGAGGAGTAAACCTCTATATATGGGCGCCTGCTCTACCAGGTGAGCTACCCAGGCGCCCAGCGGGGGGAGAGAATTTCCAAATCACGTCCCCTGGTAATAGTCCCGTGCGAATAGACCTTTTTCACGGCAGACATTTGACATGTCATAGTAGGAAAAGCACAGGTGTATTCAAAACCATTAATGATGGCTGCATTCCAATTAGGAGAGGCCCTGGTATTGTGCATGCTGACTCACTGAAATAGCTTACTGGGACACTTGATGGAGTTGAGCCATCGTTAAGGTTATCAGTTTCAGCTGTGCTTTTCCTACTATGAGAAGTCAAAATGTCTGCTGTGAAAAAGGTCCATAGGGCTTTACACGTAAAACGCCGATGTTAATTCATTTAATTGTGGCCTTGTTAACCTTCTAAGCAACAGCTGTGGAAATGGGTGATGGGACAGAAATGTGTGTACTCCCCTACATATCATGATTTTAGTCAAATGGGAGATTCAGAACCACAGATGTATATACGCAGACTGATGATGATGATCAGAAGGTTCTGTTGAAGTGCTTTAAAAGCTTGAGTGTAGGGCTGCTCGATTATGGAAAAAAAAACTAATCGCGATTATTCCGGTCAATATTGAAATCACGATAATTTGACACGATTACTCATTAACTTCTGGAAAGATGTTGCAATTATTGAACTTAAAAAACAGTGGAAAAAGTTAAATAAATCAACAGTAAAAAAAACATACATCTGTGAAATTTGCCTTAATACTTTTTCTATTTAAACTTTATTTTTTCATTCAGAACACGAGATAAAATAAGAGTTTACTTGCAAAACGTAATGAGCTAAATCAGGGGTTCTCAACCTTTTGCAAGCTGGGCCCCCCCCAAAGCTGGTCCATTGCACTTGGGCCCCCCCTCCAATTTCTTGGCGAAATGTCTGATAAACGTAGCCTCAAATCATCCTCGATTTGTGCACGATTGCGGTATTTCGTTTTGAGTGCAGTCATTTCGGAGAATCCTGCCTCACACAAATATGCCGACGCGAAAGGGAGGAGAATCTTCAAGGTGACATCACAGAGTTGAGAGTATTCCTGCATCAATGCTGCCCAGAATGACGAAAGAGGGCAGGAGGTCAGTGGCATAACTAGCCAACACCGGGCCCCTATGCAGGATTATCAAGGCGGGCCCCCCCCCCTACTACAGCACGTGATGACGTAGGGCTGGGCGATATGGACCAAAAGTCATATCCCGATATATTTTGGCTGAATATCGATATACGATATATATCCCGATATTGTTTTCTGCAAAGTGAGAGCAAATGTTCAGTCAAAGCCAAAATCAAATATGACATGTCACAAGTAGTTTCATAGAAACAGTTGCAAAATCAAATAAATAATAAACCGGTTTCTTCACCTGGTTCATGATTAAATGCTCAGCTGTTCAAATAATAAAATGTAAACCTAAATACTGTATAACAGGAGTACCTTTTTTGAAATCAAAGCTCCATATTTGTGATTCGTTCCAAAGGTCAATTAAGCTTTTGATATTAATATAATCTACTTTGTTCAAAATGTAATGCCTCATGCCTGTAAGCCTAGGTTTATAGTCCCATTCTTCCACTTGATACTGCTTCCACTTAAGTAAACTAAAAGATGAACTATCGACTACAAAACAAAGAAACTAATTAATGTGTTAATACAAAGAATATTTATTATGATCGGTTCACAGATCTGAGTTCAAACGGAAACTTCACCCTTCTGAACTAAGAGTTTCTGCTTCAAGGTGAAGTTTAAAACAGACTGAAATGTCCAGGCTCTTTCCTCCACTATTTATTTCTGTATGTATTTATGCGTTACATGTAATTTTAACGGGCACTGAGCTCCAGATCCTGCAGCCGCAGGCGGTCTCTGCTGCCCCCCTGTAGCTTCTCTCCGTCCGCCTGCTGCCGGCAAACTTATTGGAACTTTCCGCCGATATCGACATACAGGTCGTCCTGGACTACGTGTAAGATCCTACCGATCACCACTCTGTCTTTGGCTGGTCCGATTTGGATCAGCGGGGACCGGCGCAGCAGCGAGGCAAAGCTGTGTTTTTCCCGGGGAAGAGACGCTGCGGCCGGCCACGGAGCTCTCCGCCTCCCCGCTGCCGGAGCTCAGATTGCTGGTCAAGGCGGCATACATAATCATAAAACACATTGTCACCTGTTAAATGTTATTCATTGCGGTTTGTTCTTTTCATTTCCTCTATCGAACATAATTAAGCAGTACAAAAGTCCGGCATCTTTAGCGTTGATCTGAATGCTTCGGACCCCTGTTCCAAGATGGCGGCGGTTTTGACGTATGTTTAGAACCTCAAGGCGACATCTGTGTATATATCTATGGGAGCAAGGATCACATTTGAACTATATCGATATATGCGATATGGTCTAATTCCATATCTCATTTAAAAATATATCGATATATTTTTTATATCGATATATCGCCCAGCCCTATGATGACGGCGCAATGTCTACGAGTAGGCTACCATGAATAGGACAGGATAGGATCATAGAGACACAGCATATAAGAGATGAGATGACTGACAAAATCAGGAGTAGCCTACACGCACCACAACAACAACAAAAACACTGGTGAATGTTGACCATAACACATGAAAAAACACACAAGGGCAGTCCCTCCACGATTTCACGGCCTTTTTTTGAGATTGTTGCGGCCCAAAATGCCTGATTTCACGGGAGCTTTTGTTAAAAATTGCGATAAAAGTTGTGGTGTCTTTTGTATGTGTGTTGCAATGAAGTTGCAGAAGACAGTGAAAGGTGCAAAAAAAGTTGCAATTTTTCTTTTTTATAGTTCTTTAAAAATATAAAGGAAACTTGTTTTGGGGAGAATAATAATTAGTACTATTAATTAATTACTCTGTGCTGAGATTTCTTAGGGAACCTTAAAAGGCTCGGGATGCTGCAAATGTTTGTATAATAGGAAAATGGCTGGTGGATTTATGACAAAAAATAATAATTTATTGGATGAATCAAATATGAACATATCTGTCACTGTCAGTGGCTTGTTGATCACATTGTTAGTTAATGTCCTATCCTGGCCACAAACACAAACACACACACACACACGGTTTGATAAAGTACTTATTGGACTTTAACTTATTATTAATACACTATGTATTAATTCAATTTCAATCTTAATGGATGACTGTTCTGTACAGTAGGCTGTCCAACACTCTCTACGTTCACACTGCAAGCTTTAGTGCTCAATTCAGATTTATTGCTCACAACTTGCTGTGAACATTATTTTTAAAATGTGAAAATGATATTCCAGTGTGAACTGGTCACAGTCCTGAACTGACCTGCATGCACAAAAGAACAGTGACAAAGACGTCGCCAAACGACCGACCAATCAGCGTTGGTTTTGAGGCGGGTTTAGGTGGGACGCAACGAGAAGCGACTGTTCAGTCTAAACAACATGGCAGCTTCCACGGATGAGATGAGCGTAGCTATCGCGCAAGTTTTATCCAAATTTAGAAAGTATTCCTTCATTGAAAAAAGAGCAAAAAACGGCACTGGAGGCTTTTCTCTGAGGGGAAAAAAAAGATGCTCTTCTCCCGACTGGTTTCGGCAAGAGTTTGATCAGCCTGTTTAAGTTTAAATGCAGTTTTCAATAAATTGCCTACTCTCTATTTTTTGTTTCTTGCTCCTGTTTCTTCTTTTGGCATTTTGAAGCAGTACTTACAACCCGGTTATGATCCACTAGTGCGAAATGCGAAAAAACTTGCAATGTTTCCCCAGGTCTTAAGATTTTGTTCAAGAGTGTATGACACTAATGAGAAGACGGAAAATCAACTCACCATGATAAGAAAACACTGAGCAAAAAGTAGGAAAGTAGGAAAGCTGAACCTCAGCTACAATCCCCTTTACAGTGTGTAAGCCTTCTGGTCCTGTTTGATAACTACAGCTCTGTACAGCAGGTCCAGTCTCTATGCTGAAATATTTGTGCGTTTGTTTTACAGTCAGACCAAAACCAATGGGAGTGTCTGCCGCGGTGCCGTTTCCAAAAACTCTCACCATTCCACAGGTGCTGCCTGTAAAACAGGAGGTAAGACCGGAAAGCTTCCAGTGAAATCGTGCAGGTGCTTGAGCTTCATGAGAATGACTCGTGACTGTGTTCAGGTCCAGCTCTCGTACCCGGAGAAGAACAGCTTCAGCAGCATTCCTCATGAAGCAAAGCACACGCCGCTGTACGAGAGGTCCTCTTCCATCAACCCCGAGCACACACAGGCTGCTCTCTGCAACGCCTCCTCCTTGGACGATGAAGAGAGCTCTGGCACGACTGCCAAGTGAGTTCAACACAACACTAAACTCTCTGTTACGGTTTCCATTCATGGTGAAGCTGTTAGAGATCATCAGTCTGTCACGTTCATCCTCCTACTGGTAGTCGGACCACTATCATTTCATTTGGGGCAAAATGTCTCTTTAAATGTGCAGTAGGTAAGACTTATAAAACTAACTTTCTGTCATATTTGCTGAAACTGACCCTATGTTCCAGTAGAACTACATGAAGCAGGTAATAATAATAAAAAAAAAAAAATCCGGCTCCTCTGGCACCACCTACAGCCTGTAGTTTGATTTGCAAAAATCCACAGCTCGCTGTTCAGATGCTCCAATCAGGGTCTAACAGAGTGTCAATCCCTGCTGATGCACACGCATTCATTCTCCCTTGTGGGGGGAGGGGCTTAGGAGACAGTTTTGGGCTTTAGCAGAAAGGGGGGAGGGACTGAGAAGTTGACGATGTAATGTTTTTTGGGCTAAGTCCTGGATCTTCGCAATCGTACCTACGGCACCTTTAAAGTGTCTATATGTAGCTTTCAGTTTGTGTTGATTTTAGCGTCCGCTTTGGATTAAAGCGGTAGTGTTTTTACCACACCTGCTGTTAAAGTTCTTTTCTTTAGGCTGCTGTATTACTGAGTTAGCATTACGGGAAGGTCATGTAGTTGCGATGAATGTTTTGCTTGGACAGAAAATCATTTATTTACAGTAAGAGAATAAGTTACAGATGCATCGTTGCATTTCAAGTGTTGCATACGGTAACTTAGCCTGCTTTGGATGTCTCGTGAGCTAAACCAGGTGTCACTGTGTCACGAGCCAAAGCATTAAGACATTGTTGTAGCAACCAACGCCATAATAACTTAGATTATTATAGCGCATTTCCTGAAACCCACGGACGCTTTACACAAGTACAGGAGACCAAAAGAAAACAGTATGCCAATGTGGACTGAAAAGAGAGAAGAAAAAACTAAATGGAAGGGGGACGTAACTTAATGTGGGCCACTGATGTACAACCACATCGCGCAATCTCAAGTTATTTTTTGAATGAAATTACATATCTGAAGGCCAATTCGGGGTCGTTTTTTAATAATTTACAATCCCGTAATTGTCTCCATCTGTCGACTCGTATATCCCCTGTTGTCTGTTACTTTCCCTTTTAGCTTTTAGTTGTCCTTCGTTTCATTTCCCTTTTCCTGTGATGGCCCTGCCCCAGTATCAGCCATAACTACAACAGATAACTTCTAAAATAAATTTAAATACATACAATTAGGCCTATATAAAGAAATCTCCTGCTTCCTTTTACCTGGCTGAATACAATAACACGGGCTTTTCCGGTGTTACAAAGAAATCTGTGACCCGTCAGAATGTGTTACTGTAGCGCCGTCTATCGGCCGCAAATCATTCTGTGACTGCGTGGGAAAAATTGGACCCATGCAAAAGGCATTAATAAAAACAATATAAAAATAGCGTTCTTTAGTCTCATTTGCTGTTACAGGTCATTTATGATGAAAAATTACAACGTTTCAGAAACATTTATAAGCTACATATAGTTACTTTAAAGCTCCATTGTGTAATCTTTTGAGTTGATTCTTAGCAAAAAACCCTTTTGTTCTTTCACAAATATGTGCTCATTCATGTGTAGTTACTTCTTCCAACTAATCAAAGTATTCTTGTTAGCGTAGAATCTGCCATTCAGAATCATTCAGAATACATACAAGCGAGTTGCTTGAATGGCGTAATTGAATTACCTTATTTCCCTCTTCCTTTAGCTTTCCCTCGCACCTCCGTCGCATCAACTGATCTCTGACCCTGCTCATGGAGGAACATATTTAGCCTACGCTGTAAACATTGCCTTACGCTATTAATCTCATACAATATACAGAACGGACAAAGTCGTACTGGAAGCCATGTTAATCTTGGCATACGGCCACCGTAGAAGTTAAAACGCGCTCGGAATGGGAGGGGCTAGAAAGTAATATTCAGTCGGTTGTCATATACAATTTCACCGCTAGATGGGAGACGATTCTTACACAATGTAGCTTTAATGTCACAATAATAATTGGATGTGTTTTGTGACGCTGTCCATCTTTGTCTTTTTAGATTGTACTGTTGATTTTCCTGTATGAACACATCACGTTGTGTTGTATTTATGGCACGCTGCCAGCCAGAGGTGATCACTGGTTTCACCTGTGTGCATTTCTGTTTGTGTAGTCATGTTAGTGACCATCAGGGAGGATCATGGGAGAAAAACGGACATACTCCACATTCTGAGAACGCACCAGAGGAAGACCTAGGGGACCAAACAAAAGTGAGTCAAACATCAGGAACACTGGTCCGAGATGTCAGCAGGTGGGTAAAGTTTGGGCTCTGTGTCCCGTCTGTCCTCAGGCTGAGCTGTGTGCGAGCATCCCCTGCCTGCTCTCCATGCCCACCAGGAACCACATGGACATCACCATCCCACCGCTGCCGGCCGTGGCCCCCGAGGTCCTGCGGGTGGCCGAGCACAGACACAAGAAGGGCCTAATGTACCCGTACATCTACCATGCTCTCACCAAGGTATGGGGGGGTGCTGCGCTCATCTCCACATTCTGATCATGTTTGACAGTCACGGGCCATGGCCTTTTTTTTTTTTTTTTTTTTTTTTTTTTTTTTTAAATCTGTGTTCGTGTCCAGTCATTGTGATGCTCGGCATTCACAGACACCTTATTTGTGAGTGGAGTTGTGGCACCGTGCAGCATTTAGGGAACGGTGTGTCTTTTTGCAGGGCGAGATAAAGCTGTCTGTCACCATTGAAGATGAGGCTAACAAAGAGCTGCCTGCAGCAGTGCAGCTGTTTCGGCCAATCCGTCAGTACGTTTACGGCGTGCTCTTCAGCCTGTCGGAGGCCAGGAAGAAGGCTGAGAGACTCGCCATGAGGAAGAACTGCCTCCCTGAACGTGAGTCCTGTGGTTGGATAGCGCTTTTGTAATGCTGTATCGCATCCTGTACCGAGGTCACTGTGCCCGACTGATTCATTGTTGGTCCTGCTTTAGTTCTATCAACTTTTCTTAACTTAGGAAATCAGATAATTCAAAATAACAGGGTTCCGCTGGGCCTTAAAAAGTCCACCTACAAAAAAAAGACCACAGCCTACAACCTCCCTTAGCTTAACCATTGTAATTCTGTAAAGTGTCCTTGGGTTTCATGAAAGGCGCTATATAAATAAAAGTTATTATTATAATTATTATTAATATTATATGAAACTAGATGGGCTCCAAAGTTACGCTAAGTTTTAGCGAGGAAAAACCTATCATGGGCATTTTCAGGATGAATGGCTTTAGGTATATACCAGTATTTCCTCTATGTGGATTTGGAAATGGCGGTTTGTTGTTTGGACAGACCTGCCCCCCCAGTGCTAAAAGAAAAATCCTAAAGGAAACACTGTAAGGAAAACGCTAAAGACTGGCTACTTAATACTCACTGACTATAGAGTGTGTAGAGTTGCACTTTATTGTGTTGACTGCTGTAGTGTGTTCATGTGAACCAAAAAGCACATTAATGTAACCGTTTTGGGATCCATTCTTAATGTAAACATTATATTTTTATTAATGGGCGTTTCTCAATCTGTGTTCTTCTATTGACTTGTGTTCTTGTGTCCCTGTGAAACGTCATCTCGTGTTGCCAAAGTAATGTCCCAATACATAAGTTCGCATTTCACCAAGAACATTTAAGATTCCCGGAAATGTTCTTGACGCGCCCATTTTACCGAGGATGAATTGGTTGGTAACTTGAATGAACTTCGCACCACCCGTATCCCAACATTCATTTCGGCATTCAATGATAGTCGGGTTTCCGGTAGGGCTGGGCGATATGGACCAAAAGTCATATCCCGATATATTTTGGCTGAATATCGATATACGATATATATCCCGATATTTTTTCCGCAAAGTGAGAGCAAATGTTCAGTCAAAGCCAAAATCAAATATGACATGTCACATGTAGTTTCATAGAAACAGTTGCAAAATCAAATAAATAATAAACCGGTTTCTTCACCTGGTTCATGATTAAATGCTCAGCTGTTCAAATAACAATAAAATGTAAACCTAAATACTGTATAACAGGAGTACCTTTTTTGAAATCAAAGCTCCATATTTGTGATTCGTTCCAAAGGTCAATTAAGCTTTTGATATTAATATAATCTACTTTGTTCAAAATGTAATGCCTCATGCCTGTAAGCCTAGGTTTATAGTCCCATTCTTCCACTTGATACTGCTTCCACTTAAGTAAACTAAAAGATGAACTATCGACTACAAAACAAAGAAACTAATTAATGTGTTAATACAAAGAATATTTATTATGATCGGTTCACAAATCTGAGTCCAAACGGCTTCAAGGTGAAGTTTAAAACAGACTGAAATGTCCAGGCTAATTCCTCCACTATTTATTTCTGTATGTATTTATGCGTTACATGTAATTTTAACGGGCACTGAGCTCCAGATCCTGCAGCCGCAGACGGTCTCTGCTGCCCCGCTGTAGCTTCTCTCCGTCCGCCTGCCGCCGGCAAACTTAGTGGAACTTTCCGCCGATATCGACATACAGGTCGTCCTGGACTACGTGTAAGATCCTACCGATCACCACTCTGTCTTTGGCTGGTCCGATCTGGATCAGCGGGGACCGCGCAGCAGCGAGGCAAAGCTGTGTTTTTCCCGGGGAAGAGACGCTGCGGCTGGCCACGGAGACTCTCCGCCTCCCGCTGCCGCCGGAGCTCAGATTGCTGGTCGAAGGCGGCATACATAATCATAAAACACATTGTCACCTGTTAAATGTTATTCATTGCGGTTTGTTCTTTTCATTTCCTCTATCGAACATAATTAAGCAGTACAAAAGTCCGGCATCTTTAGCGTTGATCTGAATGCTTCGGACCCCTGTTCCAAGATGGCGGCGGTTTTGACGTATGTTTAGAACCTCAAGGCGACATCTGTGTATATATCTATGGGAGCAAGGATCACATTTGAACTATATCGATATATGCGATATGGTCTAATTCCATATCTCATTTAAAAATATATCGATATATTTTTTATATCGATATATCGCCCAGCCCTAGTTTCCGGTACATAGACAGCAGAAAAACGGGACAATTTAAAAAATTTTTGCTATCTTATTCATCACTAAAATTAACTTCTGAGAACATTTTAGGCGAGAAATGAACGGTTTAGATTTCTAATATAGGCAGTCTTTTCGGAACTCCATAAAGTGCACCTGCCGAGGCCGCTAGGTCATCGCTCGGACAGTCGCGCTCGGAGACCCCGCTGTAAGCTGGAGGTCTTTTAGACCCGTCCTGTAAATAAGAGGCTTTTATTTCGCCGTTGACGGATCGTTTGTTTAAATATCACAACATATGTCCATCGTAAGATTAATGGGAACCTGTCTTTTTGGAGTTAAACTCCACAAGCACAGACAGACAGACAGACAGACAGACAGACAGACAGACAGACAGACAGACAGACAGACAGACAGACAGACAGACAGACAGACAGAGGCGGGGGAGAGAGATGTACCCGTTTCTTTTCGGGAGACTTGTTTAAATTATGCTATAATTTCTTGAAATAAAATTTCTTGTTTATTAATTTGTCATGTCAACATTAAGTTTAATTATGACATCACATCAAAATGTAATATCCAAGGAATCTGTAATTTTATTCCATAGCAACATTTGATAACATTTATTTCTCATAGTCAGGACCTTGTAATTATTATTGTATATTATTATTATTGTGATTATGGAAACATGGTTTTAGTATGATTGGTGGAAAATGGGCTCACTGTCAAAGAGCCTGAAGCGAAAAGTTGTGGAAAAGCCCAGCTTTAATGATGAATGGACTGATAAGCAGGTCCTGTATGCCTCATTTTCAATGAAACGATGCTGTGGCAAAATAATAATAATAACACAACCAGCATCATTATCAAGAATGAAGAACACGAACATAACGATTTCGACAAGAGGAGGACAAGAGTGAACTGAGCAGACAGAGCAGATTTAAATATCGCTTTCTACATGTTTATGCCGGTCTACACAGGTGAGTGCATTGATAAGTATTGGCTTTTACCTCACGAAGGTTTTAATGTAGCCTCCTTACAGTAACAAGACTAGCGTTAGTTCATCTGCCCCAGCGGCCGTTGGTAATCCTCTTTGTATTGTTCCCAGTCAGAGATATGAGTCAATCAAACTACCGTAAATAACAGGTCGCGCAACTGTGAACGTTGTAATTTGGCATGCGGATGAGAGAGTGCTTCAGCATTTCAACCATGATTTCAACACATCAATAACTCTCTTGCACACATATTGCCAGCGTGCCATTGGTTAAGGTCCCGCGTGCCCATGGTGGCACGCGTGCCTAATGTTGCCGACCCCTTCCATAGGCTATAGCCTACATTGGATTTAGTATTTAGTTCATATTTTTGGTGTATTTGTTTTCGGATTTATTAGAAGTTGAGTTTGTCTGTATGATAAATTAACAGTTGTACATAAAGTGGTAACACATGCTGTGACATGTTTTGTAGACTAAAGGGGAGACACCAACCTTTCTAATTTGAATTGCTAATTTCCATCTACCTGGGCATATACAGTGCACTACAATAATATAGAAATGATAATTCCACATAACGCAAATAGGAACACATAGGACACACCAGTACATATTTATTTTTTTATTTAAACTGACTTAAACTTATACACTAATAATAGTAGGGATCGCGTTCCACTCTTTTGAATAAGTAAGGGGTGTATGAGCTAAACCATAAACAATAAAATTAAAGCTCAATATTTAGTTTTATTTTTCAATATTATTGCAATAGTTGTAGCATTATGAGGTTTTAATACAAAGTGGTTATATTGTGGTTTTTATTTCTAGCTGGTGTTTTGGAGCCCTGCAGGTAGCCTCTGTGCTGGGGGTGTTGAGCAATAACAGGAAGAACGCATCGTCTCAAACTGTTAACAGTTTTTTCTGTGCTTGTGAACTTGCGAGTTCATTCTTCCAAGAACAACCAGCAAGAACGTTCTCCTCAAGAACACAAGTCCGTTCTTTGCATTCTTGAGATTGAGAAACACCCATTGCACCAGGTCAGAGGGTTCCCTGTACAATTTGCAGCATTAGTTCTCTGTGGCTCTCTTTCATATTCAAGCAAAGTTGGCATTGAAACTGAAATATCTCTAATCGAAATTTAAACGAACCGGGACTTTGTGAATCGGTGTTGTTTCCATTCTGCAAATCAGCTGGAGCTGGAGCCAGAGAAAGTTCTCAGTCGTCATTAATTCCTTGTCAAATTAGTTTCCAATTCATTTTTCTGTTCAACTAACTGACATTGTTGCCGCTCTCATGTTCTGCATTTCAAATGTTACCCCGGTTTAATTCTCCAAACACTTTACAGCTGAGTGTCGCAGAATGGCAGAAAGTAATCCTTCTTTCTAAATGTTAAGTGGAGGAGGTTTCGTAAACAACTCTCACTACTCGGAGGTCAAAGTGCTTTTAGTCCGAGGTTAACAGATCCCGGTAGAGCCCGACCGATGAAGGATTTTTAAGGCCGATATCGATACAAATATTTGGTGATTTAAAAATCCGATATTCCGATATATCGGCCGATGTGTAAAAAAAAAAAAAAAATCCAGAAACGCTTAACAAAACATGAACAGATTTCCCTAACATTAGTTATTTGTAGTTATTTATGAGTCCTCACTAAAATAATATGACAATGCAGAACAGAGGAACATCAAAATATATTAAAGTTCTGATAAATAAAATGTATAAAAATACAAACTTAAGATATGAAACTTTAAAGTCCTTTGAACAAAAACACTAACAACAAAAGAAATCAGTGTAGAGTGGCCTCTGGTGGACAAACAATGCAACGCCAACACTCACAACACGGTTGAAGGGTGTTTCGTCCGTTTTTATTTTATTTTTTTAAATATTGCCTAATATCGGCCCGCCGATATATCAGTCTGGCTCTAGATCCCGGGATGCGTGACCCAAGCCCTGATCTCTTTCAAATGTTGTCCCCCAGATACACATGTCATGGTCAAAGAGTGGGCCGCCTACAAAGGCAAGACTCCCCACACTCCAGAGCTGGTGGAGGCTTTGCCCTTCAGGGAGTGGACCTGTCCGAACCTGAAGAAGCTGTGGCTGGGGAAGGCCGTGGAGGACAAGAACCGCAGGATGAGAGCCTTCCTGGCCTGCATGCGCTCGGACACTCCGGCCATGCTGAACCCTGGCTGCGTCCCCACGCCCCTCCTGGTGCTCTGCTGTGTGCTGCGGTGAGTGCTGCGCCCTGTTTGGACCACAAGTCCACTGGGAAGTCAATTGAAAGGGAGTTGAGGATGTTTTCCGAAGACCGTTTTGGTATGTGTAACACTTTTGACCTTCTGTGTTTTGCTTCAGGTTTATGTTACATTGGCCAGGCGTAAGAATTTTGCGTCGTAATGAACTTGACGCTTTCCTAGCCCAAGCGCTTTCTCCTAAACTTTATGAGCCTGACCAGCTGCAGGAACTGAAGGTGATTGTGTATAGTGTTTGTTGTACGAGGAGTGTCTGAGAACCACACACAGGTCATCCACGTCCAGGCCACAATCTGCCATCCTGTCAGTCGCCCCCCTTGGTCTGTATGTATTTAACGGCTCTGAGGGCCCTTATTTTAATGATCCAAGTGCACGCCGTGAAGCGCCTGGCGCAGCTGCGTTTAGGGCGTGTCCAAATCCACTTCTGCTAGTTTGACGGCGGAAAAAAAGGTCCGGGTGCATGGTTCAAAAGGGCTGTACTCATTAATTCAGGACTAAAAGGGTTGTCTTCATTAATTCATAGGTGTGTTTTGGGCGTAACACGCAATAAACCAATCAGTGTCATCTCCCATTCCCTTTTAAAAGCCAGGCGTGTTTGTACCAAGGCGTATTGCTATTATGATGGCAGATTTGCACCATAATATTTTTATTTGTAATCTTGTGTGTGTGTGTGACAAGCATAGTGTGCGCGCGCTATGCACGAGCCTAGTTAAAATAACAATGAAATGCTGAGATATTAACTTCAGACCTGGTTTTTGTTGGTCAATGGCGCGATCACCTCCCACTGCCTCAAGATAGCAATACGCCCAGAATTCACCTGAACACACCTCCCTGTAAGACCAGCACGCCCATGGGCGTACAGATGGGCGCAAGTGCATTTGCTATTTAAACGATGTGGGCGCTGGAGACACTTGCGTCGGGCTTTGCGCTGCGCCGGGTGCAAGATAGGGCCCTAAGTGTCACTTTGATTGGCTCCGGTCAGAGTTTGTTGTTCTGTAGACACTCCTCACATTCTGCAGACTCAACAACATGCTCGTACAAAGAGCGTGTTGTTTCTAAAGCCGTAGCTTTGCACTAAAAGATGTATTTTTTTTTTATTTTTTTTTGTCAAGCTTGAGGGGTTCTTCTGCCACGTGTGGATGGTTTTTATCAACCCCATGTCAGACCGAGCTCTCTTCTCATTTGGCCCTTGTTAATGTAAACCATCCACACGAGCTGTACTCTTGGGTCCCTGTGGTCTGTCTGTGTGTATCTCTGTCTGCTCTTCGCTGTGCCACAACATCCAGGTTGCGTCTGCTGGCTCTTTGTTTCGGCTGGATTACGTCGTGTACTGCTGTGTTTTGGCAGCTGGGAGTGAATGGGCTGCTTTTGCTTGCTCTGTGCTTAGCTTTGCCCTTCCTTAATCTGAATGCTCAGTGGGGCTGTGGAGGAACATACTTGGGCTGCACGATATGAGGAAGATATGCAATGACGTTGTTGAATATCACGATAACATCTGTGATAAACGAACAATATTCAGCATTCTGCTAAAATACAACAAACTGCTTGTTGAATTTAAATCAAAGGAAAGGAAATCATTTCCAACATTGTTTTATTGAACAAATTGAACATTGAATTGAATATAAAAGGCACCACTAAAAAAGAATGAGTTGCATTTTAAAGTGCAGTTTTCTGCAGATATTTTCTCTAAGTCTCTTTCCCGATGTGTTCATCGCGCCAGTTGATATCGCCACGACGATATATATATATATATATATATATATATATATATATATATATTTATTTTTTTTTAGCGTCGTGGCGATATCAACTGGCGCGATGAACACATCGGGAAAGAGACTCAGAGAAAATATCCGCGGAAAACTGCACTTTAAAATGTAACTCCTATATTGTGCAGCCCTAGAACATACTGTCCTTTTTTTTTTTTTTTTCTTTTCTTATCTGGACATTTTCTAAGTTTGGATGTTTCTCTTCCACAGATGGACAACCTGGACCCTCGCGGAGTCCAGCTGGCTGCTCTGTTCATGAGCGGCGTGGACATGGCTCTGTTTGCCAACGACGCGTGTGGGCAACCGATCCCCTGGGAGCACTGCTGTCCCTGGATGTACTTTGACGGAAAGCTGCTTCAGAGTAAACTCATCCGGGCCAACAGGGAGAAGGCCCAGCTCATTGACCTCTGTGATGGTCAGGTAGCGTCAAAAACACATTGCTACTGAAGACCTTAGTGTGATCTTAAAGCTTTAGTGCGTCGCTTTTTGATATCAATGAACGTCCGTTACATTCAAGCCGTTGCCAAATGAGTTGCTACAAAGCTAATGAAGACTATCGGCTCCACGCAACTCTCTCTGGATTTCTTAGTATCTTCCACTCGAGTGAAGATGGTTACCTCTTCTGAAGAGTCCATCATGTGTTTTTTAATCCTCTGTACGGGGGGGGTGGGGTTGGTACGTGATCCCGAAAGGCTTGTGTCATGTGGACGCACCGACAGTTTTGTTGCCATTACTTAGAATTCCTCATGGGGGGGGGGACAGAAACTACGCACTATAGCTTTAACAATGTGTTACGCTCATGTCTACAGGCAAATGTTTTTTTTTTAGCTCTAAGGTGGCGCAGAGACGGCGGTCAGACCCACTGCCTCCCCACTCTCTCTCTCCATCAATTCTGTGCCCTTTTTCCTTTGTTCCCTTACATTTTTTTGGTTTTGTCTGTTTTTTATCTTCTAGCTCCCTGTTGGGTTCACGGGCTCAATTGTGTTTTAAGCCCCCACCGTCGACTTCAAGGCAGCACTGCGACCGTCGGCTTTAAGGCACCTAACCTTAACCCTAACCCTTGCCTAACCCCTTAGTGCCTTCCATGCAGCACTGCCTGGAAGACGTTGGGGGCTTAAAACACCAAACACCGGATCACAAGCCTGCTATACATTTCTCAGAGCTGGGAGTTCATATAACCTGACATCACCACTGTGTTAACGACAACATTTTGAAGTTATTAACATTATTTACATTCTTAATAGACAATCACAATATATATACTATATAAATATAAAAAAGAAAACCTGGTCCACCTACACAAGGCGACACATTTCCACTAGGGGTGGTACGGTTCATGAAAAAACACCCGACCCGCTCGGTTCGCTAGTCTCGGTTCGGAGCGTGTGTGTGCTGCACGGTTCGTCAGTACACTGTTAATGTGCACTAACCTCTTACTGCCGTAGTGGCCACTTTCGACACCTATGTTAAAACACTTAACTGGAAATAACGAGCAGGATGAGTTTGACGAACGCAACCCATGGCAGCTGATTGGACGATCGCGTCACATGGGTCTTGCTGCTCCGAAATTTCAAAACCGATTTTAATGGCGGCTCGTTCAGAATACGATCTCGTATTTTACGAAAACAAAAAAAGTTTCTGAAAACATTTTAAGCGAGAAATAGGCCGTGCAGTTGCTGAATCTGTCTTCATTTCAGTTCGACAAAGGTCAGTTTAAAAGATTTTTGTCAGATTTTGAAAGACACCGAGCCGAGCGCTCCTCAAGTGGAGTGGGGTGCTGCTGCTGCTGCAGGTCACGTCACATGCAGAAATGTCAAGTGGGAGAGAGGCTGTGTGTCGGAACATTTTGGATTTCACGTTACCTATGATGAAATTAAACAATATATAGAACTGCCACTGTGTGCATGTATTGTGCAACATGCATTCAATATGCTAATTTTAGCTATATATCATATGCTGAAGTATATTCTGGAGTGTTAAAGATTAAAAGAAAAAATAACTAGAACCGAAAACCGTGACCCCTAAAACCGTGATATGAACCGAACCGTGGGTTTTGTGAACCGTACCACCCCTAATTTCCACTGAGGGTATAGACAGGAAGTCAGATGACTCGGAGTCTTATAGTCAAATAGTCTCAAAGTAATGAGTCGTACAAATCGGGATGGGGTGCACACTTTCAGGCTTTCATGGTGTCACACTCAGTTGTTCACATGAAACGTGACAGAAGTAGATGTTACAGTAGTAAGTGACAGTCGGGTTTTGCTAAATTGCCTGTGCATTATCTGATTTATGCCTATGTGTTAAAACTTGCAAATGCAACCAATAACTTGACTTATATCTAATTTGAAATGTGTTACCATAAACCCCCCTCTCCCTGCCTCCTTTACAAGCACTCACAAGAAAGTGAATACACACTGATCATAGTCACCTTATGCTGCCCAAACTCAAGTGCAATTGTATTTGTTCTCCCGGTTAGAATTATGCTATCGCTAGTTGGTGTTTTAAACAATATCTGTAATTTGGGAACATTTAGCATACACTGTGGGTGAGCGGATGGTTTTACAGTACACAGTGTCTCCCTCAGACATGGATCAGATTTTTTAGTTGTAGCTGACCTGGAAGTGGAATACTATACTGTATGGGAAACACTCCATCAGTGACTAGGAGGACAAAATACAATTCTAGCCCGAAATGACTTTGTACTGTCTCTCTCTACACCGTTTGTTGGTGTCAATAAATATTAGGGCTGTCAGCGATGCGATTAAGGACCGAGCATAACGTGTTAATTTTTTTTAATTGCATTAATCGTATGCCGCCATTTATTAATTTATTTTCACTTCACTCGGCTTTGCGTCGTGCCTAACAGGCTACTATTTTGACCTTTTGCCGCAATTTGCCATACTTCCTCGTAACACATCCTGCTGCTGCAGGAATAGCAACGTGGATTTGGTTCCTCATTCCGGTGCCACTGATATGCCTGTGCTTCTCTCTGATGCTCTCAAACAGTTACAGGCAACCGAAACATCGCTGCACGTGACGCTAGTTAACACTACACTCGACAGCAGCTAATGTTAGCCTACTGCTAGCTAGTAGCCCGATTAAACACGGTTGCAATGCTGACAGCTAAAGCTAAACGGTGTAAAGTTTGTCTGTATTTCACTGTAGAGGATTCTGACACCGGGATGTAACAATCTGCAGCTGCCGTTGTCGGAAAAACCTACAACCTCGTGGTGCATTCAAAGTTATTGTTAAATGCCCTTTTCCAATCTGGTGGTTGTTTTTGTTGTTCAACAGCTTTTTACTAGTGAAATAAGTTATTGTTATAGTTATTACATTATTATTAAATCATTTAATTTTGACCATATGACCTTAGTAATAAACAAGTCATTCTTTAATGTCGCCAACTGTTGTTTAGTACCCTTCTTTTTTTTTTGTTTCTTAAAAAGTATCGGTTCAGGCACCGCTTTAGCACCGGTATCCAAACCAAATACCCAACCCTGATATAGACTCTAGATTCAAATGTGTGACTAGATTCACACATTTTTTGTTTAAATTAAATAAATAAATAATAAACAAATACAAATCTTAAAGTCAAGTTCATAAAGTCACTTTCTTTACATTCATTTGATTCCCAATAAATATACATTGGTAAGAATTGCTTTCCATTGTTAATATGTACTTAAAAACAGTTCTGAAATGCAAAATAAGAGAATTTTAATCATGTGATAAAACACGCGATTAATCGCGATTAACTATAGAAATTCAGCGATTAATTGCGATTCAAAAAATGTAATCGTTTGACAGCCCTATTAAATATTATTTTTATATTTATATATTTTGTATTCATCAGGAGAAACAACACAGAATCCACATGAGCTTTTATATGATTCAGAAATTTTATTTAACTATCACTTCTGTCCTCCCATTATTATTATGATTATTATTATTGTTCGTAGTAGTAGTATTACAAAGATTCTGTTGATGTGTGCTTTCTTTAATGCCAATCGGCGGGGCTCTGAAAACGTCAGCACTTATTTCCAAATAGGCCTAATCACATATTGGGAATCTAAACGGTTACTTTGTCGCCAAGAAAAATGTTAAAACATATAAACAGCTGTTTTAAGTTAAGGATGTTAAGGCTGGCGATGCTAAGCGAAGTAATCTTAATTCCGCTCTAAAACAGAAGTAAGATTAATGAATGACAGAAGTGCCCTAGTTCAGACAAACCATAAGGTCAATATTAAGTTTTAGTTTACACAGGAATAATTAACACTGCGATATGAAGAGGACATATCCTTTACTTAATTCAGGAAGTCCTTCCTAAATAAAAGTGTCAACGGTTTACAGTATATTTGGTTAATCTATTATTCATGTGTAACAACATTGTAAAGGTAAAGCTTCTGAAATATGAAGATGTGCTGCTTCTCTCTTATGTTTTGTTAAATTATTATCTCGACAATCGTACTACAGTATCAGTCGTACTACAGTATCAATCGTACCACAAACATTGAAAGTAGAAATGGTGCGCGTATTGATGTGTGTGTTTACACTGGTCTCTCTCTGTTCAGCCTGAGGTGGTGGCCAAGGTGGAGATGATGCGTCGGAGCATCCTGGAAGGTCTCAACTTCACTCGGCCACCCCATCCTCCTCCGTTTCCCCACCCTCCACCTCCTCACGGGATGCCTTTCTACCCCCTGACTGGCTCCTACTACCCCCCACCCCCTATGATGCCTCCTCCGGGGCGAGGCAGAGGGATGCCTGGTGAGTACAGCCACCAACGGCTACAACACTTCATACATTTTCCATTTGGCTAGTTTCTAACTTTCTAGTTCCCTCCCTAAACCATTGTGAAAGATTGCATATTTGTGTTCCTTGTGCTGTGTCTTAGACCAGGTACTAGGGGTGGGCATCACCAGAGGCCTAGTCTCGCTTTTGACAGACCTTCCTCCACAGTGCTTTCCTATGTTTTTGTGTCTAAGTGACTGATGGAAACAACAATCTCTGACATTGGTCCAGTATTAAGCGAGATCGCTGCAGTCAGCAGCGGAGAAACAAGCTACAATGTAAGTTAACAGGGCAATTGTCCAGTTTGTGTTTAGCTTCACAAAAGTGCTTGTTTTGGCACTGAAAGACTCAGATTAATATTCTAAGTGTCTGACAACATTATGGAAAGGATCCCTTCAGAGATAGACCTTTAAAACCTCTTTGAGACCTTGAGTGCAGTTTAAGAAATTAACAATTATTTAAAGAAAGGCAGCATAAAAAAAAATGTTTTCAGCCTTGATTTAAAAGAACTGAGAGTTGCAGCGGACCTGCAGTTTTCTGGGAGTTTGTTCCAGATATATGGAGCATAAAAACTGAATGCTGCTTCACCCTGTTTAGTTCTGACTCTGGGGACAGGACAGGACCTGAGAGGTCTGGGTGGTTCATAGTGTAGCAACAGATCAGAAATGTATTTTGGCCCTAAACCGTTTAGTTATTAATAAACCAGCTTTTGCTTATTTTGAAATAATTTTTTTGAGGGACAGGAAGCCAGTGCAAAGACTTCAGAACTGGGGTTCATTGTAGCTTGTTTCTCCGCTGCCGACTGCAGTGATCTCTTTTAATACTGGACCAATGTCAAAGATTGTTGTTCCCATCAGTCACTTAGACACAAAAACATAGGAACATAGGGTCCAGGTTGAAAAAAAAGGTAGAAATTAAGGACATACGGCGGAATTTCCGTCAGAAATGGGGCAATCCCGGTGGAAGGTCGTGGATATAGACTACCAGAGGCCTGACGATTTGATATCATCGCGGTACTGTATGTCACGATAGGATATTATTACGATTTTAAACATATTGCAATATTCTGCGATATATTGCAATTTATTACCTTTTTTCCTACTTCAGATTTTTCCCAATTTCAAATTATGTCCCCAAAAGGAAACTTTGTCAACATCTTGTTTTATCTAAAAAGATACATTTCTCTGTTTCTGTATTTCACTTAAATTGTTTTGCTGCAAAATGGGATTGTCAAGCAGACAAACTGACATCACATATATAATAATAGATCCATATTTGGCATCTGTGTATCGATACAGTGTTGCCACGGAAAATATCGCAATACTATGCTGTATCAATTTTTCCCCCCCCAGCCCTACCAGGTACCAAGATGTGAACTATATCAGTTCAACACTCACAAGAGAATGTTACGGCACTTACCCACTGCTAGTACCAGCTCGAGCTCGGCTCGACTCGGCTCGATGCCCCCGTCCTCCATTTTCCATTACGGATTAACCCAACACACTCACATAGAACGTGGAAGGTGTGTTTTTTTTCTGATTCTCGGCATGTGGCTGTTTGCCAGAGCGTAATGCGCTTGGCGCAGCTGCATTTAGGGCGTGTCCAAATCCACTTTTGCTAGTTTGACAGCGGAAAAAAGGGTCTGTGCGCTGAAGGGTTGAACTTAGTGTCTTCATTAATCCATAATTAATTTAAACATTAAACCAATCAGAGTGTCATTCCCATTCTCTTTAAAAGCCAGGCGCGGTTGTACCTTGGCGCATTGCTATTATGATGGAGAATTTGCACCGTAATATTTTTATTTGTAATCTTTTGCATTTTTGTGTGCTGGTGCGCTTCCCTGTGTGTGTGTGTGTGTGTGTGTGTGTGTGTGTGTGTGTGTGTGTGTGTGTGTGTGTGTGTGTGTGTGTGTGTGTGTGTGTGTGTGTGTGTGTGTGTGTGACAGGCCTAGTGTGCGCGCGCTGTGCACAAGCCTAGGCACATTTGACTAATTCACTGTTAAACTAACAATGAAATTCCCCTGAACACATCTCCCTGTAAGACTCAAAGATGGGCGCAGGTGCATTTGCTATTTAAACGACGTGGGAGCTGCGTCGGTCTTAAACTAGCAAAGACACTTGCGTCGGGCTTTGCGCTGTGCTGCGCCGGGTGCAAGATAGGGCCCCTTAAAGCCGTTATATACTAGACGCATCCAAGGTGACGCGCAATGTCAAAATTATGTAATATCTGGCCGGCGCGTCCGATTTATGGCGCGCGAGCCAAAGTCGCGCACAGCTTTTTTTTTTTCAGCGGCGCGCAACAAAGCGGAAACAGGAGGCCTGAATGAGTTCGCCGACAACCGGATGTCAGGACTCTCAGAGTGACTGCAGGTCTGTCTGGTAAACTTACTGGGTTAAGATGAGCTCTTTTATGGTGAATGAAAGGCTTGATCCGATGAAGTAGGTCATTGAATCAAATCGAAGCATTGACGGCAATATTGCTGCCAGTTCTGCCGTTGTTTACCTTTTTCTTCTTCTTCTAGCCAGTAGAAAGAGCAACGTCAGTAGCCTTTGCTCATTAGCGCCACCGGTGTTCAGGAGAAGACTGCAACTAGTGTCGCGACCACCAGCGCAGGTATAAATAGTCACGGCGATTTCATGACGTCACATATGCACGCGCCAGCTCGGCTGCGGTTACTGTAAAACAGGCATTAGTTTCTAAAGAAGCTGGAGGCAGTAAAAAAAAACCCACAGCTGGCTAAACTATTTAAAAATGCCGGGTTTGTTCAGAACACCCCCGTCTGTCGCTAGCAATGATGACGCAGTGATTAGTGACGATTCTCTCCGAAAAATCAGTAGTCTGCAGGTTTTCACGTCACCTTTTGGTATCGCCTCCGCTCGCTTGGAACCTCGACGGAGGTGATACTAAAAAAAGTACCTGTTAGCTACTACCAGGTACTTTTTTTCATAATAGATAAACAAAAAAGGTTGAGTCGAGCAGGTACCATGTCCTGGAAAAACGCCATCAGTATCATGGGGGAAACACTTGCACAGAATAACACCATTGTTTTTTCTCCTCCTACAAGGACTGCAACGGATGTCGTCCCAGGGTGGGAAGCTGGAAATAGCTGGCACCGTGGTGGGTCAGTGGGCGGGAACTCGACGCAGCCGAGGGAGAGGAGGCTTCCCTGTTCAGGTGGTGTCTGTTGGTGGACCCAATAGAGGGTACGTACAGAAAGAAGATGAGGTACACTTTATCGATCTGTCCTATTATTTCTTTGTAAACCAAGTGGACTTGGGTTTGTTCTTTTGCAGTCGTCCCAGAGGTGTGATTTCCACGCCCGTCATTAGGACGTTTGGTCGGGGGGGCAGGTACCACGCTCGAGCCTTCAAGAGTCAGGTAGCGTACCTGGTAAGTGAGTGATGAAGCACTCTTCACATGGAAGACCTGGGCCTTCACAATGCAATTCTAATGATCTATCCAGACAGGTACAGCTCATTACAGACTTCCCTTTGTTTCTTCACTAAGCGTAGAGATGGCTCCATGGTTAAGATGTTGTCTTGTTGCATGTTATACCAGCAGAATGTTTAGCAGGTTTTCTCAGAGACCCCAAAATTAACATTACCATGTCTGAATAAGTCCATTTTAGAGCTGGGCGATATGGAGAAAATCATATATCACGATATTTTTGACCAAATACATTGATGTCGATATTGTGTCGATATTGAAGGGTTCACTATCACAAATATTTACACGGTCTGTTACTGACTTGAAAGACAATGGTCAAGTTGTTTATTTGGCATGGGTTCAACTTGAATTCGTCACTTAAAAGTGACAGCTGAATTGTAATGAAGTTGCTTGATATTGATATTGTAGTTTGTGCACTTACTGTATATAATGTGTGATTTGACAATGAATGAGCGACATTTCCTTGACAATGACTGAGTCCTCAATTTCCATTTCCTGTACGTCTCATCTAGAGCTGGGCGATATGGAGAAAATCAAATATCACAATATTTTTGACCAAATACATTGGTGTCGATATTGTGGCGATATTGAAGGGTTGACTATTGGTGCTTTCACAAATATTTACACAATGAGAGTTTTGATAAATAATCACCAATAATGTTAGTCTGACAAGCCAGACCCAAATCAAGATGTCAGTTTTGGGAACTCGCCATTAGCAGCGCTCATTCCGATGGGCTGGATAAACAGTTGTCTTTCAAATTCCCGCCCACCGACTCTATACACAATGTGATTGGCCTGACCAGAATTTGGTTTTTCCAGCTCGCAAGCCAATGGAGAGTTGCTAGACTGACCCTGGCTGCAAATTACATTTGCTGCCACTAGGGTGTGTCTAGATTTCTAGGCTACAATAATGTGGATACCATGGCAAATTATAAAACCGTAAGTACATAAATAATTAAATTAAATCACTTCACTGTAATGCAACCTTTAAAACCAGGAAAAGACAACACGTGTCATATCACGATATAACGATATCCAAAATGTAAGACGATATCTAGCCTCATATATCTTTGTCGATATAATATGGATATATTGCCCAGCCCTAGTCCATTTTACACAAAAGTAACACCATAATGCTTTCAACGTTTAAATTCAGAGTTGCCACATCAGTGGAAAGCTAGTTTTGTTTCACCCTCTTCACAGCTCTGGAAAGGTATCGCTTAAGGTGTAGACACATGTAGCCGACGGCCGACCGTTGACAGAAAACCCCGTCGATATGATCAGTCCAAAAAACTGCCACAGAACAGACCAAACAGACGAGAGGAGACGAGACGTAATACATCTCTATAACAGCAGGCGGCGCTAATCTGTAATGTCGCCCAAGAAATGAAAACCGGCAGCTGATTGGACGAACGCGTCACATGGGTTTGTTTTCTCCGGAAATTCAGACCTGGACTGTCATGGCGGCCGTTCAGAATACGATCCCATATTGTACTAAAATAGTTTACTGAAATGTGTTTCTGAAAACATTTTAAGCGAGAAATAGGCCATGCAGTTGCTGAATCTGTCTTCATTTCAGCTCAACAAAGGTCAGTTTAAAAGATTTTCATCAGATTTTGAGAGACTGTAGTCCCCTCATTCCGCTCGTCATTTCCGGGTGAGTCCCGACGGCCCTGCCGCCGACCGAACATGTCAGGTCGGCCAAAATGAACGCAGACAGCCCCCCAGACGGACGACGGCACGGGACACACACCGAACAGATTTGAGTCACTGACCATAATTGGCCTGATTTGTCCCGGCCCTAAGAGGTGTGGCGAGATCTCGTCCCCACGAGTTTGCGCGATATTAAACGTGACGAGATTGTACCAATGACAAATTCAAATACAAACCATTTGGTCTCAACTACTGCCAGAAAGCACTTGGTAATGCTGTAACCTTGGTTCTCTCCACCATACATATGGAATAAGTAACCGTGTAACTGTTCGTTAAACAGGAGAGAAGCCATTTGAGTTTGTGGCAAAACCTTACAGTGCTTGTTTTTCATTTTGTGATTTTTGATTGAATAAAGGACTATTTTTCCAGTCTTATTTCTTCACTGAAGTTTTTCTCTAAAATAATGTTAAAGTCTCGTCCCACCCCTAGTATAGCTCCATTATTATGTTTTACACAATACACAATGACATGTATTTAATAAAGCAGGAAATCCAGTGAATGGGCTGATTCTTCTCATGTCCGATCACACCACGTCAGCCCAGCACTACCTCCTGATACATTTCTATTCGTGTCAACAGCATGTAACATGTAGTCATTCTGTGCTCGTGCACTGTTGGGCATTATACAGCAGGCAGGAGTACTGGTCCAGCGTTGGGAGGGCCCTTGGCACCTGTTGGTGACCATAGAACACGTCTTTCCCCTTGATATCACTACTTGGTGCTGTTGAGTTGTAGTGCGGCTCCCTCTTGTGCACCTGGTGCCAAATATCACTCCAGCATTGAATCCGGTCCCGTCTGAACAAAGCCACAACACACATGGAGGTACAACCACCTGTGGGAATATTATGGAACGAAAAGACGTTGTGTGAAGTTCTTAATTCGCCATCTCGCCCATTAGTAATATCCGCAGCAAAGCTCATGGGGGTCCTGGGTATTGGGTTTGGAGAGGAGATGTCAGGGAGTTGCATTCACAGCAGTCTCTGGCAGACATGTGGCCCTGCTGGCCCTGGGGGGGGGGTGCACAGTGGGCTCATGAGGCGTCACAGCTTAGAAATCGTATCCTACAGACTATAGAAAACAAATCTTTGTTTGGTATAGATCCTCGCAGAAATCGTACTATAATTAGGCTCGTTCGAGATGAGCCAGGCCTGTGCAGAATCGTTCACCGGCGATCGCCACCCAATGCACGCTGGGTAGATTTGTGTCCGACTTGATCCCGACTTGCTCTGTCACGCACACGTGGGCAACGATAACCTCACGAGATCGAGGCGGCCGCAGGTTTGAGACACAGGCAGCGCGGTTGCTTTCTGCCGACCACAAGACCCTGGGCATGCTGGGTAACCCCTGGCTCAGAATCGACTCAACCTGATGACGTTTTATCTAAACGTTTTATCGTTTTTTGAATCGGAAGGAGTTTAACTGCTATTTGTCTGATGTAAAGGCCTATTCTGTACAGAACACATGTTGCGTGGCTGATAGGGACGTTTAGAAGTCAGAATCTGTTCAGATTATAGATCATCTACAGTCTGGAGACTGTGTACAAGCTGATATTGGGGTCTGATAACATTTTATTAAATCGGAATTGAACCAAACAGGATGTGATTCTTTCTGTGACTTCCTGTTCAGCCTGAAGGCTGCTGGAAACTGCTGGAAACCGCGGCTTAAAATGCCCCAAAAAATAATCTTTAAAATAAAAAATTAAAATGATCATTCCCTATCATGAATCCTCTCAATCGCAGTATCAGTTAAAAATAATCCCAATCAGACATTTCCTTCATATGGTGCAGCCCTACTCCCGAGTCTTCGATGGTCGCTGTGGTGTTGCGCGTGATTTACTCTCTGTTTGGCATCAGTTGAAAATATGTCTTCTCTTTCGTTTGTACCAGAGTAAACCTGCTCATAAGTCTGGACATGATGCGGTGAAGGAGAGAAAGCAGCCCAACGCAAAGGAGAGGAAATCCTCCAGTGCACCGCGCGACGGCTCGACCACGGAGAACGGCGTGGAGGACGGGGAGCCTGAGCGGCCGAATGGAGACGAGGAGGAACGCGGGGCTCTCATCCAACCTGAAAGTGCCTTTAGCGGTGACTCCAAGACGTGCCGTTCTAATTCTCACTTAAATGCACTACACGCAGACAGCGGCTGCCATAGAGATGAAGGTCTGGAGGCCGCTGTCTTAAACAAAGAAGAGTAAGCTTATTTTTCTAGAGAGGGCCAAGGATGAAAGATGGAACAGGGTTAAGATATCTGGAAACTTGAGTTTCAATGTACCCTTTTTCCTTTTGAGATAGACAAAGAGATGAAATGTGTGAATCCCTCTCAGTAAACACCAGATGTAAGACACATGTTAGTTTAAGGAGTTGTTCACTCCATCGCCACGATTTCTACATGTTTATGAGCATGGCACTTTTCCTTCATTAGAATATTAAAGCTCCAAGAAGCTTTCATTTGGAAATATTTGAGTTCTTATAGGTTGATACGTCACCAATAGGGACTGTTATGAACTTTGTGTTGTCCGTTAACTGCTAAATGAAAAAAAATTGTATTGAAGCAACTCTGTCCGTCAGTTTAGAAGAGCTCCTGTGTCATTTCAGTCATTTAGCTGTAAGGGACATTTTAAGAAGAAGGCTCTAAAGATCCGGCTGATACTCGCCTTGGTTTCTGGAGTCAGGTGAGGAGCTGGAGTATTAATAGTATTAAACCGTTTAAACAAAAAAACCTTCTGCATGGTTCACAGATTCAGAGGTGTGTAGTTATTATGCATGTTGTCCTTTTCTTCCATATTTTACACGTCCTGTGCCCATTAATAACAAACTGCTGATATCAGCGATGGCCCCCAAAAAGGGGTTTAACTGTTTCTTTGGTGACCCCCTGTTGTTACATTTAATTAAAATGTATCTCCCCACTTTGAAATAGTATATTCACACAATCTTGTTCTCTGTTGCTGTTTTCTTCGTTAGTCAAATATCTGAAAGAAATCACATTAAAAGCTTGGATGAAAATCCCCTCTGTAGCCGAAAGCAACACGTGCTCCACTTTCCATTCATTCCTTCCTTTAGCTGTCAGCCAGCCATGAATTTGAAGATTGTTTTCACACTCCTACTACCACACCACAATCCTCTATTAATATTTGACTTCGTTCTCCTTTTCAGCTTTTCATCTTTCACTAATGATCAGAGTCCCCGCCAGAGCTACATATAGCTTACCTTTTTATGTGAGTTGATCAGTTTCTTCCTAACTCGTGGATCGTAAAAGAATGAACTGCCGTTGGCTTTGATTGAATATTGATGGCTTGTGGCATGGTGTATTTGAAGGCTACTTGGCTACAATGCTTAATAAAAACTATATTCTTTTAGTACAAGTTGTTGGTCGTTTATTTATCCCTCGTCATACTGTAACAGCATGTAGGAATTCACGTTTTACCTCGTCCCTGCTCACTGACTTTCTGCATAATTCAAATCCATGCATTTATTTTTAAAAGCAGTTGAGTGAGCAAATGCCAAAAGGCCACATACATGAGGTTTTTGCTTTTTGGAAATAGACCAAGTAAGACAGAAGTAGTACAAGCATTTTGTGAGGAAAAAAAAAACTGGTGAATCTCCCACAAATTACAACAGAAAATCTGACATGCTAATCACTCATAAATATCTCCTCTAATACAAAGTCCTAAAGGCCCTGACACACCAACCCGGTAATCGGCCGTCGGACAGTCTGGCGAGGTCAGTGACTCGAGTCTGTTCGATGTGTTCCGTGCGGTCGTCTGTTGGAGGGGCCATCAACGTTCATTTGGGCTGATTTGACACGTTGAATCGGAAGGCAGGCAGTCGGACTCAATGGCCAATCTGATTGGTGGAGCGCAAACCTGGAAATGACGAGTGGGATGAGCCTGACTAACTCCTCTCAAAATCTGACGAAAATCTTTTAAACTGACCTTTGTCGATCTGAAATGAAGACAGATTCAGCAACCGCGTGGCCTATTTCTTGCTTAAAATGTTTTCAGAAACACGTTTCGGTGAACTGTCTTCGTAAAACATGAGAACTTATTCCGAACGAAGCTGCCATTATGCCCCGTTGTAAAATCCTGGAGCAGCCAGACCCACGTTCATCCAATCAGCTGTCGGTTTTTATTTTTTGGGCGACAATATAGATTAGCACTGCCTTGCTGTTCTGGAGACGTATTACGTCGGCGTCGCTTTGGTGTGTTCCGAGGCACTTTTTGGACCTCGGGGAGCCGACTGATCAGTCCGACTGCCTTTTCTGCCGACGGACGGGTTGGTGTGTCAGGGGTTTAAGAAATCCAAGTGGCTGAAGATACTAAGAATAATAATCTGAGCCTGTCAGTGGCAAAAATGGCGCTTTTAGTGGACGCTGACTCTGTGCATTTAACATGGATGCTGGTAACGGCGTTCTCGCTCAATACTAGACTATAGGTTTCAAAAGATGGTAAAGATTTTGGTTCACATTAGTCACTTAGAACTCAATGCAGGGGAAAATAGGGTCCAAGTTGAAAAATACTGGAACACCATTATTTATATAAATTAGCACACATTTATTAGACAATGCCTCATTTGCATGATTAAACATAAAAGTTCAGAAAACTTGTAATACAAAATAGTATTGTCTTAATGTACGTAATCAACTGGGGAAGTTTCATGGAGATGTCTGTTAGTTAAAATATTTTCCCCATTCACCTGCAGCGTCTCCCCTTAACATGGGCTGTAATGCGGAAACTGGCACCACCGATTCCAGTGTTTTCCAATACTTTCCACCAATTGGATTTCTTAGGACTTTTTATGTTATAGAGACTTTTATGAGACCAGATAAGTTGATAAAGTTTCTGTTGCAGTTTTTGTGGGGTCATGGAGGATTTGTTTTTACTAATCAGTAAGTTAATTGAAAAAATCTGTCAAATTGTCTCTTCAGTATTAATGCCTCTGCATGTGAATGAATGCAATCATGCATGAATATGAGATGTGACGGTCATTTTCCTGTCAGTATTCAGGGCCTAAGACCACGATCGTTTATCTAAAGCCACCAACTGTGGTCAACTTAAGACAACTACATTATAACTTGTATCTGTTATTTAACTATACAGTATAAAACCAGCCTCAACATGTGTGTAATGTTAAAGTGCTGTAGGTAGGATTGCAAAGATCCAGGACTTAGCCAAAAATTTTAACATAAACAACTTCTCGTTCCCTCCCCCCTTTCCGCTAAAGCCCAAAACGGTCTTCTAAGCCCCTCCCCCCACAAGGGAGAATGAATGAGTGTGCAGGAGCAGTGATTGACACGCAGTTACACCCCCCCCGGCCCTGATTGGTGCATCTGAACAGCGAGCTGTGGATTTTTGCAAATCACACTACAGGCTGTAGGTGGTGCCAGAGGAGCCGGATTTTTTTTAATTACCTGCTTCATGTAGTTCCACTCGAACATAGGGTCAGTTTCAGCAAATATGACAGAAAGTTAGTTTCATAAGTCTTACCTACTGCACCTTCAATATGATCCATGACCTCACACCCTGCTCCTATAACAAGCCATACAACTTATATTTTACTGTCATTTGACAAAAATGACTAATGTACTTATTTGTGTCTTAATCTAATAATATGAAATGTTTAATAATATATGTTATATTATGATTTAATATACTTTATCACACTTTCATTTTATTTTTTAAACGTTTTAAATTATTAAATATTAAAATGTACAAAAAATAAATAATTTATCACAATTTAATATTTATCACGTAAACGTAATTATGTAAAAGTAAAGGAATCGGCACTGAGCTGATGAATGTGATTTTTTTTTTTAAAAAAAAAAAACTAATCAGCCTGAGACTGCTAATAAAGGCTTTTACGTTGCTTGTATGTAGCTGCATTGTTGACTAATCCGAACATTCATTCATCTGATCTGAGCTCCGCCGATTTAAACCTGCCTGACGTAACGTTCTCTCTATTTATTTATTTATTTCGCAAACGACATCGAGGCTACATTTTCTTCTGGCTGCTAATATAACCGCCTCGGTGCCGTGCAGTCACCAGGGGGCATGCACATAGTAGTAATACTAATAATAATAATAATGTATTTCAGGAAAGCCTGCTACGACGAGCCTCCATCGTTTCAAGCACACGGCCGTGGTGTGATGGAGATGTGCGTTTAGGTTCATGTGTCCGGCGGGTCTGCCCCTGGCTTTTTTTCTGGGGAAGATCATATTGGATCATATTGTTTGCAGGACGTTGTTCCTCCTGCAGCCCCCCCAGTCTATCCCGACGTAGTTGTGAATTGAACATGGCGACTGTACCAGTATATTGCATCTGCAGATTACCTTACGACGTGACCCAGTTTATGATCGAGTGTGATGCTTGCAAGGACTGGTTCCACGGCAGGTAAGGCTAGATTGCTCACCGGGGTGTTTTTGTGGCGGTTTGCATTTGTTTAAAACAAACAAAAATGGCGAGGTCTCGGCGCGTTTGACAGCTTTGTGGCTCTCAGTCGCCCGTCTACATCTGAAGAGAGGCCGCTTGGAGAAGAAGAAGAAGGCGGAGTTAAGCATAGCCGACCGGGGTTGTGACATTTTTTTGCGAATAACACAAAACAGATTCCCCTTATAAAAAGTTTTGGTGGTTTATAGAGTGATTTCGGCGCGGGCGTCGTCTATTAATTGCACGTATAGTGGGTATTTAACGTCCCCGCAGAGCCCCAAACTAAACCGTCCCCGTAACGAGCGGCGGGGCAGCGGGGGAAGCCTCGGTACACTCGCTGCTCATTTGTCTCACATATCCCCTCTTCATAGCCGCTCCAGGCCGACATTTCACGTATATTGTCTGTAAATGTTGTTCTCGGAGCTTTCACCGGGTGCTTTTGCAGAGCACGGCCGAAAATCACGACCCCAGTGTGAGTCTGAGCTCAGCCCCGCGCAGCCTTCCTGCCACTCGGGCAGCAGCTATGGCTGACAATAGCCCGTAACGTTACTGCAAGCCCTGAATGTTTAGCGGGGGAACGAATATACTTCTGAATGTTGACTGAGCAGGTTTGTCAGTACTTTGAGCTAAAGCTAATGGATATGTTGTTTTACTGCGATTAAACGGGGACGTATCGTCCGCCGCCGCTCATCACTTTCCCCGCCGTACTTAAGCTGTAATGATCTCTGTTATTACCATCATGTTAGATTCCCTCCTGTTTGTCTAGCTAGTTGTTGCTACACAAGTCTGTCCCTGCACTCGTCTTTGTTTTGCCATGTTTCCTGCTGTTCGGCTGCACTCTCCTTGTCTGTTTTAGATTATTTGTTAATCGTGTTTCGTTTGGTGAACAAGCCCTTCAGAGCAATGGACAGTATTTACGCGCCTGAACGTTAACCCTTTAATGCTTCCCCTGGCTGCTTCTGGGCTGTATGCAGCTTTATCAAATTATGCGGTGGTGAATTAAATGCTGGGGATAAGCCATGACCTCCAGTCACGCATCAGCATTATGAAAAAAGACCCATCTTTAAATTTAGACCCTTAATGTCCCCATATCAGCTTGATGTGGCTTACTATGTTATTCGTATACAGGAGGGAATTCTATGTGTTCACATCTAAAAGGTTAAAACATTTATATTTTTTCTTAATAAACAAACGGTGTGTTTTAATTGTTTCCCTGCAATCATTCAGAATCCTGCATGAACTGGACCTCCATTAAGGCAAAAAAAAAAATAGGTTATTTAACTCAAATAAAAAGTCAGTAGCATTCAGTTTAAGATGTAGTCACTTAAAAGGATGTTATGGTATTATTTGTCATAAGCGTAATTGTGATAACACAGGTAGATGGTAACATCTTCAAATGGATTGCAGTGAACCAATGATGGTACCCTGGGGGATCCCACATACAGTATGACGTAGAGCTGTTAATCTTCCTCTATAATAACAATTTTAACATGGGGCAGGCCAAGGCGAGAAAAGCGAGATTCTCTAACGTTCTCCAACAAATTTGAAAAAATACACTTTCGAATAGTAATTTCACCATTCAATTAGTAATGATTTTTTTTAACTATTCAATTTATATTCAACTTCAAGAATTCATTCCAACAGCCCTAGTATGATTTGTCAAGGTATAGAAAATATGAAGTGGATAGTTTGTGTGGTGTGAAATTATGATTCTGCTAGTTGTAACAAGATATAATAACACACAGGTATGTTGTCGTTAGCATGTAGTAGTAATGTTAATTCATTACCAGAATTATGTAACACTCAAATATTTTGGGGAACATGCTTATTTGCTAAGAAGACTGTATCAGTTTTTCTTTGTGCCCAGTACTTCACAAAGACACACATCTCAGCTCCATCTGAAGTGACAAACGACACTTTGCTACAACTTGTAAGCTTCATATCTCAGAGTCATGTTAGTGTGGGCCTGTTGGAGTCGCAGCAGTGTTCAGCAGAGACCTTTTGAGATGCTGCTTGCAGTTGTTTTGCCCAGCTGTTGTTGATCAGGAAATAGTTCTAACTGTCCTGAAAACCACAATGTCTTATTTTTACTGTACATTCTGTTGCTGGTTGATCCCATGTTGAGTCCAACATGCACATACAGTAAAGCTGCTTTTGCATTTGTTGGACTTCTGAAGCTGCATTAGTCCATATGTTTTTACATTGTATGAATGTGTATAATGTATAGGGGTCAAAACCCCACATGGATATTGTCCAACTCTGCAACCCAATTGAGCTAATTGTTTTATTCTGGGTTTTGTCTAACAGCTCTTGTCAACCCTTTTTACTAAAGCAACACACAAGCTCTAAAGGACTCTATGCCGTTCGCAACGGGACTAGCTGGTGGGGAAGTCAAACATCTGGCAGCTAAAGAGCCAAGCAACAGCTGAGGGAGAGTAAATACCATAGAGCCTGACCCATAAATCGGTTGACTGATCCATTATTACCTGCCAGGATTAGCTCATAACAAATACTTTGGTATGGGCTCATAAATTGTTACAAAAAAATGGCAATACAGAAATGCTGAAGTAATGTTTTGTGCTAATTTAGAAAGATTGTCACTGTAACATAGTTCCAAAGTTTATTTTCCTACTGTAAAATGTTCCTGCGAGGTATTAAGGCTGCACAATTGATCAAATATGAATCGTGATCAGCATTTTGGCTTCCCACAATTAAATAAACATGATTGACTGCGATATTGACATTTGAAATGTGTGCTCCGATCATAGAAAACGCCACTGCATAACAAATCAAGTGCTTAATCAACTAATGGCGCTTACCCACTGCTAGTACCAGCTCTACTCGGCTAGACTGGACTCGGCCGCGGTGCCCCATCCTCCATTTTCCGTTGCAGATTTAGTAGCGCCTCTGGCTGATCGTCATAGCGACGCAGCAGGAAACTGCCGTGATCTAGCGCAACGCACACACAGAACGTGGAAGGTGTGTTGTTTTTGATTCTCGGCATGTGGCTGATTGCCAGAAGACACACTTACTTTCAAAAGAAGCTGGAGGCAGCAAAAAAACCCACCACTGGCTAAACTATTTAAAAATGGCGAGTAGAGTCGAGGCAGGTCGAGCAAGTACCATGTGTGGAAAAACGCCATAACAGCAGGACTGTTTCGTGCTTGTTTAGTAACGTAGAAATGATTGGCTACAGAAGAGAAGAAGTCCTAAACTCAATGAATAATCGTGGTAAATAATTTTGATCTCAATAAGAAATGGGCCGATTTCCGTTTTCACCGGTCCGATCCGCATTCAACCGATTTTATTTTATGCTAACCTGTTGAACCGGCATTTGTCACTATGTCACCTTCTGGCAAATTAAAAAGTGGCTGACATTAGCAACCTGTGCCGACGGCCCTAAATCTAGGCTAACTTGTAACGCCAGCGGCGTTGGGCAGTGGCATTACTAGTTTAACTACTTCTCAATAGCATCGCTGTTTTCTGAAACAAATAGCTTTTCAGTAGCTTAAGTTAGCTTCTTTTTTTAACGTAACGTTACATTTCCCCGAGCATTCTGAAGCTCAGTCACAGCGGAGCTTTCTGCTGCAATCTAAAATGTAAATCCTGAGTGTCATTGGTCAAACACAGACATGTATCGGTACATGGATGTATAAAAAAAATAGTTCAGATGTAGTAAACTAATATTGCCATGTTGATGTAGCTTATAGCTTGATTCATTTATTTGGGGGCTAACGTTTGCTTCAGTGTAGTGAAGCTTTGTTTACTGTAGAATAACTTTTAACATTAGCTTAACTCACTAAACTAGCTTGCCCAACGCTGGTGATAAGCAATATGACAAATGTGATTATATATAATATAATGATGTTTATATATAAATAAACAAACTAACGGAGCCACTAGCGTCTGACGGCTATTTACTGCCAAGCAGCGCATCACATTTCAGGAGCGGTGTAAGAGGTGCCAGTTCACCTCCTGGGCACTGCCAAGGTGCCTTTGAGGAAGGCACCAAAACCCCAACTGCTCGGGGCGCCGGTCCAGCAGTCGTAGACCCCTGACGCTGGGAACACACCACCGCTGTGCTCTGTCACAAAGTGATCCTTCTCTTTTCCATGCTCCAGAACAGCTCTCTCTCTTTCTCTCTCTCTCTCTCTCTCTCTCTCTCTCTCTCTCTCTCTCTCTGTGAGTGTTTGGTTGTGTGTGTGTGTGTGTGTATATGTCTGTGTGTGCGCATGCGAGCGCCAGTCTGTCCGTCCGTCTGTCTGTCTCTTTCTCTCTCCCCATGTGCCAGATCGCCTGTCTCTCTCTAGCCACAGCTGAGAAGTCAAGAAAATCACCATAAACTTGGGTGTTTTATTTTGAAATTTCTTTCAGTATCTGACTGCATTGTGGACTTCCTGTATGTGATTACCTACCTGGCTTGACACATTCGCTCGCTGTTGCGGAATAAATAGAGGAGACACCGAAACGATAGCTGTAGCGCGCGGACCAATAGCTCCACTGTGCGGCTATTTGTGGCACTTCCGCGTGCATTGTGTTCCCGGCGTCACTCTGACATCTCTTCATCAGTGCATGTATAGGTCCTGTGCATTTCAGACCTGTATGTAATATGTGTAACTGTGAGAACAGAGTGGAAACATTTTTTTATTTCCCCTTTCGGGATTAATAAAGGTGTCTTATTTTCTTCAACTGAAAATGTAGCAAACATTAGACTAATGCATAGCTAACCAGGTAGCGGTTGTACTGTACACAATGCTGTAATCTATGAGTTATTATCAAAGATCCTCTGTACTAAAGATAGCACATTTCAAGCAGCGCCAATGGTATGAAACGGTTTATACTTCCTGACTCCTAAATGGGCGTGGCCTCGTTTGAAAGTGTCGTGAACATCGTAATGATGGATGAAAAGTTATATTTGTATAATTTATTATAATTCTTTTGCTAACGTTAAGATATTTTACACAGCTAAAAGGCATATTCAGCATCACAGAGATTAGTTTTGTTAGGGCGTTCACGAACGCTAGCTGACGTTAGTTTATCTGTGTTGCCAGATCTCGCGAGAGTTTGTTCCTGAGACAGGAACAGGGCTCAAACAAAGTTAATTTCCGCGTAAACTACAGACTTTGCTTCATTTCCACACTTGTTGTCATCATCTTTTATTATGGATCATATGAAATGTCTGTCCTATCACCCACTAACAAAGTCATAGGTGTTTTGGTTTCACCTGTGTGGATGGTAGCCAGCAGCATGTAACATTTCAGGTGCATTCTACTAGATTGGTTTTAGTGTTTTATGTTAGTCTATTACTTACATTCTGGTGTAGGTCATCAAACACCACAGGCAAAATTATTAAATATATATTTCAAAATATAAGTGAAAATGAAATACATTTAGACTTCAATGTTGATAAACAATATACAGTAGGCAGTAATATAGGACAGAAATGCGTCACCCTTCTTTAGAATGCTGTCACAAAGCATAATTTTGGTTGTTTATAGCACAGTAACATCTCATTAATAAGTCGGGAATATCTGTATGTGTGTGCGTGAGTGTCTGTTGTGTTTGAAATATCTCATGAACCGTTCATCCGATCTACTTCACACTTGGTTTCCTATGAAATTTGAGTCTGGAATTTGGATCATTTTGGACAGCATTGGATATTGGATATTAATAAAATGTGAATAAAACTAAACGGCCGCACAATAAAGGTTGAGGGAAAAAGAAGCCATAACGCTGGCTTTTCCGTTTCTACCCTTCACAATAAAAGCCCAGCTAAAATTCACTCTTCCTCCTCTACCTCAGACTCACCATGGGTCCGGTTGTTTAAGTGTGCTGCTAACTTATAACTCTTAATAACATTACCGTCGGCAAATTACCTCCGCTAATTAAATCCATACTAGACCTACTTTATAAACTTCAAGCCACAAAGCCTGTTTAAAAATGAACACCTTTGCTGAAGTGTTAAATTCGTTACCGATAGTAGTGACACGACAGCACCGCGGTCATTAAACGCTGACTGTGGCGATATCAACATGCAATTTTGTTGATGAAAAAGATGACACTAAAATGTAATGAAACATAAACTCTTAATTGTCGAGCTGCTGCTATGCCCGATGCGTCCCATACATGGATGTACAGTAAGTCCCATACAGACGCTTAAGGTGCCTTTTGCGTCAGTATCTGAGAGCAACTGACCAAGCATCAGTATGTGACGACTTGGGAGTGAGGACTGGTTGGTACACCAACACATGGTATAATGGCTCTTGGGCTATCCAGCATGTTGTTTTGTTGCCGGCGGTTGTGCCCATTTCTCGGCCGTTCTGGGCGCGGTAGCAGCTACCGGCTGATCCAGGTTCCCTGCTCCCGCCCGGTCCACATCGCTACCTGGATGTGTGACGGCTAGACAGAAGAAATGGGACACGGCAAATCTCTAGATCAGCCGCGCCTGATTGAACCGCGCTAATAGTTGAGGCACGTGTCCATATAGGCGTTGTTTTCATGGATAGGATCGCCCCTGCTTCCTAGCATTGCACGCTAGTGGGCTCGCCACTAGTGCTGGGCAATATATCAGTATTATATTGATATCGTGATATGAGACTAGATATTGTCTTAGATTTTGGATATCATAATATGGCATAAGTGGTGTCTTTTCCTGTTTTTAAAGGCTGCATTACTGTAAAGTGATGTCATTTTCTGAACTTACCAGACTGTTGTAACTGTTCCATTATTTGCCTTTACCCACTTTTATATCCACATTACTGATGATAATTAATCAAAAATCTCATTCTGTAAATATTTTGTGAAAGCACCAATTGTCAACACTACAATTTGGTATTTGTCCAAAATATCGTAATATTTGATTTTCTCCATATCGCCCAGCCCTACTCGCCACCAGTTTCTCTTCACTGAACACTGACAAGCAAAGAAAACAGTCTACACCCTCCTACAACCGCGCGGCTGCAGCTGATTGGACAAACGCCTCACGTGGGTCTGGCTGCTCCGGGATTTCAAAACAGACCATAATGGTGGCTCGTTCGGAATACGATTTCTTATTTTACAAAAATAGCTTAAACATTTTAAGCAAAAAATAAAAATAGGCCATGCAGTTGCTGAATCTGTCTTCATTTCAGATCGACAAAGGTCAGTTTAAAAGATTTCCGCCAGCTTTTGAGAGGCGGCGAGCTCCTTGATTGTACAGGGGTACCTAATTAAGTGACCACTGGGTGTATGCACTGTATATGTAATTATAAGTGCAAACACCGTTGATCTATTTACCCACACTGCAGTGACATTGCTTGCCAACATTTGCTCAAATTCTTTCAGTTACATGAACAAAACAGTTAGTTTTAGTCAGTTTAAAACTAATGTTAAAAGAGTCATGTTGTCATTCAGGTCTGATAATGCCTCTCTGAATGTATAAACACTGGTCTGTCCTACAGATGTACATTAGTGTTATGTGGAATTATATATTTTATATAGATGTGAATTTAGGCTACATGCCCAGAGACAACAGATGGGAATTAGCATTGTGACATATCTGGTGCAATATATGTATTGTACACTGTCCTTGATTTAAATAAGCCAATAAATGAATGACAATTATAAGCTTTAGTGTCTAAATAACGCGTGTCATAGCCTGTTACCACTTTATGTAGGCTACAACTGTTTATTTACCAGACAAACTTAAACTACATTTTTTGTTTATTATTTCTTCATGTAAAATAAGCAAATACAACAAACAGTAATTGTTAACTGAAATATGAAATGGCTATTATTATTTACAAGTCAGTCAAATCTCTGCCCCTTCAGATGCTGCTCTCCCTCTCCCCTGACTGCTGCTCTGAATCTAGAATCAATTGCTTTTCCCTGGGTTCCTGGACGTTAATGCTGGATTTTATACATTGTGTTTTGCATCTGAATTGGGTATATTGCATTTTTTCACGTTGAATTTGTGAACATTGAAAAATAAAGGTAAAAGTTAAGTTGTTGAAAATGTAAAATTCAGTGGCAAACAATTCAGATACATAATTTCAATGCATAAATATTCAATGCTAGTAATTCAACGGCTTTTCCCTTTCAAAATCCAATGAAACACATTTACTTCCGTAGTAGCCTGATCCTGTGATCAGCAGAATAAGTCTCTGCCACAGCTTAACTGTCGTCAAGGTGACGTGTTTGTATCGTTCTCAGTGAAACTCCAACTTACTCCTAAAAACATGTCGCAACCAAGTATATGTCCTTTTTTTCTTATACTTAGCAAACAAATTAAAGTGACCACACCTCACTAAATTCTGATCTGTCAGTGAAAGTGTTTAAACATCCGCTTGTTTGTACATTCCATATTTAGTATGAATTTAGGAATTTTCCTCCAAGCCACCAGTGAACAGGCATTTCCACAATGTCCCCCCCCCCCCCCACACACACACACACATACACACACACACGGTTGTATTTGCCTTCAGTGAAAATAAGTAGGTGGTGTAGTAAAGCCGTGGAGTTCACAGGGGAAAAATGAAGCATTGTGGGAAACTCCCAGTTGATTTGATCTCGGGAGCAGCGCCTCCTAAGGGGAAGAATGTTCTTGTGACCATGATGACAGCTGGTGTTTGAAACGGAGCTGCACAAATCAATCAACTGGACTTTTTATTCTACAGTGTTGTCATTTTTTTGCATCACTGCTGAAGCCTTTGCATGTTAATTATTACAACTATATAACACAAATGTGCGCACATTAAACGTACAATATGTCATTTTCTGCCGCTAGGGGTCTCTCAATCAAAACAATGGATGTAAACACGGACTTTTGATGACGTTGTGTAGTGCCATTATGGGAGTTGTAGTTTAACACAATTGCCAATTGGAATATATCTGTTTACGGATGGGTTTATACATTAGGCTACACTTTTATCCACGTTACATTTAGTAACGTTTATTCATGTCATTCTGATAAAAAAGATGCTGTTTCCCCCACATAATTACGTTTTCTTGATTCGATTTGTATTGGTAGCTAAAGTTAGCTAACTAGCTAGTTGACCAGTTAGCGAGCAAGCAAGCTTACATTAGCCAGCAGCTAAAACCACAATATCACAATATATTTTACGTCAGTGTCACTTTTGGGCTTTTTTCAGCACCAAAGGAAAAAGGGTTTGGTACTCAACCCTGCTGAGAGACTTAGCTACTTCGTGGCTGGGGCTGGCCGCCGAGTATTTCCGGGGCGTGTGTGTTCTCAACGCCTGGGATGATATGGTCCGTTTCATATGGTCCGTTTTAGAGCCCCACTGATAAAGGATTTTTAAGGCCGATATCGATACAAATATTTGGTGATTTAAAAATCCGATATTCCGATATATCGGCCAATATATATTTAAAAACAGAATCCAGAAACGCGTAATAAAACATAAACAGATTACCCTAACATTAGTTATTTCAACGTTATTTATGAGTCCTCACTAAAATAATTATAATGCAGTTTAAAAATAAACGTGTGTTTTATTGTCACAACAGAACAGAGGAACATCAAACTATATCAAAGTTCTGATAAATAAAATGTATAAAAATACAAACTTAAGATATGAAACTTAAAGGATTAAACATGAGTGTTGCCAACAGGGACATTGTAGAGTACCCTCTGGTGGACAAACTATGCAACGCCAACACTCAAAACATGGATGAAAGGTGTTTCGTCCGTTTTTATTTTATTTTTTAAATATTCATTTATCTGCCATCATAAATGCCGATACCGATAGTTTGGAAAATGCCTAATATCAGCCGATAATATCGGCCTGCTGATATATTGGTAAGGCTCTAGTCCGTTTCCCCGACGGAACATAAAACTTTCTGTAACTGCTGTTAGCATCGTTATTACCCGGCGCTAGAGTTTGTGCTGGCTGGGTTCGGATTGCTGTTAGTTAATAATAGTGGCTGGCTGCTGGCTAACTGTGGATGTGTCGTCTCCCCGGGAATGTTGTTTGCTTCCATTCCAACTGAAGTCCCTTAGCGGTAGGGAGTGAGGCAGAAAAAACAGGGTGGTGTAGCTGGCTAAATTAGCATTAGATTTGTCTTCTATCTATACAGCTAACGTTTCCGCTAATGTTAGCTGGCGAATGTAATCGTGGGTTAGCCCAGTGCTGTTTAACGGTAACTTTACCTTGATCAAAACAGTTATACTTAAAATACCTTCATGAACGTGTTGAACGATGTTGTAACCTTATAACGTCAACGTTCCCACAGAGCATTAGCATAAGCTAACGCTAACGTTACTTGTCAACTTAGCACGTTAAGCTGGATCAATCGATATTGAAATGTATCAATAAATAAGATCTCTGCTGTATTACTGTGTTGTAAGTGGCATGTAAGCAATGACAAAATTATGCTGTGTGGCAGAAAGCAAGTATTATGGTTACTGAGTAGTATTTTTTCTGTGACATTGTATGATTTACGGTAACTCTCGAATGTATCATCTGGGTGCCCGTGTTTTGACGGAAGTTACAGTAACTAGAGGGGTCAAAGGTTATATGATGCCACTGACAGGCGACTAAATGAAACATCATGTGTCATTAAAATATAATAACTGGGTCTGAACATTGTTGGAAACATTTGGGATAGTGTAGGTACACAACTCAACACAATATATAACATAGGTATAGTTGTTTTTAGACATTTTAATGCAGAAATGTTACATATTGTACCTTTAGTAGGGGCTCTAGCCTTAGTTTATATTCATTTTGACCTTTTCATTTTTACATACAAGACTTTTGCATTGATAATTACATTCGAGTCGGAAAAGCTTTTTGAGAAATACATAGTTTTTTAATGTTTTTGATGTAAACTGTGGAATGTAAAAAGAATTATTCCATGAAAGGCACAAATTCAACCAAACACTCCCTTTCACAGCAGCTGTAAACAGCTGAAATCTAGAATGCGTATACAGTGAAGAGGGGTGTCTGTCTGGTGTCCCCCACTGTCCTCCTAGCCAGCATTGTCCTGTACAAAAGGGCCTGCTACTTTGGACCAGGAATCATTTTAAAGCCTAAGGACTATTACAGTGTCCTTTCATGCTCCATATTCCAAATTGCATACACTTGAAGTTATTCAAGGACGTGATGGGTTTTAGATTTTCAATGTGTTTTCTGTTCATGTCACTCCACTACAAATATCAATTTGTAGAGACATTCTGTATTTGTTTTTTTTTTAGAAAGGATTTTGTAGTAATTTCAGGTCAGACGTTTTAGATACATTCGCACTTATTAGGCCGGTTACACACTGGCTGCGTGGCGTGAGCATGGTGTTTCTGTTGCGTGTCAGCTGCGTGGCGACTGTGTGGATATTTCTATGTCTTTACACACCAGAAACGTGTCTGACGCGCTGCTGCTGCTGCTAGCCTTGTCTGGACTCATGTATGTTTCCCATTGATGAAATGAAATACTAACCTGACTCCGCCAGATGGATTGCTTCGCATTTGCTCGGCATATCCATCTGGGAACTTTCCGTTGGAGAACTTTTGGGAAGGGGCGGAATACTGGTTATTTGATTGGATGAACCATCTGTCTATCACCTATGTTGGTGATAGACGGGCTAAATCAACCAATCAGATCCACGAAGCGTATGAAAATACAACCACAAGCCCGCCCCTGTTGCTGCAGGCAAAGCATAGCTCGTAAGCTCAGCATGCAAGCAACATGTCGGTAAAGGATATTTGCCATTTGTGTAACGAGAATTTAGGAATAAAAGGAACCATTTCAGGTTCCCGGACCATATTCCATAAGAAGGATCCAAGAAAAAAAAAGCATTAGCGAGCGGCTAACAGAATTAGGGCTACCGCTGGCTGATAATACTGGTTAACTGATTGGATAAACCATCGGTCTATCACCACCTAACCCACCTCAAAACCAACTGTTTCTCTGCCTCAAGATGCCAGACTGATCTGCGAGTGGAAAACTGGAGCTCGCGAGATCAGGACGATCTCACGAGGCTAATGAAATACCATGTTAAACATAAATATATACTGATTTGATTACAGCAAAGACATCGGCAGTATTGACGGCAAAATAGGCTACAGAATATTTCATTCATTTTTTTTCAATTCCATTTATATCTGCATTTATATCAAAACCTAGAGACTTTTAAACATCAACATGTCATTTATTAATATGTATTTGTGTCTTCACAACATATAAACATCTTTTCCTATTCTATTTTGCCTGGAAACGCTTCCAACACACTTGCGTCTCGCGTGAAAAATAGGCGTCGGTTCTATTTCTAGCAGGCACGCGTTTTGAGACGCCTGTTAACATGGGAGCCGAAAATATAAACGGACACGCGACGCATCCAGTGTGTAACCGGCCTTACAGCGTATTGCAGCTAAAACAATTAGTCGATCAATCTGATCGAATCAATTTGTCAAGCGACAGAAAAATAACAAACAACAATTTTTATGGTATTTTTTCAAGAAACAACTCGTGTTCAACAGCATGCTGTTTTTCTGTGTACCACTGTAAACTGAATGTCTGTTGATCATGGGCTTCAGGGAGCGGGATAGGCGTGCTTCACTGTTTTACCAAATAATTAATCAAGAAAAGAATTGCCAGATGAATTGGTTGAAAATAATGGTCAGTTGCAGCCCTGCTGTCAATGCAGGGATACATTTGTAACTTTTGACAATAATAAAAGCATATCACAGTGACTGTCACACTGCAGGGACACCTAACAATGGGTCCTTTAAGGTCATATTCCTAAAGATTAGAAAGTGTTTCTTGTTGTTTCAGCTGTGTTGGGGTGGATGAAGATGATGCTCCAGACATTGACGTGTATCACTGTCCAAACTGCGAGAAGAACCACGGCAAATCCACATGTAAGTATCAAGTTGTGACTGTTGCTGACTGAGCTGTTGTTTCTCTGAACAAAGAAAACGTGAAACCGTCTCGGTAAAGTGATCACTTCAGTTCACAGTTTTTATGTCTGAATATGAAATGATGTGATCGTGTCATTACTGGCTCTAAATGTGTTTGTTCTGTTTTTCAGTGAAAAAGAAAAAAAACTGGAGCAAACATGACACGGGGCAAAGCACAGATATCAAAGCTGTTCAGAATGGCAGTCAGGTTTTCATAAAGGAGCTCCGCAGTAGGACCTTTCCAAGGTAAAGTGGTCAACCTTCTATATCACTGAAATAGCCGTGACACTCTTAAGTTATAATGAAATGAAATGATTGATTAAGCCTCTTGAGATCTCATTAGGGACTCTTAATTATTGTCCTTGTGTCAATATTATTCCTCACTGTATTCTTAATCCCACTAGGGGGCACTGTCTAATAACGTTTCAAGATCTGACTTCAAATTGTTTTACATGTTGCCATCTCATTTCTGAACACACTGCTCTTTCACTCACTGTGTGTGTGTGTGTGTGTGTGTGTGTGTGTGTGTGTGTGTGTGTTGCAGTGCTGATGATGTGCTGGTGAAGCTGAGCGGCAGTCAGCTGACCCTGGATTACCTGGAGGAGGGCGGCTTCAACGATCCGATCCTGGTTCAGAAGAAGGACGGCCTGGGCATGTCCATGCCTGCTCCCACATTCTACATCAGCGATGTGGAGAACTATGTTGGTGAGGACCTCAGAATGAAGGCAAAATGAATGAATGAGTAATGAATACGTCTACTACTGCTGTTACTGCACTGATTGTTTGTCTTACAACTGCTACTACTATAACAACTACTACTGCTGTCTGTAAGGTGCTGGTTCTCTCTGCTGTTGTTTTTTCACATAGAACTGGTCTAGTTAAAGTTAGCTTGACTGATGTTATGCAGAGGTCCACCTTAACAAGCGCTAGCGTTAGCTTATGTCAGCTATCGTAGCTGAGGCTAGGCTCTATGGGAAAAACAACAGCAGTGAGAGACAGACTTACTTGCAGCTCGGGAGTTCCAGTCGAACTCGTGAAAGCCATAGATACACAGTGTGAGACAAGCAGCCATTTGTCTTGCACTGCCAGCTCTACCTCAACAGCGCTGTGGAGTAAGGTCTGGCTACACCACAGATGCATTCTGGGATAGAAGGGAGGAAAAAAAAACGCTCTGGGTTGTTTACATTTCTTTAAACCAATCACAATGGACTTGGGCGGCGATAAGCTCCGGACGCAGCGACGGTGGCTCTGCTAGATAGTCTCAGGAAGGACCTTGTTTTGGGGGAACATTTGCACCATGCTTCAGCTTACTAGCTCAAAGTTCGTTGTTGTTTCCCGAAGCGAACAGAGTTTGACAACGGCAACACACAGAGAGAGGAAGGAGAGGGGCGCGTCGGATGTCAGGCTTTATCCTGGAAATGTACTTCCGTTGAATCCGACTATGCAGCCGCACACAGAGAGGAGGCGGCCGTGGGGCTCAAACAGAGAGAGTCTCAAACACAGAGGGACAAGGAGGGGCCGAGCGAATCAATGTGCACAACTCTACAATGAAATAAGAATCTATTCATTTTAAATATTAAAAAAAAATCAATATGTGGCGGTCAACGTTGATATTGTGGCGGGTCGCCACAAATAAATCCATGTATGGCACACTGCTTACTACTACTGCTGCTGCCAGTGCAACTATTGCCTCTGTTACTGCAGTAATCAGCACTAATGTGTCTGCTCATGCTTCCACTGTACTAGTACTAATACTGTAGTGCTGCTTAAACCTATACCATCACTGCTGCTGCCCTGGAACTATTCCTGTTAATATTACAGGAATTAGTGGTATGACTAAAACTATCACTTTACCTCTTTGAATCATTATCCATCCATCCATCCATCCATCTTCGTCCGCTTATCCGGTGTCAGGTCGCGGGGGGAGCAGCAGCAGGGGACCCCAAACTTCCCTTTCACGAGCAACATTAACCAGCTCCGACTGGGGGATCCCGAGCCGTTCCCAGGCCAAGTTGGAGATATAATCCCTCCACCTAGTCCTGGGTCTTCCTCGAGGCCTTCTCCCAGCTGGACGTGCCTGGAACACCTCCCTAGGGAGGCGCCCAGGGGGCATCCTTACCAGATGCCCGAACCACCTCAACTGGCTCCTTTCGGCCTGGAAGGAGCAGCGGCTCTCCGAGCTCCTCACGGATGACTCAGCTTCTCACCCTATCTCTAAGGGAGACGCCAGCCACCCTCCTGAGGAAACCCATTTCGGCCGCTTGTACCCTGGATCTCGTTCTTTCGTTCATGACCCAGCCTTCATGACCATAGGTGAGGGTAGGAACGAAAACTGACCGGTAGATCAAGAGCTTTGCCTTCTGGCTCAGCTCTCTTTTCGACACAACGGTGCGATAAATTGAATGTAATACCGCACCCGCTGCGCCGATTCTCCGACCAATCTCCCGCTCCATTGTCCCCTCACTCGCGAACAAAACCCCAAGGTATTTGAACTCCTTCACTTGGGGTAAGGACTCATTCCCTACCTGGAGTAGGCACTCCATCGGTTTCCTGCTGAGAACCATGGCCTCAGATTTAGAGGTGCTGATCCTCATCCCAACCGCTTCACTCTCTGCTGCGAACTGATCCAGTGAGTGCTGAAGGTCACAGGCCGATGATGCCATCAGGACCACATCATCTGCAAAGAGCAGCGATGAAATCCCCAGCCCACCGAACCGCAACCCCTCCCCACCCCGACTACGCCTCGATATCCTGTCCATAAATGTTACAAACAGGATTGGTGACAAAGCGCAGCCGTGGCGGAGGCCAACCCTCACCTGAAACGAGTCCAACTTACTGCCGAGAACCCGGACACAGCTCTCACTTTGGTCGTACAGAGATTGGATGGCCCTGAGTAGAGACCCCCTCACCCATACTCCCGCAGCACCTCCTACAGTATCTCCCGGGGACCCGGTCATACGCCTTTTCCAGATCCACAAAACACATGTAGACCGGTTGGGCATACTCCCAGGCTCCCTCCAGGATCCTTGTGAGAGTGAAGAGCTGTTCCGTTGTTCCACGACCAGGACGGAATCCGCATTGTTCCTCCTCAACCCGAGGTTCGACTATCGGCCGAACCCTCCTTTCCAGCACCTTGGAGTAGACTTTACCAGGGAGGCTGAGAAGTGTGATATCCCTGTAATTGGCACACCACCCCGGTCTGCCACTCCTTTGGCACTGTCCCAGACTTCCACGCAATGTTGAAGAGGTGTGTCAACCAGGACAGCCCCTCCACACCCAGAACCTTGAGCATTTCTGGACGGATCTCATCAATCCCAGGGGCTTTGCCACTGAGGAGTTGTTTGACTACATCAGTGACTTCCACCTGGGAAATTGACAATGATCCCCCATCATCCTCCAGCTCTGCCTCTAACATAGAGGGCGTATTAGTCGGATTCAGGAGTTCCTCAAAGTGCTCCTTCCACCGCCCTATTACCTCCTCAGTTGAGGTCAACAGTGTCCCATCCTTACTGTACACAGCTTGGATGGTTCCCCGCTTCCCCCTCCTGAGGTGGCGAACAGAAGCACCTTGGTGCCGACCGAAAGTCCTTCTCCATGTCTTCTCCAAACTTCTCCCACACCCGCTGCTTTGCCTCTTTCACGGCAGAGGCTGCAGCCCTTCGGGCCCTTCGGTACCTTGCAACCGCCTCCGGAGTCCTCTGGGATAACATATCCCGGAAAGACTCCTTCTTCAGTCCGACGGCTTCCCTGACCACCGGTGTCCACCACGGTGTTTGTGGGTTACCGCCTCTTGAGGCACCTAAGACCCTAAGACCACAGCTCCTCGCCGCAGCTTCAGCAATGGAAACTTTGAACATTGTCCACTCGGGTTCAATGCCCCCAGCTTCCACAGGGATGCACAAAAAGCTCCGCCGGAGGTGTGAGTTGAAAGTCTGTCGGACAAGGGCCTCCTCCAGACGTTCCCAATTTAGCCGCACTACCCGTTTGGGCTTACCAGGTCTGTCCAGAGTCTTCCCCCACCCCCTGACCCAACTCACCACCAGATGGTGATCAGTTGACAGCTCCGCCCCTCTTTTCACCCGAGTGTCCAAAACATACGGCCTCAGATCAGATGAAACGATTATAAAATCGATCATTGACCTTTGGCCTAGGGTGCTCTGGTACCAAGTACACTTATGAGCATCCCTATGTTCGAACATGGTGTTTGTTATAGACAATCCATGACTAGCACAGAAGTCCAACAACAAACAACCCAAACAAATAGGGTTCAAAAACCCTATGAAACAACGTAGAAGAGGTGAAGTTACCCTGCCCGGAGAAAGCCCGGGGCCCCCGTCTGGAGCCAGGCCCAAATGGCGGGCTCGTCAGCGAGCCAACGTGGCAACTCCCTCACCATCCCATGGGCCCACCACCTGTGGGAGGAACCGCTGGGGTCAGGTGCGCCGCTACACGGGTGGCAGTGAAGGTCAGGAGCCTCAACGGACCAGACCCGGGCAGCAGACGCTGGCTCTGGGGACGTGGAATGTCACCTCTCTGTGGGGGAAGGAGCCGGAACTGGTGCGGGAGGTGGAGCGCTACCGATTAGATCTGGTGGGGCTTACCTCTACGCATAGTCTCGTTTCTGGAACCATACTCCTGGATAGGGGTTGGACTCTTTTCTTCTCCGGAGTTGCCCAGGGGTGTGGCGCGCCGCGGGTGTGGGGATACTCACAAGCCCCGGCTGGCGCCGCTGCGTTGGAGTTTACCCGGTGGACGAGAGGGTCGCCTCCCTACGCCTGCGGGTTGTGGGGGGGAAAACTCTGACTGTTGTTTGTGCATATGCACCAAACAAGAGTTCGGAGTATTCGGTCTTCTTGGAGACCTTGACTGGAGACCTGCATGTGGCTCCAGTGGGGGACTCCATTGTTCTGCTGGGGGACTTCAACGCGCACGTGGGCAATGATGGAGACACATGGAGAGGCGTGATTGGGAGGAACAGCCTCCCTGATCTAAACCAGAGTGGTTGTTTGTTGTTGTATGAATCATTATGCCACGATTAACAATACTACTGGCTGTTTGCTACTATTACATCTGTAATTACTAAGTACAGTAATACAGTAGTACAGCAACGTCTACTATAATCCCTACAACTACCACACTACGCTACAACTGATATTACTGCTACTAGTGTACTAGCACTACAGCTGGTGTAGCTACTGTAGTATAGTCTGGATCAATTGCGTCCGGAGCTTAGCGCCGCCCAAGACGATTGTGATTGGTTTAAAGTAATGCAAACAACCCAGAGAGTTTATTTTTTTTCTCCTATCCCAGAATGCATCTGTGGTGTAGCCAGACCTTACTGCACAGCGCTGTGGAGATAGAGTTGGCAATGCGAGACTGTAACTGTAGTAACTATAGTATGACTTTACTACTACTGTTACTGCTGTACTCACAGTAGTAAGTGCAGTAATAATAGTACCTCTGTAATACTACAATAAATTCTACTACTTTACTTACTATTGCTATTCCCAGCACAGCTATTACTTTTAAAGATGTTTTACTTTGCTTACTATAAATATCCATAGGACTATCTTCAGGTACACAGCAGTGCTTTCAAAATAAGAGCATGAGCAATAGAAGAGGGAAGAACAAATAAGATGTAACATATGCTTTGTATGCAATGTGTTTGCACATCCTGAGAGTTTTAATTCATTAATACTGTATCTAATATTTGTGACTGCACTTCATTACATTTCCCCCATAAAAGAAACACAAGATAAAACATGTACTATGCAATTTCTTTTCAATAGGGGGCACAACTGTTCTTTCTTCCGTTGTGCACCAGTGGTGCATATCAACAGCATACTGTTCACCAGTTTACTGTTGAACAGTTTACTAGCTTGCAGGCGGTTAGCTTTTCTTCAGCTTGTTTGATTGTGTCCTCTGTGTCCTCTGTTACTCTCTCTCAGGTCCTGATGTCGGCGTGGACGTCGTGGACGTCACCAAACAGACTGACAGCAAGATGAAGCTCAAAGAGTTTGTGGATTATTACTACAGCACAAACAGAAAGAAAGTGTTAAATGTCATCAACCTGGAGTTCTCTGACGCAAGGTGCGCACTCGATCTGATGCCCGATGTTTGACATGAAGCCAGAGTCAAGATGGCCGTGTGGAAAACTCCTGGTACTCATTTTGTTTGTCTTTGTTTTCCTGGGACAGGATGAATAGTATCGTGGAGAGTCCACAGATTGTGCGACGATTGTCGTGGGTAGAGAACTACTGGCCTGATGACGCTCTGCTTGGGAAGCCCAAAGTCACCAAATACTGTCTCATCTGTGTCAAAGACAGCTACACAGACTTCCACATTGAGTGCGGTGGCGCCTCCGTCTGGTACCACGTCCTAAAGGTCTGTCACTCTTATGGTTAGACCAGTATGTTGAATAAGAACCAGGGCTGGGCGATATGGAGAACATCAAATATCACGATATTTTTCACCAAATACCTCAATATCGATACCGCAACGATATTGTAGGGTTCACTATTGGTGTTTTCACAAAATATTTATAAAGTGAGATTTTTGATAAATAATCATCAGTAATGTGGATATAATGACTAAGTGGGTAAAGGCAAATAATAGAATATTGTGATATCTGATATATATGAATATATATATATATATATATATAATTGGCTCTGAGTAATGGGTGTAATCCATGAAACCTAATCTGACTGTGTTTGTGTCTGCAGGGAGAAAAGATCTTCTTCCTCATCAAACCCACGTCTGCCAACCTGTCTCTGTACGAGCGCTGGAGATCATCGTCCAATCACAGCGAAATGTTCTTTGCCGACCAGGTGGACAAGTGTTACAAATGTACTCTGAAGCAAGGCCAGACTCTGTTCATCCCATCAGGTCAGAGCTGAATCAAACACTACAATAATGTAACGAAGGCACACTTTCACAGCTGACCCGTAGCTGTGTGCGTTCCAAAACAATGATTTTCATTTATGGTGGAGTCCTAGCATATTGTAGTCACACAGTAGAACGTATTTGGAATATGATATGATATAATGTCTCTACTGAAAAAATTATCTGATTTCTCACTGTTGTGAATTGATTAATCGTTGAAGTCATTTTTGTTTTTTAAAGCAAAAATGCTCAACATATTTCCAGCTTCTTTTCCCTTTTTTGTACCATTTCAAATGTATTATCATTTAAAGATGTCCCTTTTAACATTTGTTCACTATTGTGACCTTTTAGAGACAAACCAATTCATTGATTTTCCAACTTTAAATCTGCTAAATTCAAGAGAAATTAGAGGGATTCAAATACTTTACTTTACAAAAACAACGTTTTTTTTCCCTCCTTTTTTTCTGTTCCCATTAATTCATTAAAATGAATAAAATAATAATACAATGATTAAAATAGAAATAACATGCATGGTTTAAATGTATTTGTTTTCTTTTGGGATTTATGAAACTGTTTCGGGAAGGAGATATCGATGCCATTCTTTATCACATTATTGATCTACTGTACGTTGTGTAAAAATCAATTGAGATCTTTGTTTATGGATAAAATAACGAGACAGTGATGTCGGTTTTTGGTCAAATCAAAGCACTGCACGACGTGAAAAAAACTCTTATATCAGCATTCACAGTATGAGTGGAATAACTGATGACAGACAAAAGCCCCTTCTGTACACCATGGTCATGTTGGTCCCATGTGGTGCGCGACACTTGATGAATCAGTTAATCAATCAATCAACAAATTATTCAATCGGAAAAAGCTTCCAAAATCTCGCACAATGGTAATAATAGGAAGTGTAAAAAAATAAATAAAAGGTCAATAGAATATTGAGGTGGGTAAGGGAAAGTAATACCAAGTAATAATAATGATTTTTCTTTCATAAAAAATATTAAATAATTAATATTTTTAGTATCCTGGTGGTTGAAATGTGACGGTCTCCTCAGGTTGGATCAATGCAATACTGACTCCGGTCGACTGCCTGGCCTTCTCTGGACACTTCGTCCACAACCTCAGTGTGGAGATGCAGATGAGGTCTGGACACACACACACACACACACACACACACACACACACACACGTGCGCGCACGCACGCATGCACACACACACAAAACATCTTTTATGCTCTATGTCCTTGTGTTTTTTTTGTGCCATTTTTTTAAAATTGTAATTGCTGTGATCCACCATTCCTCCTGCAGACAACCTTGTCCTAATTTTGGGAATTTAGTGGGACGTGAAGACATTGCATATTTGGCCTTGGCTGATCTTACTCAGTAGTTTCCACTATGTCCTCATTTCAACAACAACAAAAAAACAAACATTTTGCTGCAAACACATTATGAAATGTGTGAGTGGCAGGGTTTGTGGGTAATGCATGGCGATGTTTAGCTGAAACATCCTGGTTTCCTCTCGACAGAGCGTATGAAATCGAGAAGCGGCTAAAGGTCAAAACTCTCAACCCCTTCCCCAACTTTGAGACGGCGTGCTGGTACGTGGGACGACATCTCCTCGAGCGATTCAAAGGTACACTCTCATATTGGATGTATGTAAAGATTTAATATGGATTTATTTTTTTATGTAAACTTACATCCTCCATTTAACTTACAATTTCTCCAGAAGAATGCGTGAGAGCAGAGAAAACACAAACAGTGTCAGAATCTGAGTCCGGCTGCATGTCTGCTGCACAGATGAGGAGCTGGATGCTCTAATATTATTTCAGTCATTAAATCGGTGAATCGCAGAGTTCACAGATGATTAGCTTCAAAAGGTTTGGCCCAGCTAGAATCACTTGCTCCATTACGAGCCAGTGTTTAAACTCCCCTCAGCTGGCTGTTTATGTTTCCACTATTTTCTGTGTGTGTGTGTGCGTGTACGTGTATGTGTACTTCTAAACCACAATATACCATAATTCTTTCTAACTTTTAAGGTCAGCTTTTTCAGACTCACTTCATGGCTGCTGCTATTTTGCCTTGATGGTATTAATACTTTCCTGTTTTGGTTCAGTTGATATAGCTACTCAGGTATTCAGACTGTGTTTTTCTGCCATTAAACTAAAATTTAAAAAAAAAAGGAAATCCACATTAAGGCAGCTGAATTTGAACTGGTGAGTCATCATGTGGATCAGTTGTCTGGCCGATATTCGCATGTTGCAGCCATATTGGTATCTGTATCTGTGAATATGTCGGCTAACAAATAACACATAATGTTTGAGTTCATGTAGAAACAAATAAGGCATTACAAAGTTTGTCCAGAGAGCCCTGGCCTGCAAAAACTCTAGACTATTTTAATCACAATTCTTAAAAACATCTTAGCAGTCTTAATAGTTTAAACCGAAAATGTACTTTATTTTTACTTTTTAAAATATGCTTCGGGGAGAGCTCCTCATGGACCTTTCTTCACGTACACCTGGGAAATGCAGTTCACTGTTGTAGCTGATGATGACCAATAAATACAGAAAGCAGTCAGGAAGGGTGGCGATGGCACAGTGGATATGACACATACCTTTGGCGTGGGAGAGCTGCGTTCGATTCCCCCTGCGATAGATCAACCAATGTGTCCCTGAGCAAGACACTTAACACCTAGTTGTTCCAGAGGCGTGCAACCTCTGACATATATAGCAATTGTAAGTCGCTGTGGATAAGAGTGTTAGCTTAATGACACATAATGTAATGAAGTGTTTTTCCTCTTGTGCCACACTGACATCATTGGGTTGTAAATAAAACAGACGTATATCCTGTATATATACCATGGCTCCAGGAGTCATGGAGCTGATGCACAGGGATTCAGAGTGAGTGAGAGTTGACTCTGAAGTCCAGTTCAGACCAAAGATTTGCAAAAAAAAAAAAAAAAAAAAGAGTTGAAACTTGCAACTACTTGCAAGCCTCCGCTCTGCAGCGTTGTGAAAGCTGCCAGTTCACACCAATGAGACAAGACGGTGTGTCATGTCCATAGCAACGACTCTTTGTACTTCCGTTGTAACTTCCGACTTTCAGGCTTTTCTGTAGCTGGATATATCATTTGTTGCGTCTAAATGTGAATGTGGATAACGTTAGCAATAGTGAGACGCTCGCTACGGTTACATTTCTAGTGATGAATCGGCGGAAAGCGCGTTTTATTTCTCTGATTCGCGGCTCTGTTCTAACGCCGCACCCTCTCTTCAGTCTCTCTCTAGCTCGCGTGACCACATACCGTGCTCGCGGTCGTCAAGCCTCCGTTCTAAAATTGTCTCGTCTCGCAACTCTTTGGTCTGAACTGGGCTTAACATGTCAACTTGGATGTTTGGGAGCTCAGCTCTGGTTGATTCTGGGAGCAGGACAGTTTGTCCAAACACACAGTTGACACAATCCAATAACTTGACACAGTGTCTCTGTGTCAGCTCAGCTGGTCTTTTGTTTGTGAGAGGCTTACTTAGTTACATCTGTAGTTAATGATCTTGACTTCTCAAAGTTTAAAAGTCAGGATTTATTCAATGCTAACATTTGCGTTTACTTTTTTCTGCAGGTTTACATAAAGCAAATAAGCAACCAGCCCCATACCTGATACATGGTGCCAAAATCATCAATGGAGCCTTCAGAGCTTGGACTAAAAAGCAGGTATGGACACATGAGGATACGTGTGTCAGTTGTCCATCCAAACTGTTGTTAAAAGTGATGACAGTCGTGTTTGTTTTTCTCGTGATAGGCACTCTTGGAACATGAAGACGAGCTTCCAGAGAACATGAAACCATCGCAGCTCATTAAGGATCTTGCCAAAGAGATCAGACTGTCAGAGGTATCCCCATTTCATTTTGGCAATAACATGATCAACCGTTCTCCAAAAGGTTTCAGGTACTTTTACTCGTTGGCAGTAAGAAAGGACCATGCGATCTGAGAGTCGAACTCATTACTGTTTAGACTGCGATCATGGCTACTGGATATTTATGATGACTTTTGTTGGAGCACCAAAGCAACATATGTCAAGTTACTTTTGAAAACTAATGAGGATATTTAGTGTTTTTTATGGACTTTCCTTCACTGCTAAAATCAGTTCCCTAAGTCAACTTTGCACACAAAATATTACATCCAGAATATTCCCGCTCCCCAGAGGATGAACCCTTTTCATTTTAGTGACCCAATGGCTTTATTCTCCTTTGACCCACAGGACAGACCTTAGTGTTTTAGCTACTCCACTTGTAGCTTTAGAAATTGCACGGGAAGAGGGAGCCAGGTGACAGACGCGCCACTTCCTTTGCTGTCACAAAAGTATGAAAGTTAACGTTCAGCAAGAAAGCCACACAGGAAAAGCAAAGTTCAAGTCCTACCAGGCAAATAGAACTTTAAATCTATTATAAACTAACGTGAGAGATAGTAGCATCCAACTTTATGCTGATGTTAAAAGGTTATCTTGTTGAAGAGTGGAAGCCGTTTAAAAAAAAAAAGAGAGAAAAAAGAAAAGAAAATAATGACATTTTTGAATTTATTAATTTCAAGGCAGTATGAAGGAAATTCAGAGAAATCTGACCCTGTTATGGACAACACATGATAGGTTTATATTTATCATAATATAATCAGTGACATGATAGTCCTGTACTAACATTAATGTTAGCTTCTCCAGCAGGTAAACTAGTGTCAAACTTTGCGACATAAATAAAATCTCAATTAATCTCTTTTTGTTTTGGTAACCATTTATTGCACATGACAAATGGCAATCATAAGTTACCAGAGTGATGTGAGTGATGCCTCCGGTCATCGTTTTGTTACTTCAAATAAATAAATAATTTCTTTATTTAGTTATTTAAGACAAAAATGCAATCAACTAATTGATCAATGAACTAATAATTTCAGCCCTAGTTCAGTGAGGCAATTACAAAATGATAGCTTGCTTCACACATTGCATTCACTGCTTTTACTTCTAGAATGCAACAAAAGCCATTAAGAGTGAGCCCAACGTGAAGGTACCGGTGGAGGAGCCCCCGTCCACCCACTCAGAGCCCGAAGAGCCCGTCTCCCCAGCCCATGTCCCCTCGCCCAGCAGAGAGAAACCCAGAAAGAAAGCTTCCAAACCCCCCAAACCCCCCAAGCCTCCCAAACCCCCAAAGATGCCCAAACCTCCGAAGGTGCCGAAGGTCAAGGAAGGAGGAAAGAAGAAAGCAAAGAAAGCAAAAGAGTCCTCGCCGCCTCCTAAACCCTCCAGCTTCGCAGCCCTTGAGTCCCATGCGAAAGACATCTTGAGTAAAATGGACCAGCCGAAAAAGATGAAGGTGAGTGTCCTGTAGATGGAAACGTGAGCAGATTCTGCATCCCTTCCAGCGGAAAGCTTCTCAAATGTAACCACATATGCAGAATAGTAAAAGCAACCCATACTGTTGTTATTCTTAACAATAGTTGTGTCTTCCTTCAGGCTGTTAAGAACGTCCTGAGCATAACGGAGAAGGAAATATCGAAGCAGAACAACGTGGAGAAGTTTGAAATCAGAGAGCAGAATAAAAACAAGACTGAAGCAAAATGGAAGTATAAGGTAAGAGCATCTCAGCTCAGTTAAATAATATCACAGTCCTATTAAAGAAGGCTCGGGTGCCCGGATAGCTCAGTTGGTAGAGCGGGCCCATATGTAGAGGAGGTTTACTCCTCCATGCAGCGGGCCCAGGTTCGATTCTGACCTGCGGCCTTTTGCTGCATGTCATTCCCCCTCTCTCTCCCCTTTCCTTTCTTCTGCTATCCTATCAGAATAAAGGCTGAAAATGCCCCAAAAATAATCTTATAAAAAAAAAAAAAAAAAGAAGGCCCAAACTTTTGTGGAAGTCACAAGCTGAGCAGCTGAACAGGAAAAAAAATGTCGGACCATCCATAAGGGATTTGCACACTTCACTTCAAAGCAATCAGCAAAAATAATGATGTGGCCAAGTCGCACATTGGAGGCCTGCAGCTCATCAGGGAAACATCCAGCCTCCCTCCCAGAGTTTACCTAATGGAATTACACCACGTCCATATCCACTGCCCTCCTTCTAAGTATTTACATATGCCCTCATCTTTAAAAAAAAAAAAAAAAAAAAAAAAAAAAAAAAAAGCTTGTTGTATCGTTATTGCTGAAAAACAGGGGGAGGGTTTTTGGAGCAAAAGTGTAATTTTAAGACATTGGAGGGCTTTGGTTTCATGGAAAACTTAAACTGCTGTGGAATGCCTGCGGATCTCCATCCAACTGCGCCTTCCCATCGGGCCAAACATTTGCAGATGGAGTGGAGACCCTGTTAGATGGTTACCAAGGTCACTGGAGAGCTCCTCTGTGTCATGTGCAGGGCAGTTAGGCCTCCACTGTACCTTACTGTCCATTACAAGAATGCTGGAGACGGTTTCAGGTTACGCCGCGTTGTCACATGCCTTTAATTTAGGAGTCAAAGTGGTTGTGGAGTGAATATTTGAAAATGTATATTGGATTTCAGTTAATTACAGTCTGCTCAATGGTGATTTTTTTTTATGGCAGCAGTGTTGCATTCCTCTTAGTAAATGTGGTTTAGTTTAAATATGTCATAAGTGAATATCATTAATTGATTAGACAAGTACTGATCATATGTTTTTTTACTCTCCGTCTAATATCAGGCATTCAAATCCGAACACGTCTTGACTAGATACGTCGATTTCAGTTCATTGCAGCTACAGTATTTATCCTTATTCCTAGCAGGGGTTTTGTATTGTTTAATCATGATTCAATAGAATAAGTGGAAGGGAGCCATAGTGTTGAAAAGATGACACACTGATCATTTGAATTTATTATTGAATACATTTGGGGAGTCAAAATACTTAAACAGGAAGAAAATGTGCTGATTATTAAACGTTACGTAATACAAGCAGGGTTGAAGCCACATTTTGAAAATCCGAAAATCCCCTGTTTGTTTTTGAACACTTTTGAAAAAGTTTCCTTTAGGTTTTTGTGACCCAGATATATATATATATATATATATATATATATTGATAAGCTGTAAACACATTTGACATATCATCACCTTGTAAAACATGTTGGCAAATATAGAGCGACATTAGCACTTATCTGAGGAAAACCTCGGTCTCTTTAGCTGCTAAATGCTCCGCTGGCTTTACTAGCTCGTCTCTGACTCTGTCTGTGAGCAGCTCATATTTTATTCACTCAAAACTGCTGTTGCTGCTAGAAACCAGACCAGAGCTGAGGAACTGGGCTGTGGCTCGGCTCTCTTTAACATTACACTTAGTCATTTGAGCTATTTTTAATATAAGAAATATTGATCAATACTGCTGTAATCTGGAATTATTTTTTTATTTGAATGTCTGTTAAGTCACTACCTATCACTGGAGGTACCACAATGTTGATTGAGCATATGGCCTATTGATGAAAGTATTGAAGATTCATATATTTGCATTATTACCAACTGGGTGTCTGGCGTGACATTTCTCCGAAACTGGCTCTTTTTTGACAAGAAAAAATTGACTAGGTTTTTTGTAGTAGCCGATTTTGTAGTAAAAAAAAGAAAAGGTGGCAGCGTTTTGATTCCAAATAGCAACCGAGAGCGTCTTTTGTTGCTATGACAACAGCTACTGCTACAGTATCCTAGAGCGCTAGGTGGAGCGGTGCTAAAGCTAACGTCAGATAAAAGAAAGTGGTGGAGCGAGCTAGAGAAAGAACAGAGAGAGAGAGAGAGAGAGAGGTGCTAACGTTAGATAAAACAAAGTGGTGGTGCGAGCTAGAGAAAGAACAGAGAGAGAGAGAGGGGTGCTAATGTTAGATCAAACAAAGTGGTGGAGCGAGCTAGAAAAAGAACAGAGAGAGAGAGAGAAGAGGTGCTAACGTTAGATAAAACAAAGAGGTGGAGCAAGCTAGAGAAAGAACACACAGAGAGAGAGAGAGAGAGAGAGAGAGAGAGAGAGAGAGAGAGAGCGGTGCTAACATCAGATAAAACCAAGTGAGTTCCCTGTACACAAAGCACCCGGTCATACCATAGAGAGCCGAAGCCCCTTCCGGTGGACCTCATGGGGCTTTAACTCAGAAAAAACATGCTTAGCAACTTAGCTCTGTTAAACAACACATGTAACGTTATCTTAACTGATGGGTTTTATCCAGTCAAGTGTTTTTAGCAGATAAGCAAAAGAACAAGCAAGATCCTCTTCTCATTAGAGTAACGTTACATCCCTGGTACGATACACACAGACATCGTAGCTTCAGCGAGACGTCATCCATGAAGTGTGTATTCTTTCTAATTACATATTTTCTTATACGTCTTATACTTCAACAGTTTAACAATAAACTGAGACTTTCTTCGGTTGAAAAATAATGTTTTAAATTGACAAAACATATTTGTAATCCATGACTCAATTCAAACGGGATCAAAAAATAATTATTATCTCTCCATTGACTCTCGTTCATATTTCTTTCCGAATTAAGGTCCCATGGACCGAAGTAGAAGGGCGTGACTTCAACTCTCTATATAACTCGCTGTGCTCCGGCTCCATTTTTTCTTTTTGTTATGGAAACGACAGATCTGGCTACTCCGCTTAGTCGGCTGTCAAAGAAGGGCTTGATGTAGGGTGTTTTTTTCAGAGAAGTTGAACTTCTTTCAACTTCAGAAAGACGCTCCGAGCTACAGAAAAAAAGTCAGCGGTGGCGTTTAAAGAGTGCTCAGGACGTTTTTGAAAACACGGTTTACTCCATAGGATTATAATGTAAAACAGACGCTGGTAGCTTAATAAAAGATGCCAAGTGTGAATAGTTCTTCTCCATTGTACACACAAATGGAACTATGCACACAATTCTGAACATTTGAAGTTCATGCATCAACAAAAAGATTCCAGTCTATAGAAACAGAATGAGATGCATCCTGTTTCTATGCTCTCAGCATTATTCCATTGTTTTCACTCAAATATAAATTCAAAATCAACCAGGACTGAAATCTGAAGGAGTAAGTTTGTCACTAAAGATGCTGTTGTGTGCTAAGTTAACATGGTGATTTCATTTTTTTTTTTTTTACAGAACAGTAAACCCGATTCCCTGCTGAAAATGGAGGAAGAGTGCAAATTTGACAGAACGCCGCTGTTGGGCAATAAGGACAGATTCAGCTTTACTATGTCTCACAAGAAAATGCTTGGGTATGTATGGAATGGCTGGGATTACCATACAAATGTTTCTTGAAAGGTCTTCGGAGAGGAGAGCATGTTAACCTTCTCCTGTGGTGTATTATGGTGATTATGGAGCTATGTGGCTATCAGCACCATGCCCATTAGACTGAGCCTTGTATCACTCCCTTATTGTCCTGTGGTTTCCTCTTCAGCTCCAAGACGCTGAAACCTCAGACCAACTCAAGTGTTTTTGGATCATTACAAAACCTAAAAGAGGACAAAACCAAACCAGTGAGAGACGAGTATGAGTACGTCTCAGATGAGGGGGAGCTGAAGATTGACGAATTCCCCATCAGGCGGAAAAAGAACACCGTCAAGAGAGATCTGTCCTGTGAGTATTTAGTGTAGTGTTTCAGTTTATTAATACTATCCTCAAACCTCAACACTTTTTCTTTGTTGATGTAAAAATGTGTCTGGAGAAATGTTTTGAAAAATCAGCAGTGAATTGGTCAGATTATTAGATGTGCTCATTCTTTGATCCAATATTTCCTGGTCTATAGACTAAATCACCGCAATGTTTCACTTAATTCACTTAATTAAGCAATATTACACGAGAAGTTTGATTTAACGTCATTATTGGCACGACAGTAATGCGGCTAGGAGATTCATAAGCATCACTGAAGTTACTAACTATATTCATATTGTGGGGCAATTCACTCTCACAATAAAAAATAAAAAGCAACAGAGACGATTTCTAGTCCCTCCCTGTTTAATCAGCCAGTCAACTTAAGCTAACGTTAGCTTTGTAGAGATCGTGGGATTTCCCAAACTGAATAATGCGCAATAATATCGCAAATATAAACACCAAACTGCTTTGATAGCTCTATCCTGTTATAACTTAGATATCTACTGAAAAAAATATTTTTTCCCCGGATAGATTTAGATACTAAACGTCCGCGAACTTCAAACATTAACAACAGAGACAATTTCCAGTCCCTGTAAAACGTTAGTTAGCTGATTTAAGCTAACGTTAGCTTTGTAGAAATCGTGGGATTTCCCAAACTGAATAATTAGCGCAAATATAAACACCCTGCAACAAATAAGTCTTGTGTGTTCCACTGTGGTTCCTGCATTACTAACATGAATACAAATGTTTTTAAACAGTTTTTTTAATTCAACTCTGTAATGTTGACAGAGAAATGGCGGAGGGATATTTTAAGTGACGCGCCAGGTGTGCTGAAATAGCTCTGGGTGTGTGCTGTCATGCTGATTTGAGCACGTTCTAAACGTCTAGTTGACCGATCAGATTGTCTGGTCAGATCTACTTGTTGTATATGTGAAATCTGCAAACTTGTTTATTTCTGTTGTCATTTTCAGCCGTAACTGTAATGTTTAAAGCTATATAGTTAAACACGGAGGTCCCACCTATCTAGGGTCTCTGCTGTGTTTATTTCCTGTCCTGTGTTGCTTTGCTAGCATCTTTGATAAACCACATGTCACCGCTAGTCCGACTAACTGATAGTTTGGGTGGTGTCATTTTCTCCAACCTAATGTTAGTGAAAGTGTTGAATGAGATGAGAGTAGATCCAGTTGTTCCTCGTCCTAGTTTGCTCAGCGCAGTTAAATTGTATGTAGATGTGCAGGAGTTTTCTACCTGAAAGTTATTGTAAACAATATGGGTCTATATGAGGGAATCTTTTATTTTTATTTTGTTCTTTTTTTTTTATACTTTTAAATTTTTCTCATAACAGTCACACAGTAAACTAGACAAGACAGCAATAAAAAAAGCAAAAGCAGACCACACACACACATAGGTGGAGGGTTGCCAAAGTATCAGAGTGCAAGATCACAGCATGCTCAGATTAAAGCCCAGTTCAGACCAAAGATTGGCGACGAGACGAGTTGAAACTTGCAACTTCTTGCAACGAGCCGGTCTGCAGCATTCTGAAAGCTGCCAGTTCACACCAATGAAACAAGATTTGTAGCTGGATATATCATTTGTTTCGTATGTATATGAATGTGGCTAACGTTTGTGATAGTGAGATGCTTGCTACAGTGACATTTCTAGGGATGAATCAGCGAAAAACCCGTTTTATTTCTTTATATAACACGTTGAGGCTCCGTCTAAAACTCTGCCATTTCGACCAGATGTTTGTAACATAAAAATAAAATGGATTATTATTTCTGTAGTTTATTGCTTACATTACCAGCTGACTTCTCTATTGGCTGTTGAAACAGGAGGCGTCTCTTGTGTTCTAAAACCAGCCTCTGGAGACTTGAACAGCTGAGTCGCTGCAACTTTTCCCAGCGACGTTCTAAAGCGGTTTTGTCTCGTCGTGAATCTTTGGTCTGAACTGGGCTTTAGGGCGTAGCATAGCAGCAAAAACACAAATCGGACGTTTTTGGTCTCATCAAGCGATATAAAAAATGGTTTCCACACCTTCAAAAAGTATTTTTGTGAATTCCTTTTGTTGAAATGAGGGAATTTATTTTACTTAAGCGTATGTATATACAAACGTATATATATATATAAATACTAATGCATTAAGCATTTGGGTACATAAAAAGGGTTAAAACCAGCCTTGTTCCAGACCTCAGATCTTATGACCTCATAAGGTGCAAGATTCCAGATCGGCCCATCTGAGCTTTCATTTTCTCAAAGGCAGAGCAGGATACCCAGGGCTCGGTTTACACCTATCACCATTTCTAGCCACTGGGGGACCATAGGCAGGCTGGGGGGACTCATATTAATGTTACAAAAACCTCATAAAGTAAAGTTTTCACGCCATGGGACCTTTAAGTATTGTTTTGTTGTGAATACCAGTGATCAGGTATTGTATTAGCACTGATACTCAGCCCTACAATCAGTAATGAAACAATATTTTGATTAACAACTTTTAACTAAGGTTTATTGCTCAATAAATGCATTTTTCTTCCCAGTTTTGTCAGACATCAAAGAACCCATTCAGCCAGCCAAGAAACCAAAGTTCCAACCCTTGGTGACCAAGGTATGTATCACGACATCACCTTAGACTATTGGCCTTGACCAAAATCAAATGTTGTGACGTTAAGGAGCTAATATTCCAGTTTTTATTAGCTGCTGAACCGAAAAACTGTCTTTAAGAAGAATGAGGAAACTGTGGGATCCTTACACTGACAATCAGTGTCCCATACATGGGTTCTACTCTGGCACCCATCCTGGTAGATTGAGACCCGCCTAGGTAGATCAAATCGAATACCTCTAAATGTATGTGCGCCTGCTCTACCACCGACCCAGCCCGGCCACATCTAGGAGTATAATTAACCGGAGCTGACTGGAGCGAATCGTTGCTAACCGAGTCTTCAGTTCCCGTTCTCCGTGCCCGTATTCATTAACTGTATTTATGGATTCAAGCCCAAATAAAACATTCATTTTATTTAACCGAAGGTTAACAGGGGTATGCAAATGCAAAAAAAAATCTCCTTAAAATTAGAGATGTTCCGATACTGATACCAGTATCGGTATCGGCTCCGATACTGCCTAAAACGCTGGTATCGGTATCGGGAAGTACTGGAGTTTATGCACCGATCCGATACCAGGTAATAAAGCCCTAAAGAAAATCTACATTAAAGTAATTTATTTATGTTCTTTTTCCGTTATAACTGACTGTCAAACTGGAGAATAAAAGAAAGTTGTGGCATTCATTGTTTTTGTTTGTTCATGTTTCACAAAGAGTTTAACCTGAGCCAGACCGACAACAGAGATAGAAATCATATCACATCCATACAGGGATAGTAGTATACAGCTGTTAAAACATAATGAAATATATGACACTCTGGTATCGGATCGGTACTCGGTATCGGCCGATACGCAAGTTCAGGTATCGGAATCGGTATCGGGAAGCAAAAAAGTGGTATCGGGCCATCTCTACTTAAAATGCACAGCTCTGTGTCAATATGGAGGCGACTGGGAAGGAGACAGCGAAGAATAGGTTCTACAGCAATGTCCTGTCCAATGTATAACAACGTCAAAACAATCAAAAAACAAATTAGGCTTGGGCGATCGCTTATATTTTTGAAATCATCTAATTGTAGTGCAGGAAAGCATTAGAAGGAAGTTAATACACAGGGACCCGGAGAAATCAAACACCATATTCCACTGTGTCACTCATGTCTGTTTCTACTCCGTGCACTTTGTCCAAAACCAGAGTGTGGACTCCTCAGATGAAGAGACTCTGCACATAGACACAGAGGCCAAGTCTGAAGTCAAAAGCCGCAACTCTAAGGTGAAGAAGAAGGGCAGCAGCGCTGCTGGGATTCTTGACCTCCTGCAGGCGAGCAAGCAAGTGGGAGGGATTGACTACAGCACCAACAGGTAGACTGACCTCATCTTGTTCTGCTTCTTCACTCCAGGTCCTTCAACCCCTGTGGAACTTTACATCTAAACACACTTGGGTTAACAGCACATGCACAGCGTTACTCTCTGAATGGCCCCACTGGAATGAATTTCAGGTCTTACGCCTACCTTAATGGGGCAACCCGCTGACAAACAAACGGCCCACTCAACGGCGATGTAATTGGATAAAAAAGCTAAATTTCACAACTGGGCTTCACGCTGAAAAATCGACGAGCAACCGAAGCAACAACTAAGGCAGATTCTGTCAGCAGTTTGTGTTGAGTTTGATGCTCCAGGCTCCTCTGCTGTTTGCTGTTCTGCTCAGCTTTTTGATGGTCTGTTTCCACCACACTGAAAGCTACAAATGAGCAATGAAAGAAAGAAAGAAACATCAGCTGAAATATGTTAATTGTTCCAGTGCTTTGAATAGGGAACGTGGCGAGTGCAGAGACTGAAGCGGCCGCTGTTCATTAGCAGTGTTTGACAGTCACTTTGCTCACTGCTTAACGCGTGCGAAGATATTTCCATAGCGGATTCTTTAAGTCATCACAGGCCCCTGAAGGACATTCAGAGTCGCTCTTCCAGATTTGGTGTCAAATGAAAGTGATGCTTATTAGCACAAGTGGTGGCTTCAAAGCCTTTTTTTTTTTTTTCTCTATTATTTCTCTCAGACACTCTTCACCTCTGCCAGCGTGCTGACTGCTGTGTAATGGCTGTGTTGTTGTGTATTTTTTATTGACGTACTTACAGTCAGCCACCTGCATCTCCCAGCACACAGGAGGCCATTCAGGGCATGCTGTCCATGGCCAACCTGTCGTCTTCAGACAGCTTGCAGCAGCCGTGGAGCAACAGCCAGTCTAAAAGCAATAGCCAGTCGAAGAGCAACTCTCACAGCACGCAGGGCGGCAAGAAGGCCAGCGGAGGAGCTGGTGGCGGCAACAGTAAGCGGCCCACCAAACGGCTCCCGAAGAAACCCAGGAAAAGCAGCAGTATTGAGAGTCTGGATTACGATGACGACCAGGACCACATGGACGCATGTTTCAAGGACTCTGATTATGGTAAGCACCGAAAGACGACTTACTCCTCTTGTTCCTGTTTTTTTATTAGAATTGTAAAAGCACAGCAGATGCAGCTCACCCAGGTCAGAGCAGGGTCACGGGTTATACCAATGAGAAAATAATTATCTGCCGTGCCTGATTCTCACTGCTGCTGCTTAACAGGGGCTGTTAAAAACAGATTGGCCCTTGATGGAGCATTATGTGGGTCTTTAATTCTAAATTTGGCCTTGAACTTTTCATTAGGAGTAGATGATAGGGTTTTTGTTTATTTTTCGTGCCTCCTTTCCATATCCACCCTTTCGTGTTGCTCCAATTTGTGATTGTATTTCCTTTTGAAAGGTTTTCTTTCTGAGCCCCGTCCAAACACAGCTGCTCGGACCCTCCCAGCTTGTTAATAAGCCATTAACACAAGTTGTGAATTGTTATTTGACATGCTTTTTGAACTTCAAATTAGTGTCTAATTAGTTGTTCGTAGCACGAACATTCTCGGTCTGAAGTCTTCAGGCCACTGTAAAGCGTTTCTCACACGCTGGCACTTTTTTCTTCTTTTGTAAACAGGCCATTTTCCTGATATACTGTATATCTTGATCATCCAATTATCAGAAATGAAAGGTTGTGCTGTGTGCAGGCAGAGAGAAGGGGGCAGTCCACAGCTGCCTCACAGCTGTCCTGCATGCTGTCACTGGAAACTTCCACCATTTTAGAGAAGCAGAAATAAGTGCATCTGAGTCACATTCTATGTTTTACATGTGTGACAATAATTGGCCGGTAATGTTTAATTTTCGACATCCTCTCATTGAAAAGCTTACATGCCTGACATGTCAGTAATCTGTTACATCTTTTGATTATAGTCTACCCCTCGTTGGAATCTGAAGAGGATAATCCTGTTTTCAAATCCAGATCGAAAAAACGGAAAAGTAGTGACGACACTCCATACAGCCCGACAGGTAAATAAACTAAATGACTAAAGAAAGAAGAAGATTCTTTATTATTCCCATAATAGGGGGGAAATTAGTTACAGCAGCAAGGGATAGTGCAAAAACGTAAAAAAAAAAAGACACTCTAAAGATAAACAAACAATAAATTAATAAATACAAGTAAAGAGAATAATAGCAAACAGCTGTATCTAGTTGAAAGTTCTACACTAAATGTGTTCTAAACTTGTATATGGATGTCATGGCAGCCCGTGTCGGGCCCTCAGTTCCTCGACAGGAGCGGCCGGCAAGAGACGGAGCCCGAGTGGCCTCCATAGAAACGGGGCTGGCCGCAGCTGCAGCAAAGCTTTCTCATCAGGTATGTCATCATGACAACAGTCATACATAATAGTAATTAGGGCTGGGCGATATGGAGAAAATCAAATATCACGATATTTTTGACCAAATACCTCAATATCGATACCGCAACGATATCGTAAGGTTGACTATTGGTGCTTTCACAAAATATTTACACAATGAGATTTTTGATAAATAATCATCAGTAATGTCGATATAATGACTAAGTGGGTAAAGGCAAATAATAGAACAGTTACAACAGTCTGGTAAGTTCAGATAATGACATCACTTTACAGTAATGCAGCCTTTAAAACCAGGAAAATACAACACTTATGCCATATTACGATATCCAAATATCGTAAATGGCTTAAGTGTTGTCTTAGTCATTATATCTACATTACTGAAGATTATTTATCTAATATCTCATTGTGAAGTATTTTGTTAAAGCACCAATTCTCAACCCTGTAATATCAGCACAACATCGACATCGAGGTATTAGGACAAGAATATTGCGATATCTAGTCTCATATCATGATATCGATATAATATCGATAAATTGCCCCCATCTCTAATAGTAGTAACTATTCCTGTAAGTGTTGCTCAACAAAAAAAAAACATGTGTTAATAGGAGGAGCAGCAGAAAACTAAGAAGAAGAAGAAAAGCACCAAAAAGAAGGCGATTGTAATTGAGGAGCCCCCGAAAATCTCTCAGGACAGTAGCTCGCCGGAGCACAATCTGGACTCCCAAGACGGCAGCTTGACGGACCACGAGTTCAACACTGGAACAGTCAAGTCGCCGGGAGGGCCACAGCCCATGGCGCCGGGGGTTTTCCTCAGCCAGAGGCGGCCGTCAGTTTCTTCTCCCAACAACAGCACCAACTCCACGAGCACCAACAGCAGCAGCCTGGCCAAGGGGGAGCGGGGGGTGTCAGCAGACGCCAAAGGTGAGTCACAATGAAAGCTTCTTTGGGCGCAAGACCATTCAGACCTGTACCTTCAAGTACCTGGAGACATGTTTGCTTTATGCCAATGCCAGGGTCAGACTACACAAATTCAGCACGATTTTGACCCGACAGAGTGGTGCCCGATCATGAGGGTCGACGGACCTCTCGTAGTGCGACATCATCATAGATCAGCGTACCTAACGTATGGGACACGTCACCACCACAACGCAGAATGTCTAGCGTGGCTGAATTTTTTAGTTTTTTTTTCCGCCTAGTGTTCTATGACGTGTTCCTTGACTTTGACCAATAGGAAGAGAGAGAGCGCTCTCTGCCTCTCTGGCGCACATATGTAACCATGGTGAAGAAGGAGAGACGCTGCTGCTGCTGTCCGCAGGAGTAAAAGATACACACAGTCCACACCATATCGCCCCGCTTCCCAGCATTGCACGCTAGCGGGCTCGCCGCTAGCAGTTATCTTTTTCTCTTCACTTTGACCACTGACAAGCAAAGAAAACCAGCTCCACCATCCTACAACCACCATGGCTGCAACTGATTGGACGAACGTCACACGACGTGGGGCTCCCGGATTTCAAAAACCGACCATAATGGCGGCTTGTTCGGAATACGATCTCTTATTTTACAAAACAATACAATACTTGTAGTGTTGCCACCAAGGGGGTAAGCGAGCATCCGGAAAGCGTACCTCCTATGGGGAGATTCTGAGGCTAACAAGCCATCACCTCCCGTTAGCATTCCATTGACTGCCATTAATTTTGGCATCACTTTGACAGCGAATAACTTTACATGTAAAGCGTTTAAAGACTCTTATTTGTCCATTGTTTATTTTTAAAGAAACACGACAATGAATAAATGGCACCATTACCTTGTATCTCACGTTATGGCCCCGTAGCAGCCGTTTTTGTAAAAATAGGCTAACGATTGCATCATGACCACGCGACTTTCTGTCGCACGGTAGAGAAATTACTGTATAGTACAGGAGAAGCTCGCAGGCAATCGGGGGGACGTGGAGGCATACAGTCAAGGGAGAAGCCCATAGAGAGTCCATGAAAGTATCAGAACAAAATATTTCAGCCCTCACCGGAAAAGTGCTTCTAATTGACTTCACTGGTCTCCGTCGAAGTCTATGGCGTCGCAGTGTCCATTCATTTAACTGTCTATGGTTGTCACCCTTCTGTCCAAGACGCGGCAAGATTGTTTGGCACTATGTCTGTCTAGTCTGACATAGTGACTGTCGTGTAGTCTGATCCTGGCATAAGCAGCATCAAGTTGGATGGTAATGTCAGCCCACACTTCGGTCCAGACTGAAATATCTTGACAGCGAACAGCGCACCGTTCACTAGCGGGCCTGTTTGTAACTTTAGCTGTTTGGATTATTCATGCATGCGTTTATTTTTTATGAATTTATTTTATAGACATTTTCAACAAAAGTAATAAGAGTGTCTCAGGATTTCTCAGCAAGTTTCTTGGAAAGAACTGTGTTTAGTTGGTGTGCTTGATTCCAAGTAATTGCTTGCATAACTGAGAGAGGCGTAGGTCGCAGCAGATCAGCAAAGTATTTGTTTTATATGAACTATTATAGATTGGTGTAAATAATCGGTGCTGCAGATGGATGCAGAAGTTACTCTAAGAAAGCATCTGCACCGACCCGGTTAAAGCATTTAAGATTTGGCTTTTCACATTACATTTAATGATCTGTATTTATTACCTAAAATAACTTCAACGTTTCTGTTAAAGGAACTATTAAATGTGCAAAAATGATGGAATTGCAACACGATTGGGTTTTAGCTTAAAGGTTCCCTGTGTAGTTGTTTAACCGCTAAAGGCGGTATGGAGAAAAAAAATGTTTAGAAGATGCATTCTAGCCAATGGTTTCAAGTTGTTCCCACTGATTGACAGTTGATGGCATTAATGGGCCAAGGAACAAACCCAAGGCCCAGTATGAAGACTCCGAGCTATCAAGCAGGTTTTAGTATATATCATTTAGCTTCATAAGGGAGCAAAGACCTTTTTGAGAAATTGAGTTATTACTGCAGCAGGACCAATATTGGTGTTTGGTGTTTTAAGCTCCCAACGTAGTCTTTCAGGCAGTGCTGCATGGAAGGCGCTAGGGGTTAGGGTTAGGGTTAAGGTTAGGTGCCATGAAGTCCACGGTGGGGGCTTAAAACACCATCGTGCACCAAGATTACCGTCTTATCTCCTGTCTTTTTTTGTGTGTGTTCTTTTCACAGCTAAGCGGCTAAAGAAAGGCATGGCAACAGCCAAACAGAGACTTGGAAAGATTTTAAAGATCCATCGAAATGGAAAGCTCCTCCTGTAGCATGCAGCAGAGCAGACTGCTGTCGGACTGGGAATTCATCCCCACCTCACTCTCACACCCCCCCTCCTCCCCCCCTCACTGATTAAAGCCAACAATGGAGAAAAAAAAGAGAAAATCATGCATTTTCAATTTCTAAGAAGAACATCACTCAAATAGGTTTTTGCCTCTACTTATACTTTATAACTTTCAGATATTAAAGTGTACAGAACCTACTATAAATATTTTTTAAGAGAACATGTCTCATTTTACTACAGCTGTCAGTTTATCAGGGGTTGCTAAAACATGAAGTAGAAGTACATTGCAGTCATTCCAAGACTTTTTTGAAAGTATCCCTTGCATGTATTCAGTTGCATGTGCGCTTGGGTCAGGGTTGGGGGATTTTTACAAATTAATTCCTACTATATGGATGCAGCTTATCATTGCCAGCCAAGATTCTCTGTGCATCAACTTGAGCATTTATCTCTCTATGTTAACACTTAGGTTCGCAGAGCACTGTCTAGCGGTGGTATTTATTTATTTGTGTCGAGTCATAAATAGGAAGTGGGACTTCAACTGTAAAGCACAAAGTGAGTCATGAGTACCGCTGTGTATGAAACAGGATGTTTGGACATGAGAAGCGTAGGATTTCTGTAGCTAATGATAAGCCTCATCCATGTCAGGTCTGCAGTTACATGGGGATACTTTCTCTCTTCTCTTGCTTTCACAGGCAGCACCTGTTTTTTTTACGGCTTCACGCAGTACAATATATAGAATGTAGCTTGTACATAGCCTTTTAAATTACTACTTTTTGTATTCTTTCCCCTTAAGGTTTGATTCTACATTTTTACCGGTTTTGCTAATTATTAATAAATGAATAAAAATATATATATGGATATACAGTATAGTTCTGATTTTTGAGCTTTTACTTTGTTTTTATTTTTAATAGCAGAGATTCATTTCCCCTGTTACATTTAAAGGGTAACTACCGTTTTTTTCAACCCTATAATCCTATGTTTTTGTGTCTGAGTCACTGATGGGAACAACAATCTCTGACATTGGTCCAGTATTAAGCGAGATCGCTGCAGTCGGGAGCGGAGAAACAAGCTACAATGTAAGTTAATAGGACAATTGTCCAGCTTGTATTTACCTTCACAAAAGTGCTCATTTTACCAACGACAGGCTCAGATTAATATTCTAAGTGTCTGACAACATTATGGAAAGGATTTCTAAGGAGGTCGACCTTTCTGTTGAAGAGTAAGAACCTTTATTTAAACGTAAAAACATCCACAAAATTGCGTTCGCTAAACCCACCAGACTCCATGTAAATACACAGTCATTTTAGTAAAATACAATTCATTCAAAGTCGACAGAAACTAAATAAAACTATGAAGACTTGTTTTAAACCTTGTGTTGTCTTCCCGTCGACTATGCAAATAAAAATATACCCTTTATGAGTTTTTTTCCAAGGTTTCTGCACTTTTCTTTTAAAGTGCCCATATTATGCTCATTTTCAGGTTCATAATTGTATTTAGAGGTTGTACCAGAATAGGTTTATGTGGTTTAATTTTCAGAAAACACCATATTTTTGTTGTACTGCACATTGCTGCAGCTACTTTTTTCACCCTGTGTGTTGAGCTCTCTGTTTTAGCTACAGAGTGAGACATCTCACTTCTGTTCCATATTTGTTAGGAGTCACACATGCGCAGTAAGTACTGCTTGTTAGTCAGTTGCAAAGTATGATGGCGTGCCACGCTAGCAGCTAGGCGAGTATTATAACGTATGTTACAAAGGCTGACAACATTATGGGAAGGATTTCTAAGGAGGTCGACCTTTCTGTTGAAGAGTAAGAACCTTTTTTTAAACGTAAAAACATCCACAAAATTGCGTTCGCTAAACCCACCAGACTCCATGTAAATACACAGTCATTTTAGTAAAATACAATTCATTCAAAGTCGACAGAAACTAAATAAAACTATGAAAAGCCATTTTGGGTCGTCTTTCCAACTTTTCTAGCCATCACAACTCTAATTTTGGTTGAAATAAACACATAGTTTAAGGATTTACATGTGTATATATGTTGGTTCTATACACGCTAAAAAGTATTGCTTTTTTAAATGGAGTCTGGTGGGTTTAGCACTAGTGACTTCAGAGCTGTTTCTGGTTGAACTGAAAGGTCTCAAAGAGGTTTTAAAGGTCTATCTCTGAAGGAATCCCTTACATAATGTTGTCAGACACTTAGGATATTAATCTGAGCCTGTCAGCCAGAAAACGAGCACTTTTGTGAAGGTAAATACAAGCTGGATAATTGCACTATTAACTTACATTGTAGCTTGTTTTTCCGCTGCCGACTGCAGTGATCTCGCTTAATACTGGACCAATGTCAGAGATTGTTGTTCTCATCAGTCACTTAGACACAAAAACATAGGAAAATAGGTCCAAGTTGGAAAAAAAAACGGTGGTTACGCTTTAAAGGTGTTGCCTGGAAAACAACAGAAAAATGAATACATTATATTGTCATATGGCCTTACATACACAAAGCTAATTGTATTGTGATTCTGTTAGAACAAGAGACGAAGCTTTGAGGGGAAAAATAATATAAAAGGACAAAAAACAAACAAAAAAAAACACTTCAAGTTTCTGTGACCAGCCTCTTGTTCCAGTTCTAGTGTCCTGAAGGGTTTCGGAGTTATTTTACTAGCACCTTGTGAAGTGTTTATGTGTCAGTGATGTAATTTATTAATGTTTGTAGCTTTTTATACTTGTACAATTCTGAAGAGTTTCTGTTTTTTGAATATTTCATCAACTTGTGAAAGTACCCTGAGCAGACAATTATTATTTTCTTGGGATATGTGTGTGTGTGTGTGTGTGTGTGTGTGTGTGTGTGTGTGTGTGTGTGTGTGTGTGTGTGTGTGTATGCGCGCGCGCGTTTGTCATCACAAACATTTGACACACAAGAATCTACATTAGCAAACATTTTTATCTCCATCCTGTCTTCACTCAATGTCAATGTTATCATGGAAAACATTATTATTATTATTATTATTGTTAATATAATAGTTATAAGCAACTGCGTCCTTCACAGCGTTTCATTTTGTCTGGACATTTAATGAGCTGTACTCTATAGCAGCAGTGTTTGAGTCACACATGTAAACCACAACGCGTCCACATCTCAGAAATGAGATGCGCTCCGATCAAACTGTCAGTGGGACATTTTTTTTTTATTATTATTATTTTTCCAGGTTTTTAATTTGTATAATATGTGTGTTGCTTTGTTGTGGTTTATTTTTCTATGTCCGACCATTAAATGAATCCACTGTGCCAGGACAGTGAATGATACCTGTTGTAGCTGTCTTCCCTTTTACTGTCATTTGCAGTACTAGTAAGTATTTACAACCCTTTTATGACCTGAATGTATATTTTTCTGTATTTAGATGATTCTGTTGAGATCATGGCTCACTTTTTTAAAGACATCGAGAAATGGCAAAGTCGGAGGAACAAACATATTGTTGTTGAATGATATGATTGCCCCGCCTTGTTTACTTTTGCAATACAGTTACTGTGGAAAACCTCCTTTGTAATGTGTTCCTCTCCCACCTGCAATGTGACAGCTTCTGTGGTGACGACTAAACATCTTTTCTCCCCCCCCGCTTCACATTGTCGAGCTTTGAAGTCGCATCAAATCCAGCATCACTCCCAAAAAAAATCTGCGTCTGGACTCAGTTGAGGATCTGGCCTCCCGGAGCTTAGGCAGCTTGCTCTAGCCAAGTCCTTAATTAGAACCAAGCCAAAGTCAACACCATTAAAAATGTATTAATGTTAAAATGCTCTCAAGTAGTCAGGCTCTTTTTACTCTTAACACCGCCCTGATCAGGTGTCGCGGTGTTTGAAGAGAAATTCATACAGGATCAAGATTTCCTTAGGTTTGCTTTTACTGCCTCACAAGATCTGATTTTGTTCTTAGATCTGTGGTCCACGCAGTCAGTATTAGTGTCAAAACTGTTAAAGCAACAGCAAGGCTGCGCCACTAGATGGAGTCCAAAAAGATATGAATGTAGCAACTGAATCATGTTTTTGAAATCATCTTAATGATCCAGCTATTGCAGAGCAGTTGTGTTTCAGCGTGACCTGCATATTCAGACGTTTTTGAAGACGGGATGCGAACATCAATGAGGAAATTATAAGAAAAATAGTTGCCACACATTTGGAATTAGTGTCTCCAACGAAAATAAGTAAATGAACTCTTACTTTGTGTTAAAGACTAATCACATAAATATTACATACGTTATGTGAAAAACATTATTGGGCTTGTTTTAAACCTTGTGTTGTCTTCCCGTCGACTATGCAAATAAAAATATACCCTTTATGAGTTTTTTTCCAAGGTTTCTGCACTTTTCTTTTAAAGTGCCCATATTATGCTCATTTTCAGGTTCATAATTGTATTTAGAGGTTGTACCAGAATAGGTTTATGTGGTTTAATTTTCAGAAAACACCATATTTTTGTTGTACTGCACATTGCTGCAGCTACTTTTTTCACCCTGTGTGTTGAGCTCTCTGTTTTAGCTACAGAGTGAGACATCTCACTTCTGTTCCATATTTGTTAGGAGTCACACATGCGCAGTAAGTACTGCTTGTTAGTCAGTTGCAAAGTATGATGGCGTGCCACGCTAGCAGCTAGGCGAGTATTATAACGTATGTTACAAAGGCTGGACTACAATAGAGCTGTTTGGAGCAGTTTGTGAACAGTGTTTTCTGTTGGAGATGGTAAGTCCCTTTGGGTTGGACTTTGGGCTTTTTCACTTTGTAAACCTCTAATGTGCACAAAAAAAGATATATAACACAATAAAGGAAAGGGGAAAAGCCTAAAAGCAGAATATGAGCACTTTAAGTTAGTTTTTTTTCTGCGCTTTTTTCCCCCCACTACCACCGGATTCACCACTAATATCAACCTATTACCACTAGTTTTACACTTTTTTTGGAATACATAATCAATAAACCTCATTGATATGAAATTATACCAAAACAATTTGTTATTGTTATTATTTTGACAAATAGTTACGATTTAGTGGATAGTCACAGACTGTCAAAGTTTAGTCAGGATATACTTGTTTCACTGTTTTTTCAAATGCTATAAAATTGAACGCAACACCTAAAATTCAATGGAAGTAGTGAACTGATCGTCATTTTTTTTACCTGCGAAGAGTGTCAGCCCGTGTTCTTTTTGGGCAATTTGGTTGAAAGAAACCCAAATATCTAATGTAGAGACTTTGAAAACGGGGTCAAATTTGACCCGAGGACAACGGGAGGGTTAATACTGCCTAATAATAACACATCTGGACACAATTGATTCCACAAAAATAAAAGTGTGCTCTTCATGGGCATCTGCATTTCCCATGTTTGTGTTTTATTGAATTTTTTTGTGTCTTTCTGAGTGTGTGAATGAGATGTGGCCGGCTGCCAGAGGTCCTGACCCCCCAACCCCCCACCCGTCTCCACCCTGGTTAGCATCAAAGTGACGTGTTATTGTTCGCTAATTGTTAACACAAGAACGTGAAGTGCTCCGACATCAGCGACTGAAACAATCACATCATTTGTCCTCTCAGGATCGTTTTCACACAGCGACAGGAAAACAAGCTCCCGCTCCCACTGAGGTTTGCACTTTGAGACTGTTTCACTGAAATGAAAGATGCAAATCTTATGGAAGCCAAACCACAGCCAAAGAAACTTCATTTTTTGTTGTTGTATTGTATTTGTATATTTGATTTCCTAATATAAGCAGTTACTAAGACTATTTGGACAAAGTGCGTGTGTGACGCACAAAAGTAAACTCAACTACTCAATTTAGTGCATCAACAATCTCCATCTCGTCCGGTCATTTCTTTCCCTGATGTTTTTGTCACTTTTTTCAACGTTTGTCGACTTTTTCACAAAATTTTAAAGCTTTTTTTTTTTTAACAGTGTCACTTTTTTGGACATTTTTGTCACATTTGTCACTGTTTTGTCACTTTTTTTGGGACATTTTTGTCAAATCTTTCTCAATTTTTTTACATTTGTCACTTTTTTCTTACATTTTTGTCACTTTTTTCAAAGTTCTTTTATCAATAGTTTTTTCTTCAAAATGCTATAATTGACTAAGAAGCCCAAATTCAATGAAAGTAGTGAACTGATTATTTCTTTAACTTGTTAAGAGCATTATAGTGAAGTTTTTTTGGACAATTTGGTTGAGAGAAACCCAAATTTCTGATATAGAAACTGGAAATGGGTCAAATTTTGACCCAAGGACAACAGGAGGGTTGCTAAAAAAAATTAAAAAAGAAAGTGCAGGATGCTTATTTCAATCTCCCCTCAATGCAAATTAATTTGTCCAATTTCAAAAAAATTGTAGAAATGAGCTACGTTGCTGCAACAAGTTGATTGGAATTGTATTACATTAGACACATAATAATAATAATAATAATAATAATAATAATAATAATAATAATAATAATACTCTTACTGCACTGGCAGATTTTGTATTTATTTTTTGACTTGTAAGAAAGGAGAAGATTCAAGGAGCATGCATATAATGGAGAACGTAGACAGATGCACTACACATCTTTACTTATCAAAGTTCTGGTCTCCCCTCCCTCCTCGTTTGCAGTTTGGTCCCCTTGAAAGGGCAAGTGGGATCACAATTTAAATGTCAGTGTACTAAAAACAATGCCTGCAGAGTGTTACAGTCTAACTGCATTCATGGCCATGCTGCACTGGCTTAGTGATCACAGATGTGAATGGGCTGCCCTCGGCTGCTTTGAAACCCTCCGGTCCTGTAGGAGAGTCCCAAGTGGTCAAGAGAAACGTGCCATATGAGAGATATCTTAATTACACAGGAATGTCAGGCTAAGCTTTGCCTTTGTGTGGCCATGCAACGATGCAAGTTGCTAAAAGAATTTTTTTTTTTTCATCCCATTCTTCTGGGTTCAGGGCTGTCATTAGTAATAATGTGCGGTGATTCCTCTGCCAACACATTGGTAAAGCCATATATATATGTGCACTGTGCACCGGCCCTGGAGCCATCGCCTCACAAAGAGTCTCAGGCTGCAGTGATGAAAAGTGGCCGAGCTGAAGCTCGTGTTTCTCTGCCCTTGTTCGGAGCCGGCTCTCCTCCGCGCGGATTAACTGCTCTGTCAGCCAAAAGGAACTCACAAGTGCGGAGAGACGTTTGGCTTCTGCCGATGCACAAACCCACATAGACACACTTTTTCCCCTGTGTGTTTTGGTTTGCTTCCCAAGAAATATCAATGAAATTACCCTGCTAATATGTTAATACATGGTGCATGTTTACATTTGAGTCAGCAGGTAGGATTTAAATGTTAATTGTACTAGGATCAAACCTTCTTTTGACGATTGGTTTAACTTCCAACGCATACTGCAGCTCCAACGAGTGTGTATAAAGGGTTAATTTTCTGAAAGTTTTCTATTTGAGGGCTTAAAGATCATTCAGTAAGGGAGTGAGGGGAAGCTCAAATTTAAAAAGCGATGTCAAACAAAACACAGTCTTGCCTCGGCATAAAAATGAACGTCCGACAGCTTGAGAAGTGCGAGTCAACGCTGCCAAACACAGAGGCTCTGTTTTATAATGCTGTGTTTCCTTAACCTTTGGCAGGCCTGAAAACTTTGGAACTGGAAAACAACACTTCATCGTTAATTTTTGACGCCCATCAAGGAAACGACTGTCACGAGTGAGGTGAGAGCCCACCCAAATGAGAGTATTATTAATGTGAGCGTGATCAAGGCCTCGGTGGAAAGGTTGTTTTATTCACTGACTGCTCACAGGGACAGCTGCAGCACTCACGGGAGAGCTTCATTCATATAAAAATGTTTTATGTATTTATTAAATGTTTAGACGTTCACCAGGGTTGTTTGTTTTGGTGGAATGAAGAGCTTCCAATACCAAATGCACTACCAACACATTCATGTTCAAATACATAATCGTAATCAAATCCATATAAAAATATTACATCATAGAAGTGTATAATTTTTTTTAAATGATAAACAACATGGAAACTATGCAGTGACTACAAACTCACCTTATTTACTGATTTTAGCTTTTCGATGCTGCGTTCACAGGAACGGGAATCCAGGTAAGTTGATTGAGAACAATTTTCTCATTTGCAACGCGACCTGTCACATTCACACAGTTACACATTCATACCTGGAAGCTGCCCAGTACCACCACAGTCTGATCTGCTGGCCACAGAGGACCTCCACTAGAGCAGTTGGGGTTAAGGGCCTTGCTCAAGGGCACCTCAGTGGGAGGGTCAAACACTGCTCTTTCACTTTCCACACCCACATATTAACCTGCCGGTTTGGGGATTGAACCGGCGACCTCGCGGCCCTCAAGCTCACTTCTTCAATCTCTTGGCCACCACTGCCCCGAATATTACTACTTAAGTGTATGCACTGTTTTGAATTAGCTTTTATATTGTGTTACATATTTGTAGCAGATTGGGAGGCAAAGCCCCCACCTGCTGCCAGCAGAGGAAAGTGTGGTTTTAGTGTAACTTAGAAATGAATTTGACAGACCGGCAGGCAGGCAGGCAGACAGGCAGGCAGGCGGACAGACAGACAGACAGGCAGGCAGAAATATAAATGCAAATTACTTAAAAATCTGTCTCTGTGGTAGTTCCCTCTATACAGCAGGTGTCTCCAGGACCACAATTTGCCACGATGACACACACACAGGGTGGAAACACAAGGCGTTGCTGCTGCGGGCTGGTAAAAATGGTGTTTTAATTGCACTATGTGAGGTTAGCCCCACACTCACAATGTGAAGTGTCCCAAGTGAGAAAACATATAGGCCTTTTCAAAGAGGTTGGCCCAAATTTAATTTGATTACCTGTTGCTCTGCTGCAGGGAAGGTTAGGATTAACCTTTGTTGATCCCCAGCAGGGTAATTGGGTATAACGTAGGCTGGTTGTCATAACTTTGTATTTCTTTTAAAGAAGATAGTAACTGTGGTTACCATGAACAGTGTGGGTTATCTTCTACAGCTGAAGTAAAACTAGAGGTTAAACACATATTTAAATGCATTAAGTTAAAGATGAATTTCTTATATCTATTTCCGTATAAATGTATTAGAAATGGCAGATGGACAGATGGAGACAGCAAAACAAAGACACATTTAATCAATATAAACCTTCTTTAACAAACTATAGTTGAAAATACATTTGTAGCATTCTCTGAACACTGTCCATTTTTCTTCTTTTCAGCATGTGTTTTGTAATTCATATCATTTTTATAGCTGCAGCACACTGAAGGTGCCATAGGTAGGATTGTGAAGACCCAGGACTTAGCCAAAAAATTGGCCTTGATTGGTGCATCTGAACAGGGAGCGGTGGATTTTTGCAAATCGCACTAAAGGCTGTAGGTGGTGCCAGAGGAGCCTGATTTTTTTTTTAATTACCTGCTTCATGTAGTTCGACTCAAACATAGGGTCAGTTTCAGCAAAAATGACAGAAAGTTAGTTTTATAAGTCTTACTTTTTAACATCTTTCCAATAAAGACATGTCATTTCCCTTTCTAATGAATAGACCTCCTGCATCTTTTTTTTTATTTCACATTGTTTGAATTTTAGTTTCCAACTCCAACCGCTGGCTCATAGACAGTTATAGCTGCAGAGTGTAAGAAATGTGATCAGAGATGAACACAGAGTGAGTGTTTCTTAGGGGAAAGAGACAATGAATGAGTAAGGTGTCTGTCTACTCTGTCATTGCACCAAGGCCTCCTGACACAAACATTTATGATGTGCACTGTGTGATTGAGACGCCAACAAGACATGCAACACATCTGTTAGCAGAGTTAAGCAGTTGTTAGAGGAGCCAGCTCAAGCAGAATACCGTAGGTTGGTAACAGAACCTCTGTTAGTACAGACGTGAGTGGTAGTTTGACTTTTAGCAGATAGTGGTAACAGAATTATGATGACATCAAGGGTCAGCTTTGTCATTAAAATGACACAGTCGTGAGTACAAGACGTGGTGATGATGATAATTAAAGACCCAACAATGCATCAGGTTGAGTTCATTCAGAAACAGGCCAAAAGTTTGGACACACCTTCTCATTCAATGCATTTCGTTTTTATTTTCATGACTATTTACATTGTAGATTCTCACTGAAGCCATCAACACTATGAATGAACACATATGGAATTATGTACTTAACAAAAAAGTGTGAAATATCTGAAAACATGTGAAGCTGTGAAGTGAAAACCATTTCAGGTGACTACCTCATGAAGCTCATTGAGAGAACACCAAGGGTTTGCAGCGCTATCAAAAAAAGGCAAGGGTGGCTACTTTGAAGAATCTAAAATATAAGACATGTTTTCAGTTATTTCACACTTTTTTGTTAAGTACATAATTCCATATGTGTTCATTCATAGTTGTGATGCCTTCAGTGAGAATCAACAATGTAAATAGTCATGAAAATAAAGAAACACATTGAATGAGAAAGTGTGTCCAAACTTTTGGCCTGTACTGTATATGTCACCCAATAACTAACAAGAGACTAACATGTTTTTTTTTTTTAAAAACATATTTTTGGATGTTGACATGAATCTTTTCTGCTGTATGCATCACATAAACAGAAACACAGCACTCCCTGTAAAATATACTGTCATTACTAACGCGCTTCTTTGACTGTTAAAAGTTCATTAAATATTGTACTTCCGTATACTTTAGTTGTGATTTTCTTTAAAAAAAGGATTTATGGGCTGCATTTTTATACATGTGAGTTGTGTTTTTCTTATCGCAAATTTAACATAATCTTTGTCATCTATTTGTTGCTGTTCTGTTGTGTATATTTTTCAACTGCTTCATATCATACAGGTCAGAACTCTAATAACCAAATGTAAAGGATTCTTATTAAAACTGTTTGTTTATGTTGTAAAATATTCAAATATGTCATTATCTAAATTTAAATATAATTATATTTGCCTAAAAGTCCAGTATCAGTCTGGCTGTAATCATAATTATTATTGTAGTGGCATAAGTAGTAATGATAAAGAGTTTTATTTGTGAAAAATGTTACTTGCAATGCTGTCATAACAGCCATCACCGTGGCTCTGATTTGATTGTGGATGACGTGGAAATAAAGTACACTCAGCTGGCACTGGGAGTCTCCCAAGTACAATTACTCTGTTTACATGCAGTAGTAGGGGAGGGGAAATTGCTTTTGAAAGCGCTCTTTAAGGTCATGCTTTTGTTGCTGTGCATAAGCCCAATGTTTACCAGAGTCTTTTAAGGAAACTCAAAGCCACGCCACGCATCAACAAATGTCTTAAATGACCGCACAAACTGAGGCAAATGCTCACCTAATCCCCTGAAAGGGGCTCCTGTGACGGCTCTCACCGTCGAGGACTGCGCGAGGCCCCCTTTAACAAGGTGCTGAAGTCACTTAAGCACCAAGTAAACAAACAAACAACCCAAATTATTCGCATTGCATTTCCTGGACTAACTTCCACTAAACAACTGCACGCACAATGCATCCACCGGCGGTGCGTCCAAAGCTGCTGTGTGGTCATCTGTGTGTAATTATTCATACATGGGAATTCCAATGACGTGCTGCACTGGTAAGGCAGCATTATCCCTTTCTGAAACAAGTGGGGTTTATTTTCAAACCTCTGCCTTTTCTCCACGGCCAGATTGCCCGGAGAGATTGGCTTTCTCCGGGCTGTGTAACAGATACCATCTAAATCATTAGGGCTCATTCATTGCCATGTGCCACTCTGTGGCTCAGGTTCCTGCGACCCTGAGGTCAAGCGGCTGAGAGCTCCCTGACCTCCAGCACTTCCTCTGAATATTAACAGGCTAGTTATGTAGTCAAAAGCCCTGATATAGAACATTGGTTCATTTAGATAATAGGCAATCAGGCGGAGCGGCGAGGAGTGCAGTGATCTCCACAGGATGGCTGGGCCTTTATGTGGCTTACTGAGGGCATAATGACAGCAAACAGAGGAAACATAGGCCTCTCTGGCTGAAATTATGTGGCCACATGCCCGCTGGCTGTAATGCTTTCCTTTAACCCAGCTAAGTTGGGCTCCTTATGGGGGACAAATCCAGCCAGACTGTGTTATGAAGATGAATGCGGTGCAGTTATCCTGCAGACATTGGGCTTTAATACAAGACAGAGTATTTAAAGGCCGCCATGGTGAAAGAGGCATTTACTATGCAACCCCTGTACATGATGGTAATCCAAGTCATCAGCGATAAAATATTCAAATGATTTTTAAGGAAAGTTTGCGTGAACCCGCTGACCTGAAACTGAACATAATGAGAGGCCTTTTTTCTCACTTCCAAATCTGTGAGTTTGTGTACTTTATCAGTATGTGTGATCTAAAGCGGAGTGCACGCCATAATCACCCCATGACAAGTTGACGGCTTTGAAATCACACAAAAAAATGCAATCAGCGAATCGTCTTTTAATATTTTGATTGTGGCAATTAAATTGGAAATGATCAAGCGGTCTTGATCTCACATTTCCTTCATCCAGCCAGCCCCGCCTGTCAGCGAAACATGGCCGTGTGTTTGTGGAGCTGAAATGGAGCGTCTCAGTCTTTGTGCTTAGTTGTCCATGTGGGAGGGGCGGCGATGCGAGGGACGAGGCTGCAGTCATCACTGATGAAAAGTGTCCTTTTAAAAAAAAATATATATTTATCAGGGACATTACTTATAACATTATCACAACCAAAGGTGAGCAATGCAAGGTTTTTTCAGGACGTCTGGCCGCTAATTTGCAGTCCTTGTCCCTGTTCAGGCTTTTACAAAACCAATCACAGTGACAAACACAGCACAACAAAAATGATGTCGCCAAAGGACACCGTCAGTGCTCACATCTCTGTTGTTGTTTAAGCCATGGTTTGGCTTTTGTGTTAAACACTTTTAATTATATTTGGGATTTAAGTTGTGTGGATAAAGAGTTCTGTAAATGTACACCTTTTACTGACCAGGAGGATGGACCAAAAGTTGTTCTGCTCGTTGGGACTCTACAATTCTGGTTAACTGTGTAATGAGTTTAGATACCATGCCAAATAGTTACCTTTACATAAATAAAGACATTTGCACCACTGAGCTAAAAAATACTAAAATGCTGCATAAAGCTGAGAGAAACTGCAGTTGGGCGATAATTCCCTGTAGGTTCATCACTACAAGTAATGTATTACACATAGACTAGAAAAGGAAATGATGAAGACAAATTGACTCAATAAGATATTTGTAGACAACTGTTTCAAAAGTGTTATTAGATCAGGGGTCTTCAATGTCTTTTTTAGGCCAAGGACCCCTTTACTGAAAGAGAGACAGAGCAGGGAACCCCTACTACATATGTTGTATACAACGTAGTTGTATATTAAACTGGACCTACAATAATGTGTAAGGTGGCCTTAAGCCTTTACACATACCTTTTTATGGTGCATATAATACAAGCTTTTAAAATATTTTTGTTGGCATATTCATATATTTATACATCATGTTTAACTATATCTGTGAATGGCTACCTTAGCTGTAGGCCAGTAAACCCATCATCAATGTTGTGTACAAAAAAAAAACATATATATATATATATAAATTTGCGTTGTCAAATGATTAAAATATTTAATCGCAATTAATCGCATTAGTGTCATAGTTAACTCACAATTAATCGCGATTAATCGCACATTTTTATCTATTCTAAATGTCCCTTGATTTATTTTTGTCCCATTATTTTTTCTCATTTTAATGCTCTTATCAACATGGAAAAGTGGATCGGCTTGCTTGTGCTTTTGTCGCCTGACTTTGATGAGGGGGCAAAGAATTGGCATCAGCTGTGTGCTTGGCCATCAAGTGGTATTTCATACTGGACGTGCTCAGTTCACCACGACAAAACACACAGATCACTTTGGTCTTGTCAATGGAACCATTTGGCAACTTTTTAAAAGTAAACTTTCCATTCAGAATCTTATTGGCATCCATTTTGGCATCTCGCGCTCGCCATCCACTCAAAACGTAACGGTAGCCTACTACTCTTTGGCCGGCTCGCAAGCCCAAACAAGTGTGTGCTTGCAAAACTGTTATTTTGTTTCCGGTCTAGCTAGATCTGGTGTGGTGTTGTAGTTTTTCTAACGTTACTAGTTGTTGCAACAGCATGTGAAAAAAACTACAAAGTTTGCTAGGCCAAAAGGAACGTTAATCTCGTGATAGAAAAATTGACGCCTTTAAAATGGGTTTGCGTTAACGCCGTTAATAACACCTTTATAACACCTGACAGCACTAATATATATATATATTTGGCAGCCCCCCTGCAGCTTCTCTGAAGACCCCCAAGGGGTTCCGGATCCCCTGTTGAAGATCCTTGTATTAGACTCTTTCCATAGAGTTAATGTTGATGCTGTTGGTCATTGCTGATCAGTTAACACCTACTCTTTGTTCCACTGGTTAGGGTAAATGCACCAGGTCTCAGAAACCTACTCACATTAGACATGGACATATGATTGGAAGCAACCATTCTGCAGAGAACACAGGTTTGTAAGCTAATATGCCTTCTTTGCTGCTGTCAGACACTCCCCGAGGATTGCCATCCTAAGCTTGAATGCACGTCAATTACAGCCACATTCTCCTCTACCTCAGTGAGTAAATAAACACCCTGAAAGTAGTGGATAATCATCATAGCCACTTTTGTCTTATTGCCGAATCTAGAGGACACATGGAGTATAAATAGTCGGCAGCAATCAAACAAAATAAATGAACTGTCAGAGCACAAGTATTTACAAGCACGGCAAAATTCTAAGTAATTATAAGTAAATTTGTTGCATTTCTGAGTAAGTGGTAGCAGATAGGCCTCTGACAGGGAGGCAGTGGTGTGTGACAGGCTGATTTAGAACACTAAGGCTGCCCGGCTCTGTGTAAACCCTCAACCCCAGCAACAAAACAAGCCCACTCCACATCCCACACCGACCACATCTCAATGGGGAGGAACGCTAAAGACATCTGCAGGGCCATTACACACACTTAGCCGCACATCAAGGAACACTTGGATGCTGTGCCACTCCTGCTAAACTTCCCTTCCAAATGGCTATTTGTTTGTCTGTTAATGATCTTTTTCCCCTTTGGGCGATTTTAGACATCTTCGAACTTTGTTTTTCTTCGCCCTCGTCTCCGCCGACCATCTAAATGCTTTAAAGTTGTTTACGGAAACAAGGCAATTGTGACTGACGCGAAAAAATAAAATGCGTAATGGAAAATTGATAAACATAACATTATCCCATGGTCATTTGAGATGTCTGAAGAAAATGTAGCATTTGAGTTGAGATGTTCCCACATTACCATATTTGTGCACCATATGACATGATTTATGGACAATCATGTGATAATTTACATCTTGTTGGCCTCATTCATGTGGCTTACTGAGAGCCCGCCTCGCTGATTACAGAGCGAGTAAAACAATGTGTACTGCAGTCAGCATGAGCAGAGAAACTCTTTATAATCAAGGGCTATTTATAGCCATTTTGAATCTTTCATTTGGAATAACTGTGGCATTTGTTCAAAGTCTCTCGTTGTTGGAAATCCTATACCAGGCAGATACACAAAAGGCCAGAGTGAGTGGAGCAGAGAACACATCGTGCAGGCACTTAGACGGATGTGTTACCTGCACAACGTTGGACTGTTTAACTGAAGGTGGGACTTTCCGGGGGCATGTGGCGGCACCTCCTCCCCGCAACCCCTCTCAACGGGACAATAAGCAAATGACAGATAAGGAATGATTTGCTAAAAGCAAAACCTCAAAAATAAACAAACCATTACGCCGTGCCACGGGAGAGCTGGGTTAGCGCTTCTAATTCAGGTGAATTGCAGACAAATTTCCCCCTGGCTAGCAAACTTACAGCTGTGATAACACAGAGAGGGCTGCAGAGCGCCCGGGCGGCAGAGCGGCCTGCACAGTGTCCACACATGGCCAGAGTCTCGCAGCAACACCTCACATGGCAGACCCGGGGAAATGGTGCAAATATTATTAACATGTGTGCAAAAAGTACAAGTGTAAATTTGTTTCATTTCATGTAAATCGTAGGCACTATTTCCATACCTGATCTGTACGTGCGGGGGAGTGTGTGTGTGATGCTGCAGGGGGAAAACGCGGGACAAACCCGGCAGAAAGACAAAGGGGGGGTAAATTCGTCCGTGTTTTCTTTACCAGGAGCGGCGTGTTTATTTTGCGTTTCTTCGGTTTCAAAGCGTGGGCAAAGGAAACACGAATGATTAAAATTAAAGTGCTGTGATTGAATGCTGTTTTTCCAGCCTGTGGCACAAACATTTGCAGTTTTGTCCTTTTATAGGGATTTTAATGACCTGTTGGGAACACTTGGCCTTAAATGATGTGTTACAGAAAATATACTTCAGAGAGATATGCTTCACCGTTGCCCGGAGTCCGATTATGTAGAGCAGATTTAATGGTTTTGATGTTTACAACTGTTAGTATTCAAAGCTTTGAACGCTCAGAAAAGCAATACCCAGCAGCTCTCAGTTATGATTAGGCTGAATGTGAACAGTATGCAAAATGGGAGTTCTGCAAAGTGGCCACAAAGCATTTAGGAGTAAAATGAGGACATGTTCACTTTGAATCCCCATCAGCGAGGCCACACACTCTCATATATTTTCACCGTGGCAAAGTTGGAGTCTGAGGAAAGCTCGCTCATCAGCGCGCTCCAACCGGCGTGTGTGCAAGCGCGAAGGGCAGAGCAATGACACGGTCCTGAGCGCCTGATTGCAGGCATCTTGAAAAAATCTGGCCGGCTCGGGCTCACCACAGGTCCCCTTTCAGTGGGCTGTCATTACCGCCGAGGTGAGCTCTCACACGCCGACCCACACACACACACACACATTTGCTCGGGGGGGGCCGCGGGATGAATGAGCGCACTGAGGCCTGGGCCTGATCAAGCGAGCGGCGGCCGGGAGATGGTGTAAGGAAATCCTCTGGTGGGACCATCAGAGCACATTAGACTGAGCAGGCCCCAGCTCTGGAGCACGCAGCTGCAGGGAGAGCACACTGGGGCAGTATTTCAGCAGCCGCTTTAATCCTAATACAAATATGTTAGCCAAATTGGAAAAAGAGGCTTCATTTACCTGTTTCACAAATATGCTATGTAACACGGATTAATTACTTATGCAGACGTTAATCATCAAATAGCAATGCGAGGCAGAAGCAAACAAGGACCCACCGCCTTCACCTTATGTAACACTTACCAATTACAGTGCATCACTTTTCTTAGCGATGTGTACAAATGGTCACAACATCCTTGGACGGAGCGGATAAAGCAGCCGTTTCATCCACTGTCACACAGCGAGAATTCATGTCATTCACAATAAAGATAATTTAATAACGGCTGCATTGTTTCAGGTGTGTGTGTGTGTGTGTGTGTGTGTGTGTGTGTGTGTGTGTGTGTGTGTGTGTGGGAGAGAGACAGGTGTGCATCTCCTCTCCCTCTTAAACTAACACATGCAATCAGAGCCTGTTAGTAAACAGTCTGTCCTTTCTCAGAAGTACCTCAGAGATTTGCTGAAGGAAGTGAAATTGCTGCAAAACGACCTCATTTGGCACCAGGCTTTGCTTGTATGCTTGAGTGAGGGTAATTTCTGGAGGAGTGTGCGTGTGTGTGTGTGTGTGTGTGTGTGTGTGTGTGTGTGTGAGAGTGTGCATGGGTGCGTGCATGCGTGTGTGTGTGTGTGTGTGAGCTTTAGGTTTGCTATCTCTGGGCATTCCTTCCCCTAATAACAACTGTGACTGAAATCAAACCGCTCTATTTGCTCGAGAGGTGATTAGCCAGGGAAGTTAGGATTTCAAATAAACCTAATTGGGCTGCTCTATTTAAGTTAGCTTAAGATTTATCATAGAATTTGTGATTCATTTTAAATGGATTATCCCCACGCATTCTGTTTCAGAGCAATTGTGCTTAAGTGGAGCATGCACAGCAACAGATTGGTTTCATTATTGAAATTATTTGCGATTTGCACAACAAGCAAGAGTGTAATCTCCCTCTTGTTGTTGTCAGTGGAGAAAATGAGAATGTTACTGTTGGCCTGCTGTCAAGTATGATGTGTAATGCAGCTAATACCAACCTCCCTGTTGAGACTGAAGCCCGGACTCTTGTGTTGGTACTGCGCTTGTGAAGAGCTGACCTGTTGAGTTGTCCCAGCTATTTACTCTCACGTCAGTGGAGTGGTTTGATCTGTGTGTGTGTGTGTATGTGTGTGTGTGTGTTAGCAGACGTGACCCGGCCAGGCGCAGAGTTTCATGTCGGGTGTCAGGCAGACCGAGCCGTAGCTGTCAACAGTGATGCTTTATGGGGGCATTTCCTCCGCCGCTCTGGCGTGTGCTGTCACCTCAGTGTGGTAGATACTTCCATCTGCTAACAGCCACTGCTGTCAGTACGCACACACACACACACACACACACACACACACACACACACACACACACACACACACACACACACACACACACACATACACACACACACACACACACACCCTGTTGTGCCAAGGAAATGATCAGGAAAATACAGATTATATTTCGTCGTTGACAGCTTTTCACCGGAATAACTTAACAACTTGGCTCTGGAGTCTGAGACATTTTTCATCACTTATCATTTTTACTGTAAGTGGTGAGTATGTGTTGTCTTTGCCACCATGCACAGTGATTTGTCTTTTACTGATAAGGGTATTTGAAGGCCAATATGGATGTTATTACACTGAAGTTGTCAATTACTGATATCTTGTCCGGGTTTTTCAGTGTCTTTATATGCTCAATGTTCATTTATTCTACAACACAGGGTTGTACAGCAAAAGGCAGTTGTAGTCCCGTAATGCTGCACAAGGACATAGTAATTTTATGGTGTGGAGTGTGGAGGATGAGTTGAGGTGTCTCACAGACTCTGTAGCCTGGTGGTGTCGCAGCAGATACTTCTGTATCTCGTGCCAGAATCAGCAAGGTGACCAGGCTGTTTATTTTCCTTTATTATCCTTTGGGCTGCGTACATGCGACCTCAACGATATCACTGATGCTCGCTGGATGGGTACCAGTGATGTTCTGGGCGGTTTAAATCACCTCTGCAGAGCCCATTCCGTCCTGGGCCGAGCCCAAACCACGCACGTTTGTAACGTTTCCAGTCAGAATGCTTTCTATTGCTCCCCTGAACAAAGTTAACGAGAATACCAGGGTGGGGACACGTCAGGTTCTCTGTGACGCTGACTCCCAGGAACCTAAAACTGTTGACTTACAGGAGGGGTGTGTGTCTAAAATCAACAATCAGCGCCTTGGTTTTGCTGACGTTGAGCAGCAGGTTCTTCTCTAAGCACCACTCGGCAAGATTGCATGTTCAGATCAGGGACGTAAGTAAGGGATCATGGAGAGTGAGCAGGTCATTATTGTGAAATAAACCCCGACAGGGTGATTCCTAAAGTCACTCTACATTATCCTGCTTATTACACGTACTAAAGAAATCAATAATGTGTGATTTGGAGTATTCAACAAAGCTGTGTAATAAATCAAAGTAAATATTTGCATCTAAATATTATCTTCAACATTAACACTAGTATGTTATACTTACATTACATACTAAATATTAGTATACCATGCTAACTTACTAAAGTTAACATGCATTACAAGCATGCTACATGTAACTTGCTCTGTGTTTAGTGTTCACATACTCATGTTGTCAGCATGATGAGTGTGTTTGCATATTAACATGTACAATAACACTGTAAGCACAAGTATTCATTGTCAACAGCTAGCAAGACTACAGGCGTTCTTGTTTCATCATCTCCAATATGTCAGGCTGACTTTGGGGAAATAATGCACAAGACATTTAATAGTTTATTCAGATCTCAATAAATGACCAAAAGTGCAAAAAGTCCACATTGAGACACAAACTGAAAAAAAAAACATGAATAATCCATTTGGCATCAATTCTATAAGCTTGACGCTGCAGTACATCAGCAAAGCGATATATCAGTCTAACTCTATGTTATGATATGTGCTTGGGGAAAAAAATACCCAGCACTCTAAACGTGTTGAGTAACAATAATCAACAAAACACAAGAATATCGCTCTTTACAGCTTCCTGTTACAAGGCTCACCTCCATCTTTGGAAAGATCACGGTGCAGCCCGGACAAAGGAAGCAGATGATTCACGCCGTCAGCGGCGGCCCCGGCCACGCCGTCTGATGGACCACCCCTCTGGAGCGGCAGGACACGCTGTTTGTTCAGCGTGATGAATTGGCTGCATGCTTGAACCCAAAGGTTGGCAAATTAACAGTTAATTAGCAGTTGATAAATGACAGATGGACACAGGCCCTCCACCGCTGGAGTCCTCTCCTGCTATCTCACTGAGGCAAGTGTTTATGTGCTGGTAACAAGTGTCGGCCTGACTGTTATGTCTGCATTTTGTCACACGATGCGATTGCTCTCAGATGTTGCCCCCCCCGTCCTCTCCACAACCAACCACCCACCAACCTACCCCCACCACCCAACCCTTTTCCAGGCTTGCCCCCATTTACCTCTGGTCCGCCCCCAATGGGGGCCCTGCAGTCCAAACGTATTGATCTGTCTTTAAGCACAGCTTTTCAGTCAGAATTGGCCATGTAAGTGTAAAAAAAAATATATATTGACAAAAACATACAATTCTATCAAGTTGAATATCCTGTCAGCAACCAAAGAATGGACATCAATGTGCCCGATGTTTTTTCATTCTGGGCATGGTAATTGCATTTTCGCTGCTAGATCGTGTTCCCCACCATGACTGAAGGAAGTAATAATTTCAGGCCTAATGATGTAAATTAGAGGCAAGTCTTGTGAGCCTGACATGTATGTATGCGTGCAGAGGAAGACATATTTAACCTAACAATACCTCCTGTCGCTAGCAATGGGCTGGAAATGGCCCCATGTTTAGAGGAGTCGTTGCAGAAGTGAATAAGTAGAAAGACCGATTAATGGTAGTCCAAGAATTCATCACCCTTTAAACGTCTCCTTTCACAACAAATGCATATGAACAAGAAGGCTTTTCTTACTTGACCCTAAAAGAAAAAAACGAAAAACATTTTCCTATTGTTATGATTGTTTTTGTCAGTTCTGTGGTATAAAATTGCTTTCCTCCCCTGACATTTTCTTTACTAAATGGTGGCAAGCTTTGTGTTGGTTTGCACACTTATATTTCACACTTATATTTCCAAATATAAGTGTGCAAAATGACACAATAACACTGCATTTACCTTCCCATATGTTACCCTGCTACGCGAATGACATTTGATTGAGTGGTTCTGAGGGGAGAAGACAGTTTTGTGAAATATGTCCTGAACTGCTTTTGAGTCATTCATGTTTCAGCAGCAGCGGGGGAGGTAAAGGAAACAGCAGCATGTATGTACATTCATTACTGTGGACTTGGCATGGGAGGAGAAATAATGTTTCAGCTCAGTAAGTGACTGCCAGAACAAAGTACATACAGTTCTGGAGCTGCAGGGCTACACTGTCCTGGTCCTGCCGGTCTGTGGCAGTTTGCTAAAACAGCCAGGCAGGAGTTTTGTGTGACTAAATCATCACAGGATATGAATTCATGTGTCTTTGATGGCTTGTGTTAGTGGGAAATTGAAGCAGCCACACCTGAATTCAGCCGAATCTGATTCATTTCACCCTCTGTGCATTTTGTCCTTGGATCATTTCGTTTGAAAAGGCTTATCGGGGACATAGCATTCATCACCTCAGAATTAGCGCCAGCAAGAAAGCGAAAAAAAAAAAAAACCTGGCTTTCCAGTGAGCAGAGACCCTGCAGACCTGGAAGGTGATCGTTTTAATTATCCCGAGTCCCTGACTGATATCACTCAACCTCGCTGGCACACAGATCAGCCGGTCCTGGGCGGAAAATGCAGCCACCGCTGTATTCATTCCAGCTGCTCTGGCTGCAGGCAGCTGGTTGTGCTGCAGCTCGGCGCGGACGGCTCATTGCTCAGGGAGCGTATGAGAACACAAAGCTTGTCATTTACACGCTGACAACCGAGCAGTCACTGCCAGACACCCAAGCCAAGCATCCAAATGTTTGTATCCCTTTCCCATCTGAAACGGAAACAATTTGGTTTTGTCCTAACAGTGCAGTACATCTCGGCTCCAAAAGCCCCACTTGTGTGTTCAAGTTTCTGGGTGCCATTTTGGTTGCTGAGTGCTCGGAGCCAGCATGAGTCACATCGCTAATGTCAGAAGCATTACTCTCATTATTTCATGGTTAGTTTGACACACTGCTAATATTCAGATGGCAGCAGTGGAAATGAGCAGGCCGAGGAATATGTAGTGAAAATATGCGAGTGGGAGGTCTGCAAGTAGTGTGTGTGTGTGTAAGTGTGTGTGTGTGTGTGTGTGTGTGTGTGTGTGTGGGAGGGGAGGGGAGTCTGCCAAACAGTTCCTGACAGAACAGTGCCTCTCTCGGCCATTTCCTTCAAACAGCAATCAGGCAGAATCAAAGCAGCTGCTCTGTTCTTGAATACTCCAATTGCGCTAATCAACTCTGTTTTGGAGCTCCTCGACCGGCCACACTGCTTACTGAACACACACACACACACACACACACACACACACACACACACACACACACACACACACACACACACACACACACACACACACAAACAACTGGGTGCTGTGGGCTCAGGCCACCATTCAAGAGTCCAGTCAGAAATAATAACACTTATTTTATTAGGCCTGTTGGAACATGTTGAAGAGAATGCAGGCGTGGAAATAATGATCCGAAGGACTGCAGATTTATACAAATCATCAAAATGTGGTAATGCAGCAGGAGACGGAAATGCCACATTATTCCCCTGGATCTGTTCCTCTGCAGCAACTGTTGTGTCTATTGTATATGACACTTCCAGTCTAAACAACATGGCACTAATCCGCCAATTTCCATTCACTCAGATGACAACAATTCAGGTTAATCTTGCATGTTGAAAGCTACGCAGCAGTGATCCAAACAAATGTCTGGAGCAGGCTTTGCCTTGAATAGCCCTGGATGCTCTGCTAAAGAAAACAATGCTAATTGTTCTGACTTGCCTGGTGATTTCAACTCCGAGTAAGCCTGCAAATTCATTTTGTGACTTCAGCCCTCGCTCGCTGCTCGCTGTGATCACTGTTACACAAATCCTAACATTTAACAACACAAAGCAGAGGAAGTAAAAGCACACAGAAAGTGGTTCAATGTGGTCTGGCTGCGTAGCCTTGGCCCTGGGAGAGACTTCCTCTGTGAAGTATTTAATGTTGGAAGCTTTCTCTCCCCAAACACAGAGCACCTGGGACAACAGCGGCTGTTCCAGAGCCGGTGTTAATCAGCAGCAATGCAGAATGGCAATCAGCGGTACCCACAAGAATACAATTAATACGGTATGCTGGCTCTCTATACAGCCATGCCGCCTCACTTATGAAAACAAAAAATTGCAGTGTTAAACTGCTCTAAACATTTGGGAGAAGCTGTGTGGTACATCCAGAGAAAATCGTCTTGATTACTAAAAGGATTTCAAAGACTTTGCATGGGAACTGGATGAAAGAGGGGAAAATAACAAGCAGCTTTAAAAGCATTCTTTGCTCCACTGCAGTCAATTATTTTCTTCTGTTTCAGTCAGACAAAACATGTCCTCGGGAATTTGTTCAGTGTCACTCGACATCGCTCGAGAGGATTTCGGGCAGAGTGAAATCATTTAGGGATACCCCTGACTGATTTCACTCTGAGCTGCCAAAGAAGATGTTAAGTTACAGGATAATTCAGCTTTAATAACTTGTAACTTATTCTCATAGTTTGGGATAATTTCTCTCAATCATGACAACACACTCACCAGAGTAATTGTTAAATCTATAGTGCGTAGTTTCTGTCACCCCCCATGAGGAATTCTAAGTAATGACAAGAATATATATGGCGCGTCCACATGATACAAGCCTTCCGTGATCGCGCCCTGCCCCCCCCTCCCCCACAGAGTTGCTAGTAGCTAAGGAGAACACGGAGGATTAAAAAAACATGATGGACTCTTCAGAAGAGGTAAGTCACCAATCTTCTGAACATAGTCATACTGAGAAATACAGAGAGAGTTGTTTGGAGCTGATAGTCTTCATTAGCTTTGTAGCAACTCATTTGGCAATGGCTTGAATGTAACGGATGTTCATTAATATCAAAACGTTGTTCACTACAGCTTTGAGATCTGTGAAAACAGATCAGCTACAGTGATTCTGGTCTATTTTAATTTAATTAAATTAGTCAAAGTAGACAAAACTACAAGTAAAAAAAAAACGTGCAGTTTTAGAACACATGGTTGACGTGAATTGAAACAAAACTACTTCTACAAAACAGATCATGGTTTGGATTAAAATGAATAGGTTTTTCATGTAACCTCACGTCCGTAGGTTAGGATACGTACGCGACGTAAGTTCAGTACATTATTTAAGTTAATTTATGTAGGTAATAAGTCAATGTTGACTTTTGGTTTCACACAGGACATGAACAGCGGTGTCCTAGGTAAAAGTCCTGTGTTTGTTTGACACATCCATCCACCCTGGCCTCCTCCCGAAGCAGACTTTGGTGCTCTTTATACTACTTCACCTGACTTCTTCCTTTGCTTCCGTCATAACTACACTCACTCGCCACCGTAAGTATGGGTCGTAACAAACTGCTTGAACAAACAACCTATACGGTTACTTTTGATGGGGGAGGACAGTCCGCATGCAATATAATGTTATTATTGCATGTTGCTAGCATGCTAGCACGCAGTTGCCTATTTACACATCCAGCACACATGTAGCAACATTTATTTAAAGTTCTGTTTCTGGCCACCTGACTAATTCAGTATTCTCTCTCTTTTAGCTCTGTTTTTCATCTAACTTCTTAGGGAAATATCCACCTCTTTAGCTGCTAAATGCTCCACTATGTCCATCAGCTAAACGATGACCTGAAAGAGGCTTAAACGCTCCGTCAAGGCGAGGGGAACTGCATAAATGGGTTCTCTGTGGGTTCATCACTACAAGTGACCCACTTTCACATTGCATATATTAATTAGAAAATATTAACTAGTGCAGCTTTAAAGAGATCTGACTCAGTGGAGTAACAGTTGTCATGGTCTTATCACTTCAGCAGAATCCTGACATTAATTAAATATTCCCACTGCTTACCCTAGCATCATTATCGCTTGAAACCAATTGAATTGTCTGTTACATTATGAAGAGAAATGAAGTGTAAAATGACCTCATAACCAGCTCAACTGCAGGCAATACCACGGAGAGAGCGCTTCTCAACACTGCAATATCCAAACGGCTGCAGACTAATAGCCTGCTTGAAAAAAGGGCACACTGGCAGCGTTTTAGATTGGTCAGTCTTGTCATTAAGTTAATGCTTGTCCACAGTTTGGTCTAAACACAGAGCCTTTTATGGAATTATCCTAATTAGTGTGAACATTAGCCTTAATGGGGAGTAATGGCCAGTTAGATGTTATTTGGTAAAACAACACGCCAGAGGCTGGAGGTGTTTTATTACAGCTCTATATTAGGCTCATTTCTGGAAGGTAAAGAATGTTTCCAGATCGCAGGCAAAGTTGGCTGGGTGCTAATTCAGTTTCCACAGCTAGCAGAGCGGGGACCACCCACCAGGAAAATAACATGCAGCAAGATGATTGCTGTATGACAATAGTCGGCCTGCAATGACAGTTTCACTCTGCTTTGTTTGACGGACTTGATTCATAAACTTGTCTTCTCTCCTTCTCTCACACACTAAAAGTCTTGGATCTTTCAAGGAGAACTCAACAGATTGTTCTTTATAAAAACCATTGCAGATATGCAGTTATTCACCACAGTGAATGATTACATTAAACCAATCAACTGTGGTTATACGATTTGATGATTTCAGGAAATAACTAAAAAAAGGTTTGCCGCCATAAAGCACCTTCAGGGAACATTATTTTCACAAGCTTTGCAGGAGTTATTGTAATAAGACAAAGCCCAGAGAGGGACATTTCACAAGACACTGTAGGTTGTTTTTAAGTTAAAAATCTTCGTGACCAAATGTTTTACAGCTTAGTTTAGCAACGGTTTAGGAAAAATTAAGCCTGGGAACACAATAACCTCTAGCACTGCTGACATGGTGGGGACTATGGTCTGTAATGTTGATTCTCTACAACAGTTGTAATTGCTGTGTTTGTACTGCTTTCCCAGTGGGACGCTATGCAGGCTGAAGCCACACATGAAATGTTGTATGAAATGGCAACTTAGGCAAGACAAATCACATTGCAAGACAACTGAACTGAAGTGTTGGTTCCTCTTCAAATGATTTCCAGATCAGGCAGTAATCACCATTTCCAGGGGAATTCCTTCACACCCAAGCTTCTGTAAACACAGCCAATAACGAGTTAATTGCTTTACAGGGTGAATGATAACCAGGTATTTGGCGCCACTGAAGTCCTGAGTGTGAAATGTGGATACAATGTCACCACATACGTTGTCTTAGAGATTTATGACACATCTACAAACTAGTTTAATTCCAGTGTCAGTGTTTGAACTGGGCCATTTGCTTCACACAAGCACCATCATTCTTGAGCTGAATGCGTATTGTCTGTCGTTATGAATCATGTCCATTATATAAGACGTATCCTCCCCTTGAATAAACCTTTCACATGAGTGATGAATGGGGATATAATCACATTTCAATCACAGATCTGTTAGTAAAATGCTTTATTGCGTTTGTCATTGAGGTCAGTTGGTGATGTTACACACATCAGGTGATACAACATGCAGACAACGACCTCTGGTATGATTTTTTCAAGCCTCAAAGGGGTACAAGAGTGTGTGGGGATGATATTTTGTGACTTGTCTTAAAGAAAATGTAACTGTGATAATTGTTCTGCTCTCTCTTGCTTAATACTGTTTATGTTTAAAAAAAACATAAAACATTATTATTTTTGATAACTCATTCTGAAATTCAGAGATGTATGTTGGCAAAAGAGTCCTCACACCCGCTGGTGACAGTAAATAAGTGAAGGAAACAGCTAGTAACAGGCCAAATCATATTTTGTTTAAAAAGCCAATAGCTGATGGAATAAAAAACCTCATGTATCTGTTTGAGGGAGGATAAACCTATGCCTTGATGGAAGAAAATTAAATTCACTATATGAAGGAGTCCAATAAGATCTTGTATCACTTGTGTCAACTCAAACTTCATCAATTGTGTCAACTCAAACTTCATCACTTGTGTCAACTCAAACTTTATCACTTGTGTCAACTTAAACTCAAACTTTTACACCAATTTATGCCAGCAACTTTAAGGTACACATTCACAATTTTCCAGATTTTCGAAACCAACAGATCTGCACATATATATATATATATGTGCAGATCTGTTGGTTTCAAATATATATATATATATATATATATATATATATATATATATATATATATATATATCTGCAAATGTTAAAACGGAATCAGAAAAAGAAGTATAAAACCCTTTCAACATTAACTCTTCTTCTTTGGCTTTTAGGTTTATCTTTTTATAAATAAAGTTTGTCATCCATGATACAGTAGTTACCAAGTATTTGTATTGCTAGACCAAGGTTATTATAGTTTTGCATTTTTCATTAGTTTTTATTTTTATTTCGTTTTGACTTTTTGTTTTCAAATTCAGTTTAGTTTTGGTTTTCAAAGCGGGTTTGCTAGTTTAGTTTAGTTTTAATTTTTTGAAAATACTTAGTTTTAGTTTAGTTTTTATTAGTTTTAGTCTTTTTTTGTAATATGGGTTATTTGTCGGGGGATTCAAAAAGGTCAGAAAAAGTATTGTATAATAATAACTCAACAAAAACATCATACAATTTTAGAAACATGTATTCACAATGTATTCAACAATAACACCAGTACAAACAATGTACATATGATGATGAGCACAGATAATGTAGCTAAACAGTCTACACAAGACGCAGCAATAAGTGCAAAGTGTGTAAGTGATGTATTCCAGGAAAAAACCTAACTAGCCAACAGACTAAAGAAGACATACATAAACAGGTGTTTTGAACTTTGGTTGAGTAAAGTGGTGAACTTTTTGAAGTCAGTTGACTCACGGTTGTGTAGACATCCCAGTATTAATAGACATAATAACCCACGCTTCCTCCAGCTTGTGGTGTTCCTGCGTATTTACTAACCAGCAGCTATCGGGTTGCCGGTGAAAGCCCTCCTATAGTGTTCTCTGTCCTGCGGTTGTCTCCGTTATGCTGCCTGGCCCTGTACCCGTACATCCATGCCGTAACGTTACCAGGGTTAGCTTCTGTTTCGGGGAAAGGGGGGCTTTGCGTTCTCCTTTACCTTGTTAAGGTAAGCTAGTTTAGCCTCCTTGTGCGCGCTTCTCAAATGTACTTTCAAATTCATGGGATTTTTCCCTGTAATAAATTGTCCACATATTTTACCGCCTTCCACTGAAAGGCATTTGCTTTTATCTGACAGTCACAATCAAATAGGACTCTGCCGCTTTCTTCAGACTTTCGGTACCGCCATGATGCCATGCGTGGGGCACGGACTATGTTGTGTTGAGTCAGAAACTATATGTCTACGGGAAATGTCAACTCTGAAAGATATAATGTTATTTGCTCTATGAAAGACATTGACAAAGACGAAAACTAAAGACATTTAATCAATCATTTCATTATATTTTAGTTTTGCAAACAAACTTTTAGTTTAGTTATCGTTTTTTTGTAATGCCTCGTTTTTATTTTTATTTCAGTTAACGACAATGTTTTTTACCACCTAGTTTTTGTTATTTCATTCGTTTTTGTTAACGATTATAACCTTGTGCTAGACTGCAGTCACAGGCTCCTATTTGATAATGGTTAACCCAGTGATTTGTGTACATGGACATGAAGTTTGCTCAGCCATTATTATATTGGTCTTATTACCAGGGAAGCTGTATTGCTTTGTTGTTATTAATACTTTTAAAACTATAACCGCTGCATTAATAAACATTTATTCATGAGATTATCATGGTTTTTATTTTTCTTTATTTTAATGTTATTATGTCGTTCTTACCTGTAAAATATTACAGGATGCTGCAAGACAGAACACTACGAGGCTACTTGCGCATTTAGGCATATCCCACAATGCAATGCGGCTGTGCATATCAGACAATCGGAACAGGGAGCATTGTTTCAATTTACATATTTAATGAGTCATCAGCAACCTTTTATTTATTTAAGATTTATATTTGTACATTGCATGAATGGTACAAAGCATTGTAATCAAAGATAGCCATTTTATTAGACAGGATTAAGAATAGATTACAAGAGAAAGAAAAGTTTGTTTATGAACTTCTTCCTACTCCTTTTTGAACATGGGAATTTCTTATTTGAATTACTTATAATAATTTTGGTAGATTGTGCTATGTAGTACATGTCCTTACAAAGGAAGTGCTTTTAGTAATAAATTCTGTACAGAATTATAATATCAATAGAAAGGAGACACTAATTAATTTAAATACATAATATACAACATACAAGGTGAAATACAGTTTAATATAATTTAGTTCACACAGTGGGTAAGTATTTTAGAATATCGTACAATGTTTGTGTACTTTTCTTCCATTTACCAATTTTAAAGACTATGTGTAGTTCAAATTCATTTAATAAAACAATCTAATTGGGGGATGATTTCAGTATTCTATATTCAATTCAATATTCTATTCCAGACATAGAACATTACAACAGAGTTCATTATTTTTGTTTTGCAGTATCATACCAAATATTGCCTTGCACTGCCAGACCTATCTCCACAGCGCTGTGGAGTAAGGTCTGGCTCCTTCACAAACACAATTTTTAGGTCTGATAGATCCATCTTCATTAAGAAATGTTTTTTCTGTTACTGTTTTTAGCTCAGTATCTACTCGGAAGTGTTTTTAATACTTGTGTGTAAGTAACAATGCTAATTATGGAAGATTGCCTGTTATAGGAGCATATCGTACTGTCTAATGCCATTTCTGAACTTGCTCATCTGATATCTTTGCACGGATCTTCAGAAGTTGTAATAACGGGTGATTTGAATCTTGACGGGCTTTGTGTAATAATTTAAACCTTAGGCCTCCTAGGCCTGATCCAGGTACCCTTGAGACAGCCACCTTATTGGATCTTATTACAAATAGGCCACATCATTTTAAATCTAGTAGGGTTCTTCCACTCAATTTTTATCACTGTCTGATCAGCCTGTATCAGAGATACTGGACAAGAAAAATTTAAGTCTTGTATTATTGTAAAGACAACTTTTAAAAAGTTTGAAGAGCAAGATTTTGTACATGACTTGTCCTTTAGTGATATTTATCTTACAACAACTGTTCCTGACCCTACTATGGCTTTAAATTATTTTATTAAATTTGTTTTATTCTGTTGTTGATAAACATGTTTTAAGAAGCTAAGAGTAGAGAACAGAAGTAACCCTTGGTTTACTTCGGACATGCTGACATGTTACATTCTAGGCAGCATTTTTGTCATCCCAGAAACAAGTGCCATGTTACAATTCGTAATGCTAAATCATTTTACTGTTTCTTCTTTAGCTGATGGGCTTTGCCTGGAAAACCCTATACATCCCACCAGAGTGCCAGGGCACTTACCACCTTAATCCCGAAGGAGACAGACTCCAACAACTTCAACCAATTTAGAGGCATTGCCCTGCTCAATGTGGAAGGGAAGATATTCTTCCTGGTGGTGGCAAAGTGCATGACGAACTACCTCCTGGCAAATAATTACATCGACACCAGCTGTCAGAAAGCAGGAGTCCCAGGGTTTCCTGGCTGTGTAGAGTACTCAGCCATGATCTGGGAGCAAATCCAAGCACGTAGTTTGGTTGGATCTTGCAAATGCCTATGGGTCGGTTCCCCACCCGCTCATCACTTTTAATTTCTTCCACATACCATTGTGAATCCAGAGCCTTATAGCAAACTACTTCAACAACTTCCATGTCTGCTACATAACCCAGGATATCTCAACTGTTTGGCTGGAGAAAGGAATAGCAATGGGTTGCTCCATCTCTCCCATCCTTTTCACAGCAGCGTTTGAGATCACCCTAACTGGTGGAAGGCAGATGGTCCGAGGAGTCAGATCTCAGTCAGGTCAGCAAGTCCCTTACTGAGCTACATGTATGACGTCACCGCCCTCCTCCAGACAGCAGCATGCACCGCCAGACTCCAAAAAAGGTTTGAGGAGCTGCTAACAGGGGCCTGGACGGAAATGAAACCAGCCAAGTCCTGCAGCCTCACAATCAGGAAAAAAGTCCAGAACGACAACAATTCCTTCTCCATCAATGGTTAGAAAATTCCACTATTGATGGACCAACATGTGCTAAGCCTTGGAAAGTTGTACATGTCGTATGTATATGTGTACCTGTCAGACAAGCTCATGGCTGCCTCTGTCACACGCTTTTGTCACATCCCAGCTTTCGGAGGATCTGAGCAAGATCAACCAAAGCTTTCTACCAGGGAAATTCAAGGTCTGGTGTTACCAGTTCACCTCATACCAATAGCTGATGTGGCCCCTAAAGTTCTGTGACATCACCACATCAACAGCTCTGAAGATGGACACAAAGGCCAACAGCTACATCCGCAAATGGCTGGGCCTTCCCTGATGTCTTTCTAGTACAGCACTGTTTGGGAGAACTTACCTGAAGCTTCCACTGAAATCCATCAGTTTGGGCTACAAACAGGAGAAGGTGAGGCTTGTATTCGAGCTGAGAGAATCACCCGACCTGTTGGTCCAAAACACCAAGGCCCAAGTTCACGCAGGTCGCAAGTGGAGGGCAATGCAGACAGTAGACCTGCTCATCAACCATCTGAAACATCAGGAGATTGTGAGATTGCAGCAGCAAGGAAGGGCCGAAAGCCAAAAAGAAGGAAAGGAAAGACCTGGTAATCTCTGAAGTTGTGAGTCAACAGCAGCAAGGGAGGTGATCAACAGGGCCATTACATGGGCGGATATGTGGAGGATGCCCTAAGCAAGGCTTAGCGTCCTTATCAGGGCCACGTATGATACCACATCCTTTCTGGTTGCAAGGGAGCATTGACTCAGGGCCAGTACGGATGGCACCATGACAGGGTCCTGCGCAAGCTTGCTGAAATTCTTGAGGCCCGCATGCTGGAAACAAACAGGGCCAGTCAAGCACCATCACAACAGCTGATCCAGTTAGTCATCCAAAGGGGCGAGGCTCATAACAGCAGCAGGAGAGAGTGGTCCCTCCTATCAAACGGAGGTGAATGGAATCTGAGAGCCGACCTGGACCGCCAGTTCAAGTTTCCACAAGAGATCACCACAACCTCCCTATGGCCAAATATTGTGCTCTGGTCCACCACTACTAGGATGGTCATTATGGTCGAACTGACCATACCATGGGAAGAGGGGATGGAGGCAGCCTTCGAGAGGAAGAAGGAAAAGTACACAGAGCTGGCAGCTGTGTGCGCACAAGCAGGGTGGAGGGCGTTTACTTATTCAACGGAAGTTGGGTGCAGAGGCTACTCTGGAACATCCACCCAGCAGCTTCTGAAGTCTCTTGGGATCACAGGCTCCATGTTAAGGAAAACCCTCAACAACCTGGCCGAAGAGGCAGAACAAGGGAGCTTCTAGCTCAGAAGATGAAGAAGACAAGAAGAAGACAAGGGATGGGGAAAGATCTTAGTGCTGGCTGCAGGGGGCGGTAGGGAGACGTCCCTGCCGCTGCTCCACCACCTTGAGATGTTCCAGGATTAAAGGAGTGAAACATCAGTGAAAGGTGGCTCCCGGCTGATGACCCTGCAGCACCGTCAGAGGTGCGTCAGGCAGAAATGCCCCACCTGTGCTCACATCTTAACATTCTGTAATTGTTTAATGTATGTACTATGTATTGCAACTGTTTATTATATATTATTTACTATATTCCGTAATTTTATTAATATGTATTGTAATTTTATATGGCATGTAATCTGGGCGTCATTGGAAATGAGAGATTGCAATTGGTCCTCCCTGAATTAATAAAGGTGATATATACTGTACATTATGGGATAGGAGTAACAGTAATTTAGTTAGATATGAGTCAAGTTATTGGTTGTTTTTCCAAGTTTTAACAGATAATAATTTAACGCATGTCATAAATCAAACAATGCACAGGCAATTTAGCGAAATCCCTGCAGTTGTGTTCTTGACCAGTCTTGAAATAAAAAAAGAAGAAAAGAAGAAAAATGCGGTTGATTCCGAGATGAGACCGATACCATAAAAAATTTAGAGATCAAGACCAGTACTATAACAAATGAAAATGACACATTTATTTACACGTTTTTTTATTTTAACTAAATGTTAGCTGTATGATGAGACAATATGTCATTAAATATGATGGGCTATATTTTATAGCTGGATTAGAAGGTTGTAGTTAGAATGTTTAAAAAAAATGATTCTAAGACCCAATTTGTCATGGTTTGAAGTTGACTGAGAACAGGAGCTTTAAGCCTTAATAAACGGCAGATCAAATTTAAACAAACAAACAAAAGCCTATTCTCTATCTAGCCATGGAGAAAGTTTGGGTTTCATTTGTTGAGATTTTGAATCAAATCAAATCAAAATGATTTAGAAGTTACTGCACACTCTAGTGATAGACATAGATATTGACTCTGGTAAGTAGGGTTGGGTACCGAAACGTGCCGACCTAAACGGTAGTAACGAGACCGAATAAGAACAAAAAAATCGGTGCCTCATTTCAGTGCCTTTATTTACACTACACCTGACAGCAGGTAACGTTAGCCTACCTTTAGCTAGCAGCTGGATTAAACACGGTTAAAATGCTGACAGCTAACGTTAAACAGTGTAAAGTGTGACTGTATTTCACTGTAGAGGACCCAACAGTCTGCTCTGCAGGGCAGCAGCTGCCGTTGTCGGAATTAAACAAAACAGACGGTGCGTTCACTTAAAACAGGTAGCCTCGTGGTGCATTCACAGTAATTGTAAAATACCATTTTCCCATCTGGTGGTTGTTTTTGTCGTTCAACAGCAATTTACTGGTGAAATAAGTTATTGTTATAGTTATTACATTATTATTATTAAATCTTTTATTTTGACCATGGCCTTAACAATAAACAAATTGCTGACTGTTCTTTAGTACCCTTCTTTTTTTTTCTTTTTTCTTCTTTTGTTTACAGTAAATAAATAATAAACTAATACAAATGTTAAAGTCAAGTTCATAAAGTAACTTTCTTTGCATTCATTTGATTCCCAATCAAGATACACTGGTAAGAGTTGCTTTCCATTGTTAATATGTACTTAAAAACAGTTCTGAAATGCAAAATAATAGAATCTTAATCATGTGATAAAACATGCGATTAATTGCGATTATATACTATAGAAATTCAGCGATTAATCGTGACTAAAAACAATGTATCGTTTGATAGCCCTTATATATATATATATATGTATATGTTTGCATGTTTTTATGTTTGTATGTTTGTTAGGGTAAACTTAGCCTTTATTCATTTTACAAGAACATATCCACAACTTTAATCATCTGCAAGTGTTTTGTGCAAGCTAATCAGCTCACAGAGCTTCATCTTCATGTTTAAACAGATCAGATTTGGCGACTAGTAAAGAAGTGCAGGTTCATTTGAAATTATTACAAAAGGTCATTTGATACCGTGTCAGATCTCTTCTTTAGATGTGTGTCTCATTAATTTTTCTTCTACTGTCAGTTCCACCTGAGTGACTTCCGTCATCAGGTTCGTTTCACTTGTCTTTCAAAAAGGCAAATACACTTTCATATCATGATAAGATAATTAATTTGTGATTGTGAGATGACAGCATGAACAGTCATGCAAGCTAAAAGAAGAAGTCTGAGGAAGGTCCCTACTCACAGCATTAAAATCCTTCTGACGGGAGCTATTTGTTTTCCTTTAGCTTTTGTAAAACATAACTTGCACCATGGCTCTTGTAGCACTGCCAGATTAGTTGAATAAATTCTCATAAAATGTGTGCAGAAGAAAGAAAATATGTACTTGACAGCAAGGTCAAAGGGAAAATATAATGGTATATAAATAAAAGTTTCTTGCAAGAAATATTTCAGATTTCAGATTAATATTGTCTGTCATGTTTTTGTGCATTAATATATGATATCAACAGTATTTTACAGTAGCTTTTTGTAACAATGATTACATGTTTATGGTTCATCCCTTTAACGAACACTTCCTATTAATTCCTAATAGTGGACAGTATCATTTGAAGATATGTGTTTTACTATCAGTATTTCAGTTTGTATTTGGACTTGTATAGCCTACATGTACTCCACTTCCTTCCAGAGGAAAATATAGGACTTCTTATACCTTTATTGAAAGCTACATCTTTCCAGCTACTTTGCAGATTAAGACGTTACATAAAAAAACATCAGAATCAGATTTATTGCCTGAGAAAGTTTTCACTTGCAAGGAATTTGCCTTGTAGTGTTTGATACATACAATAAACATATTAAACACTAAAGCAAATTTCTGCTACAGTTAAGAACATAAATAGATATTTTAAAATAAAAAGTATGTAAGGTATGTAATTTATGATGATCAATAAAGTTTGATGCATCGTTATTGTTATCGTTGGGGCTGCAACTACATACTCATTTTTATTTCTGCGTCGCCTGTTTCCAAATAGAGAACCTGGTTATGTTTCCAAAATCCATTTACAATGAATCAATGCTACTATAGATCAGTAATAGTTACATTAAGCTCTACTTAGACCAGCTGCATTAAAATGCTGCTTTATACTTCAGTAATAAACATCTTGTATCATATAATACTCTACAGCCATGAGTACTTTTTATAAAACTTATATTACTGCATTTTGCTTACCCACTTCTTCAAAACCTTAAATGCAAGACTTGTAATGTAAAGTTATGGTTAACATTGCTACTCTGACTTTAATTAAAGATTCTCTGACAGCGCAATCACTCACTGCATCATTAAAGTTTTAATGTTTCCACTCTTTTCTTTTTGAAATTATTTTGTGACCTATTCATGCGTACAAAATCACATCACTACAAATCTGTTTCTGCTTAAATAAGAAAACTATTATAAACCAGCATTTAGATTCACCTTAAGTGAACCCATGAGGAAAAGGGAAGAAACACTACATATATACACAGGAAAAGAATACTGATATAAACATTCAAGGTTTTTCAGGATGCAGGATTCACTGTACAAAACATAAACACATGAAGAAATAATGATAAATGTTCCATTACACAGTATTACAAATGAGACAGATATAGTAAAGTGGAGAAAATAGTTTTTCATTTGTGGCAAATATATGTGATTGCAGATTTAATAAAGAAGGCTGGACCATGGATATATTGTATAACAACATGTTCAAATAAACCACTCACCGGTGAAATAGAAATGAATAGACATAAATAGGCAACGTAAAGTAATTCCTCACATAGTAGTCAAAACAATACACATACAATTGTGTACTACTACAGGTTATGTTTATTAAATGAAGCCCAAAATATGTCGGCAACTAGAAATCGCTAGTATCAGCTAGCGCTAGCTAGCACTAGCTAACATCAATGTTAGGTAGCCGCTAGCTAACGTCAGCGTAGCCACTAGCTAATGTTAACGTTAGGTAGCCTAACCTGAACCCTGGAACTCTACCAAGTCGTGAGTCGTGACTTGAAGTCATCACTTACAGGCTAAAAACTATGTCTGGAACGCAGCACAAGTTAAAGCGCTTTGACTGGTCGTTAAGACTAGAAAAGCGCAATATAAATACAGTCCATTTACATTAACATTTACATTTAGCATCAGAACTATCAGACAGGACACAATGAACAGATTTTTTTGTAAATCATGATGTCTACAGTTTGCTTGTTGGAGGCCTTGCAGAGTGTTGCAGTATGTTTGTTAACTCGCGGTTGAGGTAATGCCTGAAGTCCATGTGCTGCAGTGAGGGCGAGTAGGATCCCATCTGGGATTGGTAAGAGTCCCTGCAGTTCCCCTGGAGACTTTCTGATCTCTCCTGATTACATGTGGCAGCCTCTGACCTGCACTGAAGACCCTCTCCTGACATGGAGGATTGACGATCATCGATGCAGAAACCTCTTTTAATTCTGCATACAAGGTTCTCTGCAGCTGGATAACCGTTTTAACCTGATTCTGATGCAATCAAATTTATTTTGGAATAAAAATGAATGATAATCATGGTTGTGAGGTATGATTTTTATCCTCCAGAATTGCAGTGCTGAGCTTGTATCTTTCTGATGCTGCATGTAATTCCAGAACGAGTCCGGGGTCTGTGGAAACTGGAACTCTTTGATTGAGTGAATCACCTGCTGTGGAAATTATAAACACTGAGCAGGAATTTACATTAGGCACCCAGTGGAAAAGTGCACTGTGCTGATGGCTTTGTCTGAGCGATGGAGTAATAAAATCTCGTTTGTATACAAGACATATTTCATCAAGGTATCTGCACTTCTTCACTCTGACTCTTTAAAAGCCATTTCATCCATCTTCAAATAGAGCTAGAAGAGCCAAGTGTGATGATTTCAAAACATTTGAACTGCAAGGACACTGTGCTTTAGTGCTTATCTTTCAAAGGTGAAAATTGTTGCCCTTAAATCTCATTTTTGTGGTAATGTAGAACAACCATGCTGCATGAAATCACACAGACACGATGAAACACGTTTAATTAAACTATGAGTGATTGTAGTCACCATTCTACTAAGATGAGGCACCAAGGAGCATGAATTCAGTGGGACAGGGGAGTGAAGTTACACACCAATGACACAAGACGAGACGGTGTATCATCTCCATGACAAGGCCTCTTTGTACTTCCGTTCTAACTTCCGACTTTAAGGCTTTTTTGTAGCTGGATATATCATTTGTTGCGTCTAAATATGAACGTGGATAACGTTAGTGATATTGAGATGCTTGCTACAGTTACATTTCTAGTGATGAAGCGTTCTCTCTCTTCAGTCTCTCTCTATCTCTATCCACCATATAACGTTACCGTGCTTTCGGGCCGTTTCGGCTTGTCGTTGAGGCCCCGTCTGAAACTCTGTCATTTCGACCAGCTGTTTGTAACATAAAAATAAAATGGATTACGGATCATTTAATTTCTATAGTTTATAGCTGACTTTACCAGCTGACTTCTCTACTGGCTGTTGAAACAGGAGACGTCTTTTACGTTCTAAAACCAGCCTCCGGAGACTTGAACAGCTGAGTCGCAGCAAAACCATCAGCTGAGACGGGCCGCTTCAGAATGCTGCCACTTGTCCCTGCAATGTTCTAAAACGGTTTTGTCTCATTGCGAATCTTTGGTCTGAACAGAATCATCAGTTCTTTTCTCATGTGAGCATAAGCAGCCTACCAAGGTGGGACCAGTAAGTGCACACATAGCTTCAGCTCTCTGGATAATACTTGACAAAACTACAGCGGCAGTTTTGTTGTATGGTGAGATTGAAGTCTATTAGCAGCTCTAGGACCACTGCATGCTTTTGCCCTGACCATGTGTACCAGCCAGAGGCCTTTGCCCTTCTACCTCTGTCTCAACTCACAGCGGCTCAGTTTACCAGAGGGAATTCCTCCAAGTTTATTTTGCTGTTTGAGTTGGCTAAAAGCAACTGCTGCTAAAGAAACCCTAGGAGCGAACTGAGCTAAGTGATGGTAAGAAGTGTTGGAGGTCTATGGTGAAAATGTTGGAGTTTTTTTTTTCTTCTTCACAGCTAATTATGCAGCCAATTATGTGGGTTGTCTACAAAAACTAAAATAAGCACCATTTGTAAAGGCTTTTGTTCATGTCTGATTAGTTTTGTTTAAGATAAGTCCTCGACCGGGGCCTGTTAGCTTGTTAGCTTTGGGCTGAAAATAAATGGTGCGTTCATCAACAAGCTAAACTTCCCAAACAACTCCTAACACGCTCACCCCCAAACTGTCAACATAACGGTGTGTTACTATTGGTTTTACTAACTGTGATGCAGTGCTGCTGCTAGCCATTTTGGTGCCCTAAGCATCATTCCTTTATGTTCTTTTGTAAACACAGTACACAGAACAGCCAAAACATACATACACACAAATCATCCGTAAATACAAACTTAAAAGCAGAATTATACAATTAAGCAATCTTCTTCAATAAAGCAAAGATTTAGAAGCAGAAAAGTCACACAATTTTACCTTACTTTGTAAACACACTATGTAGAACAGCTAAAACACGCACATTCAAGTGTTGAGAAGTGCATAATATTATCAAAATGAACCAACAATTTTCCAAAAACAATCAAATCAAATCAAATTGATACTGTTGTGGAGTCTACAGACCTGCTGGCCGGCTGGGGTTGATGTGTGCCTGAACTGCTTGCAGATGGTTGCTCTTCATCTGTATCTTCCTCTTGGCCATGTGCTCCTCCTACGTATCTCAGCAATGACCCTGCATTCATTTAGAAATACGAAGAAAAAGGATCAGTATAGAAAGAGACAAAATATTCAAAGAATCTTATACCGAAAGAAATTATAAACATTTAAAACTGAAAGCATGCAGCTAAGGAGCTCTCCTCCTTTATTACTTATTTATCAACTATTTGATAAATCTAATCGAATATAAAAGCATACTAGAATGAGTTACAATATTGCACACAATTCAATAATAATGTTTGCTTTATATCATTCATAATGACATTTTAAATTTATATCTTACCTACAGGAATAAAAGAGCGAGAGCATTTTGTCTACTACAACAGACTGATCTCATTAAGTGGCATATGTATGACAAGCCAATTTGTATGCCATTTTGTTGTGTTATCAAGACGCATAATCGCTTTTTAGCGTGTTTATCAACGCTGTTTGGCCTCCATTGACTTACATTACGTGTGAATTATCGGCGTAGCGAGTAGTATTAAAGGAGTCCGCGGATGGAGGTTGGTTGGAATGGTGGATGGGTAAAACAATGGGTAAAACACAGGACTTTCACCCAGGAGAGCTGGAATCGTGTCCCGCGTGTGGTGTTTATCAACCGTTTAAATAAAGCCTTCCCCAATGTTCTTTTCCTAAACTCAACCGTTTATTGTTTTCCTAAACGTGTGACGTTGGTCACCGTTGTGTTTTTGTCGTGTTTTTTGTGTGTTACTAAAGCCTTTCCCAATGTTCTCTTTTCCTAAATCCAACCTTTTTTTCTTTCTTTTTTTGTGACGTTCTCGCGATGACATACATTACATCCGCTGTATACAGCGTAGACATACACGTGGAAAGCTCAAAATGCGTACAGATAACACGCCATTTGGCTTTAGGAAAGTGCCGTGTATGTTTATGCAAAATCATGATGCCATGTTGACTACAAAACTTTTTTCTATTTCACCGGCAGATGTTGTACATGCCTTTGCATCCTGACATAAATGCAATCAAAACGCCAGTTAATTTTGTCATGTAGCTTTGGTCACATTCAGATGTAGCTAAGCTAGCTGTAGCAGTAACACTTTGCAGCAACAGTTCACATTATCAAGAGCCATTTTGTGTCCCACTGCACATCCGACACCTCACCTATGTTGTGTGAGACTGTAGCCTACATTCGGTTGAATTCTACTGAATGACAATCCTAAAGATGGTCGTGGGTTTATTATGCATCATTACTTTCTTGAGCAACTCTTGTTCGGCCTGTTTTGTGATATACATGCCTAAAAAGTGCCTAATATTTCTATCCTGAAATAATATCGCCATTATAATTATTATGACTGATGATTTTTCATCAGGCTATTTTTGGTGCCCCCTCAGCACTTGGTGCCCTACATGTGATGCGTGGTGGGAGTGGCGGTGGTGCTGTGATGTAATGATTGAATTTCATGTTGTAATCCCTTATTGGGGAACTTGTACACATCATTACAGCGATGTTTGTTGTCCTATGATGTTAATACAGGATCAGGATAATACAGGATTTCTGTGATAAAAAAAAGACACTGAGGTCCATTACTTACGTATGGATCACACTGACAGCTGTCATGCCACACATAAATAGAACACAAGCAAACAGGTTGTGCTTCTCGCAAAAACCTGTTTATAGCGTTAGCATGGGCAAGCCTGATAAATGCAAGAGGAATAACATTTCACATGAAGAAGATTTATTCCTCTTTAGTAGCACAACACAACACATACAGATAACTGTGCTGTATTCAGACTGTGACAACAGTGATTAAAAGCCAATAAAAAATGTAAATGGTTAGAAAGGCTAAAATAAAGTTATAAAATCTGACAACTCCACCTATGTAAAAAGAGCCTATAGGACTCTGTGAGAAGGCCACACAGGTTCTAAAATCAGGTTTGAGCAGAGCTAAACACATTAAAAGTTCACACAGAATGCATTACAATAAAAAGAATAGAAATCCCAGCCCAAAGTCACATATGGTGGTTGGTCCTTGTATGAGAAGTCCCTCAGGCTCTCCAACAGCTGCAGTCCTTGAAAGGGTTAAAAGCAAGGCGAATGTCACTTCAATAATAGGACACACCAAGGGTAAAACCAGGGTAAAAAACAAGGGCTAAAACGTTCAATTAAAAAGAGGGATCCATTAAAACAATACAGGTGAAAGTGTAGAGAGGGTACTAAGCTGACACCCCTCTGTTATTCCACATAGCTTTTCTTTAAACCAATCACAATCGTATTGCTATGCGCCGGATGGAGCCCCGGTGCCTCTGCAAAATAGCCTCAGGAAAGAACTTGTTTTTGTATGATCAAAAGTTGTTTTAGTAGTGCATCAGAAAACTCAGTTTGGACAGATAGTCTAGCTAGCTGTCTGGATTTACCCTGCAGAGATCTGAGGAGCAGTTAACCATAGTCCTCATAAATCCACTGGAGTTTAGAACGCCAACACAAAGGATGAGGAAGGGGACGGACATCCGGCCGAAAACAGAGACATCCGGCGGAATTTCCGGCAGCAACGGAGCAATCCCGGAATTGGAACGTCGTGGATATAGGCTAGTGTCCAGTTCAAGGGCAGTTGTAAAAAACACTACAAACTGTTAAAACACTGCGCAATAAAAGCACAGAAACCAAACTTAAAACATGCACATGCAATAGTCTAAAATACTGACCCTGTCCCAAGAGCTTACCAAGGTATTTAGGGCTGACAAACAGTAACGTGAACCGTGAAGAGCCACAGAGAGTTGGTTAGCTCTGATCACCAGCGTTGTGTCTCTGTCCAAGCTACACTGAGTAATGGTCAGTCAGTCTCCCCCTGACTGTCTGTGTCACACATTATGATAGTCTTCCCCCACTCCTCTGTTTATAGCTGAGCTGTTTGAGCTGAAGTTTATAGCAGGATTTGAGTGTATGCCGTGTCGTATCATTTGACTTCATGTAGCACACACCGGATGAGCCATATAGACAGAAGTAGTAGTCTAGATATAGATGTTATGGTCACCATGCGCTGTCATATTTACTACCTGGATTGGAAGTCAGAGAAATGATACTGGAATGTAGGACAGTGGTACATTCTCTGTGGATTTACATAAAAAAACAATGGATGCCGATTTTTGATCATTTGCCTCCCTGACTGAAAACATTCCTGCAACATGTCAGTAACGCTGTTCTACTCAATCACCTGTTCTTTTCAGATTTACCCATCTTGTTCATTTGTTGATGTTGGGCTGTTCATACTGGTCCAGATCGAGGATTTAGCTCCACCATTAAGGCTCGGTTGGAGCACAAGCTACAGTTGCTTCAGCAGCTCAAAGTAGCACAGACATTTAAATCCACACTTGCTGTCACGTTAAGTGCACTTGAGACCTTATTTATTGCAGAGCACTTGTAAACTTTCCCATTTCCAAAAGAAGAAGAAAAAAAGTGTGCGTCGATTGAGGATGTTAAGTGTAGTTTTCCATTTATCAAAGGCTGCAGAGCAGCTGGGCAGATGTGCGCAGGATCGAGCACTGCCAGAGCAGACTTTCTCTGAAGACATTAGCGTGCCACAGTGAGAGAGCACTCTCATCCTTGAGAATTACAATGATGCGATTAATTGCTAATCTGCTTACCATTTTAACCAGTTCGTTAACCAATTTGGGATGATTCGTCTGACAAATCCGGAGTTCTTGGCTATTTTACATAGACCACCAGAAGCAAGTGGTGCATGCAGGGAGAGGCTTAGCTCAGTAACAACATAGAAACATGTTCTAAAAATCACACTATGGTTAAAAGCTTCTAATTAGACAGCTATGGCTTTCACCTAGAGGGGTATCCAGTATGGTGAAGGCCAGGGACACCTATTGTGCATTCTAGAGATCTATACTACCCAAGAAGGCTAAGTTTGATTTAAATTAAAAAAAAAACTGCGGAAAGGGCAGAAGAGAGGTGAGAGGGACAAACGGAGTGAGGGAGTACCTCCGCTCAGTGAGAGAACACATGGATTTGGGTCTGCTAAATGTCAACATGAGTAAGCCATGTATCACTTTGTTTCCATGATTTCTACACAATTAAATCATTAAGTGTCATTAAGGCACTTGTGTAATAGCCCCTCTGGTGCTGGTGGATGACTGGAGAGAAATCCAGCTCAGCGCCTGCTGCTATAACTATACTACTTTACTTGTTAATCTGCAGGTTATTACAACATCATATATCGATATGAAGCTGCACTGAAGCCACACACTCACTTCCATTGTGGTCTTTGCCCAGAACTGAGTGAAGAAATCGGCTTCACAATCACTGGGGAAGTATGAAGTTGTACTTGTAAATGCTGTGACGGAGGGGGGAAAAAAAGGGTTTAATGTTCTGCATCCACTTTGGCAAAAGACTTGAGCGCTGCCGAGTTAGGTCAACATTCTGGAAAATGAAAGAGTCATTATGAGTGGAAACACTTGTATTTAGATCATTACTTCACACAGTAATTATTACATACAGAGCGTAATAAGTCCTTGCGAGAAGATTAGCTTGCTAATCTCCAGGAAACAAAGGACCTGGAGGACACAGAGCGTGCAGAAAAACATCCAGAATGATCAAATAATGTTTCATGCTTGCTATTGTAAACACAGAGTAACCGATACCTGTTATTTTATAGAAAACAAAGCGTTGACGAGGCGAAGGCCTTCGCTCTGACTGTGCCAAAGCTCTGTAGAACATTCACTTAAGAGGAAATGTAAGCTATGTTCCGTCCTAGCTCATTTTGACATTAAAGACACTTAATGGAACCATTACAAGCTGAGCAACACACTGGAGCGTTATGCCTCATACCTCTCTAATGAATAGATGTGTAACAACTCCAGCAGGCAGTTTTCAATTACATCCTATTGGAAACAAATGGCTTTTATTCCTTGGAATACCAACACAGTATTATACATGTCCATGCAAATACCTTGTGTACTTGCTGCTTGGGTAACAAATTGCCATATCATGTGTTACATTACCTCCTCAGTTTGGCCAGCCAATACATCTTCCCAATGGAATGGGTTGAAAGCTATGAATTATGGCCATATTTCAGTCTAAAAGAAACAAACCACTAATTGCGACGTGGCCTCTCGGTAATTTCAACAGAGAGCCCAGAAAGGCACTCCAGCATTGGGGAAATCATTTACTGCTGCTCCTGCTTTATTTTGGTTTCAAATAACAGACACTACTAATTTGGTGTGGGCCTGACCCCTGCACCCCTCCCCCCCCGCACCCCCCTCCCCCTTTGTGGCCCGTGGGGAAAACTCCAATCAGCCCACATCTCCACCAACTTTTTTTCCTCCTCCCTCTTCTTCAAGCCCTCTTCGCTACCAGTGAACTGAAGACCGCCTTTCTGAAATGTTTCTGCTAATTCCCATTTCCTTTATAATCACAAGCTTTCATGTGAGTGGCTGGCCAGGGCCGGCTGGGGAGGGGAGTGGTAATTACTCTGGGGTCCCAGGCATTAACCCGACCAGGTGTCACTGGATGGACTGTTTACCTCAGTGATTAATGAATGGACTGCTAGTCTCTCACTACCCCCCACCCACTGCTCTTTTATTCAGTGCGGAGCGTGCCACTGAATCAATTTGCTGAGCACTGACAGGTCTGAGCCACATCAGGTCCACCCATGCCCTCCTCTTCTTACCGGAACAACTCATCTGTTAGCGATGCGTAGCTAATTAGGACAACGTTTCGGGAATGGCAACGTGCCCTGAGATAACACTTGTGCACAGCAGTTTGTTGCAACAGTGATAAATAAATAAACTGTTGAGAGCATTTTTTCTCATTAACAACTGAACCAAGTGAATAATAATAATGAACTTGTATACAAAAAATGGTGATGCATGGGACAAGAAAAAGAGAAGACAAACCCATATGTAACTTTTTATAAACTTTAATATAATAATAATCCTTTCGTGTAGTGGCAGGGTAATAATCCACTTCAGGTTCAGGATCCAGAGCTGAGCCAGTAATACGCCTTTACCTAGCTTGCATTAAAAGATTAACTTTTCATCATTTCATTTTTTCCCCCTGATTGTACAATAGACCAGGCCAGACCTCCTCTGTTGAAAGGGTAAATATGTTTTACCATCTAGCAGGCTGTTATCCACACTGTGATGAAAAGGGGTGTGAAAGCAGAACTGTGTCGTCCCCTCATGTCTGTCAAAGAGGATGTGAAGGGAGAGGAGCGCTGGCTTTGTGTACACAGGTGATTACCTAATCAGCATGTCCTCTCTAAGAGGGGCCAACGAGGGTTCACGTCACTCAGCCGCCACAACTGAGCCTCCCAAAGCCAAATACGGCCTCATTGCTATGATACTGACACAATAACACATGAGACACAAGGAGAGCTATTTCCCAACAAACGTGCATCTTGCTTGTACAGTGAAGCAACACATGAGGCTACATTCACTCTCATCGCTATGACTTAGCTTAGCAGCTTTTTGTGCAACAGATTCTCAGGGTCATTTACACATCATAGACTACGAAAAGTGACGGCCGCTATTGTTGCAATGTAACTATGAAATTTTTTTCTCATTTACTTAGAGGAGAAATGAGATCCTTAACTGAAATAAAAATAGGAATACTAGTGTATGCTCCACATATATCTTCAACAAATACCAGAAAACTGCAGGTCCGCCGCAACTCTCAGTTCTTTGAAATCAAGGCTGAAGACCTTTCTTTCTGATTTGCCTTTCTTTAAATAATTGTTCATTTCTTATACTGAAGTTGCACTGTTGAAACTGTATGACAATCTATATAAGCATATAAAGAGAATTAAAAAGTAAGACCAGTGGGACCGGCCCGTTCTGGGAACGGCAAGGATTGCGGGTGGATTACGTGTATAGAGCAACGGCTTATACATTGTCCCATACTAGCAGCCTAAAATCTCGTATTTTATCTGCTTTTATATTTTTATAATTTTTTAACTGCTCTTTAATGTTTTATGTAAAGACCTTTGAATTGCCCTGTTGCTGAAATGTGCTGTACAAATAAAGCTGCCTTGACTTACAATGTAAAAATACTGTTACAGCACTGCATTTTAAATGTACTCAACAGACGTATTATCAGAACAACTGTATATTATTGGATTTTTGAATCATGAACAAGTTAGCAGCATTTTAATATTGTAGCATATCTTACCAACGTTATCATTTCATCTATAAAACTGTGATGTTTTATATGAAAAATTGTAAAACGAAAAGTATAGAATCACCATAGTCAAATAAATGTAGCAACAAAAAAAAAAATAGTACATTTTCCTCTGAAAATGTAATTGATTATGTTTTATTATATATCCCTGCTACTTCACCTCATGGGCAGGGGAGACAGCCTTTTTTTTCTGATGATTTTTCAGAAAGATATTATGTACTTTTCAGCTCTTTTTACTTTTATAGCCACGCACCAATAATTAGGTTCTCCTCCGAGCTCTGGATAGAACACAGAGGTGCCTGTCTATTTATCCATTTGTCACTTCTCACTTTAAAGCTTATGAGGCACATTCAAGTGAGTCATTGAGACGTGATAATAAAATGATCCTGTTTGCTGTAATGACTGCGTGTCACGACAGAACACATTCCTACTTATTTATTCAGGCTCAACTGGCGTGCCATGACATCAGCTAGCAGTGAGCATTAAGACAGGCCATTAACAAAGCTGCTGAGTTACAAACTGCTGCTGCTATCATCCCGGAGCTCTTAATGGATTGCATTTTGATTGTGTCAGCCAACACTTGAGTGACCTTTTACGGGGCGGTTAGAGCTTTGTCGTACACTTCCAGCAGCTGTTTTTTCCACACTGTGTGTCAAAACAACATAGTTGAGAAGTGTGTGGGGGGGGGTAATTGTTGTGACTACCACAGGTGGGGACATGGAGAAGAAGAGGCGTGACAAGTCGAGCTGTCACTGAGGAATTCTACAGTCGAGAGGAACATATCTATGTTCACAGCACAGGTGTACTGGACGCTCAGATGGATTAATACAGTGTTAATGAAACAAAAACATGTCAAAATTACTCCTGCGGTTTTCTCTGCTGTTTGCACTTGTATGTCAGTTCATGCTGCGTTTCACAGGCCGAGGGCTGCCCAGAGGAATTAGGCTATCATAACATTACATTTTGTTCTTGATGATCGCAAAGCACAGAATTGCAATTACATTACAAGGGATCACAGTGGTGGTTAGTATGGAAGACAAAACATATTGTTTCAGACACAAAGTATGCATCATATCTCTGTGTGTGGCCTTGTGTTACTTTGTTTTATAAATTGTAGCCTGATATTTATTCCATTACCTAAATACCACTGGGATTAACAAAGTGAGATTTTGGGGGCTCTTAACACACATGACATATGTTTTCTTTCACAGTGCAATTATTCTGAGTTTAAAATGCAGAATCACAATTATAATGAATAAAGATATATTAATCAGTGGTGGACATATTCAGATCCTTTAAGTAAAAGTACAGAGGTATATTGGCAAAATTAAAAAAAACTACTCATTGTGCATCAGATCCTTTTTTAGGGTTGCATTATGTATATATGGTAATATATATTATTACAGGTGGTGGTTAAGGGTGTAAGCAGCAGTTAAATGTTGCAGCTGGTCAATGAGGAGCTGACTTTAATATAGCTTTAAAATAAATGTAGTGGATTAATAAGTACAATGTTCCCTTTTAAAATGTAATGAAGTAGCAAAATATGATAGGCCAGTAAAGTGCAAGTACTTCAAAATGTAACTGAAGTTAATGTACTTAGTTACATTCCACCAATTACTTTTTACATCTTGTTGAATTTGTTCAAATTGTTGCATTCGAGTGCACTAGCTCTGATATTAATCCTGCTGTAGGAGAATGGAAAATGGAAAATGTCTCGGTTTTTGATTTTGACAGATGGTGACAAATGTCTTACTGAAAGGTATGAATTTCTGATGAATTACGCCACTATCCATTCAGTGAAACTTGCTGATGCAGAGCCAACCCTGACTGGATTTATTATATGGAATGCCGCTTCGCCATCTTGAATGAACATTTACAACTTTCAATATTGTAGCAAGAATGGCCTTGTGTCTGTGGTGGAAGGAAATATTACGGGGTTAATGAAATGTTTTTAATGAAAGAAATAATGTAATTTTCTTCCTAATGCCTACTAGTCTTCCTTCCACAACCTTTCAGTGAGTTTCCTTAACAAGATGCAATCTGTCACACTTTGTGTGCCATTAGGCAAAAATGTGAGCCTCAACTGTATCAGCAGGCCATTACTCATAAAAGCCAACTGTCTGCAGTAATTGAGAAGCAACAGAGCAGTCCATACAAATCAGCGCTTATTAATTCCAGTACGACAGGGGAAGGTTATTGTGACATTACCTTGATACCCAGAGGACACCTTTTATTCCAAATTCATACTATTCTTTGAATGAGAATTGCAAATGTAATATTTGATCTGCTGATCTGTCCAAATCAAACATTTCTCTGGTGGGGTGTGTTCCTAAAATTCACTGTACTAGGCTAATGTCATTGCTAATGCAAAATTAAAACCAAACCATCTGAGATGTAATGTGTGGAAGCATTTTAAACCCAACAGCATACATGGACAAATCACGGCTACATAAGGCTGACGTTGTTAAATGCTAATGCCTAATGATGTTTGGCCCTGTGAATGAATGAAAGATTGTTGGTTCTGTTACTGTATCAGGCTACATGGGTTAAGTTTGAATTAATTTCATCAAATCATATGTGGGTTTGAACCAGTTTGAACTAGGAAAACGCTCAAGGAAAAGGAAAGTTGCTGTGTACTAAGAAGGCGGGAAGCAGCTGGGAAATTCTTATATACAAACATACGACTAGAGCAGCGGCCATCCATCAGAGGCTTCCTTTGTAGGTGCAGGTAGTTTGGCAGGAGGGTCATCGGTCAGCGTCTGGTTTACACCTCTCTCACTGGAGGGGGGGGGGGTCAGGGTATCGATCGGGGCCTTGGATGGGAGCCCTTGACCTGCGCCTCCATTTAAAAGCTATAAAGGAAGCCGTGCTCCAATCTAATGTTTTCCACCGAGGTGCCGGGGGCGGGTGGACACCTGCACTATGTCATTGTGTTTAGATTGGGAGCTGGGGCTGATAGGGCCAGCTGGGCCTCTCTATCATTAAATCCAACAACGCTACAATAACAGAGAAGAAAGCAACACAGAAACACATTAGATTTTGCCTTATTTATGGCATTTGATGACAAGAGTACAGCTTACAATCCAACTTGGACATTAGCTAGCTAAATGGATGCAAAGCACTTACGGAGCTCATCCACCGGTCTAGTGTCTGGTGCGAAGATTCTTGTCTGCTGTAAATATTAGGTTTGAGGAACATTTTTAGCTTGTCAAAACAAAGCCCGCAATGGCTTTTAACGTCCTTAATCTTCGGATGATTGTTCAAAACAGATTCTTGACTCACTCCGCCTTACATCTGTTCAAGCAGCTCCCTTCACAGTTTCCTAAAACTGTATGACTGTAGAGGGATTTCAGTTCAAGTTTCCCTGGCTCAATGTATGATATTTTTAATGCAAATAAGAAGTTATTGGATTACACATATATATTAGCTTGTTTATTACAGCCATATGACTGAACTTATCCTTATCCTTAACTTGTAAATGCAGCTTTGCAGAGGTAAGATTTCACTTAAAAATTACTAGTAAAATCAAAGTATGATTTCTTAAAGTGACAGGAATTTCCTGTAATACTTGACCTGATAATATATTAATGTGTGGGATAGAGTCTGATGAGTGATCCTAATGATGAACCTAATCATAGAGATTTATATTCAAGGGTTCAGCTTAATAATACATCTTGGAGCAGGGAATTTGTAGATCATTATGTCTAAAGTTATTAAAGGCCATATCCTTCTATTAAAAGTAATTTATCAATTATGAAAGGTCCAGAGTTAACCAAACCGTACAGTCCTGAAATCAAACTTGTTTTTAAAGGACCATACCAGTGTTATAGGAACTACAAATCATGTAGACTTTACATTTTTTAAATGGAATATTTTTAAATGGAAGCTGTACAAGTTATAGATATGTCTTTATGTATTTGTCTTCTGCCTCAAACCTCCATTGGTTTCCATTCATGTTTGTATGATAAGAGTCAAATAGCAGACTGTTGCAGTTTGCTTAAAGGATAAGAATGACTATATTCAGTTTTTTTCTCATTTGCACAAATCCCCTGAAAAGACCAAAAACCAACAATGACTTAGTTCATCTCGTAATACTTTCTGACTTCCCGACCAAGCCTATGGCTTTCATCAGTTTTCAATAATATTCTTCAATAATGGGTCACAAATTTCATTAAAAAAAAAAAAAAAAATTCTAAAACAGCTTGGCAGATTTGACTAAATGTCATTACAAATCAATCTGTGCTTAAATAGCATTACCACACAACAATAAAGTCACTTTTACAAGAAATAAGGAACTTGATATACCAAAAATTAATTGATTTCTTTCTTCTAAAACACAACTAACATGGTGAGCAATGATGTACTGTTGATGTAGTTCACTAATGGGTTTGAAAACCACTGGTATGGTGCTTTGAGTAAACTTACTTATTATTATTTTTGTCATAGATAAAACCTTTTATTTTCTCTGAAACCTTTAGAAAAGTTCCCACGTGCAGGCAAGTTGAGGAGTGCATAGAGAGATTGACCTGTTCCGTTTTACTGTGTGTGTGTGTGTGTGTGTGTGTGTGTGTGTGTGTGTGTGTGTGTGTGTGTGTGTGTGTGTGTGTGTGTGTGTGTGTGTGTGGTGGGTCCCATTGCTAAATCTAAATTGCAGCAAATTACTGGGTTGTTTTCTGTCAAGGTTTGCCTTCGCTGCTTCCATAATCATTAACACCTACATAACTTGGTTGTCTGTGCATGGCAATTCTGCTGCTCGTAACCGCAAAAGTTGTTATGTTTTTTGCTTTTCTGCAGTTTTTTTGAATTCATTTTTTTTTTACTTTTCATTGATCCCCTTTGTACAATTTACACTCTGTTAGAAATCACTACAGGCCTGAAATAGACACACACATGCTCAGGTCCTATACATGCACAAATGGAGAGAAGTCAGAGTGAGTGGGCTGCCAGTGCTGGACCAGCACCCTGAGGGGTTGGGGGTGGGGGGCTCAAGAGCACCTTGGCAGTGCCCAGGAGGTGAACTGGCATCTCTCCAGGTACCAGTCCAGCGACCCTCCGGTTCCCAACCCATCTCCCTACAGACTGAGCTACTGCCACCCCTCAGTGAGTAACCATCATGAGCAACATTAACTTTTATAAATAGCCAGCATGCACTTTCATTTAAAGAGCCCCTATTATGCTGTGTTTTATATATTTATTTATATTTATATATTTTTTTGTGTATGTTATAGATTAGTTATAGATAGTTTAAAGTACAAAAAAACACATTTCACTGCAAATAGAGCTTTCTCTCCCACAGACAGCACTTTTTCTCAACTGCTTGAAAAGCCTCGCCCTTATTCCTGTTTGAAATTCCTCAATTAATGATGTCATTGATTAAGAAAGCCAGCCCAGTTTTTCATATGTGTTGACCATAGGTGCTGCCTGAGCAAGCACAGCCCACCCAATGGCTTGTTTGAATTTGGTTGACCAATCACAACAGAGTAGGCCAGCTGACCAATCAGAGCAGACTGGGCTTTTCAGGAAGGCGGGCCAAGAGCTCAGACAAAAATATTATCTGTTTTGAACATCAAAGCATGTAAACCTATTCTAATAGACCCCAAGAGTACAACTATGACACTGAAAAGTATAATAGGGGCTCTTTAAAAAGAAAGCAGAGTCATGGTAGTCAGTTCTTGACAGAGCTCGCAGTGCTGGAGAAAGAGAACGGGAGGTAACAACGGAGAGGAAGAGAGAAGAAAGAGAAATACTGTGTGGCTGAGCAGCCTTGGGCAAGGTTAGCAGAAAGGCACCCATCTGGCAGTGTGCATTTTGACTGGCACATAGTTAAACAGTGATGTAGTTTGACAAATTTCAAACAGAGCTTATGAAAAGATAACGTAAACACAATAGTCAGTCCAAGCTCAGCGTCCACCTGTGTGTGTCGCCCCAGAGTGTGAGTTAAAGGCCACTGCTAATGAGCAGAGCTGCTCCGCGCTCTTGGATTACGCTCTTTGTAAAGTAAATCACTGTCAGATAAAGGCACATTGTTTATAACGTACCATTAATATTTTGATCGGTATGTTTAAGAGAGCCAGCTCCTTAATGCACATTGTCCTGGGTTTAATGGGATGCACTGGCATATCTGCCTTTGCCCCCTCCCCTGTGTGTTAACAGGTCATGAATCTTTTGCCAATTTAAGCACCATACTGTCAGACAGGTTTTTTTTCCTTTGTAGAGACATGAGTCCGTGTATGGCTCGGTGAGATATGCTTGGCGGCTGCAGTGTTATTTGGTCAAACTTGTGGGTGGAAGTGGATGTGTGTGTGTGTGTGTGTGTGTGTGTGTGTGTGTGTGTGTGTGTGTGTGTGTGTGTGTGTGGGGGGGGGGTTAGGGGACTGATACATTGATTTGACTTTAGCAAAGTAACACTAGAATTGTGGCCTGGGTGGCCTTAGAACAAAACCATTCATTTTCATGTGAAGTGTCTTAAGGAAAGTTTCAACTTTTGAAATGTGGTATGGCAGCAGAACATTCAACTTTCATACATTCATTTTCTGCAGTCACCCTACAGTACAAGTACTACATTAAAGAGCAGATAGCATTATCTTACATGTACACTATAGCAGGAAATGTAGCCATTCATGTCTTTGTGTGTCTATTAGAAATATTTATGATGTATTAAAGTTCTGAAGGTTTTCCAACAATGGAGGTGAAAAATATGAGCAATTAGTCAAACATACAGTTAAGTCAGATTTTTCAAACCGATTTATTTGGAGGTAAACCCCGAAAAGTCACTAATAATTCCTACTCGTACAGGAAAACTATGTACATGCACAACTATAGAAAGTGTAGTATATCAAAGTTCAACTAGTATCTGTAAATAGTGATGTTTATAATGTTATTAAAACTGATAGAAATGATGGTCAAAACTCTAAAAATAAAACCCAAGTCATAAGTAATCATTTTTATCCTTTTTTTAACCAAGGGTAAAGCTTCTTTAAGTAGCCTGGTTGGGATTGGGTTAAAGAGAAATATATTTCTAGAGTGCCTGCGTTTGAAGATTAATGGGTACATGTTGAGGACACAAGGTGATGAATTTGATCTCTAATAGTTAGAATTTTATCATTAAAGAAGCTCATGAAGTCGTCACTACTGACATACATGGCTCAATAGAGCTGTGACTCTCTGTGAGCTTGGCTGTACAGTGCTGAAAAGAAACCTGGGGTTGTTTTTATTGTGTGATCACAGTATAGTTAACCAACTGCTGTTACTCTTATTATTGTGTAAATGCTGATTCAGCAGCATTCACAGAATTATACTTATTTTTCTTCCGTACAAACTATCAAAATGTTCAGCTCTTCTTCCACTTCAAAATGCAACTCCTTCTGCATATTTTCAGCTACAGACATCAGTCAAACTTTAAACTGTTCTCAAACCCTTCAGCTATTAAAGTTGTATTCAGCTTTTTGATCTTTTACAGTTTCTTTGGTAAGTTAAGTGTTTTTTTCAGCCTTTTTCAGCGGGTGATGTCCAATGGGCAACCTCCCGTGAAACCAATATCTGTAAATATGGACTGCTGCTTGGAGGCCTCAAGTTTGGCAATACGGGCGTCGCCATCTTGGTTGCATTATGAACGGATGTGGCGATTTTTAGATGAGAGGGCAGAGCTAGGAACGTGGCTGTGAACGCTGTATATACCCACCTGTATTGGCAACCTGACTGCAGGTGCTGTTAACAAAGTTAGCTTACATAATTCGACGTAAGCTTTATAGCTAAGTGTTATAAGTGTATTCCTGGAATTGTTGGGTCTTTGTACATTATAGAGTGTTGTCTAGACCTATTCTATCTGTAAAGAGTCTTGAGATAACTCTTGTTATGAATTGACACTATAAATAAAATGGAATTGAAATGGAATTGAAAGTACACTCTGAGTGAAACCAATCAAATCTAGTAGTGAGATGAATGCAACATCCACATAAATATTAAAATCACCTATAATAATTACTTTGTCTGATTTAAGGACTCAACTTTATAAAACTCTTTTAAAATTAAAAACTAATTCTGAGAAAAAATGTAGAATACGGACCTGAAGCATGGTACACAATAACAAATATAATTGGCTCTAATATTTTCCATGTTGGATGTAGAAGACTAAGAACAAGGCTTTCAAACGAGTGTGTAAATGTAGTTTAGGTTTAGGATTAATTAACAGGCTTGAATCAAAGACGGCTGCAACTCCCCCTCTTCGGCCAGAGCTTGAGGAATATGAGTATTAATATGACTGGAAGGAGTGGATTCATTTAGACTAATATATTCTTCATGGCACAGCCATGTTTCGGTAAGACAGATTATTATTATTATTATTATTATTATTATTATTATTATTATAAAGCTCAAACAGATTGAAGGATGGATAGGAGGCAAATTCCTCCAGTGTAGTCCAAGTCATGTCAGCATGTTTTCCATGCACATCTTTTACATCCATGTTAAAGAATCTCTTCCACATATTTTGCCACTAGTCATGGCTATACAACTGTGATTAAACTTGTCACCTCTTGTTACTGTCTCCAAGGCCATCATAGAATTACTTACAGTTCCTGTGCCAGACGTTTCTGATTGTTTTTACTGAAATCCACATAAGGCCTGTGAGGAAACTTCTCCAGTGTTTCCAGAGCCATGTGAGGCACATCTGGGAGATTACTATGGCTGTGTCTTCCAGTCGACAAACACTGAAGGCCTTCTGCTATTTTAATCCACACTGAAAATTTCCAACAGCCTGCAATCAAACCAAACGAGAGAGGGTTGGACACACAACAGAAGGTTGGAAAATTAAATGCAATTGCCGGAAATTGGGGAGTATAATTGTGTTGTGCATGCTTGTTCAAATAAATATCCAGATAACATGTATCCTGAAACTGCAGTGATTTACATTTTTTAAAGATGTCACTTGTAGGACTTTGTTATCCATTTAATGTTCAGAAACTATTGGTTATGCTAGTTTTGTGTTGACATATTAATACAGCTAAAACAAAACCCTGAAAAACCATGATTGTGGCTTTTAAAATAGCCACACCAGTTTACTGTTTGTTTACATTTTGTCTTTGATATTCGTTTAATGGATTTAGAATTACTGATAATTGCAATAATATGGTGCAGCTGCAGTCAAGCTGTCATAATATAAATGTTGAAAACATTCCTCTTACTTGTTTGTAATTGGGTGAATCATTCTCTTCCATTGTCAGAAAGGACAAACATAAAAGGGAAAGTATACCATGTCAATGTAGAAGTTAACAAACAAGCTTTCACTGCACATTCCTTTTAAAATGCATTTAGATTACAAAACATTTCATAAGAACATCTGATTTACTGCCATTTTATTTAAGCGTGAAAATGTATCCAATTAATTCCACGATGGAACAAAATGTTTCCCACAATGCAACGCTTCACATTAAATAGATGAGAAAATCACTGCTGTGGAACTCAACAGCTGATACCTTTTTTGTATCAGCTGTATCAGCCTTAAATGATCGCTGTACATGGAAGGCTTTATCATGTGGATGCGCTGACAGTTTTGTTGTCATTACTTTCTTTTGAATGAATTCTTCATGGGGGCAACAGAAACTACGCACTATAGCTTTAACGTTTTTAGACACAGGTCCGCCTCTTCAAATGAATTATATTTTTATCTATGACAAGCTTGACTTCTCTGCATCTATAACTTTAAACTGCAATCAAGGTATTAGGCTGTATGATGCTACAGTGTGGTTTGCGGCAAGCAGTGGTCAGGAATGTATGACGTCGCAACGGAGGGAGAGAGTCAGGAGCACATGGCGGCTGCTGCTAGCAGAGTATTAACAATGGTGCACGGTGGCTGCGGTAAACCGTGAAAGCCATGAATGGTGAATAAGGATCTGGATACCTGTACTGGAAGTGCTGGTTTACCTGCAATGCCAGGTGCACATCGGCCAACAAAACCACCCAGAAAACATACAAAGTAACTGCAAAGACATTCATGGATCTGCACCGGTAAATCCGGCCTTTAAAAATATATCAGACTTAAATTGTTTACAACTGTTAATCATTCTAGATTCATCTGGGACCCCCAAGCAAAACCCAATGGAATATTATGGGGGCATTTCAACATCCATAGTGTCATTTCTCAAACTGAAGCATTGAAACATCTGCTACATGACTCCAATCTAGATCTTTTGTCTTTCAGAATCATGGTTACATAAAAATTCACCAACAGCAGCCCTACATGTACCCAGATATAACTTATTTAGATAGTATATACTTAAGAGAAGAGGTGGTGGAGTCATGGTTTACATGAAGGATAATATCCAGTGCTGCCAGATTCAATGATCTAATGTTAATCTGGGGTGTATTGGACTAAGTATCACTCTCAAAAATAAATTATGCTCTTGGGTGATTTCAACATAAATTGGGATGGCCCGTATTGGGTCAGCATTTCTGTGATATAATCGGGGGCTAGACCCTGACAAGCTTTAAAAGTAATCAGTAAAATCTTAAAATAAATTCTAAAATGGACAGGGATTGGAAAGTGAAGCTGGGATTGGAGTGATGTGATGCTGTCTGTTAAAACTGGTGAGAAGCCTGGCTGCTGAGTTCTGAACCAGCTGGAAGTGGGAGAGTGATTTGTAGTTGATGCCAGTTAAAAGAGAGTTGCAGTAGTCTAGACAGGAGAATGTGAAGGCATGGACTTCTTTTTCAAGGCCGGGCTGTGACCAGTATGCCATTGTCATACTGCTGTGACAATGGCAGCAGTATATTCATGAACACAATTCAGAGCATAACCCAAAAGTTTACAAAGACATTTCCAGGTAAGAATAATAAAAAATACCTGTCTACCTTGGTTGAATACAGATTTACTGAAAGCGATGAAGGAGCGAGATCATGCCAACTGATTGACAAAAGTTTATAATGCTACGCAATAGGGTTACTAGATAACTGAGAAAGGCTAAAGCAAACTTTTTAATCAGTATTATTCATGAGGCCAGAGGTAACACTAAACAAATCTGGGAACATATTAAGAAGCTAATTGGTGTAAATTACAGTGGATCATCTAGAAACTACAGTTAAAGCTGAATGGTAAAATATCTTAGGATCCACTTGAAATGGCTGAAGCCTTTAACAGATACTTTATAGACTCTGTAGATGAGATTACTCAACATTTCACTGAAATAGATGATAAAGTTCTAGTGGACTGTAAACTCCAAACTTCCAAACCCAATTCGGTCTAAGAAACTTCTCTGAGCATGAGGTAGTAAGAATAATTAAAAAACTCAAGAATTCTTAGAAAGGCTTTCAATACTGTGTATCATAGAATACTTATTAACAAATAATCTTCTTTTAAAGTAACTTTATGTAACTTTTAAATATTTCTGCAACTTTGTAATTTTTCATCTAGTGCTCATAAATGACCTGTAACAGCAAACCAGACTAACAGTGAAAAGAATAGTTTTAAATAGTTTTTATTAATACCTTTGCATGGGTCTGATTTTTCTTGCAAAGTCACAAAGTCAGTTACGGCAGGCAGAACGGCTCTACAGTAACACATTCTGACGGGTCACAGATTTCTCTGTAACACCGTAAAAGCCTGTGTTAGTATCCAACCAGGTAAAAGGTAGCAGGAGATTTCTTTATATAGGCCTAATTGTATTTACATTTTTATATATCTGTTGTAGTTATGGCTGATACTGGGGCAGGGCCATCACAGAAAAAAGGAAATTAAATGACATTAAACAACTAAAACCTAAAAGGGAGAGTGACAGACGACGGGCCAAAACCTGAGTCAATCTTGATCGGGCTTTCAACAGATGGAGACAATTAACGTTACGGGATTATAAATGATTCACAAGCAACCCCGAATTGGCCCTCAGGCATGTAATATGTCTATTTCATTCATAAAATAACTTTACAATGTGCGATGTGGTTGTATGTCTGTAGTCTACATTAAGGGGCTCATATTATGCTTTTTGGCTTTTTCCCTTTCCTTTATTGTGTTATATATCTTTTTGTGCATGTTACAGGTTTACAAAGTGAAAAAGCCCAAAGTCCACCCCAAAGGGAGTTACCATCTCCAACAGAAAACACTGTTCACAACCTGCTCCAAACAGCTCTATTGTAGTCCAGCCTTTACTTCCATGACAAATGTGCGTCACTTTGTAACACACGTTATAATGCTCACCTAGCTGCTAGCATGGCACACCCTCATACTCTGCAATTGACTGGCTAGTTGTCCTTACCTAGTTACTGAGGATGCGCGACTTCGAACAAAGATGGAACAGAAGTGTGATGCCTAACTTGGTAGCTAAAGCAGAGAGCTCAACACACAGGGTGAAAAGAGGAGCTGCAGCAATGTGTAGTAAAACAAAAATATTGTGTTTTTTTGAAAATTAAACCATGTAAACCTATTCTGATATAACCTCTAAAATAGGGGTGGGCGATATGGACAAAAAATAATATCTCTACGCATTCGCGTTCTATTCTAGTTTTTTTCTTTTAAATCTTTTAAATCTTTTAGTTTCTTTCTATGTAAAATGGATTATGTTTTGGAGAATGCCCTGATTAAGACCCTCTGAGGGTTTTTTGCATCTCTCCATCACATCTTTTATTGATTATGTGTATATGCATCTGTAGTATTTGTATATGTGTAAATAAAGTAATAAACTAAACTAGTTGCTTCTGCCAGAGCGATATTTTACCTCAAAATCAAATAAGGCAAGCTGGGCTGCCCAACGTTGCTCAGTTGCACCAAGTTTAACAGATGACAAGTGGTAAAGCGGATTGTTGTCAGTGAAGACCTACCACTTGTGGCCCAGCAGGTACTCCCAAAATGTCTCCGTCTTGGCCCACTTGAGCGCCACAAACTCCAGTTTCATGGAGCTGTAGTTGACCATGTTGCGCTTAGAGGGCCTCAGACCTCGGCTGGCATAGGCTACGGGCCTGACCTTACCATTTTGCTCTGGCCCCAAAGCCATCATGTCTTGCATCCACCTCCAAGATAAAGCGAAGAGAGAAGTCGACGTATGGGGCACTCTTAAGCCTGGTTTTCAGTGTTTCAAAGCTGCTATGGCACTTCTTTGTCCAGTTTTCAATGACAGCTTGCTCCACCCTTTTCTTAGACTTTGTGGCCCCCAAATGACCGCAGCTCCAAGACCATAGTGGGATGCTTCCAGTTAACTACCACCTGTACCTTGCTTGGATCTGTGGCAACGCCCCCGTTGCACATCCAAGTAACACTGGAAAAAGTCACATTTGGTGAGCTTTGCTTGAGGTTCTCCTGTTGGACCCGGCACAGTACCACCTCCAACCACTCTAAATGCTGCTGGACTGTGGAGAAGAAAACCACAATGTCATCAAGACAAAGCAAAGCACTGGTTTTGTTGATCACCAAACAGCCGTTACATCAATCTCTGAAAGGTGCCATGGGCATTACAAAGGGCATGTGATTCCATTCGAAAAGGGAGTGCAAAACGCAGTTTGGGGCTGATCTGTTGATCAGGTCTGTACAGGTGAACCTAAGCTGAGATCTGAGCAGAACAAGCTACCAAACAAGCTAAGTAATAGTATAATTGCTAACATAGCGAACTTGTGGAAAAATACATAATTCTTTTTCATGATTAATTTATTAATGACTCAGCATATAGAGATGGTATTAGAGAAAAGAATAACTTCATCAAATGTTTAAAACAAATAAAATAGCCTTGCTATTTAACACCTTAACATGCAAGAAAACATTCCACCTTAAAAGTTGACCGTAGCGGCGGTAGTAGCTTTTTAGCGGCACCATTTTTGATCAGTACCTATTGTCTATAGCTAGCTATAGTTACCATTACTGTTAACTGTTAAAGATGATAAGGCAGCAACTTAAAGTTCACTGGGAAAATGGAAAAAGAGGTCCAAGTCCGACCTAGCTCGGGAGACGATTTCCGGAGCAGCGAGGAGGAGGGAACGTAGACTGCAGCAGGTTGGAGGTGGTTAGACGTTTCGGCTAATTTTCTGTAACCAATGCAGCATGACAGCACAGAGGAACCAGCCAGCCAGCCAGCCAAATTGTTAGTTGGCTAACAGTTATTGTTAGCTTGCTAACTCTGCCGTGGCCCTACTGTCACAGAAAACGAGTCGAACAAAGCTGTAATTCATCTGGCGATAGCAATGTGCTTTGTGTGAATGAAGCATTAAAGGTCCCATGACATGCTGCTTTTATATAGACCATAGTGATCCCCTAATACTTTATCTGAAGTCTCCTTCGCGACATTCAGCCTTGGTGCAGAATTACAGCCACTAGAGCCAGTCCCACAATGAGCTTAGTATGTGCCATTTCTGTGTCTGTAGCTAATGAGGAGGAGAGGGGGGGGGGGGCAAGGTGGAGGGTGGGGGGTGTGGCCTTGACCAACTGCCACTTTGCTCGTTTGAAAGCCATGATGTCTCTTTCTCATGTGTGGGCCAAATTCTCTGGGCGGGCAAAGCAGAGAAAGGGGAGGATGTGGAGTGCAATAAGTGAGGAGACAAGAGACAGAGATGCGTTGATTCAGCTTTACTCTCCACTTCAATAAGTATATAACACTGTACAGCGAGTGAGAACAACAGCGGCCACACCATGTTAATCCGTTACTCTTATATCAAAACACCTCTCCCTTAAAGGTACAGTCCCTTGGTGAATGTCTCTTTCAGTCTTACTTGTGGGTCACCACACAGGCCCCCCCAGAATTCACCCATAATAACAGGGCCAGACCGAACAGGTACCCCAAAGAGAACATAGGACACTATCTGCTAGTGCAAAACAGAACAGTCCAGCTCATAACAGTCCCTAGAAAGGTCAACGTGTAGGGGGGCGGACCAGGCGGCCATAACGGCTGCGCTTAACAGGAGAAGGGCAAAGGGCAATGGGCAGGGGCAGGGGCAGGGGGGCGCCCTCGCCGTGGGGGCTGGGCCAGCTGAAGCGGTTTGCCAATATCCACATGAGCAGGCTTGAGACGGTCTATAGCCACCCGCTCAGGCCTGCCCACCATATCCACAACAAAGTTCTTAGACCCTCCCACCAGGATACGGAAGGGCCCATCGTAGGGGGGCCACAGCAGGGTACGATGGCCATCGTGGCGGATGAAGACATACTTTGCTGACGGTAAATCCTTGGGAACGTAGGACTGGGGGAGGCCATGGTGAGACGTTGGAATGGGAACGAAAGCGTCGGCAACGTCCCGGGACACAGCATGATGGGAGGCAACCGACCACGGGGCCATGGCATCCAGAAGAAACTCCCCTGGGACATGCAGAGGCTGGCCGTATACCAGCTCGGCCGATGAGGCTTGAAGATCTTCCTTGGAGGCAGAGTGAAGGCCAAGCATAACCCATGGGAGACGGTCAGCCCAGTAAGGCTGGCCCTGAGCACGGCCTTCATGTCACGATGAAACCGCTCGCAAAGTCCTTTGCTCTGTGGGTTATAGGCCGTGGTACGGTGGACCCCAGGACCTCGGCGACCGCAGTCCAATGCTCGAATGGAACTGCGGACCTCTGTCCGAGGAGAGGTCGGACGGTGTGCCGAAACGGGCCACCCAAGCCATAATGAACACCCGGGCCACCTCAGCTGCTGTAGTGGAGGACAGGGGAAGCACTTCTGGCCACCTGGTGGTCCTGTCCACCAGGGTGAGGAGGTAGGTGTAACAACGGGAGGGGGAAAGTGGGCCCACCAGGTCCACATTCACATGATCAAAACGTCTCTCAGGCACTTTGAAAGGTGCCAAAGCGGCCTTGGTATGATGAGTCACCTTTGCGCGCTGGCACGCCACACAGGCAGCAGCCCAGGCCCTGACGTCCCTCCGCAGGCCTGGCCAGACCAGGCCCCCACCAGCTAGGTAGAGGCCTTCACCCCCGGGAGGGAAAGTCCTTGTATGGCATCAAAAACCTTACGCCTCCAGCCAGCAGGTACCATGGGGCACGGTTGGCCAGTGGAGACGTCGCAGAGGAGTGTAGCGTTGGCTGTGTCAAACACCACATCTTCCATGAGCAGCGCCATGGGGGCCGTCCTGTAGGCTTGCACCTCCGAGTCCGCGGTCTGATCCTCAGCCATGGCTGTGTAGTCAAGGCCCAAGTGGACGGACCAAGTGATGGCTCAGGAGAGGCAGTCAGCGACGGAATTGTCTTTGCCGGCCACGTGCTGAATGTCAGTGGTGAACTCTGGGATAGCAGAGAGCTGACGCTGCTGTCGACCAGACCATGGCTCCGAAGACTTGGCCATGGCGAACGTCAGCGGCTTGTGGTCAACGAAAGCCGTGAACCGCCGGCCTTCCAACAGGAAACGGAAATGACGGGTGGTGAGGAAAAGACCCAGGAGCTCCCTCTCGTTGTCACGGAGCTTCCTGCTGAAAAAGGCCAGCGGCTGCCAGGATCAGCCCACCCACTGTTCACACACAGCCCCCATGGCGTAATCAGAGGCGTCTGTAGCAAGAGCAACTGGGGCGGTAGGAGACAGATGCGCCAGCAGAACAGCATTGGCCAGCGCAGTTTTGGCAGCATCAAAAGCATGAGTTGGGCCGCATGGGGGAGGAAACGGTTGTAGAAGTTCACCATGCCCAGGAACTCCTGCAGGGACTTCATAGTGCGTGGGTATGGGAAACCGGTGACGGCATCCACCTTGGCAGGGATGGGGACGGCTCCCTGCGGCGTGACGTGGTGGCCGAGGAAAGTGATCGATGACCGGCCAAACTCGCACTTGGCCGGGTTGACGATGAGACCATGCTCACTGAGCCGGCCGAACAGTTGCCGGAGATGTGTCAGGTGGTTGTCTGCGGACGCGCTGGCCACAAGAATGTCGTCCAAGTAAACAAACAGGAACGGCATGTCCCGCAGCACAGAGTCCATGAGGCGCTGAAACATCTGCGCTGCACCCTTGAAGCCGAAAGGCATCCGTAAGATTTTGAAAAGACCAAAGAGTGTGATGACTGCTGTCTTGGGGACATCCTGCGGGTGGAAGGGCACCTGGTGGTAACAGCGCACCACCTTTGAAAAGATCGTGGCGCCGGCTAGGTGGGCGGAGAAATCCTGTATGTGCGGCAATGGGTACCGGTCGGGGGTGGTGGCGTTGTTCAGGCGACAGAAATCACCACAGGGACGCCAACCACCATCAGCCTTGGTCACCATGTGCAGGGGGGAGGTCCACAGGCTGTTGGAGCGGCGCACAATGCCGAGGTGCTCCATGGTGGCAAACTCCTCCTTGGCAATCTCGAGCTTGGCCGAGTCGAGGCACCTGGCTCGTGCATAGACTGGGGGGCCAACCGTGGTGATGTAGTGCTCCACGCCATGCTTAGCCACCGCCGACGAAAACGTGGGCGTGGTGATATCAGGGAACTCAGCAAGCAGGCGTTGATACAGGTCCCCGGTGGCAAGCATGTTCGACAGACAAAGCGGCCCCACCCCTCCCAGTGTGCAGAGGTACGAAGCAAAAGAGAGGGCGTCGATTAGGCGGCAGTTTGTAACATCCACCAACAGTCTGTAAGCACAGAGGAAATCAGCCCCCAAGGCGGCGGCCTTGACGTAGTCCCAGCCGAAACGCCGACCCCCGAAACATACTTACACATACCTTGTGCCATAGGTACGAATGGGCGTGCCGTTGGCGGCGAGCTGTTGGCGGCGTCCATCGGGGCGCCATGCCCGCCCGCCAGCCATGGTGTCCACAGGCTTAGCCGGCAGGATGCTGCGCTGAGCCCCAGAATCGACCAGCAGCCGCCGGCCGGACAAGGTGTCAGTGACGAATAACAGCTTGCAGTCACGGCCAGTGCCCATAGCTGCTAATGAGCGCCAGCCCTGGCTTTTCCCTGGGCTCCAAAACTGCAAGGCTGGCGACACTGCTTGGCCTTGGCCCCAAACCTGGAATGGTAATAACACCACCCATCCTCACGCTGTCGGTGGGCCGTCACAGCAGCTGCGGTGTCCGGGCCATCCTCCGGGGGTGGAAGCGGGGCAGACATGTGCTGGGGGGGCAGCAGCGCATGGACAAACTGCTGCCGGTTGGCAAGGAAAATCCTGTCTGCCTCCACAGCCAACGCCCGATGGAAGTGAGGGGAGCAGGCCAGTGTGGTGCGCACAGGTGCTGGAAGCTGCCGCAGGAAGATGTGGGCGAAGAGGAATGAAGGATCCGCCGTGCCCAGCACAGCCAGCATCCTCTCCATTAACTCGGACGGCTTGCTGTCACCAAGGCCGTTCAGGGACAGCAGGCGGTCTGCTTCCCTTAAAGGTACAGTCCCTTGGTGAATGTCTCTTTCAGTCTTACTTGTGGGTCACCACAAGGTAACCTTTCTCCTTATGACCTCATAAGGAGTAAGATTCCAGATCGGCCCATCTGAGCTTTTATTTTCTCAAAGGCAGAGCAGGATACCCAGGGCTCGGTTTACACCTATCGCCATTTCTAGCCACTGGGGGACCATAGGCAGGCTGGGGGAACATTATTAGCATATTAATGTTAAAAAAACTCATAAAGTGACATTTTCATGCCATGGGACCTTTAAGTGACGAAGCGTGTTGAAAAATGACGCCAAAGGCTTACCCAGAGCGTCAAATTCCGCTGTGGATGGGATTACATTGGAATTAGTTGAAACAGCCTGTGTCGTAAAAGGAGACTTTTTGCGGTAGTAGTTTTGCAATGCAAGACTATCTCCACAGTGCTGCGGAGGAAGGTCTGGGTAGTCCCCACAACATTCCTGGATAGGAGATCAATGGTCAGGGGTTGTTTGCATTTCTATAACCGCTGCAGTGCAGTGGAAATCTCAGTATGCGTTTTGCCATCGTCAAAAAACTGCATAATTATTAATTCCTCCGATATACAATATATATATATATATATATATATATATATATATATATATATATATATATATATTGTATATCTATATATATTGTATATCGGAGGAATTAATAATTATTTTTTTAATATAAATGTTAATCTCTCCATGGACAAACATTTCGCCATATGCTTGATCCAAGCACCGATTGTAGGTGCCTCCATTTTCTTGCAGATGAGCGCTATAGTCCTTTTTGTTTGTAGTATAGCAAAATCAATACATTTATATTCTTGGGGATTCAGTTAAGCTTTGTTTACAGCCAGGTGCAAGCCAGTTATATTTTGATGAGATCAAACCCCTCTCATCCTGATATCTTCACAATGTCGGCTATCCATTTCTCCATGTAAGAGCAGGGGTCGGAGCCTTCCTCTTTTTCAGGTATACCCAGTATGCGGATGTTATTGCGCCGGCTTCTTCCCTCCAAGTCCTCCACCTTATTATTTAGGGGTTGTGTTGACTTTTCAAGTTTTTCCACAACTTTTTGCAGCGTGTTAATCTTGCTCTTTTGCTTTTATGATGTCTATTGTGGAGGGGTTGTCCATGACTTCAGCGCTGATAGCGCCTGACTCACACCGCGCGCACCCACTTTCTCGCCAGAGTCCGGTCCTGCCAGCTCACCCTCTTTATCAACTTGGCCTCCAGCTGTTTTATATTTGTTCTTGGTCAAGTTGTAATACTCTTACCCCAATTGGGATTAATTAAGTAGTATTTGTTCCGGGATTAGCAACAGAACACGAGGAGCCACATTCATTCAGCACGCCACCATAACCGGATTTGGAAATGAGTACTGAGAAAACAACTAATTTTGGGCTTTTTAGATTTTTGGTTTTATTTATTGTTTTAAAACGAATGAAGGAATGATACACGGATTCATATTCTTTGTAAATTTTTACAATTATTCCCTGAAAGAACCAAGCAGGCCTGCCTTGTTGCACGATCCAATTTTGTCTTAAAACTTGCCATTTCAGCATGTAACGATGTGACCAGAGTTTAAAGTTAACTCAAAGAAAGCGGAAAGTGAGGGACATCCGGCGGAACTACCGGCGGCACCGAAAGTATCCCGTAAATGAAACATTGTCGATATAGACTATTGCGTCGGTAACGCCAAAGACCCCTGACCAAGCGTCGTTTTTTTATGCTCTGGGACTGAGACAGTGTTGATATTTCAAATAAAATAAATTTGATGATTAGTAATTCAATTCAATTTTATTTATAGTAGCAAATCCTAACACAAAGAGAAACGGGTATCTCTCTCTCCCCTGCCTCTGCCTGCTGCGCTGTGGACGTGTGTGTGTGTGTGTGTGTATATGTGTGTGTGTGTGTGTGTGTGTGTGTGTGTGTGTGTGTGTGTGTGTGTGTGTGTGTGTGTGTGTGTGTGTGTGTGTGACGGCCAGCTAGCGAGGTTGTCAAGCTCCGAAAAGACAGTTAACCACAGGTTCCCGTTAATATTATGATGGACATGTGTTGTGATATTTAAACAAATGAACCGTCAACGGCGAAATAAAAGCCTCTTATTTAAGAGACCGGTCTAAGAGATGTCCAGCTTACCGCGGGCTCTCTGAGCACGGCTGGCTGAGCGACGAGCTAGCGGCCGGGGCAGGCGCTAGCTGGCTGTCGCATCACTTCATGGAGCTTCTCAACTCCGAAAACTTTGAAGCAAATTGTCAATTTGGCATCAATTTACACAATACTGCCTATATTCGAAATCTAAACAGTTCATTTCTCACCTAAAACATTGTCAGAAGTGAATTTAGTGATGAATAAGATGGCGAAAAGTTTTAAAATTGTCCCGTTGTTGGTCTGTCTGTATCGGAAACACGACCCTCGTTGACCTAGGTCCCTATACTAAAAAAAGGGAAAAAGGAAAAGACCCTGCCCTGAAGTAGGAGCTGAAGTAGTTACAGGAACTGCAATCAGAGGAACTTAAAAATCCCCAAATTGGTCCAGTCGGAACACGAGAAAAAAAAGGGTTCTAGGAATGTTATGTTCTAGGAACTGCAAAAATCTCTCCGGTCGGAAAGCGGCTAAAGGAAGTCCCCCGGCAGTCTAAAACTATAACAGCATATTTAAGAGCTGGTCCAAGGCAAACTCACAGTGATGATGATCTCACTCTATAAGGGTAGGTAGATGAATCTGACCACTATAAGTAAGTGTCTGAAATCTTAATTTATTAGTAAACTTTATAGTGTGTATCATAGGGAGTAGTGAATGAATGATTGAAAAAAGTGAACAAGGGAGTGTAAAGGTTCTTGGGGAAAGTTATACCTCCAGACATTAGGTACATTATTACAGTTGTTTTCTAACCTGGGGTTTGTTTCCAATCTTTGACCAGACCCTGATCTCAGAAACATTGTCACAAACAATAAAAGCAATGCAAAAATTAAAGTTGTAATACAACTGTAGGAGCTGGTACTCCTGAGCACAGGAACATTTCCCTTCATATTTTTTCATATTATTAAGTAAGAGAACATCATGGACAAATGCTTCCAGCTTCTCAAACGTGAGTTTGAAAACAAAGAATTGGAAGATAACACCTTGAATTTGTAGTGACTTTTTTAAACAAAAACAATCAATTATTATAAATTGCAGCCCTAACCCAAACTCAGAGTGCTTTAATATTCATAATGTCAGTCCCATGTAGAACCATGAGTGATTCCTTAACTAGAAAACAACCCTTCAGAGGATCAAGTGGTGCTTAAACCTTTTGCAGATCCACCTGTTTGCACTGAGCACACCAACCTCGACTCCTAATACTTGACATAACTTCAGATTATAACGTCTGAACTAAGCATGTTCTGTTTAGCTTTTGGGAGTCACATGAAGAGTTGTGCTAAAAGATAAGAATCAGGAGTCAGTAGCTCTGAATGCTCTTAATGTTTTCTCACAATTTCTTTGCTGTTCAAACTAAGTTTCCGCTTCTTGGGTTTCATCTGTTTTCATAATCTGTATCACTTAAGATGGAGTGCTTTTGCACGGCCGCTGCCGCGCTGTTTTTCCACCATTTAGCCAGAACAGAAATGCTGAAGACTATTCTAAATAAGAAGCAAAATATGGACAAGGACACATTCAGAATGGGTTATGGAGGGCTTTAATAAGAAAAAAAGTCTATTTTCACACAGTTGTCATAGAATGTCTGTAGTGAACAGACACGTGCACACACAGACATCAAAAGGGGCTTGAGCACCTGCCCTTTTTCTTCCTACAGAGAAAGTGCCTTTTTTTTAATAAATACAGCCTATATATATATATATATATATATATATAATACAACAAAATGTAACAAATGTATTTCTTTAATTAAAAAATCAAAACATCAGATCGGGAGATTAGACTTTGTCGATCCTTCTCTTTCTCTCTCTCTCTTTCTCTCTCTGTCTTTCTTTCTCTCTCTCACTCTATCTCTCACTCTTTCTCTCTCTGCGATGCGTGTCCTCGCGCCGCACACACACACACACACACACACACACACACACACACACACACACACACAGACAGACAGACAGACACACACACACACACACACACACACACACACACACACACACACACAGAGGCAGATAGACAGGCAGCAGTCCCTTCCAGCTCCTACCCCAGAATGTTTTTCTTGGCTTGTGTGGATGGAGTGGTGATGAACAAAAGACTAAGCAGCCAGTGTCTTGAGTTTACAGCTAATTAGCCAAAAGACAAAACAAATATGGTTAACTTGTGTCTGTTGCTCACATGCATGAGCTAGCTAATGTAATACTGTAAGTTAGCTAAGGTTTAGCTGAGGCATCATGGCCCTACAGACTAATGTAGCTACTTTAGTTAATGGAGAGACTCCAGGTGAACAGCTGCAGTCAAATCTGTGTCTCATAACGTCATCACAATCGCCACATTGATATGCAAATTATTAACTAATTAAAATGCGCTAATTTGCACACATTTGACAAGTCACTGCAGGTGAACAGGATAAAGAAAATAACTGAAACATATCAGCACTAAACTTTCCCAGTTAAATGGCAGGTTTAAATATGTAGATTAATTTAGAAGAAATCTACAGATGCAGCCTAAAGGGAATTACTGTAATTGTTGGAATTGTTGGGGCTTTGTAAATTATAGAGTGTGGTCTAGACCTACTCTATCTGTAAAGTGTCTCGAGATAACTCTTGTTATGATTTGATACTATAAATAAAATTGAATTGAATTAAAACAAATACCATATACATTTTTATTTTGGACGTTTGATTTAAATTTGAGTAAAAGAAGACATGGAAGCAAAATAGACCAAAATCTCTAAATTGACGACAATGTGTAAAAAGTGTCCCGCAGTATACAGTGAACTTTATCATTTGGATCCTAGGCTCCTCATCTAATAATAACAGTGTTTTTATTATTGGTGCAGGGTTTTTTCCTGTAAAATTAATACAACAGCAGCAACAGCCTTTTTCAGTTTAGTGTGAAGTTTATTGTTGAGATTTTTCAAAAGGATTTTTTGAAGTCCTATTTGTTCCAATAACACCAGACGAATTAAAATGATTTAATTGCCATTTACAAAATAAACAACACTATGTCCCTCTCCTTGGTGCAGTCACTTATTCTAAATATATACTTGAAACTAGTAGCATAGAGAACGTTGTGTCAGAGTTTCCTTTTGCTGTTTGTGATTAACCTGGTGAATACTAAAATGTCTCTGTGTGAACTGATTATTTATTAAATCTGTTAAACTATTGCTTAAAGGAAATAAGAGTTGTGTTAATATATGTCATGTTTTGTATAAATTTCAAATAAATAATTATGCATGAACTAGTAATGTCTGTGCACATCCCCAATAGTGAAGGATCTGTCCAAACAGCTCTTGGGAAGCGATGAAGAGGAAGAGAGCATGACGACAAACCGCCATGACTTTGTATTTTGTTGAAAGTGTTGGGAAGAAATCCCCAGCGTTTTAGGAAATATGTGTAAGAGGTACAAGATTTGGTCGTGTTCTGAAGGGGAATCTTTCACAAAAACAAATGAATCCTTCAGCTATGCACCATGGGTAACATACTGTAAGTCTTGAAGTTGTTACCAAAGATAGATGGCTGCCTTTGTCATGTCTTACTTTTAAAAAAGCTCTACCAAGTGGGATTGACTTTCAAGTTGGATTTTGAAAGGGAAGGGGTTTTGTGCTGTAATTGCTATATAATGAGGGTTTCACTGACCTCCTGCCTCCTGACTGGCCATGTTTTTTTATTTACTTGTCTAGCAAAAGGCAACGACTCCTTTAAACAGATGGAAAAAATATGTCTCTCCAGCTCCTGCAGGAATTTGATTTCTCCCAACAGCTGTCTTGCTTTATACAAGCATGAAGTCAGGGAATCGCCCATCTCAAATCAATCACGGCCTGCTGACGTTTCCAACTGGAGGGGCGGTGGGCTGAGAGGGGAGCATCATGATGGGCTGATGTGCTCTTGTTTATGTCCTCTAATGCCTTCTCCCATTAGCTGCACGACTAAGAGCTGTGATCTGAGCCACAGGAAATCACCTGACACCTGCAGGAAGAAACAACTCCATTAGTTCTAAAAATGGCTCTGAGTGCATTGTGATGACGATGGTCCGGTTTGCTAATTCACATGTCTTTATATTGACTTAATTTTCATGTAAAAAAAAATATCTCTTTTAAAAACATATTTTTCTTAAAGGTCTGAGCCACTGTCTGTTTCTAATAGCACCACCTGTGGGGCTCTCTAGTGGGGCCCCCCCGATGCAAATTGTGGTGTTTTTATTTGTCCAGGTCTTGAAATATCCTCATTAAAAAGCTGCATAAAAAATGAACAGCAATGAAACAGAGTCCATGTTATTCTGGACAACCCATAGAAGAGACTGTGAGCAGTTTTCATTGGAACTACTTTTGACTGAAAAAATTGTTCCCCTAAGACAAGTCAGAAAAAAAATTGTTGTTGCCAGATAGCATGAGCGTGAGTTATCGTGTAAAAGTGCCACCTGTAAGCTTAGAGCGTTTTACAATGCTGTGAGCAGCACAAAACTACTGTACCACAAATACTATTCTATTTACCTCCGTTGTATTGGGGTGGATATCCCAGAATCTGAACATATTAAACCAAACTATCTATGGTATATAGCTACTGGGGGTACTTTCTTTGCCCCTGTAATTACCAAATCTTGTGGTGACCTCAGAATAACAACAACTTCCCTGTAATGACATACTGGCACTCTCATTTTGTTGAGAAGTTGCCTCTTTAGTTTGTTTAATGGGCTCAGCTATACTAAATGTAAGAGCACATGTATTTTCTGTCATGGAGTACGTCATTAGAAATGAAAAAAAGAAGAAGTGCAGAGACTGTTGAACACCAAATGTATACAAACATTTGAAAAGCATTAATCTTGTGGATCATAATGGTCACCATGATAATCATAAGAATGACAGTCTGGATCAACGGAAGTACATTCCCAGGATAAGCTAGATGTCTGGCGTTGCCCATTCACAGCAAGAGCAACCTCCCAACTAGCAAGTCAAATGTTCTGAAGAAAACGTGGATGGTGCAACATGGCCTGCTTGGTTCTTTCAGGTGAATGATTGTAAAAATGTATAAAGAATATGTTTAGGGCATTGCTGTAGACGAAATACACACAGAGATACACAGGTAGGAGCCAATGAGGTTTAACCATGTATCCAGCTAATTTAAATAGCTCACGTTACTGTATTGTGTCAACAGTTATTAACTTAATTTAATATTGTATGGGACGTTTTCTTTTGCAAGGTACATCCGGAGCTTAGCGCCACCCAAGACCATTGTGATTGGCTGGTTTTTTTCTCCTATCCCAGAACGCATCTGTGGTGTAGCCAGAGCTTACTGCACAGCGCTGTGGAGATAGAGCTGACCATGCAAGGCTACAACAATGACAGTATTAACAGTGCTATCACTTTTACCTCTCAGCCAAACTTTGCATATGTGATTGAGCAGGTCTAATACCCAGAGGTGTATTATTTGGAGAAAAACAAAAAACATAAATAAATGATATATATGATATATATGGCAGCTAGAATGTTCATTATGGTCAATGTGAATTATAAACGGTGACTCTGAAGTCTGAGTACACATAGACCATCGTATTTATTTAAAGAGCAGCCTTGGGTGAGTGCCCACTCACTGGCACAAGTTGTTGTAGAGAGTGAAACAGGGAGGACTTTATTCTCTCTGCGGTTCACTTCATGTCCCCCTCAGAGTGCTGAGAGTTCAGCCTCATAGTATATGCTATTTAGAAAGCTGCTAATGTGACTGCATGTCATTGCCAGGATAATTGATTATCATGCAAAATGGAGAATTAGAGTGGAAATAAATCATCAGATAATTTTTTATTTACACCATGACTGGTGAATTGGTCATGTTGAAAAGAGAAGCATTGGTGGAATCTAATTGGTTGGCAGCTTGATACTTTCAGGTTGCTCTAGTCTTAAATATTTAAAGTTCAGCTCTCACCCACATTACAAACAAATATACATTCTCACTTGTGGTATTTAGACATGCACATATTTCCTCTTTACATCCCAAAACAATTTCCACTGGAACTACTTCCTACTTAATATATAGTCCCTCTTGACACTGTTCACAGTGAGGTCTGGATAATCCAGAGCAATGAGGACAATGTTTTCTTACAAGAGATGATGTTGTCATGTCATTTTGTATAGTGTTTTTGTGTTTTGCCAGAGTACCCCCAGTGCAAAACACCCCATCCCTCATACATATATATATATATATATACTTATTATCATACAAGGCAAAATAAGATCTTAAGTTCAAGTAATAACGCAAGACCTTATAGCTGCCATCATTTTTTGTCCATCTGGGAGAAGCAGAACAAGCAAAACACACAAAACTGAACTACTATCACCTAATAATTTTGATGTGGGTGAACATGTGAGAAAGCAGTTGCTCGTTTAAACACAGAACAGCATTGGCATTTATTTTGGAATTGTGGTTGTGTCCCTGTTGAATATAAGTCCAATATTCTCTCACTTTCAGCTCTGTTTTGGTCTCCACCTACTCCTGAGGGAACTATCTGGCTCTTTAGCTCTAAATGCTACACTTTCTTCATCAGCTATAGTCTTTATCTGTGTCTGTTTGCTGTTTGCTGCTGGCAGGTAGTGTACGGTATCAGAGCTTTGTCAATTAAACAACTGCCAGCTGATAGTGAACCACAACAGTAAGGGTTTTTTGGCGTTTTTTTCCAATGCCTATTTATTCAAAGTTTGTGTCGCCTTTTTTAAAAAAACTTCATAGTCAATAACCCTAATCTATATGACATCATACCTAATTTTTGAGTTTAAAAAAAGAGCAGGAATTTTGAGTTAAGATCAGAGGATGTGGATCACAGTTTATGTGAAAGTTTAGTCAGGATACTGTTTTAAAACCATTGACATTATTTTTCAAATGCTATACAATTGAATAAAACACCCAAAATTCAATGTAGGTAAACATTAATTTTACCTGCGAAGAAAGTTACATGCATGCATCCAAGTTATTTTTGGACAATTTGGTTGTAAGAAACCCATATTTCTGAAAATTGGTCAAATTTGACCCGAGGACAACACCAGGGTTATTTCCATTCACCTCATCTTAAAATCTGAATATATTAAACCAAAACTATCTACATGGCTCAATACAATGAAAGGAAAGTGATATAATTTGGACATATTTTGGGACTTACTTATAATCAACTTATCATCATGTTGTTTCATATTAGCACATCATGCCCTGATGCCACACAGTAGTATCTGTAATACTGGTAGGCTTGTAATCACACACTCATTTTGTTGAGCAGCTGTCTCTTCGTGTCATGTTGGCTGTTCCTGACTAGATATATCTCCTCATTTGTTTACCATTAAAGCCCCCTGCCTGTATTTCCATCAGAAGCACACCGGACAATATTAACATACAATATCAATATCATTCAGTCGGAATGATAAAAAAAAAAAAAGCATGTTGTCAAGGAACGTCCAGTGAAAACAAAGAGAAGAATGGCAGAGCTAATGTGGAGCTGGGCCTGCACAGAGTTGGGTTTCAGTCTAATTGGGATCATACGCCGCATGTGCAGTTTTGGCACATATGTTAGATTAATCAGGGGCTCTTTAATCGTAGAGAAATTCTCCTGTGTGCAGCTTGGCGGACGCCCCCGCCCCCACCGCCCACCCCCAGACCCCCAGCCTGGGCTCTGTCTAAGCACAGACCTTTTGACTCCATAAACACCCGTTCTCCAAAATTGGGGTCAACCTCTCGTTGCTCGCACCAGAGCGCTATCATGCCGCCACAAAGGGTCCCCTTAATGATTAAATTGTGTAGAGTATGGATGTTCAGAATCTGCAGATTCCTGTCGGCTGACGCTTCCTCCTGATTGTAATTTATGTCGGAAGTCATTGCTGTCCAACACTCGGCCCGCTCAAAGCCCAGGAGAGAGGATGTGCACGTGGATAAAAGCCTGCATCAACAGCCTGCTGCAGCTTTAATTTGCACTGTGAAGCAAAGGCCACATCACGCATACGTACTTACAAACTGACAATAGTAATAGTAATAAAAAATGAAAAAAAAAATGAAAAAAAAATGCGATCATGTTTTTCTTTCTTGTTGCCGGGACTCCTTTGCCAACCAATGCTGTGTTGTTTAGGTTAACCCGTCATTAATCTGCATATGGTTAAGCCTAGACATACATTTGACATTTTCTTTGGAGGATGATGATGGTGGTGCTGGTGGTGTGTGTGTGGGATGGGGGGGGGGGGAGACTTGCAGACGTCCATGTGGATCTTTAGGTGAAACTGAGAACTGTTATACAAGACCACTACGTAAAAAAGAGGTGCACTTTGTTAAAATGCCTGCTAATCATCCGAAATACCTTCCTTTTTTCTCTCAATCTGGATTCCATCACTGGTAAAGAGCAGCCAGTTAAAATCAATATAGAGTTTAAGCATCATTGCACTTCTAATATAAATATTATTAACTCCAATTTTTTTTCAATCTATGCAATAATTCAAAATATGCCGCTTTTTTTTATTATAATGACAATTTCACACTTTATATACATTATAACCAAGAAAAATGGTTTTGTCTTCATATAATAATGACTTACTAAAATATGTGCTTAATCTTAACTTAAAGTAATGTTATATTACTGGAGAAAACCAAGACAATTAGTCTTTATGATGGATATGAGACAAAATACAAACTTGCCGACTAAAACTATGGAAGTTTGTTTGAAACCTGATTCAGTCTGAAATTCAGACCTTAACATTCTGTATTTCAGACACGTTTGCTTTGAAGTCAATGATCTGAGCGCTCTTGCTCTGTTCTTGTGTTTACAGCACTTTCATGTGGATGACATGAGCTGATGTTTGCCACATTATGACCCAGCTGATTGTCGATCCCCACAACCTAGAAGCATTCAAGGACGACACCTTCACCTCAAGCTCATCAGCTGGTGGAAAACAGACAGGACCGAGTGCAGAAAAAAAGACACAGTCTTTTTTTGTGTTTTCACACAGCAGAGACAATCAAGATTGAACCAACTCTACAAAATGAAGTTGAATTGTTTTGGGATATTTTTAAATTTTTCAAATATGACACCTTTTATTTTTTAGAGGTGTCATATTTGGTGATTAAGGCATGCATTTAATGCCTTTTAAAAGAACATTCTCTGCCACCAAAACTGATGTTTTTTTTGTTTGTTTTTTAAATCACGTCAGCTATAAGTGTCTTTTGATTTGGCATTATCGTTTTGGTTTACAAAGTGAAACATTTGCATTACTGCTATATTTACATTGATAGGTTTCAAAGCAGCGCAGTTGGGTGGACAAATATTGGTCATCTGAGAGTCATCATTATTGGCTGATGAGATCATGGTTATTTTAATTTGAATATTTTTGTCATTATATATATATATATATATATATATATATATATATATATATATATATATATATATACACACTATCTCACAAAAGTGAGTACACCCCTCACATTTTAGTAAATATTTCATTATATCTTTTAATGGGACAACACTGAAGAAATTCCACTTTGCTACAATGTAAAGTATTAAGTGTACAGCTTGCATAACCGCTGGCAACAAAATTGAGTACACCCCTATGTTAAATTCCCATAGAGGCAGGCAGATTTTTAGTTTTAAAGGCCAGTTATTTAGTGGATCCAGGATACTATGCATCCTGATAAAGTTCCCTTAGCCTTTGAAATTAAAATAACCCCCCATCATCACATACCCTTCACCATACCTAGAGATTGGCATGGGGTACTTTCCATAAAATCATCTCTCCATGCAAATCAAACCAGCTATTAGGCTAACCGACATAAAACCATGCCAATCTCTAGGTATGGTGAAGGTTATGTGATGATGTGGGGCTATTTTAGTTCTATAGGCCAAGGGAACTTTATCAGGATGCATAGTATCCTGGATCCACTAAATAACTGGCCTTTAAAAATAAAAATCTGCCTGCCTCTATGGGAATTTAACATAGAGGTGTACTCACTTTTGTTGCCAGCGGTTTAGACATTAATGGCTGTATGTTGAGTTATTTTGAGGGGACAGCACATTTACACTGTTATACAAGCTGTACACTTAATACTTTACATTGTAGCAAAGTGGAATTTCTTCAGTGTTGTCCCATTTAAAGATATAATGAAATATTTACTAAATTGTGAGGGGTGTACTCACTTTTGTGAGATACTGTATATATATATATATATATATATATATATATATATATATATATATATATATATATATATATATTTGTATATGCTATATAATATATATATTTCTATAAGATATATTTTTTTTGTATATGATGTATATATATATATATATATACAGTACAGGCCAAAGGTTTGGACACACCTCATTCAAATGCGTTTCCTTTTATTTTCATGACTATTTACATTGTAGATTCTCACTGAAGGCATCAAAACTATGAATGAACACATATGGAATTATGTACTTAACAAAAAAGTGTGAAATAACTGAAAACATATTTTAGATTCTTCAAAGTAGCCCCCCTTTGCTTTTTTATTAATAAGGGAAAAAATTCCACTAATTAACCCTGACAAAGCACACCTGTGAAGTGAAAACCATTTCAGGTGACTACCTCATGAAGCTCATTGAGAGAACACCAAGGGTTTGCAGAGTTATCAAAAATGCAAAGGGTGGCTACTTTGAAGAATCTAAAATATAAGACATGTTTTCAGTTATTTCACACTTTTTTGTTAAGTACATAATTCCATATGTGTTCATTCATAGTTTTGATGCCTTCAGTGAGAATCTACAATGTAAATAGTCATGAAAATAAAGAAACACATTGAATGAGAAGGTGTGTCCAAACTTTTGGCCTGTACTGTATATATATATATATATATATATATATATATATATATATATATATATATATATATATATATATATATATATATATATATATATATATATATGTGTGTGTATATATATATTTATATTTATATGTATATTTTTTAAGATATACAATAAATATATATATTTGTATATGATGTATAATATATAATGCTAGGAGCTCCTGCCATTGCCCAGTACGTAGGTACTGGCATTACGATTGGAGTTGGTGTCGGACTAATTTAGTTAATGCAGAGGATAAGTTCCTTATATGTGTACTGTAAAACGTACATGGCAAATAAAGGATATATTAATATGAAACATGTGCGATGTGTCGTCCACAGCTGTATCTGCTGTGTTCATTTACACAATCAATATGGGGAGTTTAAGAGCTGAATGGAATGAGCTTAAGCTGCTGAGCTGCTGAGCCGTACCAACAACACATAGAGACTCCTATGCACAAAATCAATATTAACCTCATCAATAAGCACCGAGTTATAGAATTATATTCGCATGAAATGAAAAGCTGCACACTTTAGTGGTCTTATCTAAATGACGTGTGTTGTTTAAACAGTATTTTTTTTTAAGTATAAAGCCTATAGTGGGCTATATGCTTTTAATATATTTCAGAAAGTGTATTTTAGAAGAGTTACCATAACTTACGTAAAATTACAATTCAGCATTTAGCAGTCATTCTAAAACCACCTTCCCGTAGGTCTCATCGACTTTAAGGAATTATTAAAATCATGTGAAAGACATGCCCGACATGAATTAAACTAAATATCTCGACATTCTTTGGAGACGGGTTGAATCCAGATGTTAATAGGCCTAAATAGCGCGTGCACACAACGTTGAGGCGGAGCGCAGCTGTTTGTGTAGTCCTAATCGGTATCTCCGTAAACTTAAGGTAAGCTTGAATAACTCGTAAAAAATAACTAAATGAAGTCCAATAAAAATCAGATCTTTGTCTGAAGCCCCATGTGATTCCGGCACTCGCTTTAAAACCTGCATCGAAGCCTAAAACAATAAACAATAAAAAAAAAACGAAGTATGCCTACAACCACAGCCTATCTGACTAATTATATTTTATATTCAGGTAAGACTATTTCTTTCTTCTTCAGGTAAGACTATTTCTTTCTTCTTTTTTTGTTATGTGCTGATATATCAAATCAAATGCCAAATCCAATTTCGTTGGTCAGGCTATATCTTTTAAGAAAATATAGCGACTGGTAAAAAAAAAATATAAATGAGCTATAAAAAAAATTAAAAGAAAACGGAGGTTTCATGGTTCTGCTGAAGCACAAACACAGCACCATAAATATACTGTAACACTGTTAATATAATAACAATATGACATGAATGAATATTACATGCAGGATAATGGGCCTTTGGTACGAATTAGAAATCAAATCAAAGCAACGCTGTGGACATTATGCCTAAAGCCATACAGTACCATGTCTTTAAATCAAACTTTAAGCCCAGTATGGCCACACTCACATTTAAATGATTCAAAAAAGAATTTAGGGGAAACAAAATAAGTTTCTTTGCTCTGTTTTTAGTTAGTTCCTGTGAAGAGTCAGCTTCACTTTCTTCCTTTCTTTCTTTCTTTCATAAAACAACATAATGAGCAGTCGTAAGAATCAACTATCTAAATATATTATACTCACATTCCACTTCTATAGTGTTGGTTGATTGCTGCCCTGAGAAGGCAACATTGTCATTTTTAATGTGTGGGCATGCAGCAAACAATGAAGCATGTTCCTGTTGTCAAGGTAGCCTGTGTAACCATATTAGGCCCTGTGAACCTGACTGTGTGTGACTGATGAGCCTGTAAGCCGTCATCATCATCATCATCATCATCATCATCATCATCGTCATCATCATCATCGTCATGTTCACTTGTACTGTACACAGTGGCTTAAAAGCTTATCACGAGCCTGTGCCCTTTTATAATAAGCAGAGAACAGCATTAGTGAAAATATATTTAATAATTAAACATAGCATAGTTACACAAAGGGAATGCAAAACAGATGAGTGAGAGTGGATCCTTAGAATATAAAGAGTAGACCTACTGCAAAGGTTTGAGCTCCCTCCTCAACAGCAGAAAGTTCTTCAAGAGGGAATGCACGTTGGGCTACGATAAAAAAACAACAACACATTGGCTGTTGGAGCATGTCGGCGTGTACAGTTTAGACTGCTTGCGGGACCTGCGAGTCTTTGGAGCCTGCACAAGGCGGCCCAGCTTCAGGGAGCATTAGCACATCCTCTTCATGCCGTTTTTGGAATCTGGCTCCATCCAAAAGATACACACTGAGCGTCCCAGAGGCTCTGCGTAATAGAGCCAGAGTATCTGCGAGCAGTGGCCGGGTCATTCCTCCTGAGCGTTTTCATGGGAGCTCGAGCCTTCGGACTGGCGGTCAGTGTCAGCGGCAGATCGTTCCTGTTCAGAGAGCTGCTCGCTGGTGGGGATGGAGTTCTTCTTTGGGCGGCCTTTTGGTTTGGTGGGTGACTCCAGGCCTCCACCCTGCAACACCTGCAGGTTGAACATAAGCAGAAAAAAAATCTGTTCAGCTACAGACTGTAATGCAAGTTATCCTAAACAGAAGCGTGACATATGACCTCTAGGCATCGCATCAACACAGACAACAAATATAGTTTCAGATGGATTGTTTCTATTTGTTTTTGAATTCTCCATAGTTCACCAAATCTAAATTTTTTGTTATTAAGTGCCACATAATCTGCTAAAAAGGTGTGCTATTCCTGCAAATAACAATAGTGAAGTGAGTAACACAGGCCTTTCCTCTCCACTGTGTGAGAGTCCATTCTAGAGAACTACGTTTCCCATCAACGTCTGTTGAAATAATACAAAGCAAAACTATTTCCCAATATTTGTTTTTGTTGTTTGTATTGTTGTTGTCGGCCTAACCTCATATACAATGACCATCATCATCTTCATCATCCTGGCAATCATCATCATCATCATCATCATCCACATCACCATAATGAAGAATAACTTACAATTTTCTTCCACTTCATCCTTCTGTTCTGGTACCATGTTTTCACTTGCAGCTGACTGAGGCCCAAAGACTCGGCCAGATCTATTCTGTGAGGAAGAAATAAATGTACAGTCAATGATCCACATCAGTTCGAGGTTTTCACAATAATTTTATTTATTTTTGTATGTATGGGCATCAGTTGCTTCTAATAACACAGCATATTAAATTGTCATATCCAAGTCATTAAAAGTGTTAGCAACATGGGGAGTTAAACATTTAGAAATGGCGGGTCATTTCACAGTTGTTCCCAGTATTTTTAGACTCCCCTTTTTTATATTTTTGGACCAACACAATGGAAATAACACAAGCAAAGAAGACGTTTAAACATTATTAGGGAAATAATATTTACAGAAATAGTTAAAGGCAAAAAAAAATAATATATAATATAATAATAAAATCCTCTAAAGCAGACTGTTGTCAGACTATACACCCACCTATCAGGCGTAGAGAGATACTTCTGCTTCTCGAAGCGTTTCTCCAGCCCCATGAGCTGCAGCTCGGTGAACACGGTGCGGCTTCGCCGGCCCTTCTTGGTCTTGCTGCCCCCGTCGGCGCCGTGCTCCAGCTTACCGCGGAGGTGCAGGTCCAGCGGCAGGTGGTGAGACGCCGTGCCGAGCTGCAGGCCCGACGCCGCGGACAGCAGCGGGGAGCCGAGCGGGGAGCCCAGCGAGCAGGAGAGCGGAGACATGGGGAACTTGAGGAGGCTCGTCTGGTCGGCTTTTAGCACTTAAGAAGGGCCGAGAAGGATCAGAGGCAAACAAACAAACACACACACACACACACACACACACACACACACACACACACACACACACACACACACACACACACACACACACACACACACACACACACACACAGTTTTACTTTCCAATGTATTCCTTATTTCACAAACACAGTAGTCTGATCCGACTGATGTGATTAATAGTCTACTACATTCCCTGAACAAATATCAAACAATAGACTACACAGACTTCATCCATAATCTTACAACTGCAGCTGATGAAACATGTTAACGCGTTTATGATAACAATTAAATCAGATTCTATCTACACTGATATCCAACAACTTGAATGGCCTGAGGCCGCTAGAGTAAGACCTCTGTTGTCATGTCATATGCATTATGTATTGTCGTGTTCTCTTAAAAAAACAGATTCGGATTTATGATTGAGTCTTTATTTCAAAAATAAGGCCGCGGGTTGGTAATGCCACCTAATTTCATCATTAAACAAATGAAAGCATGTGATGTAGGCTACCAATTGCACACAAACTTGAATCTACATGTAAGCCTAAATAACTGAAATTATAGTTTATAATCTTAGCTATATAGGCCTCTCTCATTGCATTATTTAAAGTTTGTTTTTAGATAATAGAGTAGAAGAGCGCTAGGGCAGCTAACCCGACAGAGAATCCAAATAGTATAGGCTACGCATGCAACTTCAAAACAAATATTACATTCGCATATGTAAGCTGGTTTATGTATATTTCTGAATAGGCCTACTAAAATACGGAAGCCCTGAGAGCCAAGGAATTAAAAAAAAAGTTTTGCGGGTAAATTAGACATTTCCTACAATTAAATGTATCCCAGTTATATCCTTTCCTTCATTTCCTTTCCTAATAAGACATGCACTCGATAATGTCGGTTATGTCTGACTTTTGCTTAATTATTGCAAATCATTAGCTGTCATTCTAAATTCTGTAATTCTACAAGAAAAAGTTACAAACGTGACGAAAAGTTAAATCATCTTCCCTCGAAAGATGCACTTTTTTTTAAATCAGGACCAAAATACGCACTCGTTTTAATATTTGTAATTAAATATAGGCCTAATCCTTATTTTAAATGTAGGCCTATGTCATTATAAACACTAATAATTATAATAATAATAGAAATATATTAAATATTATCTTCAGTTCCGGAAATGTTTCCAGCGTGAAACCACTCGCATCGACTCGTTCTGTTACACATTCATGCTTTCACAGCCGTATCTCTTACCCAGCTGGTTATGGAAAGGCCGGGCGGACAGGAGAGCGTGTACCCCAAATTTAAGGAGCTCCCCGGCCGGAGTCGACGCTTTGTGCTCGGGGTGGTCAGTCAGGATCTCCTCTATCATGAAACTCCTGTAGCGATGAGTTCTGTGGTCATGTACCTCCGGAGGATAGTAATGCGCCCCCATTTCCAAAGGATGCTGCATAATGTGGCTGTGCGGTCACCGATTATCACTCCTTCAGTGGCCTAAGCCGGCTGTCATATTCGCTCTGTAATGCCTCTTTAGCCCGTATATCAAGTGGAACAAAGTTATCCTCAGGTAAAGGAAAATATCAAGTACAGGCAGCCGACTTCCTTCGCGTTTGTGCGTCCTGTGCCGGGTTTTTACGCGTTACTTCTGGCCAGATGAGTTCTTTTTGGAGAGGAAATTTGGAACCGAGAGCAGACCTTTGACCAAAAACTCCCGAACCCGGCCGTGTTCATGCCCACCACTCGCTGTGTGTGATCCGCGGAGGTCGGAGGTACTCGCCAGCCGCTGAGCGCGTCACCTTGGCAGTGAGTTGAGGAATAAGCTTTGGGTTTTATGAGTCTCGTCATAGCTCCACCTCTTCTCAGGGACCAGGGTCTGTCTGCTCGGTGCCTTCACTGTGCCGAAGTTACATGCACTTGTCCTGCGTGGATTAATATGTAAAAGGGAAGAAAATAAGGACGGACATTTTAAATGCCATGCAGGGGACTTTGTGAGTTATAAGGCATTAGTTTGGTGAAGATGATGATGGCGACGATGATGACCAAGATGAAGCCCAAGATTAGAAGGTTAAGGTAAAATGAAAACAAAAATGGTACTTTTCCAAAATAGGTCTGTGCCAAGTCATCAATACCTTTTATTATTAGTAGTATTAGTATTATTATTAATAATATGTGGAGATTGCATGCTTCATACTGAATATGCATTAGCTTGTTGCATGTAGGTTGCATTTCAGCATTTCCATACATAGTTTCACACGAGTTTGCAGGTTTTACAATAAATAGCCTGTATGTTTTGACAAGAGAAGAGGATCATTCATATTGTCTCTTTGCTTCTATTGTTGTGTCTGATTACCCAAAATATTGGCACGATGTAATATGTAATTGTTGCCAAAATGATGTGTAAATGAGGCAAAGTTATTACAGATGCACCATACCTCAGATGATGGTGTCTGCAGACTGTCGGCAGTGAAGCATGCAGCTCAAGGGAAAATATTTCATTAGAGGTCAAAAAACCCACCCCAGAGCACCATGGGATTTTCTTTTTTCCTATTTGGCTACAAAATTGTGAAATATCTCCCACAGACTATTTTTAGCATGTCTCAGGGCTGAGAAAAGCTCTGGCCTAAAATCCTCTCTTGAGCTGAAAACCTTAAAGAAACGTTGAATGCTTTTGAGTTGGTGGCCTGTTTAGACTTTTGAAATTTCATTTTGTTGAAGCTTTTTATTAAAAAATGACACAGTATACACCAGACTGCATACCCATGAACTGCTGGGAGCAAATACCTCTTCCACACACACATCAGACACACAACTGAACATGTTGGAAACAAAATAGCTTAATAATCATGGTACCCAATATGAGCATAAGATGGCATGTTGAAAGGAAAGGAATCTCAATATATGTGCAACTGAGAAGCGTATTACGGTTTCACGAGTGTAGAAAAGTGCTGTTTAAAGTAGTAGACCCATTTAGGGACATGAGTGAAAGTCTGGAGAAAAAAAATAGAAAAAGAAACAATGCTCTAGGTTTATTGGTCATACCTTATACAATAAAGGTGAGAGCAATGTGAAATAGCAATGCTATCTCACACTAACAATACTTAACACAGTCACAAACTTCAAATACCAACAAACAGGGGAATAAGGGCATTTTTTTGACATTGATCAATTTAAGTTTCAAATGGTTGTCTTAGCCCTTGATACGATAGGCTTAATCACGAATCCTCCAAAACAATGTGTATTGGGTAAGACTGCTGCACCCTCAGTGCAGGAAGGAGCGCTACCGCAGATCATTCATTCCAGCAGCAGTCAGACTCTTTAATGCAACATCATAATGTCGCACGGCTAGCTGTTTCTTCAACATGAGCCATCACTGGACAAGTTTGTGCACTATGCATATTCATTTGTTTATAACTCTATGTCACCTCCTACTGTGCAATATGCCATTTCTATTCATCCGTACCTTATTCATCTGCATATCTGTGTGTATATACAGTCTTGTATTATTACTATTATTATAACTAATTCTATTTTTTCTATTTCTTATACTTTTTTTCTCCTATGTCTACTTAATGTGTATTTGTGTTATTCTGATGTGTGTACATTTTTTTCTTTTGAGCTGCTGTAGCACAGGAATTTCCCGAATGTGGGATTAATAAAGTCTGTTTTTATCTCATCTGATCACGTCCTAGTTATATTCTTTCTAATAGATGATCTGTCTCTTCTATTGCAACCTGAAATATGCTCTTTCCATCTTACAGACCACAACACAGTCTGCCAAGTCAATCAAATATGTGGACTTCAAGTGTGAAAAACTCAACTTGTCCTTAGAAACAAGTAGTAATATGGATTTGCTCAAGGTGTTCATAGGTACATGTTGCCACAAGTGTGTTTTCATCTCCGGCTGAGTGACCTGGCTTTGTTTGAACATATCTTCCTCTGGTGGTCACTTCAAAGATTGCAAGTCCAAGAGTTTCCAGAGGAAAGACAAAAGAATAATGAATGACTACAACAGAAGTATGATTCAAATTAAATCTGGGTTTACAATGATCATGTGCAGCGTATACAAATGTGTGGTGTAGAAACTTTTAAAATTAACAATATTTGCACTTTCATAGATTCTGGATTTTTTTTAATGAGAGAGGAGTATGTGTAAATCAAAAATATGTTAACGTTAATCGAATATTTTTGTCGTAAGAATATACAAGATGCAAATTATTATTCAAACTGGTGTCTTAAAACATGTCTGGAGGTAATATTTAAGTTACCTAATGTATCTTGCTTGTCTTGTCACCTATAGGTTATTGTACTGACACCTGCAACAAACGTATAATTATAGTAATAATGTAACTTCCCCTAAAAAAAATTGGAAAAAGCTATTTTACTTGTACTGTATTATATCCCTAAAGGTATCCTCTTTGACATACAAAAAGTCTTAATGAATAATCCGAAGGGAAAATCCTGAAATCCAGGAAACTGACATTTGCCCTAGTGACAATAATAATTTCATATTAAAAAGCGTTAGAGTCAGAGTTGGGCAGTATTTTTGTTACTTATATTGGAAATACAATTCAAGATTCAAAATCCTTTATTAATCCCACAATGGGGAAATTCACACTGTCGCAGCAGCAAGGGATGAGAGGAAAAGTAGAAGACACATGTTAACACACAATAATAAATATAATTAAAGAGAATAAATATTAAAATAGTCAAATGTATTTACAGTATTATACAGTCACATGTTTTATCAGCCCTGGTGTGTGTGTGTTTTGTCCATGTGGTCTACTGGGAGCAGTGCTGATTGTAGAGTCTGACAGCAGCAGGCAGGAAAGATCTGCGTTATCTCTGTATGACGCAGTGTGGGTCCAGCAGCTTGTCACTGAAGGAGCTGTTCAGTGCTGACAGGGTGTCCTGCATGGGGTGGGAGGAGTCGTCCATCATGGAGGATAATTTAGCCACACAGCCCTGCGTCCTTACAACTGAGGTCGGTTGGTGAGGTAGTCCAGTGAGGTGAGGTGGAGGTCCGCCCCCGTCCGCTCCAACTTTTCCCTCAGAAGCATTGGCTGGATGGTGTTGAAAGCACTGGAGAAATCATAGAACATGATTCTCACAGTGATTCTAGCCTTTTCCAGCTGGGAGAGAGATTTGTGGATAAGGTTTACGATGGCATCATCCACCCCAGTGCCAGGTTGATAGGCAAACTGAAGTGGGTCCATGGATGGGCTCACCAGGTGGCGGAGATGGACCAGGACTAGCCTTTGCATAGTCTTCATCAGGAGTGATGCCAGTGCCACGGGCCTGTTGCTGTTGAGATCAATCGATTACTTTTGTCATACTTCTGTCATTAAAGGGTAACTAGCATTTTTTTTTTCAACCTGGACCCTATTTTCCTATGTTTTTTGTCCAAGTGACTGGAACAACAATCTTTGACATCGGTCCAGTATTAAGCGAGATCGCTGCAGTTGGCAGCGGAGAAACAAGCTACAATGTAGGACAATTGTCCAGCTTGTATTTACCTTCACAAAAGTGCTTGTTTTGCTGCTGACAGGCTCTGTATAATATTCTAAGTGTCTGACAACATTATGAACCTCTGACCTTCTGATAAGTGGACAACCTCCTTAACCATAGCCACCCCAGAGCAAAGTTGACAAGGATGTATGAGGTTCCAGAATAGGTGGAACGTGCACAGCGAGCATAGTTGTCAACTTTCTCACATGGCAGCTTAGCCATAAGATTCTGCACATGGAAAGCACAGGCCAGCTTGTCCTGCTGTGCTACCCAAAGATTGCAGCATGCCTAACAATACTCTTGGCAAAGTCACTGAAGCCTTTAGAGTCAACAGCACGGAGAGATAGAAGTGCTTGGATGGCACTGACTTCGTACCAAGTGATGGCACAGGAGCCAAAATGTATATTTAGCCTGGTGTTTATTTTTGTACCAAAGTTACAAACCATGCATACACCTGGACATGGGCCAAATCTTCCGAAAGCACAGTGAGTGCGTTTACATGCACACCAATATTCCACGGTCCATCAAGTCCTTCACCGCTGGTAAACTTTGAAAAAAAATCTTATTTTGCACGGTTACATGTAAACGGGAATATTAGTGGAATATTCACTTTCATAAGACAAACAGCTTAGTCGGAATATAGTCTTTTTCGGAATAAGGGCAAAAATGGAATATTGAGTGCATTTAAATGTTTTCAGTGTTCTACAAACACCGATAATGACAACCTCAGACAGAGCTGTAACTCCAATCCAATCTCTCATCACAGCTCCCTTGACACTCCAGTCAAGCATCAGAAACCCAGGTGAACATGCACATGCAACATTTTCTGATAGACTACCTGCTTCGAGCTATGGTGAACAGCACAATATGTTCTCAGTCATGGAAAAGCAAAATGAAATCACTGCATTATTAATCTAGCAACAGTGTCTCTCTTCCATGCCCAAGAAGAAGATTCAAGTTTTTAATGATGACCCACTTCAGGAGGGGGGCATGCTTTCGAGATGTGTCCACACCTACAGTCTATGATCCGCACACACAGAAAAGAGGACACATAATGAGAAAATTGTATGTATGTTTTGTCTGTCTCTGTAAAGGAAACATCAGCAAAAACTGCAGGAAGCAACTCAGCTGCAACATAAGCCATTTAAAGCATCCCAAAATGCTGAATATCCACCTAAGGAAGAATTTCAATTCAATTCAAATTTATTTATAGTATCAAATCATAACAGAGTTATCTCGAGACACTTTACAGATAGAGTAGGTCTAGACCATACTCTATAATTTCCAAAGCCCCAACAATTACAGTAATTCCCTCAAGAGCAAGCATTAGCAGTGGCTGTTGCGACAGTGGTGAGGAGAAACTCCCTTTTAGGAAGAAACCTCGGCAGACCCAGACTCTTGGTAGGCGGTGTCTGACGGGGCCGGTTGGGGGTGTGATGAACAGTGGCAATAATAGTCACATTAAAAATAATGGAACAGTGACTTCGAAGGTAGTCGTGGAAGTTCATGTCATAGCAGGGCACATCATGTCATACTGAGTAGTGCAGTCTCCTATACTGACTACTCTGTGCATATGAACATCACAGCAGGGCGTTGCGGGATGTAACGTGGCGCTGCAGAGCATGGGTGGATGCAGCGGATGCAGCAAGACGCAGCAGGACGCGGTCGGGCATTGCAGGGAATCGCAGCGCATAGCTCTGCGAAGAAGAAACATAAGGACTCCGGGGAGTAAACTCCCCAGAGCTAGGTTAGTAACAAGCAGTTCTGGGACAGGATGCATACAAAAGGAAACAAATGAAAACAGAGATGAGAGAGCAGATCAGTGTGTCATAGGAAGGAAGGAACTTCCCCGGTAGTCTAGAATTATAATAGCATAACTAAGAGAGGCAGGTTAGTTTAGAGAGAGGTACCGGATCGGGCTTGAACTCTCCCCTGACGGATCGGGCTGTACTGGCCTGCCTCTCTCTACTCTCACTATATTATTGATTATCTGATAAATTAATCTGATGACTACGAAGAGAAGCAGGTGTGCCGGGTTAGGATATTCCTAATTTTGGCAATGTTACGAAGATGAAAAAGGCTGTTCTTGAGGTTTGTTTTAGATGGGCATTAAAGGATATATCCTGATAAAAAATAACTCCTAGATTCTGACAGTAGTGCTTGAGGCCAGGGCAATACCATCCAGAGTAGCATCTTTCGATAATGAAGTTCGGAGGTGTTTAGGGCCCAGCACAATAACTTCAGTTTTGTTAGAGTTTAACATTAGAAAATTGTAGGTCATCCAGGATTTTATATCTTTAATGCATGCTTGAAGTTTAGCTAACTGACTGGTTTCGTCTGGTTTGATTGACAAATGCAGCACTAAGATCTAGTAAAACAAGTATGGAGACAAGTCCTTTGTCTGCAGCAGTTAAAACATCGTTAGTAATTTTCACCTTTCACCTGATGCTTTCTAAATCCTGATTGAAAGTCTTCAAATAAACTGTTGCTATGGAGAAAATCACATAACTGATTAGCAACCACCTTCTCAAGGATCTTGGAGAGAAAGGGAAGGTTAGATATAGGTCTATAGTTTGCTTAGACCTCAGGATCGAGGGCTGTTTTTTTCAGATTAGGTTTTATTTCAGCTACTTTAAATGACTGCGGTACATAACCTGTTAATAGAGACATATTGATCAAGTAGTCATAATAATCAATCTAGTAGTGAAGTGTTAACCACGGGTAATGCTTCTTTGAGTAGCCTCGTTGGGATGGGGTCTAAGAGACACGTAGATGGCTTAGCTGAAGATACCTTTACCATTAATTGTTGAAGGTCTATAGGATAAAAGCAGTCGAAGTATATGTCAGGTCTAGTTGTTATTTCTAGCAGTCCTGCGTTGAAAGGTGAACCGTTAGAAGTTGAGGGCAAAATTTTATCTCTAATTGTTATAATTTTATCATTAAAGAAGCTCATGAAGTCGTCACTACTCAGAGCTTTAGGAATAGATAGCTCACTATAGCTGTGACTCTCTGTCAGCCTGGCTACAGTGCTGAAAAGAAACTTTGGGTTGTTCTTGTTTTCTTCTATTAATGCTGAGTAATAGTCTGATCTGGCATGTCTGAGGGCCTTCCTATAGGTTTTCACACTGTCTTGCCAATCCACACAAGATTCTTCCAGTTTGGTGGAACGCCATTTACTTTCAAGTTTTTGCGAAATTTGCTGAAAGGTCCTCTGTTGTATTAAAGCACGGTAATGAGTTTAGTGCTGTTGGAATATCTTCCTTAAATTTAGCTATAGCACTGTCATAGGCATCTAGTGTAGAAGCTTTTATCTAATTTCGTATAATCGGATATTAAGAATTCGAAAGTTATTAAGAAGTGGTCTGATAATAAAGTATTTTGCGGGAATACTAATACATCTTCAATTTTGATGCCATATGTCAGCACAAGGTCGAGGGTGTGGGTAAAACAGTGCGTGGCCTCATGAACACCTTGACTGAAGCCAATAGAATCTAGTAGTGAGTTGAAAGCAGTACTAAGGCTGTCATTGTCAACATGGATATTAAAATCACCTACAAGAAGTACTTTGTCTGATTTAAGGACTACAGATGGTAAAAACTCTGAGAATTCAGAATATGGACCTAGTGCTCGGTAGACAACAACAAATATAATTGGCTATACTGATTTCCATGTTGGATGTTGAAGATTAAGAACAAGGCTTTCAAAAGAGTTATAATTTAGTTTAGGTTTAGGATTAATTAACAGGCTTGAATCAAATATGGCTGCAACTCCCCCTCCTCGGCCTGAGCCTCTAGGAATTTGAGTATTAATATGACTAGGAGGAGTTGCTTCATTTAGACTAATATATTCTTCATGGCCTAGCCAGGTTTCAGTAAGACAGAATAGATAAATTTGATTATCGGATATCAATTTGTTCACTAGTAATGCTTTAGAAGACAGATATCTGATATTTAATAGTCCACATTTAATTTTCCTATCCTGTTCTATCATTGCAGTGGTAGATTTAATTCCAATTAGGTTGTTCAGTATTGCCCCTCTCTTGGTTACCTTTGATTTAACTGATCTTAGTCGAGGAACAGACACCGTCTCATTTTTTGGGACAGGCTGTGGCTGACGTGAACTGGATGCTAAATTGACTATGTTTGCAGTCAACTTCTTATTACTTAGGGGCTTCACCACTTTGTATGGTCTGTTGTTGATTATAACTGGACTAGTACTAGTAGTACATGTTACCCTGCAGAAAACATTTTCAGATTCATCCACTTGTATAGTGCTATCAGGACCAATACCTGGGGGGCATGAATCTGTGATACTTTCAACAGAATATCAATACTTGCCTTTCAGTGTGGTTTTTATGTTGTCAGATAGCAGCCTGGCTCCATGTCGGTTTGGGTGGAGACGGTTTGGGTGGAGACGAAGAAGGAAATGGACAAAGAGCAAGCAAAAAAGGAAGGAACTAAAGACAGCGCTGTAGCCTCTGTTCAGACAAGTGGTCATCAATATAATTTAATGACCACCTGTATTCATTTAAGCCAAAGTATACGGACAAATCTCCTACAAATTGAACAGCAGGCGAGAAGAGAGAGAGCGAGAGAGATTGGCAGCAGCTGCGGAGTGTTTCCTGCGGTCAATAGGTTATAATGCATCCATGGTTTCATGTTATCTAAAAGATTTTCAATAAAAACAATGGTTGGAAAATCTTCTGACGTGGTGACACAGCGCTGTGTAGTGTCCGAGGTTTCATCCCTGAACACACCAGGACCGCCGATATCTGGCAGCAACAGGTCCCACTCCTGACAACATATTATTCTGGCATAGAGGGGGCACAGCACCCACGGGAACACTACCATATCCCGAGTGTGCAGCCTTGCAGCAGCTGCTTCTTCTTATTCACCCATCTCCGCCTGCTGCCTCTCTCTCTCTCTCTCTCTCTCTCTCTCTCTCTCTCTCTCTCTCTCTTCGTCCAGTATACTCTGGCTCAAATCATCGAATTATAACGACCTCATCCACATTGCACCTATAGGCCTAAAATTTCTGTAGCCTACTCCAAGAAAACAACTTTCTCCGACTCGTGTTCCACTCTCCACACCGCTGTCTTCTGACAAGAAGTTAACTCATGAGAGCGATAATGTTCTCAGAAACTTTAAATAATCTGAGCCTGTTAGTGGCAAAAACAATCACTTTTAGTGGACAAAAATCAAGGGTGCTCCATTGGATTACATTGCAGCCCGGTTCGCGGTGGCCGATCACTGCATTATAGCTAATTATTACATGGTTTGGTTGAATTCTAAGGCATTCTGCGGTCTGTTATTTCTTGATAATATTATAATATTATTTCGTTGCCAAGTATAACACACCGTTGCCATGCATAGCAGAGCGTTGCCATGGACGCAGTTCTGTTCACTCTGGAGGACAGCTATATCAATCTGCTGAAAGAAGTCCGGATAATTTATCAGCTGTGGCAAAAGGTGGGGAAATGTGGATCAACTTCTGTCCACCCAATTCAAGCAATGACAGCAGATCTGGTGAGCGCCTATCGCTACATCTTTATATACGGTCTATGATCACTACATCTTTAGACCAAATTCAAAGATTTTTGTTCACATCAGTCAATTAGACCCAAATGCATGGGGAAATCCATCCAACAGGATCATGGAAACAACGATCTCCCACGGCCGCTGGCGGGAGGTCCATTCTCTTAGGGTTAAACGACTGGAGTAGGAGAGATCACAGCTCTGTCGACATCTGCTGCTCACTCTTCCTCCGAAGAGTGAACAGTCAAGGCATAGCAATATGGTGAGGAAAAGGGAACAGCGGCACAGGGCACCCATGGCCCCTGCTGACCCCCCCCACTCCCCCACCCCTTCCCAGGCTGCATCAACAGAGACACCCCATTACAGCGCTGTGTCCATTAATGAACAATATACTCTGCATTATGTTGTTAGAAGGAGCATCTTTGACTAACATATCTAACCCCTGTTGTGGCCACCGTTCCCTTTTTGCTGCGGATCGGCGTGCACAACTAACCCTCCAGGTTAGTGGTGAGATGTCTGGTTGCATTACCTCTCCAACTGGCAGTGACCTAAGCTAAGAGGGTGTGTGAACTGACCGCCCTGTCGGTGCACCCCAATTGCTTGCTGCTCCATCGTGACCGCGGCACAAACTTAAGGAGTTTGTTCAGGTCAAGTGTTATTCAGCTGGATGCTTTTTTGTCATCCACCCGATGCGGGGGACAGGGAGGAAAAATTATCTAAGAAACGTCCTTGCACGATGGCTCTGTGAGTGCATCTCCGCAGTATATAGGCAGGTCAGAAGAGACCCTCCCACTGTGGTCCGAACACACTCTACATGCAGCGTGGCAGTCAAGAACTTCACTCTTATCTCTGTCTTGTAGTAGAACATTACAGTGAACATGTGTTTTACAGTACAGTGTGACAGTACAGTATGAATACAGTACACTATGCTTGTTACACACACAGGGAAGCTGCCTATGCGCTGTTAAAATAACAATGAAATGCTGCGCTACTGACTTGAGACCAGGTTTTTGTTGGTCAATGGCGCGATCACCTTCCGCTGCCACAAGATAGCAATACGCCAAGAATTCACCTGAACACACCTCCCTGTAAGACCAGCACGCCCATGGGCGCAGGTGCATTTCTTATTTAAACAACGTGGGCACTGGACGGGAAATCAACAACTGCATCGTTCTTAACCTAGCAAAGACACTTGCGTCAGGCATTGCGCTGCGCCGGGTACAAGATAGGGCCCCTTGACTCTGTGTGGAGATGTGTGGTAGATCAGTTGGGGATGTCACATGATTAAAGACAATATATTTAATACAAAGGGAGCAAATATCTGGCTACCATATAACTGATAAGAATTAACACAGGGTACTATAAATCTTAACATCAATAACTCAAGCATCAAGTTTACCGCGAACATAACTGTAGGAGCAAAAAAAAAAGACGGAATGGACCCTGGAGCTGGTGCTACGGACAGCCTCGGTTACAGGTACCCTTCAGTAGAGTAGTACTTCCTGCCTGAATTACTTAAATATCCGTTATTACACTATACAAGTGAGCTTGAAGGTTTTTCCATGTTGACTCACTACAATTGATAAATTGGTACCAATTTAGCCTAATTTTACGTATTCATCCTGGTTTGTGATTCTGCTCTACAAAAAAACGTAAAGTGGACATTAGCCCACAATTTAAATGTATTAATGTTGATGATACAACATGTGTGTTTGTGTAGTTGTTTTCATTTTGATATAAGCACACCTTGTCTGAAATCCAAAGAGGAGGATGAGGGGTCTGCTGCTATTCCACTCACTGGTGAGACAGTTTCTGAAACTGAGGGCCATGTGTTTCACAATGTTAAGATCTGCTTCTACTACTATATCTAACATAACTATAATGTTGATATGCATCTACCGATGAGCTACCGAGCTACCTATGACACTGATTAGCCTATTATTGCTAATTATAGACATTATAGCCTATTCATTTTAAATTAAACCCGTTTCAAATTAGGCTATTATAATAGCCTAAGTGTGTTGTATGCAAACATGATTGTTAGTGTAGTTTATCTATTTAGCCTTTACCTCAGATTACATGTATAACCAAATTATCAATTTGAAAGTGTATGTTCTGCTCTTTCAATGGGTTGTCTCAGTCCGGTTGCGAAGATATTCAAGCAGTTTAGCACCATGGATTTCGTTTTCTAGTTTGTGCTCACCTTTCTATGAAAAGAAGTCAGTTACCAATTGTTTCCCCCCATTGTGTCTTCTCTCCTTCCTTTTTTGGTAGCATGATTTGGCTTTCTTTGAGAAAGACATTTCTACAGCACAAGTTTGTGCTCCACCAGATGCTCAACTGAACTAACTAACTAAACCATTTGAGACCTTAGATAGTCTTTTTTTGTATACAAAATGTAGTCAGTCAATCAACACAGTTATTCAGCCAATACACTAACTTTTTATAGATTTGTATGGAATTAAATACAGTTAAATAATAGTATGACTATCAAATGGCTGAAGATAAATATCAATGTTACTGATACTAGGGCAACAGATTTGATACATTACAAATGTGGTGCAAAATGAATGATTTATGGTATTCAACTGAACTTGTTGAGATATGTAGAGCATGTTGTTTTGCTATGGCTCTTAAAATGAATGTGAAACAGCTTATTTGGGCATACATATATATATATATATATATATATATAATTAGACTACAGCCCTGGCTGGAGATCTCAACACCCCCAATGTTGAACCCAAAGTTACGCCCAAACATTGCAGAAATATAGTCATCAAATATTGTGTTATACAAGATAATAATGAATTATAATATATTAATAAAGTGTCCTTGAGCAAGATACAGAACCCAGAGTTGCTCCCCCAGAGTTGCTTTATTTGAGCAGCTATGTCCACTGCTCAAATATTGAAAGTCTTCTTTTTTCTTAATAAACAGCCACTAGGCTGCACCAGAGGATTTCAGAAGATATACTCTCAATAATGTTAGTAGTCGCAGACTGAGCACTGGTTATTTTAAAGATAAGGAAAAGTGGTTTTCTTTGAAAATAATTTACCTCAGCGTGGATTTCAATCATACCAATGAACACAAAAAAAACTATGTCAAGTAAACTACATACAGTATATTCCTAATGTGAATACCATTGGACAATTCTACATGATGGCCAAGAACCAAATAAAATGTAATTTAGCACAACAAGATAAGGTCATTATAAACTTTAATTATGAATTACTGGGATTTTAAAATGAATTAACACATTTGTTTTTTTTACAAAAGAACAGAAAAACAAGTAAAAAGAAATACAGATAGAGTTGTTACAGGACTGTAAATACAGGCTTTCGGCACTTTGTTGTGGAAGAAAAGTATAACTATCAGTCTGTGGCGAAATCAGAAGAATTTTAGAGGTGTCTGTAGTGTCATGACGTCATAGTCCCATGACGTCGGGGGACCATTCTACATGACAACACGTCGTCAGGTTGCTAAGTTAGCTTGTGAGCTAGCTGCACTTAGCGGACCAAATGATGTGGCTAGAGAAAAACCCGGGTTTGCTACGTGTCAGCCATAAAACAACAATGGACTCAGAGAGATGAATCGACAATGTCAGATATTGTAAAGACAGCTCCGGACTCAGACTACAGGAGAACGGTAAGCTAGGCCTTCTCTAGCCACCATGCTAGCTTCGGTTAACGTAGCTAAATGCTCGCTGTACGTTACATTAAGCTAATTAGCTAACGTGAGCTTGCAGCATCAGCACCAGACACATTAACGTTACGGTACGGTCAACGTTACACCTGCACAACACTCAAGAAGTTAACTTAATGTTAGTCTGCCTGTGCCACAATACTAACGTTACTAACGCAGTGTCAGTGAGCTTAACGTTAGGCTCATTAACATTAATAAGAGCGCCGACGTTAACAGACGAGACAGATAGATGCTTGTTCGCTGACTGTAGTGGCCTGTACATGGCTGCATGCTCATCACCAGCCTGTGCTGAAGACACCGCCAGATTCTTGGAACTTGCTGTCAGATTTACAGGTTAATCACATGAGGTGTTAAAAATCAGAATCAGCTTTAATGTCCAAGACAGCGTGGACATATACAGGGATTTTGACTCCGGCTTTTTGTTGCTCTCAAAGTAACGTTACACAGAAATGGACATGGCTAAAAACAAGGACAACAAAGCAAACATAAACATCTGACTTTAGTGTATACATTATGGGAGAAAGGGGGAGGGGAGAAATGGACTTTTCAGCATGAGCCTGTCTCTCAGCCCCTACCAATATATCACTTTTTATTTGCTGTACACAATCTAGACTGTGGTCATAACATCTACATCTTATAACTTATTCCCTGTTATGTATGGTTCTTAAAGTATATCATTTATTTTCCTGTTTGTCAAGCAATTCTATTATGTTTACATTATTGTCTTTTCATAGTTAGTATTTAATAATAATAATAATAATAACAATAATAATAATAATAATAATAATAAGCTATTGCACTGGTCAATCCCTGCACTGTTCACTTTTGCACTACCACCATTGCACACACTACCTTAGCACCTTATCATGGTCATTGCATCACATGGCCAGTCCATGCCAGACCTTTGTAATCACTTCACAAATTGTTAACTCTTTAAATTTCTGTGAGTGATTTGAGATAAATGTGTGTATGTCTGTATGTTGTGTTTTGTTGTCTAATTTATTGGATGCCTAAAATTTCATTGCAATGGCGCAATTGGGGAAAGTTGCTGAATTTCAACTCTTCTGAAGAGAATCATCCAGTGGAGATTTAGCGGCGGGTAAACAGACCTCTGGGTACTGGTGCAATTCATCTGCATGTACAGCAGTACAGAAAATTGGCAAACTGTGCCTTAAGTTACAACAACGGCAAAATGCGATTATCCTGGAAATGAACGTCATTGATCCAGATTAGGCTAAACATACGTTGGCCATGTTTCTTTATTAGCATACTCAGTGGAAATGACTCTCACATCCCACTCTCATGAGCAGCATCCCTGAACGATATGTCATAGCCTTCACGACATCTCATTTCCATCAACAACACATTCCCAGTGGACATGAGAGTTTTGGTTCCTTTTTTCCTGATTAGTGGTTGAGTGAAGAGATTTTTATGTAGTCACTTTATTAGCTCAGTTTCATATAATTGTTAATATTTGATGCACGTACGTCACATCTGTCATGAAGAACACCTGATCGTCACCAGCTTGTTATCAAGAGCTTCCTATAAACAATGCCAAGTGGTGTCAGGCTCCAGCAGGACAGACTGCTGAACGGATTGGATAGGCTTCTTTCCGGCTGTCATGTTGGAAGCACTTCAACCAGTGTCATACCAGGTTTTGGTGCCATGTTAGTTTGTAACAAGAAGTGTGGATTACAGTGTAAAAGAAGTCCCAAAACAGTTGTAGATGGAAAAAGAAAGGTTTTAACTGTACACCATCAATTATTCAAAGACTACAGAAGCCTGAAGCCTCAGGACTATACTAACAGGCATAGTGACATAAATGTGACCTTTTTATTTATTTATTACCCGAGTACCAGTGGGCTAGAAGATCAACAATAGCCACTGGTGACCGACTTTGACATTTCCCAGTGTACAAAGCACAGCAACTATAACATCTAAAAAAAGTGGCAGAATGAGGTTAAATACCTACAATAAAGTGCAAAGTGACCAGACATGTTTGAATACATGACCATCATCGCTTCCATCGTAGCACAAATTGTCCCCATCAGCAGCATAGACATCATCATCATCATCATCATCACCATCACCATCATCACCGTCAACACAAACCACATCATATCGCTAACTAAACTCCACACTTTGCCAAGTGAAGTGAGGTGTTACTACCTCCTCCCCCAGACCAAGTTTACAAATGAAATGGCTCTGGGGATGAAGGAGGGCTTGTACCTGTTACTCTTAAGGCAGTTACACACCAACCAGATGGCCAACCGTCGCCAGAAAAGCCAGTCGGACTGATCAGTCTCCCTGAGTTGGTCCAAAAAGTGCCTCAGAACACACCGAAGAGACGAGACGTAGGCTAATACGTCTCCATAACCGCAGGCGGCGCTAATCTGTATTGTTGCCCAAAAAATGAAAACCGGCAGCTGATTGGACGAACGTGTCACGTGGGTTTGTTTTCTCCGGAAATTCAAAGACAGACTGTCACGGCGGCTTGTTCAGAATACAATCTCCTATTGTACTAAAATAATTCACTGAAACATGTTTCTGAAAACATTTTAAGCGAGAAATAGGCCATGCAGTTGCTGAATCTGTCTTCATTTCAGATCAACAAAGGTCAGTTTAAAAGTTTTTCCTCAGATTTTGAGAGACTCTAGTCACGCTCTTTCCGCTTGCCATTTCCGGGTGAGTCCCGACTGCCCTGTCTCCGATTGAACATGTCAGGTCGGCCAAAATGACAGCCCCTCAGACGGACGACGGCACGGAACACACCAAACAGACTCGAGTCACCGACCTCGCCAGACTGTCCAACGGCCGATTATCAGCCCGGTGTGTAGCTGCCTTTAGAGCCAGAAGGCAAAATCTGAAATTCCAAGTAAAGGGGGTGATCGCTGTCGGACATTATGGCTTCAGCCTTCCTCCCTACTTGTCTGTTGAACAAATCAGTCAGTTAGCATACTCTGCTGTATCCCCAAGATCTTGCTCTGGATAGTGTGTTTTAGGCCTTGATGCTGAGGTTGCTGTACAAACAGATTAAAGAAAAGGTTCAAACGGACTCGATATAAGCTCTGTAAAATAGGATCATGAGGGTCTAGTGGTGCACGATATATCGGCCGCCGATATAATATCGGCCGATATGGTCATTTTTTTACACATCGGTATCGTTCCGATGTCAAAATAGGGCCGATGAATAGAGCCAATGTGAATCATTCCTGTGTATTTGACGTGTGTAGGCTTAGATGTGAGTGTGTGAGAATTTAGATTTAAATCTGACCTGTGGAGGACAGTAATACGCTTAACAGCGTCTATACTGCTGAAATCAGAAGAAGAAAAAATGTGGGCGGGGATGTTGGTTTTTGCAGACGGAATCTGCGGCGAAATGGGACACTGGAAACTTTAGTAGACCACCGGCTCTCGGTGGGCGAGGGAGAAATGAATGTGGCCGGAGTGGGCAGCAGCGGCGGCCGAAGTGGGCAGCAGCGGCGGCGATCATGGGGGGACATTCTCAGCGGTGAAACGCAAACGGGGGCTGGACCTAGCTAGGTGGAAAGCTAACGCTAGCCAGCCACCTGTTCCATCAATCCTGTTTGCAAGTGTCTGCTCATTAGACAACAAACTGGAGTACATCCAACTTAAACAAAACTCCAATCGCGAGTTCAGAGACTACTGTGTTTTTCTTGTTGTGGAAACATGTCGCCGGGTAAGAGTGGAGATTTTGTTAGCACGGACTTGTGCAGAAATTAGCTGCTTGTATCCAACTAAATGCTAACTGCTGGGGAAGTTTGTGACTAGTAAATGCCGACCGTTCTACATTTCACGCAAATTTACAACTGTGTTTATAATCTGCTACATGTAGCTATTGCACACACACGTAAAGTTCAGCTAATGCATACTAGCATTAGCGCTTGGCTGACTGTAAACACCTGTTTCGTATGTCGTTTTTATAAGTTTTAAATGTGTAACCATTACAGCCACGGTGAAATGTTGTTTCGTGTATATGGTTGAAATAACAATAAAACACATTTGGGTTGAGTTGAATGCTGCCTCACTGTCGGTCTGTAGGTGGATGTGGCTTGGGAGTAGAGTCTAAGCAGCGAAGCAAGTGCATTCTGGGATTTGGTGTCTTTCATCCATATGAGCAAAAACGCATTTTCTGTCTTATCTCGGCCTAGAAGGCACCAATTTCTATAATTTCAAGGGTTAGGCCTAACCTTTAAGTACTTGGCAGTTACTGTCCTTCCAGTTCAGACTGCAAAAGCCAGTGTCTGTTCAGTCCAGTTTTTTCTGGCTCCATTTTCACATTTTACCTCTTTCAATACTTTTGGCTTTGGCCATTTAAGGCCTACTACTGTACTTTAAATTTTTGAACTGTTGTACAATGTTCACAGAATACAGTGACTTGGTCTCAAGTGAGTTAGATGTTTATTGTGAATACTCAGGGTTGGCTTATTCATAGTGTGAATTCAGGACACACTTGTATCCTTTTAAAAATGTATTTTTATATAAATATTTAGATTTTCTTCTGAAAATCTGATGACAGTCATATTTTGCACACAGGTAAAGGTGCCCAATATCAGTGATTTCTGAAAATAAATCACAAAAGTAAAAAAAATGCCTTTTGGAAAATAGTTCCTTATTTGATTATCATAAAAAATGTGTTCTATACAGAGATATCGACATCGGTCTCAACTTGAAACTGAGATAACAAACGTTGCTGGCCCTTTATACATAGCATCTCAGTGTTATAATTCAAATTCAGCTTGTCATCAACAAAAAATCCCCAGGTAGTTATCTAGAATGTCTACCTTTGATGAGACTACTTTCAGGGGTTGATAGCTTGTTCCTAAAATCAATACTCATGTCCTTAGTTTTTATTAAAAAATCCAGCACCAGCCCGCAATATTAAAATCTTACTGAGTTTATCGATTACAATATGTCGTTGGATTGTATTAAAAGCAGACGAGAAATCCACGAATAGCAGCCTGGCGTGCGCTTTGCTGCCTTCCAAATGCTTAAAGAAAAGGTTTAGCAGAGTGCTGGTAGCATCTTCTGGGTCTGCGCTCTCTTAGTTCCCTTCTAGTTCATGTATAGGCCCTTAAATAATTGAAACCACTTGCATAACATTCCTACTTTATGTACAAAAAAACTTTAGGTGGTTTGATCGATCAGTTAATGTCCACGTATTGACCTCAAAGAATATATTGCAGATTAAAAGCCCTTGTAGCTGATACTACAGTATGTGACCTACATTGTTAATACATTGATTTGAATGATGTGCTTAACTGCTGATTCATTTTCAGAGTATTGATCAATGTTGAGTATACCTAAATGTCTACTAAATTTAAAATTGAGAGGATAAATTAACTTTTGAAGTTGACTTTGAAGTAAACTTTAATCACTGGTTTGCACATTGTTATCAGTCAGAAACGTTGAGGAATTTAGTACCCCTCTTAAAGTTCTTCAAAAGTGTATTTTGTTCAACAAAACAATAGGCCGGGACCTTTTTGAAATGTCACAGTAGGAAAAGCACAGAAGTACATAAAATGAAATGACTGATGGCTAGGCCTGTCACAATAACAAATTTTGCTGGACGATAAATGGTCCCAGAAAGGATTGCGATAAACGAAAACATTTTAAATATCCACAATAAATGAACAAAACAACCAAAAACAATAAATAAAATGGACTCTGTCTCTGTTAACAAAAATGTACTTAAATACAAACCAAACACAACCAAAAACAATAAATAAAACGGACTCTGTTAACAAAAAATGCACTGGAATAAAAACCAAACGCAATCAAAACGTTAAAGTTACCTGACAACAGCTTGTAGTTTCTTTTTAGCATCTCCCATCACTTTTTCAGTCACTATGACCACTACTACGGTCAGAAAAATTGTGCCAAAATATGAACAATAACGTCGCTGTCAACAGGCTTATCTGGTAATGTTAGCTACCGACCGTTAGCTTGAAACCATCCAGCAAATAGACGGTACCGCGGGGTGCCGTTACCTGAAACCGGTGATTTAACGTCACTGCTCATTTTACACACAGTTTAACAACAAAAGAAAACACTGAGTGAACATTAGGCTACTACGTTTTTTATGTTGGTTTTGAGTGGTATGCACCCCCACTAACCTGGAAACAGCACAGCTTTCGCTAACATTAGCTTCTTGTCTCATCTGGGGTCTGATAAACAGTAAATTAATCAACTTCAGTGTCCACAATGCTAATTTCCAATAAACTGTAGCTGTCCTATTTCACGTTGCCCGCGTGAGTGCGGATTTCATGTCGCGGCTTTCACCGCCGTTTGTCACTTTGCCTAAGATTGAGTGACAAGTGTACTCGCCCTGTTGTTTATATGGTTGCCATGACTTGGCGAGTGATGACGTCCTGTCACTGTTCCAGTTGCTCACCCTAAAAGGGGAGAGAAAGTGGATGACAGTTCGCTTGAGTTTAGTAGAGCAGACGGCTCTGTAGAGTTGTGTAATTACGACTTTATGTCTGTTCATAAACAGCTGAAGGAGCGGCGGCGTACATAGCGGAAACCCTGTTGTGCGTCTGCCTTATTTCTGATACCGTGGCGGCAGAGGAAAACAAACAAGCAAATGGGAATTATCGCGGCCGGAAAGATTATCGAGCTCATTTTTATTCATCATGCGATTTATTGATTTATTGGCTATCGCGACAGGCCTACTGATGGCCAGTTCCATTTAGTTACTTTGGTTTCAGGGTCCTACTATAATGTGAGTGCTGACTCACTGTTACACTGTCATTGCTCACTAGGACACTTGACTAGAGCAGAGCCATTGTTTTTAGTAACACCTGTGCTTTTCCTACCATGACTGTAAGTCCAAATGGTCTATTTAACATGACGTTTTTATCATTCAGGCAAGGCGTTATGGGTGGGCCTGACGGGCCTAGGCCCACCCACTTTTCAACAGGCCCACCCAAAACATTTCCTCAAAAAACATTAATCAATTAATATATTATAATTTGGTGAAGAATTATTAAAAATCGGCAAATAATCTCATAATTTGTGCTAAAATTGTCTAAATGTTTAGTTTTCAACAACAATTTAAAAAAAACGGGTCATGTCTATTTTTATGTTTCTGCGCAAGTTCAGCAGACAGTGAGGTTCGGATCGGATGTAGCTTGTAGGTATGCTAGGCTAGCTCCCAGTGATCTGAGAGTGTGAAAATCATTTCCAGTAAAGGACAAGGTTGCAACAGTCGTTGTTTAGGTACCTTAAACGTGCACGAACGGTCTGAGAGTCATCGCTGCAACCAGGAGATGAAGGAGAGCTGAGATCCACAACGCCTAGCACATCTTTGTCTCGGACACCGCAGGATGCTGACGCGGCTAGGGCTAGCGCGGCCAGCGCGGTTAGCGCGACCAGCGCCGGTGCTATAGCCTTTGTCTCTGCCTCGCGAGTGGATGATGTAGCCCCTATGGATATAGCCCTGTGGATCGGTCTTCCGTGGATGAGCCCGCAATTCAACCAGTGCTAAAGTATCCGATCACTTCTTCTGCTGAGTTTAATTGTGTAAGACCGCCACAGGATAACAGTAAGGTATGTGGCTACTCTGCCTGTATTGTATTATGTCGTTATATGAGATATATGGATTAAAATAATCAATTCATAACCCGCAGGTGCAGTTCTATTTCTATAACAGCTTGTTACTGTTGTCAAGTTGTTGTTCCCTCATGGTTTTCTGTTATGGCCAATAATGCTTTAGGGCTATTAATGCGATTTATTTATTTTTGTTAAACATCACACTAATGTAAGGAAATAACGTTGACGTTGTCAATGAACACGTTCTGTGGTCGAGTATTGATTGAAACTGTCGGGCAGTGTTGTTGATCTGTATTGTTGAAAACTTAAAACAGTTGAAAAGAATTGTGAAATATTCGGCCTCATGTTATACAATTCAATTAAATTTTATTTATAGTATCAAATCATAACATAGGTTATCTCGAGACACTCTACAGATAGAGTAGGTCTAGACCACACTCTATAATTTACAAAGCCCCAACAATTACAATAAGTCCCTCAAGAACAAGCAGTGCGACAGTGGCGAGGAAAAACTCCCTCTTGGGAAGAAACCTCGGACAGACCCAGGCTCTTGGTAGGCGGTGTCTGACGAGCCGGTTGGGGGTGTGATGAACAGTGGCAATAGTAGTCACATTAATAATGGAACAGTGACTTCAATGGTATACGAGCAGAACTAAACTATGTTTTGGGGAAATATTAGATTCCTGACCACTTTTACAGTCTATAGGCCTGAGGTTAGGAGAGATGTGCTATAGCACAGCCAGGTATGGTGGTAATGGAGATTCCAAAGCGCTCTTCTTTTGGGCAGAACCAAGGAGAGCGATCGCGGATAGGTCCGTCCTTTGCACCGAAACTTTTTACAATGCAACAACATATTTAAAGAGCATCAAGCTATTACAATCTTTATTATGTAAGCACATATAATATATATAATATAACAGTATATTAGCCAGTCATTTGTATTAGGTTAAACAGGGATTTGATAACGTTTTTAATTTAAGGCCCACCCACAATTGGTCTGGCCCATCCAAAACTGGAATCCTGGCGCCGTGCCTGTTTTAGGCTACTTGTTTCTGAGTTGCTACACATTATAGTCTGTGTCACTTTAATGCAATTATTTATTGTTGAGGTTAAGGTTTCTGGAGGGCTGTGGTTGTGGGGGTCTTCCCCTAAGAAAATGTTAAAAATGTTATTTGACTAAAATCGATGTCACATAATTTGAGACTTTAAGATCATGTGACACACACACACACACACACACACACACACACACACACACACACACACAGACACAAACACACAGGTTGTAGCTTTGTACATTACACTCAGACATTAGTAGTGAACTCAACCTCATACACTCTTCACTCTTTGATTAAGCCATCCTAATTGACTTTATGCAAGAGGACGGAAAAAGAAAAGGTCCAGGAATCATTTGCCCATCAAAAAGTTAGCATGTGAAGTACAGTGACCCTGCTCAATTGTTAATGGACCACTGTGAGGAGCTGTAAAGGTGCAGAATTTCACTACAGTGATGAAGCCCTTTAGATCTTTGGGTGTAACGTGAGAAACGGTTGGTCATGGAGTTAAATTGACACTCTGTGTGACACAACTGTGATATCAGGCTACATAAATCAGATGTGCAAGTCAAGAAGCATTGCCCTGATGCTGCACAATTGCAGGTGGATGTGGAAGTGTGGCATCAGCCCAATAAAATAGGAGGAATTTGCTTAATATACAGTTTGAAGTATTCCAACTGGTTACTCAAAACCTATTGAAATGGTGTTGTAGCTGAGTTTGATCATGCTCATTTGCCGGGTGCTGCTGAGCACAGTGTGGTTTGTAACTAAGCACCTGGATCTTGGATGTGCTCCTAGCTCCCACTGTTGTCCCCAAGCCCTGCCCACCTGCTCCCAGAGGTGCAGTGGTCAGACTGACACATGAGCTGCCGACATTTGCGGCACACTTTGCACGTTTCCCTTTCTCCCCTGGGTTATCCTGCCAGGCAACGCTGCTCACGCTCCTCATATCTCATTTGTGTGTGCACCTTGTTACTGTTTGCGTTATCAGCACAACCAAAGCTTCTGCTTGTAAGCTGTTTTTCTTGTCTATTTTTTCTATCTGCCCTTTGTCACACAATGTTTATTCACACATTTCAGCTCCTGTCATGGCAGCTGGTGTCAGCATACTGAGTGACCTGCCTTACCCCACCAGTGGAGCTTGCAGTGGAAAGATCAGCACAGAGATGGAGACAGGTAGGAGAGCGCTGCAACACACATACAACACGAGAAGCTGCTTAATTTTTATATTGTATTACTTGCAAAGCAACGGCACACGACTGTGTAGACTTGAAATGGATTGATTCAGTGAAGATAATTGCTTTGTTAAAAGTGTTAAAGACAAAATGTATTACAAGGGTGACTGGATGGCATTCTGTAATCTTTCATATGAAACAAACAAAAGTGATTTATTTGTTATGAGAAGATTTATTATATATTATATAATATTTTATAGTATACTTCAGATTTGACAGCAAATATATTATCTTACAAGAATTGTTGCTTAAGTATGTATTAATAGCGTTACAGGTTAAGAAACACCCATCCACTCCATTTCCATCAATAAAAGAAAATACCAGTATTGATCCTGGTGTATCGATTAGTGTTTTGGTAATAAGACATCTGTCATCATGGATGTGACGGACCGCGTCTCTTAAAAAAGACATAACCCTGATAGTTATTTATGAGGCAAGTGCATGTTTTGCATTTTTTCATATCTTTTTTTTAACAATTATATTAATTATATTATTATATAAATAATTTCTTCACAATGCATTCTGAGATTAAGTTGTTTATATAAACAATTCACCCATATATTTCCCATCAGGAAAAGATTCAAATAGGTGTGGTGTGGACCTCTGACAATGTGTCTCCATGTTTCCATTAAAATTGATGCTTGATGTTTGGCCATAGTTGACTCGTGATTAATCGCACATTACTAGCAATTTTTTTTATCTCTTCTAAATGTACTTTAAAGGCGCCCTGCCACACAAAACTGTTTTTACTTGTATTTTTTGAAATATGTTAGGTCCATATGTGTTTGTGTTATGTGGTGAATGTGAAAATGAACTGCTACCTCCTCTGTCAGCTCTAGCCACTGAAAAGAAATAAGCAGAGAAATCAGGCCAATTACAAAAGCTGGTCAGTCTGACGTGGTGTTGCCTCAGCTCATTACTATTCATGAGCTCGCCCAATTGCGCTGGGTAAAGGATGCTGATAGCCAGGCTCTCATTGGCTAGCTGTTAGCCAATCAGAGTCAAGCAGCTTAGCTCGTTGAATATTAATGAGAACTGGCACAAATCGAGCTGAGGCTTCCTGCAGGCTTTCTACTCTTCACCACGCTAGAATGGCTTGAAACAAGGTAACCAAGGCATTTTTGTTACAAAATGTTACAAAGTCCGGGTTTCTCCCGGTTTTTAGCCCTATCTCCTGGACCCCTCCTGGTTTGTTATTTCTCCCAGGAAACTCCTGTAATTTGCAGGGCCCAAACTTTATAAATCATCGGATCCAATATGTTTGTCTAATGTTGACCAGTTGCCAGATCTTGAATGAAACGCATCCTATTCACACAATCCACACAATATATACAATTCTCAACCCGTTTGTCACCTCAACCTGGCAACCTATAACCCAGTTGTGCAGTTGATCTCTGCGCAAGCTTCACGGAAAGTTCAGACCCGAAAGCGAGCCGATAAAAATGGCAGGTGAAGGCGGTGTTCCCGCAAAGAAATCTAAATAGCTGCTAGCTAACGGTAGGCTAACGTTACCTGCTGCCAAGCGTAGTTTGAACTAGCATGAAATATGCAATAGTCCACACGGGACCTTCTTCCTGTATTTACTTTTTTGCACCCGCCCCAGACAGATCCGACCAATAAGAGGGGTGAACATTCTCGCGTGATTTACGTATGACGCATTTTAGTACGCTTGGATTTTTCCAGGTGTGAAACCAAACCAAACTAAGGGGAAATCACTCCCAAGTTTACCAACTCATCAACTGATGAAAGCAAACAAACTATAGGTGTGAAAACAGCCTTAGTCTACTTCTTCAGGAAAAGTGGCATGTTGTTCTTCATGAAAAGTAGCTTCTTTGCTTTCTAACATGAAAGTTGGTTCCTCCTTACGAGAGTAGTGTAAGTTAGAGAGTGAATGTTGAGGATGTGAGGTCAGTGAGTATGTGGAGCGGGAAGTGGAAGTAACTTAGCGTACGAGTGCTGCTGTGTATAAAATAAAACGACATGCTTCTCAAGACATGGTAGCTTCATCTGTTGTTAAAGGGAAGATGGCGGTGAGACGGCAGTAAAACGAGAGTCTACAAACTACAACACAGAAAAAAGATACAACAAAAATATTTATTAATTTAATGATTAAATAAGGTAGTGTCTCCAAACGTACCTCAATTATAACTTGTCTCCTGCTAGTTGTGCTACAGCACTTGCTTTTAAACAATAAGTTAAATTAATAAATATTTTTGTTGTATCTCTTTTTGGTGTTGTAGTTTGTAGACGATCCCTAAGCACTCGTGTTACTGCCGTCTCACCGCCAGCTGCTCGTAGAGACCAAAGCCATCAGGCAAGTGTTATTTAAATAAACTACTGGTGTACTTACAAATTTTCCAATGCCTCGTTTTATTAGTACATAACCTATTTGTACTACTGTAGAAGTTTAGTACCATTCTGGGCATTATTAGTGGGGTAATTAACGAGCTACACCTTTGGTTCCGTTAGCGCCTGCACTAAGCTATTTGGCTGATAGCGCTAACTTGCCCAATGTTAGACCAAGGGAAAAAAGCTTCTGGGGGCGGGGGGGTGTTTGGCTTGAGGTCATGGTACAAAGGACCCTAGGGTGAAATTACTCCGAACCATCCCTTTTAATACTGGGTGATGACATGCGATGCAGCGCTAAACCATCTCTCGCTGTCGGTGCTTGTGTATTGAGCAGACAAGTACCAAGGATTGGAATCGTTATAAATATATAATATTTTGACAGCGCTTCCACACAACTGACATGTTTGCTGCATTTAAAAAGCGTGCGCGCCTCTCACTCTACGCTGGTTGCGATTCAATTGACGTAATTGTTAGGTAAAATAGCTCCCAAATCCAGCCAAACACCTAAAGTGCTTGTTTTTGCTAATAATTTTGGTTGCCAAACATTCGGTGCATCCCTAATGAACAGGTATTTTATTATTAAGCATGATAAAGGTGCTTGTTTGTTTTCATACACATGCTGAAGGTTCACATTTTCCGGGGGGCTTCGGGTGCAAAATTGAGACTGGGATTTAGCAGTTTTTCTTCTTCAGCAGCACACTTATGTGATGTTCTGTAAGTAGAAATGAATTTGTCAGCTATTACAAATTAATTATTTCCCTTCTGAAATATTAAGTTCTGAATATCCTCCTGTTACATGTAGTTTTCTAAAATGTACCAATCTTAATTTTAAGAGGAACATAGTGTTCCTCTGGTCCTGATTGTAAGAACAGATAATAGGCCAGTTCTTTTTTTTTATTATTATTATTTTTTTTATGTGGCATTTTAGACCTTTATTTATATAGGACAGCTGAAGACATGAACGGGGAGAGAGAGGGGGATTGACTTTCAGCAAAGGGCCGCTGCGTCGAGGAGTAAACCTCTATATATGGGCGCCTGCTCTACCAGGTGAGCTACCCAGGCGCCCGATAATAGGCCAGTTCAAGAAGAGAAGTAGAAACCGATAGAAAAGAAGAGAACTGGTGAATATGGCTGATTTTCAGTGGGCATTATTTTGTGGCCATAACTTGTGCAGACAGCCATCTCATGCTTCCTGTTGCTGCAGCCCTTTCTCATCTCTGCTGCTGCCACATATAGCCAGCAGTATAATTCCACCTCTTGGCTTCAGTTTGATGGTGACTGGCTGCTGAATGGTTGAGCAGGCTTCAAGCACAATGTCTGTATTACAACAAGATAGTCTTGTCTCCCATTGTTACAGCTCTTTTGTTTCTTATATTCAAGTATACACAAATGATGAATCATTAATTAATCAATAACATAACCTAAATCACTGTTCACACAGCATTTTCCTCTTTCATTTACAAGCTGCCTGTGTGTGTGTGTGTGTGTGTGCGTGCGTGTGTGTGTATGTGTGAATTAAATAATTAAATTAAGGGTACAATTCTAGTGAAATGTCCTCCTATCATCATAAAGCAGAATGTGGCCGTCAGAAGGACACACGGAAAAAGGTTATTTGTGTGTGTGTATGTACAACATTTGCCCACATCTACCTCACACTGACAGTTTTGGAGGTGGTTGTCATGGGGACATCACCAATGCTGCTGATGAACTGATTTTTGAGGTTTGCCAACTGTGATTGTTGTGTGATAATTTACCATGGGCACAGAGCTGTTGAGCTTTTGTTAGTTTAGAGATGCGGCAGTAAAGTCAGCAGCACAGTGCGATGCAGCTGCACCAAGGACGACCCTCTTTAGCTTGGGAGATGACGGGCAGCACGAGGAAGCACAACCGCAGGCACTCGGCCTTGGACATCATGCTGAAGGTCCTGCAACGCAGACGCAGCTCTGCCCTGGAACTCCTCCTTCCACAGAGTCATGGTAGCCGTCAGCATGAACCAGCCTCACCCTTCCACTGAATGCAAGATCAGGCTTTGAAGATGCAGCTGCAAGGAAAGCATGCACTATTGTCAAATTGTTCTTATGTTTCTTTTTTGTTTCTTTTTTTACTAGCCAATACTAGGGTCCCTACAGCAAAGTACACCAAGATGGGGGAGACCCTGAGACATGTCATCCCCGGTCACATGCAGTGCTCCATGGCCTGTGGAGGGAAAGCCTGTAAATATGAGAACCCCTCTCGCTGGAGTGATGAGGAACAAGCTGTCAAAGGCCTCTACTCGTCCTGGTATGTCCTACAGCTACATTACCTTTTTATACAGTCCTCAGTGTTCACTTACTTTTCCTCTTAGCGCTGTGCTTGGTCAGTGTGGGTCAGTGAAGTCCACATCAGTAGAATGAAAAGCCAATACATTTGTTCCTTTTTTTTTCTTTTGCACTATGATCCGTTTTAAAAAAAGGAATCATTGAATCATTGAAGTGAGAGCTTAAGTGTCAGTGCATCAGGGTCTTTGGTATCTTGAGCTCTTCAAAATTGTGCAAAAAGTTGCTAATTCACCATTATTATTTATGGTTTTGCTATATATAACACAACTCCCCCTAATTTGTCACATTCTCCACTTACAGGATTACTGACAACTTGCTAGCTATGGCAAGGCCTTCAACTGAAATCATAGATAAATATAATATAATTGAACAGTTTCAAAGGTACAGTAGTCTCTTTTCACACCTCATTTGAATCTAATATTTTTATTTGATTCTGTTTTAACATATAGGTTAACAGTAAAATGAAAGTTTGATGGGTTGTAATGTATGTGTTGACTTGTCTGTTGGCTTGTGGGTTGCTCTGTACACTGACATGGACCTGTTGCTGTGCCCAGCTGTGGTTTGAAGACGGTCATTAACCTGCAGAGGCCCGGAGAACATGCCAGCTGTGGCAACCCGCTGGAGCAGGAGAGCGGTTTCACTTATCGACCTGAAATCTTCATGGAGGCAAACAGTGAGTCTCTATCCATCCATCATAAAGAAGAATGTGGTGGTGTGGGAGGTGCTCAAATCAGCATGATAGCACACCCAGAGCCATTAGAGCACAGCAAGCTCATCACTAAAAATATTACTTTTCCATCATTCCAAAGTTGAATCAAAAACAATTTTTTTTTCTTTTTTTATCCATGAATCTAAATCACGAACCACTGTGAACACACAGAAGCTCTCCAACATATTTATATTCATTCATTGGATGAGTTGGTGTTATTATACAATGCCCTAAAGTTATTTGAAATGTTTGGATCACATCAGCTGTGCTGGTAAGTCAGCGAAACGGCGCTCTGTTAAAAATAATGTGAAGTTCGCAGACAATGTAGCTAATGATCTGTCCATTCACCGGATCGTAGTTACAGCGCAACACAACAATGGATATAATAAACATTAAATATGGTCTGAAAATGAATGTGATGTGAATGATTTGATATAATCATAGGACCATGCTCACATTATTTTCTATTTTACAGAAGAAACCTATGCAGAGTATGATGGACTTTATAAAAAATATGGAGACAAAATGCACGCGGCATGTAATTAAAGCGGCTGCACCACACATAGTATTCAAAGAGTAAGTAAAATGTATTTATACAGCGCTTTTCACAGACATAAGGCGCTATAATTAAAACCTCTGTCTTATCTGGGTTTAGCTGCAAGAAGCTTTCAGCCATCCTGTTGTTTATGGCGTCTATGCAATCTAGGAGCCTTGTAAGTTTGGATGGCTCATTTTGCCTGAAGGTAAAATGAAGCTGAATGTCATCTTCATGAAAGTGATAAGAGATATTGAAATTGCGAATTATCTGACCCAGAGGCAACATGTATAGAGTAAACAATATGGGGCCCAACACTGAACCCTGTGGAACACCACAAGACAGGGGCGATGATGCAGAGTTGGAGTCCCCAATAGAGACATCAAAACTTCTATCTAAGAGATAGGATGTAAATCAATCTAGGTCCACTCCTGATAAGCCCACCCATTCATGTAATCTCTTAATCATGATATGGTGGTCAACTGTATCGAAGGCAGAACTTAGGTATAGAAGTACTAGCAATTAGCATAGAACTATGTCTGAGGCCATCTGAAGGTCGTTATGGACTCACCAAGGCGGTCTCAGTTGAGTGTCTCTTCCTAAAACCTGACTGAAATTTGTCATACAGCTCCAAATTCTCTAAAAAATAGTTCTTTAAAACTGTTGGGTCCAAGTTAGGCTTCTTTATTATAGGTTGGATAGTGGGATGTTTAAAGTAGGACAGGACACAGCCTGTGGCCAATGAAGAGTTGACAATAGCCACTATACTAGGGCCAATGGCAGGAAGTGATTTTGAGAATATTGAGGATGGTATTATATCTTGTGGACAAGAGGACATTTTCATTTTCTTGGTCCGGTTTATCAGATCATGGAGGCTGATTGGTTGGAAAGACTCAATGGTGATAGGCCTAGGTGAAGGAACGCAGTCTACATGAAGGTGTGGCCCGGGCTGAGTATTTGATCTAATAGACTCTACCTTATCAATAAAAAAATCACAGCAGCCTATTACAGTCATTTTAAGAGCATATTGTTGTCACAATGGCAGGAGAGACAATAGATTTATATTTATGGTATCAAATAAAACCTTGGGGTTTCTCTTGGAGGAAGAGATTAAATTAGAAAAATAGACAGACCTGGATTTCTTGACTAAATTATTAAGTAGGCTAAGAAATATTTAGACATACCACTTGCTGGATGTAACTGTTGCTTATGAGTCAAAAACTCTAGAAGAATAACTGTTAGCAAAAACAGCTAGCTAGCTGACAGCTAAACTAACACAAACGCAAATAATGATCTAAGAGCAAGACAAACGGTTCAGCATCTTCACAGGCTGCTCCCTGACCAATACACATCAGTGGTTGGACTGATCAGAGATCAGAAAACTGATACAGCAGCTTTGTGTGATCGAATGCGTTGAAATTGATGTGTAAGGTGACAATGAGAAGAATGGTTAATCCCAGTATAACTTCAATTCAAGTAGTATCAAATTATAACAAGTTATCTCAAGACACTTTACAGATAGAGTAGGTCTAGACCACTCACTATAATTTACAAAGACCAAAAAATTTCCCACGAGCAAGCATTTGGTACAACAATGGTGAGGAAAAACTTCCTTTAGGCAGCACCTTGGACAGAGCCAGGCTCTTTGTAGTCACCATCTGCTGCTGCCAGTTTGGACACAGACACTAATACAGATTTACAGATATAGAGACAAATGATTCATAATAATTATAGCAGGTGACTGGATGTGATAGTGATGAACAGTGGCAGTTATAGTAACAATAAAGATAGTGGAACTATGACTCTAAATGATAGTTGTAGCAGTTCAGGGCGTTGCAGGGCATACTTCAACCTCAGTTTCCATTGTCGCACAAGACAGACCCTTCCTTAGTGGTAGTAGTTACTAAGAATATATTTAAAAAATGTTCAGTTCACTTAACATGTAAACTAAATCATGGATTTATTTATAAATAATTGTTGCAATACATCCCTGATTTGTACACAATGAAGATGAGACTGCATGACAAGAGAATAGTGGTGGAACACATTTTATTTGTATATTTTCATTCTACGTGCAAATGAATAGCAGTAGCAGGTATTATATTAGGTAGATTTAAGATTTTCCTCAGACCATCCATGTTTTGTGTTTTGACTGTGTCCGTGTGATCGCTAGTAACCAAGTAATTACGGAGGGATTCCACATGTTATGACTTTGGAGGTTGGCAATCTGTATTCCTCTTCCTAACAAGCTCTCCTGAGATATTTACCCAGGTCACCTTACCAAAGCATCAGCTGCACTTTGAATAGTGCTGTCTTTCATTTAACACAAAAAAGATGTCGGTTAGATAGTGAATAAACAAACTAGAGCCCGACCGACATATTGGCGGACCGATATTAGGCATTTTCCAAACTTTCGGTAGATGCATTTATAATGGCCGATAAATGAATATTTCATACCAGTCTATTGAAATAATTTGCCCGTGCGTGGTGAGCAGTGTGATGTATTATCACTGAAAAATTCTGAGGTAGATATTGATCAGCTCTGAATTATTATGGCTTTGTGTATTTCAGTTTATTACTACAACTTTGGGTGGAAGGATTATGGTGTGGCATCTCTGACTACAATCCTTGACATGGTGAAAGTCATGTCATTTGCTGTCCAAGAGGGGAAAATGGCTGTCCACTGCCATGCTGGTCTTGGAAGAACAGGTTTGTAACACGGGCAATTTGGCATTGTACAAATCCTCATGTATGCTTGTAAGATATCCGATTCATATTTTTCATCGTGTAGGTGTGTTGTTGGCTTGTTACTTGGTTTTCACGTCCCGCATGAGCGCTGACCAAGCCATCCTGTTTGTTCGAGCCAAGAGACCCAACTCCATCCAGACCAGAGGCCAGCTGCTGTGTGTCCGGGAGTTCGCCCAGTTCCTGGTTCCTCTCCGAAGCGTCTTCTCCTGTGCAGAACCCAAAGCAAGTGCTGTCACCTTGTCCCAGTACCTTACACGGCAGCGCCACCTGCTGCATGGCTACGAGGCTCGACAGATGAAGAATGTGCCAAAGATCGTCCAGCTGGTTTGCAGGCTCCTCGTCGACATCGCAGCCAACCGACAGGTGGTGATCGAGGAGGAGCGGCTGGAGATCCCCGACCTCACAGCCGAGGTGGAGAAGACCGTGTCCCAGCAAGCCCTTCAGCAGCTCGGGAAGGAGATGAGAGGAAAGGGGATTCCTGTTCCACCTTTTTCGTCTCATCCTCTCAGCCCACCTGCTCTACAGTCCAGACCTCCTCATGATCAACCTCTCGCCAGTGACAATGAGCTTGACCCTCTGTGGAGGCAGCAGAATGTAGAAAGCCCTCTGAAGTCCTCCCTGTCCACAAACAGGAGCCTCAGTTACAGCGATTCTGTCCTTGACCAAGTTGGACCACAGCAGCACAATTTAGGAAATCTGAAGAGCAACAAACCAATCCGGTGCCTGATCAAACATTCCTTATCTCACAGTAGCCTTCCAGCCTGTATCCCTCCCAGATTCTATGACCTCTCTCTTCAGGACATCATTAGAAGCATTCGGGGCCACAATACAGAAGCAAAGCAAGACACGGGATTCCCCTTATTAAAAAAGCCACTACATCAGGGTCTTCAGAGTTTGTCTTTAGATCTGTCCGAGCAGGGAATCAAATCTCACTGTGATGCCACACTGCCAGCCTTATCAAACAAGAGCAAACTGCTTACCAGTGAGGAGCCGCCAGATGTGGAAGTGTCAGCAGGTGGAGCAGACGGAGGGGTTCCCTTCATCACCCTCCAGTCTGAGCTCTCCCCAGAGAGCAGATGCCTACTGGTGGCCAAAGCTCTGGCCATGAACCTGACTGACAAGGATTTCACCTCCAAGGTCTCAGTGTGGCAGGTAGTGTACCCCATAAAATACTCTCAAATATACCATGTAGTCACATAAATACTCCTGTGCTGTTATTCTGGACTCTAGTCTGGAGTCTCTGCACTAGTATTCTCTAGAGTTGGGTTGATTTCCTGGTTTCACTGGTCCAGTCCGTTGTACGAGTCTAAACCGGTTTGATTTTATGCTAACCAGTTGAACCGGCATTTGCCACTATGTCACCTTCTGGCAAATTAAAAAGTAGCTGACATTAGCAACCTTTGCCGACGCCGTCACAGTGCTAAATCCAACTTGTATTGCAACAGCGTTGGGCAATAGCGTAACTAGTTTAAATACTTCTCAATAGCATTGCTGTTTACTAAATCTACTAAAAAAGCTTTTTAGTAGCTTAGCTCTTGTATTAGTTGTGTGGTAGCGTCCACACAAGCTACATTTCAAAAGCTCAAGCGCAGCAATCGGAAATAAAACTGCTGAGGATCACTGACGCCACCGGCGTAAACTACTTTTGTCATGCTGCTGTAGCTTAGCTTGCTATGTTTATTTGGGGCCAACATTAGCTTCAGTGTAGCGAAGCTTCATTTAATGTTGAATAACTGATAGCTTAGCTTACTAAACGTTCTAAGTAGCAGCCTAACAATGGTAAATAAATGAACAGAACAGAATTTGAAATGAACAGATTCATGTCATATCTCGCGAGCGCGATAAACATGATCACGAGCAAATTACATTATCTCACACGTGCCGGTATTATTTTTTGCGCACAAATTCAACAACCGAGAGTTGTACAGGCCATGTGTTTGAAACAAAACGTAGGGAGAGGGAAAGAATGGCACCTGCATGTATAAAACTAAGCACCACACGCACGGAGCAGCCACCACACGCCAGAGAGCGTCTGCATGGCGAGCGCTGGAGGGCATACACGCTGTCACAGGTCACTCTGCTCTCAAAGTTGATTTCTGCTTGCACGAATGGACCTGACTTTTGACAATTTGGGGGTGATACATTAGAGCTAGCCTTAGCTAACATGGCTGTAGGTAGCCTAGCTACCGTAGCTGGACTAATCCATAACATAAATATAGAGCCAACTAACTAAATAATTATTATATTATTTTTGCCGTGTTTAACTTAATATTACATCATACTCCACGTCACAGAACTTTAAGCAGGCAAACTTATTGCATATTTATTGCTCACCATAAATACTTTGAAATGATAATAGTCAAACAATGTATGTAGCCCTTTGTATTGATTACACCTATAATGTTACTGTAAATTCCAACATTGGTGTGAATCTACAGAGGCAGGTTCCTATATGATATGATATGATTTGATTAGATTTTTATTATTCTGTCATGGATAAATATGTTCAGCCCCAGCAGGCTAACAAGACCCCAGTATTAAGAAAAAGAGACTTAAACCAGAGTAGCATCATATATTACAAATAATACTAAACTAATTAACCAACCTGATGTTCTTTCCAAGCATTAGAAACTGCTAAAATTAAACTACTATTATAATCACTGTCAGTGCAACAAAACATTTCTACATTTTAACAGACAGTATCATGTGCAGTCTTAAGACATGACCATTGTAATGGGGTCATATACCTGGAGTCTCTAATTGGTTGCCTGTCAAGTCTCCAGGAAGTCAGTCCAAAACATGATCTCCTGTAAAACCACCATGTGTTGTGTATACACTTCAATATTAAACACACGTGATGTCATGTGTGCAGTAGGGAGCTTTAGAGGTGCTGGTAGGTGGATTATTTTACCTTTGGACAGAGCCAGGCTAGCTGTTTTCCCTCTGTTACCATTCTTCATGCTAAGTTAAGATAACCGGCTGCTGGTTCAGGCTTCATATTATATAACGGACATACATAAGAGTGGTGTTGATCTTCTCATCTAACTCTCAGAAGGAAAATAAATGAGCGTATGTCCCTAAAATGTTGAACTATTCCATTAATAATTAATAAGTCCTGGTAAATTGATGAGACTGCCAGCTTCTGCATGTTGTGTCACCTGGTGTCACACCATGTCAGATTTAATCCGGTATCTGCTACATCACTTAAAAAGGACACTTGCACAGACCAACACAGTCACTACTGGCTTTCTGCACATTTCCTGTGTCATAAACGAGAAACACGGTTTCCATTATCTGGTTAGATGAAAAAAGAAACCCATTTTTTCCCAGCTAGATTTTTGAGCCAATGTTTTGGCCATGCATACAGTACACATGACTGGGTTTCTATCGGCATTGTACATATGCATCATGTGCAAGACAAAGACTTCAGACACAGAAAGTATTACTGTGACAACAGTGTTGCAAGATTGTTACACAATTCATCCATGTATTCAAAATAGTTTCATCTTAGGTTTAGATCAAACAACACTAGTTGTTTCTCCAACTACAGGGTCCGTTTTCTTGAAGCAGCATTATGATATCATTAATAATAATTAATAATATCATAATTAACTCACAGCTGTTCTCCTGCAATGATACCGCTTTTTGTTGCGCACCAGGTGCCTAATATCATGATATTAGGCAAGTATGTTGCCCAGAAGTGTTACATATTCCAGTAAGTTTTGCTTCTGGCCTACTGCATCTACATGCATATTTTAGGGCAACAAGGTTACGTAGGTTTGCTGTATAACCAGATTTTCACCTGGTTTCTTTTTGTGACCAAAAGATTCTTCAATGTCAGATGGTAGAAGGATGCAAATAGGTAGCCAGTTGACAATGCAACCAATGTTTATCCACTTTACTGAAGCCCAAAAAGTAAGTAGACAGTAGAACAGTAGAACTCTAATCATCATCTCCTCAATACTTTTCATTTGTACAAATAATGGGTGAAATGTAACATCCAGTTCTGCACATGCCTTCCTTTTTGAAGCCAAGCTGTAATTCTGGGAAATGCTGGGTGAAACCCTTGATCATAGGAGACTCTAATTCCCCCAGTGTGACACACAGGATGTCGCTTCCTCCAATACTCTTTTCAGTATGAGCGATGTGGCACTTGCTCAGCTCTGTAGCTAATGTTTAAAAAAAAAAAAAAAAGGTTATCCACAGTTCACTTTGTGTATGACAAATACGCTATGCAACACACATTCAGAGCTCCTATGCATTCGTTTTCAACCCTAAAAACACACCCTTCTAGACTGTGCTCATTGTTCATCATTGAGCTGTGTTTTAATAGACAAAACCATAACTTTAGCACATTGTTATTCCTGATTTACACCTGCATTTCTTGCCTCACAAGACGCTTCATTTTCAGTATGCTCTATGTTGTGATGCAGACAGAGCTGAACTCCAGAGAGGGAGCGTGGGAGAGGCTGTGTATGGAGAGAGATCCTCTGGTCCTGTCAGGTCTGATGTGGTCGTGGCTGGAGCAGCTCAAGGACCCAGTCATCAGCAGAGAGGAAGTAAAAGCTCTTTGCGAGAAGAATGTAAACCCACAGAATGCCCTTGGTTCACTAAGAAAGGTAGCTGGGTTGAATATCTGTGTGAAGCTAACAGCGATAACGCCTTTCTTTTAGACACCTTTTAACACAGTGTCCAGTAACACTGTAAAACTAATTATAATGTTATTGAGTGTGTTTTCAGTGTTTAGGTTTAAATATAGAGCACCTTTCTACTTTACTGGACAAAGTGCTTCACAACTTGCCTCTCATTCACGCACACATTCATACACCAATGCAAGACCCTGTTCTGCCCATCGGGAGCAACCTGGATTTCAGTGTCTAGCTCTAGAGGACAGGAGGAGCCGGGGATCGAACCACCAATCTTGTGACCAAAGGACGACCCGCTCTACCTCCTGAGCCTAAAACAAAGGGTTTGTCAGAATTGGGGCTGCTTCCGAATATTCAAATATTGGTATGATGGGTACTCGATTTTCAATTTTGGGATTGTTTTTTTTTTAAACATGCGTGCAGGCTGACATTTTTTGGATTAAAGGTGCAGTAGGTAAGACTTATATAACTAACTTTCTGTCATATTTGCTGAAACTGACCCTATGTTCCAGTAGAACTACATGAAGCAGGTACATTTTTTTTTAAATGTGGCTCCTCTGGCCCCACCTACAGCCTGTAGTGCGATTTGCAAAAATCCACAGCACCCTGTCCAGATGCACCAATCAGGGCATCTAACTGTGTGTCAGTCACTGCTCATGCACACGCATTCATTCTCCCTTGTGGGGGGAGGGGCTTAGGAGACCATTTTGGGCTTTAGCGGAAAGGGGGGAGGGACTGAGAAGTTGTCGATGTTCAAATATTTTGGCTTTGCAATCCTACCTACAGCACCTTTAAGCTACTTGCTAAATGTCTGCTATCCGCTGGCTAATTTATGCAGCGCTATGTCGTCTATCTCAGCCAAGAACAGGCATGTTGAGTACGAGCGAGCAGTCTGATGTTTGTAGAGGTCTGTATGGTTAGACTGTAGCAGCCTGGTGTCGTTTTCAGGTGATTTGATGAAGATAAAGATAGTAACACGTTAGTTACTGCCGTGCAGAATGCCAGTACAGTGAGAAACTGGCTGAGCATTCATTCACACACGGAGAGTTTGTGTCCTGGAGCAATCAGGTGGAGAGTTTGTGTCCTGGACCAATCAAGTGGAGAGTTTGTGTCCTTGGTCGTCACTCGTCAGACAGTCCGGTAAAAACTCTTTCTGGTAAAAACTCGTTCCGTTTGCTTTGAATGCCTGCAGCAAAAAGTTAAGTCCGAATCAACTTTTGGAGAAAAGCAACCCGATGTCAACCTGCTGTGGATAATCATGTATGGTTTATTAGACTCGTAATGTTACTGTGAAAACGTTTTAAACACTATAAAGGTAAAAAAAAAAAAAGCAGCAGTTGCTTCATCTCGCGCTTCCTCGCCTTTTATTTTCTCTCTTTTTCCAAAGCTGCCTTAAAGTGTGGTCGGAAATGTTGGTTTCCCCTGCCGCTGCCGAAGCTTTGAATATTCACTGTTGAAAAGCACTGAAGCTTCGAAGCTCAAAAAATTGTACAGTATGGTTCAGTACAGCCCTACTCACAATCAATGAGGCTGCCAGATCGGAACACAACTGAGACATATAAACGAGACCATGTGTCAAAAATTGATGGATGGTGATGGTGATCCGTGGGCCATACGGATCAACACTGATGATTCGGAATGCATGTGAACCGCGGATTAATTGCAAAGTTTAAACTTACATTTTTACTGTCGCTGTAATTTAAAGTAGGCTGATAAATCTCTATGGAAGGTTGCCCTGAAAAGATAAAGGCAACGTAATTTTCTGTTGACGTGAAAAGGGCATGCTGAAATCAATTTTATGTTCATGTGAACGGAGCAGTTTAAGAGCAGTTGATGGAGATGTCATTGCTACTGGAGGAGCGGAAGAACTCGAAAAGCCGTGACGCCGGCTACAGAGCGCCGGTCGTATCAGCGGCAGATGGTAGTGAAGTTACCCGAGAATAAGGGGCTTTGAGCCGGGTAGAGGGCACCGCAAGCTGCCGGTCATTTGGGCGGACATTACGGTCAAGTCTAGGCGACAAAAAATGAGCGTTATGCACAGACGACAGTTAAGTTTAGGCGCCAAAATGACAAGTTAAGTTTAGGAAAAAGATTGTGGTTTGGATTAAAACACTCCCACGGGACACGCGTTTCCGGCGGAAAGTCCTTCGTTTTCCCCTGGAAATCGAATTCCGCTCCCCGGCTTGAATTTAACAGCCTCTTTTAAGAATGTTTAGTAAGGTAGTGGTTTGATACAGCAGCTGACAAAGATTAGACACAGCGATATTGTCATATTTACTCCTTCTTTGTAATATGTAAACGGTACTAATCCAGAGTATTTAATATGGGCTACATAACTCACCTATTTAACTGTTATCATTTGGCTTTGGACTGTGTTTTTATTTATATGATTTATAAAAAGAAATCTGAAAATGTTGCCATGTAATCTGACAGTATCATCCCTGTTCTTCCTGCTGCCAGGGCCACAGACTCACGTTGCTGTGTATCCTCGACTGTGCTGCTCATCTGCCAATGCCTGAAGAAGTGGAAAATAGTTTTCTCAACCAAACAATACAAGCCTTTACACAGGTGAGTATTAACTGACGGTGTAAATTAAATATATTAAGTGTTTTGCATTTAGTATTGTTTTTTTTTGTTTCTTCTTTTCTCTCCAGATTGACCCTGCCTCAGAGAAGAACAAGTCTTTATACACAACACTTAAAGCAATCCTGACTCCCATTCTTCATGAGCTGTGTGACAAAGCTGTGGAGGAGAACGAAGACTCCTGATCCAGCCGCAACAGACGACAAGAGGAAGACTCCCAACCAAGTTTCCACTCTCATTTTGGGGCATTATTGTATTTTCAGTCAGTTCCTTGCATCAGATATTTCTGAGATCTGCCAATCTTTAGTCTTTTTTTAATGTAATTTAACGGTTTAGCATTTCATTCTTGTAAGCTCTTAATAGACTCTAAGCACTGCCATTATTTCAGTTAACGTGCCACTGTGCTCCGTTTGAAAGTATTTGTTTGTCATCTGTTCTGTAATATTTGTGAGGGACTAGATGTGCTTTTATTGTCGAACTAGTTTCTAGGAAAATGACTGAGAACGTTCTCATGATGTTAATATAATGTTATTTAAATGTGTAACTCGGCTGTCAATGCTGTTGGTCTTATTTGTTATTTAAACCAAAATATGTTTTTATGTTTTTTACACTGTGTATATGCTAAAATGTGTCTTATTTATTCAGATCTTCTTATTTGGAATGCAGCAATTGGTTCAATAACTATAACCTGATAAGTTGAAAGGTTGCTTTGTTGTGTAGAATGTAAAGAGTTTTTTTTTTTAGAGTAAAACGCAAACTGTGGCTATTGTTATGGCAATGCAAATTCAACAGGCCACAGTCCATTTGCTTTTCCAATCAATTGATGTCCTTAATACTGCGTTCACCAAACATCTCTTACTGTTCTGTTCTGTTGTACATGCCTTTGTCAAACATCAATATCTGCCTCCAACTGCTGCGGTTGGCGAAATGCTCTCTGCCTCAACTCAAATGGCCTCTGTCTTGACTCTGTCATGCTGCTGCTGTGTGTGTGTGTGTGTGTGTGTGTGTGTGTGTGTGTGTGTGTGTGTGTGTGTGTGTGTGTGTGTGTGTGTGTGTGTGTGTGTGTGTGTGTGTGTGTGTGTGCGCGTGCGTGTGTGTGTGTGTGCGCGCGCGAGTCAGTGGCCGCCTCTCACCTCAAAATGTCTCTTATATGGAATGTAATCTAGATCTGCTGACACATACTGGATGTGGAACACCGATGATGGTAATAATAATATGAAGGACATCCGTGGGGAATTTTCAACAAGAACTATTTTTTCATTGTTAAACAGGCTACTTCTTACAGAATTAAACACAACTTACTGCAAGCCGTGTGAAGTGCGTGCAAATCTTTGTATGGACATTTACCATTTAGGCTTCTCAGCAGTTGGGCATACAAGGGGAAGGGAAAGCATGCCTCCTGATGTTGTCACAGTGGTCGAACATCCAAACCCATTTTACTCTGAAGAGGTGGTCACCATTGAATCTCAAAAGTGTGCGTTATTATACAAATGCCTCTTGGGATCAACGAATATCATCTTCAGACCTTTACTCACAAAACATTATGAATGATGAAAGCGATGCAATATATTCATACAGTCATGGATGTGAAGGGAATACTGTTTCACATGAAAAACTCTGTATTTCAATTCCAACATGATTTGGATCTTAGAAATGTGAGACTTCTCAGTGTCACTTTGATTCTGTGGTTATAACGCCATCCTATAAGTAGGCTAATAAGCAATCATAATCCATGATTATAATGATCAGTCTGTTGATTTCATACCACCTGTTATTTCTCAGTTATAACATCTCAGCTGAGTAGATCAATTAATTATTGACATTCCTTAAAAACAGCATGCAATGATTTTTAAGGACACGTTTTTCTTATTTGTGAGCCAATTAAAGTCCATCACAAGGCTTGACATATGGCATTATGATCATATTAATGATAATGTTTCAATACTGGACCAAACAACTGGTGGTTGGCCAGTTGAAATTGCAGGAATAAGCATATGTATTATATTTATAAATGTCCACAAACACTACACTCACTCTATCAGAGAGTTACTGGCTTTAGCCAACACATGTCCTGATAACGCCACTAATGATAAATAGGATTAAATGATTGTGATGATGAATGTTATTGCATTTCCAATGTGACAGAGTATTTCAAATCGGTTAACTGTCACAATATTTCAGTTATTTACAATACAGAACAGAAATATTGATTCATTCATTTATTCATACATTGTGATACGAGTTATTGCTGTAATGTACACTCCGAAACAGCAGGGGGAGAAATGTGTCGCCGTGAGCTGCGCCAATAAAACCTCCAAGAAGCAGCAGTCGGATCGTGGAGGAGCGACATGGCAGACAGGTGGGTGGGCTGTATTAATCATACATTTATAAATTAAATATACCTCAGTTCCCGCACGTGTGCTCTTTATAACGCGTTATAATAAACCGTGGTATTGTTTTCTAGCGGAAGAGCCGGCTGTTGTTACCTGACCTTTACTTTTGTGGACAACCATGCTGCTGCTGCTGCTGCTGCTGCTTCTAGCTAGCATTAGCTGTTAGCTCGATAGTGTTAGGCAGCAAGTTGTGAGGAGTGGTTAACTGCCGGAGCTGGCTGAGGGCGGTGCAACGTTACAGCACTTCAGACATGCTGTTAATTTAGTAAGACTTCTCTACCGGGGACCGCATCCAAAACATGTGTCGTTCTTAAATGACCAGTCACGGTGGCTAGGTAGCTAGCTAGCTAAGTATTACAACTAGCTAACCTTAGCTTCCATTACCTGTTGAAGGAGTAACGTTATCGGTCCTGGTATCAGTTCCTGGTCCCGGTCCAAGTATAAGGCAGTTAGACTCAAATCGAGCCCCCTTAATTAATAACATGTCAGATTAGCACAGAGGGTATGCAACATTAAGCTATCAAAAAGCCATTTTGGGCCCAAAAAAGAAAAATCTGTCTGGAGCTGCAAAACATATGTGAGCGTTATAATCAAGGTAACAGTCTAGTCTATTAGGTCTAAATTAGCCTATCAGCATTACTAATAAGTCTAAATGAGCATTCTGTAGTGATGTTTGTTGCCATTTTAAAGCCCTGTCTTTGAGGGTCTTTCCAGAGAGGGGCATATATTTTCTGAACTATCCAAGTTTTGTTTTATACATTTAAGAATAGATGCTTTGGTATTTTAATTACTTGACATCACGATTATTTTTCACGATTACTCATTAACCCGAGGGGGGGTTATTTGCAAACGTTTCTAATGCCCCTTTCATTAAAATAGTCAAAAATTGATGCTAGGGTAACCTACTCCCTTTTCCAGCTGCTGCAATAAATATGCAGAGGAGGAGAATAACTGCACAACATCACGTGAGAAGTGTTTGATAGTTATTTATTTGTGCTTTAGAACATAATCACTGCTAAACACCCATAGAATAAAACCTCAACTAAACAGTTCTGCCGGTATACTCATGGACTGGAGTATGTGAGGTTAGCTGTTCACTGAATACAATGTGATGTTTCTAGCACTTAAAGCGTAACTCTCGCCAAAATGCATCCTAGGGTATTTTTGTGAATGTACCTGAGTCACACTTTAGTTTAAAAGCATATTTAGGACCGAATCGCCACTTTTAAGATTGACCGTATTCTCGTTTTTGGGTCAAATGGCCTTTTGAATGGGAGTGCTAGGGGCACTCTCATGCTAGTCTCAAAATAGCTATTTTTGAAATACTAAGAAGGCTCGACACAACATGATACTTTGCTTCAAGTATCACCAGGAGCTCTACACCTTAACGCAAGCATTGACAACATTCTTTGTGTACAAAGATTTACTAAAAATTAAGTTTTTGAGCAACTTAGCGCAGATCAACTCACAATCAGTCAAAAACAATCGATTTCCGAATGCAACGTAACCGGGAGGAGAGTAAAGACAGAAAGCTCCTAAAGCTTAGTTCCATATAAATGCATGGATAAGTCCTTGTTTTGTCGTTTATTGAAAAACAATATTGACTTTGTAGTTGAAAAAGGAGCCTCGTATGGAGTCTGTTCAATCGCATTCGGATATCTACTCGTTTTGACTGCCGAGGTGGTAGTGGCCGGAAACAACAACAACAGCTGCGGTGAGTTGCTCTGGCAACAGACAGGCCCGCTCCTGGCTAATGGTGTCCCCAGCAGTAGAAAATGTATGCTATGATGGCATCTGAGGCTTGTACACAGAGGTACCTGGCTGCCAAGCTGGATAGTGTTGGCAGTGTGTCCTTCATACTCCACCACCAAGTCACTGGATTCACTGTGGAGAGTGTACATGGCAAAGCTCTGTAGAGCTGTATCTCTTCCTGAATCTTCTCTGAGGTGCTGGTCATGCTCTTGGCTCTTACTTCAATCGCCATGTCTTCCTCTGCAAAAATCTCTTCAAGGGCAGAAAGCTTTGCCCGCTTCTACAAAAAAAATAAGGCAACATTACTTAGGGCTGGGTATCGTTCAAAATCTTTCGATCCGGTGCCAATTTCGATACCTTAGTTTAGATGCCGGTTCCTAACGATACTTTTTTAAAATCCATCAACAAAAATACATTAAAAACAAAGCTTTTATATTCCACATTAATTGTGAATCAAAACAGTTATCAAAATTAAAACAATTCTGGTAAAACTGCTCACTCAGAGTAACATTAATAAAAGGCAAGCTCAGCCTGTCATCAGGGCAGAGAAACTACCATTGTGGCTGCTTGTCTAGTAACAGGAAGTGTAACGTCAACCGCACAGCGGCCGCTTTCGGCTCGCCATTAATATCCTATTGCAGCAAACTGTCCACGTGAAGTTATGAAAAACTGTAACCACACTTGAAACCGTGTGTGTGTGTTGCTCCGCGTCAATATGCAGAGAGGACAGATAAGCTGGCGCTCTCGCTTTTAGAACCAAAATTTGGCACAGAAAGAAATTATTTTTCGATACCATAAAAGTATCAACGTTCGGTACCCAGCCCTAACATTACTGGGTAGCCGGACTCAAACGTCCATATTAATTTTCTTCTGAAAATGAAGCAGGAAGAAACAGGATGTCTGTATATATTTACCTGTGTTGCTACTGGCGCTGCACAAGCTTCATCAGATAAGTCATCATCACGTACTGCCTCTTCATTGTCTTCTTCGGGCTGCTGTGCCTGGGTCCTTTCACCTTTATTCTATATTTGATGGAAACACAGGTATCATATACATTGATTTGATTTACTAAGGAAGAGGAGAAAGATTACCAGTAATAAGAATCTAGAAGTTAGGTTTCTGAGTATACCTTATGAAAACAATTGACAAATCAATAGGATTATGATACTCCCTTGGTATCTTTTTGAAAGATCACCCCAGATTTTTTTCTTTAATGCACGGAGTAAATGTGGAGTCCTCTGCACTTATGGTGAAGTGGTGCTCAAGTTTCCCCAAGATGGACACAATCTGACCCAATGTTGGAATCCTTTCAGCAGCCTTCAGGCTGAACAGGAAGTGACAGAAACACTGTGGTCCGATTTTAATAAAATGTTATCAGACCCATATTTCAGCTTGTAAACAGTCTCCAGTTGTTTTTTATAGAGCTTTTTCACGGCAGACATGTTGACATGTCATAGTAGGAAAAGCCCAGGTGTATTCAAAACCATTAATGATGGCTGCATTCCACTTAGGAGAGGTCCTGGTATTAAACCATTAATGATGGCTGCATTCCACTTAGGAGAGGTCCTGGTATTGGGCATGCTGACTCACTGAAATAGCTTACTGGGACACTTGATGGAGTTGAGCCATCGTTAAGGTTATCAATTTCAGCTGTGCTTTCCCTACTATGACAAGTCAAAATGTCTGCTGTGAAAAAAGGTCATTATGACAGAGTAGCTGTCAGAATGCTCTAGATGCGATCTGTTGCTGGTTTTAATTAACACGCACTTTAGACGATCCGTAATCTGAACGGATTTAGTCTCTCTGACTTCTAAACATAACTATCAGCCACACATGTGGTTTGTACAGAATAAGTCTTTAAATCAGACAAACCAGTTAAAATCCCTCCAAATCAATAAAAAGTCGATTCTGAACCAATCAGCTGAGAGGCCGGCGTTTCCCAGCATGCCCTGGGTCTTGCAGTTGGCGAGGAGCAACTGCGGCACCTGGCTCTAAAAAACTGCGGCCGCCTTGATCTCGTGAGGTTATCGTTGCCCACGTGTGCGTGACGTCAGAGCAAGTCGGGATCAAGTCGGACACAAATCTAACCCCGGCATGCATTGGGCGGCAATCGCAGGTGATCGATTCTGCGCAGACCTGGCTCCTCTCGAGCAAGCCTAGTATCAGTAACTCACTCCAGTCTGAAAGATGTCCACATAGTTTTATTAACAAGATTAAACTTCTGAACAAAAGATATTTAGCACGGATACTTAGGGCTGTAGCGATACACTAATCTCACGATACAATACACGATATTCAGCTCACGATACAATATATATATCACGATATTCAGCCTACGATACAATTCGATATATTTCGATACACTTACATAATTTTCTGAAAGATTTAAAGGGGACCGAGTGATTTTGGTGACATCTTGTGAGTGTTCCATTTACTTGGATTTAATTAATTGAACTGAAAACATCAATTACACAATATATGTCTCTGACTGGACAGAGAGTCTACAGCAGGGATCATCAACTACATTTTTTTCAGAATTTTTCTAAGCACTCTGGCAGTTGGACTTTCAAATAAAGAAAATAAAATGAATTTATACCTAATATGCCTATTCTTGTTCGAAATTTTCACTTTCTTACTGAATTAATGCTACTATTTTTTAACCTGTATTAGTGTGAGCAAATTCCTAAAAAACATGGAAACTCCCTAATGATAACTGGCTCTAACTAGAAAAATATCTCCGTCTAGGAGGCAGTTCACTGATGAGTGATGGTTAAAGTCTGTGATTATGGAAACATTATTGTAGTATGCAGCATCCTGATTGGTGGAAAATGCTTGCAGAAAGAGAGGCTGTTGTCAGGTAAACATGTCACTGTCAAAGAGGCTGAAGCGAAAAGTTGACGTGGAAAAGCCAAAAGCCCAGCTTTAATGATGAATGACTGATAAGCAGGCTATGCACTCGTCATGTATGCCTCATTTGCAATGAAACGATGTTGTTGCAAAATAATACAATCAGCATCATCATCATCACTGAACATAACGATCGCGTCATTCACGTGCATATTAAGTAGCTCCAGATTGTCCCCTCTAGCGGAGAGTTTGGTTTGTTCAGCCAGCAGTGAGGTTTACAAGAATTTGTCAAAATTTCCAGATTCCCGGCAACCTAAGATAAACAGTTGGACTACAAATGACAGCTTTTGTTTTAGCTTGTTTGTAAAAATTTGCTATTTGCAGAGTAGAGCTGTGGTTGCGTAAAACAGCGCAGTGGACTGAGCAGATTGAAATATCGCTTTCTACATGTTGATGCCGGCTTACACAGGCGAGTGCATTGATAAGTATTGACTTTCTACTCACGAAGGTTTAATTGTAGCCTATTTACAGAAAAGAGACTAGCATGAGTTCATCTGCCCCAGCGGCCGTTGGTAACTCTGTATCGTTCCCAGTCAGGTGCTGCGTGTTTTAACCTTTAACGCACACACATCTCGGCTCAGCTGTGTGTGTGGAGCTCAGGCATCGCTGTAGGCTACAGAATCCCGGCATGTGAATAGAGATGTAAATACAGGGGGCTGGGTTTTTGCTCTAAATGCTTGAAATGATAAATAAACGAACGCATTTTTTCCTCTTTACATTTTGTGAATTCATGATTACTCTGGGGGCCAGACTAAAAGCTTTGGCGGCGGGCCGCCAGTTGACGTTTGCTGCTCTACAGCGACACTAGCGGCTGGCTGACCAAATCGCTCTTCCTGCAACGTGAACGGGGGTAAACACGGGGGATTTGAATGGGACTTATGTATCGATACTCGCAGCATAAAAATCGATACTTTCTTGGGGGAAAAAATATCGCTTTATATCGCAGAATCGATAAAATTGCTCAGCCTTACTGATACTAGAACAATCCGATTCAAATACCTGTCCTTCTCTATTGCCCTCTTGAACCGAGAGTCCATGGCAGCTGCCTGGATGGCAGGGAACTCCTCGAAGAACCTCTCCACCATTAGAAAGAGGCTATTCCACCTGTTCCTAACATCCAAGACGACTACATGTTCTGGAAGGCCTACAGAGCGAGACAGATGGGTCAAAACTGGTTATCCATTTGGGGAAACGGTTTAATAAACAATTTAATCTAGACAAGTTTAAGTTTAGCGTATTTTACTTACCGAGAAGTTTCTGCTTTTCCTTTAAAGGAACACGCCGACTTATTGGGACTTTAGCTTATTCACCGTAACCCCCAGAGTTAGATAAGTCAATACATACCCTTCTCATCTCCGTGCGTGCTGTAATGCTGTCTGACGGCTCCAGCGGCATCAGGCCAGCACAGAACATGCAGGTGAATGGTTCCAGCAGTCCTACTGCTCCGAAGAAGTGACAAAATAAGTCCAACATGTTCCTATTTACATGTTGTGATTTGTAGAGTCACAAAGTGTACAAAAAACAACGTAACATGAGACACAGCCACCTTCTATCCCTAAACAAACCAGGAACTATATTCTTAGGCGGAAGAATATAGTACTTTGGCGGAGTGATAGAGCAAGCCTGTCTGAGAATATAGTTCCCGGCTTGTTCACGGTTAGAAGATGGCTGTGTCTCATGTTACGTTGTTTTATGTACACGCTGTGACTCTATAAATCACAACATGTAAATAGGAACATGTTGGCGTTATTTTGTCACAATTGGGAGCAGTAGGATTACTGGAACCAGTAGGATTACTGGAACCAGTTACCGGAGATGAGAAGGGATCTGGACTTGTCTTACTGGGGGCTGAAAGCCCTAAAGTGATACTTAGGGCACATTGTACAGGTATGAGCATTGCAATGATACTTAGGGCACATTTACAGGTATGAGCAGGAGCAAAGCAGCCAATCTTTATTATGCTCATCGTTTTTCACTGCCACATCCATGTTTGCTGCATTGTCTACAGTGATGGCTACAACTTTGTGCTTCATTTCAAATTCATCCAGAATGTCTCCTATTTCCTCTGCTATGACTTCCCCTGTCTGGGACATGTAGACTGCCCTTGTATGGAGTATGTTCTCCTTCATGGAACCTTCTTTCAAATAGTGGACTGTAACAAGTAATAGGCATGGTTTTATTTCAGTTGGCCTAATGGCTGGTTTGATTTGCACTGAGAGATGATATTGTGGAAAGTACCCCATGCCAATCTCTAGGTATGGTGAAGGATATGTGATGATGGGGGGGCTATTTTAATTCCAAAGGCCAAGGGAACTTTATCAGGATGCATAGTATCCTGGATCCATGAAAGAACTGGCCTTTAAAAATAAAAATCTGCCTTCTTCTATGGGAATTTAACATAGGGGTGTGTAGGGGTGGGAGATATTGACAAAAATGAATAATTCTAATTTTTTTTGATATCGATATTCAGACGATATTTTTGAAATCCTTCTAGAAGTTAAAAGAAGCCCTGTTCGGAGGCTATTTTGGTGGTTCTCTTGGGGAAAATGGACAAGCAAGATGAAATCCTAACAATAAACAAAGGGCTCTGTTCTGTAACATATTGCACACAACCATGTACTTATTGGAAACAGTCCTGGAGCTGGGACAGGGCCGGGTCAGACTAGGTTCTGATAGTCCTACTTGGCTATATAGTCCTTCTGACCGGGATTTATGCTCGGATCAGGAGTTGGATGTGATCTGACTGGCCCAGGTGAGGTAGAGGTGCAGTTCTGTATCTTTTTTGATGTTAGAGTAACATGGTCTAGTGTGTTCTTCCCTCTAGTAACACAATCTACATGCTGAGAGAAAGCTGGAGGGGAACAGACTTTAAGGACGCCTTGTAAAAGTCCCCTGTATCCCGTATCCAGGTGATCGCGCTGCAGTTTGTTCACTATGGTTAGCAGTGAACCAAACTTTTGCTAACGTTAGCATCGGGGGCTATGTAGACGGCAGTGTGCTGTTTTCGTAGTAAATAAAATGGTCAGTATATTACCGACAGGGCTCCAGGTCAGCTGAGCCGTGCTGGGCAACGATCCTGCAGTTGGTACTCCATTCATTGTGCACAAAAATGCAGTCCTCGTTACTAGTAACTAGTAACAGCTTACTCACGTGCGGGACGATCGTGATTTTGTACAAAAAAATACAGTCAAATAAACCCCTACAGTATTAAAATCGCTACATATAATTGTTTAGAAGGTTATAGTGTGCGTTATTTGTTTTCTCTTTAACTTCCTTCAGCTCTTTTCATGTTTGGGGGGTCGGATTGTACAAATTATGAAATATTCGATATCTCAATTTTACATATTGTCCAGACAACAATTTGGATATTATCGTCTAAACGATATATCGCCCACCTCTAGGGGTGTGTATACTTATGCCCCCTGTATTTTAAGGAAGAACGTTTATTGATTTACAATACATTATTCATTCACAAAAGAAATTGGTGTCGTTAAAAGGTCAGATTTTTCCTTTTTTTAATAAGGCATTAAGATCAATTTCCAAAAGATGATTTTCTTGTTCCTCTTTTTAGTCAACTTTAGCATGGGTATGTAAACTAATGAGCACCAATGTATATCACAGGGGGAAAAAATATCTCAATGTCAGTTTTTTCCAATACCGTGCAGCCCTATTATGTAGTCATGGTTTTCAATAATTAGTTTATAAACCTTTTTGACTTGTTTATTACTGAACCCAGCTGTCACATCCTGCGCCACCCACGAGTTGCCTAAATTTTCAACCTGTGGAAAACATAACATGCATAACATATTTTCCAATCTCAGATTACATCACCACTCGCCATGCCCACTACTACTGTCATTACTAAACATTGTGCCGAAACATGAACAGTAACGTTGCCTGAACCTGGCGATTTAACGTCGCTGCTCATTTTACATAGTTTAGCAACTAAACAATATGCCGAGGGAACATTCAAATGCTTTTTCATGTTGGTTTTGAGCAGTAGGCATCCCCGCTAACGTGAAAAAAAAACATTACAGCCTGTCGGGGGATATGTCTCCTTTCAGGGTTCTCTCACATTAGCTTCTTGTCTCATCTGGGGTCTGAACAGTCAATTCGTCAAATTCAGTGCCAATAAAGCGATTCTCCAAGCGACTGTAGCTGTCACATTTCACTGGGTTTTCACGGAAAATCAGCCGTTGAGTCTTCCGTTGCTGTTGTCGCTCCGCTCGAGGAGAAACTGCTGTACTTGCGCTGTTTATTTGGTTAGCGAGTGATGACGTCCTGGCACCGTTCCAGTTACGTCACAAAAACCACTGAGAGCGAATCATGCGTTTTGGCATACTGTCTGTGATGTTTCACTGTTTTTGTTCCAGTGTTTCCTGCTCTTCTATCCATAAATGTCTGTGTCTGAAATTCTTCTCAATAAAAGTCCCAGTTATTTTTGTTGTTTAAATCCTGTTATTATGAAGAGGCTATATCAGGACATGTTGGGTCTTCATCAGCAGTAACTTAACGAGACTCCTATAAGCAAACGTGAATCTTTAAAAAAAGAATAGCAGATGTACTGTAGAAACTTTCTGTTGTTACACGTTATTTTTACATTTAAAATAAACCATTTAAATGTAACCATAAGGCCTTAGCAATAAACAAGCATGTCATTAACCTTAATTAGGGGTCCAAGCCCGAGTCTGGAAGAAACGGCGTGTAGCAATAGCTACGCCGTTCGCACAGCAGGGCTGTGGAACCCTATTGTTTTTCTAAGGATTTTTCTTCTTCTTCTTCTTCTTCTTCTTACTTATTATTCTTCTCCGCCTAAAACTCCGACTGCAGCCTAAACCGTACATAGTGGGGAGTTGCCATTTTCAGGACTGGTCCCAAACCCCGCAAGGACCTCAGTTGCAAAAATTGACCCATTTCCACCACTAGGTGGCGCTATTTCAGACAAAAACGCGTTTGGCCCTATAACTTCCACACCGTACACCCGACATTCAAAAACAATACATCTACGCGTTCCCTGGATCCAACTGAATCACGTGATATAGGCCACGCCCATTTCCGCCTGGACTTTTATGCCTTTAAAATCGCGATTTATCAAAAACCTACTTTTTCGAACTCCTCCGAGACCGTGCGTCCGATCTGCACGAAACTTGGACCGTGGCATCTCCAGACTGGCCTGACTAAAAGTTATGGAAATCAATTTTATACGATAAAAATTGCGGATATAACGCACAAGCAAATTTGCGAAGCTAACTATGAAAACACCAACTTTGCCATATCTCAGCCAAAATGAAAGCTATCAACCCCAAACTTTAGATTATTCTTTGCCATGACCCTCTGGAGGGACCCCATGCGTTTTACGAAAATTGGTCGGTAGGGGGCGCTACAACTACAAAAAGTTTATATCTCATGAACGTCTCATCCGATTTATACGAAATTTGACGCGTACCATCTGTGGCCAATCCTGAGGCCATCCCTAGAATGGAGTACCGAGGGGTCAAAGTGGGCGTGGCCTATGGGACCCAATGTGACCCAACTCTAGATTCACCACTTACACTAATGTGAACAACTTTAAATTTACAGGGTAGATGGACAATGGGCCGTGGATCACACCTACCTAAAATTACACATGTGGACCACTAGGTGGCGATGTAATGGTTTTTTGTCATTACCTCCCACAATACACATCAAACATTAGAAATTCTTACATCCACGTGTTCCTTGAATCAAGGTAAATTGCCTGATATAGGCCCCGCCCATTTTTCGCGCAAACGTTTTTTTTCGCAGTATCGCGCAACGTGCAAAACCACCTTTCGCGAACTCGTCCTAGGCCGTTCGACCGATCTGCACGAAACCTGGTAGTTAGCATCTCCAGATGGACCTGACAAAAAGTTATGGAAATCGTTTTGCTACGTTGAAGTATGCCAATTTGACAACCAAACAAATTGTCCTAGTTAGCTACGACACACGTATCATATCATATCTCGGTTAAATTTAAAGTTATCACCAAATGACTTGAGATCCTTGTTCACCATTCCACTACGATACTGTGTACCAAATTTGGCGAAGATCGGCCTTTAAGGGGCGCTATAAGCAACGTTTATTTGTTTTCCCGCCAATTTTCTTAGTACATTTCTATGGGAAATTTGCTATTTCAATATCTCTGCCACAGTAAAAGCAATCAACACAAAATTTGTGGTGCTCTTTCGGGATTGCGTTCCGAGGCGCTGTACCAAATCTGGCTGAGATCGGCCTTTAGGGGGCGCTATAAGCAACGTTTATTTGTTTCGCCCACTGACTCAATGCATTTAAATGGGAAATTTGCAATTGCGATATCTCTGCCACAGTAAAAGCAATCAACACAAAATTTGTGGCGCTCGCTCGGCATGGCGTTCCGAGGCGCTGTACCAAATTTGGCGAATTTGGTCCATAACTTTTGGACCACCACCCTCTCAGTCACTCTCTCATTTCTCTCTGCTGTCCCCTGTGGTCAGGGGGGTTAAGAAGTTTGTTTATAGTAGAGAATTGTTAAAAGCAGTCTGTGCATGCATGGAGACGAACTGTTAAGCACTACATTTTCAAAAGCAGAGTACCGCAGACCTCGCGCATCAAACCTCTCGATATTCACCGACGTGTGCCCCCCCTACTCAATGCTTCGAGTCCCGCATCGGCGCAGCTTCACGCTTCTTCGGGTGCGACTGGCGCGGCTCCGGGGGCATCGCGGACGACGGGCATCGGAGGCGGACGGCGTCGGAGGCGGACGGCGTCGGAGGCGGACGGCGTCGGAGGCTGGCGGCGTCGGAGGCTGGCGGCGTCGGAGACGGGCGGCGTCGGAGGCTTGGGCCCCGTTCATAACTGCTTGCAGTTCTAGTTTTTTTTGTTATTCATGACAAAATATTTCAGTTGCACTTTTGCTAAGAGGACACATCTGCTGTTTTGCACAGTTTATATAATTAAAGGAATATATTTCAGTAATTTCATTCTGTTAAAAAAAAAAAAGTTGAGTGTATTGTTACATCCCTAACTCTTCACTTTACTTTTTCTCCACAGTCGGAGGTCTCTGCTGTCTGCCTGTGTCAGATGATCTCAATTCAGCTGGGGGGTTGTCCTTGGTCCGAGGGGTCTCTTCATCATTAAACCTGCCCTGGTCTTCACTTTTCACCGCAGAAAAAGCAGCTTTGTTTGCACCGTGGGATGAGGTAGTAGGTTGTATAGTTTTAGGGTCACACCTGCACTGGGAGATGACTATTCAACCTACTGTCTTTCTCAAAGTGCCAAACGTACGTCTCGGTCAACCCTCCATGTCTTCTGAAGGCCACTTTTCATTGTTTGCATGGATCAAGATCAAGATGTTTTAAAAAGTTTGAACTCTGTTGCTTACACAGTGTGAGGTAGTAGATTGTATAGTTGTAGGGTAGTGATTTTGCCCTGTTTGGGAGATAACTATACAATCTATAGCCTTCCCTGAGGGGTGGCATTTCTTCACTTTTATTTCTATTAAAGGGTAGTCATACATTAATCTTCAAAGAGCCTTTAACGCTGTTCAAGAGGTCCCAAAAAACTGACACTGTAAACTAGGGATGGAACGGTTCACGTAAAATATCCAAACTGTTAGGTCCCCTTTTCACTGTTGGGGTCACGTATGTATTGTCCTGTTCATTTTAGCCTCACAGATTTTAGTCAAAAAGGCTTGTGCAGAAATTCTTTTAAAATAAAGTTATTGTAGTGAAACCGCAGTAAGCATGGATAGGGTGCCGAGTGCAGCTGTCAGTCCGTCTCAGTCTTCATGTCTGTCTTCTTTAGTCTGTTGGCTATTTAGGTTTTTTCCTGGAACACGTCACTTACACACTTTGCACTTCCTGCGGTGTCTTGTGTAGACTGTTGACATATTTGTGGTCATCATATGTACTGGTGTTATTGTGTTAATACATGTTTCAAAATGTTATGATGTTTTTGTTTGTTACACAATACTTTTTCTGACCTTTTTGAATCTTGCCCCTGACAAATAACCCATATTGCAAAAAAGACTAAAACTAACCCTAAAACTAATATAAACTAAACAAACCCACTTTAAAAACTAAAACTAAACTGAATTTGAAAACAAAAAGTCTAAACAAAATAAAAGTTAAAAACTAATAAAAAAATGTTTTTTTATTATTATTATTGTTTTTTAAACAACCTTACAGTGTACAGGGTGCCCGGGTAGCTCACCTGGTAGAGCAGGTACCCATATATACAGTAGAGGGTTTACTCCTCAACGCAGCGGCCGTGGGTTTGACTCTGACCCGCGGCCCTTTACTGCATGTCATTCCCCCCTCTCTCTCCCTCTTACAAGTCTTCAGCTGTCCTATATCAGTAAAGGCCTAAAATGGCCAAAAAATTATCTTAAAACAGTGTATGTTTGGGTTATGTTGCACTAAATGTGTTCATTTTTAAATTCCACAGTGACACTTTCCCTTTGATTTAAAAAAGCCAGCCATATTCTATTCATTGCATTTTAAAATACTGCACTTTAATTTTAAGTAAAAAAAACAAAACATATTTCCATTAAGAACTGACATGCAGGGGTGATTCGAGGGTCAGAGCTTTAGTGGTGCCTGGCACCCTTTTTAACAGATTTTTTAATCGTTACTCTACTGTGCAGGACTCAAGCCTGTCCCGGGGTGGGGAAAAAAAAAGGATCCGGGACAATGCAAATTAATTTTGGGATGAATTTGGGACAATGGTTAAAAAGAAAAAAAACTTGCAAAAGTTACAATCGATGGCGATGAAAATGAAACTGACTGCACGCTATGTGTAGCACATAGTTCTGTGTTTTTGTCACCGTTTTGTTACTAAAGCCTTTCCCCGTGTTCTTTTCCTAAACCCAACCTTTTTTCTTTTTTTTTTTTTTTTTTTATAGGCAATAGTATGTTGCGTTCTCGCGATAACACGCAACATGGCGAGGCCACGTGGTGGGTATGTTTACATCGGCTGTATACAGCGTAGGCATACACGTGGATAGCTGAAAATGCGTACAATAACACGCCATTTTGCTTTATGAAAGTGGCGTGTATATTTATGCAAAGTCATGATGCCATGTTGAAATGCACCTGTGTGCTCGCAGGCCACCGCGAGTAATGACTGTCAATAGTGATGTACAATGGCAACGGCATCCCGTGGTGGGATACTGCCGCAATTCTTACCGTTAAATCAAGTAAACAAAGAAAAACGTAGAGCAGAGAACCGGAAACCCCATCTCTCCATTTGTGCATGTATAGGTCCTGGGCCTACAACAGAGTGAAAACAATTGTAATTTCCCTTGCCGAATTAATAAAGTATGTTTAAAAAAATTAAAAAAAAATAAAACTTGACTCATGACCAAAAATCATTTAATGCCACTAGTGAGTTGTCTACACTGTATACAGCTGCAACATCACATCATGACTTTGCATAAACATACACGCCACTTTTCTAAAGCCACGTGGCGTGTTATCTGTACGCATTTTGAGCGCCGTATACAGCGGACTGCTTGGGTTTAGGAAAAGAAGAGCCGGTTGGGTTTAGGAAAAGAACAAAGCGACATTTGTGTTTAGAAAACGTGACACACGGGACACGATCCCGGGGTCTCAAGGGTGAAAGTCCTGTGTTTGACCCATCCATGACCCCGACCAACCTCCCTACGTAGATATTCACCCTTTCATACTACTCGCTACAGCGTAAATTCACACGCAATCGCAAGGTAATGTAAGTCAATGGAGGCAAAGCGGCGGTGATAAACACGCTAAAAAGCGAGTAATGCGTCTTGATAACACGCCAAAATGGCATACAAATTGGCGTGTCATACATGTCATACACTTCATGAGATCAGTGTGACTATAAAGTCAAAAATGGCAGGTGACTTAATTCATTTGACTTGTGTAAATCCACTGGTGGACCTTGGCCGCACCTGCTCATGCACACCCCTCCTCCTTTTCAGGTTCAGTATCTTGCATGAGGCCATTACATGCAGACTGCAGGGGCCAGGGATTGAACCGCCGACCTTCCCATTTGGTAGACTACTGTGATGCAGTGCCATATTGCTGCCCTACATGCCAGAAAATATTGTGCGTATTAGTGCCCCTAAAAGCAGCATAGGAGCACTAGTTGCTTTCTCTGGGTCTGTGCACTGTACCTGATGGGTGGGGGGGGAGGGGGGCCAACTGCATCTCTTTACCCACGCACCCCATACAGGTTCTTTTGGTCATGCACTTTTGAACATGGTGATAGTAGTTCCACAGTTGTGTCAATAGATGGCGGTGTAGTCCTTTAACTTAGTCTGTGAATCACTGAAGAAATAATGGTCTGATCCTGACCATAGACTGTATATTATTAACAGTCAATGATCCTGACTAACAGTTGCTATTACATGCACTTCTTATTATTCCTGTTATTGTCTGTAGGTTTATTTTCCTGCTATCAAAATGTGTGATTTATGAATTTTCCATGTCTTTAAGTTGATGTCTGGCAGACAACCTATAAAACTTATTAAGATGTGGGTCAGAAGTAGCTTGCTCAGGTCATTTACTTAAAAGTAGCAATACTACAAATTAAAAAAAGAAGATTTTGTATGATATACAATGACTGCATTCAAGTTTTTAATTCAAAATTAAGTACAAGTATAGAAGTATTAACATGTACTGAAAGTATTAAAAGTATTAATTGTGAAGCATGGCTCTAATTTCTTTTTTATTAGATTATTATTAATGAAAAGATTCTGGATTGTTTTTATTGATTCATTGCTATATGGTTACTTAAAAATAAAATGTTAAATGCTGGTTGAGCCTCAACTCATTTAAACTAGGCTACTTTAGTTACTTTACCAGTGCAAAATATTTTATAAGACGATATGTTTAGTATGATATGCCTAGATGGTATTTTGTAAAGTAAGCAATAACTAATCCGATGAATGAAGTGGAGTAAAATGTAGCCTACAATATTTCAATAGAAGCATAAAGTAGCATAAAATGGAAATAAGTAAAGTAAGCCTACACGTTTGTAGTATAGGTAAGGGGTCAGCCGTGTGTTCCCACAGCCCTATGTTTCCACATTTCTAAGATTTTTCTTAAAATTAGGCCCTATGTTCCCACAGCCCTATGTTTGCACATTTCTAGGACATTTTCAAAATTAGGTCTAGTGATCCTACATTTCCTTTCAATTTAAGCCCTATCCTCCCACAACATATTTTAGGGTTAGGGGGATAAAATCTGATACAAATTTATGAAAAAGGAAATGGAACATAGGGCCTAATTTTGAAAAAAAATCTTAGAAATGTGGGAACATAGGGCCTAATTTTGAAAAAAATCTTAGAAACATTGGAACACAGGGCCTAATTTTGAAAGAAAAAAAAATCTTAGAAATGTGTGAACACACGACTGTGGGAACATAGGGCCTAATTTTCAGTGGTAAACTGAATGTGTGAACATAGGGCTATGGCACGCTCCAATAGGTAACGGCTGGTGTGACTATTGGTTTCAAATTGACGCGCATGACGCGATCTGATGGAGATGAGGGGTTCAGAACGTGCCCAGAAAACAGATGGGAGGGGCGTTCATTGATGGGAAAGAAATAAAAAGGTCGGCCGGTAGTCGGTTGTCTCTCAGACCTGAAGTGAGCACAAGGATCATGCGTTTTCCGGGAGAGCAGATGCCAAGCAACAAGTGTGACGAGCCCAGAGAACATTTGACTGTGTCCCTTGTCTCAGCTGTGAGACGGATGATCTGAGCGTGTACCTGCAGGCTGCTCCTGTGCAGAACACGCCCTGATAGAAAAGGTAGACACACACACACACGCGCACACACACACTCAGCCTGATCACTGACCTGAAAACAACAGCCCCAATGCTCCACCTCAGGCTCCTCACACCACCGGACACCTACCAAATGAAATCCAAACGAGTTTATTTCCACAAACGTCTGGCGTATCCCGAGGAACTTTATTCACGCGTGCAGCTCAGAGCTCCTGGACACCCCGCGGGATTCGAGAGAGAAATAAGGCTGGTTGTTGCAACGGCAGAGCGTTAACCCACCGGCTCGGGCTGAGCACCATGAGTAGGAAGGCACGGCGCTGGATTTTCCATTTCTTCCTTTGCCTTGGAGTATTATATCTGAAAATCGGGTGAGTAATTAGGATGTTCCTGCAGGTTGGCTGTGCACTTCACACGGGCGCAATTTAAGATTTCAAAATGAATGCTTAAAAATTGATTTTAAGAAAATTAAGAGATGTTAAATAGCCTACTTCTTCTTACCTGTGACAGATTCTTCAGAGCTGTAGAAAAACGAGGGCCCCCAAAATCTGGCTGTGATTCCTTTGCAAGTGGGCTATAGTTTCATTCATGAGCCTTTTCTTTTTTTTTTTTTTTTTTTTAAGCATTCTTTTTTTGGGGGGGGTATAGGAATGTCACCAGACCTGCAGTCTTATTTCCTCAGATTAATGTCCATCACAAAGGTGTGTAGTAGGCTTAAAAACACCTGCAGAATTTATATTTTACCTTTTTCACCTTTTGCCGCAGGGGTCTGTCATCGGTGGTTGCGCTGGGAGCGAGCATCATCTGTAATAAAATCCCCGGCTTGGCCCCCCGTCAGAGGACTATCTGTCAGAGCCGACCCGACGCGATCATAGTGATCGGAGAGGGAGTTCAGATGGGCATCAATGAGTGTCAGTTTCAGTTCAGACACGGACGCTGGAACTGCTCGGCCCTGGCAGAGAGGACCGTGTTCGGGAAAGAGCTCAAAGTGGGTATGTCGTACTTGGATTTTTATGTCAATAAGCCGTGCACTATTAAATTGACTTTAGTATTGGTTCTTTAATGTCCCATTATTCAAATTCTATGGGCGTCTGTGATGGGTTTAAAGTAGGGCCTAATTGTAATTGTTTTGTGCTCCTATGACTATGCAGACTGATATTCCTATAGGATTCTTACACTTACAGTGCAGCTGAGTATCATTCTAAATGTTACTACTGAACTATTATTATTGTTGCTGTTTTACTAAATGGTTATTACACAGAGAGCTCCACTTCATCAGTGAGTTCTTTTTCTTCTTCTTCCAAAGTGCCATAAAAGACCTTGTTGAGACATGTCAGCATGCCTTGATCTTGATAGTTACAGTGCTCATAAGATTGTTTTCGACTATTAAAATAGTTATTACTGAGATTCTTTTTTAAATATCTGCATAATATTACACCAGCACCTTGATAACTTTGTGCTGCTTGCACACAGATAGATTGATGCACTGAGTTAGATGTTAACGTTACTGTTTGCACTCTACTGTCTATGTAAGTCTTGAGGAAGTCCTAAAAAAAGTTTTGTAAATTGCTATAGTTTGTCCAAAAAATAGTCCAAAAGGGCATCCCTCCGATGTACTGGACCAATGACACTTTGACAAATGTCTGGAGGCTAAAGTCTGAAGCTCTCAGTGCATCTGCTCTTGGTGGGAAAATGAGCCACGGATTTGATCCTGTGCATGGAACAAGGCTTGAGGCGATTCTTTGCTCCAAAAACAGGACTGCGGAAATAAGTGGGGAATCATGTTTAACACACTAGTGTTCCACTGTCTCGTCCTCTGAGCTCACCCTGTCATCTCAGAGAAAGAGATGCAGAGCGTGGGTGTCATTTTTCACTTCAAGTGTCATCAAGGATTAAAGTTTTGAGCTTTTTAATAATGCTGATTTAGGGCATTGTACAAGATAACCTTATATTATATTGCCTAAGATGGTTGCAGTATTAGCTTAAAAAATGAGTACAGTCTGGATGACCCTTCCGCTGTAAGGTATATAGTTTGATGTGTGAATGAGTGGGCCTATGCCTTAAAGGTCAGTATTTAACAGTGATAAAGCATCCTGTCATGACAATTCATAAAGTGATCGTGACTACATACTGTAAGTGTATGCATTTCCTCCACCTTGTAACATGCAGACCTACATGCTCTTTATCTACTTTCAGCTAAACCAACGTCATATGTTCATAAAATACTCCCCACCCCCCCACCCCCGAAAGCTTCAAGTTCAGACAAGTACTCTCTTCTAGGCTTACAAATGTATCTCCAGGTCCTGCAGCGTTGGCAGGGGACATTTCATGCAGAATGATTTTAGACCACCGCTTCAGGAAAGAATTACACTTTTCATGTATGTCCTCAGATTTAAACAAAAGTCAAGTTACTCATTGCAGAATCCAAATTTGACCTAAATTAAGATGAGAATCAGGCTGAGTTCCAGGAGGGTCCAGCAGCCCTGCACAGAGTATGTGTATTGTTTTGTTTCAGCAGACTGGAACACTGATAACTGATAAAATATATAAATTTGGGATGGCTGTTGGCAGTGATACAGCAATCAAAGCCAAGTTTCCTTTTTCAAAGTAACTCACTGTTGGTACCAGCTGCTTCTTTACTGACTATAAAGGCAGATCAGAGTTAGTTTAATATCTCAGGTTTACACGTTTGATGCCAGTATGCCACTGTCCACTTAGAGATAGTTCTTTTAATAAAAAGTGAATGTGAGCATGATGGCACGGCACTTAAAGAACAGCTACACATATACATTTCAGTGTATGAAGGAGAACCCTTACCGTAAATGTCTAAAATGTTTGTCTGGCGGTTTAATTGTTAAAGGTAATGATTTTGTTGGAGCATTTTTGCAAATTATGGTCATTTTTGGATGCTTTTCACATGTGCGCCAACAGGAATTATCTCCATTTTAATTAAAAAAACACAGTGACCTGAAGCACTTAGATTTATGGAGTGGAAATCCATCTCTGTAGGGAGGCTCTGCATGCCTTTCAGACTCACTTCACAGGGTGGATCCCAGTGTGACGGCGGTTCGGACAAGGGCCAAAAATGATGCCTAAACATTTAATACACTATCTCCCGCTGAATGGTCTCAAAACGATCATCTTTACCAGTCAAATGTACTCTGCAGATTGATTGGTGAATTGATTATATTATACTCCTGCAGGTTCTGGCCTGCCTCCCTCAGCAGTGCTCCATTATATTTTATAGCTTCCTCATGAAGTTTCTTTCTTTTTAAGAGAGCTTGATTAAGGAATTGGACTTGGCTTGGTTCATGTAGTTTATGATTTGGTTTGAGGCAGCTATGCCAGGTATGTAAGGAGTCTTGACAGTGCTTGACTTAGTTAATCATGTTCTCTGCAATCATGATTTATTTGTATTTTTTTTTGCAGGCAGCAAGGAGGCTGCGTTCACCTACGCTATCATTGCCGCCGGGGTTGCCCATGCAGTCACTGCGGCCTGCACCCAGGGGAGCCTGAGCGGCTGCGGCTGCGACAAGGAGAAACAGGGTTTTTACAACCAGGAGGAGGGCTGGAAGTGGGGCGGCTGCTCTGCAGACGTTCACTACGGCCTGGGTTTCTCTAAGGTGTTTGTGGACGCACGGGAGATCAAGCAGAATGCCAGGACTCTTATGAATTTACATAACAATGAAGTGGGACGCAAGGTAGGTTTGTGTTATTCTGTCGTCTTACTTTTTCATTCATTTTAACAGATACAAAAATCCACTTTAGTTCATGTTTCATCATAATGACCTGACCATAAGTCATTTACAGTAGATGCTTTCAGAAAAAGAGCATTTTCCTAAAAACCAATGTATAGACTAATACAAAAGTAATCCCACGCAAATGACCCACTATTCAATTCAATTCAATTCAATTTTATTTATAGTATCAAATCATAACAAGAGTTATCTCGAGACACTTTACAGATAGAGTAGGTCCAGACCACACTCTATAATTTACAAAGCCCCAACAATTCCAACAATTACAGTAATTCCCTCAAGAGCAAGCAGTGCGACAGTGGCGAGGAAAAACTCCCTCTTGGGAAGAAACCTCGGAACCACTAGAAGGGAGAACTTATTTTGCTGTGTTTAAGACGTTTCTGGGCGTCAGCCTTTGGGCACTGGGGGAACCCCCCCCCCCCCCTCCCAGGCACAGTGTGCAGGATGTGGGGGTTGGACTCTAAGCTCGTTCCCAAACGAGACTAAATGGTTGGCTTCCACTGGCCCCAGGTTGTCAGGTGCATGGCTCTTGAGTCGCTGCCGTATGTGATGCTGTAGGTGGTACACTATGTTGCCAACCGCAGTTAGGGGGGCGTCCTGCTCATTCTGCCTTCAAGCACTGACAAAATATATAAGCATGTGTCAATAAATGAATTCATAATGATTCAGCCTCTACAATAGACCCATATTTTCCTTATACACACATGTAAGCAGTGTGCACAAAGTACAAGCAAAGAGAGCATTACAGAGGTACTCCCAAAAATCTAACATGCATACCGTATATATGATAATATGAAAGAAGAAGGATTAGAAAATCTAGAGAAATTAAGGAGTATTATATACTGTTTTTTTTAACTACATTTTTTAACTGTTTTCTATACGCACTGCTTAACTTGCTGTTCACAGTTGCAAAAGCGATTCCAGCATGCCCTGGACGAGGGGAAGGCAAAGTGGCCCCATGGACTGTAAAAATAGTGGACGTAGCATCTGTAACCTCACCCATTGGTTTTTGGGACTGCTATTTTAAAGCCAGTGTGGCAATTTGGCCACTTTAAACCTCACGTGACGATTTTTGTGCGAGAAGGTGGCACTTGGGAGAATGACGTGGCCAAGCCAGTGTTGTTTATGGTTGCAATGGGGCTGTCCTAAGCTAAACCAAAAGGGAAAAGTGGCAGATTTTCAACCCTTCTGAGATTTACTGCTGGGTGAACACGGACCTCCGGGTACTAGAGACATTCATTTGCAGTACAGAAATTCAGCAGACTTTCCCTTAAGTTACCAGCTAACGCTAGCGGTAGCGGTAGCGGTAGCTGACGCTCGCGGTAGCTGATGCTGGCGGCAGCCGGCAAAATGCTTAACAAGACATTTTTAGGTGACAAAAATGTTCCAGTTAACTGATAAAGTAAAAACACACAGTGAAAGGGTCACAGTTGAAGATGAAAAAACGGATTGACAGATCGGCTTGTAGCCACGCCCCTAAAGCATCTACTGCCTTTTTGTCTATTTTAAAATAAATGGGACCATAATTTACTAAATGAACATCATGCTGTATTGAAGAACACAAATGTAGAGTCAAGAGGTAACAGTGTCTGACAAGATGCACATTGAGGACCATGAGCATATAGCCAGACTCTGATGTTGTTTACCAATGCACAGACGTAGGCAGCCAAATGACAGATCAATAGAAACTGCAGGACTAGCCACAAAATGGCCCCATAAGAAAGCAATTTATTGGAAAAGCCACAGAAGACACATGATAGATTAGTGTAAGTCTGAGGTAAACTTTCAAGAATCCTGTACTAAGCCTTGATAACCCACGATTTCCCGACCTTTAACATCTGTAAGAGTCAGATTTTAAAGGTTTATGATAACTTATCTGCAGTTCATGTCACTGAACATTAAATAACATAGCATTTAAGGAAGTGTTTCATTTTGAGATGGCTTATTTGCTAAACTACGACACCGAAAAGAGATACAACAATTTAAAAAATAGGCATATGCTTATTTTTTAAAAGTAAGTGCTGTAGTACAACTAGCAGGAGACAAGTTATAATTGAGGTAAGTTTGGAGACACTACCTTATTTAATCATTAAATTAATAAACATTTTTGTATCTCTTTTCGGTGTTGTAGTTTGTAGACGGTCCCTAAGCACTTGTCTTGCCGTCTCAACACCGGAACTAAACAGAGCTGAATTAGCACGCATTTTATGTATTTCTTTCAAATCTACTGCAGTCAGATTCACTGTGTTCACCCGCAAGGAATCACTTCACGTGGGTAGGCACTTGTAATGACATTTCGAACATTTTAAGAGGCTTAAAGCACGTTTAAATCTTGCCTGGTTTCAGCCTCCTGGGTGCTAACGCTACCAGGAGGATAACACGGTGTAGACAACACCGATTGTTTTCATTTTTCTCGCTACTGACAGCACTCCAAATTTACAAACAACAGAGCTACGTGTTGAAATTGACCGAAAATCTCCTTTAACGGAGTACACACCTACACAGATCAAATGTGAACTACGGTGTCCCGTAAGGTACAAAAAAGCAAAAATTGCTGAACTGCATCTGTTATAGTAATGGCAACAGTGCTGTCTAGTGGCCTACTTAAGGCTACTACCTTACAATAACATAACCTAACATTACATACATTGCAAAGCGACCTGTAGAGAACACTGTGTGCCAATCCAACAAGTCAGGCTATGGGGTGTTTTGCCATAATTAAATTGCATGTTTCTATTATGAGGAAGTCAAACTTGTGGTTTCTGGCATATGTCATGGATCCTATGTTAGCAATTAGCGTGTATTAGCATGGCGGCGTTAGCACCAGTCAGGAACACCTCACCAGCTGTGTCTACGTTGTTTTTGCGAGTAACTAACTTGAGTACTCCATATAATTTAATGCGAGCACATGAATGTTAGCCATGATATAAATGAATGAAGCTCAACGCTTACCTGTTTAGGAGGAAATTAGTCAACTCTGTGTCCTTTTAGGTTCTAAGCTGTCTCCTTCTTTTAAATGCATCTCCAATATTTATCCGTTTTTTTTTTTACCTCGTCTTTGGTTATGCAACCGTTTAGAAAGAAGGTGAGTATTATTTTTAGGGATGTCAGAATCTATCTATCTCCGTCAGTCATGTTTGTTTGTTTGCTGCTTCCATGGCTGTACTAACGTTACAGCTTTAGCGCTAAGTTTTTACAGACATATCTGGCAACCCGGCTTGGCCATCAAACTGGGCAGTTGATGCCAACACACAGGCCAAAACACAAACAGACATTACATCACGAAACAGAAATTTCAAAAGGGGAAAATACTGACATTAGCATTGTTGTCAGAAAAGATAGTATTTCAACTTAGCATGTTTCCTTAATATCTGATGACACATTGGGGTCATTTTTTAAATTAAATATAGTAAATATATTACATATTGCACCATTAACAATTTGCTTACATTTGAACAATAACTTGGTTAATTGAAATAATGCTCTTTAGAATTAGTAGATGTAGCTGAAAGTTGGAAAGGCTAACTTAACTGGAAATGCAGTCAAAATATATTTAACAACCAAATCCCAATGGCTCTCCATCTTATCTTATTTTGTGTTAGTTCCTATTTCATTGCATAGATATGAGAGCATATGGCTTGACCTCATCATGCCTTTCATGCTGTACAAATATAATCTTAGTAGTGCCAATTGTAATGCTAGATGTTCCAGATGTCTCTGTTTAAGAGCACAACAAATAACTGAGGTCTGGCATCAGTCAGTATGTGATACAATTTTAATATACACTTACTAAACTGATACCTCCCTAATTAGTGCAAGGAATTCATGTTCATTTGGAGAAGACTTTGTGTGTTTTGAGTGCCAACCTTCAAATTTCTTGAGAAGAATAAACAATAGTGTAAAAGGTGCCACGGAGGCTTACAGGGGTTCTGTTAGGCAAACAATGGTAGCTTGGTTGGCATTTCACTTCACTGAACTCCATGAATTAAATGCTTGTCAGGTCTCGGGGGCATGACCACACTAAGCTGTATGCATCCAAGGCTTTTGACAATTACCCCACGAGACTCCACAAAGTCTGAGGCCACATCAGAGTGGCATAATTAAAAAGCAGAGTGAGGCTTCTCTAATGCCAGTGAGGGTTCCCGCTCAGTCAGGAGGAAGGAGGGTAAGCTGATGTCATTCAAAACCAAGACACACAGAGAATACCCCGGCTGCTATGCCAGACACATCGAACGATTCCACTCTAACCCTGAAAAGGCCTTTCACTCTTGCCAGTCTGCTCGCTGTAAAGGCTTCGATGTCTTCAGTCCCTACAAGAACTCGGAAATAATCCAGCTTCTGTTTAACTTCTTCGCCTCATACAGATTTATTTTATTGTAACCGCATACGAAGAGAATAGTTTCCTGTTTTACCATTGCTGTTGCCCATAGTAAAGCAGTTGGTCAAGATACTGAAGGTTGGTGAAGTAAACTCAGATTGCTATGTAGAGGCATGGGACAAAAGATGCATGAATCTCTGAGGTGTTTGCAGACATGCACAATATTAAGTGTTTTTACATTTTGTTTATTATTATCTTTAAAAAAAAGTATCACGTTTACTTTAATTATTAAAACCAGGTTAAAAAACAAGTCTGGTAAAAAAATATGATGTTAAAAATACCATGTGCAGCACAAATCATTATTGATTTAGATGTACCTCTGTACTTTATCACTTATTTTTTCCTGTTTTTTATTTACTGGAAACATTTCTCAGGCTGTTTACTGAAAACGGCAGCAGGGAAACACAAAAACCTTATGGGGCATGGGTTCGTTACATTTAGGTGAAAATCACTTCGAATCTATCTGCTCCTTTTGAAAAACATCCGGAGATATTTCCAATGAAATTCAGTAAACGATAAAACTGATGCCTGTAGAAATACTTGTTCCTATTTCCCATAATGGAACTCCATAGACCTTTTCGTGAGACCCTTCTCGCCTGGTAAATAGTCACGTTTAGAAACTCCACACCTCCAGTTTTGTAACGCAGGCTTTCAAAGAGAGTAAGAAGTAGTCTCCAAGCACAAGCTGAGATAACCCTAAAGACATCACTATGACATCATCAGAGTTATTTTCCTTGACTTGACAAAGCTCCTTCAGAGCCGCAGAAGACATTATACAACAGTTTAAAAGACTAGTAAAGTGATGTTAAATCAATGAAGCCCTTTAACGTTTATCGACTTTCTGGCATTATGTCGTATAATCAATTATAATATATATATATATGTATGTGTGTGTGTGTGTGTGTGTGTGTGTGTAACCTTGAATAACAGGACATACAGGAACGTAGAGAGTTTCCATTAGAATTTTGTATGCATGTTTCTTCCATGAGTGTGTTTTGAGGCTCATCCTGTCTTGTAAAAGAATGGCACATACATAGCTACTGGCCATAGGGTGACATGCAGCTCTGAAATCTCTGGAATGCTTACATTCATTTGGAATGCTAAAAAACTTTTGTCTCAACCTGTTGAACTATTCATGTAATATGTTGGCCTGAGTATTTCTGTGAACTCATATGTTTCTTACTTGCTCGTTATGGAAAGACAGCCACAAACAAACTGTAAGAAATGTGTTTTAATGTCAGAACTTAGATCTTTTGGAAAACCTCTTAGATCGTCACGATTAGGGGAAAGCCCCGATGAATGTCTAGTAGACAGTTTGATCCGAACAAATTCAAAAAGTAAATATGACCTGATTTAAGTTGGGCAGTTGCAAATTGGCACACTTTTTAGTTTGAAACTTGGAAACATTGCTTCATCTCAACTTCCCCTCTATGTTCTAGGTCCTGGAGAAGGGCATGCGTCTGGAGTGTAAGTGTCACGGTGTGTCGGGATCCTGCACCACCAAGACATGCTGGACGACGCTCCCCATGTTCCGGAAGCTGGGATACATCCTCAAGGACAAGTACAACCAGGCAGTGCACGTGGAGCCGGTACGAGCCAGCCGCAACAAGCGCCCCGCATTCCTTAAGGTCAAGAAACCCCACTCATACCGCAAGCCCATGGACACAGAGCTGGTCTACATTGAGAGGTCGCCCAACTACTGTGAGGCTGACCCTCTGACCGGCAGCATGGGGACACAGGGTCGCCTGTGCAACAAAACGGCTCAGCAGCCCAACAGCTGCGACTTGATGTGTTGCGGTCGAGGATATAACACACACCAGTACTCACGCGTTTGGCAGTGCAACTGCAAGTTCCTGTGGTGCTGCTATGTGAAATGCAACACCTGCAGTGAGAGGACGGAGGTGTATACCTGTAAATAGAAATATTTATTGGATGTGTATTTAGACACACAGCTACACTGGACTGCGTGTGGATGTGTTTGCGTGTTAATGTATTTAAGAATAAGGTTTCTCTGTGGCTGGTACATGCGTGCGGAGCATCAGCCTTTCTGTCTTGGCATTACAACAATCACGACAGCCGGTTCCTCCAATGTGTGTTGATTCTACTGATGCCAATGGACATCTGCCATGACACTGGACTCAAGCTATGGGCTCATAAATTATTGTTTTATTTTTCAATTTGAATGCCATTTCCTGCTCCACGCTTGACTTCTCTGCAGACCATAATGGTCTACTATCATGAATCACCTCAAATAGTGATATTTTTTTCTTTTAAAAAATAATAATTTATTCAATGAGAAAACTACTGAAGATTTTGAAAATTCACTGTAGACTAAATCTCGTAAGTTGGTGCACTTAAAAGCTAAACAAATTCTCTCTTTTTTTTTTTTTAACAAGACAACTTACACACTGGAGCTGAGAACTGAAACAGTCACAGAACAGAACTGAACTTGACTGGATGTCATATTTGGAAGCCTGCAGTTTATGTGCATTAAGCCTAGCAGAATAATATTAAACTACTGTTCCTGGGCCTGCATGATAGGATCGGTTTCTACTTGTTTCTGTCCCCCGTCCCCAAAGTTTGCTGCTGGTTGTCTGGAAAGTTACAGAGTTTGTGACGGAGCAGCCATATTGACTCTTCAAGTTAACATCACCAGGAGCAAACGTGAGCTTCCAGACATAAATTCCCCTGAATATATAGAATATATTTTCTAAGAGATTATTTTTATATAATGTTTTTAATTTATTTTCTATCTCAATGTAAGCTATTTTCCCTTAGCATTTCTAAATGTTTAGTTAAAGAGTTTACCACTAACACACTGTTCTAAAAATGTGCCTTTTTTTTCTTAGCAGCAGAACATAATAATGTTTTAATGAAATGTGCTGCATTATGATTTATTATTATATTCTTATTTCAAGAAACCTTGTTACCAATTTTGACCTTTATTACCAAAGTCCTGATGTCACCTCCAGGCTAGCTGCTGTTCCGCCAACATTAGCTTATATGACTTAGGGCTCAACACTAACTTTTTAAAGTGGTTGCCGACTTGGCAACCAGGCATCAACTTTTGGTTGCTGAAATTGACAATACGGTTGCCATGTTTTAAACTGCCTATATTTGGAACAACTCATTTCTTATGTAACTATACCACACATTTTAATAATGAAACGATGATATAATTAGCCTGGCTCCACCCTCCTAAGTACTTTAGCTCAATTTTCATTTTCTTTCAGTACTCCGTCTGGGTTTGCAGTATATTCTTGGGTTTTCAACGGGCCAAATATTTGGCGGTCCAATCAGCGAACAGAGGGAGTGGCTGAGAACGATGACATTGAGGACGTTCGCTAGAAAGATGCAAGCGAAGACATTCGGTCCGTTGTGGCAACGTTGCCGAATATCCAGAAGTTAAAGCCCGAGCAAGAACAATCTTTGCTGAGTTGTGTTGGTGGCCATGATGTTGTGGCCCTCCTCCCCACGGGGTTCGGGAAAAGTTAGATTTTCCAGCTCGCTCCCTTAATGGTGAAGGAGTTGGCTAGCGATGCTAATGCTAAATATAAGCCGACAGTTGTTGTCGGTCTCCCCTCTTGTTGCACATGCGCATGACATATGTCACAACCAAACGTTAGCAATTGGTTATGGCAGATTCAGAGTGGCTCTGGGCAGATCCAAAAGTTTTAAACTTCAACAGAGTACCCGCCTTCAAGGAAGTTAACGCTTGTCAGTGGAGAGGGGCCAGACTCTCTGTACAAATGAAATGTATGAAAGTCTGATAGGACCAGGCTATGAGATAATAGCTTGCAATATAATTTTCCCTCCCTCTTAAATAGTGGCGCAACGGATCCCAAAACTCCCGGTTCGGATCACGGTTTTAAGTCACGGATCGGATCAATTTTTGGATCAGCACAAAAAAGAGGGGAATTTAAATGATTATTAAAAATGTAATTACAATAACTTTCCTTCACCAGTAAATTGCTGTTAAACAACAAAAACTGATAAAAAAAAGGGTATTTTACAATAACTTTGAATGCACCACAAGGTTTACCAGTTTTAAGTTAACGCAACCTTTAGTCCCATCTGTATTGTGTGCTAGTTTGTGTTTTTTAGCTCATAGCTTTAGCTGCAGACTGTTGGACGTCCCGCTGTTGGAATCCTCTACAGCGAAATACCGTCACACTTTTACACTGTTTAGCTGTCAACGTTTTAACCGTGTTTAATCCAGTTACTACTGTAGCTAACGTTACCTGCTGTCAAGTGTAACGTGTTATTAATGTTTACTAGCTTGACGTGCAGCGATGTTTCTGTTGCCTCTAACGTCTGTTTCGGAGCATAAGAGAGCAACGCAGACATTTAGCTATTCCGTCCGGTAGATACCGGGCACCGATATCATAAAGCTCCGGGTTTTAACATGCAGCATTAACGTGAACAGAAAATTGCGTTGCCTGTATGTTTTCATGACAAACGCTTGTGTGGAAACTGGTCACACAACAGCTGAAATGTTGTGTTGCGCATGGACGTAGTGTTTAAACTTTACGGAGACAACCAAATAAAATATTGACTTCTTTTGAAATAAGATTTCCAGTTTTGTAAGTTTTGATTTGTTTTTATATATTAAAAATAACCCTAATATTGAACAGGCGGTTGCCAAAGGGGGCAACAAGAGGCCACAAAATGGTTGCCAATTGACTCACTCTGGTTGCCAAGGGCAACCGTTACTGTCGAGCCCTGTGACTCAGCTATTTCTTTTCCTTTATCTGTCTAAAAAAAGTCCAATGTGTTTTTAATGGTTTACTATCCGTATTCTAAGTTAAACTGGTATCTACTACTGGCCTGGAAACCAGATGAATCTGCCAGCTCATGTTTTACTTGCTTTGGCGTCAACCCCCCTTCTTATTCAGACAGATTTCCAGTCCACGAGAACCAGGATGGGCCAATCACAACCGTTTATCTCAGTGACTGACAGAGGAGCTTATGCTTGAACCAGGCCCAGTGCACAGGGCTTTGAAGCATATTAAAAATAGCATCCAAACAGTGGAATTACAAATCGGCCTGTCACACGATGTCCTTCGGCCCAAAAAGACTTCTTTTCTTATAGACTTAATTTCTCACTTAGAAAGACACGTCTGTAAATCAGTGGATATATTATTTTGAGCATCACAAGTCCCACAAAATGACAAATGTTACTATCAGAATTTGATCCACACTGTTCGATAACATTTGGAAAGTCTAGAAGAGCTCCATGAATAAATATTTTAATCCATATTGAAGTTAGCGGAGCGCTAAACCGGAAGTAGCCTGCCAGTGGAAGCCTCCAGTGCGCCTGCTCTATGGACTGCACAGTGCTGTTCATCTGGATACATTTTACACACGGTTTTGACTCCATGATGGCTTCATGCACCACTGAGCAACTCTCCTAGGAATGAACGTAATGGACCAAGCACCGCCCCAACTTCAGTGTGTCGCTCAGAGCTACGTTGGTTGTTGGAAATCCAAAAATTAAGTGGGAGGTTCCAGACTAATATGGATGTGCAAATTAGTTTGGCGATGGCTAATCTACTGCAGCATTTGTCATTTAATTTTAACCCTTGACAAAGTTCAACAAATGAATTTCTGAGCATACAAAAACTATAGCTACTATGAATTTTCAACAGCGTGACCAACAACTGTGGTACATATTTACAGTAATACGCCAGTATTGTCGTCTTCCATCTTTTTAGCTATAATCTCTGCTGTCGAAAAAGCATCCACGTCATTCTGCCATGACTGCAGCCACTTTGTTCCCACCAGGTCTTCAATGGTGTTTGTTGAACGCTGCTAAAAACAGAAAAAATAAACATAAATACATTTTAGATAAAAAAAAATAAAAATGTCCATCCATCTAGACATATGGATTGAACCACATGACATACTCTTGACCAAGGTTATGTTCCAAAGGTCGACTTTTAGCATGTGTGTTACCACAAATTTGATGTGAATGAGGTTATTATACTTTAGGAACAGAATCCGGGAATTACAGTTTCACTTTGGCTCTCTATGAGGTTAAGCAGTGATCCGCAGCTGTGCTCTTTGTTGAGTTTCTCACCAACACCAAGGGGGCTGGGTATCATTTCATATACATACAGTACAGGCCAAAAGTTTGGACACACCTTCTCATTCAACGTGTTTCTTTATTTTCATGACTATTTACATTGTAGATTCTCACTGAAGGCATCAAAACTATGAATGAACACATATGGAATTATGTACTTAACATAAAAGTGTGAAATAACTAAAAACATGTCTTATATTTTAGATTTTTCAAAGTAGCCACCCTTTGCTTTTTTTGGTAACTCTGCAAACCCTTGGTGTTCTCTCAATGAGCTTCATGAGGTAGTCACCTGAAATGGTTTTCACTTCACAGGTGTGCTTTGTCAGGGTTAATTAGTTGAATTGTTTCCCTTATTAATAAAAAAGCAAAGGGTGGCTACTTTGAAGAATCTAACATATAAGACATGTTTTCAGTTATTTCACACTTTTTTGTTAAGTATATAATTCCATATGTGTTCATTCATAGTTTTTATGCCTTCAGTGAGAATCTACAATGTAAATAGTCATGGAAATAAAAAGGAAACGCATTGAATGAGAAGGTGTGTCCAAAGTTTTGGCCTGTACTGTATTTGGTAACACTTTATAATAATGGTACATGAATTATCATGAATTCATGCATGACTTTGTGCATATAAAAAGCATGGATTTATTCATGTAGTACTTGATGAACTGTCAGTGATGTACAAGGATTAATAATATCTCAGGCGTGTCTACATGCAGGACCGATACCTTAATTGATACATCAATTAAGGTATTCCAATCCTCATGATTTCTGATTTATTAATGATGTTCATGTCTTCTTCATATTTACATCTGTAGTTAAAGTGACAGGCTGAAGAAACTGAATTGTAGTTTTGTAATCATGATTAACTAAACATTACTTCTTCATTACTTCATCATGTTTGTGATGACCTGGGCTATCGTTGACAATGATAAATACGATACGATTAATTGTGGAATACGCAGCAATCAAGTAAAAAAGTAAAATGAATAAATATCCTACTTGGGTGAGCATTGTTCTCAGGCATTACTCTTCAAGTGCCTCATGTCATTATGAATAAAGCAACTATAAAAATGCATCTGCAGAATACTGTACTTTGTGTTAATGTAGTGACATCCGTAGATTTTGCCAACCCACCATTAATCATATCTCATTTATCAATGTTAAAGATGGAGCCAGCACTTTATTTGAAGGGCCACATACATGATGAAGTAATATTAAGTTTATCTTTACTACACTACAATTCAGTTTTCTTAGCCTGTCTCTTTAACTACAGATTTACCTATGAAGAAGACATGAACATCATTAATAAATCAAAAATCATGATGATGATTGATGCATTAATTAAGGTATTGTTCCTGCATGAAGTCATGCCTGAGATACAATCCTTGTACATTACTAATAGTTCATCAAGTACTACATGAATGAATCCATGCGTTTTCATGCATGACGTCATGCATGAAGTCATGATAATTCATGTACCATTATTATAAAGTGTTACCAAATATTTTTGGGCCTTTTATTAGACAGTCAAAAGAAGAGAGATTGGAGGACCATGCTGTTTTTTCCTCAGTTCTCTTGTTTGGTTATTATACAGAGTCTCTAGTGGGGCCAGTCAATAGTGACTGAGTCCTTATTAAAGCTTGTTATTGTATGTTATTGAACTGATGACATTATATCATCAAACTGCTGTAGTGCTCTTGAATTGAAAACCACATTGTCTTTTCATTCATCTTTGGTCTAAACATGTCTCAGAATTAACAAAAGGAGGTCATTTTATATCAAATAGCGCTGTCCATCGATTACAATAATCATCTTGTGATTAATCGCACATTTGTTATCTGTTTTAAATGTACAAATTTAACACTTGAGTAAATACAGTTTCTTACACTCTCTGTCCACAGCACTTAAAGAAAACTGAATTATGATTGGTGTGTTACCTGAAAGCCAAATGAATAAAAGCACACAAGGCCATATGACCTGAACCTGTTTGTAACCGGTAGATACCGACAACAAGATCTGCACCTGTCAACCGATTTTACCAGATAGTACGCGACTGTCCTGCTATTTTTACATGTGAACTCACCGCAGACACTTGCCTTGTTCATGAACTCACGGTGTGCTGCTGAGAGTGAACAGGGGAAACACTGGAATGGATATTTAGCGTTATTTTAAACAAACAGGAAACACTGATGTGTGAAACTAGATTAATTTACTTCTTAGGCGAAGGTGCTAGATTGCTTCCTGATTTCCCTAATTACAGAGATGCCCGAGGCTGCGTCAAAGAAATTAGAGCCATTCAAAGGAATATGTGTTAACCCGTTATTATGTTTATTTGACAGCTCTAGTATTTAATACACATTTATCGAGTCTTATTCAAGTCTTATTATTCAATTTAATTTAATTTATAGTTTCAAAATCTCAACAGAAGTTATCTCAGGACACTTTAGAGACAGGGTAGGTCTAGACCACACCCTATCATTTACAGAGAAACAATTCCTCCAACAGCAATTGCACTTATTGCAGCATTAGCAAGGAAAAACTTCCTTTTAAAAGGCAGAAAACTTTAAACAGAACCTTGCTCGATCGAATAAATTATGAGGGCAGATCAGGGTGAAGTAGGTGTGATTGGGGGTTGTGGTGCACAGGCTGTCACAGCAGTGTGTGTGGGAGTGCGGAGTTGCCGGCTGATGGATTACTCTGACATCTGCTTCATTCACTCTATCAACAACGTTGCTACAACAACCACACTGTGCCCCCCAAAAATGCTCTCCGTCTCATCAAGAGGCCAGACAAAAGCCATTAACAAAATGGTAACCATGCAAAACCTGGATAAAGTTTGGATGCTATTTATTTTGTGAAAATGTCAAATGGGACGAAAGCGAAGACGGGGCTTTACAATTGCAAAGGGATGATGTCAGGAATGATTTCAATTAGAGCAATAGAAAAGGTCTTCACTCTCGGAATAATTGGCACAAAACATTCCTCGGCTAAACTTTGCCTCAAAAGAGTGACGCTTTCAAAGGCAGCTAGCCAAACAGCCTGGCTTAGAGTAACGCCAATGTTCTGTCACTGAAAACTCAACATTATCTGAGTTTCTGACAGAGCACTAGTTGGTTACATGCTTCACTTTTCAATTCACATGTCTAATGATATTGCCCCCAACAAATTCTGTCATCATGAATATACACAATCACAGATGCAGGACTGCTACCTAAACGTACTGATTATCTGTTAACTTAATATAGTTAACTTAATCTAGCTCTCTGTAACGCTGGTTTCACGTCCTAATAATGCACCCTTCATAAAGGCCTCATTAGGCGTATGATTTGTAATTTTTCTGCTGCTAGGGTTCTCTCAATCAAAACAATGGCTGTTGATGACGTTGGGAAGTAGCGTGGGATTATGGGAGTTAGTATTAATTGTCAAACACCTTTGCCGATTAAAATGTATCTGTTCACAGATGAGTTTATCCATTCAAGTTTTATTCACGTTACGTTTAGTAACGTTTATTAATGTTATTAATATTAATGTCTAAGGAAATAACTGAAGTTTCCCCCACATAATTACGTTTTTCTTGACTGGATTTTGTGTTAGTAGCTGACCAGTTAGCGATCACAATATATTTAAAATGTCAGTGTCACCTTTTGGATGTATTCAGCACCCGGGGGAAAGGTGTTAGTTGTGACGTTATTCACTCTCTTAACCTTAGAGACTTACTTTGTTAGACTCACTTTGGTTGTTTTGGTGCCTAAACTTAGCTGTCGTCGCCGCAGGACAGTCTTGCCAAATTAATCACAGCACACTGGCCAAATTGCCTCTCAATGAGACCAGAGCAATGCTAATAAACAATTTAGCATTTAAAAGTAATTTTTTTTAAATGGAGTCTGGCTTAAGATAAAAGTGCGTGTGTGTGTGTGTGTGTGTGTGTGTGTGTGTGTGTGTGTGTGTGTGTGTGTGTGTGTGTGTGTGTGCTGCACAGCTGTGGGGTCACCTTAGGGAACTACACTGTGTTAATTCTGGCCTGTATCTGTTATGAACTTGATTCTATAGGAAATCAATATTAAGTACTCCTGCAACATTAATTTGTAAAACAAATGGCCCAGAAATTAAAAATATTTTTGGCACCCAAATGAACGCTTAGCCACATGAACTTCGCTCCATGAAAGCAACTGGTCGTCGACTGGAGAGACTTTATAAAAGAACTGACCTCGATGTCCACCTGGAGGCCTACAAAGAACATGTGAGCTCCTACAAAAAAGCTCTTCAAAGCCATGACAAATTATTACACCACCCTCATCGGCAACCAACAAATACCCTAGCATGCTGTTGTCCACTATTGACTGCCTGCTATGCCCCATTGACACCTACCAACCTGATTTCTTCCAGGCCAAAGTGGATCTTATCCATCAGCAACTCCTGGTGTGTGCCCCATCCACTTCTAATTCCAACCAACCACAGAGCATTGCTCCCTCCCCTGCTCATCTGACTCAGCGCTGCCTCTCCTCCTTCACACCTGTGGACAACCTTCTAGTGGATGTGGATTTTCAGGCTTTCATACTACTCGCTACCATAGACGCTCTTCATGCAACGTCATCTTCTCATTGATTTTACATTGGCATTGTTTTCCGTGGTGGCCACACGGAATTTTCACACATTCCGTGCCACCACCACGTAATGCGGTGTTAACAGTTTGTGATCATTTCACGGAATTCTGTGAGACCAGGCTGAAAAAAGTTGGAGGGACTGAACAGACCCCGCTGCGGCCGCTGGCTGACATTAATGTTAGCTAAAGCTAACAAAGTTAGCTTGCTTATTCCACCCGACACTGGTTAGATTTAGTGAGCCGAGTTGCCATTTATCTGGCGAGAGCAGATGCTTTCAAGAGTGTGTTAATAAAACAGTTGTTACATTTTACCAATTTAGTGATCGGTCTGTGTAATTTTGTACACGAGGAAAACTGGCATAACCTGGATATTCACGTAACCGGGTTAAGCCAGTAGTACTGCTAACATTGGCTCATTCCTCGTGAGACAGGTTAACCAAGAAGAGTAAAGTCCTGGACACATCCCCACACACACATCTCCACACACACACACACACACACACACACACACACACACACACACACACACACACACTACATTTTACATTTTGGATTGCTATGGATTTAAGGCTCATTAAAAGTAATATAGTTTACATCATTTTATGCATTGTATTAATTTGTGGTGTAGGGTGAAATGGGGGCGGGGATGTTGCGAGTAGGCCTTTTTCAACCAATGCCCCAGAAAATCTCCCTCTTTTTCACAGCTTAATGTTGGCAAGTATGGACTGTTATGTCAACACTGCCTGGCTGGTGTTTATCCTCCTCCAGCATCACTCTTGCTTTGACTTGTTAGCTAGCTCTGAAGTTCCTCAGGAAGACCTGAATAATTGATTCCACTAGATCAATAGACCACTATAAAAGAGCTACAGATAATCTGGACTAAAGTTTATATTATTTTTATTACTATTTATTAACAACCTTTCAACATTAACAATTGCACACTTGATGGATTATTGTCAGAACCCTTTATTAATGACTTATTGCCATTTATAATTGCTGATGACTTAACCTTTGCTGATGGGTTATTGGGCAGTGAGAAACCAATGAGTACTTAATGCCTTACTAACATTGTTTCTAATTATCAGTTTTTCTATCAAATGTAAAATAGTGCCAATTGTAATTTCCTTAAGGCCAATATGACATTCAAATTGCTTCTTTAGCCCAAACCTTAAACATATTAAATCAGCATTAGTAAACTGAAAAGCAAGCTAAAAGAAGCTAAGATAGACATTTTAGCATTGTTGTTTGATACTCTACTTAAATTATTTACATATTATTCATTAATTTATGATCAGTAACCTTTTTCTCTGCGTGTTATATTGTGAATACCCACCAGTGCTCATTTGATACCCATTTTTGTTAAAAAGAAAACAATCAATAGTGAATGGTATTAAGTTGCTCCAGTACAAATCAAGCAGGATTAGAAGAGTTCTCTTAGAAGAAGCTACAATGTAAGTCATTTAATTGCGCATCTTCAATTTACATCCACAAAAGTGCTTATTTTGCCACTGACAGGCTTAGATTATTATTCAAAGTGTCTGACAACATTATGGAAAGGATTCCTATTAAAGAGTAAGATCCTTTGTATATAAACAAAAAAAATACGCAAAATTGCTATCACTAAACCCACTAGACTTATATAAACAGTAATGTTATCATTGTTGTATCAAAACTATGAAAAGCCGTTTTGGTTCATGTTTCTACTTTTCCAACAATCACCACTGTGGTTTTGTTGAATAAACACATAATTTACCAATTTACACATGAAAATAGACTATATATATTCTCTATATACGCAAAAAAATATTGGTTATTTGGCCCAAACACACAGGTACAGTAATGTTGTTGTTGCTGTTGTTTTGTCTGCAGTATCCTTACCCTGACAGCTGACAGGCAATCTGGCTTTTCATATGTCACACAAACCTACAAAAGATCTGCATATTTTTCACAGGCAACTAGTAGTCAGGGCTGCCTTGGCTTCCAAATGATGACATTTCGATCAGAAGTGAGCTAAGGTCTCTTTTAACCTTTAGAATCCATGTCTTGTCGATTTAAAACCAGGCTAATGTTGCCAGCGTGAATGACTAAGCCTTACAGACATCATTATTATACTAATCTCTTAGTTTCCACAGTTTAAATGGCTGGCAATTGTAGTGACCTTACTTTGAACTTCAAAACTGAAAAATCAAAAGCCTTGTGTGTGCAGGTTCTTCTGGGCAAAAAAAATGACTTCCTGAGATTAGGAGCTCTATCACAGGGGCTGTTGAAGCATGCCGTTTTGGTGCAAACTCATGCACATTCACAATCTGAGTTATCTCAGTAATTCCTCATAAAGCTCAAAAAGACATGTGCTTGATGAATGCGAACAGAATAGTTTCCTAACTGTTGGATGTAAAGATAAGAGGTCCTGCACAGGTATTGTAAGCACACCTAAACCTCAGAGGAAAACAAAGCTCAGGTTTCTTGTCTGCTCCTGATTCTCAAGAGGAGACGATAATGAGGCGACTGAGGGCTGGCAGGTTTTTAAGAGTTTGATCTGTCTATAACTAAGTCTGGTCTGGTGTTTGTCTGGGATTATGGAACCCTTGATTCTGGGGTGAAACATTGCTGCCTCCACGGGGTCATCCTTCTGTATGTTCATTTCTATTAAATCAACCCCCTTCAAAAATAGCTCACATACCTCCACCACCAGTCGTATTTTATGTTTTGGATGTCTGACCTTGTATTGATTGCTGCAGTAATACTGATATTTGTTTCAGAGAAATGTCATTATTCAACATATTTAACGTATTTTAAAGTAAATTATAATGATAATATATAACAGGCATGCGAGGGACAGACAGGCATATGGGCAGCCAGTACCATTTGTCATCGTTTCCATCCATGGAAACAGGGCTGAGGGAGCAGAGGGCTGAGGGAACCCAGCGACGCACATTTTTCCACAATCTCAAGAATCGATCTGAAAGATCTTAAAGGTCCCATTGCATGAAAATGTCACTTAATGAGGTTTTTTAACAGCCTGCCTATGGTCCCCCAGTGGCTAGAAATGGTGATAGGTGTAAACCAAGCCCTGGGTATCCTGTTCTGCGTTTGAGAAAACGAAAGCTCAGACGGGGCCGATCTGGAATCTTCTCCTTATGAGGTCATAAGGAGCAAGGTTACCTCCCCTTTCTCTGCTTTGCCCGACCAAAGAATTTGGCCCGCCCATGAGAGAGAGAAATCATGGCTTTCAAACCAGCAAAGTGGCAGTTGGTCAAGATCCTTAGGTATACTCAATGTGATAAGCAGGAATGTCTCCGTTTGGCACTTCTGCTGACAGAACCCTCGTGTATTTGTCATTTTTCTCCTCCCTGTCTTCTCCATTCACCGCGTTGTCCTTTTCCTCCTCAAAATACTCGGCCCTGACCATTGCTGCGAAGCTATAACTAAAAACTATAATTTTCATGGTTAATATAAAAATATTGTTACATATTTTATAGTGCAGTTTTAAGTAAATAAAAAGCAAATTATAATACTAAGTTTATCACTTGTAAGTTAATATTAAATGTAATAAACTAAATGTTTCAGGCCAAGTGTAAAAGTGTCAAATGTCAAACAAATAACTTTTACTTTGAATCTTCTCATAATAAGGTTTAGGGTCTCTCTTTGTTTTCATCACTGTGAATGGTAAACATCAATATCTTTCTTTTCTTTTTTTAAATTATACAGAAATGCAAAACACTTCATTACAGATTTTATGTCCGGAAAGACCTCTCAGACCCATCAACCTTTAATCACCTGAAAGGTAGAATTAGATGTATCAGCAATAGAAAACAGTAGCATATCACTGGTTATTGCTTAAATGCAAGCTCTAACGTTCCTACAAATGCTTCTCATTCATCGTTCAAAACATTTGAAGAGGGCACAATTGTTCAGGGTATATTGATATAGCATTAGTCTGTCATCAGGCTGTTCATTACTCAAACTTATTTTAGCATTTTAGAATGTCACAACTGTTTTCAGGTTCCTCCAACTGCCCTCTCTGCTGCAGTAGGATCCACCACATTCCTTGGCCTTAATCAACTGTGAATGGTTTGAGGTGATGAAACCATCAAGAATGAGCAAATTCTACACAGGAATTTATGAGTCACTTAAAGCATACCTGCGCTCTCTATAATGAATGATCTGTGCTGTTCATGCAGTTAACTAAAACAAGATATAGGATTTGTATTAGATGTTGATTCTACCTCTCTGCCTACACCTTGCTTCATGCTTCAGGCATTACAGTTTCTCATAATTTAATGCCTCAATATGCTTCAAGAACTTGTCACATCCTTTTATTTTGGAAAAGATTATAGCTTGCCAGTTTGTGTAGCTGATACTTGCTTATTTGGTTTTCATGTCAGCATGGCCACAGGGCCATACCTCCCACGTGCTGTCAGTACAGTGGTTCATACGGTGCACACCATGTGTCATTGTTATATTCTTCACACATTTTTACAGTCAAAAGAGCAGAGGGTGTAGTGTCTGATGTAAACCTTTGTAGGGACAACTCATAATTTAGTTCCTCCGAGCTGTACAGTAAGCTCTAATAACAGCATGACACTCTTCTATAAACTCCACAAATTGGTATGAAGTACAAGCTAACACAAGCACGAGAATCATTTCAAATCCTTTTCATACTTGGAGTGTAATTTCAGATACACGCCACACATGTGGTAGAAAGGCCTGCAGGAGAAAAAAAAGGGTAATTAAGTGCATCTTGATGTTATTTCCTTTGGTTTATCTGGGATTAAGCCATCTGTCAATCACTACAGGAAACAAAAGGGGCTTGGGACCTCCTGTATGGCTTCTTGTCTCAGTGCGTAATCACAGCACAACTACATGACGCCTCAGTGCCGATGGCAGGAGATCTCTGCTCCACACACTGATCTCTGTTTGGACTAAGATGGAAAAAGCAGGTAAATTGGCATGACTGCAACATTAGAAACCCATATAATCCTTTAAGTATAGAGTTCTGTGTAGTATTTACTAAATGTCTTTTTGTCACGAAAATCATGAGAGCATTTTGTCCACATTATGGCTACGTTCAGACTGCAAGCCTTAATGCTCAATTCCAATGTATTTCCAGATCCAACTTTTTGACTGACTGACTGATTATGTTTGGAATGTGGCCCGCATCAGACTTCACGACCTGAAAGTGACCCGCATGCGCAAAAGAGTAATACAACGTCACACGTTGCACCCAGCACACTGTTGAAATGCTTATCAAAATAAACCTCTGGGTGTATTAAGAGAACCAAGGAGATGTAATCATTATGCCGTGCTACTAGCCAGTGCTAGCTACTAGCTGATAGCAATCAGATCCACAATACAGATTTTACAGAATACAGCCCTAGGATGTATTATAAGATAGTACAAATGATGAATTACAGCCATATATCCATTATTACAGCTACAGGTACTCGGGAGAACAGTCATATGTGCCTGCAGTGCAGGGCGGGCGCAGTCCCTTGGGTCTGCTCATGTTCATTATGTGCGTTCATTATGCCCAATTAAATAACAATGGATTAGTGCATGTTACAACTTTTAAACCATCCATCCATCTTCGTCCGCTTATCCGGTGTCGGGTCACGGGGGGAGCAGCTCCAGCAGGGGACCCCAAACTTCCCTTTCCCGAGCAACATTAACCAGCTCCGACTGGGGGATCCCGAGGCGTTCCCAGGCCAGGTTGGAGATATAATCCCTCCACCTAGTCCTGGGTCTTCCCCGAGGCCTCCTCCCAGCTGGACGTGCCTGGAACACCTCCCTAGGGAGGCGCCCAGGGGGCATCCTTACCAGATGCCCGAACCACCTCAACTGGCTCCTTTCGACGCAAAGGAGCAGCGGCTTTTAAACCAGAATGATTTAAATAAGGACTATTTAAGTGTTCAGACGTGTTAAGTTGACATACCTCAAAAAAATGTACTGGCTGATACGTAGACAAATCTTTCACCATTTAAAGTCTATGGGAAAGAAGCGACATCAGAGGCGCATGAATTCCAATCTGACTGTACAGAGTGAGGTTGCATTTCAAAAAAATCCGACCTGTAACAGATTTTGACTACATATAAAAGTGGCCCTAATCAGAACTGGAATAGATTGGATGCCATGTGACTTGGGCTATTCACACTGTCATGAAAAAATCAGATATAAGCAAAAACATTGGATTTAGGTCACTTTGGCCTGCAGTCTGAATCTAGGTAAGATTAGCAGTGAAATTAGAACAAGTGGAAGTGGATGACATTCAAGACACTACATGGGTCAATCTTAATACATTACTGCCATGGCTGCTATGATGAGCCATAAAGTAATTGTGCCAATGCTCAACTGCACTGTATAAGTGTATTAAATAACTATCAGTGTTGAGCGGAGGAATACTTCCTGCTAGCCAACTGTATTTTTTTGTTGCATGATCTTTCTACTCAAAGTGTGTTCACACAGAACCAGTAACTTCAGAAGAGGTAATTATCTTGTACTGTTTATGTCCTCTTAGTCGCCAAAGCTGAACGCTGCACTTGTCCTTTGTCAGCGGTGACATAAAACGCATCACTCGAGCTTCTGCATTTTCTTCTGTAGTCGCCGGACTACACCATTTTGTAAACATAGTCATACTGAGAAATACAGAGAGAGAGTTGTGTTGAGCTGATAGTCTTAATAAGCGTTGTAGCAACTCATTTGGCAACGACTTGAATGTAATGGACGTTCATTAATATAAGTATGTATTATGAAATGTTTGATTTATGCATCCTTCAATTAAAATCTTTATAAGACCCTTTGGTTTTCCAAAGTCTACCGTGTTTCGGACTCATTTCTAGGCTATGACGTCATTGTTGGCAGAGGATATATCTGTTTTGATTGGCCCTCGCTCTCAAGGTACTGCTATAATGATAGTTATTAAGTAATCAACGCTGTGACAAAGAATCACTCCTGCGCAAGCCAAGGGTGACAGCTTCCAGTGCCATTTGCACCAACCTGTCAGTTTTTCATGCTGAAAAACCTGGGTCTGAAAACATCAAAGGTCTATATTAAAGAATCAAGCTCTGCACAAATAAAATATCTTCTACAATTTACATGAGCAGGAACAGACACAATAAAAAAAGAGATAAGAAAGTCACAGCAATAGCAGCCAGATCTCACTGCAGACTGGTAGTCAGACATTTTAAAGTACCACCTCAATGCAGGTGTTAGGTGCAAGGCTACTACCTGCAGATCCAGACCCCTTGAACAACCAGAGGAACAACCAGAGGCGTTAAACATCTAGGACCTTAACAGTGATGAACTGGATTAGTGCATGTTACAACTTTTAAACCAGAATGATTTAAATAAGGACTATTTAAGTGTTCAGATCCCCTTTTGGCATGTGGTCTTCTTATAACCCGACTTTACGCTGTTAGGTAAAATTTTCAGACGCACTTTATTTTACAGTAGATTAAAAACAAGTAATAAGCCATACTTTGTATCAAATTAGATGAAAACTATAAATGTTTTTATTAAATAGAAAACAAACGATTATACCCTAATTAAAGGCCAAACACCTAAATTATGCATTAACAAGATATAATAGGCCTTAATTTGTATCAAGTTAGACCAAAACAAGAAATGATGTGGTCTTTATTAGACAGAAAACATAACAGAAGAAGAAGAAGTCATAACACCAGATCGAGTTAGTAATAGAGAGACTTTGGTGACACTTATGGTAAGTTATACTTTTCTCACGTTTTAACATCACCTCCTGGTATGGGAACCTCTCAGTGAAACATAGGAACAAGCTGGCTCAGGTGGTAAACCAAGCCGGCAAAAAGCAGTTTCAACTCCACACCTTATACAGCCATTCCATAACACAAAAGGCTATCCAGGTCTTCAATGATCCCACCCACCCCCTCCATCCATCCTTTTAGCTATTGCCATCTGGCAGGAGACTGATGGTTCCAATGGCCAGGAAAAATGGGTACAAGAAGTAATTTGTCTCTTCTGCTGTATCCATCTTGAATCAAGGCAAACTCAAATAACTCACCTCCCTACTTACTCATGCACCACCCAGTCAGGGTGATGATGATGATGAGAATGATCAGTGCTGAGAATTGTACTAGTATTTATTCATTCATGTTTCTTTTTTTCTAACTATTTAGTTTATATTTTATGTAACTACACAACTTGTCTGTGTGTTTTATACTACTGCTAAACCTTCACATAGCACAATAACTAGTTTCTGTATTTCGTGATGTTGCAATGTTTAGTCTATGACAACGTTACTAACGTTACCCTGTTAGTTAGCCTAACATCATTAAAGGATGTTAATGATGTAACAACTCACAGACATTTGTATTGCATTTTATTTCAGAACTGCAACAATATTCACCACTATGCTATACCGCTTTTAAGACTTACAATCTGCAAGTAACAAATTATCTGTGCTGTATACTAATATGAAAATATGTGCATCAATTAGCCATTTTCATTGTAAGGTGTACAAATGACCGTCTAATAAGATCTGTCACAACTTCAGGAAGGCAGGTTTGGACCTAAGTGCAGAAAAAATATGACGAGTAGGCAGGTGAAGTCCAAATAATTTAATGAAGAAAATAATGTACAAGCAACAGTTCAAAACAGGCAGAGAATTTGAAAAAACAGACAGAAACAGACAAAGAAAGCACAGAGACTAAATACACAAGGTAACAAGGGTAGTATATAGTAATGAGTGCGGCTGAACAGGTGAAACACATCAGGGCGGGGCAGACAATCACCAAGGCGGAAAAACACACAAGGCAGGAAGTAAAACAAGACATGACACAGGAGAAACAGAGAGACTCCAAAATAAAACAGGAAACTAACAAAACCCAGGATAACAACGGTGGTAACAAGACAACAAGGACTGATCACACAAAGACAGGCTGACACAAAGGGTAGACACAAAACAGGGGAACAAGGAAAGACATGCAGGGTAGGGCTACAGAGACACATGAGGTACACACAAGCACAGGAAACTCAAAAACCACGTCACATGGTCCAAAAGATATTACAAACCAAAAGTCCAAAGGCCAATGGCCATAGAGCAGGACCGTGATACTGAAATGTGTACAAATAACCTTCTAATAAAATCTAACAGTGGGAAATAAGACTGATATCTCATTACAGTTTACGGTACAGTTCTGGTCTTTTGTGTCGCTAATAACCCATTAATAAGGATGTGACTAGGAAATAAAGATACATGTCCTGCAGCTTCTTCAGCTTATATGTGGTCGGATAGTAACAAGGCATTTAATGTTCAAAATGTTTTAATGTGTAGGTACACATGAACACTACATTTTTACCCTGATTGGCAAACCTTGAATTAGTAAAGAATATTTTATACACCAAGTCTTGATGATTTCCGGTTGATCCTGCTTTGATAATTGAAAGTGCTGACAGTGAGTCGCTACAGATGAGTATTTTCTGTTTTTTCTGTTCCCCCAGTCACTCCTTTTTAATTGTCTGTTTCACTCATTTCCAGGTAAGTCACATCAGTGCTGATTGGCACTGGGGTGAAGCCAGGTCAAGTTAGCATCTCTGTACACAATCAACATTACAAAATAAAAACATGCAACAGCAACACAATAAAACAAATCATGCAAAAAAAAAAAATAGTAACAAAATAAACGCACTGCAAAACAATAAAAAACATGCAAGCACAAAATGTCCTCCCTTGACCTGTTCACATTTAACTGTTTGTTTTCTGTCTAATAAACACCACATAATTTCTTTTTTTGGTCAAATCTTATACAAAGTAAGCCATATATCTTATTAATCAGTAGTGTGACTTTTTTAATAACAATATTTTATTGGAGGATTTTCGGTTAGGATTTAGACTGCATCATAACACGAGACACAAGACAAGACAAGACACAGTTTGGTGAAATTTGCAAATTACTTTTTATTTACTTCAAACAAAGGACTTGTCTCTCTACTTATCTGATTAGATGTTAGTGCTGCATTTGACACTATTGTCCATCACATCCATACAGAATTGAAAACATTTATTTAACATTGGCATTAAAAGAGCTGCACTAAGCTGGTTTAAAACCTATTTATCAGATTAATTTCCATTTGTTCATGTTAAACTTCATGCACGCTTTATCATGCTTGGATTATTGTGTTCGACAAGCCTCTGGGCTTTGACCAATTCTAATAACTTTATATTCGAGATGATGAGAGAGAGCACAATGTGAGTGTAACAACTCCAGATCACATGGTGGCAGTAATGCGCCTTATAGCATGACTTTTTACCTGCAGTATAATCTCTTTGGTTAGGTGATTACACTTTGCCACGTCATCATTTTCAGTTCACTTCTTTCGTCGCCTTGAAATCCAGCGTTAACTGCCATATATCATCTTGTCATCCCAAAAAACACATGAACTTTCTGGAGCGCTCTGGTAAATCACCTGGTTGAGCGTGCGCGCCATGTACAAAAGCTCAGTCCTTACCGCAGCGGATGCAGATTTGATTCTGTGGCCCTTTGCTGTATGCCATTTTGCTTACAGTCACCTTTTGCGGCTACAACTAACTCATATTGACGCTGAACAGAAGCAGGGGAACAATTTTGGCAGGAGTAAGACCCTATCGGCTGTATTTTGTAAATGTTGGAGGTGTTTTTTATTAGTATTGGTAATATATCATAGCTAAAGTTGTTTTAGTGATTAAAATTTGGGGCAGTCAAGCAAATAATGAGTTACACTAATCTAGATGGCTGAAGATAAAAGTATATATGTGCATCGCTGAATTAAAGAAATCGAAATCTTGGCATTACTTGTGACTTGACTGATTTGGTGATGTTGCTAAAATGTTTAGAGAAGTTCTAAATTAAAACTTATTTCTGATATCTGGCCTCATTGTTGCACTGCAAAACCCTACTCAAACTAAAGTCTGACTCACAATCCATTGTGCCTTGGGTCCAAAGATGATCACTTCAGACTTGGAATTGTTCAGCATTAGAAAGTTACTGAACATCTAGGACTTTAAGGCTGTAAGACAGGCTGCAATTGAGGTTATTGAGGCGAGATCTAATGGATTTATGGACGAATGTATTTGTGCATTATTAGCATACAAATGAAAATAAATATTGGTATTGTGGATTACTTGACCCAGTAGTAACATGTAGAATAGAACAGTAAAGGGCCAAGAAAAGACCCTTGAGGAATGCCGCAGGTGATATTTGTGTAGCTAGAGGAGACATTCCTAACTGATACAGAGATGGTTTTGTCACTCAGGTAAGACTTAAACCAGTCTAGAGCAGTCCCAGCCAAGAAAATTGTTGGCTTAAGTATGGCTTCCCACTGCTCCTAATTATATAGGATGTGTTAAAAGCAAAGATTACATTCCTTGTGTGTGTAAATGTGCTTGGCAAAACAAGAAATATACAATATATATTATACGTAGGGCTGCTCGATTATGGAAATAATCATAATCACGATTATTTTGGTCAATATTGAAATCATGATTATTTTACACAATTACTCATTGACTTTTGGAAAGACGGAATTATGGAAATTAAAAAACAACAGTGAAACAGTTAAACAAATGAAACTGTGAAATTTCAAGTATTCAGTTTCTAAATGTCCTTCTAATGTTTAATGCACAGTAGTGTGACTGTATTCTGAAAGAGGGATGTAAGACAGACAATGTGTAAAGTAGAAGTCTGTACTGCAGGGTTTTTAAAGCTAATGCAAAAGTTAGCAACATATGTCTCCAGGAACTTTAACAAGTGGATGAATTCCAGTAGTTCGGAATGTTAATTAGGCAGTGCCAGAAATGGGCTGGTACTTATCGGTACTGAGCACAAGCACTTCTGATTTTTGTCCACATGAGTACCCTTATTTACTCCACATTAGTAATAATAATAATAATAACTTTTGTTTAAATAGTGCCTTTCAAGAAACCCATTGACAATTTACAGAATTAGAGGTTGTAGGCTGTGGTAAACAGGTGGTGTTTCAGGAGTTTTTAAAATATGTCCAGGGATGTAGCATTAGTTTGTATGCACCTTTTAATACTCTGTGTAACACATCGTCTCTGTGTGAACACATAGCTTGCACTGAGAACACACCACTGAAAATGTCCTTATTAGCATGCATAATTTTATAAGAGAAGAATACATGCCTTTATTCATCCCACAAGGGTAAATTCACATTTTCACATTTTTTTTTACACACATTTAACACAGGCCTGAAATACACACAAATGCTCAGGACCAATACATGCAGAGATGTCAGAGTAAGGGGCTACCCATGGATGAGCGCACTGAGCAGGTGGGGGTTCTGTGGCTTGCTTAAAGGAGAATTCCGGCCAATTTTTACGTTAATCTTTATCGCTATAGCTACGCGAGTACTTTCCATAGAAAAAACCCCGACCCGAATCAGTGCAGGTAACACTGAGAAGCTGCAGCTACGTACTACAAGCGTCCCCTGAGCTAAAACGGCAGTGCTCGGGGCAAGTTTTAGAGTGCCTTTGTGCCTCTTAACAGACACAAAATGCAATTAATATGTCTGTGCCACAAGAACAGGGCCCTTACGTGTCAACAAGATGCGTTTTCAACTCAGACATTGTTTAAATTCACCTACCCTGGTCCCTGTCTCGATCCTGCCAGTAGCTAGCTTGCCCTGCTAGCTGATAGCCGTTAGCTGCTAGCTGCCGTTTGGTGAGTGTATTCAGACAGGCTTCTGTGATAATCATCCCAAAAACAATCCACGGAGCGGTGGTGGTGTGGCTATGTCCTCCAGAGGACAGGTCATGTCATGTGTTGAAGTGTATTCCCCCCTAAAAAAAACAATAGTGCGGTAGTAGCTGTTAGCTGCTAGCTGCCCTCCGGTGAGTGTGTACAGCCAGATAGCTGTTAGCCGTTAGCTGCTAGCTGCCGTCCGGAGAGTGTATTCAGCCAGGCATCTGTGCTAATCATCCCAATAAAAATCTGAGGAGCAATTAACCATAGTCCTCAGAAATCCACCGGATTTTAAAATTACAACTAAGTTAGTTAACGGACATCCGGCTGAAAACAGTCAAATCTGGTGGAATTTCTGACGGCAACGGACAATCCCGAAAGTGGAACATCGTGGATATAGACTATCCCAATCTAACTCCCTACAGACTAAGCTACTGCCACCCCCCAGCCCTGTTCCCCACATCTGAAGGCTGGGCTGTTAATCCCTCTCTGTATTGGATATCCATATTATTGTAACCCCGGTGGCTGGAGTAGGCTACTGTTTTACCGCCCGACAGGAGCACAGCTGTCATCCAGCCCACAGCCTGAATATGGCCTGTCTGCCCCGGCGATCACCAAATCCCACTCACCAGACCAGCAAGCCACGGCGTGTGTATGGCAGGTGCAGCTGTGTCTGTGGCAGAAAAACCTTTGACTCTGCTTGAGTGACACGCGTGCGCTCACTCCAAACTACTTTTTTTTGCACCACTTATGAAGCTATAACCTTTTTTTTGTCTGTTTCTTAATCAGGTGCATGTTTTTATAGAAAAGGAGCTTTGCACACAACCTTATTAGAGCTGGATATTTCATGACTGTTATAGCCTACATTTCATGAAGTCTTGATTTGGGTGGTCATTTAAAGGGTTGTAAATCTAGTTCTTCAAGTAAATTGTATGGCCTGTCTGCCCCGGCGATCACCAAATCCCACTCACCAGACCAGAAAGCCACGGCGTGTGTATGGCAGGTGCAGCTGTGTCAGTGGCAGAAAATTCAATTGACTCTGCTTGAGTGACACGCGTGCGCTCACTCCAAACTACTTTTTTTTTGCACCACTTATGAAGCTATAACCTTTTTTTTGTCTGTTTCTTAATCAGGTGCATGTTTTCATAGAAAAAGAGCTTTGCACACAACCTTATTAGAGCTGGATATTTCATGACTGTTATAGCCTACATTTCATGAAGTCTTGATTTGGGTGGTCATTTAAAGGGTTGTAAATCTAGTTCTTCAAGTAAATTGTATTACACCACAGTCTTAACTTAACAGAACTTAAATCAAATAAAACTTAATTACCCACAAAAAATAGGCTAGTGAAAAGGGCTACAGGCTACAACTCAAGTCACATGGCGTCCGATCTTTTCCAGTTCTGATTTGGGCCACTTTCATATGTGGTCCAAATCCGTTACAGGTTGGATTTTTCTAAAATGGGACCTCTGGGCATAATGAACGCACGTAATGAACATAAGCAGACCTAAGGGAGTGCGCCCGGTTGAGCCGCCCTGCACTGCAGACACATATGACGGTTCTCCCGAATTCCTATAGCTGTAATAATGGATATAATGGCGGTAATTCATCATTTAAATGATCTAATAATACATCTGAAGGCTGTATGCTGTAAGTCTGTAATGTGGCTGTAATGTTATTAACGTGTCTCCAATCGCCGGCTATCGGCTAACCGTGTTGCCAACTTAGCGACTTTGATGCTAGATTTAGCGACTTTTCAGACCCCCTTGACGACTTTTAAAACAAAAGCGACTAGCGACAAATCTGGCCACTTTCTGTAAAAAAGATGCCAGTACTGTCCGCCAAGCACGCAAGGTCTTTCTCTCTTGTGGCCGCCAAAACAGTCACCTCTCTCTTCTGTGACTGAGGAGCAGGCTGCCACCCCCCTCGCTGCTCTATCCTCATGTGCAGCACCACTGCACAGGCAATTAGAAGAGGGTGGGGGGACAGCGAAGGGGGACAGGGCGCGGGGGCTGGGTGCGGGGGCTGGTCTGGCAGGCGGTCTTTCCATAATCTGAGCCAGTGGAAGCGTAAATGTTAAACAGAAGAGGCCCCAGAATGGAGCCTTGGGAACTCCGCACGTCATATTTGTATGCTCAGATACATAATTACCTATAGATACAAAGTAGTCCCTATTCTTTAAGTAGGATTCAATCCAGTTTAGTGCTGAGCCAGAAAGGCCAACCCAGTTTTCAAGTCTAGTAATGTGTCATGGTCGACCGTTTCAAATGCAGCACTGAGATCAAGTAATACCAAATAATGGAAATAAATTGCCACTATCTGTGTTTAAGTGGATGTCATTAAAGACTTTAACAAGAGCCGTCTCAGTGCTGTGGTGTGTTTGAAAAACCCGACTGGAATGCATCAAAACTGTTGTTTAGTAAAAAGAAAAGGTTGAGTTGTTGGAAAACCGCCTTTTCAATGATTTTACTTAAAAATGGAAAGTTTGATATCGGCCTATAGTTGCTCATTAGTGACGTGTCTAGATTGTTCTTTTTTAAGAGTGGCTTAATGACTGCAGTTTTCAGGGCCTGTGGGAAGATACCTGAGAGAAGAGACGCATTTACAATCTATAGAAGATCAGAAGCCAAACAATTCGAAACATTTTTGAAAACGCCCGTTGGTAGAATATCAAGGCAACAGGAGGAGGTCGGCAGTCTGAATGTAGCCTAGGTGTCAGCTGAGAGCTACTTGACACATGCCATTATATCAATGTGGACAAGTGGGTTGAATCAACCGTCATACAGAGCATGCCATGCAGACAGACAGCTGACAAATTTGCAGGTGAATGCAGTGGAGACGAGCCTGGACATACAATATACTTAACTTGTGTCAGTCGCACGGATGTGCAAGCAGTTCCAGGAAAGTTGCTCCATGTAATACAATAAAATACAAGTCCACAGCTGTCCACAGACTGTCCGGTAAACTGGGACTCCGTTTCCTGCTTGTCGGTTAACAGTTAATGGTCTGATAACCAGGGTCAGTTATGGATCACAAAAAAATCTAAATTAGCATCCCTAGATCCACCTTTGGATGGTCTCGTAAATATCTCTGTGATTCTGCTAGCTTCCTTCGGGAAGCCAGTCCAACTGTTCATGCTGCGGTGTCCATACATAAGGGAGACCAGAGGCCTAGTGAAAAGATTAGCAGGGCCAATGCTAACCAGGGATTTGGGGAGCTGGGTCTTCTTTTATCTAATAAAGGATGGATATTCTTCATTCTAGTTTAGCATTTTTCTGGCTAAGAAACACCCAGGCGGAGAGGTTAAGTGGCAGGAAGCTGGGTAGGCTAAATATGTTGTTTTTCAATAAAACGGCATGGTGTGTGGACACCAATGGCCCAGATGGCTCACTGACAGCATCAACAATGCGCACCGTTTATGAAAAAATGGGAGAGCAGGAAGCTGAGGCACACTATTTATCTTACCAAGTGGATATTTCAACCCAGTATTCCTAGAAAATATGTCTGTATTGGACAATTCAAGTCACAGTTTACATCCCATCAAAGAAAAGGTATTGTGGTTGGGTGGTGGAGGAGTGAATAGCGTTTCTGACTGAAGCAGCAGAGCAGAGTTTGCATCCTGCTACAGACCTGCAATTGACATTGCATTTGTTATTACTTGTTATCTTTTCCTTATCTTAAAGCAAGAATATGACATTTTAGGAGATACTGTTTTTACCATATTCACTTTTGAGCAGAGTTAGATGAAAAGATCAATATCGCTATGTTGTCGGTCCGATCAATAATCAAAATTAAAGTCTACAATGCTGTTTGTAAACTTATATTCATTTCTATCTTGTCATCGCCTGTTAGCTTAGCATAAAGCTTTTTTTTTACTAAATAGTCTGATATTGAAACTAATGTCTGGCCATAGAGTTGTAATTTTCAGAATAGACAGGGACATTAAAATGGCCTCAATAGCTAGGGCTAGCAGCTAGATTTGTCACTTAAAACTAATAGTCGCACTCAGGTAGTTGATTGACAGCTGTTAATAAAGAACACTGGTGTTAGCAGATTAACTCTTATAAGACTTTGATAAAATTCAAGTATTAACTCACCTGCAAATGGACATTGTTTCTGTATAAAATGGCTTCAGTCAATATCATAATTTTAATGTTGGTTATGATAGTGTGTACATGCAAATAAGACGTAGTGAATCAGTGAAGTGCTGCACCTGGTGAATGTAAAAAGTTAAACAAACACATGTGGGACATATTTCTCACCATAAGAAAAATAAAGGGTATTTCTTCCTTCTGCTCCATGAGATGTGCATTCTGCTTTCCCATGCCTGCCTCATGTTGCTTGTTGCTGTCCCCCCTCTATCATTGTTTAGACAGCTTGAGGCCTCCTCAAGAAGGGAAAGTTGATGTTTATGCTGAGGCTTTCGGACTGACCGCAGGGCTCAACAGTAACGATTGCCAGGTTGCCCTTAGCAATTGGCAACCATTCCTTGGCCTCTGGTTGCCTTGAATATTTGTGTTTTATATATATATATATATATATATATATATATATATATATATATACTACCGGTCAAAAATTGTAGAATTTTTTTAGTTTTTTATTAAAATTTTAGCAGTTCAAGTCCAATGAATAGCTTGAAATGGTACAAAGGTAAGTGGTGAACTGCCTGAGCTTAAAAAAAAAAAAGTAAGGTTACCCAAAACTGAAAAATAATGTACAATTCAGAATTTTACAAAAAGGCCTTTTTCAGGGAACAAGAAATGGGTTAACAATGTAAAGCTGTTCTGCAGCAATGGAGGTTGATCAAGCTTTGAAAGTTGGTGCTACCAATTCCCACAGGTGTTCCAACTTGTCTGAATTACTTACAACCCCCTCTGTTTGTATAAAAGTATTGTTGGAACACACTGTGGTACCATACCCTCGTGAGCATTATTTGAACAGTATTGTACTGCAGAAAGTAGTGTGTTGCCATAAAAATGGCATGGAAAAGGCAATTAACAATGGAAGAGAGACAGACCATCTGTCTCTCTTCCATTAACTTCAACACATCAAATTGCGAACAAAGTCAAGGTATCAGTGAGTACAGTATTCTTCACCATCAAAAGGCACTTAGAAACTGGGGGAAACTCTGACAGGAAGAGGTCTGGCAGACCCAAAGCCACAACAGAATCAGAAGACAAGTTTCTGAGAGTCAATAGCTTGCGTGATAGGTGGCTCACAGGACAACAGCTTCAAGCACAACTTAATAGTGGTCGTAATAAGCAAGTCTCAGTTTCAACTGTAAAGAGAAGACGAGCAGCAGGTTTGATAGGTCGAGTTGCAGCAAGAAAGCCATTGCTTAGACGTCAGAATAAGAAAAAGAGGCCTGCCTGGGCCAAGAAACACTGCCAATGGACTACTGAAGACTGGAAGAAGGTGTTATGGACTGATGAATCCAAATTTGAAATCTTTGGTTTATCACATCAAATGTCAAACACGGAGGAGGAAAAGGAAACACAATGGTCTGGGGCTGTTTTGCTGGATCCAGGGTTGGTGATTTGTACAGAGTGAAAGGCACCCTGAACCAAAACGGCTACCACAGCATTTTGCAGCGCTATGCAGTACCCTGTGGTATGCGCCTAGCTGGTCAGGGGTTCATCCTACAGCAAGATAATGACCCAAAACATAAGTCCAAGCTATGCCAGAACTACCTTAGCAAAAAAGAACAAGATGGTAAGCTTAAAAACATGGAGTGGCCAGCACAGTCACCAGACTTAAACCCCATTGAGCTGGTTTGGGATGAACTGGACAGAAAAGTGAAAGCAAAGCAACCTACAAGTGTCACACATTTATGAACTTCTGCAACAGAGTTGGGAAGAACTTTCTGAAGAATATTTGATTTCCATTGTAGAAAGAATGCCACGAGTGTGTTCAGCTGTTATATCTGCCAAAGGGGGCTACTCTGATAAGTCAAAAATTTAGAATACATTTTGGTTTATAAATTGATTCTATGATTTATTTTTTAACTTAAAATGTTCATCTTTCATTTCAGAGTACAATAAGTCATCAAAACGTACAAAACTGGAAAATCTTATTTCAAAAGAAGTCAAAATTTTATTTATTTTTATTTTGTAACACAACATTTCAGCTGTTGTGGGACCTCTTTCCACACACGCACGTTTTCTCGTGAAAAGAAACAAACAACGCAATTTTCTATTCATGTTAACGACGCATGTTAAAATCTGGTGCTACAGAACGTCACGCTAGTAAACACTAATAACACGTTACACTTGGCAGCAGGTAACGTTAGCCTACTGTTAGCTACACTATTAACTGGATTAAACACGGTTAAAATGCTGAGACATGTTGTAAAAGTTCAACTGTATTTCACTGTAGAAGATTCCAACAGCGGAACGTACAACCATAGACAGTAAAATGAATGGACAAAGCGACGCCGTAGACTTCCACGGAGACCAGTGAAGGATATTAGAAGCACTTTTCCGGTGATGGCTGAGCGTTACTGCGCAGTCTCAAACTGATCTTGACGATGTAGATGTGACGTGAGCAACCTGTCTGAAAGTTGTAAGTCTTCTGGTAGCTGTGCCAAGAGAAATCTCAATCATTCCCAATCTTGCCAAGACTGAGAGCTTAGGTATATGTAAGGAGATAACATGGGCACAGGCTAATTATTGCTAACTAAAATGCTAGTTAACATTAGTAATTAAACCTAAACAGCTAATGTACGTTGAAACTGCCTGCGAGCTTCTCCTGACTATACGGTAATTTGTCTACTATGCGAAAGAAAGTTGCGTGGTTATGACACAATCGTTAGCCTATTTTTACAAAAATGTCTGCTACGGAGCCATACGTGAGATACAAGGTAATGGAGCCTTTTATACATTGTCGTGTTTCTTTAGAAATAAACAATGGACAAATAGAGTCTTTAAACGCTTCAGATGTAAAAAAAAAAAAAAATGCTAAATGATATGCTAACGGCAGGTGATTGCTTGTTAGCATCAAAATGTGTCCATAGGAGGTACACTTTGCAGATGCTCGCTTTCCCCTTTGCGTACAACAGTCTGTCGCTAAAGCTATGAGCTAAAAGACACAAACTAGCACACAATACAGACAGGACTAAAGGTTGCGTTTACTTAAAACTGGTAAACCTCGTGGTGCATTCAAAATTATTGTAAAATACCCATTTCTCATCTGTTTTTGTTGTTTAACAGCAATTTACTGGTGAAAGAAGTAATTATTATTACATTTTCAATAATCATTTAAATTCCCCCCTTTTTTGTGCTGATCCAAAAATGTATCCGATCCGTGACTCAAAAACGTGATCCGAACCGTGAGTTTTGTAATCCGTTGCACCCCTATTTGAGAGGGAAATTATATTGCAAGCCATTCTCTCATTGCTTCATTATTAAAATATGTGGTATAGTTACACAAGAAATGAATTGGTACAAATATAAACAACCGTATTGTCAATTTCCGCAACCCAAAACTGATGCCTGTTTGCCAAGCCGGCAACCACTTTAAAAAGTAAGCGTTGAGCCCTCTTACCATAAGCAGGAGCTCTTGCCCATACTCAGGCCCTGCCACTGATACAAACTTTTATTCATATCACTTTGGGAAAAAAAAAAACAGACAGGTTCAGACAGTGGCTCTTAGATTGAACCGGTGAGGCTTTCTCTGTCTTTTTTATCCCACAAGAGCTGGCAGGCTGCGTCACAAAACGCTCCACTAACACATTTTCCATGGAGCTCCTCTCAATGCTTCTCTTTTTCCAATTGATCTAGAAAGATGTTCCATATCCATTTAGCCCTTGAGTGTGTTCCAGTGATAGCTAACTGCAGGAGTGGATCCCTGCTGCTGCCTGATTGGCTGAGAGTGTAGTTCAAAATTAGGTCAGAAATATCCGTCGGTGTCATCCTCCGTCCAGAAAAACACAGCTGGCCAGACCTGTGATGTCAGACCGAGGATGATAATTAAATAACTGATGCCGGCCAGGCTGATTGACATGGAGCTAATAAGGACACAGAGGATGAGCATGAAGCAATGCACAATAACATTACTACAGTGCATTGGTTGCAATCACAAATCAAGTAAGTGCAGTTATATCTCTCTAGCTAGGCTCAGCGGCACTCATGTCTTTTAAAGGATAATTCATGTAAATTATTTCATTTAACAGGTGTTTCTTTTAGTTTAGAAACTCAAACTTGCAATAAAAAAAAAAAGTATTCATTTTGAACTTTTAGAGTTATGTTTGAGGCCAACTGACAAATAGAAGTCAATATGCACTTAGTATTTAGCTCAGTTTTTGTCTCCACTAATTCCTGAGAAAATGATCTGGCTCTTGAGCCGCTACCAGGGTTTGATGCATTACATTTATAAGTGAAGCCAAAACATTGATTGCCTCCTGGTGGCTGGCTGCAGTATAGGCCATATATTCTGCCCCCTCTATTTTAGTGGAGAGGTAGTCTGGATAAACGGAAGTCCATTTCCAGGATAAAGCCTGACATCCGGCACTTGGGATGTCCCTCATCTTCCATTCTGTTTCCAAATTACAAGATTGCAGTGCCCGTATCCGGGATATTTTGGTTTAACTTTTGTACAGTGGGAGGAACTGAAGACGCATCATCCATCTTTATCTACAGTCTTTATCTACATAAATGGTCTATAATGTTTACTAAATGCTAACTTTGTATGTCTTCAGTTTGGTGTTAGGCAGGTAGTGTTTGTAGGGGAACTGCAGTCAGGATGATGTGGGTTAGTCACTATGCACAACTCATTTGTTCCATTTTTAATATAAAACTATAACTAGCTTTAATCTTCAGTATATTTGGTTCACATTTTTCTTATTTACAGTTCGTAGTGGTATATAGGCATGCAGACTACTTACAGCACTGAAACTCCATATAACAATCAGGGCTCGACATTAAGGCTTGTCCGCTTGTCCGGGACAAGTGGATTTTTTGTAGGACAAGTGGAAGAGAAATTTACTTGCCCCACTGGACAAGTTAAAACTCAAACAAAACAAAATGCCACTCATTTCGTCAATGTTACAGAATTGAAACAAATACATATTTTACCCCACAATCCCGGGCAGCGGGTGGGCGGGCCGCTAACGTTAGACCCAGCCCGCTGTTCAGCGCATTCTCCGAAAGCGAAGCAGCATGAAAGCACAGCAAGCTAGCCGGTGTTAGCTTGCTAACTCCACCTTAACGTTACCTCCTCGCCACATCGTTCACAGAAAAAAACAAGCTGAAAACAGAAGTCACTCGTGGCGATAGCAATGTGCTTTGTGTGGATGAAGCATTATATACGTTATTATGTGCCACTCATTCCGTTTATGTTACAGATTTTACTTTACCGATTTGAAACAAATACATTAACTAACGTTAGACCCAGCAGCAGCGGGAGAGCGGACCGCTGACGTTAGACCCAGCCCACTGTTCAGCTCCTTCTCTGTAAGTTTATACAGCATGAAAGCACCGCGGAACCAGCAAGCCAGGGAGCCGGTGTTAGTTAGCTAACGTTAGCATGCTAACTACGCTTTAACGTTACCCCGTCCCCACATCGTTCACAGAAAACGAGCCAAATAAAGCAGTCACTCGTGGCGATAAGAAGTGTGCTTTGTGCGGATGAAGCATGAAGTTAATTTGACTCTTGACGGCTGGCTCTCTGTCTCGTAACGTTACTAGCTGCTCCGCTACTCGTTTGTAGCGGATTAAATATCAGGTAATAATCAACTGTAAAGTAGCTACACCTTTTTAAAGGATCCCTTGGTAAGTGAAATTGTAGAAAAAAAAAAGAAAAAAAAAACACGCTGACACCAACATTTAGTGGCAAAATCCATTGTTATGTCTACAAAATTATTTTTAGATACAGTATAAGTTCAAGTCACCACTACCTCTGGTCAAAATATTGAATTAGTATCTCAATATATTGACTCAGTATCTCAGAATATAAACAAAGAATATCAAAGTAATGAGAAACTATAAAATATTGACTTAATCTCAATATATTGGCTTAGTATCGTAATATATTGACTTAGTAACTCAACATATTGGTTCAGTATCTCAATATATTGACTTAGTAACTCAGAATATCTCAATATATTGACATAGTAACTTAGAATATTGACTAGGAATCTGAAAGTAATGAGAAACTTTAAAATATTCACTTAGAATCTCAATATATTAACTTCTGCACACCGGCGTGCAAAGTATAATTTTGTATTATGAGTCTGGAGATCCTTTTTTCTTGTTGAAGGGGAAATCTATTCTTGGGACACATTTGTTTCTACTGTTTAAACTGAATTGTATTAATGTTGATAGTGTTTGGATGCTTTCAATGGTTTCTTCAAATTCTGCATTAGCAAAACACAAAAGAAATTATAAAATTATGAATCTTTACCCGGACAAGTGACTTTTGTTCATGGACAACTGAAACGTAAATGTACTTGTCCGAAGGACAAGTGCCTCAAAAAGTTAATGTCAAGCCCTGGCAATATATCTTTTCCACACATTGTCATCATTACTCTGGATAATCCACAAGCCTCATTGGCAACTATTTTCATGGAGACTATTTCTTCAGAGGAAAGTAGTTCCAGTGATAATTTATTATTTAATATATAAATCTGTGTGACTAAGTACCATAATCGTAAATTGGCTGCGCCAACCCTATAATGATGTATATTGCTGTGTACAGTACATACAATACTACTGCAGCAATGCCAACTAATCAAAGTTTGTCCAGTAAATTGCCTTATATAACAAAAGTGCTCTTGGAGATTAAATATGCAGTCTGCAGATTTAAAAAACAAAAATTGTAAACCTGTTAGACTGCACTCCCATTGTGGACCTGACTTACAAACTTGTCCTTAATTTCTCGGCCACATAAAGGCCGACCCAGCAGAGACAATGGCCGTTTCTCCCCCCTGAATAATGAAGCGCTCCTCTGGAATGCTTAGTAGGTTCCTGGAGGCCATTCCCCATTCAGCAAACAATCACTGCCAGGTAATAAAAGAAGCATTTGTGTGATATGTCAGCAGTGTGCGCGAGGCTTAAAAGCAGAAAGATGGTGTGGCAAGATTGCATTCACTTTTTCTCCCAGAGGGGAAAGCCATACTATTATTACCAGTAGCCATTGACACAGCTACAGTACTCCTTTGAAATAAAATGTGGCAAAGGCACTGTCAGACGATACTTGTGCGATCACGACTGCCATTAATTAAAGTTCCTAAGGTCCAGTGATTCTCTGGTTACAGCTGCAGGTACAACAAAGGCTGGTTCCCAGTCGAAATCCTTCATGTGTCTACCAGAAGAAAAATATACAGAAAAAAATTATGGAGGAATCGTAAGATTATCTTGTTAAAACCAAATTCTTGGTGTCCATTTACAAAGACCAAAAAAACATTAAATAAAATTCAGTGATATTGGCATTTGACCAACTTTGGTGTAAATGTACTTATGTCTGGCATGTTTGATGCAAAGTGCTTCCCTGAAATCATCTGTCAATCAAACTGTACAACTGTTACATTTATAGCTTAGGGTTTTCCATTGATATAGCTTGAGGTTATTCTGCTGTGTTATTGTTCTTTTTTGTCTATTCAGCCATACTAACGACAAAAGTTAATGCTGTTGCTAACATGTGTGTCAAATGATTTTTTTTAAATTTACACTTTCTGCTCTAATTTGCCACAATCTTATAGGTAAGTTATATTCTGACAATAATCTTTTCACTCCCTCAGCTTGTGTAAAAGTTTCCTGTTTGCACAGACTTGAGATCCATCAGTACTCTACAAGACAGGGTGCCAGAGAGCCATCAAGCTAGTCTGTACATGTGTGTTTTCTACATGCTCCTTAAAACACATAGAAGCACACAGATTTGTTTTGTCTCATCTGCCTGTGGTGTAACCGTGAGCTACAGGCTTATTAAACCCATTCATCATTTCACCCAGCACAGACTGTCACAGCAGCGTAATAGCTGGAGGACATCACAAACACAGTATGCAATTTGGAACTATCAGCATTTGTTGACATTTGTCTTTATTCTGTCTTAATTTTGGTGAACTTTTATTCATTATGCTGTTGTGAATGTATACAGTAAAACACTTGAAGCAACACTTTTGGTCTTTTAGTATCAAGCCTCTTGAGGAAGAACATTTCATCTCTGCAATCACAGGGAACACATGTGGTTTACATAGTTATATTTCTCCATTGCATCACAATTTACTACTGAGCCCCCACATCTGGACCTTAAGTAACTCCCAGTAAACAAATGACTTCATCATTATGTCGGTACAGTTATGTCTTTGGTAGATCGATGGGCATTGTCCGAATAACAAACTCAATGGTTTTCTTTATAATTAAGTCAGACAAAGCTGTTGTGAGGCTAATGTGTTGATGTCAGTGGAACAACCATGTGAACTGTTAAAACCTAAGAAGACACAAAGATGTAGAAAAAGACTCAGGTCAAAATGTATGGCAAATCAAGCAAATTTTACAGTCATAAAACTAGTTCTAGTTATTTCACAGGAAGTTAAAAAGAGTTTATGAGTCATATTTTCTTTCTCAGAGAAGATGGTTCGGTGAATTATGGCTATAGGGTTCTTTATGAATGAATGTCTGTTGAAAGCTGGATTGGTAAACTTAATCTTCTTAGTTCCAACGCAATGTTAAACAATGACAATGAGGCCCCATATTGTGGCTATCAGAAGCAATCTCATGGCTGTCGAGATGCTAAACAGCCTGGTGTGTTGGGTTAGGCCCCCAAAAAGAAGAGTGCGCCTTGAAAGAGGCAATATTTTTCAAATTGTCTGGTTGGTGAGCAATGATAGAGCTGCCTGTCACATTTTTCTCCCTGACTACAGGGGCTCCCTTTCAGAAAAGCTCTCAGGACCTCCAATGTGAGCACCCTTCCGGCCTTGTTTGCATTCAAATGTAATAAAACTAAGAGGTGACTTTCCCCCACAGCTGGGCAGAAAACGGATTAGGACAAAATGACAGGCTTCTTGGGGATCCTGCCTCAACGGCTAGTCACACTGAGGAAGAAAAGAGGCCTCGCTAAGCTCAGCTTTGGAAGCCAATTGAGAGAATTTGCTATCCCTTTCACACTTTCAGTGTTGCCAATGGCAGCTAGCCAGCCATGGTGACCCGCTCACAGACAAGGTTAGTCATTCAGCACAATCTCCTCCCAATGCCAGGGTGCAAACACTCCCCAATTCTGAGGTTTGACTGCAATGATGTGGGGTTTGATTTTAAGCATTTATTGTAGTTTCTTTTTGCTTTGCCATGAATCTGAATGACAAAATCTACCAATGTATTTGCCACAGTCATAAAATGTCACCTGATGTGTAAGAAGTCATAGGTTCTTATCACGAAAAACAAGTTGCGTAAATGGAGCCTCTTTGATTCAGGTGCAATTAAATGCAAGTAAATAATAGTAGTAGGGGTAGTCTTATTTAAAACCATGCAATCCATTTGTTAGAGCAGCAGTGTCCTGTTTATGATACATTTAAACACTAACAGACATCAGGACATTGTGACCCTAATATACTGCACACCTGTGGCTTTAGTCTTTTCACTGCCATTGTTTAGTGATAGGAAAAAAATCACTTTAAGACACTGAACCCATAGTTACTTCCAAAGGGCAGGCCAACACCTTGCATGGCAGCTCTGTGTGTGTGTGCGTGCGTGCGTGCGTGCGTGCGTGCATGCGTGTGAATTGACCCTTCGCTAAGCCACGCCCGAAAACCGCCACAGGCCAATCATTGCTTAGCAACCGTAACTAGGCACAGGAGGTCTGTCAAGCTTTCGAGTGAGGGAAACACGCCGAAGCGTTGTGCAAATCCGATACCTAAAAGTTTTGATTGGGTGGTGGAATTTTTTTCCTTCCCGAAACTTAAAACCCAAGGGGAGAAATGCCGGGCAGGGATCAAGGGAGGGGATCAATAAATGTTGACAAGATTAACAAAAACACCTACGTTTGCTCCAAGGCAAGAATACGCTAATGTTAGCTAGCTAGCTAACTCAGCACAGCATTGCTTGGAAATAATGACGTTTTTTTTGTTCATAATGCATATATTTGAACGTAAAATAAATAAATAAAGGACAATTCCGAACCTAGGGGATAATAACAGATGTGTACCCACTCAATCTCTCTCTGGGACATGTTTACATGCTAATCGAATGTGTTCGTAGCTTGAAAGAAGCTAGCGCGGACCACTGATTAGCTTACAACGCTAGTATTCAGGGCACAGGGAAAGTAAAAACAAATCGCTATTCATACCACTAAAAAGGCTCAAAATATCACCACACTTCAATGGTAGCATAATGAGGGTCCCTTAATGTTAACCGAAGCATTGGAAACTATGTAAATGTACAGACAGTTTATTGAACGAAGAGCTGCGGGAGCTCCGTGAAAGGGACAGAGAGAGAGAGAGCGCTACCGGTAGTATAGTAGGTAAGTACAGCCCTTTTTATCAGAGAGTAATGATGGGACAACCGACTCTTTTACGTGAGTCGGTTCAACCGGACGGTCGTTGGTTTGCCTACCGAGTTAATAGATTTGGTCACTGGTTTGCGTGCCCTCAGCGGGGTGGGGGGGTGGGGGGGTGGGGGGTGATCGCGTTCCCCCGCCAGGAACCAAGACACGTTGGAAAAGACTCGAGCGGTTGCGGTTACATTCGGTCTCAACATACTATAGTATTTACACACTCATACTGACCGACAGACTCACGCACTGGCCACAGTTCCGTTTGGTAGCCTGGTGCGGCCTCATGACAGTAACTACCATGTAGCAACATTCACTTCTAACACTTAACATAACTACCAAGATAACATTAGCCTACGTGTATTTGTATGTGATAAACTTTCCCCTTGGTAATGTAGCCTATGAATTTCCATGAACACAATTATTAAATGCACGAGACATAAAGGCTTCTGCTATCAGTTGATAACTCAAACTTGCCGAGAACCTAGACACCCGTGATTACATAGACTCATGCATTAGCCATGGTTACGGTCTCTTTCAGTAGCCTGGTGCACGGTCTCATGGTGACAGCCCACCTATCATGTAACAAACATTTAACTTAACATAACTAATAAGATAACATGACGTGCATTTGTATGTGATATCCATCTGTAATGTAGTCTATGAATTTGTATGTACACAATCATCTAAGATGCACGAGAAATAAAGGCTTCTGGGATTGGTTGATAAGTCAAACTTGCCGAGAATCTAGACACCCGTTTGAATATAGACTCATGCAGTAGGCTATCGGTTACGGTCCTTACAGTCTCGTTCAGTTGCCTGGTGCGCGGTCTCCTTGTGACAGCCTAGCTTAGCTACCACGTAGCAACATTCACTTCTCTAACATTTAACTTAACATAACTACCAAGATAACATGATGTGTATTTGTATGTGATGTACTGTACTTCCCCATTGATAATGTGTGAATTGCCATGAACACAATCCTCTAAGATGCACCAGAAACAAGGCTTGGTTAATAACTCAAACTTGCCGAGAACCGACACCGCTTGATTACATTATTCTCGAGCAGGCCAGTCGCACGGTTACATTAGACTTGAGAGGGCCGGCCGGTTGCACGGTTACATTCGGTCTCGTTCAGTACATGGTTCAGTAGCTTGGTGCACGGTCTAGGTAGCTCATTTCCTGATTGATTCTACCACCACCACTCCAGTCGAGGCGCTAATAGCTAGACTACTACACACAGTAGCAAGAGAATATCAGCTACACACACAACGGCACGAATTAAGTAAAAGAAAAAAACAGGAGTGAGTCGGTTCATTGCGGTTCATTGACGTATGGCACTCGAGTCTCCCGGTTCAGTGACAAGAGTCGGGTTAATTAACCGGCTCTTTGGTCAGTTCGTCATCACTATCAGAGAGGGGACATCTTCAGACTGTACAAAACACAGCGTCTCTTGGGTGTTGCGACGCAAAAGGTCCCATTCCGTGCAACACAGACACTCCTGTTCGGTGGCCATAGCTTCACAATGTCCGCAGGTACACCACCAGTTTCCCGAAGTACGAGGCTGTGTTGCGGCATTGACTACCGGTAGCTCTCTCTCTCTCGTAGCCCTTTCACGGAGCTCCCGAGGCTATTCGTTCAATACACTTACAATGTTCTCAATGCTTCGGTTAACATTTAGGGACCCTCATTATGCTACCGTTAAAGTGTGGTGATATTTTAGCCTTTTTAGTGGCATAAATAGCGATCCGTTTGTACTTTCCCTGTGCCCCGAAGTGTAAGCTAATCAGTGGTCCGCGCTAGCTTGTTTCAAGCTACAAACACATTTGATACGCATGAAAACATGTCCCAGAGAACGATCGAGTGGTTACACATCTGTTATAAAGTTTCGTTTTGCGCCGGAATTGTCCTTGAGATTATTAAAAGCAAGACAGAGGCGCACGGAGATATTTTGTTAATCGCTAAAAATATAAGCAGGAGAATGTTATCATTGAAAGTGTTCAGGCTAATGTCTTGTGTTTATTCAACAATACTTATGGATAAGATGTTTGATTTATAATTATTAGATTATTTTCAGATTTCACTTACCCTGCTGTGCACAAACATAGCTGTTCCTCAATTTGTGTGTTTCCCATTTGAATGGTCAGCGTATGAGGCGGCTCACTTTATGGCATGACCATGCTTTAGCTTCAATATTGATGAAATTATTCTCTAATCGGTTGCATATTATGTCGTGGATATATCCCTCGAATACATACTGCAGTCCCTTTTGTCTTGCTCTCTCAGATATTTCACCAAAAATTACTAATTATCTCCTTGGGAATGTCTGACACCGGTGCATACATACAGTAATCACAGTAATAGACGTGCCAGGCCCAAAAGCTTGACAGGCTTAGCAACAGTAACTAAGGAGGGCGGGGCTTAGTGAAGGGTCAATTGGTGAATGAGATACTTTGTTAGGGTAGAAACATGCTGCATAAGTGCAGTCCATTTGCCATATTTCTTGAGTCCATTGTACAACTGAAACCAAATTTAGAAGAAACAAGCACATATTGATATGATGAAATGGCCATAACTCCCAGTTCATAAGTCAGACTCTGAAACTGAAATTGTGTCCAATATATATATATATATATATATATATATATATATATATATATATATATATATATATATATATATATATATATATATATATATATGTGTGTGTGTGTGTGTGTGTGTGTGTGTGTGTGTGTGTGTGTGTGTGTGTGTGTGTGTTTTGAATGTATGCCATGCTGTTTTGAAGTGTTCCAATTCCAATAGACCCATACTCTATGGTTGTTGGCCCGAGATTACAACCAGTTGACTATCCTTAAAGTTTGTTTAAAGCTCAGCTCTGTTGACATTGGCTAAATCCACTGCAAGACACAGGATGCTTCTATTTAAAAACAAGCAAACACAGTTCCATTTACATGCTATGGGACAGAAGTTCACATCACCACATGCTGAAGATTTCTCTGTTTTCATTACCATGTAGAATGCGATAAAATACTTGTACAGGAGGCCAGTAATGATTTTCAGACTCTGAATGCTGAAGAAAAATATGATAATTTTAAGATTTAAGAATACCAGGATGACTGTAGGCCGGAAATATAACGAAACTCTCTTATTAGATGACTATTACATGATTTAACATGGCTTAATTGGCTCTATGTTACTATATGTTTGTGCATACATACTTGGGTTGATTATTAGAGGGCTCAGGAACTGGGGTGCCACCTGCAAGTTCACTCTGTCTGAGGGCTGAATTCCATTATTAATAGGGCTCACTCAAGGATATATTCATTCACACAGTCACATGCCCTGATGTACAAAACAAAACTGGTTGTAATCATTGCAACATCCAATAACTGTGTAGAACCAGCTCCCAGTTGCGGTTCAGGAGGCAGACACTGTCTCCTTATTTAAGAATACGCTTAAAACTGCTTTTTGATAAAGCTTATAGTAAGAGCCAGGTTTGCCTTGGAACTGCCCTTAGTTATGCTGCTATAGGTTTAGACTGCTGGGGGACTTCCTATGACACACTGAGCTCCTATCTCCTCCTCTTTCTTTCCATCTGGGTGCATTCATGTCCCATTAATACTTGTTACTAACTTAGCTCCAGGGAGCTCATTCCCTGGAGTCCTTCTCGCCTCGCAGATTTCCTTGGATTGAGGTGGCACCTGAATTGCGTTTGCAGCTGCTGCCATGGTCCTGCTCTACGCACTGCTATGCCCTGCACTGCTACTACTATATTTTGTAGTCATAGTTCTACTATCTTTATTGTTACTATAATTGCCACTTTTCATCATACCAACTGCTCATAATTTTATGAATCATATTTCTGTGTATGTGTATCGGTGTCTCTGTGTCCCAACCGGCAGCTGCAGATGATCGGACACCAAGAGCTTGATTCTGCCCGAGGTTTCTGCCTGTTAAAAGGAAGTTTTCTGTTGCACCAAATGAGTGTCCTGAGATAACTTCTGTTGTGATTTGACACTATAAAATGTTTTAATTGAATAGTTATAATGTCAAACCAAGGTGAAAAAAGTATTTGTAAATCCCTACAGTCATGTGTGATGAATTTATTATGATGGTGTTTTTTAATAATAATAAAAATAATAATAATAATAAAATGGAGAGCTTTGAAAGTGAGGAGGATAATCTTGTACTTGAAAGACAGTGGTAATGTGTTCGTTGGTTGGGGTTCTCGTGATGATCCGGGCAGCTGCGTTCTGGGCCAGTTGAAGTTTATGGAGTAGGTTGAATTTTAATAATCTAAACGGGAGGTGACGAGTGCATTAACAAGAATGGCGGTGTTGTTAGGCGTGATAGACTGATGGAGACGGTTGATGATGCATAAGTGGTAATATGCAAACAGAGTAATATTATTGATGGGAGATTTGAATGATAGAGGGCTGTCAAGGACAATTCTTAACATGGGGGGAGGGAGAAACAAGTTGTTGCATTTTGCCAGAGTGGACTTGGTGCCAACGAGGAGCAGTTCAGTTTTACTGCAGTTAAGTTTGAGGAAATTTTGAGTAAACCGATGATGTAACAGAGTGGAAGGAGATAGATGATAAAGATGAGAAGGACTAGAACTGAACCTTGGGGAACAACGGTGGTAACTGGGGAAAGTGTGTGAGTTGGACAGCAGCCGGAGAGATATTATTGGACACTAATCTGTCAAGGAGGATGTGATGAGAAATGGTGTCAAATGCATCACTGAGGTACAGGAGGCTAAATAACGATAAGAGTCAAGAGTCTGCAGCCATCAACAGATCATTTTTGATTTAACCAGGGCTGTCTCTGGTGCTTCATTACATTACATTACATGTCATTTAGCTGACGCTTTTATCCAAAGCAACTTCCAATTAAATGCTTTCAACCCTGAAGGTGCAAACTCCAGACAACAAGTAGTAAGTGCAAGTACATTAGCTTTAAATAAGCAAAACTACAAAGAGCCATATGAAAGTGCAGCTTCAAGAAATATATATATATATATATATATATATATATATATACAGTGAGGAAAATAAGTATTTGAACACCCTTCTATTTTGCAAGTTCTCCCACTTGGAAATCATGGAGGGGTCTGAAATTGTCATCATAGGTGCATGTCCACTGTGAGAGACATAATCTAAAAAATAAATTCCAGAAATCACAATATATGATTTTTTAACTATTTATTTGTATGATACAGCTGCAAATAAGTATTTGAACACCTGTCTATCAGCTAGAATTCTGACCCTCAAAGACCTGTTAGTCTGCCTTTAAAATGTCCACCTCCACTCCATTTATTATCCTAAATTAGATGTACCTGTTTGAGGTCGTTAGCTGCATAAAGACACCTGTCCACCCCATACAATCAGTAAGAATCCAACTACTAACATGGCCAAGACCAAAGAGCTGTCCAAAGACACTAGAAACAAAATTGTACACCTCCACAAGGCTGGAAAGGGCTACGGGGAAATTGCCAAGCAGCTTGGTGAAAAAAGGTCCATTGTTGGAGCAATCATTAGAAAATGGAAGAAGCTAAACATTACTGTTAATCTCCCTCGGACTGGGGCTCCATGCAAGATCTCACCTCGTGGGGTCTCAATGATCCTAAGAAAGGTGAGAAATCAGCCCAGAACTACACGGGAGGAGCTGGTCAATGACCTGAAAAGAGCTGGGACCACCGTTTCCAAGGTTACTGTTGGTAATACACTCAGACGTCATGGTTTGAAATCATGCATGGCACGGAAGGTTCCCCTGCTTAAACCAGCACATGTCAAGACCCGTCTTAAGTTTGCCAATGACCATTTGGATGATCCAGAGGAGTCATGGGAGAAAGTCATGTGGTCAGATGAGACCAAAATAGAACTTTTTGGTCATAATTCCACTAACTGTGTTTGGAGGAAGAAGAATGATGAGTACCATCCCAAGAACAACATCCCTACTGTGAAGCATGGGGGTGGTAGCATCATGCTTTGGGGGTGTTTTTCTGCACATGGGACAGGGCGACTGCACTGTATTAAGGAGAGGATGACCGGGGCCGTGTATTGCGAGATTTTGGGGAACAACCTCCTTCCCTCAGTTAGAGCATTGAAGATGGGTCGAGGCTGGGTCTTCCAACATGACAATGAGCCAAAGCACACAGCCAGGATAACCAAGGAGTGGCTCTGTAAAAAGCATATCAAGGTTCTGGCGTGGCCTAACCAGTCTCCAGACCTAAACCCAATAGAGAATCTTTGGAGGGAGCTCAAACTCCGTGTTTCTCAGCAACAGCCCAGAAACCTGACTGATCTAGAGAAGATCTGTGTGGAGGAGTGGGCCAAAATCCCTCCTGCAGTGTGTGCAAACCTGGTGAAAAACTACAGGAAACGTTTGACCTCTGTACTTGCAAACAAAGGCTACTGTACCAAATATTAACATTGATTTTCTCAGGTGTTCAAATACTTATTTGCAGCTGTATCATATAAATAAATAGTTAAAAAAACATACATTGGGATTTCTGGATTTTTCTTTTTAGATTATGTCTCTCACAGTGGACATGCACCTACGATGACAATTTCAGACCCCTCCATGATTTCTAAGTGGGAGAACTTGCAAAATAGCAGGGTGTTCAAATACTTATTTTCCTCACTGTATATACCCCACTCAACAAAGCACCTGGACAGTCGTTAAGCACCACACCCCAACTCCACACTTCACACTAAGCTAGTCTGATTACCTTAAACAGTTTCAGTCACTTTAAAGGAACACACCGATTTATTGGGAATTTAGCTTATTCACCATAACCTCCAGAGTAAGACAAGTCGATACATACCCTTCTCATCTCCGTGCGTGCTGTAACGCTGTCTGACGGTTCCAGTATTAGCTTAGCCCAGCACAGATCCTGCAGGTAACTGGTTCCAACTAGCCTACTGCTCTGAATAAGTGACAAAATAACGCCAACATGTTCCTATTTACATGTTGTGATTTGTATAGTCACAGCATGTACAAAAAAACAACGTAACATGAGACACAGCCATGTTCTAACAGTAAACAAACCGGGAACTATATTCTCAGACAGACTTGCTGCGAGCATATCACTCCGCCCAAGTACTATATTCTTCCGCCTAAGAATATAGTTCCCGGTTTGTTTACAGTTAGAAGATGGCTGTGTCTCATGTTACGTTGTTTTTTGTACACGCTGTGACTCTATAAATCACAACATGTAAATAGGAACATGTTGGCGTTATTTTGTCACTTATTCGGAGCAGTAGGATTACTGGAACCATTCACCTGCATGTTCTGTGCTGGCCTGATGCCGCTGGAGCCGTCAGACAGCATTACAGCACGCACGGAGATGAGAAGGCTATGTATCGACTTGTCTAACTCTGGGGGTTACGGTGAATAAGCTAAATTCCCCATAAGTCGGCGTGTTCCTTTAAGTAAGACCACACAATTCTTGCCAAAAAACACAGCAAATCCAGCAAAACACACAGCAGAAGTAGAAGAAGTAGAAAAGGCAGCAGAACCCACAGTAAAAGCAGCAAAAATAAGAGGCTAGCAACAAAAGCAGCATAACCAAGTAGCAAACAGCAAAAGGCAGCAAAAGGCAGCAAAATCAGCAGAACAAACGGAATCAATTTAACCTTAAGGCAGCAGATCCAATGACCGTGGGCAGAGAAGCCTAATAAAGTAAGTACTTATCTTAATATCTAGCATATATCTAGTAGTAAGTCTCCTCAGAAGTCAAAATGCACTCACTTGACTTGAACACTAGCTCAGAGACTTGAGACTTGACTTGAACTTTAGCTCAGAGACTTGAGACTTGACTTGAACTCTAGCTCAGAGACTTGAGACTTGACTTGAACTCTAGCTAGAGACTTGAGACTTGACTTGAACTCTAGCTCAGAGACTTGAGACTTGACTTGAACTTTAGCTCAGAGACTTGAGACTTGACTTGAACTCTAGCTCAGAGACTTGAGACTTGACTTGAACTCTAGCTAGAGACTTGAGACTTGACTTGAACTCTAGCTCAGAGACTTGAGACTTGACTTGAACTCTAGCTAGAGACTTGAGACTTGACTTGAACTCTAGCTCAGAGACTTGAGACTTGACTTGAACTCTAGCTAGAGACTTGAGACTTGACTTGAACTCTAGCTCAGAGACTTGAGACTTGAATTGGACTGTAGCTCAGAGACTTGTCAGCATCTCTGGTGGGGAATGGAAGTGAGCTGGAGATGGGGAGGCAACCGGCTTGGAGGGGAAATTCTAGATGACTTCATCTGTATATTTCTGGACTAGGTCGAGACCAACTAGAATATTTGGTGAGAACAATGGCCAAGTCTGAGACAAGTCCAAGTGCTAATTCCAATGAGTACAAGACAAGTCTGAGACAATACTTGGGACGTGACCCAGTCCTACAGCACTGAGTTGTGTATGCTTTCATTTATATGGCTGGCAGTTCATTTCGTAATTAGTAAAAGCTGAATAAACATGAGAAGGCTAGAGCTTTTGTTATTCAGACTTTGCATATGGCTTTTTCCTGGAGCCATTATATGCCAGTGCAGACACTCTACAAATCAACCTGCAAAAGCATTGTTTGTTTATTTCTGGCCGGCACTAGTAGTCAAATGTGTATGGCAAAGTGCAAACGGAAGTGTTCAAGTTGTATTCAGATTTTATCAGGATACAGGACTCTTGAAATGACAAGTGTAAATAGGGCTTTGTAAGGTCCTTTCAAACACGCAATAATAACAAGTTAACGCAACTTTCTTTTACCTGCACTTGTTTATTTTTCTGTATATATGTATATATGTGAGGTTAAACACAATTACATTGTTGCATTACATTGTTACATTTAGCTGGCCAATGTAGTAGTACAATGTGTGTGTTGCTGTAATGCACAAGCTCCATTGTTTTGTGTTGAGCTGCTGTTTAGTTATTCTTTCCAAGTGTAAAGTGGGACACTACATTGTGTTACCAAGTAATGTTACATTCAGATTAATATGGCCATCTGTTGTTGCTTGATAAGTTTACCATATAATGCTTTCAGCATATTTTTTGAGCATACAGTTCCTTTGAGGATGTTTTGGAGAATATTCTAGACAGTATTTGTAATTGTTTTGGATTGTTGCAATAATAATAAACATTTGCATAAAGCAAGCATATTTGCCTGCTCCCATTCCAATAAGAACATTAAAAACCTGAAAAATATCCCTTCTAAAGTACCTTTAGAAGAGATAAAAAATGTGTGATTTACTTGCGATTAATCGCGAGTTACATGTGGACACTCATGGGATTAATCCCGATTAAATATTTTAATCGGTTGACAGCCCTAATAAGATTTTTTGTAGTTTAAGTTATTGTCCGTTAGATTTTCATCTAGTTAATAGTCTAGAAAGTACCTATCTATCAAAACGTGAGTTAAAACGATGGTGATTGAGCATATGACCCACTGATGAAAGCGCCTGTACGTGCTGCTTTGTCAAGTAATACAATCTGAGTGTCCGTGGCAACTTTCCCTAAATTCAAATTCAGCGCACAGTTAGTGGCGCTTTTTACGTCAGTCGGCAGCTGTTGGTCTCTCCACGTCTACAGGCTAGATTTCATTACTGCTGACTCACAATGATGGGGGACCAGCAGACAAAAGAGAGAAAGAATTTTGAGTCCAAATAATAAATTAAAAATAAAACAAAACAAAACTCCCACTCCCACAAGAGGAGGAAGAGCTAATGCTGGCTGAGATGACTGAGATGATAACCTCTGCCATCGACTGTAGCCTGTCTGTGTGCACCTCAGGGGGATGCCCGGTCTGTACTCCCTGTATTGAACGACCCTCTCTAGAAGTGGCTTCTCGGGACAAAAATTCAGGACATGATAGCCAGCTGGGCTCTCATCTCTGCCCGCAGCAGCAGTCAGAGCGCCGCCAGCGGGTTCGGCAGCGCTGCTAGCCTGCAGTGAGCTTCGGGGATAGGGCCGCAACTTGTCATGCTCACTCACTATCCCGGGCTTCAGGCCAGCCTGTGCCGTACCTTCTGGTGAAGGCAGCACCACCTCAAGAGTTTTTCTTCTGTGTGAAACATCGCACCTCCCTGATAGCCTCGGTGAGTAATCCCGTTAGCGGCATTAGCGCGGTTAGCGACATTAGCTGCCTCCCCAGCTCTATCATCTCCACAGCTGCATGTGTCCCCACACGGCCTGTATCTTCATACAGTAGATATAGTAGCTCTTAGCAATCTCATAGACTGAACTTTTCTCAGTGTGGACTGGGGCATGTGCAGGCATCGCACAAGTTAGAGCTGCCAATCTACCGACGACACCTGCCTGCAATCACATCTTAACGCCAAAGTTGCCGCTAGAAACAAACTAACTAAAATCTTACTGCAGCCATCGTCAACTGGCGGCCCGCGGGCCAGATCCGGCCCAGCAAAGCTTTTAGTCTGGCCTGCAGAATAATCACGAATTCAAAAAAATTGCGTTCTGTTATTTAGCATTTCAAGCATTTACAGCAGGTAACATTACACAGGTAGAGCACAAACCTAGCCCCCTGTATTTGCATCTCTATTCGCATGCCGGAATTCTGTACAGCGATGCCTGCGCTCCACACACACAGCTGAGCCGAGATGTGTGTGTGTTAAAACAGACCTGACTGGGAACGATACAAAGAGGATAACCAACGGCCGCTGGTGCAGATGAAGTCACGCTAGTCTCGTTACTGTAAGTAGGCTACAATAAAACCTTCGTGAGTAAAAAGTCACTACTTATCAATGCACTCACCTGTGTAGACCGGCATCAACATGTAGAAAGCGATATTTCAATCTGCTCTGTCTGCTTAGTTCACTCTTGTCCACCGCGCTGTTTTACGCAAACACAGCTCTACTCTGCAAATAGCGAATTTTTACAAAGAAGCTAAAACAAAAGCTGTCGGTTTGTAGTCTAACTGTTTCTTAGTTTGCCGGGAATCTTGAAATTTGGACAAATTCTTATGAACTTAACTGCTGGCTGAGTGAACCATCCTCTCCGCTGGAGCGATAAATCAATGGATGTATTAAGACCAAAACAGATGCATGTGGCAACTTAATATGCACGTGAATGACGCAACCATTATGTGCATTCTTTATTCTTGATGATGATGATGGTTGTATTATTTTGCAACAACATTGTTTCATTGCAAATGAGGCATACATGACGAATGCATAGCCTGCTTATCAGTCCATTCATCATTAAAGCTGGGCTTTTCCATGTCAACTTTTCGCTTCAGCCTCTTTGACAGTGACATTCTTACCTGACAACAGCTGTTTCTTTCTGCAAGCATTTTCCATCAATCAGGATGCTGCATACTACAACCATGTTTCCTAATCACAGACTTTAACCATCACTCCTCCATGAACTGCCTCCTGTTTGATTTGTGCAGTACTTCATTCCTTTATATCTTATGAATCATCAGGAATTGACATGAGTTCAATAACCTGGTTTTGCCTTACATCACTTTAAATATTTGGAATGGTTTTGTATAGGGGTGCAACAGAACACAAAACTCAGTTGGATCGAATCATGGTTATGAGTCACAAATCGGATCAATTTTCAGATCAGCACAAAAAAAGGGGGGGAAATTAAATGATTTATTAAAAATGTAATAAAAATAACTTTTAACAATAACTACTTTCACCAGTAAATTGCTGTTAAACGACAAAAACAGATGAGGAAAGGGTATTTCACAATAACTGTGAATGCACCACGGGTTTTACCAGTTTTAAAGTTTTTAACGCAACCTTTATGTCTGTGTTGTTTTTCCGACAACAGCAGTGACCATGTGCTAGCTAGTTTGTGTCTTTTAGCTCATAGCTTTAGCGGCAGACTGTTGTACATCCCACTGTTGGAATCCTCTACAATACAGTTACACTTTTACACCGTTTAGCTGTCAGCCTTTTAACCGTTTAACCGGGACAATTTCATAGTGGTTGGTGTAAACTGGGAAATTTAGCGTACCGACAGGCTTTTGTCGGGACTCGGGACAAGCAACTTAAAATCGGGACTGTCCCGGTCAAATTGGGACAGTCCCGGTCAAACCGGGTCGTCTGGTCACCCTAGGACAGGGGTAACCTGGAGGAGGTATTTGTGGAAATGAAGATGGAGGGTGACAGGTCTTTTAGAAGCACACTGAATATCTCTATTCAGGACGTTAAACACCTGGTCCATGCTGTTCATTGTAATTGTGGGCAAATACAGCTGGCTCCTTAAATTATCATGTCTTCATTGACGTCCCCTCACTGATCCAACCTCCATATTAAGTCATTAAGTTCTCAGCCTCTCTCATGCAGGTTATTAATAGACATAATTTGGACTTAATTGCAGGTTTATAACTCACCAGGAATGATAGGAAGCACTGAGCTTCCCTTTGAAGTGAGATCCCAATCTCCTGGAAGATTGCACCAGTCCTGCAGATCAAGCTGATACCTTCATGTCAACAGCCTCATGGGTCATAAAGAGAAAAGTTTCATTTAACATCTCCTGCTCTGACTGCAGCTGGGAGGAACTGCTGCGCGACGACTGGGCCGACTGTGAGTGCTTTTGGACGGGGGAGGGGCCCACGGCAGCACCCGCTACTTGTTGACAAGAGTAAGAACGATACGTGCTTTCACATAAGAGTCTCCAGAAAGTCTACAATAACACCAGAAAATGTTGCTAGATTTGTAGCTCGTCGTTTTTTTTTTTAAAGAGTTGCTGGAGGGTTCTGAAAAATCATATCCTAGAAATCTAGACACACCCTAGTAGCAGCAAATTTATTTTGCAGCCAGGGGGTTCTAGGCACTCTCCATTGACTTGCAAGCTGGAAAAAACAAATTTTGGTCAGGCCAATCACATCGTGTATAGAGTCGGTGAGCAGGGCTTATGGCTGCTGCTGCTGGGAACAGCGGTCTTCTGGAAGACTTGGAGTTAAGCTTTTCTTTGAGAAAAGAATAAAGAACGGCTCAGAAATCATTCTTAAAAAAGGAAGACGTGTTTGGAGTTTTGCCGACCAGATATGGCAAAAGTTTAATCTATCAACTAGCTTCACTACCTTCTTCGTTGCTCTGCCTGGTTGTAGCGCTATCCTATTACGTGCAGAGGGAATTTGAAAGACAACCGTTTATCCCGCCCCTCGGATTGAGCCCTGTCAATGGTGAGTTCCCAGACCCAACATCTTGATGTGGGACTGGCTTGTCAGGCAAAAAATCGCTAAATATAGCAACAAAGTCGCTAAGTTGGCAACACTGGTCCAACCCATAGACAGTATATAATGGACCAATAGCTCTGGACCGAGACCAGTGAAGTCTATTAGAAGCACTTTTTTGGTGATGGCCAGCTTTACTGCGCAGCCTCTAACTGAGAGAGACAATGTAAATGTGACGTGAGCAACGTGTCTGAAAGTTGTAAGTCTTCTGGTAGCTGTGCCAAGAGAAATCTCAATCATTCCCAATCTTACAGAGATGGAGAGTTTAGGTATATGTAAGGAGATAACATGGGCACAGGCTAATTATTGCTAACTAAAATGCTAGTCAACATTAGTAATTAAACCTAAACAGCTCATGTAAGTCAAAACTGCCTGCAAGCTTATCCTGTACTATACGGTAATTCCTCTACTATGTGACACAATCGTTAGCCTATTTTTACAAAAACGTCAGCTACGGAGCCATAACATGAGATACAAGGTAATGGAGCCTTTTATACATTGTCGTGTTTCTTTAGAACTAAACAACGGACAAATAGAGTATTTAAATGCTTCAGATGTAAAGTTATTCACTGTCAAGTGATGTCAAAATGAATGCTAGTCAGTGGAATGCTAACGGGAGGTGATGGCTTTGTAGCAACAAAATGGTCCCATAGGAGGTTCGAGTTCTGAAGCGAAGCTTACCCCCTTGGTCCCACCAGACTTCTGTGTACCATTAACGTAAAGGGAGAAAACCCAGCAGTGGACCACTGTGAGACAAGGGAGGGGTCACTCAAAATGTTTCTAAACTTAAAGGCATACTATGCAGTTTCCGTACCCCTAGAGTCGCTGTGGAGTACTTGTATTTGACGTTACTACTACTAGATTCAACTTTATTGTCATTGTGCAGAGTAGAAGACAACGAAATGCAGTTTGCGTCTAACCAGAAGTGCAAAAAAAGCAGAAAAGTGCAATGTGATACAAAGATGGTGGTAAAAAATGACATACAACAAGCAAGCGCAACAACATACAACATAGAATACAAGCAAGTTTACTTTACATGTTGATAAAATGTCGGGAGTATAGTCTTCAAGTTGGCCTTATTAGTCTCCTACGATTATGTGAACACCATCAGGGTGGGTTGCTGTTGTTCGTTTATGGTGCCCAGCAGGAGAAAGAGCACCGTTTACACAGCCGCGACGATCACTACTGTTAGCTCCCTCTGTAGAAAAAAGGCCGACATCTTACAGACATGTACTCAAGGTCAGGGGAACAGTGTTTATCTATAATTGTCCCGTTATTACACCAGTTCTCATGCACGCACATACAAAGCCCCCCTTCTCTGCTCTTACAGTCCTCAGTCATGTCCCAGCTGAGCAGAGTGCGGCCTGCTAGCTGCATGCTAGCATCAGGTATCCCCGGGTGAAGCCAGGTTTCAATGATAATCAAAACACAGCAGTCACGAACATAGCGATTTCCAGCGAGTCATAATCCAAGTCGTCCGTTTTATGCACCAGGGATCTGGCACTGGAGAGATACTGGTTCGGTGTGCTATGCTAGCTTTAGCATAACACCGGACGAGCGGCTACGCTATTCCTCTCCCTCCTCCGTCTGTCCCGCCTCCTAGAGCGAACAACAATCCACGAAGAGATTGGCGGTCTCGCTATGTTATCTGGGATGTTGCGCGTATAATGAAAGACACTCAAAATAGATATCTGGTGCTGGTCACTGATGTCCAAAAGATTCTGGCGGGTGTAGCGGATGTTAACAGAACCAACAGTAGTAAAGCCGTTTGTGATTCTCGTGAGATTTACCACCTACCAAACCTACATTGATGGTTTTCTCAGAGGCGTCCCTCCGCTGCTTTGCGAACGGGATGATTAGCCCTAATACGAGTTTGTTTACCATCGAAATGACTTAGAAGCTGTTATATTAAGGTAAAACTCTTGCATAGTGTACCTTTAAAAAGCACTTTTGTGCCACGTTTGCGTTTGTATTGTTTTACTACATACACAATTATTTGAAGTTTATATTATTTATAATACACAGTGTGGTTTTAATGATATTTCTAGGGGGGTGACCGCGATCAGATGGGATGGGTCCTTACCCCCCTGACCCCTGTGCGATTTCCGCCTATGTGTTAAACAGTAGCTTTCCTTGCCGCCACACCAAATGCCTTCTCTTGGGGGGAAATTGTTGGGCCTGTAAATGATAGTTTTGTCTAGACCTACTCTATCTGTAAAGTGTCCTGAGATAACTTCTGTTATGATTTGAAACTATAAATAAAATGAAATTGAATTGAATTATATGTTTTCAAAGGTGGCCTATGTTCCCTTTGTGTCCCCTCCTATGATCATTTGTCAGCTCTCTTACCCCTCCCTCTCATTTGGGTTGCCCAGCCGTCAGATAGCTCCAGGTCGGTCTGTCAGGTAAGTTTTACCTACAGCTGAACTCTGCACCACCTCCTGTTGTTGCCGGCAGCACCGGCAGCGCTCTCTTATCCACTAAACAAACAGTGAATTCCAGGTTCATGCCCTGAAGCTATGTTACTTCCATCACACATAGCTCTAATGTGTTTTTACATGGAGCTTCTAAAAGAAAAAGGGAGGATTTCTTCCTTTGCTGCTGCTCATATCTAGGAAAGGATCATGTAGTTGGTTGTCAAAAACATTTAGCGGCTTACATATTTACATAATTTTACTTTGATGGTAAATTCAGCCTGCTGTAATATTTTCTCAATTGGTGCAGTCTTCTGCTGTTTTACAGATCTGCAAATCAATCCTTCCAGCGTGAACCAATCACTGTCTAGATAGTGGTAGATTAGGTTTAAATCTCTTGAGTATTTCTTTATAACTATAAACATATGTATATATTCTTTTATTTATTTTGAGTTTTACTCTCAAAACTCAGTTAATCTGCTTTATCAGGACTGTGTGGGTGTGGTTTGATTAGACTGAACTGTTGTCTGATGAAATGTTGCTCAATTCTGAATGGTGCCATCTGATATGTGACATAATTTGTAACTGAGTCCCACCCACCTCAGGTCAGTGAAAAGAGCACAGCAAAAAAATAAATCCAATAATGTAAATGTGAAATAACCTGAACTGAGCGCTGAATACTTTGTGTTCATGTACTTGGCTGTGCGAATGAGTGCAGGTTGGGCACTGAAACAAGAAGTAATTCATAGCAGATGGCATGTTTCATGTAAAGGTTTTGCACACTTAAGCAATCATGTCAAACCAATGGACAGTCAGTGTGACGTGTTTGAAAACATCTGTCATATCAGAAAGAAAACCAAGGTTTAAATTCTTTGAAAGGGGAGACTTAATAGTTTTAATAGTAATTTACACAGAATCCTTTATTAATCAGACTTTTAAATTCTTATACCCGACTATATGCCACTAGGGAAAGATTTCTACCCTACATGTCTATCTGATAGTGCTATAACTAAATTTAAGGAAGCGATTCTGTCTGCATTTTATTCAATGCCATGCCTCAATATAACAGAGAACCCCTTTAGTCCCTCCCAAATCCATAATTTGATAGTGCTGCAGGCTCACTGCGAATGTCAGTCAACTCTACTGCTCCTATATAAAAGAACATGATAAAACAAAGGAAGTTAGCGCCATGGTATGAATCCCAAACCCGCAAATTAAAACATACCTGGTGAAAAGATATAAAGTAAATGGAGTTCCACCAATTGGGAAGAATCTGGCTTAGACTAGCAAGACTGGCAAGACTCTGAAAGCATATAGGAAGGCCCTTCAAAATCCCAAAACAACCTATTACTCATCATTAATAGAGGATAATAAGAATAAGCCAAGTTTCTTTTCAGCACTGTAGCCAGGCTGACAGAGAGTCACAGCTCTATTGAACCATCTATTCCTATAGCTCTGAGTAGTGACGACTAGTGGCTGCGGAGCCCTGTGGAGCTCAGTCAGGGCAGCATCATTTGGTTGTCCAGTAACCCATAAACAGTGACTTTGCGCCGGCCGCAGATGTTCGATTGATTTCCTCTGCTTTTGAATTATTGCAGGGGGCTACTATCTTTACCAATCTTGACTTGAGAAATGCTTATCGTTTGGTGAAGATTAGGGAAGAGGACGAATGGAAGACTGCATTTAACACTCCCAGTGGACATTATGAGTACTTGGCTATGCCTTTTGGATCAACTAACGCCCCTGCTGTGTTCCAGGCATTTGTTAACGATGTACTCAGGGATATGTTAGATGTATTTGTGTTTGTTTACCTTGACAATATTTTGATTTTCTCCCATGACCTAAATGAACATGTTCAACATGTACGTGGTGATCGTCAAAGGTTACTTACTCATGTTTACTGTTTGTTAAATTGGAGAAATGTGAGTTTCATGTTCCCATAGTGTCCTTCCTGGGATATGTGGTGGCCAAGGGGGAGATGAGCATTGACCCGGAGAAAGTCAAAGTGGTCAAGGACTGGCCTGTTCCCACCAATCGCAAAGAGGTTCAACGTTTTCTGGGATTCATTAATTTCTACAGAGAGTTTGTCAGAAACTTCAGTTCTGTTGTTTCTCCATTACATGTTCTCACCTCTTCCAAGACCAGGTTCGCGTGGAATCCTCGAGCGGAAGCAGCCTTTCGGGCTCTCAAAGAGAGTTTTGAGACAGCTCCAGTTCTGGTTCTACCTGATCCCAGTCGACAGTTCGTGGTTGAGGTGGATGCCTCCAATGTCTTTCTGGGTGCGGTTCTCTCACCGCCTTCCCACGGGTGGTAAGCTACATCCTTGTGCTTTTCTCTCCCACAAACTGTCCCCGGAAGCCCTTGGAGAAACCCCCTGGCAGCAATGGCTGTGGATGGTTGCTTGTTGGCCAAGATACTCATCTGTCGGAACCACTCACACTCATCCTGTCTAGTAATCATAGAGAAACTATTCAGCTTAAAATCATCTCTGCTTCCATCCACTCTATTAATTATGGGCCACACATGGTTAGTAAGACACAACCCCAACATTGACTGGGTTCAAAGGAGAGTTACTGGCTGGAGTTCATTCAATCTGTTTTGTTCCCAGCTTGTGGAGATCATCTTGTCATCTCATCTCATCATCCCAGCCGCCTTTAAAATCTGTCTAAACCCGAACATGAAGCTATACATCAGAGACTCCCTTGCAGCAGATGTGAGTCGGCCCTCTTCTTCTCCAATGTGGGCTAGATTTGTCTTTGTATGTAAGAAAGATACATCTCTGTGAACCTGTATATATTTTCATGGCTTATATAACATAACTGTCAAGAACAAGAGCACCTTACCCTTGATCGATTCCAACCCACGTATGCAAGGCAACGCAGTTCCCAGTACCAGTAGAGCTGGGAACCCTATTGTAATCGCAAAGATTATTCTTCTTCCGTCTTCTCCTTCTTATTTTTCTGTAGCTAAAAGTGTCGCTACAGCCTAAACCGTGCATGGTGGGGCGGTGCCATTTTCAGGACTGTTCCAGATCTCTGCATCGGTTAATAAATGCGGCAATAAAATCATGAACTTTTGCATATCTCGGCCAAATTAACTGTTTCTTGTTTGGCATGACACTCTGAGGCTCGCCAACAAATTTGGGATGTAGATTGGCCAATAGGGGGTGCTACAAGTGTGAAAAGTTTATGTCATGAAGGGCACATCTGATTTTTACGATATTTGGAGGGTACCATCTAGGGACACTTCTGAGGCCATGCCTACAATAGTGTATTGATTGGTAAAATTGGGCGTGGCCTATTGCACCCATGTTTGGATTCACCTGTTTCACTACAGTGAGCAACTTCAAATTTACAGGGTAGATGTAGAATGCATTGAAGACCTCACAAACCAAAAAATACACATGTGGAAGACTAGGTAGCGATATAATCAACGTAGAGGCATTTTGGCCTATAATCCACCCAATACACATTGCACATTTTAAAACCTTATATCTATGCGTTCCTTAAATCAAGCTGAATCACGTGACATAGGCCACACCCATTTCTATGAAAAACTTATTTTGTGTGCAAAACCAACTTTTTGAAAGTCCTCCTAGGCCGTGCGACCGATTAGCACGAAACTTGGCACATAGCATCTCCAGATAGACCTGACCAAAATAATTTTACTACATTAAAATAGCGCATATTACGAACAAACATAATGTTGTAGCTAGCTATCAAACACGAACTTCAGCATATCTCGGCCAGAGTAAATGATCATTGCAAAACTTCACATTTTTTAAATTTGGTGAAGATCGGCCTTTAGGGGGCGCTATAATCAACGTTGGCGCCTTTTTTGCCAATAACTCAATGCACTTAAATGGGAAATTTGCAATTCCAATTTATCAGTCACAGTAAATGCTATCAACGCAAAACTTGAGATTCTTGTTTGAGATGCCACTGTGAGGCCTTGTCACCTCCCATCCCAGAGTCCCATCCCCCCCCTCCACAACAACAACCCTTGCAATCCTGGAAAGTAATATCAACAACTGTTTTAAAAACTAAACCCTCACAAAAGCTGCCAGACCAGACTCTGTTCCCTCCACCCTGAAGCATTGCACTGATCAGCTGTCTCCGGTGTACACACACATCTTTAACACCTCACTGGAGACATGCCATGTACCAGCTTGCTTCAAGTCCTCCCCCATCATCCCTGTCCGTAAGAAAACAAGGATCACAGGACAAAATGACTACAGACCCGTCGCTCTGACCCCTGTGGTTATGAAGTCTTTTAAGTAACTTCTTCTGGCTCACTGAAAAACCCTCACCAACCCACTCCTGGACCCCCTGCATTCGCCTATAGAGCCAACAGGTCTGTAGACAATGCAACATTGCTCTTCATTTCATTTTCCGGCACCTGGACTTCTCAGGAACCTATGCCAGGATCCTGTTTGTGGACTTCAGCTCTGCCTTTAACACCATCCTCCCTGCTCTGCTACAGGACAAGGCTGCATCCTTTCCCTTGCTCTCATCCCTGTACACCAACAGCTGCTCCTCCAGTCACCAGTCTATCTTTCTCCTAAAGTTTGTGGATGACACCACCCTCATTGGACTCATACATTTCAGCCTGACCAATGCCCCAGCTGTTTTCCAGGCTCTCATTAACCATGTGTTACAGGACATGCTGAACAGGCTTGTGTTTGTTTACCTGGATGACATTTAGATTTTTTTCCAGAGACATTAATGATCATGGGCAACATCTGAGACTTAAACATTTAAGAGGTTTATTGTCATATGCACAGTAAAGACAGCTTACACCATGTAATGAAAAGCTTTCTTTGTCAGTCTTCCTTACACAACGAATAAAAAAGCAGAATAATACAATAAAGCTAAAATAAAAATAAAATAAATAAATAAAATAAACAGTAAAAAAGTTGTAATAAATAGTTTGAAAATAGATTAAAAATAGATAAAGTGCATGAAGTGCACTGTAGACAGGTCTGTATGTGGTGTGAGTCCAGGAGTTTAGGAGGGGAGGATAAGTGTGTGAGGGGGATACTGCAGTGTTAAGGAGTCTGATGGCCTTGTATTGAAAAGGCTGCTAGAGAACAAACTCTTTGTAAAAGGAGAAGGCACAGTTGAAGGTGGATCCTGCCAAGGTCCAGGCCGTGGCCGAGTGGCCTATCCCTTCCACTCGCAAGCAACTGCAGAGATTTTTGGGTTTTGCAAACTTCTATAGAAGATTAATTCGCAACTATAGTAGAGTGGCGGCACCACTCACTCAGCTAACCTCCTCTAAGTTCCCTTCTTTGTGGTTTCAAGCAGCTGAAACAGTTAAAGTGTGTGTTTATCTCTGCACATGTGCGCACTCACCCAGATCCTGCCCTCCAGTTTGTGGTGGAGGTTGATGCCTCTGAGAGGTGTTCTCCCAATACTCTCCTGACAGTAAACAACACCCCTGTGCTTTTTTCTCTTGATGACTTACTCCAGCGGAGAGAAATTATGATGTTGGCAACAGGGAACTGCTGGCTGTGGTCCTGGCTCTTCAGGAGTGGAGACACTGGCTGGAGGGCTCCTCACATCCTTTGTGGTATGGACAGATCACAAGAACCTCTCATACCCGCAGTATGTAGGTTGAACTCCCATCAGGCTTGTTGGGCCTTGTTCCTGGGCATCGGCCTGTCAGTCTGTGTCTCCGGTGCTCCAGTGGGGACATGCATCCAAGGTTGCCTGCCAATCCGGTTACCATCAGACCCTCTACCTGCTCTAGCAGCGTTTATGGTGGCCGACCATCTCATCCAACACTAGAGAGAGTTTTTCTCCACCTGCTCAGTCTGTGCTTGTAGCAAGTCCTCTCATCAAAGACCTGCTGGCCTCCTATGCCCTTTTAGTCCAGTCATTTTATGAAAAAAAAAAATTACAAGAGAAGCAAACTCAACTGATTTTGTATCCTCAATATGTCCTCATTAAGGGGAAAAAAGCCCAGAAGAATACCATTAGGGGAATGTTTCGAAAAAGACCCAAATAGAGCCTATTCATATACCTACTGTATTCATTCTTTTTCTCACGTGAATAGGGTAAAGATTTTAACCTTTAGATATCTTTATTTTAATTACTGTGTTGATTACTTACATAAAGACAAACAAAAAATGTAATTGCACTGATTCGCTTTCCGCAACCGAATTTTAGTTTTTTAAACTAGTGTCACATTTTTCTCATGCTATGTCGTATCTTCACTTTGTCATTGCCTGTCTTGCTGTTTCATTATGTTTTTATCTAATGTAAGGTGACCTTGGGTGTTTTGAAAGACACCTCCAAATAAAATGTATTATTATTATTATTATTATTATTAATATTATGTGGTTTTGCCATAAGGCTACCACCCGTCCTTCTGCCTTTAACATTACCACCTCGTAAGATTCACTGGTTCACTTTCATTTATGAGACCCTTCTTGGCCGATCACCTCCTTACTTATGTCACCTGCCGCAGCTGCTGAAGTCTGTCACATACAATACCCGGTCCTCACTTCATATCCAATTAAGCATTCCCAAAAGCAGCTCTGCATCTGGTCTCGCATCTTTTCAGTCTGCTGTTTTTAAATTGGACAAACTAAGTTCCATTTCATCTTTCAAAACCACATCTCATCCATGTTGACTGACATATGCAGTTGCTTTTCCACAACAAAATTTCCCAGCTAAACATTTCTATGGTTACTCCCTCTCTTACTCACCCATGTACCTGTGTGATTCTCTTGGTATACATTTTTACTGCTGTATGTGCGGTATTTAAAATTGTATTTTATGTCATTTTATACGGCACGTATATCTAATGTATTTTATTTTCTAGCCCCCTTTTCCTTTAAACCTGTTTGAGTCATGATTCACTCAGATCTTTCACCCGAGTCTTTAAATTGACTCATGATACGCAAGTCTCTAGTATCATTAAAGGTATGGACCTAACATATTTCAAAAAATGCAAGTAAAAACGGTTTTCTATGGCATGGCACCTTTAACTCGGATCAGTTGAGTCCTACTACAATTCAATCTAAAATGATAACAGCGCCCCACCCAAACCTCTTGCAACATTAGCTGACACATGAGTCCTCGATGACTCATGAGTTCTCGCGTGAGTCAGTCAGTCACGCGTATCAGCCGGCTACGTTGTCAAGAGTGGATCTGTATCAGACGAGCGAGCGAAGCTCCTCGAGTCAGGGTAAAGCAAATCCACAACAAAAGCCTTCACTTTTGAAATAACATACAATGTTCCGCACGTAGCCAAGGACGGACTAACAATCTGTGCATTCGGGAAAAGTCCATAACGGCCGTCCAATTGACAGCCTTTGGCAAAAAAAAAAAAAGTCTAATGAAGCGATATCAACAGCCAACAGCAGGGGGCGCTTATACGATCACTTACTGTATATGCTACGTGTAAAAGAAACTGAGGAAGAAGAGTAGACCTACTAGTCTGGCTATCACCAATCCACAGCCTGGTCATGATGAGGGACAGACAGCAGAGTTAATTTCACATCAGCAAGAGGTACTGGTAAGTAAGGAGCAGGACACATTATAATAGGCTGCCTTTATTCCTGTCTTAGCGAATTGCATAGTCAGCTGTCAACATGGGTGTGCATCATGATTATGGAAATTATCATGCCATTTAGTGCTGTCAGACTTAACGTGTTTAATAATTTCTGTTAGGTTAATTTGAAACATTAAATGCGTTAGAAATGAATCGCGGGTTGACCGCGATTTCACTTCATTGTATATGAGAGGTTGTAGTGAGCTCACTTTTGCTGCTATAGGATGAAGACTATGGTATTGAATTAAATGGGAAAACATCAGGCATGCATTGGTACCACTCTAAACGTGCTAACAAACAGGGAAGCGGGCTAAATAATTCACCAAATGTAACCAAAGGTTTAACCAAAAAAATCCTAGCTTGCACTTTCTGACTGTTTTCCACCAGAGTGCAGTTTTTCCTTGTCTTTCATATTTGCGTTTACTACTGTGGAACTGGTGGTTGTTTGTGAAAGCTTAACAGGCAAAATTGATAGGGCCTAGTCATTTTCATCATTTCACAGCCTTAATATGAATCAAAAGTGTAATATGACATTGACAAAATATTAAATAGGTTATTCAATGCTAATTCTTTAACACAAAGCCACACATATTATATCAGTAATAGCTAATAGCTTTGTAGGGAAGTGCCAGGATGTCCCAGGATGCTCTACATCACAATATTTCACACAGCCCAAGTTATCTGACTATTCACAGCCCGGAACAAATTTTTGCTTACCACAATCAAGCAAAGGCCTAAACACCTGTCTCTACAGAGAGTGTTTAGTTGTAAAGATGGTACCAACCGCAAATGGCTAATAATTACCAATTATCATGTCAGTGAATGTCAGTTGCTGTGAATACCTTGTCTTATAGGCTACAGTATTGTGGTATAGTATCAAGATTTCCTGGCTAGTGTCTGTCGTGCACTGTCGTGGATGATGGTCCTATTTGGGAAAAAGTCCAGGGCTGTTTTTTAGCCCCAGTCCTTCCCTGCACGTAGCCAAGCCAGGCCTACTAGGTTTGGTGTATAAATGTAGTATATTAAAATGCAATTAGGTTGAGCAGACAGTCCGAAACATTGTAAGCTCCCCAGTAAGTGCTTTTTCAGTGTCCTTTTTCTGTTTTAAATTGAATTATGGCATGCTTATTCCTAGTAGCGTAGTAAAATAATATTTGAATTCGATCTCTTTTCATTTTGTCTTTGGACTTTCAATTTGAATAATGAATAAATATATCCTTCATATGGGAAAAGGCAAGACCTACTCATTTTGTAGTTTTTCCTTCATACATATTGAAAGTGTAAGTTTAATATGCCTACTTTGTGCAAGGTGTTTGAGCATCATATTAGACAAATACATGCTTAAGGTTCTGTATTGTTTTTTGACAGATAATTGGTTAACGTAATGTGGCTTTAAGTTTGCACGTTTAGTTAATCTGATTCTCACATACTTCATTCTCTTTGCACTGTGCTTGCCCGCGGTGCAGAGAGAGTGGCTGCAATGATGTCACCGCAGGGTGGCTGTGTCTGGAAAGCGGCTGTTAAAGGGGTGATAGAATGGTTATACACGGTATTTCACGATGTTCCTTAAGGTCTCCTAATAGGGTATGTAACATTGGTTGGGCTGAAAATGACTCTTTTGCTGTTTTTTTGGCCCTAATGCTACCCTAAAGAATTTAGGACTGGGACTGATGGGACTGGACTGAAACGAGAGCTTTTCTGCCTTATATGGTCTGCTCATGAATATTTTGATGAGCTGCATGCTGATTGGTTGAGCTTAGCATGCACACACACACATACAGAGACACACACACACACACACACACATATTTGAGCTTTATATAGTTGAATTCTCGCATAAAAAAGTATCAGAAGTGAATTTAGTAATGCAACAGCAGATGAACAATGTATAAAATTTCTGAAATTTGCGCAAACGAGATTTAGAAGACTAACTGACCTCAGATCAGTTAGTGGCCTATGTAAATTTTTGGGCGTTACAAAGATAGAAGGTAGAGCCAAATGAGAAGGAGTTGAGAAGTTGGCGTCAACTTTTAGCTTTGTTCAGATTCGCCGTTTTCAGAGGCAGTTTCAAATTGTGAGATTTGCAGAGGAAAGAGGTGTCATTGGGATTTTGAGGTTCTATGTATGTCCTATTTACCCTCCTGTCATTTTTCAACTATGATAGTAAAATCGGTTTTGCATTCTATCACCCCTTTAAGTTAAAGGGTCACAGTCCTAAGATTTTTGGCATGTTCAGGCGATGTCAGATAATGACAACAGGTCATCTGAGGTTTAATTCATGTTTTGCTTTTCTTTATTTCTGTTTGTTTTAATGGTAGTGATGTGCCTTTCTTTGTCAGCCATGGTGTTGTGGCATTTGAGTACATTTAATACCCACCCGAATTATGTCAGCCAGCAATAGTAACTTGAATCTTATGACATGGAACGTTAAGGGCCTTAACCATACAATTAAAAAGAAGGTATTGAGTTTTGTCAAATCAAAAAATGCGACATTGTCTTTCTGCAGGAGACACACCTATTAGCTCAGGAATCGCAAAAACTACTTTGCGATTGGGTCGGTTTTGTTGCAGCCTCTTGTTAGAGCAGGAATAGTAGGGGAGACATTTACAGTTTAAATGTCTTAAGCAGTGCTCAGATTATGGAGGAAGAATGGTGTTAATTTTGTCGTAGATTCAGGGACATGCATTTATACTGGACATTTTTGGAAAGGGAATGTCCCAAATACAGTCAAAACCATCATTTATTGGTTTGCTGGAGAGCAAGCTCATTGACATGGGGGACTTCCCAATAATTATGGCTGGAGATTTTAATGAGGTATCAAGGTAACCACGAGGTAGATCCATTATTAGTACACCCACATAACGTCCCACTAGGACATGTGTTGCCTTGCAGGATTTGTGTAAAACATATGGGTTGATAGATATCTGGCGTGTACACAACCCATCTAACAAGGATTATACATTTTATTCTCCACCTCATAGGAGTTTCTCTAGAATAGATTTCATTTTGGTATCAAATTCTTAGATATCCTCCACTATATCAAGTTGTATTGGAAACATAATATCAGCTCATGCACCAGATGGAGGTTCAATTCTACTCTCTTGATGGATCCTAACCAGGGAATCTTTGAGAACTCAGATGAACATTTTTAAAGAGACTAATTTGCATTCTTTTGTCAGAGGATGTGTAATCCAGCATGCCTCCTTTAAGAAAAAGGAAAGGATGGCCAAACAGTTGGACCTAGAAAAACAAATCATGACAGCTGACACCCAGTTTAAGCAAAACATGTCCCCTGATAACTTGTCAAAACTGACTTGGTTGAAGTATTAGCTCAATACCTATGAAAGCAACATTTTCTCTCTTTAGAGTGAGACAAAAATATTTTGAGGGGGGCGAGAGGGCTGGTAATCTTCTCGCAAGGTACATCAAACAGAGCAAAACAATGTTACTGTACCTGCCATCAGGGATGAGAATGGCAACTTACTTTCCAACACTATGACGTTGGCGATTTCTTTAAGACTGCAAGGGAAGCTCAGCTTCCCCTGAAATGTCTACAATTTAATGGTCAAATATGTACTATTGTGTTAAAATTTTATTGCGTAAAATGCGTTAGAATACGTTCATCTCGAAGACGAGTTGGTTCAGAATCCGCTGACTCGATTTCCTTCTCATACATTCCCGTAGCGTCTCAGTGCATTTCCCTGTTGAAGCCTAGCATCCGTTGAATTCAATGTTTTTGACTTTCAGTTTTTTTCAGTGCTTCGAAACTAGACGGTCATTGGATAAATGCTGCGATTATGTCCTGCCAACGGATGCTCAGCGTCTCTGGGGGTCAATGGAGCAGTGGGCTGGCCTGGACGCTGGGCTTCTGCGTGATGATTGGAGGGTCTGTCGAAGGACTGTATCTCCTTTTGATTGACAGCGATTTTGTACTATAAAAAGTCGCCGAAGCTGTTCAACTTCAAGCACAGCTCAGCTCAGCTCAGTCCTATCGCGGATATTGCAAGTCTAGTTGAAAGACGAACTGCTGCAACCTATTTCTTGGTATCCTCCTTTGAGTTTAATATTCTTTTGTTAGATTGTTTGTTCATTCATTCATTCATTCATACAGTAGGCTAGGCTAGTGTTGTAGGGGTGAACTAGCCAGCTAGCTAGCAAACTGCACACGATGGCAGACAATGCTAATATTGTCGACCTGATTTTGGCAAATTCATTTGAAAGTCTTCCTTACGAGGAGAAACTAGGAGAATTAAACAGCAAGATCAACACTTAAGATTGATTTAGTGCAAAAGACACGGCAAAGTAACAGGTCTGTACAGCTCTCCTGGTATGACAAAGTTAGCTGGCTGACTGGAAGTGCTCTGACAAAGAAAATGTACTGCTGGCCATGCCTCTTGATTATTATAATAATTATATTATTATTTATTATCATTAAATAATTTAATTATTACATTATTATATATATTATTATAATATTAATATAAATAAATGGAAAATTTTTATGATGTAGGCCAAAAATGAGCTTCCCCTCTTTGAATGACCAGCAGCCGCCACTGCACTAGGAATATGAATGAAGCCTCTAGAAATGTTATGTAAAACTCTACACCTCTGAATCACAGGTGGATAAAGTAAATGGAAAGTCATTTCTTGCTCCTCTCAACCTCCCTTCGCTATCCGAGAGTCAGGTGGAAGATCTTGATCTTCCAATTACTAAAGAGGAAATAATACAAGTTATTAAACATCTATCAACAGACAAGGCTGCTGGCTTAGATGCGTTTACCATTGAGTTCTATTGGGCCTATCATGAGGACCTGGCCGTGTCTTCTGGAGATGTATAATGAAGCATTGGCTAAGGGTAAGTTGCCCCCATAATTATCAGAGGCCACTATTTCCCTCATCCTGAAAAGTGTAGGATGTAAAAACTTTAGGCCTATTAGTCTGATCCCATGCAATAGCAAAATTGTATCCACAATCCTTGCTAACATGCTGGATAGGTTTATAACATCTTTGAATCACCCCTACCGAGTCGGGCTGATTGATATTATGTGGGCTGTACAGAATGCTAATTCCCCCACTGCAGCTATTGCCCTGGATGCTAAGAAAGGCTTTCGATAGGGTGGAGTGGTGTTACATGTTCTCCACCCTAGAGACCGTTGGTTTTGGCAGCAATTAAATTAGGCATTCGAGTAGGTCAAACAGCCCAGAAACTAATGCTATATGCCAATGACATTCTCCTGCTTGTCTCCGAGCCAGAACAATCTTTGCCCTCTCTGCTCAGAAAGGTTGACAGTTTTTCAAAAATGTCCAGATACAAGGTTAATTGGCAGTCCTGTAATTTTACCTGGACTCATGCCATATCTGGGGATCACGTTTCCTCTAAATTTGTCGGAATTGGTTTAGTGCAACTTTGAACCGTTATTGGTAAGCTTTCGGACTGATACTGAGCGCTGGGCTCCACTTTATCTCTCTCGGTGGGGCAAAGCCAATATAATAAAATTTACATGCAGCCCCAAATTTAGGTACTTGTTGCATGCTCTTCCAGTTAAAGTCCCTCCGACATACTTTAAACAATTTGACAAATCTGTAACGCTTTTCCAAAATTACAGACACTTCAGAGGCCAGTGGATCAAGGTGGGCTGGGAGTCCCAAACCTTAGGTTCTACCATCTTGCATTTAGTCTCAAACACATGGCACACTGGTTTCTGGTTACATTGTCTCTTTGTGCATAACGCTAGAATGACATCTATGATACTTTTCCTCGCGTCAGTGATGAAAAAGGATTGTCTACCTTGTAACATAAACGTAATCCTATGTGTCGTAATGGAGTTGTAACACAGACTAGCTACAGCTAGAACAGCTGCGTGTAAATGATGGAGATACTAAGAGCTAATTTTGGTTTCATTGACATGATTTTTCATACTGCTCAGAGAAATATATTGAAAACAGAAAGTAATGGCGTTTTTCCATTACATGGTACCTGCTCGACTCTACTCGACTCTACTCGCCTCGACTCGCTGTGCGTCCGTTTTCCATTGCAGATTTTAGTATCGCCTCAGCGTGGCTGGTCGTCATAGCGACTGCCGTGGGCGTGGCTTAGTAGCTTGCTTTTCTCATTGACATATCCCCGACGCATTTCCTGGTTCTCCGTCTCCGTAAACAACATGATATCAAAGAGATATTTAACGTTTACTGCTCCAGATTTCCCACTGTGGTCACATATATATGACTCTAGAGTCGCTACTCGCTTTGTTTCTCTCACATATATATGACTCTAGAGTCGCTACTCGCTGCGGAGATAATCGCCGTCACTCTCTCACTTCACCCTCGCTGTACTAGCTCCCCACACACACACATACGGCGACTCGACACACACACATCACACATGCACACACCAGCGCACCAGTATAACCATCAGGCCACTTGTATGCTACGGAGAAAGCTCTGCGTGGAGCCTCCGGCAGCAAAAAAACACCGCTGGCTAAATTACTTAAAAATGCCGTCTCTCGCTAACAATGCAGTGATCAGTGACGCTTCTTTCCGACCAATCAGCAGCCTGCAGGGTTTCACGTCACCTTCTCGGCTCGCCTCAGCTCGCTTGGAACCTCGACTGAGCAGGTACTAAAAAAAGTACCTGTTAGAAGGTACCAGGTACTTTTTTTCGTAATGGAAAACCAAAAAAGGCGAGTAGAGTCGAGGGGAGGCGAGTAGGTACCATGTAATGGAAAAGCGCCATAATATTCAATTTGTTATCATATACAGTTTCACCGCTAGATGGGAGAAATTCTTACACAATGTAGCTTTAATGTTTTAATATATGTTTTATCACTGTCCACCTGTTCTATGTCTTCTTGTAATGTAATATTGCACTAATTGTCCTATTTGTATATTTTTGCAATGTTATTGCACCAATTAAAAAAAGGAAAAAGATAAATGGTCTGTCTACTAACTGACTTTTAAGAGTAACATTTTATTATCATTCTTCTGAATCATCAGCATTGAGTCATCAAACCCCGTCTACAAAGTTTCCAGATTCTCATAAACAACTCCAGCTGTTGCATGAACGCAGCAGCGTGTTGCTTTTCATTCTGCTTTATTCAGCTCGGGGAAGAACACCTAACAATGTGTTCATGTGACAGGTGGAGAAAAAAAGGCACTTGTGATTTGCAGGACCCTACCACAATTAAACATATAGCTGTTTGGAGTAGAGCACACAAGCAGGTTTTACTAGTAAGGACAGGACCTCACTGAAATTCCTGAGGTGTGCGTTAAGTCGACAGTAAAAAAAACATCATGTATTTATGCAGGACTCCCACACACAGGCAGCCCAGTGTAAAGTGGTCATGCATCCCAACAGATCTGTCACCAGATGCTTAGTATGTCCCAGAGTCGCTGACGGCTTTGGCCCGCTCTTTGTCTGCTTGACGGCTGCACAACAGAGCAGATTCACATTCCCCGCATCCACAGGCAGCATTCGGCACCGGTCTGTGGGAGAATACTTTATGATGACCAGCCAACACACATTTTGTCCTCAATTTGTCACCCACTGAAAGGCTAAAAGGCTGTGGATGGGAGCTTTTTTAAATTTGGCCTTTGTGGTGTTGTCGACATCAGGCAGGTAGAAACCCTGTACTGAAGGTACTACACTGGCCTGAACTCCAGTGATGACTCTACATTAAAGAGGGAATGTTCCTTTTATAATAACAAATACTCCAAAGGAAGACATTGTTTCTTTCAAGGCAGACCCCACTCTTCATCATTATGAAGTGCTGTATAATACTTGGCTTTGGGAAATTTATCAGCACTAATTCCATTTGCAAAAGACAACACACATTCCTGAGCTGACTTGTTACTCAAGGCAACAACAACTCACTAGAAAGCAAAGAGGAATGCCAAGCTGAGAGGTAGATAGAGATATACAGATAGAGAGGGAGGAAGGAAGAGTGTTGGTACTAACAATACAACTTGTACTACTGTTGTCATTATTTTTATAGGTAATAATAACATTGTATCTGTATTTTATACAGTACAATACATATGATACAGATTTTAGTACTGTGCAAATACTTAATACAACTCTACTAATTCAACTGCTAAAATACAACTCAAGTTCAAGTAAATTGGTATGATCCTTTAGGACAAATAGGATCTATCTTCAGCCTAAACAATGACTATAACGTATGCTCAAATTAAAAAACAAACAAACATGGAAACTGCTATCCTGTATGTCCAATAAAGTAACTAGAACCAACATTTATCTATATTTCAAAATATGTTTGGAAATGTTTTAAAAACTAATCAATACCGACACAAAATGTATATGTCAATAAGAATGGACATCAGAAATGCATTCTATCTCAAGAGGAAAAAGGGAAGGCATAAACAAATTGACATCTGCATTAAACATGCTATCTATATCCTCTACATTAACAGATATTATTTTAGCATGTTTTGTATGTCTTGTATTATATCCCCCAAACACATTTTTCAGTAATTTTCAGAGCTTCTGTTTTAGACCTGAAAACCATTAGGAATCTTATCGAAATTCCTGTTTTATAATTTACAGTAAATGCCCAAAAATGCATTCTGGGACTGTGAGTAATGCTACTTGCCATTGTTTTCTGTTTTTTCTCATGAGTGTGAGCACTTGCGTAAAACCCTGCAAGCATGATTTACTTGTATCCAGTGGAGTCTGGTGCAGGTCTTTTCACAACATAAAAAAATCACCTTGAAACAGAGCTGATATTGGCAGAGCCCACCAAGTAGCTTTGATTGAGGCATAAAGTAATGTCACGTGTGTGTGTGTGTGTGTGTGTGTGCGTGTGTGTGTGTGTGTGTCACACTGCAGTAGCATGAAGCAGACTGCATGCCACACAGGGAGACAGCACGGGGATCCGTCATCAGAACCATTATCCTTTGTTGTAGCCAGACCCACCTACGTCAGGCGATGAAAGTTCAGGTTAAAGAGCACTCAGCTGACAAAAGCTCACTGCCTACTCAAATACCCAAATTAATTTTGCTTGATAGGACGGAAATGTTTGCAACTATTATACGTGTGCAGTGGCCTTCGAGAAGAGCCTTTTTAATACTGTAATTTCAGAGAGCATAACTTCATTACCAATTGGTTACACAGCATACATTTGCATTCTTACTGACTTACTATTACTGACATCACATGAAAAAGAGTTTTGAACAAAAGGTACAAGTATAATCAGTCAAAACATATTATACCTACTGTACTTCTATTGTAATTCCAGAATCTACTCAGGTACAATTATCAACCCGATCCCTTTCTCTTAAAGGCCTCATAAAAAAGTTATTTACTCCATCATTTTTCACATTCAATTTCTACCTGTGTATGTTATTCTTTCCATTGCTAAAATTCTGTTTATTTTTAACTTCCATGAAAATTTTAAATAAAGGTGGTAAGTTAGTTAACCAGTTCCTACTCATCACTTTTATAGCTGCAATTCTTGGTATTGTGTATACCCATAGGTCTTTAAGAGGAGCTACACATTTTAAGGTTTAATTCATGGAAATTTAATAACGGGAAAACATATTACTACAGAAATACGTAAGTCCTTTACATAAGTCCTTCACGGCCTCCATTGTGGTGTCTACACTACCACGCATATATCTCCTTGTTGCTTTAGTGTTGATTGATATATGACCAATGCGTTTTGACTGTAGCTGAAGTTATACCTTAAAAACAAGTCTATTTCCTGGGATTACTGGGAAAGTGTGCTTCTGCTCCTGGGACAGAAAATATCTAATTTTCACGAAAAAAATTAATCCCCAACACATACACATGATTTAATGGTGCCCTGTGGAGTTTTCTTGTAAACAAACAGAAACAAAAAGGTTATATTAACATTAAGTGTTGAACGCATTCCCTTCCTCCAATTTTATTTAAAGTTCAATTTAAATCACATTTAGTCATCGTTTAATCACAAATAATGTCAATGTGATATTTTAAATCTTTTGTCAATAGTTTTTTTATTATTAAAAAAAAGAAAAATGTTCTTTGGGGAAATATCAGAAACAATTCTTTTGTCTAAAGGCTCTGACACACGGCCGACCGTCGGCAGAAAAGGCAGTCGGACTGATCAGTCGGCTCCCCGAGGTCAAAAAAGCACCTCGCAACACACCCAAGCAACGCCGACTTGAGCGTACGTTCTGTGTGCGAGACGTAATGTGTCTCCATAACAGCAGGCGCCGCTAATCTGTATTTTCGCCCAAAAACTGAAAACCGGAAATGATGGAACATCTCTGTAGACCATTGACTGTAAATATTAATGGACAATGCATCCAGTTTGGTGAAGTGCTGCAAATGCGGAAGTGCCTTAAATCTGCATTCTATCTGAATTCCAGCAGAGGACGACACATGTGGTTTCAAAAGGACCCACTTCTCACTTGATTTATTACCTCAGTAAACATTTTCATAATGAGTTTATGGTCTCAATCGCTAGTTTTAAGTCTTCTGCAACACAGAATGATGTTCATTTTTTGAATTATGGTCTTGTTCATTTTAAAACTGGCGATAAAGACTGTGGGGGTGTTTTAGGGCGTGGCTATGATGTTATTGCCAGTGAAAGTGTTAAACATAACGTGGCTCCTCCCTCACGCCTCCCTCTCGTCTAAAATCGTCACATCTGCAACCAGGATGGCTGCGGCCCTAACGGCAAACTCAAAACTTAATATTAACAGTCTATGCTCTAGACCTAGTAAACACGCTGTCGTCAGTCATTGTTTTCATCAGAGAGTGTTGATAGTAATCAAGAAGGATCGTTGTTGTCATTACTCGCTGAAAGGAAGAAAATGCGATGGCTAGTAATAAGAAGATACTGGCGTTGTCCGCTCTGGTTTTCTCATGCACTGATTCGCTAGTCAAGGGCTAGCACTCCACCAATCAGATTGGTCATTGAGTCTGACTGCCCACCGGCCGATTCAACAAGTCAAATCGGCTCCTCCAACTGACGACGGCACGGAACACACCGAACAGACTCAAGTCACTGACCTTGCCAGACTGTCCAACGGCCGATAATCGGGTTGGTGTGTCAGCGCCTTAAGCCGGCTGGTAGAGCTTATCTGTGTCTGTGTTTGATTGACAGCGGCTGGCAGGCTGCCAGAGTTGTGCGAAGATTAACCCTGTCAGTATATGTTTCTCTTTTAGGATAGTCGGATACCTGAATGACATTCCGTCAAATTAATGCAGAACTGACAGCGTCTTCATTAAACGAAAAAGATTTATAGAAATATTACATTTTGCCTTTTGGTTTCTGATTTTTCCCAAAGGAGAACACATGACAAGTGATTTACAGAGCAAATATGTATGCTGTAATCAAAATAATGCAATTTAATGTCAGTTAGATCCTTTAAAGAGCAATGTGCAGGTTGGACACCCCTATACAGCATAGTGTATATTAACGATAAACAACTATATTTTCAAAACTGGAGGAATATATAACCGCCATAAACAATATTTTGAGATAAAATTGTAATAAAATAACTTCCGCATCTATCTATCACTGACCGGAAGTGACGTAACGCAAGGGAGTCTGGTCAAGTTCATGCTCAAATTACAATGGACGTGGATGAAGAAACTGAGCTCTCCAAAGTTGGCGAGCATGCCTATGATGGCCCACAGGCCTATAATTATGAGCCTCCTAGGAGAGATAGAGGTCAGGGGGAGATTAGGGGGGAGATCAGTGGGAGGAACAATGGGCAGAAGAGAGAAGTAGATTTGTGAACCAGTGGCGAATAGGGCAAGTGACTTGGTGAGTTACTGTGTAGTATGGTGGCTAACTCTGGTTCATCTAGGCTAGTACATTGGTGTTATACCATAAATCTGCTTTAGCAAACATACTTTCGACCTTGTTTTAGATTAAACATACATGTAGATTGTCTTAATTTAAGCCAGCAACGTTTTGTCTTGTGATGTTCTACAACCTAAGATTTTAACGCTCAGACAGCTGTGGAGTCCATCCAAGCCATGGATGTGTTAAGAGAAGCAGGTTAGCACTAGCACAGAATCGTTCTGTTGGCTAGGTGCTTGTGCGGACATTGTGAGGCTATGGCGTCAGCGGTGGACAGCATGTGTTGTCGAGAGGTGAATGCCTACTGGGCACTAGTTGAGGGTTTAGTCCCGGCCACGGACATTACCTGCCTGACGCTCCATCCCGGCTTTGATGCCTGCTGCCTCAACCCGTTCTCGCTGCAGGTAGCATACCTCAACTTCAGGCAGGAGTATGGCCCTCTCCAAGCCAGCAGACCAGAGTATGTTTAGACGAGACTAATTTATAACACTATTATATTATTATACACTTCTATTATAGTCGTCAGTTTTCTACACAAATAAACTGTATCAAAATAATTATGTACATACTGTAACTACTTGATAAGTGATTTTGTTTCACTTCTGGTTGGACACAAACTGCATTTTGTTGTCTTTGTACTTGTACTCTGCACAATGACAATAAAGTATAATCTAATCTAATCTAATGTGCATTATTGATGCTGAGGGATTAGCAGATTTTTAAACTCTGATGTGCATACATACCTTTATGGAATAGAAGAACTGAAAATGTTACATCAAATAAGTCTATCACTCTTGATCATATTGACTATGTTAACAGGATTATCAATATCAACATTGCAACTCTATCATTCTCTAGGCAATTCCGATACACAGCCTACAGGCAGGTGGTCCGATAGACATATGGGTTTCTGGGCAGGAAGATCAGGAAGGCACAGTCACAATAAAGATAATTGAACTACAACTATAAATAGTGGTTGCAGTAGTTCATGGTGTAGCAGGGCGTTACAGGACGTAGCAGGGAACTGCACGGCGTAGCAGAACCACGGCGACAGCTGCAGCCATGATTTAGGGGCCACCCTAGTCCAAGGAAAACTGCTAAGCGAAAAAAAAGAGTTGCACAACATCACATAGTCAGTGGTCACAACACATACAACCTAACAACCTAATACAGTCCAGTATGAAATGTCTTCTTCCTACCATTAGAAGTAATTTGTAAATGTTTATGTGTCATATACAGCTAATGATAGATGCAAGTTACACTACCTGATGAGCTTTGCAGACATCTGATGTTGCACTGTGACCCACGACGAAGCACTAATGGCCCAGGATCCTGTAGAGAGAAGCCCTCTGTCAGGTGCATCTATCCCTTCATTACTGGCTGCACGCTCTGCCAAAATCTGAAAAACACAGAGGTTCAAAATCACTCACAAAAATAGGATACAAGCTTAGTTACCAACTGGATCAGTAATAATAAAAAAAGAGAAATAAAACCAAAGCAGCTCTGACGTGTCAAAACCTCTAGTGGCAAAATCTAGGAGATTTCAGCATATTGATTAATATATCAATTTGGACTTTGTAAATTACCAGAGAGTAGCCTACTGGGATACAAAATTGTGCGGGAGAACGGTCTGAATTGAAATGCAGGGGAAACTGGAGTTTTGTGCTAGCTAGCTGCCTGCCAACAGTTCATAACTAGCTTAATAAAATGCGGGGGAAATGGGGGTGTTTGTGCTAGCTAGCTGCCTGCCAACAGCTCATAGCTAGCTTAATAAAATGCGGGGGAAACAGGGATGTTTGTGCTAGCTAGATGCCAACAGCTCATAGCTAGCTTAATAAAATGCGGGGGAAACGGGGGTGTTTGTGCTAGCTAGCTGCCTGCCATCAGCTCATAGCTAGCTTAATAAAATGCGGGGGAAACAGGGGTGTTTGTGCTAGCTAGCTGCCTGCCAACAGCTCATAGCTAGCTTAATAAAATGCGGGGGAAACTGAGGTGTTTGGGCTAATTAGCTGCCAAGAGCTCATAGCTAGCTTAATGCAAACTGCATTGATTTCAAGGCAGACAATTACGAAAACCTGTTCTAAAGCTCTCTCTCTCTCTCTCTCTGTATACTGAAGCCCTGATGCTAGGAATTTGCAGTCAAATCACTTCTTTATTCTGAAATTATTAGACTAAAACATTACGAAATCAGCCAAATTAAGAGTTACAAGAATTCAAAGTAAGACTTACTCTGCTAGGAGCTCTTTTTCGGTGCATGGAATTTCTGCAAGTGCTAGCACTTGGTCCTCCAGTCTTCCCGCTCCGGATTCAGGTGAAAGTCTTGATGGTGGTGGACTTGATTCCATCGAGTGCACCGAGGAAACAGCATCGGTAATCAGCCTCACATGGTCCTTACTCCAAAATCCCATCCGAGACTCCAACAAATCTCCAGGTCTATAACTCTCCGGAGTGAAATGAGTGCCACAAACGACCGAGTGTGTGGCGACAGACGCGACCGTGAAGTCTGCTCACTTCACCTGCAGAAAACGCACCCAAAAACGAAAAACCTTGCTTTTCCTACAAGGAAAATTATGTACACGATTTCCTGACAGGCTGGACTTTGTGCAACCAGCACAAACACAATAATTTACCATTATGACTTACATAATCTTTCTCTATAGCTCTCTCTCTCTCACCACTGTAGAGTGAGAAGAAACCTATTGTTTGCCTCTGCCTATGTCATATGACGCGTTGCTAGCGGGAAAGGCTATTTCAGAGCCTAGCTTAAAAATGGGCACCCTTTCATCAAAATTTCTGCTTTAGGGTTTGTGTAACATAGCAATTTCTACTTATATGTTTTTAAAAGACCTCTTCAGACAACATTAAGTATTAATTCAGTTATGAATTCAACCTTTGCTCTTTAAGTTTAATTCAGGTTCCGGGGACATGGCGGCAGCTTGAATGATCTCCTTCAGGAGACCTCCTGAAAACATTGAATGAAGTTGAAATAACCTACTAAAGAGTGAAAATGTTCATCGTTAAAGAATAAGGAATGAATCTTCGTTCGGGTGGCGCAGTGATGGATTTTGATGAACTTCAATCTAAGCAGAAAACTAAGGAAAAGAAATCTGCAAAGCAGGCGGAAAGACACGAAATTCAGCAATTGTTTGGTGAGCTAAAAGACTCTTTAACTAAAGAATTTAAAGAACTGATTTAAAAGAATTTAAAGAACTGATTTAAAAGAGTTTCGCCAATACAGATATTAAAACAATAATGCAGCAAACAGCAGACCTACGTAATAATCTGGAGTTGATGGTAAATAGAGTGGATCAGCTGGAGGCCAGAGTAAGCAGTCTAGATGACTTGGAGATTAATAACCATAAAACGACAGACGTGACGATGTCTCGGGTTGATGAACTAACTGAACAAATGGATTATCTGGAAAATAAATCCAGACAGAACAACGTCCGTATCTATAACGTTGCTGAGGAAAACCATGACGGCCTTCCTTAGAAAGCTGATTAAATACGCCCTTGGAGTTCCAGGAGATGGTAATATTGTGAGAGCGCACCGTATTTCTAAAGAGCGACAAGACTCTGCCCAACCTATTATTGTTGCTTTTTTTTTATTACGACACAAAAAGAAGAGTCCTGCAAGCAGTCTGGAGCAAGAAAGAGGTGAAGTTGAAGGACACAAGGATCTTTCTCGATCATGATTTTACATATAAAGTAAGACAAAAAAGTTCGATGTACAAATCTGTAAGAGAGCAACTGAAGGTCCAGGACATTAAGACACATATTCTGGCACCAGCAAAGTTGAAAATGTTGAATAACGACGGGACAACTACAATGTTTCCAAACCCTACAACAGCAATAAAGAAACTGGAGGAGAAAGGCTTACACAAAGTAGGCAGAGGAAGACGATGACTCATGTGGATTAATGAACTGGAGACGGCTTTCCTTTCTTTTCTCTTTCCTCTTCTCTTTTTTTTTCTGTAACTAAATAATGAGATTATGAAAAGGCCAATTAAGAGGCAGTCTAGCCTATTGGACAAGAGCAAAGATGAACATTTGTTGGGACAACAGGAACATATGGTTTATGGCCCCAAACTCCACTGCACAGACCACAGAGAGAAAAAGGTATGAGGTGTGAACTTGGGGTATGAATGCACTGTATGGTACTTGAGGTATTAATGTGAATCATGTGGAATTATGATTGAAGATAATTAAGTTTTCATTATGTTATGATCTTATTTCTTATAACTGTTTAATTTAAAATATTTGATATTGCTTTGAGGTGAGCAGGGATTTACAGGAAAGGAAGGGGAACGAGGAAAGAAAAGGGGGAAGAAGAGGAAAAAAAAGGGAAAAGAAAAAGACCTCAAAGGGGGATAAGGTCTTTTTTTTGTTAGTTCTAATTATAATATTTGACTACTGACTGCAGTTTATTTTATTTGAGAGGAAGGGGAGGGGGGACTGAGGGGCAAGGGGGTAGAAACTAGCAGTTAAAATATGGTAAAATTAGAGAATTATGAGCAATGAAAAAGACAAAAAAGACATTGAGCCTTAAATATATTATTTTTGTGGGAAATATGGATTAAGTAGGTATAAATCTAGAAATGAAGGGGGGGGGCTACCTACCAAAAGCTGATAAAATAGGGTATGTACATATTGTCACATTGTTGGCTGACACCCTGATCCCAAAGATGTTCATAACAACAGTCACCTTGAGATATCACCTTGTCGTGGGGTGGTACAGATGGAACCCAACTTTTGTGTGTATGTGTTTTTGTTTTTCTGGTCTTTTTTTTCCTTTTTTTTGTTTAGTTTTAACGACAGCTTCATGGTCATCACATAGACACACACACACACATGCTCACACATCAAAATACATACAGGTGCGTACATGCAGGCATGTATACACATACACACACACCTATATCCGCATATACTATGCTGCAGAAGTAAACCAGTTTGATATATTTAGATTAAAACAAAGAATAACTTTCAAGATTTATCAAATGCTTATTTTATTGATTTGTAGGAAACATAACGCAACTGAGAAAATCCTTGGTAGTCAGCCCATAGACTTAGTTGTTTCATGTGCGCTTTAAAGATAATATCTTTAAATGTTAATGGGATAAATAATGTCATAAAAAGGAAAAAGATTATGTTAGAGATCGAGAAAGATCACATAATAGGACAATTTACTTGCAAGAAACTCACCTGGAAAAACAGGAACATGAGAAATTACAGAAAATAACAAAAAGCCAGGTTTATTATAGTTCATATAACTCAAAGCAAAGAGGAGTAGCAATAATAATTAAATCTCATGTAGGCTTTGAGATAGAAGATTGTTTTACAGATAAAGAAGGGAGATATGTTTTAGTGGTTGGTAAAATAGAAGGAATGGAATTTTCTCTTCTGAATATTTATTATCCACCTGATATGGGTCCTGAACATATGCTACAATTGATAGATTTACTAGTTATAAAGACAAAGGGAGTTGTGATAATGGCAGGGGATTTAAATTTGGTGATGAATTCAAAACTAGATTCATCAAGCACTAAGCTACATAGAGCAGAGAAAAATGCCAGTGTATTGAGGAAAGCATGTTTAGAAATGGGGCTCATAGATATATGGAGAGTTACATCCAGATAAAAAAAAGAATATACCTGCTGCTCTGGGAGACATTCAATTTATAACAGCTAGATTATTTTTGTATAAAAATAATGTAACATTAGCTCAATAAAGGTCAGATCATGCAGTGATCTCTCTGACAACAACATTATAGTCCAGTAAGGGCAAGTCCCTGTGGAGATTAAATAATTCACTTCTGCAGGAAACTGAGTTTATAGAAAAAATAAAAAAGAACTAAAAGATTATTTGGAAATAAATGATACAGAAGTAGACCCAATTACATTATGGGAGGGAGCCAAAGCTGTAATGAGGACATCATTTCACATTCCTCAGCTAGGATAAAGGAAAGACGAGCACAACAGAAAGAGTTAATGGAGGACATAAAAGCAATAGAGAATAGACCTAGTAAGATAAATAGTAACAAAGAAAAGTTAGAGCTAAAGGAAAAACGGACAAAATTAGAAAAAAAATACATATATTTGAGATTGAAAAGTTAATGAAGTTCACACAGCAAGAAAGTTATGATGGTGGGCCAAAGTCCTTAAAAATACTGGCTTCCAAACTCAAGAATCAAATGAAGAACATACATATTACAAAATTAAAGACAGAACAAGGTGAAATAACTGATAAGGATCAGATTGTGGACGAATTTGCTAGTTATTATGAAAACTTGTGTAGGACAGAGTTAAGCATAGATAGAACACATTCAGACCTGAGAAATCTTGAACTACCAAAAGTAACAATGCAACGCTAACAAAACCAATAGTACAAGTATATAAGCAAATACAGGAGTTGAAAAATGGAAAATCTCCAGGTAATGTTTTACAAATTAATTCTATGAAGTTTTTAAAGCTCAAGTAAATCCTTTACTGGTTAAAGCATATAGGTACACATTGGATACAAGAAAATGGGTCAAACATGGGCATCATCTATAGTAATACTTCTAAAGGGAAAGATGCCACAAAATGTGCATCATATAGACCTAGATCATTACTTACAAATCATAAAATAATATCACCAATATTAAGCAATAGGTTAAATATTAGGCAATAGGTTAAAAAATGTAGAATGAGCAACGATTTGACCAATTCATTGTCCGTACAATACTCTGTAGCTCAATAAAAAAAATTATCAATGTGTTTTCATTCCAGGAAGTGTTTTGGTGGACAAGATTAGAACATTGGATATAATTGATTATGCACAAAAAGAGAATGAAAACCTTTTGATAGTGTGGCAGGGAGTGGGCAATTTTAACATAATTATAAATATATACTGGGAGAGAAAACTAAAGACAACAAACTGCGGAAAATTAGGGACCGACAACGCCACCTGGGGACTTGCACCCCAGGATATGAAAACCAAATTCTAATAAGGACAGGTTCAAAACTGATGAGGCAGAGACAATAGATAAAACAAAACAAATGTTTAACAAAAATGATTTAAAAGACAACTGTGACAATACTAAAAAAACTCCAATGAAATACATACTCAAAACGGTGGGCTGGGGCTTCAGTGGGGGGCAGACTACGGGTAAGGATACCCCATCTCCCTAGTCTGGGAGGCAACACTACAAACACAAGAAAACATGCACAAAAAGAGTCCCAGTGCCTACTTGCATGCAATAGGAGCGAGGTTCCAATCTGGTGCCTAGCCACCCACCTGAAAACACCCAGGCCACACCAAAAAGCAAGGGAACAAAAGAACAGTCCTGAAACAAAGAATGAAAAATTAACAAAGACCAACAACCCCAATCAGCAACTAAACAATCTTAAAACATATACTGAAAGAAAATAAATATATTCAAAGTAAACAAACTTAATAAAGAAACTAAAGAAAAGGCAAACCTAACAAAAACAAAGCAAAGCAGAACAGCAACAGGTGAACCTAAAACACAAAAGGCACATGTTAGTTGGAGGGACAACTTTAAATCACCAACAAAGAATAAAAACGGGTCACCCTACTCACCACCTTCAGCAGGCAACCACCACCAGGGACCAGCAAAAGACTAAACAGAGCCAGCTGGGGGATTTTATACTGCACCTGGGCAGGGGGAGGAGCTAAGGGAGGAGTTTTACTGGACTACTGGTGTTGCGTTCACAACACCTCACTGTGGTTCACTACAATCTACCCCCAGGTTTTCAATCGTCGGCCCGACAATTTGCCCTCACTGCCAAGGCCTAAACGCAGCAGAACCACTAAGCACAGGCCTCAGAGAGATCGTAGCCCCAATAGCACTACTCCCAGCAGTCTGTGGGAGGTGGTAAAGGTTTGGGTGTCTGCCTGCATTTGGACGGTTGGTCCTTCTCAGGGAGGCCTCACTAGTACTTGGCTGAGGTGTTGCAGTGGCCTTGGTTCGGTTTAGTGAAAGGGTGGTGGTGACTGGCTCGTCTGCTGGGGTGGATCCCGTCCCTTCAGGGGTCTCACGGGGGGGGGGTTTAACAGTGAACGGTGAACATGCTTTACCTGCTTGAGGTCATGCACAGGCGCCATGGTGTAAACAGATCCTCCCACTCCAGGCGCTTTCAATACTTTGTACACTGTCGCGCTCCAGATGTCTTGAATTTTGTGACGGCCCCTTACTCCAGTGTCTCTAAAGAAGAACAGCTGACCTTGCAGAGGGATATCTCGAACGCGTTTGTTATAGTGCTCCTTCCGCCGGGCAGCTGCAGCTTCCAGATGCCTGGTTGCACCCTCGAAAGCATGGCGTAGCCGAATCTGGTGTTCCACAATCCAATCATGGGGTTGACCATCTACAGGTTCCTGTACTCTGCCCAAAAGAAAGTCAACGGGTAATTGTGGGTCTTGGCCAAAGATCAGAAACTCACCAGTCCACTCACCAGTGGACTGATATGCAGTGGTATCGTAGGCAAAAGTCACTTGGGGCAGGTAGCTAGACCAGTCCCTCTTCTTGGTGATGGGCAGAGTGCGGAGGAGGTTATGTAATGTTCGGTTAAACCTCTCACATTGGCCATTTCCAGCTGGATGGTAAGGGGTGGTGTGGCTTTTCTTAATGCCATACATATGGCAGAGCTGCTGGATGAGATTACTCTCAAAGTTCCTGCCCTGGTCAGAATGGAGGCAACTGGGCACACCAAATCTGCAGAACCACTCATTAACCAACACTCTGGCCACTGTAGAAGCCTGCTGGTCGTGGGTTGGGACAGCTTGGGTATACTTTGAAAAAACATCAGTAATGACCAGGATATTTTCCACACCATTCTTTGATGGCTCCAGAACTGTGAAATCAATAGCCAGGACCTGATTTGGATGAGAATCAAGCAAGTGACCCATAAATGCACAGGCAGTAGGTTGAGTGTCTTTGGCTACCTGGCAGCATTCGCATTCCTGACACCACTGCTTGATATCCCGATGCATCCCAGGCCAATAGCACCGCTGACGGACCAGCTCTGTTGTCCGCCCAGCACCTTGGTGGCCATGTTCATTATGCTGCTGCTGTAGTACCTGTGTCTAGTGATGCCGGTAGTACCAGCTGGAGTACTTTATCCCCTTGGGGAGGATGACGTAGCAATAGAGAACCCCTTCTTGCTCCACTAGCCAGTCCCACTGTCTGGCCAGCACTACGAGGTCCCTAGATGCCTGCCGTTGCTCAGCAACATCAGGGGCCCCATTTCTGGTCCAAAAGGTCAGGAACTCTAATGATTGGATCTGCTTCCTGTAAAACATGCAAGTCCGGGGTAGAATGGCAAGGAAAAGCTGTGACAGTGGCTTGGGTCACCTGGTTCTCCTCAGCCACCTGTTGTAGCAATTCTGGGACTGACGTGCCTGGAGCTACATGTTCTGATGTATGGGTGCTTGGGGGATGCTGCCTGGAAAGTGCATCTGCATTCTTGTTGCTTCAACCAGGCTTGTACTTGATGGAAAAATCCAAAGAAGCCAACTGTGCAGCCCAACGATGCTCTGTAGCACCCAACTTTGCTATGGATAGTTGATGCCGAGGATTGTTGTCTGTATACGCCACACACACACTTCTGTCCCAATAGGTAATCCCTGAATTTTTCAGTCATAGCCCATTTAATGGCGAGAAATTCCAGTTTCATAAAGCTGTAATTCATCATGTTGCGTTCTGTTGGCTTAAGGCCACGACTAGCATATGCAATGGGTCTGACCTTAGCCTCTTGTTCTTGGGAGAGTACAGCACCCAGTCCGCTGTAGCTGGCGTAGGCCAGGACTGGCGCAGACCCCAACCTTCTTTTTAGGCCCTCGAAGCCCTGCTCACACTCCTGTCCATACAGCATGCAGGCTTGCTTTCAATGGTTTCCGTGCCTTGGTGCCAGCGAGTTGAGCAACCAGGTGACGCAAAGGGGCTGCCAACTTGGCAAACCCCTCTACAAAGCATCTGTAATAGCTGGCGAATCCTAGAAAAAAAGCACAGCTCTGACACATGGTTAGGCTTTGGCCACCCTGCCACAGCTTCGATTTTACCAGGATCAGTGGCTACGCTGGAGATGACGTGACCCGGTAGTTCACTTCTGGCCTGAAGAACAAGCACTTCTCCAACTTTCCCTTCAGTCCTTCCTGTTGCAGGCAACCCAGCACAGCATCCAGGAATTGAATATGCTCTGTCACAGAAGCAGAGAAAACAACATCATCCAAATACAACAATTGACCATGCTGGTCTCCAAGGATCCTTTCCATCAATCTCTGGAAAGAGCTGGGGGCATTGCACAATCCAAAAGGCATCCGATTCCACTCGAACAACCCAAAAGGGGTGAAGAAGGCCGTCTTTGCCTTGTCTCTCGGTAACAGGTACTGTTGTATTCAGCGGTCAGGTACAAAGTGGAGAACCAGTGAGCCCCTGATAAAGCATCAAGGGATTCTTTAATACGGGGCAAGGGAAAAGCATCCTTGCGAGTCTTAATGTTCAAAAGTCTGTAGTCCACACCCAACCGAAGACTGCCATCTTCTCTTTTTCACAAGCACAATGGGAAAGGCAAAGGGGCTACTACTTTCTCTGATGACCTGTGCACCCAGAAGTTGGCAAATGTGGGCCTTTGCCGCCTTGTACTCCGAAGGGGGAATACGCCGGTATCGCTGGTGCACTGGCACGTCATCTAGTAATGGATATGAGAAATGAGATTAGTGCAACCTAACTCTCCCTCTGAAAATACCCCACGGTATTTCTGCAGTAGCACCCCAACTTGACACTGCTCTTCCTGAGTGAGTGCGGCTAAATCAACTGCATTGATCTTATCCTGCACTAAACTTGTGGTAGTCTGTGAAAAGACAGTAGCTGCTACGCCCTCTTCTACAAGGTTATCAGGTGAGTGGACAAGGTAGACCTCACTTACAGTACCTAGGACTGTACAAGGGTACAGTACAACTTCCTGGGCCCCAATGTTGACAATGGGGATATACACAATGCCTTTACTCACGTGAACCAAAGCTGGGGAGGCCAATAGTCCAGCAGGCAAGCCACCGCTAAGGGGTTCAAACAAAATCTGGTTTACCAGATGCCGGGACCTGTGGCTACCACCATTTTCATAGTACCCCCTGGGACTCGGCAAACCCTCCCCCCTTTTACCTTTACACAACCTGAACGTGCAGGTGGGGGTTTAGTTTGAACCCGATGACACTGCTGAAAGGCCTGCTGAATGGGCATGGGAGCCTGTAACACAGAAGGTAGGTTAAATAGAGCAGGCCCATGTTGCACAAACAACTCCCAGTAACATTCTTTGATAATGTTCATTCCCAGTACGCCTGGGACTGAGGGTTCTCCATGTGGAGTATCTTGGACAACCAACACCCCCCACCTGGTGACAGTTTTGCCACAAAGCTGCACATCCAACTGTAGATAGCCCACGTATGGTATTGCTAACCCGTTAGCAGCGCTTAACCGTAGCCAATTACAGGACTGCAGTTTTTCTGGGCCCCAAGGTTCAAAATGCTGCAAAAAGAAACTCCGGTCATTGTTGACACCATTGAACCAGTGTTCACTAAGCAAGGGACCTGCACCCCTCCCATTAGTACCGAAATATTTGGACATACAGAAACCAATCTTTCGTGAGTAGCAGCCAAATCTGAGCCAGAAGACCCCCCGCCTGAACTTTGGCTCAATAGTTCAGGGGATGAAAGTTTCCCTGGTTTTGGGGAGGTTGTGTGGCTACAGGAGCTGGCTGTGGCTGTATGGCAGCATAATCTCTACACTCTGGCAAAGTGACCTGGTTTTTGACATCTCCTACAAATCACTGTTCTCTTACTATGCCCTGATTGAATTCTAGGGCCCCTCCATAAGGGCTGTAAGGCTCTTACTAAGGTGGGTCAGCTGCTCTTGCTGGTTCCTGAGGATTTCCTTCAGGTCACTCAACTCAGAACTGAAGGATGAGTTACCTGGCCACCGGTGGTTGGGCTGATTGCCTTGTACCGCATGCTGGTAGCCAAATGCATTGGGAACAGAACAGCTTCTGCCCCTTGTGCCCCCATCTAATGCCCTCAGTGCAGACATCTATCAAGGTGGCGGTAGGGTGACCCCAGACAAACTACATGAGCTCTCTGCGAAGGAAACAATCAGACACATGCTCAACAAATTGATCTCTCAACAACACCTCCCTATTGAGTAAACCATGAGATCTTTGTACAACCTTTTCCATCAAACACATTAATGCATGAGAAAACTCTTGTAAGGTTTCACAGTCTTGTTTCCTTGAAAAGAATTCTTCCCAAACTACCAGTCTCTGCCTTCAGTAATCCTGCCGACAACGCCAAGTGTGGCGGGGAGGGGGCTATTTTAACATAATTATAAATATAGGAGGAGGAGGAAAATTAGGGACCGACAACGCTACCTGGGGACTTGCACCCTAGGATAGGAAAACCCAAATTCTAATAAGGACACAGGTTCAAAACTGATGAGGCAGAGACAGTAGATAAAATGTTTTAGAACTTTTAGAAAAAAACACGTTTTTATTAACAAAAAAAATTAATAACGTGATTGGATATGAAAGCACTACAATAAAGTATTAAAAAAGTTTAATTCCTGCATTATTTACAGTTTGCTAGCAGTTTTCTTCTTCACTGCCTTTTTTGGCCAGCCCTTCCATGTGCAGGTTGGCAGTAATACACTGGTGTGTATTGAAAGTAATACACTGGTGTGTACAGTAAAAGTGAAAATAATTTTCACATATACCTGGACTATGTTACTATATTTGCCAATCTTGTAGGCCTAAAAATGGAACAATGTAATCAGCAGTGGTACTTGGACAGTACAAGTACTAATTTGAGGTACTTGTACTTTACTTAAACACTTCATTTTCTGCTACTTTATACCTCATACCGCATCTCAGAGGTAAACAGCTTTATTTTTCAGATTACAGTTTTTCATCCCTTTCCTGTCCAGTAAAAAAACATGTATCTCCAGATAGTGTTGATTTTGAATGTTAGTGATAAACAAAAGGATAAAGTGTTCATTGATTTGTTGAGAAATTCTCCTACTTCTTGAGCAAGATAAACTATTTAAAAAGCCTCTTGGATCAGCATTGTCACAAAAGATGAAAACAGGTCTGTTTTTCTGACACCATGAAAAGTTGACTCTTTAGAACGATGTGGCAATCACAGGACAGTAAAAACTATGATGAAAAAAACCTATGATGATCTAACAGAATATGATGCATTGCTGTAGATTAAACTGCTGTTTGTGGTGGCAAATTTTATTTTTACCATTATTGATTAATGATTTTAACCATTTGCTTAAAGATTGTTTAAAACCTCCATAGAATGCGGTTCCTTCCTCTTAGACTCTTAAAGACTAGAGAGGGACAGCTGCAGCCATGAACTCTTAGCCTAGAAGCTTTATTTTTGGAGAGACACTTGTTACGGTTAGGACAGAACGGACCCAAAAGCAGAACTCAGCACAAATCACTTTATTAGGAAAAATGGGTAAGTGAGCGGGGAAGTGGATGCCAGACAGGTGAGCACAGGCAAGGGGCTGGAACCGGGAACAGAGGCACGGGGAGACCGGGTCTGAGAACTCGACAGGGAAGTACTGGAGCGCGGAGAGGCGAGGGCTGAGGCAGGCTGGTGCAGGAAACCGTGAGGGGGAACTGGATGGAGGAGCCAGCTGACTGGAGGCAGAGTGACGAGGAAGGCAATGGCTGAAACAAAAGGACAGAAAACGGGTTACAAGGGCACAAGCAGAAAAACACTCAGGAGAATTTGCAGGAGCTTGAGACGTGTGTCACCAAGTAGGCAGGAGCAACGATCAAGCGAAGGTGGTGAGTCAATCCGGGGTTTATATACTGGGCTTGATTGGAGTTGATGGCCGGCAGGTGTGTATGGTGGGAAGAGCGGTAGTGAGGAGGCGAGCAGGTGTGCGCAATCAGCTGGCTGGCACAGGCAGGAAGGGAGGGGGGAACACAGAGAGAAACAGAGGCAACACAAACTGACAGCAAAACATGAGGAAAAGAAAAACAGAAACTCACAGCCAGCCGGACTCCAACCACCACAACACTAGCCTCTCATTTGTTTAACTTTTTAGCAGACAACGTTGAGAAGGCCACGGAACCATGTTTCCTTCTGCCTCCTGAGATAAACTATTGTTTAGGCTAATGAAAAGAAAAGAAAAGAACAGGGGCAGAGGGGAAGGTAAGGATAGTTTGACTTTTCATGATGTCCTCTTTTCAACTATGGCCAGGCTAAAAGATAAAGTGAGAGGGGTGGCTAAAGAGAGGTTTTGACTATATGATGATGTGATGTTTAGATTTTAGTTTAGAAATGCTCATTCAGTTGTACTGCGTGTACCTGTGAATCTGTATTCTCATATTTTGCAAAATATAATAAATGCTCAAAGACCAGATTTTGGTTTGATTCTCAAACAGTCTTTATTCGTATTCATTTTTATCATTGATATTTACTAAACTCTGCTGCTGCAAGAAAATTTCTATCACATGTTACATTAGTTAAAATGAGCACAACCTTAAATACAACTATGATAAGTATTATCAACAAAATGTACTTACAGTTTTAAAAGTAAAAGTATTGATTGGGAAGTAAAATGTTTCCTGTCAGGGTTTTACTATTGTATTATCTTTTTGGATTACTGCTGCATTATTCTCGCATTAACAGACCTATCTACAAAGCACAGCAGAGGAAGGTCTGGCTAGTCCACACAACATTCCTGGATAGGAGAAAAAAACATGCTCTGGTTTATTGGCATTTCTTTGAATCAATCACAATTGTCTTGGGCAGCGCCAAGCAACGATGAAGAGCCAAACGCAGCAAGGGTGCCTCTGCAAGATAGCCTCAGAAGGAACATGTTTTGGTGGAACAAGTGCACATAGGGATGCAAGCTCTGGAATTAAAATGGCTGTCGAGAGTGTGATGAGAATTTTGCTCAAAAAGAGATGAATATATTTTGATTGTCAGTTCTAGCTAAGAGGATGTTTCCTGAATTGACTGGTGTTTAGAATGCCAACACAAAGAAAATGGAAAAAAGGTTCATCCGGCAGAACCGTACCTATTTTGTAAATGAAACATCGTCAATGTAGACTGTTAAAGGAGCTCAGTCTGATACTGTTAGCTACTGAGGTGGTTTAACCCAGAGTGACCTAGCTGACGCACTGCCTAATGTAAACATGCTGTGTAGCGTTCAAGAATCGTCAAATGATGTTGTGTTGCAGAAAGATAATTAGGTTTACCATGCAGCATGAAAACATCCATTATTTCAGTTTCAGCGTTAAATCCATATACAATAAAACAGCATTTTGAACAAGGTTTTGGTACCAATGCACTCCAGAATCACAGCGTTGAGTGTCAAAGCGAGAGCAGTCAACAACCATGTGCCCTTTGAGCTTACCTTTATAAACATCATGTCATATTAAAATGTTAATGTTGAAAAATGTGGGATGCACCTGTTTCAGCCGCATTTATGCCCATTGAAAATGAACGCATTTTAATACAATGCAATTACTTTAAAGAACCATGTCCTAATAGCATACTGGCCATTCCTGCAGCTGTTGACAGCCTCCCAAGTTTCCGATACCTTGGGAGCATTGGTTCCAATCAACAGGTTGACATTTGCTTTTTATGCTTGTGATGTGTACTTTTGACAAGTACGGCCATTTAGCCAGGTCTTCAGGCTTCACCATGTTATCAGCTGCAACTGGCATTTTCTTTGTGCGAGGATCTCTGGGACCATAGTATATAGTATATGGTGTATCTGGTCTGGACATCTGCTGTCCAGACCAGATACCTCCAAACCAGTCAAGGAATAGGCTGGAACAATAGTTTCTTGCCCCATTGTGCGCAACAGGAAGTTGGTTCTTCTGCCTGTAATATTCAACTTCTGCATTAGATGTTCCAAGCAGAATGTGGAAGCATAGGTTTTAATGATGCAGTTTCCTTTTGCGGATTTCCCATTTACAGGGACAATGGATAGAACAAATTGATCCTTACTGCCCCCTGTATGTCCACATGTTTCCTGTGAAGATGATTGGTTATTACTTGGTTCCTTTAACAGTTCCATAGCTGTAGTTTGCCTTATGGTATGTAGCACAGTGGGATGAGTTTGACCACAAACTTTGCATGTCAAGTGCCTGTCACAATCCTTGCCCATGTGACCATTACCTAAGCATGCAAAGCAAACTCTTTTTTCCTTCAGAAAGTGAATATTTTGCACTCTTCCAATGAGTATTTTCAAGCACAGCAAAGGCATCCAGCTTACTTTACTTTCCCTTGATACAATGTTGGGTCCTTAACTTCCTCAGACAAGGCCATAGATGGTACTGTGGTGACAATATTTCCATATGCTCTATGCAACGGGTCAGAAAGAATGCTGACAAGTCGCTCAATGAAGGTGACCAGATCAATGAAGTGAGCTCTCTGGTTAGTGGTTTCATTTATGCCGTAAGCTATGGTCCTCCATTACTCCCTCATCTGGAATGGTAACTTTGAAATTATGGCTCTCATGTTAACAGGCATGTCCAGTTCCTGCATGTACTGGAGTTCCTCCATCACATTGCCACAGCCCTGCAGCTCCTGTAGAAGTTCCTTTGCCACTGCATAGCCACACTCACACTCTCCTGGGCACCCCAGGTACGTATCCAACTGCTGGGTCGTTTCAAGAGTGCCGGTCTTCTTCAAGGAGGAAAAGAAGTCCTCTTCCTCAGGCGATTGGGAGCCCTCACTGATGTGATTCTCAGCCTGACAGTCCAAGTGGCTTCTGATATAGTGTGTGTGTGTGTGTGTGTGTGTGTGCGTGTGTTTGTTTCATTAAATGTAATTTCAAACTCATTTCACTGTCTCCATAGAAATTACACAAATTAAGGGGAAGTTGAGAAATGAGACACTTACCAAGTTTGAGGATATTTTCGTCATAACTTGTCCAGCAGGTCTTAAATTGCAGCAATCAAAGGCTCACAGAACTTGGAGGTGACGTGAAGGTGCTGGAGCTTGGTCCTTAGTAGAGTTATGGTGGGGACCAACCATCCCATCTGCACACTGGTTTCTCCCTGAAGAACATCAAGTGCCTTTGCAACTGGGCTCATTGTCTTTGCATATTCTGCAAGAAATCCAAGTTCCACTGGAGTAAACCAGTACAAAGAAAAAAAGAAAAACACAACATGGAACATTTAGCCTAATTGATGTAGCACCTTCAACTGGAGGAACTGAAAAATATTGTCATCTGAGACTTTTAGAAATGTAGTTGTGTTGCTACAAATCACATCCATAGTAAATATGGGGACTGCGTGTTGGCATAGTGCATACATGTGTTCTACAGTATTCAAAGTATAAAACTGTGACTTAATCTATTGTACACTTCATTCACTGAAAGGCAGAACAACAAGCACTTACTTAGGTGTATCTAGTTCACTGCAGACAGCTGCAAGGGCTCCTTCACCTTGTTCTCTTGTTATTCTCACTATTCTTTCTACGGCTGAGAAGAGTGAATTCCACCTTGTAGCAACGGACCTTACGAGTTGGAGTTTGCAGTGTTCCTTAATTACTTCAGATGCGGTGGTTGATCTTGAACTTTTGTTTCACACGCTAGAGCATTTGGCAAATGTGGACCTTGACACACGCTTGTACAATGGGTTGACCTCTGCTTTTGAAGCATCAACTGTGGACATTAAATTGAGGAGGCAGGTGCAGTGATGGTGCTTGAGTAGCTGGTATTCCAAGTAGTCATCTTCTTCCAACAGGGCTCTGGCATCAACGAATTCATCACCCTCAATGCTTTCCTCTTCTTCATCGTAATCATCATTTTGGCCACCATCATCCTCTTCTCCATCACCCTCTCCTACAGGTTCAGGATTGTTGTTCTGGTCAGTCTGCCAGTAAACTCTGAAGGCTTTCAGGAAGTTTGATCCGTTGTCAGATGTAGTGCGAACGATCTTCTCTCTGATATTGAATTCTATGTGAATATTATTTAGGTCACCAGCCAGGGCAGAAAAGGTATGTGACCCTTTAAGCTGACTGCAAGCCAGGGCAGCACAGGATCTCTGCATGGTCTGGGGGTTAAACCAGTGACACCAATGAAACCGCAATGGTGTGCCGTCCAGCAGTCTGTTGTTGTTGCTATGAACTCAATTTCACTAACTACAGCTTTCAGTTTTCTTTTCATTTCAACAGAGGCTGTTGTGACTTTGTTTACAACAGTATTGTGCTGAAGATGTTGCACAAGATCAATGAAGCCCTGTTGCTGAACAATGTGTAGTGTGTGCAAGCCTTGGACAACGAATTTGAGGACTACTTTATCCACACTTGCCTGGGACACTCTTTGAGTCTCCCACAGCTTGGTTTGTTTAGAAGGTGGGGTAAAGAACCTTCAGTGGATGACTTCCTTTTGAGGGCTCCTGAAGAAAGTTGTGTGTACCTCTCTAGACCAGTGGGGTGTTTCTTCTGTGGAGAAAATGAATGCACAGGCACAGATTGAGATTCATATTATTTCTCTCAAACCACAAGCTCCGACTATCTAGGAGTTACGCTGTATTACATTCCGCTGTATCATGAATGACAACCCGGTCTCACTCAAAAGCATACAAAAAACACGGGTTTACACTTTGAAAAAACGTGCAATGTGTACGCCAAAGTAAAATTCTTGCTCGTGCATTATTTACTTGGAGCGCTGCAATTGAAGTAAGGGAGACCAGTGCGTTTTATATGAACGCGGCTCGCGTCGCCACGTTGTGTGTTATCGCGAGAACAGCGTCACACAAAAACAAAACAAAAATGGTTGGGTTTAGGAAAAGAATGCAGGGAAAGGCTTTAGTAACACAAGAAAGTCACAAAAACACGCTAATAAATGGTTGGGTTTAGGGAAGAAACATTGGGGAAGGCTTAACAACAAAAACCACAAGAAAGTCACAAAAACACGCCACATAACCACAAAAACACGCTAATAAATGGCTTAACAAAAAAATAAAAGGCTGAAAAAAGGCTGAAAATCATAACAAAAGAATTAAAAGGCTGAAAATCGCCAAACATGGGATGCGAACCCCGATCTCCCACATGAAAGTCCTGTGTTTTACCCATCCGCCACCCCAACCAACCTCCTCACGTGGTCCCACGTCCCTTTATTTTACAAACGCACCGGTCTCCATTACTGTAATTGGAGCGCTGCACGTATCTACTGCACGCACAATTTTACTTTGGCGTACACATTGCACGTATTTTCAAAGTGTAAACCCATGTTATTTTCAGGTCAGTTCAGATCAGGTCAGATTACAAGTTAGGGAGCAGTTTCACTGGTCTATGCAATTATGTTGAGCAGACCAGAATGTTGCCACTTAAAACTGTTTTAGCAGCTGCTGACATGACTGAAAAGTAGCATTATTCATGAGATAGTTCGAATAAATTCATTTGAAACTGCATTTGGCTGATAGCTGGGCTTATTACCTCTTTACAAGGACCCATAGGGCCTACCCCACACATGCGTGCACACTCTCATACACAGATAGGATCATCATCCTAATATCCACATGCTTTATCAACCAGCTGTAGACTATAGCTTTGCACAATTCACTTACAAATATTGCATATAGCAATAATATAAACTCAGATAACGTTTGGCTAAAGTCGAATTTCAAATCTCACACAGAGCCCACCAAACAAACTTGCAACGTTGAATCATAGCATACTGACTCGAATCTTCGTACTAGGCTACATACGTCTGCTATTTCCTTGCTGGAGTGTGACGTGATTTGTGTCATGTGCAGGTGCGATGGATCACGTACAAACCAATAGGAGGTCAGAATGGTATATGTTTATACTTCTCATTCAACCACAATCAAATTCACTCTCTATCCGGATGGCGCGATTTATCTGGATAGTTTATTTTTTTTTGTGTGTGTTTTTGAACGCTGACAAGCCGGAATGAAAACGCCAAACTGAAATAGGAGTAACAAAGGCTATTTTTAAAATGTAAGGAGTAGAAAGTACAGATAATTGCGTGAAAATGTAAGGAGTATAAGTAAAAAGTCTGCTGTAAAACAATTACTCCCGTAAAGTATAGATACCCAAAATTTCTACTTAAGTAAGGTAAGGTGAAACCTCTGTTGGATTGTGTTCCTTTGTCATTCCTCATTTGGAAATGGACTTCATTTAAACTTTGCTGGCACTTGTGCCCTCTCCTCCAACATCTCCTACTGTATCCGTCATCACTGTAGTTCCACCAGTGTGCCACAACAGACTCAAACCAAAGTGGCTGCTTGTGTGTCATCACAAACCCAAACTGAAACTGAAACAGTCCCCGCCCATGCTTCTGCCAGGCCAGATCGGTCTCTCAAACTTTGTTGTTCCCCTGATCCCAGTACCTGGGATGGTTCCACTGACATGTATAGACTCCCCTCTGGGCTAGGATCGTCTTTTGTTAATCAACTTCATGGTAGTAATTCCTCTAACTTAATTAAAATATCTCTTCAACCAACTCCAGCTAATGGGCCTAGTGTATCTGATACCTCTATCCCTTTCCTTATTCCATTGAGTTTTAAAAAGCACAAGGGTCTTGGTATAATCCATCTGAACATTAGAAGCTTACTTAAGAACTTTGACCATCTAACTTCTAGTTGAAAAGACTACTCCTGATATTTTTGTGTTGGGTGAAACCTGACTTGGGAAGAATATAGATAACTAATGTGGTTCTCTATAATTATAATTTTTATAGAATAGATCGGTTAGGTAGGGGCGGTGGAGTTGGAATATATGTCAAATCTTGTCTGTCAGTGTCAATTTTAAATGCTGTTTCTCTTCCTAATTGCTTTGAATTTCCGGACCCACTGACTGTGGTTGGAGTCTACCTACCTCCCTCAGCTGAATCACATGCTACTGACTCCCTAGTGAATATGCTCTCTAAATATTCTGCTGATGAATTACTTATATTAGGTGATCTAAATCTGAATTGGCTGAGTGATGCTTCTGTGCAGTTTAAAAATCTCATGTACAGTCTAAACTTATCACAACTGATTACAGAGCCAACTAGACCAAATTCTAAAGATTACTCCAAATCCACACTCTTAGACCTAATTTTCACCAACAAGGCTGGCAAATATTCTACTAGCGGTGTCTTTGAGCTAGGAGTCAGCGATCACTGCCCCGTTGTCCGTGTAAGGGATGTGGGGGTAAAAAAGACAGTGTCTCAGGTGGTCTCCAAGAGGAACCTTAGAAAGTTTGATGCAGAGTGGTTTTTGGGAGATATAACAGATTGGGACTGGAGTTATATGGGCCAATTTGATGACGTTGAGGTCGCTCTCTACACTTTTGTAACTGCATTTAATTACTTTGTAAACAAGCACACTCCATATAAAATGACCAGGATTAAAGATAAGATAGGGTAGTGCCATGGGTTACTTATGAGCTATCTACCCTCTTCAATAATAGGAATAGTGCTTGGACCCGTGCCAGACACACTGGTGACCCCCAACACTGGCTGTCCTTTAGACATAAATGTACTTCAGCTGTAAGAAAGGCTAAATCTGAATACTTTTTAAATCTAGTCACCACCTCTTATTCTAATCCCGCCAAGTTCTGGGGTGCAATTAACATGCCCCTCAGCATCAAAGTAAATGACTGTTTGATCTCTGATCCAAATGGTATTAGCCTTGCCTTTAATAAGCACTTCTCTGAAGCTGGTCATTTATTCGATAAGCTGTTTCCTGGTCCCCCTCCCTCAAAGGTCTCTGATTGTAGTCCAGTCTGATTGTGGACCAGGTCCTCAGAACTTTACAATCTTTAGACCCTAAGTCATCTACTGGTAAGGATCACTTAGACTCTTTTTTTATAAAAATGGCTGCTCCAATTATAAGTGAGCAATTGACTTATATTTTTAATCTTTCCATCTCTTTGGTCTTATTTCCGCTAGTCTGGAAATCTGCATGTGTCATTCCACTGTACAAGGGGGGCGATAGGAACAATCTGGATAACTATCGTCCGATCTCTACACTTCCATGCCTGGCTAAAGTACTTGAGACCTTAGTCAACTCTCAATTAAAGTGTTTCCTGTCAAGCCACTCTATTCGTAAGGCCATTTTACAGTTGTGCGTCAACTCCACGCCGTAGCTACGGTGTAGCTCCTACAGCGTTGTGACCCTTTCGGAGTTCTGCGTCGGGGTTGAATGTATTTCTTTGCAACGCAGTGCATTTCACCGCCAGGACCCTAGAGGGTGTGTGGTTTCCGGGGGGTCAATCATGAAACTCTTTGATAGTTTGTTTTGTTTCCACTTTTTTCATTTCCGGAAATGGCGAGCGAAAGAGAGAGAGTGTTGTTGGAGCTGGAGATGATCGACATTGAACAACAAATGATTTTATTGCAAATGTTAAATCGCAGAAGGAAAAGAAGACGTCGGCGAAGTTGGTATGTACAACCAGTGAACGAAAAGAGGCCAACAATGGGCGAATTTGTTACGGTTGTTCGACTGCTGAGGTACTTGGACGAAGAAATGCACTTCAAGTATTTTCGGATGTCGAAAGGACGATTTGACGATCTTGCTCGTCGTTTAAAACCTTTAATACACCATCAGAGCACACACCGTATGCCTATTGACGTCACTCAGAGACTGGCAGTGACTTTGAAGATTTTATCTTCAGGTGCAAGCCAACCGATCACAGGGTTGGGCTCAGGGCTGGACTGGGACAAAAAATTGGCCCTGGCATTTTTGGCCCAGGCGGCCCACACCCACCGTGATTGGTAAGACAAATTACCTGCAGACAGGGAAAAAAATGCGTGCATTCTATGATATGAGTTGCCTAGTGTTCAGCGTTCATGTGATCGTTTTGAATCCTTCAAAAGGGGACTCAAGACTTATCTGTTGATCTTACACTTAAATAATTCATTCATTCTTAGAGTTATGATTTGTATATTTATGGTATTTTTATAATTTTTTTATTTTTGATATTTGATATGGTATTTTCATTATTTTTATTATTACTATGTTGCTTAATATTGGCTTAGCAACTTTAAAAACAGTTTACTGTTAATTTTAACTATTGTAAGATTCATATTTTGTCGCTTTGGACACAAGTGTCTGCTAAATACTGTAAACATAACTATAACCCTTCCCAAAAGCTACAATAAAGCTGAAGTATATGCCCTGGAAAAGAGCACCAATACAAGAGAAGCTAATTAAGCCATTCAAGAACACTGATGCTTGTATCAATCTGTCAGAGTCTACAACACCTGCACCACCCAATAATGTTGTAGTTTTTTTCGGGTCATGTCTCAATCACCCACCACTCAGCATGGCTCTATGTGTATATTTGTTATTATCTGTATTTATATTTTTCCAACTGTATTTATATTTTTTCCATTCTAAGTACTTACTTTCTCAATATTATTTATATTATGGTCACACTTAAATATCATTTATATTATGGTTAATTACTTTTGCTGTTATGTAATTACATATTTTTCAATCTAATTTCACGTCAATTACAATTACAGTATTTTTTTTGCACTGCCCACCTCACTTTACTTAAATACTTTTTATATAATGCCACTTTACATTCATTCAGTGTTTTTTGCACATTGTCTGTTGTTTGCCTGCTGTTTGTTTGATTGTTTGTTGGTTTGTTTTTATTGTGGAAACACTGCTGCTGTAATAAGTGAATTTCCCCATTGTGGGATGAATAAAGTATTAATAAAAGTATTATCTAATCAACACTGATTTTATAGATCACACAGACTTTTCAGCTACCCAACAGGCTAACCGCTAGCACTTTCAATGTAATCTTAAGCAGTTAGGTTACCTGACAGCCACTAACTTTAATGTTACAGCCAAACTGCTTGTTATCGTTATGACGTAACACGCACACGCACGCGCGCGCACGAACACACACACACACACACACACACACACACACACACACACACACACACACACACACACACACACACACAGCCTCCCTCCCTTCCTGAAAGTCCCTGTTAATTTGTCTAGTCCTTACCACATCGTCATCTACTCTCTCTTCCATCTTTTCCTCACTCGCCTCCTCCTCGCCTTCTTCCCTGACATCGTTGTTTCTGCTTCTCTGTATAGCCAGCCACCTCTCCTCCTCCTCGGCTTCAGGTAATGCTGATGTTGAAGCAGCCCCAAACATGTCCGAAATTTTTGAGGACTCCGCTTGTTGATTCTTAATCTTTTTCTCCTCTAATTTCTCTGCACCTCCCTTGCACTTGGTGGTCGTTTGTCCATTATAACGTGGATGCTAAACTTCCAGCATAACTATTACAGCTCACGTCTCAGGGCCGGGAGGCGTGGCCATAGTGGGATTCGTAAATTTGCGGCCAGGAGTGGTTCCTGGATTTCATTGGGTCAGGTCAGTGCCAATAAAGAAAATTAACCAATGGGCCGCTATGAGTTCTTTATGGGCGGCCAAAAAATAAAAAAGGCCTATTTATATCAGCGATTCGGCCCAAAAGTCCGTCGGCCCACCGGGAAAATTCCCGGTATGCCAGATGGCCAGTCCAGCCCTGGTTGGGCTACAAAATGGCTGCAAGTACAGTGTCCTCCATAGTATCGGAGGTCTACAAAGCGCTGTGGACTGCACTGCAGCCCGAATATTTGCCCTGCCCTTCAACCAACCAGTGGGAAGCCATGGCTTCAGATTTTTGGTGACTTTGGAACTTCCTGAACTGCATTGGAAGCCTTGACGGGAAACATGTTAACCTCAAGGCACCACCACATGACGGGAGTGACTATTTTAATTACAAAGGGGCTCACTCCATTGTTCTAATGGCAATAACATGTGATGCCAGGTATCTGTTTACGATGGTGGACGTGGGAGGATATGGACGGCAGAGTGATGGTGGCGTGCATTTGGGTCGATGCTGCTGGACCACCAGTTGAATCTACCCCAACCAGCTCAACTTCCTGGGACCGGAGTCCAAATCCCCCACGTTATCGTTGCTGATGCTGCCTTCCCCCTACACTGCAATCTCATGCGTCTTTTTCCAGGTATGTAAATATAATTAATTAAAGCATAGTACATTGTGGCTTCATAACATGTTTGTTATACCTTATGATTGATTGATCCTTCTCTGTTATTGGATATTTTTTGTAAATTGCATTGTTATACTGCATACTTAACAGTATTCTTTTTTGGTTATGTATTTCTTTCTGTTTATTCTGTTTTTTATTCATTGTTCTTTATATGTTAAGTCAGTGTTGTACTTTGAGAGCAAAAGATTATCAGAGTCAAAAATTCCTTGTTTGTTAACGCAAACCTGGCCAATAAAGCTGATTCTGATTGTGGTACAGTGATTAATACTCTGTTTTCCTAACAGGAGTGAACATGACCAGGGACAAACAAATCTACAACTACTGCCACTCCAGAGCAAGGCGGGAGATTGAAAATACCTTTGGCTTCATGGCTGCGCGGTGGAGGATTCTGGGAAGACCAATTGTGTTCCAGCCAGACAAAGCTGTGAGCGTAGTTAAAGCGTGTGTGGTACTGCACAACTACCTCACCTACACAGACAAAGCGAGCACCCCAGGGAGCCGATACGTACCCCCACATTTTGCAGACTGTGACTCTGATGGAACGTTGCAGCCTGGAGAGTGGCGCAGAGTGGTGGCAGATGACACAAACTTTGCCCCTGTAGATCCAACATGGATGTCCAGGGCCCGTTCCACCCGAGCTGCCATAGCTGTTCGGAATGACCTGAAGGCTTTTTTTCAGTCTCCACATGGAACTGTGCCATGGCAGGATGATGATGTGGCACACTTGGTCAATGATATGATATATATATATATATATATATATATATATATATATATATATATATATATATATATATATATATATATATACACACTCCACCTCTGGCTCTACATGCTCAACAGGGTCTTCTTTCCCCGCTGATTCTGCCAAGCCCGTTCCCTTGGCTGTGGTTTCGCTAGATAGTAGGTAGGCCATTACTCTGCTGTACTGCTCTGTGTATATATGTTATACTTTGTTTATATTCTAATACTTGATTTTAACCTTCTTACATTTAGATAATGTGTGACATGTACATACAACACCAGGTTCTCAAGTTCCTCATGTAAAAAACGTACTTGGCATTGAAGCTTTTTCTGATTATGATACCATGATGTAACCATGAGTGTTGAATTGTAAATAAACAAACTTATTTCAAAACAAACTTGGATTTATTCATGTAAAAATAAGTAAAGTGCCAAAAACAAAGGGCAACGGTTTAAGTACAAGAAATATAAAAAAAACAACACACAACTTTAACATATGAAAATTTTAACTATTTACAAAAGTGCACTGAAATCAGTAGAAGGGTGCAAATGTTCAGGCTTGCTGCACAAGGGTGCAAATGTTCAGTCAAGCGGCTGTCACACAGCATCTTGTGCACATTGAAAATGACATTAGACCTCTGGCCCTCTGGCACCCTCCGTAGCAGATCAGCAACTGTTTGGCCAAATCGGCTGCACTCATCGCCGGTGTCCTGCACCAGCTTCTCTTGGAGGTCCATCCGGCGTTCATCTTCCGTTTCAACCCCACTCGGGACACAGGTGACTCTGGCAGCATTGAAAGTGGGGACCCACACACAGCAGGCACATGTGGTGGTTGGGTAGACAATGACTGTGCAGGTGAGGTTGGTGGCTGGGTGGGCACCGAGGATGGCTCAGTAGGTGAAGTGGATGACACAGAGTTGGAATCTGAGGATGTTGTTGAGGTCTGTTCCTGTGAAAGACAAAGAGAGAGTTGGTTGGTCTTTGTCTGTGCAGGTAATTACATTTGTGGTCTATGCAGTGTGATTTGCGACCAGAAGTCTGTTATAAGTTATGGAATTAGCAGCGCTATGAAAACAGCATATCACAACAACATTTACAGACTGTACTATGTACCATGGCGACACGTATATGGACAACCTGATAGCATTATTAGCTAGCTTAGTAGCCCACATAAACAGAGGTAAACAACAAACATAGCGCTATAAAAACAGCATATCAAACCAACATTTTCAGCATGCTATGTTATGTTACATTTTGTTTGCACAGACGTTACAGACTCTGTACCATGGCGACATGTATTTGGACAACCTGATAGCATTGTTAGCTAGCTAGCTTAGTAGCCCACACAAAACAGAGGTAAACAATGAACTTATATTTACCTTAGATTCAAAATTAGACTCTGTGTCCCGGTTCTTGACATGGGGTGCCAGCCAGGACAGAAAATGGTATAAAGCAGGCACATTTTTGCCACCTGGATCACCGCTTCTTGGTGCCAGCTTTTTGCGGAGACGAACAAATTTGTCCTGCAGCTTTTCCACCGCTTCATTCCGTGATGACCAGTCCAACATTTTGGGAAATTTCCCTCCATGAATTATTTGCCATCTGGCAATCTTTGTAGTGCACCAAAGACGAGTTATAAAGATGGTCGTACTTTCTTACTTCTTCTATAAGACGCTCCTCAACTTGATTCATCGTTGTTTTTAAAAAACTAACAACTCCGGGCAAAACAATGGCGTTATAGAGGGACGGGAAAACAGGAAAAGCTACACGCTGGAAACGGTCTGCGTCGACTTGACGTGTAGTTAAATTTTTCGAGGGGTGCGCGTCAGGCTACGTCTGTGGGGCTACGCCGTCGATTTTACGCACCACTATAAAATGGCCTTTAGTCCTCACCAATCCAGTTTCAGTCCCAACCATAGTACCATCACTGCTATCACTCTAATTACCAATAACATAGTCTCGGCCTTGGACATGAGGAAGCACTGTGCGGACCTCTTTGTCGACCTCTCAAAGGCGTATCTAATTAAAAAAAAGTTGTCTGATATCAGCTTGGATACGGATGCTTGTGCATGGTTTCATAATTACCTATCTTCCAGGTGTCAATGCATGAAATCACCACTTGGCAATTCGGATTTCTTATCCATAACAAAAGGTGTCCCATAAGGCTCTGTATTGGCTCCTGTACGCTTTACCATCTATATTAATGAGCTAGTCTCTTCTTTAGCTGGTTGCCTCGCCCATGTGTACGCAGATGTTACTATTCTTTACTGTACTGCAGATACCCCAAAAAATGCTACTGACAACTTGCAGCTTTCCTTTAACTTATTACAGGACACTCTCTCTGACCTTAAACTAGTCCTGTCAGGGCCCCTCCTCCCTGAGCTGTCTCCCCTTCCCTTTTGTGTGTGTCTCCCTTGCCTCTGCCCCTTTTGTGTCTGTGTTGTTTGTATCCGTCTGTCTCTTTTTGTTCCTCAGTGCCCTGAATCCCCACTTCCATTGAAGGCACCCCGGCACCAAGGCTGCTGCAATCACTGCTCATCTACTACACCTGCTCCAGTCCATGCACCTGGGGCTGATTGCCACTCTCCCTATATCAGGGGGAGGTCGGCCTTCAGTCCCCGCCAGATAATTGTTTCAGCCACGTAAATATCTCATACGTTCCTGTGCATTATTTAGCGATCTACAATTCTAGTCATAATCCTAAGTTCCCGTAGTTTTTGCCTTTTTCTCTTTCCCTCATCGTGTCTATGTTCTGCCTCCTAGACGCCGTTCTCCCTCCACCGCCGGTCACTGCTTTTGTCCCCTTCCCAAATGGATCTTCTGTTTGGACTCCTCGTGCCGACCTCTACCTTGCCCTCCGTGCCTCTGGACCCCCAGCCTGTTTCCGACTGTCCTCGCCAGCCGTTTGTACTTCTGCTGAACTCCAACCTACTCATACTCGCTCCCATAACCTCCACGACGGAACCCCATCTACATTATTCATTTTCCAATAAACAGTAGTATTGTTGAACTCAATCTGTGTTCTGCTTTTGTGTCCTGCCCCGTCCAGAGCGTGACAAGTCCTTAACTCACGAAAAACCAAATTTATTTATTTATTTAGTTATTTTCAAGAGCTAGAAATGTTTATTTTACGAAACTTCACATTTTAACTGTTGATGGCTCTCCTATAGAGAGAGTTACTGATTACAAATATCTCGGACTGTGGCTTGATGAGAAACTCTCATTTAAGACTAATATTGACTGACTCGCCTCCAAAGCTCCGACAGAAGGTGGGCTTTCTATACAGAAACCAGTCTAGCTTTCCTTTGCTTAGTAGGAAGAGAGTTGTAGAGGCAGTATTTTTATCAGTATTAGACTATGGTGATGTAAAATATAGGCATGCAGCTACATCTACATTGAAACAATTAGACTCTGTTTATTATTAGACCCTTATGTTTATCACCGGTGATAGTTATAATACACACCACTGCGTTCTCTATAGTAAGGTTGGCTCTTCCTCTCTTTCCTTGACGCTTGTTTGTTTTTAAAGCCATTAGTGTTAAACTTCCTTTCTATATCTCCTCCCTATTACATTGGAATCTTGGTTTCTATCAAAACAACAATTGGCTCACTCTTAGGGTTCCTTGCATGAGCTCGGATCTTGGTAAAGCGGCCTTTTTCTTTGATGCCCGTAGCACATGGAACGCTCTGCAACAAACTCTGAGGTTAGAGGTACTCCCATCCAGCCAGGTCTCATGGCAGTTCGTTATATAGTTACGTTATTTTAATCTATTAAGTCGTGGACAGGTTACGTAAATGCCTTTTTTTTCGTGTGGCGATTACGAAATTGAAAGCAATGCATTTTAAAGGGAAGCATATTTCGTGATCCCAGAACGCTGACGGTAGCGAGTAGTATTGATAAGGCGAAAGGCCGTGGAAAGAGGTTGGTTGGGGTGGTGGATGGGTCAGAAAACACTGGACTTTCACCCGGGAGACCCGCGATCGCGTCCCGCGTGTTGCAGTTCCTTTGTCGGCGTGTCCCCGTTTTTCTTTTTTCCTAAGCATAACCGTCCCGTTATTGTGGCGTTTTATTTCCCCATTGTGGCGTTTAATTTCCCCGTTGTTGCGTCCCCCAGAGCAGGTTCGAAAAGCGTGACCTGTACACGTTCAAAAATCGTTGCATGTACACACGAAAAAAACGTCAAAATCGTAACCTGTACACGAATTAATAAAACGTAACTATATAACGACCTGGCGTGAGACCGGGTTGTCCCATCTGCTACTGTTTTTAAACATTTGGTGTTTGATCTCCGCTCTTTAAATTGCAACTGTGTTTAGTTTTGCTTATGTTTATTTGTCATTGCAACTTTTTTTTGTGTATGACTCTTGATGTAAACTCATCGTCATTGAAAATGAGGGAAACCTCAATGCCCTTCCAGTATAAATAAAAGATAAATAAATAAAAAATAAAAAAATAAAGTTAGTTATTTTTGTACATCAAGCAGAATTTGAGGTATTTTAAGATGATTTATAGCTGTTAGAGACTTCTTTTAAGACTGCCCAGTAACAACTGCTAAAACAACACTTTAATTCACAATATTGTATGTATTTCAAATACTGCTGTTGTGTCAACAACAGTTATTTACAAGCAGTAACAAATCATTTCATCAGTATCAAGTCACCACACACCTTCCAAAACTTACAGTATGGTTATTAATTTACAGTTTTAAGTGCAATGACATCATCAAGGTTATATTTAGTCAAAACATACAAATTGTTTTTAAAAGTGATTACGTAATATGATGTATAATCAACTAACTTTTCAGCATTAAGGAACATTACTGGCTACAGAGTAACAGTAACCCCACCTCAACTGACCCCTCTCTCCCAGACCAGCTAAACACCTTCTTCGCCCACTTTCAAGACTCTAGCTCCAGCTCCAACAGCGGAACGGACAAGGGCTGGACTGGACAAAAAAATCAGCCCTGGCATTTTTGGCCCTGGCAGCCCACACCCACTGTGACTGGTCAGACACATTCCCTGCAGACAGTCCTCTTAAAATATGCAAGCATTCTATGATATAGTTACCTAGTGTTCTGTGTTCATGTGATAGTTTTGGATCCTTCAAGAGGGGTCTCAAGACTTATCTGTTGATGTTACACTTAAATAATTAATTAATTCTTGGAGTTATGATTTGTATATTTAGGGTATGTCTTTATTTTTGTATTATTGATAGTTGATATTGTATTGTCATTATTGTTATTATTACTGTTTTGCTTAATATTGGCTTAGCAACTTTTAAAACCAGTTTACTGTTAATTTTAGCTATTGTAAGATTCATATTTTGTCGCTTTGGACAAAAATGTCAAAAAAAACACAAAACACAAAAAAAAAACAATAACCATTACCATAACCCTTCCCAGAAGCTACAATAAAGCTGAGAGTAGTATATCCCCTGGAAAAGAGCTAATTAATTAATTCAAAGAGCACTGATGCTTGTATCAACACTGATTTTATAGCTCACACAGACTTTTCAGCTACCCAACAGGCTAACCGCTAGCATTTTCAATGTAAGCTTCAGCAGTTAGGTTACCTGACAGCCACTAACTTTAATGTTACAGCCAAACTGCATGTTGTCGTGAGGCGCATATAACACACACACACCCTCCCTCCCTTCCTTCCTGAGAGTCCCTGTTAATTTTGCCTACTCCTCACCACATCGTCAACTACTCTCTCTTCCATCTTTTCCTCACTCGCTCCCACAGCCCTGTCATGGTCACTCTCCTCCTCCTCGGCTTCTTCCCTGTCATGATGTCGTTTCTGCTTCTCAGTATAGCCAGCCAGCCACCTCTCCTCCTTCCTCTACTTCAGGTAATGCTGATGTTGAAGCAGCTACTACAGCCCCAAACATGTCAGAAATTTTGGCACATTTTGAGGCATCCGCCTGTAGATTCTTAATCTTTTTCTCCCTTTGGTGGTCGTTTGTCCATTTTAACGTGGATGCTAAACTACCAGCACAAGCATAAAATTTACAGCTCGTGTCTCAGGGCCAGGAGTGGACCATAGTGGGGTATGGCCTGGAGTGGGGAAGGGGGTTCCTGGATTTGCATGGGTCAGGCCAGTGCCAATAAAGAAAATTAACCAATGGGCCGCTGCCAGTACTTAATGGGCGAGCGCGGCCACAAAAATAAATAAATAAGGTCTATAAATTATATTGCCGATTCGGCCCAAAAGTGCATTGGCCCACTGGGAAAATGCCCAGTATACCAGATGGCCAGTCCAGACCTGGACCGGACCCACATACAAATACTATCTCTCCAGAGAGCGATCAGTGTCTCACTCTTCTGACCTACCAGGTAAAGAGAGCACTACACAATATCAACTGCAACAAAGCAACCGGGCCTGATGGCGTTCCAGGACAAGTGCTGAAGGAATGCACTGAACAACTCGCTTCCGTATTCACATGCATTTTCAACCTGTCACTACAGCAAGCCACAGTCCCCACCTGTCAGAAAACCAGCCACAATCCCTTTTACCCAAAACCTCAGCCATCACAAGCCTGAATGATTCCCGGCCGGTGGCTCTCAAGCCGGTGATCATGAAATGCTTTGAGAGACTGGTACTGCCCCACATTAATGCCTGCATCCCTCCTGACCACGTTCAACATCAATTTGCATACAGGACCAACAGATCCACTGATGACACCATCTCCATAGCACTGCACACAGCCCTCAAACACCTGGAACAGTTATATGTTACAATGCTGTTCATTGACTACAGCTCTGCATTCAACTCCGTCAACCCAGACAAACTGATCAACAAACTACAAACACTGGGTCTGGGAGACCTTCTCTGCCAGTGGATTAAAGACGTCCTCACCAATAGACCCCAGCGTCAGGATCAGCATTAACACCTCCTCTCAACACCGGCATCCCCCAGGGCTGCGTCCTCAGTACAGCCCTCTACTCGCTCTTCACCCATGACTGCACCCCATCCCACAACTCCAACACCCTCATCAAATTTGCAGATGACACAACCATAGTGGGATTCATATCAGACAACAACGTAATAGCCTACAGGAAAGAGGTCCAGACCCTGTCAGCTTGGTGCAGGGACAACGACCTCAACCTCAACACCTGGGAAACAAAAGAAATAATAATTGACTACAGAAGGAACAAACAAACCACAATGGACTGTGTATCAACGGGTAGGAGGTGGAGAGGGTGGCAAGCTTTAAGTTCCTGGGATTGCACATAGCGGAGGATCTGCCCAGTAACAACTGCTAAAACAACACTTTAATTCACAATATTGTATGTATTTCAAATACTGCTGTTGTGTCAACAACAGTTATTTACAAGCAGTAACAAATCATTTCATCAGTATCAAGTCACCACACACCTTCCAAAACTTACAGTATGGTTATTAATTTACAGTTTTAAGTGCAATGACATCATCAAGGTTATATTTAGTCAAAACATACAAATTGTTTTTAAAAGTGATTACGTAATATGATGTATAATCAACTAACTTTTCAGCATTAAGGAACATTACTGGCTACAGAGTAACAGTAACCCCACCTCAACTGACCCCTCTCTCCCAGACCAGCTAAACACCTTCTTCGCCCACTTTCAAGACTCTAGCTCCAGCTCCAACAGCGGAACGGACAAGGGCTGGACTGGAAAAAAATCAGCCCTGGCATTTTTTGGCCCTGGCAGCCCACACCCACTGTGACTGGTCAGACACATTCCCTGCAGACAGTCCTCTTAAAATATGCAAGCATTCTATGATATAGTTACCTAGTGTTCTGTGTTCATGTGATAGTTTTGGATCCTTCAAGAGGGGTCTCAAGACTTATCTGTTGATGTTACACTTAAATAATTAATTAATTCTTGGAGTTATGATTTGTATATTTAGGGTATGTCTTTATTTTTGTATTATTGATAGTTGATATTGTATTGTCATTATTGTTATTATTACTGTTTTGCTTAATATTGGCTTAGCAACTTTTAAAACCAGTTTACTGTTAATTTTAGATATTGTAAGATTCATATTTTGTCGCTTTGGACAAAAAAAAAAAAAAAAACACAAAACACAAAAAAAAAACAATAACCATTACCATAACCCTTCCCAGAAGCTACAATAAAGCTGAGAGTAGTATATCCCCTGGAAAAGAGCTAATTAATTAATTCAAAGAGCACTGATGCTTGTATCAACACTGATTTTATAGCTCACACAGACTTTTCAGCTACCCAACAGGCTAACCGCTAGCATTTTCAATGTAAGCTTCAGCAGTTAGGTTACCTGACAGCCACTAACTTTAATGTTACAGCCAAACTGCATGTTGTCGTGAGGCGCATATAACACACACACACCCTCCCTCCCTTCCTTCCTGAGAGTCCCTGTTAATTTTGCCTACTCCTCACCACATCGTCAACTACTCTCTCTTCCATCTTTTCCTCACTCGCTCCCACAGCCCTGTCATGGTCACTCTCCTCCTCCTCGGCTTCTTCCCTGTCATGATGTCGTTTCTGCTTCTCAGTATAGCCAGCCAGCCACCTCTCCTCCTTCCTCTACTTCAGGTAATGCTGATGTTGAAGCAGCTACTACAGCCCCAAACATGTCAGAAATTTTGGCACATTTTGAGGCATCCGCCTGTAGATTCTTAATCTTTTTCTCCCTTTGGTGGTCGTTTGTCCATTTTAACGTGGATGCTAAACTACCAGCACAAGCATAAAATTTACAGCTCGTGTCTCAGGGCCAGGAGTGGACCATAGTGGGGTATGGCCTGGAGTGGGGAAGGGGGTTCCTGGATTTGCATGGGTCAGGCCAGTGCCAATAAATAAAAAATTAACCAATGGGCCGCTGCCAGTACTTAATGGGCGAGCGCGGCCACAAAAATAAATAAATAAGGTCTATAAATTATATTGCCGATTCGGCCCAAAAGTGCATTGGCCCACTGGGAAAATGCCCAGTATACCAGATGGCCAGTCCAGACCTGGACCGGACCCACATACAAATACTATCTCTCCAGAGAGCGATCAGTGTCTCACTCTTCTGACCTACCAGGTAAAGAGAGCACTACACAATATCAACTGCAACAAAGCAACCGGGCCTGATGGCGTTCCAGGACAAGTGCTGAAGGAATGCACTGAACAACTCGCTTCCGTATTCACATGCATTTTCAACCTGTCACTACAGCAAGCCACAGTCCCCACCTGTCAGAAAACCAGCCACAATCCCTTTTACCCAAAACCTCAGCCATCACAAGCCTGAATGATTCCCGGCCGGTGGCTCTCAAGCCGGTGATCATGAAATGCTTTGAGAGACTGGTACTGCCCCACATTAATGCCTGCATCCCTCCTGACCACGTTCAACATCAATTTGCATACAGGACCAACAGATCCACTGATGACACCATCTCCATAGCACTGCACACAGCCCTCAAACACCTGGAACAGTTATGTTACAATGCTGTTCATTGACTACAGCTCTGCATTCAACTCCGTCAACCCAGACAAACTGATCAACAAACTACAAACACTGGGTCTGGGAGACCTTCTCTGCCAGTGGATTAAAGACGTCCTCACCAATAGACCCCAGCGCGTCAGGATCAGCATTAACACCTCCTCTCAACACCGGCATCCCCCAGGGCTGCGTCCTCAGTACAGCCCTCTACTCGCTCTTCACCCATGACTGCACCCCATCCCACAACTCCAACACCCTCATCAAATTTGCAGATGACACAACCATAGTGGGATTCATATCAGACAACAACGTAATAGCCTACAGGAAAGAGGTCCAGACCCTGTCAGCTTGGTGCAGGGACAACGACCTCAACCTCAACACCTGGGAAACAAAAGAAATAATAATTGACTACAGAAGGAACAAACAAACCACAATGGACTGTGTATCAACGGGTAGGAGGTGGAGAGGGTGGCAAGCTTTAAGTTCCTGGGATTGCACATAGCGGAGGATCTAACCTGGAGCCAGAACACCTCCCACAACATTAAAAAAGCCCAGCAGAAGATGTTCTTCCTGAGGACACTGAAACGCAATGAACTTCTGACACGCTTCTACCGCTGCACAATTGCGAGCACCCTGACATACTGCTGCACCGTGTGGCACTGCAGCTGCACATCAGCAGAAAAAAAAAAGCCCTGCAGCAGGTTGTCAAGACGAGGATAATTGGCTCCCCCCTACCAAACATGAGTGAAATATACTCAAGCCGTCTTCACAAACATCAGGCAGGACACCTCACAGCCCGGACACCCGGACTGTTCACCACCCTCCCCTTAGGCAGACTGAGAACCCCCAGCACACGCACAAACAGACTCCGGAACAGCTTCTTGCCCAGAGCTGTGAACATGCTACAGAAATCATACACACATCCACACATACAATCATAAAAACATACACACATCCCTTACCCCTTCAGTGCAATCTGACTCAATGTGTATGTGTAAGATGAATGTGTATGTGCGAGATGTGCTTGGGTGAGAATGTGCTGGTGTATGTGTGTGTACTATATATATATATATATATATATATATATATATATATATATATATATACACAGTATATATTTATCTTTTTAATCTATGCTTCTATTTGGACAGGATGGCTCCAACAGAATTTCGTTATATCACATAAAATGACAATAAAGATCTATCTATCTATCTATCTATCTATCTATCTATCTATCTATCTATCTATCTACAGTACCTATCTTGTAACTCTGTTGCCTGTGCAAGATTAGGTACAGAAACTTGCCAAAAGATCTCTATTCCAACCCAGAGTCTCGTAAAGGTGATATTCAAAACTGTTCAAACTGTCTATCACATACATGTTTTTTAAAAGTCCAAAAACCGGTACCTGTCTCATTTGCATTAGTGATTATCAGAGACTGTTCACTGATGTACTTGTTACCATTGAGATCACTTTACACTGACTGCTGATGTTGTATGCCATCGATCCCCAAAAAATCTCGTCTTTTCTGTGATGTCCTCCATATTTGTCGACACTTTTGCGACAGACAACAAAAATATGTTTCCTAAAGTATAATAAACCATCAGCAATTTATTCACAGAAGTATGTTACCCCAGGGGATTGCATATCTATATTTCATCAGTGTACAGAATTCCCTGTAAAGCTGAAGCTCTTATTGAAAACACATTCATAGATGAAGTAAAGAAGAGATGAGAAGACTTCTGCGCTAAATTGCAATTTTATGGTGTTTCGAAGAAAGTGATTAAGCCACCCATGACCCTGGATGCAGGTACGGCATTTTGCTGTGTCTCTTATATACTGCGAAGCTGTTTCCATGGGTGTGAAAAGGAAAAATCCTGGAACTGGAAAGCTTTTTGAAACTAGTACTAATGACAAAAACAACAGTACGCTTTGGTGGCGGGCATGAAAAGATTGAAAAAAAATCTAAAAGCCCAAGGCACTTTAAATTAAAATGTTTTTATTAAGCTGACAATTTAGAGTAAAGCATGATAAAACCTTTGCTTCAGACCTCAGTGAAGGTTTGCTTTATCTGATGGCTTACTACTACCCTCTGCAGCTTACCTATGACGACATCATACAAAAAAGCCATGGCAGAATGGAAAGATTTTATTGGGAAGTAGAGCTGTTCAAGGTGTTAAAATACAACCGACCCTAGTATTTTAACATCTAATTAAAACAAGGTGAGGAATTATTGATCGTGTGGGCACAAGGACACCTGCAGAATACAGATTTATGCAAGTCTACAGTTAATTCTCTCCAAGCCTTACAGCCAAACCACAAACACAGGAGAGGCCACCCACAAAAATGTTTCTTATAACATCTTGTTACTGATAAACCCAGAGCCAAGATAAATAAGAATACGCTCCTCTACCAGCCTCCTAGTTTACACTGCTGGAGTGTGCAAGGTAGCTGGTCAACATTTCCTCTTTTAAGTCTACCACACCCCAACCAGCTTTGCAGTTCCTCAGCTGTGGGCTTGGTAAAAATCCTCTTCTTGGAGCTTTCCAGAAATCTGATCCAGGGATCAGTTGAAATATCTGTGGTAAATTACCCTGCTACACTGAGGCATTGTTTGTTTAGTAGGTATTAATATCCTGACTGTAAAAATGCTTTCAGATACAAATCATTTGCACTAGTCTACACTTGAAAGGTGATATGGTTAAATGAGTTTGACACTCAAAACTAGACCAGTTTAAAAATGTATTCTGTTCAGGACTTTTCCTAAACCCACAATCTTGAATGTAAGTGTTTTAACTGTCTGTGCACAAGCTAAGCCCCTAAATTCATTATCACCTCTGATGTGTATATGTTGAACGAACGAAACACACTCTTGAACCCTTTTTGTTTATCAAACAGACAGCTTGGTGAAATATCTGCCGCTTCAAAGGGAAAAGAAAAACGTCTGTCCATTCTTGAAGGGAGAATTAAAGTCCTGTGTCGAAAGACAACTGATGGAACGGAAGCAGAGTTGTTGTTTGTTGGCCGGTCAGGTGTCATCTCTCCCCTGACCCCAGCCTATGCTGGAGCTTTCAGACAGCACACACATCGCCCATGTGGAACAGCTAGTACAGGAGTAATTTCACTTTCTGTTTTTACAATAATTCTAAACAATTTGACTGAAATAATAATAATAACAACAATAATAATAATATATATATATATATATATAGTGCTTCAGAGGGGGGGGGGTGGTTGACTCCCCAGTACCACCACCAACGGCAACCTTAAGACAAAAAATGTAATTCTGCACACGTTTTATTATTTAATTACTAAACAACACGTGAAAATACCCTAAATCTGGAAATAGGTGTTGCTGTTTAAAATGGCAAGATAGTGAACTAAAGGTTTTCATGTTTGTAAAGAAGAATTCCGGTCGATTTCGACACGTAGAGGTATGTTGTTTGTTGTCACGTAGTGCTGTCAGTTGCGAGAACAACGAAAATAATCGGTGTTGCCTACACCGAGTTATGTTACTGCTAGCAAGACGAGTGCTTAGGGACCGTCTACAAACTACAACACCGAAAAAGAGATACAACAAATATACTTAACTTGTCTCCTGCTAGTTGTACTACAGTCTACTTACTTAAAAAATAAGCATATGCCTATTTTTGAAAATATTTTTGTATCCCTTTTCGATGTTTAAAAAGTTGTAAGTCTTTGACCACTATAGTGCTATTCAGCAACCTTTTTAGGAGTGGGTGCCAGTTGTCTTTGTATCGGGCAACTAACATGCAAAGATTTGAATTTTCAATTTGTTTTTATTTGAATTTTTGAATTACATTTAAGTTTATGTTAAGTTAGTTTTCAGAGTGTTTTAGTTTTAGTTTAGTTTCAGTTTTTCAGAAAGATTTAATTCAATTAGTTTTATATATCTAACTTGAGTTTTATAGTAGGCTAGTTTTTTTTACAGCGCCAACTCGGTTCACTTTCTTTAAAAAACAAAAACTGAAATGATTTGCTTTTTTTAACCTGGCAATAAGGTCTGTGTATCTTTGGTCATTCGATTTTCCTTTTATAAATGGGTATTACAAACCAAAAAAGGAGTAGCTGTTTGATTTTCATTTTAAAATAAAAAACTGTAGGGGCACCTGGCACCTGGTAGAGCGTGGACCCCATGTACAGAGGCTCAGTCCTCGCCGCAGCGGCTGCAGGTTCAATTCCGACCTGTGGCCCTTTGCTCCATGTTGTTCCCCCTCTCTCTCCCCGTTCATGTCTTAGCTGTCCTATCAAGAACAGGCCTAAAATGCCAAAAAAAATAATCTTACAAAAATACAGTCTTCATAGTCTAAAAGGGATAAGCGAAATGAAAATGCTTTGATTTTCATTTTCTATTGTATATAACAAAAACAATCACTAAAAAACAGAAACAAAAAAAGGCCTGTTTTTTATATTCTGAGACTGGATGTTGTCATTTTTAATTTTTCGCTCATCCCCTTTTGACCATGAAAAGGAAAAAAAATGCCTTGTATCAAAATTTTAAATTATGTATTTTAAAACAAAAATATAACAAACACAATTTTTTTGTTCTTTAATACCCATTCATGAAAGTAAAATTGAATGACCAAAGTTACACGGACCCAATATAGTTTCAGTATAGTTTTTCTTGAAGGTTTAGTTTATATTTAGTTTGTTTACTGAAAATATTTTTCACTGCTTCTTTTTGTTTCAGTTTACAGTTATAGCTTAGTTTTAGTTTACTATAATAACCCTGGTATACAGTGCAATCATTTATGTAAATGGCAATTGTCACTGATGACTGTCCTGTTATATAGCCTCACCTGCTGGGAATGTGCAGGATCAGACAAACACTACATGAGGTGAATGGGGCAAAATGGTTAAAGTGGGAATTTCCTGTAGTGCTGCTAATGCTAAAAAACTCTCCTTATGATGTTTCATAAATGGGGCGAACTTTGCGAGCTAGTTCATGCAGCCAACTCAAGCTGCCATTTACCAAACACCCCTCCCTCAATTTGGCGGTCTATTTAAGCTGCCATCTCTGCCTTGTCAATGCTGCTGCTGTCCTGCACCTGTATCGCTGACCGATGTTAGCCCCACCACCACCCCAGCATCCACCTGCAGGCTCTGGCCACGGGGAAGCTACTTTATCATCACTCCCCAATATCTTATGTAAACCCATACTGTGAAGTGATGAGGTCGGAGTCTGGCCGTCAACCACAATGTTCTGCTGTTATAATAAACATTTCAAACGTGAGTTGTCTGACTGAACTGTTAGCTTATTGACTCATTAAGACAAGGGCTGTGGATGATCATCCATAGACCCAGAAAATTTGATGTGCGATATGACGGGGGCACTGGCATCATGGTGCCGGGAGCCTGCTGCAGTTGCTGAATGAAGGTGGCTGGAGAAGCTGGCATAGCAGTGCTAGATTCCCCTGCTAAAAGTGGTCTTTGCGATCTATGTCTTAATATGTACACGTAAGTATTTTAACAATAAAGTTTTACAAATATAAACTCCATAAACATCAGAGCAAGTTGTGATCGAAAGATCTGGGATAATTTCTTCTCGGTCTGCTATGACATATTTGGTATCACTAGGAACTAGAATTTCTGACTTTTCCAAAGACATTGAATGCAGCTCAATAGGAAAAGAATGATAAACGCTTTTTCCCGGGTAAACAAGCAGTAAAACTTTTAAAACTTTTAAAATTTTTACTATTAACATTGTCAAAATAGTCACCAAGGCTTTGTTATTTATTTATTTCCTCGAAACGGAATATTTAATTATATCTGCCGCAAGTGATAAATCAGCAGAGAGCAGTATCTGCCCTTTGGATCAAATAGGGTTCAGTTATAATCACAGTGGGAGCTCTGGTTTTTTGTTCTTTGTCGCCATCTGCTGGCAATATCGATGTGCTGATACTAATGAATATATCGTATAGCGTATATAAGGATTAACATCCATGCCAGAAGATTGATGAATGTGGAGCATGTAACTGAGAACATATGGACACTACACTGCATTTGCACTACTTGCTCAACTCTGATTGGCTCTGGGTTATGGACAGGGCAATATCTAGCCCCAGCTACAGCTAAATGCTGTGGTTGTCGAATGTGGGCAGCGGCATCCCGATGCCAGGTCCCCTAGATGGGGCTGGCTGGTGCTGTATTGCTGAAGCTTTGGGAAATTGTGTTGTTGTTGATGATCCTTTTTGTTGTTTCTGATGCTTTTCTTTTTGCTGTCTTGGAGCTGGAGAATGTGAATAAACTGTTTCTTTAATGGGGCTCTAACATCATGACTTGTTGCGGAAGTGAGCCTGATGATGATAAATGATACTAAGCGATGGGTTTGGTTTGCAAGTTTGACATTAAAGTATTAAAACGTTTTGCATTCCTTTTGTGAATTGTGGCTACTGTCAGGTTGGATATTTTTGAAGGCTTGAGGTTGACGGATATTGTACTACGGTGGTTTTAGCTGCTAGCTAGTGTTACCTTGCTTGCTCGCTAACTGGTCAGCTACCAATACAAATCAAATCAAGAAAAATTTAATTATGTGGGAAACTGCAGCTATTTCATTAGAATGGCATGGATAAACGTTACTTAACGTGCCATATGATGGTGAAGAATACTGTACTCACTGACACCTTGACTTTCTTTGCAATTTCTCCATTGTTCTTCCATTGTTAATTGCTTTTTTTTTCGCCATTTTTATAGCAACACGCTACTTTGTACTACAGTTCAATACTGTTCAAATAATGCTCACGAGGGTATGGTACCACAGTGTGTTCCAACAATAATTTTATGCAGATCGAGGGGGTTGAAAGTAATCCAGACAAGTTGTAACACCTGTGAGAATTGGTAGCACCAACTTTTAAGGCTTGATCAACCTCCATTGCTGCAGAACAGCTTTACGTTGTTAACCCATGTCTTGTTCCCTAAAAAAGGCCTTTTGAAAATTTTTCAGTTTTGGAAAAACCTTACCTTTTTTTTTAACCTCTGGCAGTTCACCACTTGGAGTAATTGGAACAATTGGGGTGACCAGTAGTATATATATATATATATATATATATATATATATGTATATATATACAACGTTGGGTCGTGTTTCTTCCAAAAGTTGAGTCAGTCTCCACTTTTCGCGGTTTTTGCAGCTCCCCACCACTACAGCTTAAACACACGCATCGCCTTTCAAAAGGAATGGGCAGACCTGTTTTTCGTCACACCGTCTGACAAGTGACGCAGGCAGTGTAAATGCAGGCTTATAATGGAGTTAACTGGAGCTAACCGTTAACCGGAGTTAACCACAAACTGGTGCTAACTGAGCCTGTTCCTGTTCTCTCCTTTTCCATGCCCGTACCCATTAACTGTATTTATGAACTTGAACCCAACATTCTAATAAGTTGGCTGTTGTAATAAAAACTGTTGACTGTTGTAATGTTTTAAACTACAATTCAGAGTTGTTTGAATGACAGAAATCAGTTCAGATAAGATCTTAATAAGTGCAACACGGACACATATATATAATAAAAAACAGCGTGTTTATTAGGATCCCAAAAAACATGAATTAAAACACTTTTTTTTAATTTATTTTATTTAATCTGATCCTACATTTTAATGGAGAAAATGAGGCAGTATGATGCAAATCCACAAGCAGGTAACGAAGAAGGCATTTTCAGTGTTTTCAAGTCAGTATGACTTCGCAGTCCCTCCAACCCCACCTCCCCTTCCCCTACCAGTTCCCTCAGCAAAAAAATAAAAAGGAATCTGTCTCCGCATGGCATTACGCATATCAAAGTTGTTGCAGTACTTTAAAATTTGGCTTAATGGCCATGATATAAAAAATGTGGTGGCGGACAGGCAGCAGCGGACAGACCCCAACATATATATATATATATATATATATATATATATATATATATATATATATATATATATATATATATATATATATATATATATAAATAAATAAAAAGTCGTAAAGATCTTTTCTATGACATGTAATATCCACCGGAGGAAAGCATATATTACCCCCTGAAAAACTGAGTTAGCCTTACCACGAGGTCATATAGTTGCAATGAATGTTTTGCTCGAAACAGAAAATCATTCACTTATTTACAATAAGAGAATAAGTAACTGATGCGTTGTTGCATTTCAAATGTCACTGTTTCACTAGCCAAAGTAATAGTTTGTCCTAGCAACTAACATAATAATAAGATATTATTATATAGAGCATTTCATGAAACCTAAGGATGCTTTACACAAGTGCAGGGGGACTAAGAGAAAATATAGGATAACACAAACATGGACTGAAAATAAATAAAAACTGGGCGCTACATGAAAGGGGGACGTAATATCATGTAGGCTACTGAAAAACAATCGCGTCTCGCGTTGTGAAATAGACATTAATACATACCTGTCTAAGAGGGGGAGGGCAAATTCAGGGTCGGTATTAAATACGACGTCTGTCACCCAGGCTTCAGTTGTTCTTTGTTTTAGTTCTTTGTTTTTCCTGTGATGGCCTTGTCCCAGTATGAGCCATAACTAAAACAGATAACTTCTAAGATAAAAATTAAAATACAATTAGGCCTGTATAAAGAAATCTCCTGCTACCTTTTACCTGGCTGGCACTCACAGGCCTTTCCGGTGTTACACCGAAATCTGTGAGCCATTAGAATGTGTTACTGAAGAGCGGGTCTGCCTCGTGTAAATCATTTTGTGAAATTGGACCCAGTCGAAGGCATTAATAAAACCTATATTAAAATAGTGCTGTAGTAGGATTACATTAAGGTACAGCCCCTGCAAAATGTAAAAAATGACAGTAAATTCAATATGGCTGACTTTCTGTTGGGTTTAGGGTATGGCACCAATGTCTAGACACACATGCCTACCGAATTTCTTATTTTAAGGTGAAAGGCCTACTTCGTTGAAATTTTAGTTGGGCCACTATCGAGCCAATTTGCCATGCCCCAGCCCAAGAGTTCTGCAAATTCTGATACATGTGCAGAGTTATCGGTGCTGGGGCCCTAATAATCCTATCAACTTCACTAGGGCCTTCGCCGTCTGAAATGTCTGAATTGTCTGCATTACTGAATGCATCAAAATGAAAACTTTCTAAAGGCGTGCTCCTGAACATTTCATGCTGAAATGAGTCAAACATGTCTGTGATGATTTTGTATCGTGTAAACCAAGAGAAATGTGCCAAAACATTATGTACATAGATTTTTGGCCAGAGGAAGAGAGAGACTTTTCCTGACATACCAAGCACTCACTCTCCCTACGGCACTTACAGTAAAAAGGGGGGAAAAGATTAAAAGGCTCACTTAATCATTCCTGAACATAATTGTTTCCGGCCTTCAGGGAACCTGACTGAAATGTAGCTGCTCCCCTTGTCTAAGCAAGAAAAATTACCTTTCTTTTGAATTTGAAATGTATTGCTTTAAAGAGTATGCGCCTCGTACGAGCTGCTGTAACAGAAACTTTAGGAAGTAAGTTCTCCTATTTATGTCCACAATGGAGTGTGATGAGGATATTACCCTTGTCAAATGACAAAGAGAGCAACATCATTGTATCTTATTGGAATTGTGTAGTAATCTACATTTGTAGTGATGTAATGTCACAGACCAGAGCTTGATTGTTGAAACCAAACCTGCACTGCACTAACCATATAGGTCAATGCATTGTATCAAACGAATGTCTGGCTGAAAAGAAAGAGGAATCTTCCTCTTTCATGTGAGTTAATGAAGTTCAGAGCTGAGTGCTGTGTTTGAAGTTGTCCAGCAGTGTGTTTTTTTAGGCTGGGTGGGTTCACGTCTCAGTTGGCTTGGGTGCTGCAGGTCAGCAACACAGTGGGTCAGCCTGACAGCACAGGCCTTTGTACTTAACAACAGATGCTCGCACAGGAAGGCAGTGCTGCTTTGATCGTTGGGTCAGCTGAATCACCCACAGGTCACTCGAGAACTGTGATTATTAAGCTCAAAGCTGCACTCTAAGAACAAAGCTTCTACATCTACAAGGAAGTTGTCTTTTTGAATTTCCTCATATTACTATATCCAGATTTCATATATTTTACTTCTAGTTAATTGTGTTCACTACAAATTTCAGGTGACACATATAGGCAATGAGAAGCAAATGCCCTGTTTTCCTTTGTGAAGTCATTTAATGGTGGCAGCAATGTATTCATTTTAAAGGTCCCATGGCATGAACATTTCACTTTGAGGTTTTTTTTTAACGTTAATATGAGTTATCCCCAGCCTGCCTACGGTCCCCCAGTGGCTAGAAATGTCGATAGGTGTAAACCGAGCCCTGGGTATCCTGCTCTGCCTTTGAGAAAATGAAAGCTCAGATGGGCCGATCTGGAATCTTCTCCTTATGAGGTCATAAGGAGCAAGGTTACCTCCCCATTCTCTGCTATAAATCCTGTCTGTTTTTTGTATTTCAAGAGTGAATTGCTTCACAATATGAATACAGATTGATTATTTATTTTGTTGTATGATCACAATATTACACTTGAGGAGGCCTTACACTTCAGTGATGCGCCTTTCGGACCTTGAAATTAAACCCTTTCATGTAATATGGCTTAAACAAACGTCAAAGTTAAATGCTGATGCAGTTTTAAATGTTTTATTACCACAAGTTTACAGACACGTCTCTGCTGATTGAGTATCACCTGTGACCTGAGACACACCCACCAAAGGAAAGAAAACATATCTCAATCATAGACTTAATATTTACAGTCTATGATCTCCCCGTTGCACACCGTTCTGAGATTGAACCTCTCTCTCTCTCTCTCTCTCTCTCTCTCTCTCTCTCTCTCTCTCTCTCTCTCTCTCTCTCTCTCTCTCTCTCTCTCTCTCTCTCTCTCTCTCTCTCTCTCTCTCTCTCTCTCTCTCTCTCTCTCTCTCCCCCCATGGGGTCGAAAATCAAGTTGTTCCACTTAGCTGCTCCCTCTAGAGGCCTGGAGAACTCGTAATCTGGATGCAGCGTTTTTTTTGTTGCATTTGTTTTCGGGGTTTGTGTGCTTTTCTTTTTGCATTGTTTTTTATTTGCAGCGCGTTTATGTATTTGGTTGTGTTGTGTGTATTTGCAGCGTGTTTATCTATTTGGTTGTGTTGTGTGTGTTTGCAGCGTGTTTATGTATTTGGTTGTGTTGTGTGTATTTGCAGCGTGTTTGCTGAATGCTGCACATGTGTTGTCAAATTAATAAAGTTTATTTCTTAATTTGCTTGTGTTTTGTCTTTGTGTTTTCTTAAGTTGCAGGGGGTTTGCCCCTGTCGGCCACATAACACAGAATGAATGAATGAAAGCCAAAAATCATAAATGCTTTTTATTCACAATTCTGCTTTGTCATACAACTTCACCTTAGATGCTGGCTGTGTTGACAGTCATAAAGCTTGTGCTCATGCGGAGCTCTGTACCCTACTGACAGACACACTTTCTTGGCTTAAAATTACTGCAACAGCCGCTGAAACACCACTACTTCGCTGTCCTTTCTACCAGGCTGACAGACACACTTTTTTGGATTAAAATTACAGCATAAACTGCTAAAAAACACCACTACCTTGCCGTCCTTTCTACCCGACTGACAGACACACCAGGGTACCCCCGGCATTCTTCAATCTAAATTTAAATGCCAACTTCATGGCCATATAATGGAAAATCAGTGTGGATTTTAGGCCTGAGAAAAGAATGATTTACCAGGTAATGTCACTTGAATTTAATAAAACATTTTATTAAATATGCAACAATCATATTAAGTTCACAATAGCTTTTTTAAGGCGTGTTTGTACAATCTCACATGTATAAACCTTCACCATTTTCTCACAAACATATATCTCAGCCACATACTTATATTGTCACTTTAGCATATGTATATTCTTGACGCTCATCTTTTGTGGTATCCATTACTTTCACTGACAGAGGAAGTTCCTACTTAAACAGGAAGTCACTCTCAAACCGAGAAATACATGTGCAATACTTGTTTAGCTTGGTCCAAACCTGGATTTAAGGAGCCCACCTACACCAATGATGCTATTCAAATTCATCCTGTTTTCTTGTCAATTGCAGTTTCTCATATTGGGAGTAAGTAGCAATGAAAATGACAACAATTTAACAATATATTGGAATATGTTGAAAATATCCAAAGAGGAAATACAGATTTCTTTGTTCATGAGAAACTGTATGGAGAACTTCGTGATCACCAGATTTGTTGAAGATTAAAGAAATAGAGAAAGGATCAATACATTAGAGTCTTTACATGGATATCTTCATTTTTTGGTGAGTGCTCATGAATGCAGGCCAAGAACTAGGTTTTGAGAACAGGTATGCCTTGTTGCCTCCACCTATTATGACTGGGCTTCAAGGAAGGGCTCAATACAGCATTTCACAAGATCAAATCTCTCATCTAGTATCCCTTGGAATCAGACCTGTATAAAGTACTAGAGACCCATACTTGAGTAAAAGTACAAGTGCTCTATCAAGTAGTAGTAGAAGTAGAAGCACAACACTTAAGTAGAAGTACTAAAGTATTCAACATTTTTTGTACTTAAGTATTGCAAGTAGTTTATTTTAAAATCTACTACTCAAGTACTGAAAGTAAAAGTACAAGTATTGTGTTGTTTAGCTATTAAAGGAAGCAGTCAAAAGTTTGACTATCATATTGTTTATATTATGTCAAATGTTTAGCATAAGGCTGTAGCCAAAGGAATTAACAAATATTAAATATATTAAAAATACCAAATATTAACAAATACTGAAATAAAATGTACAATTATCACACTGTGCAAGTAAAATGAACATCCTCTCCAGCACGATTAAAGCCCCAAAGAACGTATCACACACTTGCTAGTAACATCTCTGATGTAGCTACAGGAAAGTTAGCAAGCTAGCAACATACAGATAAACTAGCATCTTCACATCACAGGGTCAAACTGTTAACGTTCAGTACTCACTGCAGACTCAAACAACTCAGGAATAGATTAATCTGCTGCAACACTAGCTAAATAGAAAGAGTACAAACTTACATCGTCTCTGACTTCTGAACGGGCAACCGTAACGAAAAGAAAAGCGACGCGATCTTTGGGATTTCTTTTTCTAATTAGCATACTTATCTAACGTACACACACTGTAACCTACACAGTCTCCATAGCGTGAGGAATTCACAACAGTAACGAGTACACAGCACATAAAAAATCTATCGGAGTAAAAGTATTTCATTCATCGAAAATATGTACTCAAGTAAAAATGGAAGTAGGAGAAAAAAGTAATACTCCAGTAGAGTACAGATACAGCCGTTTAGTACTTAAGTAGAGTAGTGAAGTAGTTCTACTTCGTTACTATACAGCTCTGCTTGGAATTAACTGGCAAAGCATTGCAACATGCTTAGGAGTAAGCTACCATACTCTCTACAGGCATAGACAGCTGCTTGGTGTTCAGCCACTGACAAATGCAACACTATCAAATGACAACCTGAAAAGAGTTGTCGCTGAAATTCTTCAGTCAACCACAAATGCAGGTGAACGATATGTTCAGGGGAGCTTGAGGTCACGTGGGTTACGCATTCAAAGGTGGCGTGTTAGACAGAGTCTGCAAGAAATTGATCCCATTGGGCAATCCCTCAGAAGACACCATGCTATACACCGACAAATATACAGTCTTCAAACTCCCAATGAATTATGGTGAATATATTCCCAACGGGAAAGGTAAATCAACAAGCGCAAAGTTAGTCACCCAGAATTCAGATACAGTATTTTCCCCATATTTCAGGGAAATTCAAATAACCCCTCTGAGGAAAATATACTGACAAAATATCTTACAAATTTTATTTTGCATCTCCAAAGATATATTTACTATATATACATATATATATATATTTTTTTTTAAATCCAGGACCAAATATTAGGTGTGACTTTATCAAAACGTCTACACAGAATCAGAATTTGGTTAACTAGCAGACAAAAATATTTTTTTTAAATGAAAGAGTCTTTGTTTAGGTAAAAACATATTTATTTTTATATTAATATTTTACAACGTATAATACAATAATGTACAACGTGGAATCTCCATAGACAGTATGGGAATCTCAGACTCATTTGCACGGCGCTCGTTTTTCGACTAGTTATGACTGGTTTCCAAGATGGCTCCCGCAAGTATACATGAAAGCGACTGTCTTTATAATCTATATTTTTAATAAACTATCTGTACACTTACAATGTTGTCAATGCTTCGGTTCACATTTAGGGACCCTCATTATGCTAACGTTATGGTAGGTTGATATTTCGAGCCTTTTTAGTGGTATTAAATAAAGATTTAATTTGAGTGTCCCTATGCCCCAAATACTAGCATTGTAAGCTAACCAGCGGTCCGCGGTAGCCTCGTCAAAGCTCCAAACTCATTTGATTAGCATGAAAACATGTCCCAGAGAGCGACAGAGTAGGTACACATCAGTTAGTAACCCCTAGGTTTGTGTGAGACACACTGCATAACTTGTTAAACTTCCCTTAATGTGAGGTCAACTTTTCAAGTTAAATATGCCACCAAATCTTAATTTTTTCGCCCTGTATACAATTAAAAGAGCAATATGTTCACTCCAATAGTTAAAATAAGAATTTCAGGAGATAATTGAGGTACTAATGTTCAGAGATTTCTACTTGACGGTAAGCTAAGCTCTGATATTTCCTATCTCAGAGTATTTTTTTTTCTTTAACTAGTTCCTATAACCTTAATAGATGTCCAATTCAGATTTATTTTCTTTTTTTTTTTTATTATGACAGACTTCCATTTTAGTTCCTTAAAAATAATATCTTTTAATGTCAGGGGTATCCGTGACACCAAACTCACCAAACAAGACCCAATAGAAATGCAAATGCACACTCAGAAGAAAGAAATCAATCACTAAAGAGGCGCTGATGTGGAACCTACAGGGCAGGAGGAAGAGAGGCAGACCGAGAACCACCTGGAGAAGAACCACAGAACAGGAGATGAAGAAAGAAGGGCTGACGTGGCAACATCTTGAGCTGAGGACCCAAGATCGGAGAGGATGGAAGAGCTTCATCGATGGCCTATGTTCCGATGGGAATTTAAAGGCCTAAGTAAGTAAGTATCCGTGACAGCAACAAAAGGAAATCAATCTTTTTTTTCACTAGACGAAAAAATGCTGATTTGATATTTTTACAAGAGACTCATTCGGTGGGCAGTGATGTGAAATTTTGGAAAGCACAATGGGGCGATCAATGCTATTTCTGTCATGCCTCTCAACAATCAGCATGTGTCACCATTCTCCTTAATAATTTTAAAGGAGATATAGTTGAATCAGTGATCTCCAATGAGGGTAGATCTTGTTTTTCAAATTAGCCAATTCCTTCTTTATAGTTTGCAATTCATATAACTATAACAATACAGCTCTAGCTAAAGTGTTGGACTATTTTCTGCTGCTTCGGGTTTAACACTTAACAAATCTAAATGTGAAATTTGATGTCTGTATCAGACTGAAGAGGAAACATTTTTTAATATACCTGTTAAGAACTGTGTAAAATATTTAGCTATTCATATCTGCAAGGACCACAGGAAACATAAACAACTTAATTTTTCGTCTAAATTGAAGAAGACCAAAACAATACTGAATTTATGGCTTCAAAGAGACATTTCTATTTTAGGAAGGATTATTTTGACTAAAGCAGAAGGGATTTCAAGATTTGTTTACTCTTCTCTCTCTGTCAATGTCCATGATTCAGCATGTAAAGACTGAAATACCATATTTACGAATTTTGTATGGAAAAACAGACACCATCACTTAAAAAAAGCAGTGCTCTCTGGTTCTAAGGATGAAGGTGAATTTGAACTTCTGGACTTTTGGGACTTGAATTGCACCTTTAAGGTGAAATGGTTGAAGGAATGTTTGAGAGCACCAGAGTCTTTACCTTATCCCCAATAACATTTTTAATAGAGTAGGAGGTCTTACATTTTTATTGAAATGTAACTACAACATTACAAGATTGCCGTTAAATTTTAACGGCAAACAAGCTCTTTTGGCCTGGAAGCTGTGTAACTCTCATAACTTTTCTCCACACAATCTTATGGAATAATGAATGCATCACTAAAGGGAACAAGTCACTCTATTTGCAGAAATGGATCGATAGAGATATTATCTTCTTTTCAAAGATTTTTTGAGCTTTTCCGCCTTTAATTCTTGACAGGACAACTAGGTGAGACAGGTGAGAGAGAGGGGGAAGACATGCCGGATTCTGAGCATGGACCTCTGCGTCGAGCCAACCCAGCCACAAGATATTATCTTCTTAAAAGACTTTAGACCTTTTTGATTGTAATAGCCAATTACTTAACTATGAATCCTTTCTCAGAGAGAAGGCATTCCCAAAAACGTTCAAAGAATATAACTCAGTTTTCAAATCTATACCTAATGACGTATTAGAATTAATGAAAAATTATAAAAAACTAAATGAAGTTCCTGGTTTTTATTTTACTCTTTATATAAATGTCATTTATGAGCAGCAAATGTACTAATAAGCACATTAGATAATGCTTTCTTAATGTAAAGAAAATAGCACCTCGTTGGAAATTTTTCTGGAATTCTCATTTTACTAAAGTTAACTGGCATAGGGCGTGGCTTATTCCTTTTAGATATTGCATCACCAACAAAGTTAGGGAATTACATTTGAAAATATTGCATAATATATATCCTACAAACCTGTTTATCTCAAAATGCATTCCTGTTGATAATTATTGTAGATTTTGTAAGACTGAACAAGAATCGTTAACCCATCTTTTTTATGGTTGTTCATTATGTATTGAAAATGATATGGTATCCAAAACAACACATACAATTAGACGTGAAGGGAAACACATTATTACATATTTTGAATGTAAAGATAGGAATTTATGTAATATTGTAAATCTCTTCATTTTATTAGGTAACACCATGTTTAAAACTATTCCAAATTGAAACTGACATATACTTTGAGACTATTGGTAACAAAAAAAGAAAGATATTTTAATAACTGATATCTACTCAAAATTATTTAATTAAGAACTCCGGCTGTCAATATCTTTAATGAAGTTTGCAAGTCTGTCACTTCTTTACTTATGTATTTGTTTCTTTTTAAATTATTGCTTCCATATTTACTTTCATATTATAGTATTTGCACTTATTTATGTATAGTTTTATGTTTACGGACTAAATAAAAACATTTAAAAAAGAAAAAGAAAAAACTCATGCTCTTTGTTATGAATACAACTGGACTATTATACAAGAGCGACATCTTGTGGTCAGACCTACATGAAGTAGTGGAATGAATCGATGGTACAATTTCACTCTTTCCTGCTGATAATGGAACGTCACACTCCGCAGGAGTTATGATTTTGTTTAATAGATTTCCTGGGAAAATTATTGACCATAAAAGTGACTCTACCGGTTATTGGTTAATGGTTGTGACAGAAATGAATGGTATAAATTACATCTTATTATGTGTGTATGGTCATAACAAAAGAGCACAATGCAAAAAATCTCTTCTCAACCTTAAGTAAGTACTTAGAGGAAAATGCTTTTTTCAACAGATAGAGTAATAATTGGCGGAGATTTCAACCTAGCCCCTGATCTTTGGTTAGACCGCTTACCATCAAAGAGACTTTGCCACACACTTGATGAAACAATACTTGAACTGATCACGAAAGCCAATCTAATAGATTATTGGAGAATGAAAAACCCAACCAGAAAACAATTTACCTGGTTCAACTCATCTAATAATGGCCAGTGCTCAAGATTGGATTATTGGTTATTATCAGACAATCTCATTAATGAGGTTAATAGATGTGATATTTCAGCATCACCCCTGACTGATCATTGTGTAATATCCTTGACACTTTCTCCGGGTGGTAAAGAAAATAACATAAATTCTATATGAAAATTTAACAATATCCTTTTGGAAGATACTGAGTTTTGTGATGTAGTTAAACAAGTGGTTAAAGAAGTAGGTGAATTGGAAATGTCTTTTATGAGTAAATGGGAATGGTTTAAATTCAAAGTTAAACAGATAGCTATCAGAACTAGTAAGCAATCATCAACACTTAAAAAGATAAGACAAAGGGACATCATTAGTCGCATCAATACTCTATGCTGTAAAAATGATTTGACACAGCAAGAACCTACTGAATTAAACAATTTACAGTCCCATCTTGATAATATATATCTGGAAAAGGCCAAGGGAGCATTTATTCGTTCAAGGGCTCGTTGGATTGAAGAAGGGGAGAAAAACTCTTCCTATTTTTTTAGTCTGGAAAAACAAAGACAGACCAAGAAAAATATTCAGAAGTTGAATATCAATGATGTTATTGTTGAAAATCAACAAGAAGTAAACGAAAACATTAAAGCTTTTTATAGTAACTTGTATAAATCCCATTTTTCTAAAGAAGATTGTTATTTTTTCTTAAATAAGATTCAGGGGTCTAAAAAGACAATAGAAGATAACTTTAAACATCTTATGGAAGGTAAGCTAAGAATTGAGGAGTTAGACTTGGCAGTTCAACAGATGTCCAAGGGGAAATCACCTGGAATACATGGGCTAACCGTGGAGTTTTTCTCCTTCTTCTGGAGTGATATCAGGGAAATGCTCTATAATGCCCATTTAGATTGTATTTCAAAAGGTAATCTTTCTCCCACTATGAAACATGGTCTCATCACTCTAATTCCGAAACCTAACAAAGATAATCTTTTATTGGATAATTGGAGACCAATTACCTTGTTATGTAACGATTATAAATTGCTGGCACTTGTTTATGCCAATCGTCTGAATGAGGGATTGCCACATATTATTGACGAATGTCAATCAGCTTTCATGAAGGGTAGAAACATACATAATCATACCAGACTGCTACTAGACATGCTTGATTATCGAGACTTCATTTACACTGATGCTTTTATTTTATTTCTTGATTTTTATAAGGCATTTGATACTGTTGAACATACCTTTTTATTTGAAATCCTAGATTTTTTAGGTTTTGGGAGCAACTTTTGTAAAATAATTAAGATGTTTTATACTGATATATATAGTTCTGTGTCTCTTAATCCTGGTATAACTCCTAGGTTTGAAGTGCTCCGCTGTATAAGGCAGGGATGCCCGATTTCTCCCAAACTGTTTATTCTAGCCACCCAATCTCCTATAATGTTCATTAATCACAACCCCAACTTGCATAGGATCTCAATATTTGACAAGGTATTTAAAATTAGTCAGTTTGCAGACGACACAGCAATCCTTTTAAGGGATAAGTTCATGGTTGATGTTGCCCTTGATTCAGTATCAATTTTCTCTAAAGCTTCAGGATTAACCCTCAATATTAAAAAATTTGAGCTACTTCCCATTCACTCATCAACTGATTCTATCATCTCATCTATTGAGGTTAAAGCTGAAGTGAAATACTATTAGAAGGGAAGATGTTAATTTTTCTAACCGTTTAACAGATATGAAGAAATCGTTGAGTCGCTGGCTTACTAGAGATCTCACTATCTTTGGTAGAGTCACTCTGTCTAAATAAGTAGGTATTTCCAAAGTAATTTATCCCTGTCACTCCCTATATGTTTCTTCCGGTAATGTTAAGAAAGCCAATTCAATCGTTTTCCAATTCCTGTGGAAAAACAAAACCCATTATATTAAGAAATCACAGCTGGTTAAAGAGTATGATATGGGTGGTATTAAAGCATTGGACTTTGAATAAATGTTTGGGACCTTTAAGATTAACTGGTTGAAAACATATCTATCACAACCAGATTCTATGTGGTTTCACATACCCAGACATCTATTTAGGAAAGTAGGAGGGCTTGATTTTCTTCTGCAATGTGATTTTGAGGTGACCAAATTTCCTGTTAAGTTGTCAAACTTCCACAAACAAGTTCTCCAATATTGGAAAATTATATTTACCCATAACTTTTCTCCACATGGATCTACCTTATGGAATAATAGGGTCCTTATAATCAATAGGAAATCATTGTTTAGGTATGATTGGTACGAAAAGGGCATTGTATTTGTGAATGATATTATAGATGACAATGGTAACTTTTTGGAATATAAAGCTTTTTTAGACAAATATAATCTAAACTGTACATATAGAGAATACAATAAGATCTGTAAAGCAATACTTGTACCATTATTATATTGCTCACGTCACATTTACATTGTCTCTGTCAGTTGGAGGCTGCGCAGTAAAGCAAGAGATCACCGGAAAAGTGCTTCTAATAGCCTTCACTGGTCTCCGTCCAGAGCAACGGGGTCTATTGGTCCATTATATATATGTCAATGGTTACGCATCCAGTGGAAATCCCCGGCAGGGGAAGTTTTAAGTTTACCCATTTAACAGACAGAAGAAGAAAAAACGGAACCCGCACACAGCAGGAACCTTTGAACGAACGCTGCAAAACTCGGATTTGTTTATTGGTGACACCTGGGGAACAGCTGTTTTTGATCGGCTAACGTTGGTAGCTAGCTAGTTACAGACAACTTACTGGCTAACGTAACGCTAATCAAAGTATATTACTGGTTTCCGCCTTGTACAATTTAAAGGTATGTACGCCATTAACTGGAATAAACGTGTTATTGTTGGTTGGATCTTACTCTATAAAAAAGTGAACAACAGCTAACGTTAGCTAGAGTAGCTAAAGCAAAGATCCTTTCTAAACCGTCTCCGGCTAAAGTTAACGTTATAGCCATTTATATCTGTGGTTTAAAGCGTTAGCTAAATAACGTTTAACTTAATGGTACGTTCGCTTAAATGTAATAGGTAACGGTTAGCCTACCGCTACACTAAAGAACAAGATTTAAGACCTCTAATGCACGGTTACAATTTGCTCTCCTATTCAACACACAACTAGCTAACGTTACTACATTCAGTAACGTTATTTTAAGTAATTATACATTGAGAAATGATTCACTTGTTGTAATTCGTACGTATGTGTTGATCAAGGGCTCGGTCGAAGACTTGTATGTTGGGTTTACTTAAAAATATCTCAAAAGTTTTTTGGGGTGATTTTTAAGCACGACTCTAACTTTACAGTAGGGAGAAAATTTAGAATATCACCATATTTTTGACCAAATACCTCGATATCGATACCGCTATTAACAATATTCTAGTGTTGACTATTGGTGCTTTCACAAAATATTTACACAATGAGATTTTTGATAAATAATCATCAGTGGGTAAAGGCAAATAATAGAACAGTCTGGTAAGTTCAGAAAATGACATCACTTTAGTGTAATGCAGCATTTAAAACCAGGAAAAGACAACACTTATGCCATATTACGATATCCAAAATCTAAGACGATATCTAGTCTCATATCACGATATCGATATATTGCCCAGCTCTACTTTACAGTAAATATTGTCAAAAAAGTCAAATATCTTATTGCCTCAAACCCACCCAGGTTGATTGGAGGGCTGTTGCCATGGAGCCTGCCTGCCGTAAAGACAAGCCAAAGCTGAACTCTACACCGACCAGAGGAGACAGAGCCAAACAGAAGTCCGCACAGCAAGAGCTCAAACAACGACAGAGAGCAGAGGTGACTAACATCACCCTTTTTAAATTACTTCTCACTCCTTCAAACTGTCTTTATTTAAAAAACATTCAAAGACAGGCAGTCATTGCTTCTCACTCCTGAAAAACAGAGATGGGGATTTAAAGGTCCAATGTGTAGGAATTTCTCCCATCTAGCGTTGAGATCATATATCAACTGTCTCTCTCGGGCCACGCAGTTCAAAGTACGTATTACAGCTACGGTATCCTTCACTCTTTTTTTCTGATGACGCCGGTCTCTTGCTCTTTTCAATATCCTTTTTCTTTCTAAGGCGAAGAAGAAGACTCCTGTTCTTGAAATTTGAATACGTGTGCTCCTCCATGTTTCCTTCTTCAAACTTGCTGGGGTCGGGAAGCTACGATACCCATTAGCAGCATTAGCAGTACCTGTTAGTTTATCATGTGACAGCGAAAACGTGAAAGGCGGAGCAGTATGTCCTATATGTCCCTTACCGGCTAACGTATTTCAAGATGGCGCATGAATATGGAGCGTCTACCCCAGTTCATGCGAAAGCAAATGTAAAATGTCAATCCAAAAGGAATACTTCGAATTGATGGTGGTGGTAAATATTCATGAAAAAGGACAAAGTTTGTGAACGGGCTACACAGATTTTGATAATTAACGACTAAACACGTTAGACACTGGACCGTTTAAGTCGCACACACTCTGTCCTTGAAAGACTTGATATCCGTATTTGTAAACAAAACTTTATTGTATTGTTTTGGTACATTAACATTAAGGAAATGGACCAATTCCCTCCCTTGTTATGCGGTCACCGATCACTGTAAGCTGCAGCAACACCATGACAAGCACACCTGCAACTGTTTGGCTATTATAACTTAATGCTTTGAAGAAAAGCTTTCATTTAGTTTTAGTTTTCATATCGCATTGCAGTAGCCTTTTTAAAGTGATCATATCAACCAAACTAATCAACGCTGATACGGTATGCTAATAGATAAAAGAGTGATGATACAGCACATGCTTTGAATGCCTTAGATATAGCTGTGCAGTGTTCTAAGCAGACCGGATGGCATGCAGCAGATGACAGAACGCTCATTCTAACCATAAGGGACTCAAGAGTTGACTTTGACTTGTGACCAAAGACTTGAGACCTGACTTGGACCTGCAAAAAATGACTTGAGCATCTCTGCATTTTTTTTTTTTATAATCCACTGCGTCAACTTTCTTCCCTTCTTTTATTTACAGATTTATGCCTTAAACAAGGTGATGACAGAGTTGGAACAGCAGCAGTTTGAGGCCTTTTGTAAACAGATGCAATCACAAGGAGAATGAGTCCCGCCTTCCTTTTTCATCTGGACCAGGACCCTGTCACCCTGCAAAAACACCATGTACCGATATACAATCACACACTTATACTTACGCTGATGCTTGATAAGACAATCTTTCTGCTCTTGATGTGTTAACGATTCAGATTCTTCACTCTGTAACCTGAATATGCTGGAGAGTATTGTTATAATTACCTGACCTGATTGGTAACTGAAAGCATTGTGGGTAAAATGTGGCCAAACAGGATCAGTAATCAGACTTGCATATTTCCTACAAACACATCAGGTCACTGATATTTCCTTTACATAAATATCAACCTTTTGTTAAATGCATGTAATTGTTAAACTGGGCTTGCATGCTCTTTTTTTTTTTTGTATAATACTGGCAAACTTTAAATTCACATGCGTTGAGATTTTGAAGTTGACCAGGTCAAACACAAATGAGCTGTCAGTTAACTCGCCAGAGAGGCACCAGAGTTAATAACTCTGGAAGGGCAACAGTTATGCATTTTCTCCGCTGGTCAGAGACCTTAAACAAACGCACAAGATGGATTGTTGACACCGAACCATTTGAGAAGCCGTCATTGGAAACCGTTTGGAGAAGGGCAGACAACACTTTCCAAAAATACATACCTGCCGTGCGATTGGATGAACCGTCTGTCTATCACATCCACCGTTGTTTGAGTGAAGAGTAACGGCCGTCACACACACCTAAACCACGTCACTAGCTACCAAAAGCTCCTCACTGGACTCTGATTGGTTCGTTAAAGCACACTCTAAAAAAGCTTTGAAGCTTGGGTATCATCCGCCCATCGCGTCTCAAGTCGGGAATACATTGTACTGTAAGCTAGGGTTGTACAATTAATTGCAAATGTGTCAAAATCGCAATATGGACTAATGCAGAGTTCAAAAGGGAGTCTGGAACCCCTAGGGGGTCCTCAGAAATGCTGCAGATGGGCCACCAAATTACTGATAGATGGTTTAAAAAAAAAAAATGTCTGAAAATATACATTAACATGAATCCAACATATTATTAGTAAAGACACATCATTTTTAAATGTACACAACAATGATGATAGGCTTATTGGCCTATAGGTAAAGTAGCCATATGGTTGACTTCTACATACAGTTAAGCTTAAGGATTCAATGTGCCACATTTCAGCATTAAAACTTGTTTAATATGAACCAGTTTAATATGCAACTCAATTTTATGCAATATACGTAGTATGGGGTCCCTGCTTCGTCTCTAATCAGCTAGGGTTCCTTGGCCTAAAAAAACGTTGAAGACCCCTGGACTAGTGCAATATCCAAATTGCAGGTGGGTCGCAATATTTGTTAAAGGCAAAACCAAACCATTCTGAATTAAGTATTGTGGTACTGCCGAGACGTCGCAGCCTACAAATTGTATCCAACAGACTAAGTCCTTGCAAAAATCACATTATAATCAATTTCATTTTAATATTTTTCAATGAAAATGAGAATAATGATACAAAATTGATCATTCCCTCCAATAGGTGCCCTTAATATGCCAGTGTTATTGGTGCTCACTTTGAACACTATCTTGTGAACAACATTGTATGCAGTGCCACCTGGCCTGTACATATTTAATATAGCATTTCATTGTCACATTAACGTTTTGCAATCCAAACAACTTCTATTTATGACTGATAACTGTAAAATATTTATACTAAGTACAGTATGGCATCCACTTGGACTTGAGTTAAACATTTTTGATTGAATGAAAATAAAAGTGAGTTTTAAAAAATAAGTGTTTTTATTTATTAGTTTCTGCATTTTATCCATATAAAGACATCCATGTAAAATCGTAGCTAAGAGTTGTGGCTACATGTCTAATCTCATCTTCCTTTGTAACTCCTGGCTCCTGTTCTTTAAATCTGGTTTTAGATTAATATAATCCTGTTAATTGATATTCAGTTAAATGTTTGAGGATTGATTTGTTAGTTTTCTCGAGTAACGGTGCACTCTTATTTTGAAATAAATGCAAATGAGTAGAGAGCTGAAACCATTATCAGCATTCATATGATTGGCTAAGAGCTGATGTTGTGATTGCAGTTTGAGCGTTTAGTGACCAGGCCAGGACAGTTAATAATATTAAATCATCTGTGTAGTTTAGAGACAATGGTAAAAAGTACCTAAGGATATTTACTCAAGCACTGTACTTAAGTACAATTTTGAGGTACTTGAACTTTACTTGAGTATACAATATTTCCCTCTGAAATGTTGTGTAGTAAAAAGTCTCATAAAATGGAACTACTCTACAACTACCTCGAAAGTGTACGTAAAGCTTTAGTGCGTAACTTTTTTATTTTTTTAAGATTATTAGCGCCACTGTAGGACTCCGCCAACATGGGGCAAACGCTCTTACTGGGTGTGCTAGAGGCCGCCCCTAGTGCGTAACTTTTTGATATTAATGAACGTCTGTTACATTCAAGCCATTGCCAAATGAGTTGCTACAAAGCTAATTAAGACTATCAGCTTGATCGACGATGAAGTGAAGGAGATGTGAGCGAGCAGGAACAGGGAAGGTAGAAAAGCCGACGTGCATCCTGTCTGTGAAGAGTTTTCTCTCAACAAAAGCTGAGATAGGCATATGATGTGTGTAAAACTATAAAACTCACTTGTACCTGGCTCCGTTCCAAAGTAATATGAGCAACCAAACAGAAATAATTAAGACATTGCAACATGAATTGTGTTCCACTCGGTTTACTTGTAAACATGTAATTGTTTAAATAAATTTGCATGCAGTGAACTTATGCAATCGACATGGAGTCGTCTGACCATTTATTCTGTACTGAGGCCGCTGTGGGGTCTCATTCAATTAGCAAGTAAATTACTTTACTTTCAATTTCATGAATAGGCCCTTTAAGTAATTAAATAAGTAAGATTGATCCGGCTAACCCAGAAAACCACCGCAACAGTTGTCGAGATATTTCAGTCTGGACAGACAGAAATCACCAAACATAATGAACTGGGAAGGATGCTTCGAAGGTGAAATGTTAAAATACAGAAGAGAACACGTTTTGTAAGACAAAGTTTTACAAAACTTTTAACTGGGAATAAAAAATAAGTGTAACACCACAGTGTAACAGAGACGTATGAGCTGGATACAGGCTGAGACAGAGAGGCTGAAGACTTCAAGATAAAAGCATGTATTTTATTAAAGTTATATTCCTTTATTTCTTCAGAAAGAGTCATATCAAACATGTGACAAACTGGAACTTGTCACTTTACTTCATACTGTGCAACTTCCGTTTGCAAAAAGGGAAATATACTCACTCTAACCTCAAATGATGACAAGCGATGACATGAGTTTAGTTTAAAATTTTGAATTTCAGCAGGTAAACTGCAGTCTGGAGGTGTCTTAAGGCCAGACACTACAGGCAAAAAAAATGTTCAGACAACCCAAATACACAGCCAGATGTTTATTTTATTATTGCCTCTTTGCACATTTAAACATAACATTTCAAAAAACTTGCAATACAAAAAAAGAATTGTCTTAATGTCAGTAATCAACTGGGGAAGTTTCATGGTGAAATCTTTTATTTTTATAGTATATAGTATAGTATAGTGTCCTTAAATGTGTATTCTGAGGAGAGGATCTTGTAGCAGGACTTTTCTGCTGGTGCTTTATCGCCCTCTGCTGGTTAAACTGTTCCACTGAACAGGATTAAACTAATAAATGTGAACTGTTCAGTTCTTAATTTAACCGCCAGTTTTTTCACATTGTTCTAATTATTCTTATTTATAGAAAAATGTCTCTCCTGAGCCAACACAGCTTATTTCAACATAAAATTCGTTCAATTATAGTTACTTAACCGACAAATTAATAAGCTACTTCTGTTTTTTAGTCAATTATAGATTTGTTTATTTTTTTCGAAATTGACTTCATATGTCGGCATTGTATTCATGTAAAGATCACTCCACACATCTGTGTAGGTTTTATACGACTTCACATTCAGATCACGGTCTGTGAATAGGAGTGAAAATATTAAAGGTTAACAGCAGTTCAGCAGAAGTTATATACAAGCGTTGGCGTTTTCTCGTTCTTCGACTTCACTTCAGCTCACGTGCCAATACTTCATAATAAGTACAGGTTGTGGGTTTCGTGTTTAAGACAGAATAAAAATAAAAAGGAAATACTCTTTAAGATGATTTGGTGGCTCTTAAAAGAGCCTTTGTGGTGTGTGGAGAAGCAGCAGACAGTTTAAGCCCTCTCTCCGCGGATGCGGCGGGCCAGCTGGATGTCTTTGGGCATGATGGTGACCCTCTTGGCGTGGATGGCGCACAGGTTGGTGTCCTCGAACAGGCCGACCAGGTAGGCCTCGCTGGCCTCCTGCAGAGCCATGACGGCGGAGCTCTGGAAGCGCAGGTCGGTCTTGAAGTCCTGAGCGATTTCTCGGACCAGGCGCTGGAAGGGCAGCTTGCGGATCAGCAGCTCGGTGGATTTCTGGTAGCGACGGATCTCTCTCAGAGCCACGGTACCGGGCCTGTAACGGTGAGGCTTCTTCACTCCGCCGGTGGCCGGGGCGCTCTTACGGGCAGCCTTGGTGGCCAGCTGCTTCCTGGGGGCTTTTCCTCCGGTGGATTTACGAGCGGTCTGCTTGGTTCTTGCCATGGCTTTTTCTCTCTACAATCAAGAAAAATGTAAAGCGAAAAGGAGAGACCCACGACTCTTAAAGTGTGGGACCGGATGTAAGATCTGGTGTCGCAGCTTAAGACCTCCGGCTCGGCGGCTCCTGATTGGTGAGGGGCTCCTTTGGAGCTTAGCACCGCCTCAATGAGCAACCCACCGCCCGAATCTCCGTCGCTTATTGGCGGACAATCCTTTTAAAAAGTCCGCCAAAAAAAATGTGAGAGCGGGCCGCCTTCTGCTGCTCTGCTGGAAGCCTTTTTTCTGGTTGGAGGGCCAGGAAGCTGCGCGGTCCTCTCCGTGGACATAAATAGGAGGGTTTCGGCTGTTGGGGAAACACTTTTCTGAGTCGAGACTCACGAGAGCATCTAAAAATGTCTGGAAGAGGGAAAACCGGAGGAAAAGCCAGAGCGAAGGCAAAGACCCGCTCCTCCCGTGCCGGGCTCCAGTTCCCAGTCGGCCGTGTCCACAGGCTGCTCCGTAAAGGAAACTACGCTCAGCGTGTAGGAGCCGGCGCCCCCGTCTACCTGGCGGCTGTGCTGGAGTACCTGACCGCTGAGATCCTGGAGCTAGCTGGAAACGCTGCCCGCGACAACAAGAAGACCCGTATCATCCCCCGTCACCTGCAGCTGGCTGTCCGCAACGACGAGGAGCTCAACAAGCTGCTGGGCGGAGTGACCATCGCTCAGGGCGGCGTGCTGCCCAACATCCAGGCCGTCCTGCTGCCCAAGAAGACCGAGAAGCCCGCCAAGAAGTAAATACCCGGAACTGGCTTTTACCGACACAACAAAGGCTCTTTTAAGAGCCACACACTTTACTCAAAGAGCTTTGTTTGTGTCGCTGAAAGAAAAATACTTACTGTAAAAGTCATTAGGCCTACTATGAAATATCCCCATGGATAGTTTTATACCATAATGAGTAGGCTAGGCCTATAACTTCGAGAAAACAATGCGGTCACCATTTTGGAAATAAACTATTGTTAAGGCTGCTACTTGAAGACTAAATGAACATTGAACTGAATAAGTCTTTACACTCTACTTTATCTCAGGTATTTTTATTTTTTATTTTACGCCATCGGTTTAGGCTATTTGATAACTTTAGTTTCTTTGAGATTTTGCATACTCTAAATATAATCGTTCGCTGTTCATTGCAACAATGGCTTTAACAAAATCTAAACTACAAGATTGCCTTGATGCCTCCAGGAGTGTCCACTGGACTTCAAAGTTTACTAAACATCTGAATTTCGTTATTTATTGAAGAGGAATAACCCCTTAAATGAACCATCTCTTTTTCGAGGGGGGTCCTTGTTTCAGAATAAACACAAATCTTGATATAAATTACTGATTCATCTGGACAGGCATTTTTGTTTAGTAGGCTAGTCCATGAGAGTCATGGCAGGATGTGTAACGGTACAGCTAATTTTCATCTTCATATCCTAAAATCAACCATGTCTTGATATTTCGCTTTTTGCTGTTGTAGACTATCACTTTTCACCAACATAACATAACTTAACTGTCTATAAAAGAGGTTATAATACAATTATGTTATAACAGGTTTTTAAACAAAGTAAGTCATCATAATAAACTGTTTTATTAAAGTCATTAAAAAACAATAGTAGTCAAGTGATTTTTAGAAAATTATGTCTCCTATGTAGTTTACAGCCGTGTTAATGGTGTAGCAAAGCGAGACTAATGCTGTGGTGATATTTCTTATGAACACATCGAGCACTTTCTCTTTATTCAGTCAATCATATTCACAAGACACATTACTTTTCTTTGATTCCTGAGTAAATAAATCATCTCACAGCAACGGCTACTTGTTCAGCGCATGCTCAGTCCCGCGCACAGAAGACAACCAATCCTGTGCGAGCAACAGCACAGTCATATTTGCATCGAGTGGATACAAATTGAACGTTCGGCGGTGCGTCAGTAAATTTAGTTATTGAAACTCTCAGAACTAATCATGCCTGAGCCCAGCGTCAAAGCGCCCAAGAAGGGCTCCAAGAAAGCCGTCTCTAAGGCCGTCAGCAAAACCGGCAAGAAGAAGAGAAAGACTAGGAAGGAGAGCTACGCCATCTACGTGTACAAGGTGCTGAAACAGGTCCACCCCGACACCGGTATCTCCTCCAAGGCCATGGGCATCATGAACTCGTTTGTGAGCGACATCTTTGAGCGCATCGCCGGTGAGGCTTCCCGTCTGGCTCACTACAACAAGCGCTCCACCATCACTTCCAGGGAGATCCAGACCGCCGTGAGGCTGCTGCTGCCCGGGGAGCTGGCCAAGCACGCAGTGTCAGAGGGCACCAAGGCCGTCACCAAGTACACCAGCTCCAAGTAAATCTGCTGGGAGACCAACCACACAACGGCTCTTTTAAGAGCCACCCACTTCATCTAAAGAGGTTTTTTCCTGTTATCATTGAAAAACGTATCCATGTTTAACACTATAAAATGACTTCAGGAATGTTCAGGTTATATATAGTAAGGGAGGATGAACTGTAGAGTAAATGGGAAAAGCTCAGCATAAAATCATATACAGTGAAACCGGATGAGATAAAGAAGTGCTTTTTGAGTATAATATTATCCAGCCATAATTTCAGAGGGGGTGGGGAACTATAAGCCTAAATGAGATGGCATGACTCAAGCACACTTACTTTAAACCTTATTAGCGAAGCATTCTTCTTAAAACAAGTATATCCATGATACAAATTGAGACCCAACTAGATGTCAGTTTAATTTTAGACATTTTGCCCTCAAATCTACACTGAAAACTAACATTTTTAATGATCCAAGACAAAAATCTTTAAATCTGATCTTAAATTTGGAGCAATATGTATCAAATCATAAGCGTTATCTCAAGACACTTTACAGAGAGTAGGTAATGACCACACTATAATTTACAAAGCTCCAACAATTGTGTCCTTCATTGGATAAAAGTGAAAGTGTTGTTTTGGTATAAAAAGTTCTCATTTTAAATTAATATTTATTTTCCTTACTGGTTTATCAGTTATTTCAATCAAACTTATTTTTACAGTCATGTGTGAAACCGTTCACTTTCTCTGTGATTCAGAGAAATTGTGATATTTACATGAAAAAAAGGAGCTAAAAAATAATGAATTATAACCATTGTGCTTACTCCTGATATAATTGTGTCATATAATATAAAATAAGTGGAGCAGTGTGATTGAGCTAATTTATTTTGTATAATTTATTTTTCTTGCTTTAAAATGCTATTGTTTGCTGTGATTTTCTTATATTGTTTGCTGTGGATTTACGTTATATGTGCTGTGGACTATTTATTTTCCTCTCTTTCACAAACTGCAACAATAGACACTAATTGACACCTGTAGAACCCCGTTCATCAGCTCTGATTTGCCAGCTGATCAGACCACTCCGAAAAAAAGGAAGCTAGATCTCTTACCAGGGAGACGCGCTGGACGGATGGACGTGCTGTGTCCTGTACGGAGTAGCAGCGGATCGGATTGCTGAGCTTCTGTTGGAGTCACTGCTTGCTGGGTTTCCTGTGCCCTGCTGGAGCCGATCCCTAGACTCTGCAATGTCAAGGCTCGCAAAACTCCTATTGAAGGGAAGTGGTCCTTGTTATCCCGCACTGATACATGTTTAGCTTGTTTTGGCATTTGAGCATGGGCCGTTGTTAGTAGATGTCAATTTCTGTGAAGGTGCCAGGTCCAGCAGCTGACTGCAGAGCAGCGGAGGCGCAATATTGTTGATGGGCCTACATGAAGTGTATAAAAGGAAAGTCGTCACTTTTATAACCTGACACTGTTTTGAAGTTGCCGGACAAGGATCGGGCTGCAATTGATTTTATAATTTCCTTTATGACTGAAGCAGAGCGGCACCCCGGAATTCCTGGTCCCGGATTTCTGGATGTGGAACGGACTATTTGAAGCACCGTGGGAGCGAGACATTTTGTGCCGGCGGCAGAGGAAAACCCGGAGCTAACTCCCGTCTGGACTTAACTTGGATCGGCTTTTACCCTTGGACAGAGCATGGAATCATTCCTTGGGTTTAATTGTCTCCTGGGTCTTTACTTGAGATGTTATTTTAATGTTTTAAACTTAACTTTTAATAGCATTAAATTAAATGTTTTTTATATACATCCTTTGTCATTTCTCGCTGTGTTTGTGTGGCCCGGGAATCTAGTTTTATTTAAAAGTAGCAAACTTCTTCTAAAAGCAGCTGTTACATGTGCTGTTAATTACAGAATCAGATTATAAAGGAAAATTCTCTTTGAGGACGACGTGGTGGCTCTTAAAAGAACCGTTTGTTGATGAGACGGACTACAGCTCACTTCTTCTTGGGTGCTGCCTTCTTCGCTTTGGGCTTGGCTGCCTTCTTCGCGGGGGCTTTCTTGGCTGCAGGGGCCTTTTTGATCACTTTCTTGGGGCTCTTGGTCGACTTTTTTGGGCTCTTTGTGGCCTTCTTGGGGCTCTTGGCTGCTTTCTTGACCGGCTTCTTAGCCTTGGTGTCAACAGCCTTCTTGTTCATCTTGAAGGAACCGGAGGCTCCGGTCCCCTTGGTCTGGACCAGAGTCCCCTTTGCCACCAGGCTCTTGATGGCGGTCTTGACGCGGGCCTTGTTCTTGTCCACATTGTAAAAATACATCAGAAAATACATCAGAGCCCCATTTAAAGCAGTTTTCTAGCTGGCCCACGTGTGTGTTCAGGGACTCGACGTAACCATCTGCTGTTGATGAGTTTCTAATAAACTTTAGTTTTCTAGTGGCAGCAAACACACTGAAGATGGCAGAGTTTAGCCAGACTTCCTATCAGAGCTGCTCGCTGTGAACAGCTCCTCTGCTGAGTACGTTTAATATAAATAGTAGTTCTTCTGATCACACGGACAAAAATTGAGTATATCCACATCTTGTTTTGTCAATTGACAGTATAATCACCATCAGACCAAACCCCATAAAAATAAATACCATTCCTGAAAATTGGAAAACTACATTAAGTTATTCTATGTATGCTGCTGAGTTTGAAAGTAAAGACTGACTGACTGAAATTTAGATTTGGACTTCCTTTTAATTAAACCTCAGATAAATACAGCAGCTCAGATTCTACAGAGCTCAAATTAATTAAGGCATTTCTCCTTACAGCTCAATATGACCCAATTATTTTCAGAGGTGTCAATTCCAGGTCCAGAAAGTAAAAGTCCTGCCATGTGTTTATTCCACCAATGAACTCAGCCAGCAGATTTGACTAATTAGCAGCTGATTTCACTAATTAGTAGTGAAATCAGCTGGCTGAGTTCATTGGTGGAATAAACACATGGCAGGACTTTTACTTTCTGGACCTGGAATTGACAACTCTGATTATTTTGGCAGTTCTTTAATCATTTCTATTATTTTTCCTCTTGGTTATTATGGGGATCCATTTGTGCCAAAATGATGTCACACGCTCAACTGAGCATGTGAAGAAACAATCAATGTAACTTTAACCTGTAGGCTATTTCTGTCCTCATGTTATTGAACTGTGTTTTTATGAATATCGTCCTGATGTGTTGGACTGTGTAGTGGGATCCGTAATAAAGCTGCATCGAGGCTTTCGTCATATGGTATTTGCCTTGGCACAACAACCAAGTCAAACTGCACATCAGGACGACATTTGTTGCCCCCTTGAAAAGAAACCTCCTTTTGTTGGGCAACGCTATATTCCTCGTTACTACATTTTTTTTTTGTATAGTTTTAACGAAGCAGCCGGATATGAAACAGCTTTTTTTTTCTTCACAAACTCAACTCAAAGCAACCCTGATCTTCTTGTAAAGAGTTTAGTCTTTTGGCTATTTTTTGTGAGGCCTTTCAAAGCCATGGCCTTGTCTGATAGTTGTTATAATGTACATCCTAAATGTTTTCTATGATACTGTCACCTACATTTACTTTCATCTCTTGGCTCTTTTCCATTAAGTCATATTCTGGATACAGAACAGGACATTTTATTTGCACGCAACTGCTTTAGCTCTATGAGACACAATAACAGCATATGCTTGAAGAAAAAAAAGTCTGAACAGGGACCCATAAAGTCATTAAAGAGAGTGGCCCCAGGACACTCCTTTGATGGACCCAACAACTCTTGGTGCTTCAAGCCGTTAGATAAGATATCTTGCTGTGAATAGTTAGTGGGGGCTGTGAAATTAAATGATGGCCTTGCTGTGCTATAGAGATGGAAACCTTGCGGCTACAAAGATGGAAATGTGCTTTAGAGATGATAACGTTGAGCTATAGATGGAAATGTTGTGCTTTATGGTGCGTTCTTTTTGTCTTGTAATCGCGACTAGTAGCTCGAGTGTGACGTCACATCCGTGTCGAAAAACGAGAAATGAACTCGGGGTCCTCTGTGTTGAGATGACTTGACGAGTTGTATATACGACCTCAGGGGCGTTCTTTTTGCAACTTCTGGTTCGTAACTCCGAAAAACGACTCTTAGATCGACTTCGGTGGACAAAAAGACTGCACCATTAGAGATGATAATGTTGAGCTACAACGATGGAAATGTTGGTACAGCTTGAATCTGACTGGGACTGATGACGTGTAAATGTGCAATCAGCACACACAAAAGGATAACATGATGCATGAGATATACTTTGTTACAAAAAATTGTTAAACTGCTCGTAGACAGACAGACAGACAGTTGCAGTCAAATGTTTGTATTTAGGGAAATTGACTTCTTCCTTTTTTCACAAATAAATAAAAGTAGTTTCTTCCTCTGACCTATATGTTCCTTATGTGAGCTTCTGACTCTAACTGTTCAGTATATAGGCTATTATGTTTTTATCATATCGGTTTCCCTGATGTTTCTGATCAGTCACAAATTGACCGGAGGGATTTTTGCAATTCCTACAACCCTTTTTTTCTCGTGTTCCGACTGGACCAATTTGGGGATTATTAAGTTCCTCTGACTGCAGTTCCTGTAACTCTTTCAGCTCCTACTTCAGGGCAAGGTCTTTTCCCTTTTCCACATAGTGGTGGTTAGATGGCTGTGATTATAAGAACAAAAGGTCAGTTCCTATGTCCACTTGGCCAGTGTGAATGCAAATGGTAAAACCGGTTTTGGGGGAGAGTAGTTAGAACTGTTTAGAAGTGGACTGTTCCTAGAACTACGTTCCTGTAACTACCTGGTCAGAAAGGCTATGGCTATTTACCACAGAGGGAGTGTCTCATAAAGAGCTTATATATATATATATATATATATATATATATATATATATATATATATATATATATATATATATATATATATATAGTTAGAGTACCTCTCTGTGATTTGTTAAATTTGGTAATGATTCCCTCCCCAGCTCACCGTGATGTTATCTCCTGCTGCCATCTTGTGTTCAACAATGTAACACGTTACATTATGAACCTCTGTGTGATTATATAAAAACAAAATAACACATTTTAAAACTGACTGTATTCTAAGGGTGATGTAAAGTCTTTATCCTGAAACTAGACTAAAAAAGTCAGGTAGCTGTGAATTAAAGCTTGATTTTTAGAAAATACCTGAAACAAATCAAACTGTTATTATCAGGACTTTATTTACAGAGAAAGATGACCTGACAGGAAGGAGATGCCGTGAGCTATCATAATTTAGGCCAACTAATTCCTAGAAAACAAAGGACTTTAGCCTATATTATTATAATAAATGTTAAACACAAGTCAGGTAGGCCTATATGAGGCTGTAAACCTTCACTCTGAACCTCAGAAGTATACAACTACTATAGAGGCAGGAAGACACGAAGGATAAAACAAGTACAGGTTTTGAAAAATAATGTGGGCAGGGCTTCTGGGTTTGGCTTCCCCCACCGAAGTTGGCGCCACCTGTCCTCTCTTACGTCCGCAGATAAGATGTAAATACAGCCGGTCTGGTGCTGTTAAACTCATTCATTTCTGACGATCCAACATCGACTGAACTCAAAAATGTCTGGAAGAGGCAAGGGAGGACTTTCTGTCAAATACACCGAAGAAAACTACATCAAAATGTCTGGACACGGGAAGGGTTTCTAACGATCCAAAGCCAACTGATCTCACAATGAGCGGAAGAGACAAGGGGGGAAATCAGGGTAAGCTCGGCTGAGTTTATCCGCCAAGCCTCCTTCCTCTTTTTCACCTTTGTTTGAGCGCGCCTGAAAAATGGCAGCTTACTCCGAAAAGTTCGGCTCACACTGGGCAAGATTAAAGTTTGGAGGAGAAGGCCCTGCTCCCAGCAGAGATTTTGTGGCTGAACAGTTATTGTTTCAGTCGTCATGGGTGAGTCCTACGGACATTTACTCCATCATCGCCCTGCCTAATCGGAGAGATTTTGAACTGGTGTTTTACCAGGAAGCCCAACTCCAACGCTTTTTGGAGGTTGTTTCCACCAAGTCTAACGATCCAAAATGGAATGAGTGGAGCGGGCGCCTGGATAGCTCAGTTGGTGGAGCGGGCGCCCATATATAGAGGTTTGCTCCTCGACGCAGCGGGCCCGGGTTCGACTCCGACCTGCGGCCCTTTGCTGCATGTCATTCCCCCTCTTTCTCCCCTTTCATGTCTTCTGCTGTCCTATCAAAATAAAGGCTGAAAATGCCCCAAAAATTATCTTAAATAAAAAAAAAAAAGAATGAGTGGAGCGTGGAGTCATCTGTGGCTATAGACGTCATAGCAATAGTGGTGAAATTCTGGACAGGGAGAGTGGCTGACCATGATATTGAGCTCTACCTAAAACGTTACTGTGACATCATACAATCTGTATATAGACCAGTAGACAAGTATGGCATCTGGTACGGTGTCCGAAAGTACAAAGTCCGAATACATACTGATACCTCCGGTCACTTAGTCCAGTTACCCAACTCCATCTCCCTGGGTCCATACAACGGCCGCATCATATACACTGGACAGTTAACCAAATGCTTCATTTACGAAGCTACCGACCACCAAGTGAAGGACTGTCCGACGGTGAAGTGCTGGCGATGTGGTAACTTAGGCCACAAAGCCAACAGCTGTGAAAGTGAGAGCGAATGCTCCCTGTGTGGCGAAAAAGGCCACACCTTCTTCAGCTGCCCGAGGTCTTTCGCCAACAAAACTAAAGGCTTTGCTCAGCGGGGAGACACCGCTGCTCCTCCTCCCCCCACAGCAGCCCAGCAGCCTGGAGGAAAGCAGCGAGAGACAGATACCCAGCAGCCTGGCGGAAAGCAGCGAGAGACAGATACCCAGCAGCCTGGAGGAATTACTCATACTTCGAAATGTGGCAAGTGAATTCATATGAATTAACATTTATCCACGAACAAGTATGATATTTTAAGAAATGTATATGTTGTTAAATAATGAAGTAGGGTTAACAAGGTATACACGGGGGATGGGGAAATTATACAGCCAATGGAGAAAAAAAAACTTCTCAATGCCAATTGCGGTTAACGTTATTCCTTTATTTATTTACACATCTACGCGTGAAGATGAGGGATCCCTTTCATCATGGTCGAAGCCATCTACAAGATGCTCGACACCTGCTTGCCTGGGCCTGATCATAGTGCCTGATGAGCTGAACCACATCCATAGGGCCGCTTTGAAAGGGGTAACAAGGAGGTAGCCATCAACGTTCAGCCCCCCACCTCCCCTCACACACCACCCATACAATGTTACTGTTATTACACTGCACATATCTATACATACTGTACATATATTGTTCATACTGCATATCCATGTGTTCTGCTCTTATAATGCTACTATTAATACACTGCACATAGCCTTACTGTAAACCATACCACTTGGTTAACTGTATACTACTGTGTACACTGCACTATGCCATATACTGTTTATACTTCACTACCTGTCTATACTGTACTTTTGCACTTGTGGTTAGACACTAACTGCATTGAATTGTCTCTGTACTTGTACTCTCCACAATGACATTGAAGAGAAATATAATCAAATCTAAAGGTGTCTTGACACCTCCCTTATCAATATTCACTGTGTAGGCCACTGACTTTGAATATCATTATAAAGTTCTACCACATAAGTAATAAAACCACATGACATTTCTGTCAAAGCATGTCTACTTGAAGTGTCTACTGTGTGTTTCAATAATAAATATTGAATAATTTGGTTAATAATATTGCTTTATTAAAAGTTGAAATAGTAAAACCCATAAAAAAATTATATAAAAAAGTAATAATAAATAAAAAATCCCTATCCCTGTTTAGGCTGTATATACAACCCAGAACACAGAGATACCACTCAGGACACAGATAAACAGTTCAAGTATTTATTAGGCATAAATACTCAGAGGAGATGAACAATCAAGGCTGAGCTTGTAGTCTTCTGGGAATGGACTGCAGCTTGAGAAGTTCCGAGTAGAATCCAGGAGAAGCAGGTGGTTGAGTGGCGTGAGGCAGGCAGCACGGCAGAGCACGGCAGGTAGGAAGCAGGTAACAGCAGGATCTGCACAGAGGAACTGAAGTTTGACAGAGAAAATACTAAATCATGAGAGTTTCTAGAAATATGTGCAGGGATACTGCTCCAAGTTACCACGTAGGAGTATGTACCTGCAGTATAAATACTGCAGGTGTGAATCATGGAATGTGCATCAGCTGTGCCAGTGACAGAGCGGGGATAAATGGCCATGCCTCTTGACCTAGTTTCTCTAGACACGCCCCCTGCCACTTCCAGGTGGAGACAAACAGTACAGACAAACACAGAGGGGAAAAGGGAGACACAAACAACAGGAAGGGGGAACAAGGCAGCTGACCCACAATCTCCTCTCAAGCTAGCTACATTCGTCGTGGGGAAGAAAAGAGAGAGTGCCATCGAAGTCCACCCCAGCCAAACCAGTGAACATTGGCCGCTAGGCCAAGATTGGCCCCCATGGTCTCTCTGGCCCTCTCTTCCCCACAACAAATGTAGCTGCTGCCCATTATCCAAATCCTTTTTTTATGTGAAAGTGTCAGTACACACATGTTAACACACACAAGTAACTTGTCTCTAAACAAAACAGAAAAAGTCTATGCAGATATACAATAAATCACAGTTGAATTGCTCTTATCTGCTCACTGAAATAACAATATGACAATATAGGTATTACACAACGTTTGAGGGCTTTGCATTCTTTGCTACTGCTTACTGTTAAACCTTAATTATAGTGTGAAGTCATGCCATGTATTGATTTGCAGTGTGTCAGTTGGGTTACCTATTTGGACTTGTACTGAAGGCTTCATGGCCATAGTCTCTCCTGCTGTCCCCGAGGTGGAGGATGGGGACGGGTCCTAGAAAAATAAAAAGGAACAGTACAGAGCACGTTAGCTTTGGTATGACTAAATAACAACATTATAACTAACAACTAACTAATGCCTTCTCCAGGTAGGGAATAAGTCCTTACCCCAAGTGAAGGAGTTCAAGTACCTTGGGGTTTTGTTCGCGAGTGAGGGGACAATGGAGCGGGAGATTGGTCGGAGAATCGGCGCAGCGGGTGCGGTATTGCATTCAATCTATCGCACCGTTGTGACGAAAAGAGAGCTGAGCCAGAAGGCAAAGCTCTCGATCTACCGGTCAGTTTTCGTTCCTACCCTCACCTATGGTCATGAAGGCTGGGTCATGACCGAAAGAACGAGATCCAGGGTACAAGCGGCTGAAATGAGTTTCCTCAGGAGGGTGGCTGGCGTCTCCCTTAGAGATAGGGTGAGAAGCTCAGTCATCCGTGAGGAGCTCTCGGAGAGCCGCTGCTCCTTTGCGTCGAAAGGAGCCAGTTGAGGTGGTTCGGGCATCTGGTAAGGATGCCCCCTGGGCGCCTCCCTAGGGAGGTGTTCCAGGCACGTCCAGCTGGGAGGAGGCCTCGGGGAAGACCCAGGACTAGGTGGAGGGATTATATCTCCAACCTGGCCTGGGAACGCCTCGGGATCCCCCAGTCGGAGCTGGTTAATGTTGCTCGAGAAAGGGAAGTTTGGGGTCCCCTGCTGGAGCTGCTCCCCCCGTGACCCGACACCGGATAAGCGGACGAAGATGGATGGATGGATGGATGGATGGAAGATGGATGGATGGATACAGTTCCGAAATATATCCTAGGGTCCTGTTTCTTCAGAGACAGCATTGTTTGCTATTCAGTAGCTGACAGGGATTATATTTGGACCCAATCTGTTTTAGTTATACAATTCAAATCAACTTGTGTAATACTTCCTTTGGGCACCTACAATTGATTGTTAGGCATGGTGTAGGCTAACAGCTTAATGTTAAAGTTAAAGTATTTAAACCTATGTGGAAAGAAAAATGAAAAGGGCAACCCTTAGTTATATATGTTATTGGTGACATTATTGTCCATCTATTACCTATCTGTTATTCAACTGGCCAAAGCAGACGCTTTTGTCCAAAGCGATTTACTGATTAACTTTTTTATATGACTGATTCGTCCATTTTCTTTTGCGATGTAGCTAGATAAAAGTTGACGCCATTTTGTGGTTATATTCGGCCAAAATTAACGTTATACAACATGTGCAAGCAAGCATTTTATATTTACCGATGCCTCAGCTAGCTTAAATGATATATAACTTAATCTGGCGTACTGGCGTTATATTTTAAAACAAATAAATGCTATGCAAAATGACCAAATAATTAATCATAATATTTAGCAAAAGTTGCTTGTCTAAAAATTAACGTTATACAACATGTGCAAGCAAGCATGTTATCTTTACCAGTGCCTCAGCTGATATATGCATTAACTTACTGGTACTGGCGTTGTATTTTAAAATAAATAAATACTATGCAAAATGACCAAATAATTAATCATAATACTTACCAAAAGTTGCTTCTCTTGATCCATCACGGTCTCTGCGAGATTCGTAATGACTGAGATTTCTCTTGGCACAGCTACTAGAAGACTTACATCTTTCAGACATGTTGCTCACGTCACATTTACGTTGTCTCTGTCAGTTGGAGGCTGCGCAGTAAAGCTGGCCATCACCGGAAAAGTGCTTCTAATAGCCTTCACTGGTCTCCGTCCAGAGCAATGGAGTCTATTGGTCCATATATGTCAATGCACTCAACCCACCTTGCAGACCAGGAACTCCCCTCCTGAAGTTGCTCATCATTCAGGTGAGGAGAATGATCTGAGTATAAGTGGCATAGAAAGCATGAGTGACGATAGTGATGGTGACGAAAATGAGGAACAGAGTTATGAGAGCGCCAGTGAGAGTCCCAGTTCAGATTTTAGCTCTACCGGGCTGACAGCCGGTCAGCGGGACAGCAGCACCCCCGCTGCTGAGAACGCTGACTCCGCTCCTTGTGTCAGTAACTCTGGTTCGTTCTCCACGACACCTGATTTCCCTTCTCCAGAGTCTCAGCATGATCTTCCCTTTGAGGAAGTTAAAAAGAGAAAAAAAAGAAATCGTACTGAAACATATAAAGAAAACAAACGTGTGGATGATAAACCTTCACCATAGACTTAGTCTCTCCCCAAAAACATCATGTCCTGTTTAAAAATATCCACCTGGAACGCCCGTGGCATCCAGTCTAAATCTTTTAGATCTACGAAATTGAAATACCTTTTAGACACCGATTTTGATATTCTCTGTGCTCAAGAGCTAAGACTGAGTACCCATAATGACGTCACTGATGTGTGTAATATGTGGAAAAAAGGACAGAGTGTAATATCTATTGGGGAAAGCAGAGCCGATGGTGTTGGTATATTTTTTTTTAAAACAAATGATATTGTTATAATACGAAGAAGAGATTTAATCCCAGGTTGACTTCTTATGATTGACTGTTATTATAGGGGTGAAAAATACCGTGTCATTAATGTGTACCCTGCTCCTGATAGAGTTAAAAAAAACTCAATTATTTAAAAGACTTAGAGAGCTTTTAACAGTAGGCTATAAACTTATTCTGTGTGGTGATTTTAATTCAGTCACGGATAAAAATGATATAGTTAGTCCCAATGTTTTTAAACTACTAAGGGAAGGTAAGCTTTTAAAAGAAATATGTGATGAAGATAAATTAATAGATGTGTGTCGTTATACAGTATTTATCCTGTCGGGGTTCAATACACCCAATTTGACCACAAGACAAAGACTCAAATTGACCGAATTTATGTTTCTAATCATTTTAAAATCAAGCATTATGGTACAGTAATAAATGACTTCTCTGATCATTTAATTGTTACAAACAAGAGGCTTCTGGAAGTTAAATTCTCAGTGCCTTAAGGATTCAGATTTATTAATAGAATTAAAACAAGAAATTCATAAAATCTTACAATTAAAATGTTTAGCTAAATCCAATGTCGAATTGTGGGAATTATTAAAACGAAGATTAAAAGATTTCTTCAGATTTAAATGTAGAGAAATAAATAAGATTAAAAATATAAAATATAAAGCTTTAATGGAACAATACGTTAACTTAAAACAGATGAAGAAAAGATCAAATTCAGATGATGAAATCATGTCGGAATTAAAAACACAAATTGATCATTTTAATAACGAAATATTGTATAACATTTATAAACATGTAGTGTTTGATGAAAAGCAGAAAAGACAAGTGATCAGAGAATTATGTATAGAAGCATAAACATATAGAAATAGATATTGGTTGTGCAAATATTTAATTAGATAAGCTTCCCTCATACAGCTCACTGAGCTTTACGGAACTTGTGGGAAACATAAGAAAGGATGAAGTGACACAAGCCATCAAACAACTAAATGTTGGTAAAAGCCCCGGCCCTGATGGCCTGTCTACAGAGTTTTCCAGCAGGGGTTGTAGCTGATTCTGTGGTCTGTCCTGGGACCAGTGGTCTCTGGCAGGGACCAGTGATCACAACCACTAGGGGCGCTAGAGACACTGGTCGTGACCAGCTCCTCAGTGGTCTTCCCTGTGGTCCATGTGGTCTGTGAAGCGGCTTTAGTATTTTCTCCCCTTTCCTGTTGTTTTGGCAGCACTGTTAGCTGGATAAATGTCAGAGATCACAATATTTTGTCTATAAAATACACTATATCATATATATTATGATTATTATTGTAATTATTATTATTGATAATGGAGATCTGTGTGGTCAGACCAGCTGGTCTCTGGCAGGGACCAGTGGTCACAACCACTAGGGGCGCTAGAGACACTGGTCGCGACCAGCTCCTCAGTGGTCTGCCCAAGGGGGTAAGCTTCGCTTCAGAACTCCAGCCATCTATGGCGCCATTTTGTTGCTAACTGTCCATCACCTCCTGTTAGCATTCCGCTGACCGCCATTTTTTTTTACGTCACTTGACTGCGAATAACTTTACATCAGAAATGTTTGAAGACTCTATTTGTCCGTTGTTTAGTTCCAAAGAAACACGACAATGTATAAAAGGCTTCATTACCTTGTTCCTCACGTTATGGCTCCGTAGCAGATGTTTTTGTAAATATAAGCTAACGATTGTGTCATAACCAAGTGACTTACTGTCGCATAGTAGAGGAATTACCGTATAGTACAGGAGAAGCTCGCAGGCAGTTTCGACTTACATGAGCTGTTTAGGTTTAATTACTAATGTTAACTAGCATGTTAGTTAGCAATAATTAGCCTGTGCCCATGTTATCTCCTTACATACACCTACACTCTCCGTATCTGTAAGATTGGGAATGATTGAGATTTTTCTTGGCACAGCTACCAGAAGACTTCCAACTTTCAGACACGTTGCTCACGTCACATTCTCTCAGTTGGAGGCTGCGCAGTAAAGCTGGCCATCACTGGAAAAGTGCTTCTAATAGCCTTCACTGGTCTCCGTCCAGAGCAACGGGGTCTATTGGTCCATTATATACTGTCTATGGGTCTGCCCAGTGGTTCCTGTGGTCTGTGAAGCGGCTTTAGTATTGTCGAACCCTTCCTGTCGTTTTGGCAGCACTGTTAGCTGGATAAATGTCAGAGATCACAATCTTGTGTCTATAAACTACACTATATCATATATATATATTATGATTATTATTGTTATTATTATTGATAATGGAGATACGTGTGGTCAGGACCAGCTGGTCTCTGGCACGGACCAGTGGTCACAACCACTAGGGGCGCTAGAGACACTGGTTGCGACCAGTGGCACAGTGGTCATTACCAGCATCTTACTGGCACAAAGGGCACTAAAATTACTGGTTCTGACCACCTCCTCTGTGATCTGTTCTGTTCTTTGGACTAGTTGAGTGATCTGTGGAGTGTTTATTTTTAATACAACTTTTCACGTTTCTCAAAGTGTGAGCAGAGTCGCCTAATGTGAGAAGCCATAATCGTTTGTCTCTCCAATGCCATTGATCACTATTATTAATAAAAATCATAATAACAATGATTAAATTATTATTATTAGTCGTAGTTGTATGAGTAGTATTATCGACTATGCAGGCCCGTGTCTTCCATTGAGAATTGAAGATTAATTTTCAATTGGTTTTTCGATCATGCCATGGCTACATGGCCACTGCCTTTAAACTAATGAAATTAAGTAAACTGTTGGTGATTCAGTTCCTGGCCAATAAGAAGCCATTTCCAATTAGTATTTTTATTGCTTTAGAGAAGATAAAGTGCAACATTACAATGTCAATAACAAGACCTCTTTCAATTAACCCCATCCCACCCACAACAAACCCTTGAGGAAGGAAAGCTAAAGAAACAAAAAATAAAAAATAATCAAAACACCTTTCTTCTATTACTCATGATAGCAAATAGTGTAATCAGTGTGCTTCACAAATCTTAGCAGTTATTAAGAGGGACGTGTAGTAAGTCTTTCAAAGTAAGCCAGTAAAGGATCCCAGTTTTTGTAAAATGTTCGGGTTAATCCTCTAAGAAAGTATTTGATTTTTTCTATTTTTAGAAACATCATAATATCAGAAAGCCATGTGGAGGCTTTTGGTGGTGTAGATGTTTTTGTAATATTCTCCGTCGTGCTATTAAGATGACAAAAGCAACAACACTTTTCTTCCCATTGGACCTTACAATATCATCCCCTTTTACCCCAAACACGGCCATTGTAGGGCTAGGTTGTAGATCTAAATCTTCATTTAAGACCTCAAATATTGAAGCCCAGAACTCTCTCAACCTGGAACATGACCAAAACACGTGAAGTAAATCTGCTCTGTCCATTCTACATCTTTCACAGATGTCATCCATGTCAGAGTATTTTGGCCAGTTTAACCTTACTGTAGGGCATACGGTGAAGAACTTTAAACTGAATCAAATTCAAACGTGCACAAGAAGAGGTTGCATTCACCCAGCTTAGAGCTCTGTCCCATATAGCATCTGATATATTTGTCCCTAACTCTTCTTCCCATTTTGCTTTGATAGGATCCATGGATATACTGTAAAGTAAGATTTGAGACTCATGACTTCACAGAGCAACTTAGAGAAATATGCAAAGAGTATTCCTCTTCCACAAAGCCGAGCCAGATGTTTGATGCCCGTGATGTTAAGGCAGAGTTTCAGAGAGTTAAGACAAATAAGAGCATTCTATTACAGGAAAATTGCTAAAGCACTGTTCAGAACAGCTTTGTGATGTGTTCTGTAAAATATTTAGGATATCTCTGGAGCAGTGAAGGGTCCCAAAGTTATGGAAGGTGTCCAATGTTGTTCCGGTGGCTAAAAGCGGAACCCCTAAGGTGCTATATGACCTTAGACCAGTGGCATTGACTTCACTGGTCATGAAGTCATTTGAAAGGCTGGTCAAAATGGAACTGATAACTATGGTGGAGGAGGCTTTAGATCCCATGCAGTTTGCATATAGGGCAGGGATGGGGGTAGAAGATGCCTAACTTTCTGTATAAGCACCTGGAAGGTCCTGGCACTCATGCCAGACTTTTATTTATGGATTTTTCATCAGCTTTTAATACTATTCAACCACATATTTTAGCTTGGAAACTGCATACCTATTTTAATTTTGATGTAAATTTTGTCAGCTGGATTGCAGATTTTTTAACATGTAGATCTCAGAGGGTTAGGGTTAATGGCTTTCAGAACAGCGCTCCTCTTCCACTGGCTTTCCTCAGGGCTGTGTCTTGTCCCGTTGCTGTACATTCTTTACACCAATGACTGTAGAAGCCAGCATGAGAACAGGCACATTCTGAAGTTTGCTGATGATACGGTCATCATTAGCCTGCTCCGTAAAGATGAATCTGAGCATGGGCCAGTTGTGGATGAGTTTGTCCAATGGTGTGATGAGGCCTTTCTCCAATTAAACTCCACAAAAACCAAGGATATGGTCATTGATTTTAGGAAAGTATTCCTCCCACCATCTAAGACTTTCATTAAGGGAACTGAAATTGAGTTTGTTGAACAGTACAAGTATCTGGGAACTGTCATTGATAAAAACCTGAAGTTTGATGTGAATAGTGATGCAGTCTGTTAGAAGGGACAGCAACGTTTGTACTTCCTTAGAAGTTAAACACTTAATGTAGATAGGAAAATGATGTCCTTATTTTATAAATCTTTTATTGAATCAGTTCTTATGTTTGCCATGATTGCTTGGTACGGTAACCTTAATATCAGAGACAAAAACCACCTAAGCCATATTGTAAAGGTGGCTGGTAAGGTGTTTTCACAGTCCCCTTGATGGTTATCTTTGACCAGCAAGTTCTTAAGGCCCGGTCTATATCTATAAACCACCCCTTCACTCTTTGTAGTAGTAGTTGTAGAGTTTGTAATACTCCCATCAGGTCGCAGATTTAGAGTACCTCGGTTTAAGACCAGTAGGGGTAAAAACTCCTTTGTCCCATGTGCAATAACTCAGCTTAATTTGCACATGTAATGTAGTACTTGTTTTGTTTTTAGAGATTGTTCCAGTGGTGATACATTCTGTTGTGTGTATTACACAGGAACTCTTTTTTGTACTCATGTCTTGTATTGTTGCCTCTATTTGTATGTGGCTTGAATGTGTTTCTTTTTATCTTTCACTTCTAACTGCATATCAAGTTTCCCATTTGGGATAATAAAGTGACTGAACTGAACTGAACTGAACATAATTGAATTATATGTTAGAGATTTGGCCTCTAAAGGTTAGAGGGGTCTGCAGTATATCCTCCAGGTCAGAGTGCTCAGGCAATTGAGAAAATTATGAGATGTGTGTTTAAATGAAATGACGAACCTGAAGATATCTGAAAAAAGGATTTAGTGATGTTGAAATTACTGACCAAGTCAGTGAAACTGAGAAAGATGTTATTTAGGAAAAAATCTTTACATGTTGAAAGGCCCATACTGTCCCACTGTTTGAAAGTATCGTCAATTTTAGCAGCTGTAAAATGATGATTATTACGCCGTATGCTCATTCTAAAACCACAAAGGGGGGAAAATATGGTCTAGGATATACTTTGCTTGGATTCCTTGGATTCCCAGGCCCATTCCAACAATCTGTGTAAGTAATCTTTGACTTTTATTGTTTTTATTGTTATTCGTTGAGATATGCTTACGTGATCAGACTCTTTTTAGATTTGAGCCATCTTCTGTGTCTTTGACTATAGCCTTACTGAAATGTCATTGAATATAAGCTCCAAATGAAGAAGAAGAAGAAGAAGAAGAAGAAGAAGAAGAAGAAGAAGAAGAAGAAAGCTTATAAAGCCACAAGAGGCCCTATCAGGACCCATTGGCCAATCAGAAATTAGCATCTCTTTTTATATATATATATATATATATATATATATATATATATATATATATATATATATATATATATAGAGAGAGAGCAAGAGAATAATGGTTTCTTTTAAAGCACTTTCAGTGCCCAGAAAAGTCCTATATAATTCCAACCCATTATTTTATGTTTATAATCTGTCCTCTTCCTTGTTTATTTTTTCCTATGTTGTCATGAACATAAATGTTTTCTATTATGCAGTACACAATTGACATCCTGGCGAGATTTGAGGGTTTTCCAGATTTTATCCAGAAAAAGTCCTTTGAACGATCAGGTGATCAGGTGCTGGATCAATCAAGATGATTCGACTGTTACTTTTGTTACTGTACTGTAGGCTACTTAAGTTGAATTTTGAATTGAACTTTTACATTTTTGTATTTCATTTGATGTTGCTTTGTCAGTCAACTCTACATTTTTTCCTCCACTACATGTATTTGACTTTAGTTTCTAGATCAAGATTTGATACAAAGGGTAATGTGACAAGCTTTTAAAATGCAACACATTGGTCAAGTTTAAACCAGTCAGGAAGACATGGACCTGCATAGTCGATAGTACTACTCATACAACTACGACTAATAATAATAATTTAATCATTGTTATTATGATTTTTATTAATAATAGTGATCAATAGCATTGGATAGACAAACGATTATGGCTTCTCACATTAGGCGACTCTGCTCACACTTTGAGAAACGTGAAAAGTTGTATTAAAAATAAACACTCCACAGATCACTCAACTGGTCCAAAGAACAGAACAGATCACAGAGGAGGTGGTCAGGACCAGTAATTTTAGTGCCCTTTGTGCCAGTAAGATGCTGGTAATGACCACTGTGCCACTGGTCGCAACCAGTGTCTCTAGCGCCCCTAGTGGTTGTGACCGGTCCCTGCCAGAGACCACTGGTCCGTGCCAGAGACCAGCTGGTCCTGACCACACGGATCCATTACCAATAATAATAACAACAATAATAATCATAATATATCTGATATAGTGAATTTTATAGAAAAAGGATTATGATCTCTGACATTTATCCAGCTAACAGTGCTGCCAAAACGACAGGAAAGGGTTTGACAATACTAAAGCCGCTTCACAGACCACAGGGACCACAGGGGAGACCACTGAGGAGCTGGTCGCGACCAGTGTCTCTAGCGCCCCTAGTGGTTGTGACCACTGGTCCCTGCCAGAGACCACTGGTCCCAGGACAGACCACAGAATCGGCTACAACCCCCTCTCGAGTTTTATCAATTAAATATCGACGGTGTAACAAACGTCCTCACAGAGATGTATAATGAAGGTGTGAACAGTGGCTGTATGGGGGAATCCTTTTATCAGGGTGTAATGTGTTTATTATATAAGAAAGGTGATGAAAACGACATAAATAACTACAGACATCTCACCATAATGAATACTGATTATAAAATATTAGCTAAAGTAATTATGAAAAGATTAAATAATATATTAGATGAAATTATAGAAAAAGAACAAACGTGTGTCATTAAAGGCCGTTTGATGTGGGATAACCTTTGTATATTGAGAGAAATGATAAATAAACCTGATAAAAAATACTTCTATATAATCGGGCTGGACCAAAAAAAGGCCTTTGATTATATTTCTAGAGACTATTTGTGGACTGTAATGAAGTCGTATGGCTTCCCAGAAAGTTTTATCCACTTGATCAGATGTCTGTATGTTAAGTCTAGTGTGTGTATTAATGTAAATGGTGTGTTAACAGAATCTTTTAATGTAGAGAGAGGCGTGAAACAGGGCTGTCCTCTTAGTGCCGCTCTATATGTCCTGGCCATCAGCCCCCTTATTTAAACCATAAACTCTGAAAAAAAAAAAAAAAAAGAACGGTTACTTTGTGTTGGCGCATGCTCAGTCTCAGTCACAAAGTTTAGCCAATCCTGTGCGAGTAACAGCACAGTGTCATTTGCATCAAGTGCATATAAAGGAGGCATACGGAACGTAACTTAGTCATCTGTTTCAGGAACACCAACCCGCAGCAACGATGCCGGCAGAAGCCACCGTGAAAGCGCCCAAGAAGGGCTCCAAGAAAGCCGTGACTAAGACCGCCGCCAAGGGCGGCAAGAAGAGGAGAAAGAGCAGGAAGGAGAGCTACGCCATCTACGTCTATAAGGTGCTGAAACAGGTCCACCCCGACACCGGTATCTCCTCCAAGGCCATGGGCATCATGAACTCGTTTGTGAGCGACATCTTTGAGCGCATCGCCGGTGAGGCCTCCCGTCTGGCTCACTACAACAAGCGCTCCACCATCACTTCCAGGGAGATCCAGACCGCCGTGAGGCTGCTGCTGCCCGGGGAGCTGGCCAAGCACGCAGTGTCTGAGGGCACCAAGGCCGTCACCAAGTACACCAGCTCCAAGTAAATCTGCTGGGAGACCAACCACACAACGGCTCTTTTAAGAGCCACCTACTTCTTTTTGGAGAGCAAAGTTTCATTTAGTGATGTTTAGATACAAAATAAGATTTTATTCTCCAAGATCTATGCTCCTAAAAACATATATGGTTGTCGCATCTGCATTCAGAGTAGGTCATTTAAAACAATATTTTGGAAGCACCTTTATCCATTTAAAAGAATTTGTGTGCTTTGAACCTCTTTATTTAGGGTTCATGCAGTTACTTTAAGTAACTTTGTTCTCCCTTCGTAGACAGTAACTGTAAATATATTGCATTTTAGTCTTTATGACAAAGAACAAACGACTGCGCACACACAAGGACAGTGCTTCGGTTTCCTCTTGTTTCTTGTTAGTTGATTCCCAGGAGCAGCATGGTAAAGTTTTCCCAAAAAATCCAGGAGTTTTGCAAATTGTAAACTTGTAAGATCCCCAGTCTTTGTCATAATGTCACTGAGGTTTGAGTCAGAGACTATAATATTTTGCAGATTGTCTTTAGATGTCTTTTAAAAATCTTTTCAGTCTTCCAGTTAAGTGGTTTGATGATGGTCTTCGTGAGAAGAAACATGATAATTAGTAATAGTTTTTTGTGCCGTTTCATGCTTTTAACAGATAATTTATGTGCTCAAGCGCTGTAGGCTACTTCAGAAATAATTGTGCTTTTTACTGCACTACATTTGTCTCAAAGTTGGAGTTACTACTATCACCATAGATCCCAAAGTGGAGTCCGGGTTCCTTGAGGGGTTCCCAGGAAATCCCCAGAAAAATGGGAATAATTTATTTTTACTATAATTCCATCCATAAGTAACACCATGACACAATGTATGACTATTTTGGTCATGGACTGTAGGCCTATTCACTATGTAATCGCTCACACATAAAAACAGAGGTGGAAAGGAAATTGAAGACTCGCAAAAAATAACAAACTCAGCCTTTACACGTCAATGTGATAAACCAAAGGAAGCTGTTTTAAGTTATTATGAGAAACCTTCTCAAAATAATGATGTAGTATCCCGCACTAACCCGTTATTTTGAAAAAAAGTAGATCGTAGGCCTATCATTATTTTGAGATACAAAGGCTTCTAGATTTCTAATTATAAAGACTTAACCCTCATGTTGTCCTTGGGTCACATTTGACCAGTTTTCAAATATTCTATGTCAAAAATATGGGTTTCTTTCAAACAAATTGCTCCAAAATAACTCAGATGGTTCAATACACAAAACAGGCTGTGATTATCTATCATAGCTTTCTCTGATCTTAAGTATTAGTCAAAATTATTCATAATTTCTGGGGGGTTTTAATCAAAAATTAGGTATAAGTTAATATGAATGAGGTTTATTGACTATGAAGTCCATAAATAAGCATTAAACTAGTGGTAATTATTTGGTATGAAGTTGGCTAAGAAGATGTAACACACACTTGGGTGATAATTTATACTTTATGCTTTAAGAACAGGCAAAACAGACGGATGGGTTAAGAGTCTTTTTTCATCACATTGGCGGAAAGTGGCTTCCATCGACCTACATATGAAGCTTTCATGTTAAGTGTCCTATTTTACAAAAACACATTTGAGATCCCACATTTCCGTGCATTATACATTATTATAAATAATTGTGACCTGATCAGATCATGTTACAGAAAGATTTTGAGGCAAACTGAAGCTGGTTGCAGTGATAGACACAGAGTCAGGGTTGTGTACAGCAGAAGAGAGAAATATGAACCTGTGTTATGAGGCCCATCATGTCAGATCCATCATGTTAAGGATCAATGCCAGCTGAGAAACCTGTCAGGTAACTGCCTATAGCTTCACACCCAGCACCCAGTGTGTTTACTTTTTTTCTTTTTTTTTAAAGAGCTTTATTAAGTTTTTACAAATTACAATTTATACATTTAAACATACAGTAGGCTACCTGACATAAATATAAACCATACAAGAATTAAACAAATATAACTAATAAAATAAAATGTGCAAAACCATAGCTTAAGTGTAAAGTGCCTAGAGCCTCTCATAAAGTGCATAGAGATATTTATAAAGTGCATGGAGTCTTTTTTATAAAGTGCATAGAGACTTTTTATAAAGTGCATAGAGTCTTTTTATAAAGTGCATATAGAGTCTTTTTATAAAGTGCTGTAGTTCACAGGTTAAAAGTGTCCCAAGGAAGGAGCTGTTTTTTGTCCATGGTTCTTCTCCTGAGCTCAGCGAGCACTTGTTTGCACACATCGTCACTATTTATGACTTTGTTTGTTGAATAACCATACAGCATCTTGTTTTCCAAAGCTTGATGCATACAATACATATGATTATTTGTAAAAGTTCCTTTTGTTTCTCTGATAGAGTCTCGTCAACAATACAGTACATGACAGATTAATATGAAAGTACAAAATTAACACCATACCCTTTTAATTTGTCCCAGACTTCTTTTGCCCTGTAGCAATCCATCAATAGATGCTGTTGGGTCTCGTCTTCGTCACAGTTAATCATGGGACACTTTTTTGTTTTTACATAACAACTCCATGATACAACAGCTCTAACAGCGAGTCTATTCACCGACATCAGCACCTCATATCGCGAATGCTCTCAGATAGGTTCTTATTTTTTTTAAATTTCAGGAACTGAGTTCCTTCGTTGTGCGTTAAAAATTTATAATTTATATACCCACCATATTTATAGTCATTAAATTTTTTAAAAATCATTTTACTTGGGAGGCCATTCCAATCAATTTTAAGATTGTCATATTTATACATAAAATCACCGTAGATAAGGTTGTACTCTGGACCTTGTCTGGCTCTCCCTCTCCAAACTAAGTTTACACACTGTTTATTTAATTTAATTATCATTTTGTGAGATGGAGGAAGGATGTTTGCCAAAAACAGGAGTTTGGATAAGATAAAAGTTTTGACAATATTCTCTCTTGATTTATAATTGGTGTTTTTGTTTTCCCATTTTTTAACTTCTTCTTTAACTTCACATAGTTTATTTTCCCAGTTTTTTTTACTACAGTCTTGATTACAAATGGTCAAACCTAAGATTTTAATTTCATCCTTTACTTTAATGTTGAGGTCACGTTTCTTACTTTCCGCTCGGATCCAAACTCTCTCTGTTTTATCATGGTTTAATTTGGCGCTCAGAGGACAGCCCTGTTTTAAAAGGTTCTGTTAAAACACCATTTATATTAATACACACACTAGATTTAACATACAGACATCTAATCAAATGAATAAAACTTTCTGGGAAGCCATAAGACTTCATCACAGCCCATAAATAGTCTCTAGAAATATAATCAAAGGCTTTTTTTGGTCCAGCCCGATTATATAAAAGTCTTTTTTATCAGGCTTATTTATCATTTCTCTCAGTGTGCAGAGATTGTCCCACATTAAACGGCCTTTAATGCCACACGTTTGTTCTTTTTCTATAATTTCATCTAATATATTATTTAATCTATTCATAATTACTTTGGCTAATATTTTATAATCTGTATTCATTATGGTCAGATGTCTGTAGTTATCAATGTCATTTTCTTCTCCTTTCTTATAAAGCAAACACATTACACCCTGATAAAAGGATTCCCCCATACAGCCACTTTTCACACCTTCATTATACATCTCTGTGAGGATATTTGTTACATCATCGATATTTAATTGATAAAACTCTGTAGACAGGCCATCAGGGCCGGGGCTTTTACCAACGTTTAGTTGTTTGATGGCTTGTGTCACTTCATAATTTCTTATGTTTCCCACAAGCTCTGAGAATTTCAGTGAGCTGTATGAGGGAAGTTTATCTAATAAAATGTTTACACAGCCACTATCTATTTCTATATGTTTATATGCTTCTGTACACAATTCTCTGATCACTTGTCTTTTCTGCTTTTCATCAAACACTACATCACCGTCCTGTTTCTTTATAGATTTAATAAATTTGCTTTGAATTTGCTGTTGTCCAGCTTTAAGAGTATGTATTAAGTTTCCTCTATTATCTGTATTTGTTTGTTTATAAATGTTATACAATATTTCATTATTAAAGTTATCTATTTGTGTTTTTACTTCTAACATGATTTCATCATCTGAATTTGATCTTTTCTTCATCTGTTTTAAATTAACGTATTGTTCGATTAAAGCTTTATATTTTTAATCTTATTTATTTCTCTACATTTAAATTTGAAGAAGTCTTTTAATCTTCGTTTTAATAACTCCCACAGCTCAATGTATGATTTAGTTAGACATTTTAATTGTAAGATTTTATGAATTTCTTGTTTTAATTCTATTAATAAGTCTGAGTCCTTCCAGTGTGTTTACCACCACTGAAAACGTCCCCAATTTAAACTAAATAAAACACATTAATGCACTTTCACTTTCATTCTATCCTCAAATGTCTCTGCTTACTTGAAAACCACTGTCACATTTAATGAACATTACTTTTAGATATTTTTAAAGACAAAATGTGAGGAAAACTCGCTGTGAGTACTCCAAAATGACTGTGTATCCGAGAGGTTTGAAGCCTCCTGTAATCAAATGAACGAGTCCTCGTCGCCAAACATGAGCTCAGTGTGAAGGGGGGAAGGTTTGCTTACCACTAAATTAACAATTTTGTTTTAAAAGTTTCTCTTCTATGAATTTTATCCTCAAATTGTGGAAGAGAAAACACAAAGTGTGGCCACATTTTCAGCAGGGCAGCTGAGCGGCTGTGTGTTGACTCTCCACGGTTCTCATCAGATTTATAAGTCCCGCCTCCTGCCCAAGCAGGAACACAGCAGACTGTAACGCGACAGAGAAAGACACAGACATGGCAGAAGAAGCTCCAGCAGCTCCAGCAGCGAAAGCCCCGGCCAAAGCCCCCAAGAAGAAGGCAGCGCCCCGGCCAAAGAGTGACGGGCCCTCCCTCCCGAAGCTCATCCTCGACGCCGTGACTGAGTCTAAGGACCGTAAAGGCACCTCGCTTCCGGCTATCAAAAAGACGTTGGCCACCAAAGGCATCGACCTGGAAAAGGCCAACAAACGCATCAACACCGCGGTGAAGAAGCTGGTGACCGACGGAAAGCTGGTCCAGAATAAAGGGGTTGGGGCTTCCGGATCTTTCAAGCTCCCCAAGGCTCAGCCTAAAGCCGCCAAAACTGGCAAGAAAGCTCCCGTTAAGGTGAAGAAGCCCGCTGCCAAGTCCCCGCAGAAGAAAACCGCAGCTAAGAAAACTGCAGTGAAGAAGACCGCAGCCAAGAAAACCGTCGTTAAGAAACCAGCGGCCAAGAAACCGGCGGCCAAGAAGTCTCCTGTGAAGAAAGCTGCCAAGAAGCCAGCAGTTAAATCTACTCCCAAGAAGTCTGCCCCTAAAAAGGTGGCAAAGAAGAAGACCCCTGTGAAGAAAGCTCCGGCAAAGAAAGCTGCAGCGAAGAAGTCCAAGAAGTAAAGTGGCTCTTTAACCTGCACTCAGTGCACCAAAAGGCTCTTTTAAGAGCCACCACAGATTCACAAGAGAGCTGTTTTCCTACAACATTATCACGTCTGTTTCCATTGTTTTGTTTATCTATCATGTGTGCCACATTTAAGAGGATAACATTAACTCCTTAACTTACACTTGTTCATGAATCTACCTATACATCTTGTTTAGCTGGAAGGATAGACCCTTAAAATGGAGCAATTCCTTTTCAATGGGGTCCTATAAATACAAAATAACACACCAACACAGATAATTAAATCAACGAATCCCCAAAAGAGCAACAAATGGACAATACGTTGTTTTAAGATGAGCAAATAAAGAAGTCCAGAAGCAGTGGTTTCACAGTAGATCTCAGAGAAACAGGAAGGTTATTCCATTAGGATAGAGTTTATTATTTTAATCATCTGCATCCAACTTATTTGAAAATTGGGGGGACAAAGAAAGAAAAAGGGACCTGTCTCTTAGTTGCTGTTATAGTTCTAGACTGCCGAGGGACTTCCTTCCTCTGACACACTATTGATTACTTTTACTATTACTATTTGTTTTTCCCAGAAATGCTTGTTACTATTTCCTTTGGAGTCCTTATGTTTTTCCCCCAGCGTATTTCCTTGGAGAACGTTGGCACAAAGATCCTGGTTCCAGCTGTCGCCGTGGTCCTGCTGCACTCCCTGCCGAGCTCAGCGGTGCCCTGCAATGTCATGCTTCTTCCTGCTGAACCCTGCAGCTCCCCGCTACATCCAGTCACTGTTCCATTATTAATGTGACTATTATCGCCACTGTTCATCACACCCCCAACCGGCCCGTCAGACACCGCCTACCAAGAGCCTGGGTCTGTCCGAGGTTTCTTCCCAAGAGGGAGTTTTTCCTCGCCACTGTCGCACTGCTTGCTCTTGAGGGAATTACTGTAATTGTTGGAATTGTTGGGGCTTTGTAAATTATAGAGTGTGGTCTAGACCTACTCTATCTGTAAAGTGTCTCGAGATAACTCTTGTTATGATTTGATACTATAAATAAAATTGAATTGAATTGAAATTGAATTATTTTAATCATCTGCATCCAACTTATTTGAAAATTGGGGGGACAAAGAAACAGGGATATTGCTGATATTAAGATCTAAATTAAACCAAAAACTGTTTCAAGAAAGAAAGAGCTGAAGTTGACTCAGGCTGTGGCCAGTTAATTTATTCAATCAAAAGACAATATAATAAACTTTCTTCCTTCTATATCTCCTATAACGTGGATAAACAAACAAATATTTACATAATGTAAACTTTAGCCTACTTGTAACCGTTTATTTTCTACATGTGCCATTGTTGAGACAGCAGCCGTTATCTCGCCGCTGTGCGAGTCCTTTTGTCCAATAGTGGATCAGCTACAGCCCGCGTGTCTCCCGGTCTGGACCAATCAGCGCTGCCCTGGCTCCGGCAGTTCCTTTATAAAGCCGCTGTTCACTCCGAGCAGTATTCATTCTTGAGCTGTAAGCATAGAGAAGACTGAGAAACTAAAATGGCTAGAACCAAGCAGACCGCCCGTAAATCCACCGGAGGAAAAGCCCCCAGGAAGCAGCTGGCCACCAAGGCTGCCCGTAAGAGCGCCCCGGCCACCGGCGGCGTGAAGAAACCTCACCGCTACAGGCCCGGTACCGTGGCTCTGAGAGAGATCCGTCGCTACCAGAAATCCACCGAGCTGCTGATCCGCAAGCTACCCTTCCAGCGCCTGGTCCGAGAAATCGCTCAAGACTTCAAGACCGACCTGCGCTTCCAGAGCTCCGCCGTCATGGCTCTGCAGGAGGCCAGCGAGGCCTACCTGGTCGGCCTGTTCGAGGACACCAACCTGTGCGCCATCCACGCCAAGAGGGTCACCATCATGCCCAAAGACATCCAGCTGGCCCGCCGCATCCGCGGAGAGAGGGCTTAATCTCACCACAGACCGTCCTACGTCACACAACGGCTCTTTTAAGAGCCACATACAAACCCTAACCGAGCAACAGTCCTGAAACAATGCTATCTATTATACTGAGACATTTTTATGGTAGATCTTGTTTATGTACTGCAGACACTAACGAGATCAAGAACAAATCGTGTGTATCGCTCATCCACAAAAATAAACCGCTATAGTATGTGTTAAATATTAACATGTGCCCGCCAGGTATAAAAGTGGAGAGCTTTTATTAAACATTGACTAGAAGACAACTTATTTCTGATACAATGGCCTAAAACATTAGGCAAACTGTGCCCACTCGGGCATATGCAGTGGGCTAGAACTGCCTGTGCAAAAGCATCCCGTTGGATTTTGACATTTACCCGCTTGAATGTTTCAAAGAACGCCTACAGAGACTATTAACATTTTAATTGTAATATTTGATTCTATCTAATCTAAGTTAATTGGGCTCGGGGGCTTTTCTTGACAGGGGACAGTTGGAGATGAAGACTTGTCTGCAAGTTAATGCACGTCGCAACAAAAACGTCACTTAACGCACACAAATATTAATACACATTGTGTTAATTACATTAACGATAGATAAACTATAAGGATTTTCACAGTATACAAATAAGGAGGGCTCTTTAGTTAGATGTGTGTGGCTCTTAAAAGAGCCTTTGTTGTGTCGGTAAAAGCCAGTTCCGGGTGTTTACTTCTTGGCGGGCTTCTCTGTCTTCTTGGGCAGCAGGACGGCCTGGATGTTGGGCAGCACGCCGCCCTGAGCGATGGTTACTCCGCCCAGCAGCTTGTTGAGCTCCTCGTCGTTGCGGACAGCCAGCTGCAGGTGACGGGGGATGATACGGGTCTTCTTGTTATCGCGGGCAGCGTTTCCAGCCAGCTCCAGGATCTCAGCGGTCAGGTACTCCAGCACAGCCGCCAGGTAGACGGGGGCGCCGGCTCCTACACGCTGAGCGTAGTTTCCTTTACGGAGCAGCCTGTGGACACGGCCGACCGGGAACTGGAGCCCGGCACGGGAGGAGCGAGTCTTTGCCTTAGCTCTGGCTTTTCCGCCGGTTTTCCCTCTTCCAGACATTTTTCGTGTTTGTTGTATCTTCGAATACTAGAAAATGTACAGTCACAGTGCCTAAACCGGCCTTATATCTACCTTGCTGCTTCGTGATTGGCCAGAGTGAGCGTAAGCATGATCGTCCAATCAGTGAAGAGATCAGTCAAGTTTCTGTATTCACAACAAGACTCCGTTTAAATTGCACCGCGTTTCAAAATAAAGCGTGACAGATTAAACGGGGGGGGAATTAGATTTGGTTGCACAAAAGCAGAGGCACCTAAATTACCATGGAGATTTATTCTGTGCAGCTAGCCTGCTCCTCACCAGGCTAACAGCCAGGATTTATTAATCCTGAGGCCTTTTCTGTGTACTCAGCAATGCTTTTACATTATTATTATCAGCCTGCATTAAAATACATTAGGTGCATACTGCTGTTAAGTAAAGCACTGTTATATAAAGTTGTGACCACTATTTTTATAATTATTCATGGGACAGTCACTGCTGTTCATATTGTTGTTAGAAGTTTGATGAATATATTACGACAGTTGTTGAGATAATTAGAAAAGGCTGATACAGTTGCAAATGTGTTTTAAATGAAGTCAGTGATGAAGGATAATATATAAAGTGCTGTACATGTGTTAGTGGTTCTAACGATAGCAGACTGTATTTGCCATTCTTGGCACACACTTTGTGTTCTCTCCAGTAAACTGGGACTATAATTTGGGAGGATTGAACAATTATTAAAATTTATAATAATTGTACTTATAATTGTACAATCCTCTCTTATTATAGTCTTAGTTCACTGGACCAGTAAGGCTACATTCATGATACAATAGGGAGAGGACACCTCAGTGGTTTTTAACCTTTAGCTGGTGGGGAAATGTTTAACGTGTGCATTAAATGTATCACTTAATTATCTTCATAGTTTCTAGATTTTAGAGTCCTATTTCTTCAGAGTCTTTCTTTTCTATGTCCATATAGGCCTACTAGGAAGCAACACATACAATAAATAAAAAAGGAAACTGCCTCTGTAAAAAAAAAAGTGAGAAACAAACGTGGCAGAAGGGGACCAACTGAATGATCTAAAAATATACTTTAACGAACTACTGCTCTTAAATTAAACTATTTAAGGAGTTAGTTTAATTATTTCCACAAAAAAACTGTTGCACACTTTGCCTGAAAAGCGAGCAGTGGGAGTAAATATATTCCTTATTTTAGCCCATAGGAGAGTGAGAGGGACATGTACGCTTCACAACATTGTAGATTAGTGGTTGTAATTGATATTCATGGTACATTTCCTGCGTTAGTCTTCTGCTCACTTTTAAGGCAAAGAGTACAACTGCTCATTTGTGCAAATAATTAGCCTAACTCCATAAATGGTATGGCAGTTTCAATTCAGAACAGTGGTCAGTTAATGTATATGTTTAGGCTACTTACCCATTCAGTTTGTCCGTGATCGTCTGCTTTCTCTCGCTGTTTTATTACAGCGGCCGGGTTTCTTTTTTACAAATGTGTTTCACATTGTCATTATTCCATTTGAAGCTGCTGCTCACTCTGTGTTAAGAATACACAATGCGTATTCTCCATTTTAGCATCAATAAATCTGTGACCGATACCATGGTCTATATAAGAAAGCCGTGAACTTGCACTTATCCCAACTATGTACGCCTGGCTTGACATAGCTTCACCTTTTCATCCTGGCTCGGCAAACATGCAACCGATTAAGCCGCGATGAGTAGATCACACTAAGTCAAGCGGCGCTTTTTCAGTTATCCTGGATTTCTTCATTCTACTTTTGTGCAACAGCCCCCGGATGTTCACTAATTATCCCCATCACATTGTTATTGTTCCGTTTCTTATTCTGTAATTTGCCTTTGTAGGTTTTTTTTTTTTATTGTTAAAGCACGTTCAAGGGTTAGACACAATTATGTAAACACAAACACACTTATAAATATAAACGTTAAATTTCCATTTGCAGTAGCCTGGCCTCCTGTATTCCGCCACAGAGGGATTTTTTTGGTCATACTTTCAGTTTATCATCTCATGGAATAAACAAATACAAGAAAAAAACTATGTGTTAAAGTTCAAAGAAACAAGCCTCAATGTCACACCGACAGAAAACATATAATGTTTAAACTTAAACTAAAAGAACACATACATAATAGTTTTAGTGCTGACATTTGATTTAATGTTATATTTTATCTCTGTATTTTGACTAGTTCAGTGGTTTCCACAGTGGGGAGGGCTTCCAGGGGGGTCCCCAGCCAAATGGGGAATATTTTATTTTTCCTATAATTTCTTCCATAGGTATCAGTCTAGTGGTCCTTGACGTGAAAAAGTTTGGGAACCTAAACAATCACGGATGGCCAAACTATGGCCTAATTTTTAAACGCCAGGGTGAATTTAGATAAACTAGGATATTATAAATTGCACTCCATGTACATTGCACATCTGAGTTTAAACCAGTGGCCTTCATTTCATCTCAGCCCCGCTAAAAATTATAATAATAAAAAACAAATTCATTTTTAAAATCAATTTTATAGTTTCAAGTTAGAGTTTGTGAACTTGTCTGTTAGTGACAGAGAGCAAACAATTACACGTTGAAAGAAACAGGCTTAATATCCTGTGTCGCTGTCGTCGATGCTATGCACCTGTAACCCAGTCATGCACATTTTTGCAAGGCACTGTATCCGTGTCAGATTCTCATTAGGGGCTGAGCCCCCCTAAAGGTCTAATGCTAGAATCGCCCCTGGTTCAAACCCTAGATGTTGCTGTCATCTAAGCAAACGTAACACTACATTTTATTGTTAAGTGTCAGTGTCTTGCTCAGGGACACTTTGACATGTGGCTGGATGAGCCTGGGATGAACAATGTTGTTCCTTTGAAAAAAAAAAGTAATTTACCCTCGCAGAACACCAGAGTTGCTCATCGGTTAGTTAGTTAGTGTCATTGTGGGACTTGGCTGAATCCCAACTGACCGTTTAAAACACCGGAATCACACAATAGCACAAACTAACAGATGGAGGCAGCGGTAGAGCAGCAACTCCCTCGTTCTGCAAGGTAACATGTTTTTGTCAAAAGTCTGGTGGCTTTGAAGAGAGCAGAGATAACGATAACTTTTGTTTACTTATTTTGCACAACTGACTATTTTTCACAGATGTGTGTAACAGAAAGTATTTTTGGTTGTGTTGTTGACTGTTATATTTAGTTATATTATTTTTATACCGTTACATTGTTTTATATTGTTCTAGTTAGTAAATAAAAACATTTAGATTTGCCTAAAATCTTTGTCCTGTGTTTTATCATAATCAACTAACTAAAGGCAAAAATCACAAAATTATTCAATGATCGTGACGTTACAAGTAAAATGTATCGGCGATACTAGCCCTGTATTTACTTGGTATCGGATCAATACCAACATTCCCAGTATCGCCCACCCCTAAGTAATACTAATCTGAGTCTAATCTTAAACATTCCATGGAATTAAATAGTAAGAGATAAATTAGGACATCAATTCAGTGTTTTAAGATTAAGTGTGTGGCTCTTTGAAGAGCCATTGTCCTTCAATGCTTCCAGTCAGTTTGATATTTATTATACTACACAGTAGCATAAACTAAGCAGCGTATGAGAAAAAAAAAAAAAAAAAAAAAAAGACTAAATCATCATAAAGCACAGGATTTGCTTGTGTGACCAGAAGTCATAATGAATAATATAGTTCACATCAGGAAGTATTTCTCTAGAGGTATTGTGTGTGGCTCTTAAAAGAGCCGTTGGGTTGTTGTAGTTTTTCCGGATCATGTTTAACCTCCGAAGCCGTACAGGGTGCGGCCCTGTCTCTTCAGAGCGTACACCACATCCATGGCGGTCACGGTCTTCCTCTTAGCGTGCTCGGTGTAGGTGACGGCATCACGGATCACGTTCTCTAGGAACACCTTCAGCACGCCGCGGGTCTCCTCGTAGATCAGACCGGAGATACGCTTCACTCCGCCGCGGCGGGCCAGACGGCGGATGGCGGGCTTGGTGATGCCCTGGATGTTATCACGGAGAACTTTACGGTGACGCTTGGCGCCTCCTTTGCCGAGTCCTTTTCCTCCTTTCCCGCGGCCACTCATTTTTCTCTAGCTGTCGTTAGAAGCGAATGGCTTGAGCTCCGTCGACCGGCAGTATTTACGTCTTATCTGCGGACGTAAGAGAGGACAGATGGCGCGAGCTTCTGTGGGCGGAGCCAAACTCAGCCGCTATTTCAAAACTGAACCTTTTTTTTATTTCCTTTATGTAGGACTATATTTTAATCCTTCGTGTCTACCTGACCTTAGGTTAAGATTTTATTGAATAATATTTACAAATACATTTCTGAGTGAAACGCCAGGGCATCTTTCTTTGTAAATAAGTCTTTAAAGTCCTGCTAATAATATTTACACTTGTTTGGGTTATTTTCTAAAATCAAATTTTTATTTTTCTTGACTCTAGTTCACAGTGACCTGCCATCTTCAATCCAGTTTCAGGATAAAGACTTTACTTTATATCACCATTTGAAATATATAAACTTTAAATATAATGTTTACTTTATATCACCATTGGAATCCAATCAGTTTAAAAGGTGTAATGTCTTGATAGTATCCAGTTCACCCAGAGGTTGATGATGGCTTTAATGTGTTATGTTGGTGAACACCAGATGGCAGCAGGAGATAACATGATGAATCACAGAGAGGTAGCCTCCTCTCACTTGATCACATTTGAAAGGATACAAACTAAGTACTGTAGCCTACACTTACAGTTACAAGTTCGCATAGGGAACATCTAGCTCAATGCAATTTGGCGATTTTAATCAAAGTCAAAGTAAACTTTATTATCCCACCAGGGGGAAATTCAAGTGATCTGATACTCTCCTCAAAAGAAAAAGAAACACAATACTTTAAATTATGGTCTGCAGGGTAGGGAAAATCCAGTAATACAGTTTGTGACAAAGGAGTAAATTTCCCCGAATACAAACGTTTGACTGCAAGTCTTCGGCCAGTAGTCAGCGGGTGGTCGGAGAAAGATAAAGAAGGACATTCAGAGCCAGAGATGATCTTTTTTTACCATGGGTTTGCCATTGGTGTGCAGGGACTAAAGGGCAAAAAGATAGTGAAATGTTGTTAAAAGATCAGAAGACAGCACTATAGGCCTACCCTAAACATCACACCAAGTGGAAAGGGACCTTAAAACAATTGACAAACTATCCAAAATGAATGTTCCTGCCACATTTGAACTCTCCAAAATACATTGTCTGAAGATGATATTAGGAACACTGTAAATATACATATATTTACACACAATGTTTGAAGATGAGTGTAACAAGCCTTATAGCTGAAAAGTCCAGAAAATATAGAGGCTTAAGGAGGGACATATTTATATGACAGGTCAGTTAGCAAGGTAGATGGCACATGATCATTTGATTAATGTGAATGTTCAAAAATATTGTCTTTGTTTTAGTTTTCTTTAGTTTTGTCTTTTTTAAATGCATTTGTATGGAGATAAGTGTTGTATTTGAGGCAAAGTATTTACAACACATTAATTGACTTCCCTTGAAGACACTTTGACATTTCAAACCCAATGTCAGTTATCTTGTTTCTATCTTGTTTTTTATAAAAGAACTGAAATAGTTCCTTTATTACAAAATGTCAGCAGGTACCTTATCTAGCTTGGTTGGATAGTGCTCCTGCTGTTGTAACGACAGTCGTTACGGTTGTTGGAGACTTGAAGCCACCATTGTTCCACATCAGGCCAAATGGGAGCGTTTGTTTAGTTTCATATCCCACGCCCAAGTCTGTATCCTTTTGTTTGTGCTGATGGGCCATTTCTCATCAATATCAGTCTCCACTCAGACTCAGACTGTTCCAATCAAACAAGGCAGGAACAGTGTACACATTTAAGATTGAAAAACATTTAAAGCATCCATATAATCAATCAAAGATAATTCATATAACTATGTAGTACTCAAAAATCTTATTACATACTATATAAACAATCCAGTATCTTTTCCTGAAAAGACTATCTGGATCAGTTGAAGTAAATCTGTGAATCTTATACAATAAACATAATTTTTTTTAAGGAGGTGATTTGGTGCATTCAATTGATTTTTGTGATTCTAACAAAACAAGAAAAGTGTGAGTTTAAGAAGTTAATATGTGTCATAATTACAACAACACAAAGATAAAATAAGATTACCAAATAAAGACTAAGCAAAACACTTGAATTATACTTCTAGATAACCGATTTGTATCAGCTGCTCCTATCTTGTTCTAAAGGATAATCAAACTGTAAAATGTTGAAACATATATTCAACTAATCAGCCAAACAGGCTTCAGTTTAAATCTAAAAGTTTTTTTCTTAACTGGAAATGCAGTAGTTAGCTAGTAAAGAGGAGGAGGAAAAGTGGCGGGCTGGGCTAAGGCTGCCTGTCTTCAACTACGTCCGCATCAGGGGTTCTAATTCACGCTGCTCTCCACTGCTGGTCATCAAGGACATTACTCAGATCCCAAAAGACCACCACTCACTGGACACATTGGATCAATACTCACCCAGGCACGTTCTTCATGCATCCCACTACATACCTCCACTAAATCACAGCAACAGCTCCCACCACACATCCTGCATTTGATCAAAAGGAAAAGAAAACTACGCAGACACTTCTTCAAATACAGATTACCGGGACCAAAAGCAGAAATAAACCGGCTTCAGAACCATATCAAACAAAAACTCATTCTGCGTAATCAAGAAAAATGCAAATCATACTACAATAAATTGGACAGTGACTATAGAACTAATCCATATAGTTTCTGGCAAAACATAAAAAACATGAATGGTGCACAAAACAATATATCGACTCTCACATATCAAGGCCAAAACATTGAAAATCATCAAGAAAAAGCTACTGTAAACACCCATTCCTGCCCCTCACAATCAGACTTTGACCAGAAATGGAAGAAAACCGTTGACATGGCCACAACAAATCCCCCCCCCCCCATCACTGACCTCAGCAAATGACCAAGTAACAGCCCATAGTCACAGTGATCCATAAACCTGGAAAAGATCCTTTTAACTTTACATAACTATCAAGATAACATTGCGTGTATTTGTATGATATAGGCCTAATACTTTCCCCTTGGTAATGTAGCATATGAATTTCCAATTAACACAATTCTAAAATGCACAAGACATAAAGGCTTCTGCTATCGGTTGATAACTCAAACTTGCCGAGAACCTAGACACCCGTTTGATTACGTGACTCATGCATTAGGCACGGTTACGGTCTTGTTCAGTAGTCTGGTGCACGGTCTCATGGTGACAGCCCACCTATCACGTAACAAACATTTAACTTAACATAACTACTAAGATAACATCATGTGCATTTGTATGTGATATCCATCAATAATGTAATCTATTAATTTGTATGTACACAATCATCTAAGATGCACGAGAAAGGCTTCTGCTATCGGTTGATAATTCAAACTTGCCGAGAACCTAGACACCCGTTTGAATATAGACTCATGCAGTAGGCTATCGGTTACGGTCCTTAAGGTCTCGTTCAGTAGCCTGGTGCGCGGTCTCCTTGTGACAGCCTAGCCTAGCTACCACGTAGCAACATTCACTTCTCTAACATTTAACTTAACATAACTACCAAAATAACATGACGTGTATTTGTATGTGATGTACTGTACTTCCCCATCGATAATCCTCTAAGATGCACCAGAAACAAGGCTTGGTTAATAACTCAAACTTGCCGAGAACCAAGACACTGCTTGACTACATTAGACTCGAGCGGGCCGGCCGGTTGCACGGTTACATTAGACTCGAGCGGCAGGCAGGTTGGTCAGTTCGTCAACACTAGTCTATTTCATATATCATCGTCTACTACCCCCAACCCACCAAAGGAGATGTCTCAAAATTTGCTGATGGCCTCTGTTACCGGACACACTCAAAATCAATCCCACTGGCGGCCAAAAAACTCCAGCCATGCATCACTGAAATAGAAACCTGGTCCAACAAGTGGAGAACCAAACTAACCCCACCAAAACCCAACTCATCATCTTCACCAAAAACAACCAACTCAAACCACTGATCCATCTCACCCTCCATAACGCTCCCCTCACCCTGGTCAAAGAACCAAAGATTTTAGGAGTCACATTTCAAAGAAACATGTCATGGACCACCCACATCAATAACTTGGAAAAACACGGAAATCAAAGACTTAACCACCTCAAAGCCCTCAGCGGACACAAACACGGAGCATCACCAGAAATCATTCTCAAAGTCTAGCAAGCATACATTCAATCCATTTTTGAATATTCAGCACCAGCCTGGACCACAGGCTCACAGCACCAATTCAACAGACTACAAATCATTCAAAACAAGGCAATACAAATGGCGTACAGACTCCCACAGCAGCCATTACATCCACAGATTGTCCGGGCTCAAACCTCAAACATCACCCTCACAAAAAACTACATTCAGAGAGCAATCCGCAACCCATCAGTAACACAGTTAATTAGGGAAGCACAATGGGCCACCAGAACCCCCCTCTCTATAATCCTGCAAAACAAACCACCATAATGCCAATTCATAACCCACAATTACATTTTCACACTAACATCATTTCCTTGACCCCATTTACATTCTATATACCTCATCTATCATTCTTTTTATTGTATTCCTTCTATTTATTAAGCTAATTTAATACTTTTTAACCTTCCTTTTTCTTTTTCCTTTTGTAGTAGGCTATTTTCATGTTCACGACTGCCAGACAACCCCCCAACCAGTGCATGAACAAATTGAGCTCCTCCTTCATCTCCTCCCCTCACATGCTGTCTTTATAGATAGAAGAGGGCACAAGCCCTGAACTGTCCCCCATGCACAAGACAAACTGACTGACTGTTGAACTCATTCGGTTCTAACAATCCAACATCGACTGAACTCAAAATGAGCGGAAGAGGCAAGGGGGGAAATCAGGGTAAACTCGGCTGAGTTTATCCGTCAAGCCTCCTTCCTCTGTCCACCTTTGATTGAGCGCGCCTGAAAATGGCAGCTTACTCTGAAAAGTTTGGCTCACACTGGGCAAGATTAAAGTTTGGAGGAGAAGGCCCTGTGCCCAGCAGAGATTATGTGGCTGAACAGTTATTGTTTCAGTCGTCATGGGTGAGTCCTATGGACATTTACTCCTTTATTGCCCTGCCTAATCGGAGAGATTATGAACTGGTGTTCTACCAGGAAGCCCAACTCCAACGCTTTTTGGAAGTTGTCTCCACCAAGTCTAACGATCCAAAATGGAATGAGTGGAGCGTGGAGTCATCTGTGGCTATAGACGTCATAGCAATAGTGGTGAAATTCTGGACAGGGAGAGTGGCTGATCATGATGTTGAACTCTACCTAAAAAGTTACTGTGACATCATACAACCTGTATATAGACCAGTAGACAAGTTTGGCATCTGGTACGGTGTCCGAAAGTACAAAGTCCGAATACATACTGATACCTCCGGTCACTTAGTCCAGTTACCCAACTCCATCTCCCTGGGTCCATACAACGGCCGCATCATATACACTGGACAGTTAACCAAATGCTTCATTTGCGAAGCTACCGACCACCAAGTGAAGGACTGTCCGACGGTGAAGTGCTGGCGATGTGGTAACTTAGGCCACAAAGCCAACAGCTGTGAAAGTGAGAGCAAATGCTCCCTGTGTGGCGAAAAAGGCCACACCTTCTTCAGCTGCCCGAGGTCTTTCGCCAACAAAACTAAAGGCTTTGCTCAGCGGGGAGACACCGCTGCTCCTCCTCCCATCCCAGCTACCCATTAGCCTGGAGGAAAGCAGCGAGAGACAGTTACCCAGCAGCCTGGAAGACCGTCACAACAACCAGCGGCCCAGCAGCAGCAGCATCTCATCCAACCCTAAAGATCGGGAACCCCCCTTCTGAGGTCTCCCGACAATCAGGTGAGGAGTCCGAGATGAAGATTAGCGGCATTGTAAGCTTGAGTGGTGATAGCGATAGTGATGATGATGATGATGATGAAGGCATAGAGCAGAGCTATGAAAGTGCCAGCGAGAGTCCCAGTTCTGACTTCAGCTCGACTGGGCTGAGAGCCGGTCAGCGAGCCAGCAGCACCCCGCGGCTCTCCCATGAAAACGATGGCTGTGTATCTAGTGATAGCAACTCTGGCTCGTTCTCCCCGACGCCAGAATTCCCTGCTCCACAGTCACAAAATGAACTTCCCTTTGAGGAGGTTAAAAAGAAAAGAGGTTGTACTACAACCTATAAAAAAGATAATAAACGTCTGGACGATAAACCGACGCCATAGGCTTAGTCTTTCCCCAAAAACATCATGTCCTGTTTAAAAATATCCACCTGGAACGCTCGTGGCATATAGTCTAAATCTTTTAGATCTAAGAAATTGAAATATCTGTTAGATATTGTTGTTAGACACAAAGTCTGTTAGACACAGACTTTGATATCCTGTGTGCTCAAGAGCTCATACTGAGCACGTGTAACGACATCGCTGATGTGTGTAATATGTGGAACAAAGGACAGAGTGTAATATCTATTGGGGAAAGCTGATGGTGTCGGTATATTCTTTAAAACAAATGATGTTGTTGTAAAACGAAGAAGAGATTTAATCCCAGGTTGACTTCTTATGATTGACTGTTATTATAGGGGTGAAAAATACTGTGTCATTAATGTGTACACTGCTCCTGATAGAGTTAGAAAAATTCAATTGTTTAAAAGACTTAGAGAGCTTTTAACAGTAGGCTATAAACTTATTCTGTGTGGTGATTTTAATACAGTCACGGATAAAAATGATATAGTTAGTCCCAATGTTTTTAAACTACTAAGGGAAGGTAAGCTTTTAAAAGAAATATGTGATGAAGCTAAATTAATAGATCCATCCATCCATCTTCGTCCGCTTATCCGGTGTCGGGTCGCGGGGGGAGCAGCTCCAGCAGGGGACCCCAAACTTCCCTTTCCCGAGCAACATTAACCAGCTCCGACTGGGGATCGGCGTTCCCAGGCCAGGTTGGAGATATAATCCCTCCACCTAGTCCTGGGTCTTCCCGAGGCCTCCTCCCAGCTGGGCGTGCCTGGAACACCTCCCTAGGGGGCGCCCAGGGGCATCCTTACCAGATGCCCGAACCACCTCAACTGGCTCCTTTCGACGCAAAGGAGCAGCGGCTCTCTCCGAGCTCCTCACGGATGACTGAGCTTCTCACCCTATCTCTAAGGGAGACGCCAGCCACCCTCCTGAGGAAACCCATTTCAGCCGCTTGTACCCTGGATCTCGTTCTTTCGGTCATGACCCAGCCTTCATGACCATAGGTGAGGGTAGGAGCGAAAACTGACCCGGTAGATCGAGAGCTTTGCCTTCTGGCTAAGCTCTCTTTTCGTCACAGCGGTGCGATAGATTGAATGCAATACCGCACCCGCTGCGCCCGATTCTCCGACCAATCTCCCGCTCCATTGTCCCCTCACTCGCGAACACAACCCCAAGGTACTTGAACTCCTTCACTTGGGGTAAGGACTCATTCCCTACCTGGAGAAGGCATTCCATCGGTTTCCTGCTGAGAACCATGGCCTCAGATTTAGAGGTGCTGATCCTCATCCCAACCGCTTCACACTCGGTTGCGAACCGATCCAGTGAGTGCTGAAGGTTGCAGGCCGATGATGCCATCAGGACCACATCATCTGCAAAGAGCAGCGATGAGATCCCCAGCCCACCAAACTGCAACCCCTCCCCACCCCGACTACGCCTCGATATCCTGTCCATAAATACTACAAACAGGATTGGTGACAAAGCGCAGCCCTGGCGGAGGCCAACCCTCACCTGAAAAGAGTCCGACTTACTACCGAGAACCCGGACATTAATAGATGTGTGTCGTTATATTTATCCTGTCGGGGGTCTGCTTGGTTCTAGCCATTTTAGTTTCTCAGTCTTCTCTGTGATTACAGCTCAAGAATGAATACCGCTCGGCGTGAACAGTGGCTTTATAAAGGAACTGCCGGAGCCAGGGCAGCGCTGATTGGTCCAGACCGGGAGACACGCGGGCTGTAGCTGAGTAACTATTGGACAAAGTAATTTGCAAAACACTAAACACACTTAACATACATTACACACAAAAATCTATCATGAAGTCACTTCCTTGCAATACCAAAGCACTGACTGTCAAATTACCGCACCTTCCAACCAATTGGTTCAACACAGTCATCAGGTGTGCAAACACTTGTTTGCCTAATTGTAGACACACTAATCAGGTGTATAAGCACTATAAAAAGCAGCAGGAGAGTTCATCGGTCTTCAAGCACAATGGAAAGAGTCAGAGAAAGAGTAAGACGGGGAGGAGAACGAGGAGGAGGACAAGCAGGAGGAGGAAGGGGAGGAAGAGGAATAAACAGAGGAGGAATCAACAGAGGAAGAGGAAGAGATGGAGGCCATGCTGGAGGTAGAGGTAGAGGAAGGGGAAGGGGAAGGGGAAGGGGAAGGGGAAGGGGAAGGGGAAGAGGAAGACAAGAAGGTGCTCAAAGAGGACCGAACCTGACAAATGAGATCCGCGCAACACTGGTTGACCACGTTGTCAACCACGGCCTGACGCTGAGGGTGGCTGGACTGCGAGTACAGCCAAATCTAAGCCGATACACAGTGGCAAGTGTGATAAGAACATTTCGACTGGAAAATAAGTATTGTAAAAATATCATCATATCAAACACATCTGCACGGTTTCAGTAACTGCTTACAGTACTGTATTCTATGCACTATCAGCACTTCTGTTACTTTTTCCTGTGAAATTACTGTACTATTGTATACTGTTTTTTCTACATAGGATTGAGGGTCAGGAACGACAAGGGGAAAGGCCTCCTATGTTCACAGAACAGCAAGAGAGGGAGATAGTAAACATGGTTTTGGCCAACAATGCTATAACACTCAATCAGCTCCAAACTAACATTGTCAATAACCACGCCAGTTTCAATGATATCCATCAGGTCTCAACATCAACACTGGCACGCATCCTCAAAAAAATAATATATATATATAATATATAATAATAATAATATTCAAATGAAGCAAATTTATCGAGTGCCTTTCGAGCGCAATTCCGACTGCGGCATGATTATGCAGAGGTATGTATTCACTTTAGCAGTGTGATCTTGCATACTGTCTCATAATCTTTTACTGTACTGTAATATGTATACTACATCTACACTGAACTACACGATTTTGCCTGACACTGTTCTTCAGAGAGTTTTACAAATGGATGGAGAGGAGATCCAGCATGAGTTTATTTACGTAGATGAGGGTGGGTTCAACCTGACGAAAACACAAAGGAGGGGAAGAAACATCATTGGCCACAGGGCTATAGTCGATGTCCCAGGGCAACGTGGAGGTAATGTAACACTCTGTGCAGCCATTACACAGAATGGGGTCCTCCACCACCATGCCCATATGGGCCCTTACAACACAGCACTCATACTTACATTCTTGGACCAATTGCACAACATAACAGCAGCAAATCAAATCGATCATATGCAATACATTGTTGTCTGGGACAATGTGTCTTTCCACCGCTCTGCTCTGGTTCAGAACTGGTTTCAGCAACATCCACATTTCACCGTCCTATATCTTCCACCATACTCTCCATTCCTCAACCCTATAGAATAATTTTTTTCGGCATGGCAGTGGAAAGTATATGAGTATAGGAGTTGTTATGTAAAAACAAAAAAGTGTCCCATGATTAACTGTGACAAAGACGAGACCCAACAGCATCTATTGATGGATTGCTACAGGGCAAAAGAAGTCTGGGACAAATTAAAAGTGTATGGTGTTAATTTTGTACTTTCATATAAATCTGTCATGTACTGTATTGTTGTTGAGACTCTACCAGAGAAACAAAAAGAACTTTTACAAATAATCATATGTATTGTATGCATCAAGTTGTGGAAAACCAGATGCTGTATGGTTATTCAACAAACAATCATAAATAGTGACGATGTGTGCAAACAAGTGCTTGCTGAGCTCAGGAGAAGAAAAGCTCTGGACAAAAAACAGCTCCTTCCATGGGACACTTTTAACCTGTGAACTACAGCACTTTATAAAAAGACTCTATATGCACTTTATAAAAAAGACTCTATGCACTTTATAAAAAAGACTATGCACTTTATAAAAAAAAGACCCCATGCACTTTATAAATATCTCTAGGGTGCTGCTCAAAATGTATCGGGGCAACTAATGTTAGCACAGTGTATGGGAACTCTTTGTTTATCATGTCATTTTCCTAAATGCACTCTCTCCACTCCTGTACACTAAAGAAGCCCTCCATAAATCATTACGTTTTCATATAAATGAAGCACCATTTTTAAGGTCGGACTCAAACTGGATTTTTAGCCCACCTTTGTGTCTTTGTTGTGTGCTTTATTTTGGTCCATCCATCCATCCATCTTCGTCCGCTTATCCGGTGTCGGGTCGCGGGGGGAGCAGCTCCAGCAGGGGACCCCAAACTTCCCTTTCCCGAGCAACATTAACCAGCTCCGACTGGGGGATCCCGAGGCGTTCCCAGGCCAGGTTGGAGATATAATCCCTCCACCTAGTCCTGGGTCTATTTTGGTTGGTCTTTTAATTATTGAGTCAATGTGCTTGGTTCACCTCACTGATTCTAAATGTTTTCTTTCATAGGATCCTATTTGAACAGCATACACAATCAAATGCTTTATAGTGGTAAGTGCTGTCATATTTGTTTTTTCTTTGTATATTTCCTAAAATAATTGAAAGTTACAGATGGAAACATTTATTTGTTTCTCAATTGTTAATTGTTCAACAAATGAAAATGGACCTACTCTCACAGATATCGCCATTTTAAACTTTAACAGTATCAGAAACATAAAAACTTGGTTGGTTGTTAGTGTTATTTCTTTTTTTGAAAAACATTAAGATTTTAGAATTGTGGAAAGGTTATGTAAAATATTTTACATACCACAATTTATTGGCAAGAACGGCATACTAATTGTAAGGCCCTACGTCTATTTATTTTTTATCTTTCTCCTACTATATTCATCTTTTTGTCTCAGTTTTAACCTTTCCTCTATTTATTTTCTTACTTATCTTCATATTTGTATCTTTCTTTGTCTTTACTGTCAATCTCTTTCCCACGTGATTTTGAGTTGACCGCAAGGCTAGTACCTTTGTACTGACCATGTTGTAATATTCTTAGAGAAATATGTACCCATATGACAGTGTACACCAGTAGTTGACTTCAAAGTGTAGTGTGTTTAAAAAAACAATGCAATCCACATGTTTATATATGTTTATTACAATTAATTAATAATATTTTTGCAATCTGCACTTTAGTTTGTGTGATTTGTTTCTGACTTTCATATGAACGTTTACACCAAGCTTGGTCAGTGCTCAATATACTACTGTGATTGAAGTAGTTAAATAAAAGATGTCATTCATATAAATTCATGCATCATCTCATTTCATCATCACACCCAGGCCTGGACTCCAGGAAATAACAGTTTGTTTAATCTATCTAATCTTGTGTTGTTCATACTGTATAAGGATGTATTACTTGTCTTTGTTGAATAATACAGAAGACAAAGTTATTGCATATTAAATTGCAATCACAATATTTGTGGGGAATATATCGCAATTAGATTATTTTCTAAAATCGTTAGCCCTACTTACTACTCCCTTATGATTTAATACTTGTGTATTTGTTTCTTGATTGGTCTTAGTGACTGTCCTTTTTTTTTTTTTTTTTTTTTTTTAAATAGGGCATGGATGAAGACGCCATCAACGAGGCCATTGAAGAAACCAGTGTTGGGATTTATGCTTCAAGTGACGAACCAGGGGACATTGGTATTGTCATTGAAGGCATCAAGATGTTGCAAGATCTTTATAATGTAGCATTACCTGTTGCTACGCTGTTTGGACTAATGTACAGTATGCCTTGAACTTCAGCTACCCTGCTTGCCTTCGATCCAAAAGATTTGCATGGAACTTGATGGAGGGAAACTTACCAACAAAGCACTTGCTCTAAAAAACAGGCTCTTCCAGTGAAAGGGCCAGAGAGACTGCGGTGTCAACCAAACAGCCTAGTTGTCCCTAAAGGCATCGTTGGTATGGCTGTACTCTTTGGACTAGTTTTTTTTTTTTTGTTTGAATTAACTGGACAGGATTTGCATGGAGCTGCATGGAAATAACCTTTTGCAAACCAAGCAAAAGTTTTCTCTCTAGAAAACAGACTCCTTCATTAAAGACCAACAGGCATCTTTGGTACTGCTATACCAGATGGAATTGTTGTTTTATTTTACACAGGGTTAACATTTTTTGTCATTTAAAAAACTACTTTGAAAACAGAGTGCACAATTTAAAGGGTAACTTCGGGTTTTTCAACTTGGACCCTATGTTCCTCTGTTGTTGTTACTGATGGGAACAATGATCTTCGACATTGGTCCAGTATAAAGCGAGTAGGCCTGTCACGATAACAAGTTTTGCTGGACGATAAATTGTCCCAGAAATTATTGTGATAAACCATGATCTTGTCGTCCTGAGACCATTTTCATCTAATATAATGATAATGGCATAATAATGCAGGTACACTTTTTCAAAGATAAATAAACTTTTATTTCTAAGGAATTTTTAACACTAGAACTGGAAGATATTTTAAATATCCACAATATGTCGTTGATCTCCTTTAGTAGGCTATGTCGTCTTTCACGCTGTTGTACAGTTGTGGAATTTCCGTTTGTGGCACGTATGTTCCCCCAGGCAACTGGTACTGACCGTCAAATGTTTGCATTATTCCTCGAGTGTTTGTGCGATAGACTCCAGACTCTGTACTGCTGTTAACAATTATTTATTAAAAACTAAATATTACATTTAAATAATAACATATAATTAATACATTATATCTATCTATATCTATGTGGCTATCTGCCACATGGCGACTAAATATTTTTACCATAATAGTTCTGTTTTTCAGTCTTCATTTTGGTGAAAGTGCAGCTACTTTCTTCTGCTCCTCTGCAGGTCGGAGCAAAGCGGGGGTGGGCCGACACACACACATGCGCGCACACAAACAAACACTGCCGCCAGTTTCCTGAAACCGCTTGCAAGACATCAGCCACAGTGGCGTGTATGTCCGACCACAACGGATATCGCACATATTCTTTTTTTTTTTTCTCTCTTTTTTTTTTGACGCTGCTTTAACTGTTCAAGGGTCCTGCTTTTGCCAATATCTGCTTTTGTGTTTTACTTTTGTGTCAATAATAAAGATCCTTTTCTGAAATGCAATTTGTAATCTGTTGATGTAATGCACTTGAACTGAATTGTAATATAATACACTTGTAGTGTAATAGCAACATTCATGCTTAAGGATAACAAAGTGGGGATAAAAGTACAGATGAAATATACTTCAAACTATTTATTTCTACCTTACACTATAATAACATTGCACTGAAAGTACGTGTTTATGATGTTTAGGTTGTAATTGAACTTCACTTCAAACACATTATTATTGTTATAGTGGGACACTTTAAAGGCACTAAATATAGTTATGAAGTGCACTTGTAGATCACTTGAAATATTACAGAGGCATACTAAATTAACAGTTTATAGTAATTATAAGTATGATGGCAGTATGCACAAAATATACTTAAACACAACTATAAGTTGCGCTGCAATGCCTTTTTAAGTGTATTTCAATAAGAATAGCAATACAATGCAATTGTACTGTAAGTGTTGCTCATGAATCTTGATTTTCATTAGTGTATTTTAGTGCACTTGAAGTTTAAAAAAAGTTGTTCCATTTTAGTATACTATTTACACTTGAAGTGTAGTCAAATAGATGTTAAGTTGAAGTTAATACATAATTGAATACACTTAACTATACTTGGATTTGACGAAAATAGTACAAAATTTAGAAAATATACTTAATACACTTTATTAAAGTATATTTTTAATAGAATTCTTTTTCACCTGCGTAGGCTAGATTTGCACAACTGTAAGCACATTGTCAGCTTCACACTTTTTGCAAAACATTACACACAGTGATTGCAAAACACTAAACACACTTGTATGCATTTGACACAGAAATTTATCATGATGTCATTTCCTTGCAATTTCAAAGCAAAGGCTTTCATATGAACACACATGAACCAATTGGTTAAACACAGCCACCAGGTACGCAAACACATGACTGCTAAATTGTAGACACACCAATCGGGTTTAAGCACTATATAAAATGCAGCAGGTAAGTTCACCTGCCTTCAACCAAAATGGAAGGAGTCAGAAGAAGAAGAAGAATGAGAGTGAGAGGGAGAATCCACAGAGGAGGAAAAGGAGGTAGAGGAAGAGGAAGAGGCCCAGCCAGAGGTAGAGGCACACTACTGGACCATGTTGTGAACCACGGATTGATGCTGAGGGAGACTGGACTAAGGCTCAGGTACCCCTCATTGAGGCCATGGAGGACGCCTGTGACCAAATCTACGCTGCAGCTGTGCAAGAATAGATTCGACATTCAAGACGGTTCTTCCCACGTTGTCTTGCCAATGAGGATATCGCCTGTGATGTTGATGAAATTCTCTTGGCCGGATCCAGCTAGGCGAAGAGATAATGTGTAGTATTTTCTGTACTTTTTCAGATCTTTTTTTTTGTTTTGGCTGTTTTTTCTGTGATTGTAACTGGATAGAATATTTTAGGTTTGTTGTTTGTGGAGCTAACAGTGTTATGCACACTACTGTAGTAGAATGAAAACTGGGACATGTTTTGTTGTTTATTCTCCATGTTGACTGATGTGGGTATATGGAGAGAAATAAATTATATTTCCTCAGTCTGCAGCATTGGTCTTGTGTAGTGTTTGGTGAACTTATTGTACATTTCTCTGTGTAATTCATTTACAGTACTCTAATCACTGAGAAGTAGAATTGCTAAAAGTGTTTTAGGTTAGCAACAGCAGTGTGTATATGGTTAAAACGTAATTAAGTCAAATGAAAGGTGTGTGTTTCATATGGTAACAAAATATCTTTTTTATAAATTAGTGTATAGTTTTTGCAAGAGTGTTTCATTTTGCAAAGGTGCAAAAGTGTTTTGCTAATTGGGTGTGTGGTTGTGCTAATTGTTTGTAGTGTTTTGAAAACACGGGCCCTGTTTTGAAAATCGTACTTAAGCAATCCAAAAAAACTGTAACGCCGTTAATACATTTAACTGACAGCACTAATTATATTATATGATAGGAACCTTGTACAAATTAACTTAGTGTTGTCCCTTTACTTTATTTATTTGATGTGAGTCGGTCTTGCCAGACTTGTCAACCCATCTCTCAAAAGTCAGGGCAGGAAGGAAACATGACCAAATAACTCTAATTTTGGAACCACAACGTTACATGCCATGGGCTTGATACTTTTTCAACTCAGTATGATAAATAATATCCAGATTCAAATATCAGCTATTAAAGAAATACCAGTTAGTTCATCTTAGCTCTGTAGAATCTGACATGCTGAAATCTAAATTTCAGTCAATCTTCACTGGAACTGTAACCAGTGGAGAAGTGAGCAGCCTATATTAGGTAGATGGTAGATCACTATGGGGAAAGGGGATATAATATACTACTATTTATTTCATTGGCTTTTTGGCCAATAGTGATAAAACTGTACAAATAAAAAGAGGAAAATAGGTGGATATGTTCCATTTTGTCAGTATGTTTGATCATTAATATAAGAACTATTAGGCTACAGTATATCTAGAGGAGCTGTTGTCAGCAGCAGCTCTGATAGGAAGTGTGGCTAAACTGCACTAGTCTCGACTGTTCATTCATGTTGAGTAATTCTTTAATACCTGTGTATTAACATCCTTAATTTATGATTTTAGTCATTTCATTTTTACAAAATGATCGGATAGCCGTATCTAGCCTTGGCCTGGCTATTTTAGTCATATCATCTGATTTAAGCTTAATGCAATTTTATCTTTCATATGAATTTTCATTGCCGAGTTGAACCATTCTCATACTCAGAAGTTATCGTCTTAAGTTGTTAGGATAAGATTTTAGCACAAGCCAGCACTAGCCCTGCCAGTTTAGAACAAGCAACAAGTAAAACAAATATTTAAAAAAAAAAAAAAGACAATAAGAAAGCAACACAAATTATGAACACATTGTATTTTCTCTGAAGCAGTCTTCCAACTAGTTCCAAGGTAGATGTGATCTAAATATACAGTACCACACATACTGGGGCTTTATAAATGATTTCAGATGCATGGTTGCCTGTCAGTGTGATTCATTTCCGAGGCTTTCTGTGGTTTTCCTGAGAAGATGTTCTGCAAAATGACACTTTCAGTATGCCAAAGTCCACGTAGTCAGACATACAAGTTTAGTCTTCTTGGACATTGACATTGTTCAGCTTCATCATGGCTGGACACCTGCTGTTAGTCGTCCTCATGTGTAAGTTAAACCTCTTGTCAGTTTCTTTAATTTTTCTGTAAATGTAGGCAGATACACACCAATACAGGTCCATTTGATTTGCAAGAGCCAGATTAATATGTAAAGTCAAGCCGTTATGTATTGGTAGTGGCATGTTTAATTACACTTTTTAATCTGGTTTTAGACATCAAGGATTTATTTTACTATTACATCTGTTTCACTTGTTAACATGTTTTCTTTTCTCCAACAGATTCCTTTTCTGACATGAAAGCACAAGGTCAGTCTCTCTTAATTTGACAATTTGCCTGTGCAGTACTTTTTTACTATACCATGCATTAAATCCCAGTTGCCCATTAGGAATCTTATCTTAATCCAACTATTAGGTATGTGATATAACACGTTTACCTCTAAACCTTTGTTTACCTTCCAGCTCTTCTTCCACCTAAGCTGACAGTGAATCCAGCTGTGATCACACAGACAGAAACAGTCACACTGAACTGTCAGACTCCATCACATCTTAATTTGTCCGAGTGTTATTTTCGAATAGTAAGAGGACAAACTGGCAAAAGCCTCCCTTGTCTGCAGACCCTGACGGGAACTGAGCTGCTGAAGATGGCCGATCAGAGTTCACCTGCTGAGGTTCAAGTGACGTGTTTTTACCTTTACATGTCACAATCTCCCGACAGTGATCCATCCACCATCATCATTCGAAGTGAGTGAACACTACTAATATCATGATGTCTTGCTACAGTTTGAGCACAAACAACAAAGTGGACATCATCTGCTCTTAGATATGTATTATTAGAATTGTTTTGAATAAATGCATTTTTTATTTATTTAATCAAACACATGCTTCATTTTCAGCTCTTCTTCCATCTAAACTGACAGTGAATCCAGCATCGATCAACGAGACCGACTCAGTCACCCTGAACTGTCAGACTCCTTCATCTGTTTCTGTGTCTCTGTGTTATTTCTTCACTCTAAGTGGAGGGAGTGTCAGAGGACCCTCATGTCTGCAGACCCTGACAGGAACTGAGCTGCTGAACATGGCCCATCAGAGTTCACCCGCTGAGGTTCAAGTGACGTGTTTCTACACTGTAAAGGTTGGAGAGAAAAGTTATCCATCGCCACACAGTGACACGTCATCCATCACCATACACAGTGAGTGTCTGTTATTATATCTCGATGCAGTGTCAGCACAAGAAACAGGGACGAATATTGTGTTAAGAAGAGAGGAAAACGGTGGGGAAAGGAGACAAAAAAGAAGAAATAAATGTGGTGCTAAGAATGAGGAACAATTTAGTTAACCAGAAGTTCACACAAATGTTTAACAGAGACCAAATTAGTGTTTAAATTAAATTGGGGAAGAAATTCGTCACACTACTGTCTGTGTAGTAAACATTTTAAAGGTCATTATGGCTCATGCTACTTTTTGAGGGGAATAATTTGTATTCATACATGTAATCCAACAGCCCTTTCAAGATGACCTTGAACTAAACAATAATAGTTAGCATTAAATGACTCCTGTATTGCTCCTCAATATCCCGGAGGCTTGCAATACACCGGTCTATCCCACCAGAGCTGTCCGCCGTTAGGTGCGCAGCAGGCGGATAACGTCTTAGCCTGTTCTGCTCTGTGCAGCTCCGAATCCCCCGATGATCGAACATTTAAACAAGCAGAACACAAGGATACAATCGTGGCAGAGGATCGATCAAGGTGATTGATCATCAGTCTGAGTCTTTCCGCAGCCCGAGACATTTTCCTGTCAGGGTATAATTAAACAAAAACGCAACCTTATTTCTACTAGCTATAGCATCAGACACACAGTACTCAGCTGACCGTCAGGTTCAGCAGATAAAACCTAAATAAAACCTGTCCTTTATCAACCTTAATGATCCTAGTAATCTAACATCAATAACTAAATAAAAGTTGTCAGAGACTCTATTTTTGGTTGTAGGAATACTTTCACAGCTGGTGAAGTCGAGCTAACAAACTAGCAAAGGAGCTAACAAACAAGCAGGCAATCGGTTGTCTACCAAAATAAAAAGTATATATAATTATGCCGTCCACATACGAATAAAGATCATTATATGCATCATAAATTGCCTCTGATAAAATATAGACAGTTGACAATTCAAAAGAGGTAGCTATTTAATTAACTTACCTCAGAAGTAACTCAATGGCCAGCAATGAAAATGAATGATGTCCAATGCCGTAGAATGGATATTTGGAACTAAGCGTGGCTCCATACGACGGAAGTAGGCGGGAAAATGCATACAATGGAGTCCAATGGGAGTGTCGCCTCTCTGTTTTTTCTATCACTCTGCACCTACCGTTCAGCTAAGTAGCAGTATTAGGGGCTGGAATGCAGGGTTCAAAATTAACTTTTTGTCTACCAGGTAATACTAGTGAATGTTAAAATTGAACTTAATTTTGGCTGGTGAGTTAAGCATCTTCTACCAGCCACTTGCATATTTTACCAGCATTTGGCTGCTAAATGGTGCTCATTTTGGACCCAGCTTACATGTGTTGAAGGGGAGTTCAAGGACAGGTGGTGTCTGGCAGATTGTGGTGATCTGGTCTGAGTCTCAAAAGTCCAGAGCTGATTTTTTACCCGAGTCCAGCCCTGGGTGCTTCCACTCCTGTAACGCCTACAAAACTAACATCAAGTCCATCAGTTCAGAAATATTAAGTGACTTTGATTAATCACAAATCATATGTATTTTATAGTATTATAACTTCTGAAATGTACTTTGTTGATTCACCAGGGAGGACTGTTGGTACTTCAAGTAACACTGATAGTTTTATTTCTACTTTCCCAACATCAGTGAAACCAGCAGCAGGTAATTATTCCGTTTTTTAACAACCCACACACACTCTTTACTAAGTGTTTGTACATACACTCCATGTAATATTGACATGTGAAACACTGAATATGTTTATACAAAAAGTGATTATCCTGAATCTCAGTCAAAGTGCATATTGAAGGGATGGTTGCTGAGTGGTTACTCAGATAGTGTGTGATAGATGCTGTATGCAGTTGTTCATGGATATGTAAAGTTAGCCTTTCTAGTGCAGATGTTAGCCCATATTATTTAAGTAAAATAAAGTTATTAAGGAGCACGTGAAAAATTTCACATGTGTACCAATACAAAGGGGTAAAATATATATATATGTGTGGTGTTAATATGTTTTGTGCCTTCAAGAAACAGATACTAGTATGACTCCTATGACTCCAGAATCTGGCGATGAAATAACAGGTAAACTTTTATTATTGCATCAAAATGCAAACATGCTTTTCTGTTGATGTTTGTTGCTGTGTACTCATGTTCGAGTGTTAACGTCTAACACTAAACATAAAAACATATAAAACATATTACAGTAACATACTATCTGGTACTATGTATCTTTCATAGTTGAGACAACTTGAGTTGTGGATATTGCACACCCAAATCACATTAGAAATTGAGGGTTAAATATGAGATGTGATGTTATTTGTGCGAAAGGTTAAGAAACAGCTAAGATTTTATATTTGAAAAGTTGAAAATGGTTACTCTGTCATCTTCAGTAGACACACTGCAGATTGCTGTAGTGGAAGAATTACCACAGTGCTACAAGGAAGTAATACATTTTCAGTTATTTTTATTCTCAATGTAACCCTATCTGTCAGGCCGCAAGCCCCAGCAAAGTCTGACTCTGCGTTGTGTTTATTTAGGATCTTGGATATACCAGGGCATGTGGCAGGGACAGGGAAAACAGGAGTCCAAATGGTGGCTGAGACAAGAGAATATCAGACAATCAGTTTAGAAGAACAATTTGGCCCATAAATCACATACAATATAAAATAAACCTTAGCTGCTCCTCTTGGCAGTAAGTGCTAGTTACTTAGCCAGCTCCATGTTCCTGTTTAACATGAATAACAGAAATGCTGGATTAAGCTAGCTTGCCACACCCACACTTAGCTAGCAACTAGCATTAGCTGTGGATTTATTAAACATTGACTCACACTGTCCACATATTCTGCTCAACCATCTACACAGTGAAACTTCAAACAGGTGTAATATACAAAATCGATCGGCCCATAGAGATCACATGATTGGCCCACTTGTGTGTCTTTCATGTGAGCACTGGCCATTCACATCCTTGGTCTTTCACACACCAGCCCACAGAGAGGAGAGAGATCACCTACCATAGACAGATGGAGAGAGAGAGAGAGAGAGAGAGAGAGAGAGCGCATTTAAGTCCCGCCCCCATCGGCAGCAAAAGAAACTCCTCAAAGTGCCGGTAGTGATTTTTAGCATGTCAAACGATTATTTTAGCACCCTTTGTCTACCAGAGAGGACTTGTTAGCTGTTAGTATGGTAATGTTAGTTATGCATTAGTAAGCTAAGGGACTTGCAAACATAGTACTATAGCTTTCTGACTTATCCACAGTCCACAATAACACAAACAAATGTACTAAATGCAGCTTTAGCTTAATATACAGACTTGTCATTTGTTTACAATACAAGACAGCCATGCTCCACCCTCAACCTTTAGCCATCTTGCCATCAGGAGCCAGGCAGCCTTTTTGAATTACTGAGTACATTATCATACTCTCTTACTTACCACTCAGCTAAGTAGCAGTATTAGGGGCTGGAATGCAGGGTTCAAAATTAACTTTTTGTCCACCAGGTAAAACTAGTGAATGTTAAAATTTAACTTAATTTTGGCTGGTGACTTAAGCATCTTCTACCAGCCACTTGCATATTTTGCCAGCATTTGGTTGCTAAATGGTGCTAATTTTGGACCCAGCTTGCATGTGTTGAAGGGGAGTGCAAAGACAGGTGGTGTCCGGCAGATTGTGGTGGGCTGGTCTGAGTCTCAAAAGTCCAGAGCAGATTTTTTACCCCAGTCAAGCCCTGGGTGCTTCCACTCCTGTAAAGCCTACAAAACTAACATCAGGTCCACTAAAGTTCAGAAATATTAAGTGTGACTTTGATTAATCACAAATCATATGTATTTTATAGTATTATGACTTTGACTTTGTTGATTCACCAGGGAGGACTGTTGGTACATCAAGTAACACTGATAGTTTTATTTCTACTTTCCCAACATCAGTGAAACCAGCAGCAGGTAATTATTCCGTGCGGCTTAATAACTTCACATCGGTACCCATACAAAGGGAGAACATATCTATTTGTGATGTTAATATGTTTTGTGCCTTCAAGAAACAGATACTAGTATGACTCCTATGACTCCAGAATCTGGCGATGAAATAACAGGTAAACTCTTATTATTGCATCAAAATGCAAACATTCTTCTGTTGATGTTTGTTGGTGTGTACTCATGTCCGATTGTTAATACGTCTGACACTAAACATAAAAAAACATATAAAACATATTACGGTAACATACTATCTGGTAGTATGTATCGTTCATAGTTAACTTGAGTTGTGGATATTGTACACCCAAATCACATTAGAAATTGGGGGTTAAATATTAGATGTGATGTCATTTGTGCTAAAGGTTAAGAAATAGCTAAGATTTTATATTTGAAAAGTTGAAAATGGTTACTCTGTCATCTTCAGTAGACACACTGCACATTGCTGTAGTGGAAGAATTACCACAGTGCTAGTTATTTATAGTAGTGAAGTTCTACTTCGTTACTATACAGCTCTGATTTCATAGTGTTATAACTTCTGAAATGTACTTTGTTGATTCACCAGGGAGGACTGTTGGTACATCAAGTAACACTGATAGTTTTATTTCTACTTTCCCAACACCAGTGAAACCAGCAGCAGGTAATTATTCCGTTTTTTAACAACCCACACACACTCTTTACTAAGTGTTTGTACATACTCTATGTTATATTGACATGTGAAACACTGAATATGTCAATACAAAAAGTGATTATCCTGAATCTCAGTCAAAGTGCATATTGAAGGGATGGTTGCTGATTGGTTACTCATGTAGTGTGTGATAGATGCTGTATGCAGTTGGATATGTGAAGTTAGCCTTTCTAGTGCAGATGTTAGCCCACATTGTTAAAGTAAAATAAAGTTATTAAGCAGCACATGAAAATTAAACATGCTTTTCTGTTGATGTTTGTTGCTGTGTACTCATGTTCGAGTGTTAATACGTCTGACACTAAACATAAAAACATATTACGGTAACATACTATCTGGTACTATGTATCTTTCATAGTTAACTTGAGTTGTGGATATTGCACACCCAAATCACATTAGAAATTGGGGGTTAAATATTAGATGTGATGTCATTTGTGCGAAAGGTTAAGAAATAGCTAAGATTTTATATTTGAAAAGTTGAAAATGGTTACTCTGTCATCTTCAGTAGACACACTGCACATTGCTGTAGTGGAAGACTTACCAGAGTGCTACAAGGAAGTAATACCTTTTCAGTTATTTTTATTCTCAACATGTCCTCAACTTGAATTCAGTGATAAAATGTTTGGAACCTAATTTACCATGAACATCAGTAGCAACATTTTGATTTACACGTTAAATATTTGGCGTGAACTGGTATTGGTGGTTAAAACATCCACAGAACATATCTTCCTGCTTTGTGTTAATGTTGTGAGAAGCAAAACTGACTTGTTTATGGCTTCTATTGTTGCAGAAACTTGGATATGGAAGTTCGTAGCAGTTGTGGCTGGTTGTGGAGTCATGGTGGGCGTCATCTTGCTCGTTTCTGCAATTCTCTGCAACAAAAGAAGAACTGGTGAGAAATAGGATCATTTGTTAGTCAAGCAATGTTTTTACATGGGTGCAGAAACCATTATTTTTTGTTTCTTTCTGATTATCACATATGTGCTGTACTTAAACTCGAGAATTGCATTTTAAGATTCACTCAGTTTGAGAGGGCGTCACACTTTGTTCCTTTGTCCCTTCAGCCCCATTCTCTATTCCCCCGGCTCCTCCATAACTATTCTCCTTTCATCCAGCAGATGTTCTTGGCCTTTCCCTCCTTCCCCTGTGCAATTTTTTGTTTCCTAGGATGGCGAAGGCATGTCCCGACCTACAGAGAGAGGAAACGCACATTTGCTTCCCCCATCACCTGACTGCCAGACCAATCTACTCTACACATGTGCTTCCACTTCATTCATCTGTCTGCCTGACTTTTCCTCCCCACCTCCTCACCTGCATCACCCGCCTGCTTCCAATCCGCTCTCATTAGATCCTGCTCTACTTATACCAGTCCAGTTGCTTTGTTCCTTGCCAGTTTGCAATGTTTCAATGTAGTCATCTGTCTGTCTGTGACCTGCCTGCTGTGTCAGCTTGCACAGAACAAACACACAAGACCTGAATCTCAATCTGAAAGTCAACGCTGCATGAGGGAGAGCAACGCTGCAATCAGCCGGACTGAATACTTGTCTTACTAAAGAGAAATGTAGAATTGTATATACATTATAACCCCTGCAATCATCTTAATTTGAGTGTCTCTCTCACTGGCAGGTTCTGAGAAAGTAAGAAGGCAAGAGCCTCAAAACGAGAATGTAAGTATGACGTGAGAGGCAATATTAAATACAATTTCCATATATAATAACAGCTGCTACAGTGTTGCTTTCTTTTCCCAGTTTGACACATACCATATGTACTCCGTTATTGCTGAAGAGCCAGCTGCATCAGGCCTGAAGGATATGGTGTACAGCACGGTGCAGCCACACTGACACTGTTTTATACTGGATAGTGAAAGAGAGGCAGGCAGCCTCAAGGACTGTAAGAAATGTAAACCTTGTGTTTGAAGTTGAGTGGTCTATTCCAGACTAATGTTGGACGACTGTAATGACTTTTTATCAGATCAACCCAACTTCTCTGAACCAAACTTTTACAAAAGTTTCCCTAGTTTAATGCAACTTTCAAGTTGAGTTTTATGATGGACAAAGCACAGCTTGGTTTCCAACCTGCATTTCGATTTAGCTTCATTGTAGATCAAGATTTAACATGTATTTAGATTTACTCATATATTAAGCATACGTTTACTTTACTCCTGTTCATAATTTGTTTTACTTTTATTTGTTGTGTGTTCTGTTTTTGTTGATATGTTTTTATGTTGTTTTTGTATCTGGATATATTTCGTCTGAGACTTCTGTGACTACACATGCATATATGTAATAATTATGTTTCTTAGTCACTTTAAATGTCATTAATTGGTTCATGTCAGACACACATACAAATAGGAGGTTGTGTAAATCGGAAGAGGTCCAGATGAAAGAACAGTTTGTTTTAATTGCCATTGATGAAGAGCTGAAGAAAAAAAAGTGGCCCACAATTGCTCATGGGGCCCTATTGCATATTTTATTTTATTTTATTTTTTTAAATACACTGTTCATACAATGGGAGAAGATCAGAAGTTTGTTTGAATAAGTGCTTTCAATAAAACGAAACAGCTAATGACAAAATTCAGTAAAGCTCCTTTGGCCCATTTGCAGGCACTTTTGAGAAAATGTTCCTCATTTTACCATATGTTCAGATGTTTACCTGACAAAAACTTATCAAAAGAATCTTGCTCAGTAAAAAATTGCGTAAATTACAAAAGAACAAGTTTTTGTAGCTAGCGTCCAAACACAAACGTAAGCACATCTCGGCAAAATCAAATGCTATCAACGTAAACTTGGTATTACTGTTGGCCAGGCCACTTCAGAGGCTCTGTACCCAAACAAATCGGCCCTCTAAGGGGCGCTATAATCGTGGTAGACGCGTTTTGGCATATAACTCAATAAATGGGGGAAATTTGTGGCTCACACCTCGCAACATTCCCTGACGTTTGCCTCCTCACGGTCGAATTTTGGGTTCCACTTTTGCATGCTCCGGCTTTAGAATGCTTTATCTTTGAATAATGTGCGCATATTTGAGCTCTTTCAGAAATATCTCTTTCAGTTAACACCTGCTCTAAATATATTTAACCCTTGTCCATCACTAGGGACATTTTAGGCTTTTTTCATTTTTAATCTTTTTGATCATTTTGACTGTGTTGATGCACAGGAATACATTTTGGCAAGGGTGTTTAGAAGTTCAACCTTAGCTCCAACAATAAGTCTAACTAACCTGACATTTTAGAAAAAGCAACAACATTAACAGATATGACACTCTGTTAATGATATAAACTGAAACAGAGCTGCTGTCTAGTTACCAGGCAACAGAATCAATGGAAAACACATAGACCTACTCATCTTTCTTCAGCGATGAGCCTTCAGTGTGGTAGAATGAAGCTAAATTAAACACACATGTACTTTAAAGAGGATGTTGTATGAGTTTATTTCTGTGACTGTCGGTTAATTTAATGCAATTCACGTTTAATGCTAGCTGGGGTTTCCCTGATCGGCAGCAGCAGACGCTGGTCCAATAGGAGGTGGAGCTAGATTAGGCTAGTTGTGATCGTTAACGTTGAAGGGTGTTACTGTTAGGTTCTGGAGTATGGCAGACCCAAAAGCAGAGGCAGCAGTCAGAGTAGAGCTTGAATATTTAATGAATAACTAAATACAAACAAAAGGTGTCCAGCAAAACAGCTGGTAACAGAAAATACAAAATACTAAAACAGGGCTCTCAAGTTTTGAACAGAGTTCAGAGTGAGATTTTGGCGGCAGGGGTTTGGGTGGGGATGGAGTCTGATCTGATAAATGACATATAAATTCGTACAAATAAAAAAATGTTTATTTAATTCAGTATTTCTTTGTGTGTGTGTAATAATTAATACTATGCATTGTCTGGATAAAATATAATGAAATAGCCTAGGCCAAAGGTTTTCGCAATGGTGGCCGGGAGCTTGTGCAGTAAAAATAAAAGGAAAGAAAAAATATTCCAAATTATTATGGGTACTGTTATAAAAGTATATATAATAATAATAATAATAATAATAATAATAATAGGCGCAAAAGCTACCCAGTGTTTCCTCTATGATGATTTCTGCCGCCACAGAATCAGAAATAGGGCAGACGCACAACAGGGTTTCCACTATGTAGCTACATGTAGTATAGAAAGTCATAATTACACGACCCACGTGAAAGTAAAAAACGGAAATAACAGGGACCAAAAAAACAGAGACTTAAAGTGATGGTTCGGAGTAATTTACCCTAGGGTCCTTTGCACCATGACCTCGAGCCAAACACCCCCCCAGAAGCTTTTTTCACCTGGGTCTAACATTGGGCGAGTTAGCGTAGAGTAGCATTAGCAGCTGAATAGCTTAGCGCAGGGGCTAATGGACCCACGTTTGTATCTCGTAAATGACCCCACTAATAATGCCCGAAATGATACCAAAGGTCTACACTAATACATATAGGTTATGTACTCATAAAACGATGGATTGGAAAGTTTGTAAGTACACCAGAAGTTTATGAACACTTGCCTGCTCTCTTCTGCTCTCTGTTGCTGCTGCTGCTGCTACCTGCAGTTAGACGAGTGCTTAGGGCTGTCTACAAATTACTACACCGAAAAGAGATACAACAAAAATATTTATTAATTTAATGATTAAATAAGGTAATGTCTCCAAACTTACCTCAATTATTACTTGTCTCCTGCTAGTTATATTACAGCACTCACTTTATATAAGTTAAATTAAAAAATATTTTTGTTGCATCTCTTTTCGGTGTTGTAATTTGTAGACGGCCCTAAGCACTTGTCTCACAGCAGCAACAACAACAGCAGAGAGCAGAAGCCAGCAGGCAAGTGTTATTTACATTAGGGCTGGGCGATATATCGATATAAAAAATATATCGATATATTTTTAAATGAGATATGGAATTAGACCATATCGCATATATCGATATAGTTCAAATGTGATCCTTACTCCCATAGATATATACACAGATGTCGCTTGAGGTTCTTGAGGTTCTAAACATACGCATTCCGATCAAAAAAGATGCCATCTTGGAACAGGGGTCGATAGAGGAAATTCAGCAATGAATAACATTTAACAGGTGACAATGTGTTTTATGATTATGTATGCCGCCCGACCAGCAATCTGAGCTCCGGCGGCAGCGGGGGCGGAGAGCTCCGGGCCGGCCGCAGCGTCTCTTCCCCCGGAAAAACACAGCTTTGCCTCGCTGCTGCGCCGGTCCCCACTGATCCAAATTGGACCAGCCAAAGACAGAGTGGTGATCGGTAGGATCTTACACGTAGTCCAGGACGACCTGTATGTCGATATCGGGCGGAAAGTTCCACTAAGTTTGCCGGGCGGCAGGCGGACGGAGAGAAGCTACAGCGGGGCAGCAGAGACCGTCTGCGGCTGCAGGATCTGGAGCTCAGTGCCCGTTAAAATGACATGTAACGATAAATACATACAGAAATAAATAGTGGAGGAAAGAGCCTGGACATTTCAGTCTGTTTTAAACTTCACCTTGAAGCAGAAACTCTTAGTTCAGAAGGGTGAAGTTTACGTTTGGACTCAGATCTGTGAACCGATCATAATAAATATTCTTTGTATTAACACATTAATTAGTTTCTTTGTTTTGTAGTCGATAGTTCATCTTTTAGTTTACTTAAGTGGAAGCAGTATCAAGTGGAAGAATGGGACTATAAACCTAGGCTTACAGGCATGAGGCATTACATTTTGAACAAAGTAGATTATATTAATATCAAAAGCTTAATTGACCTTTGGAACGAATCACAAATATGGAGCTTTGATTTCAAAAAAGGTACTCCTGTTATACAGTATTTAGGTTTACATTTTATTATTTGAACAGCTGAGCATTTAATCATGAACCAGGTGAAGAAACCGGTTTATTATTTATTTGATTTTGCAACTGTTTCTATGAAACTACTTGTGACATGTCATATTTGATTTTGGCTTTGACTGAACATTTGCTCTCACTTTGCGGAAAAAAATATCGGGATATACTGTATATCGTATATCGATATTCAGCCAAAATATATCGGGATATGACTTTTGGTCCATATCGCCCAGCCCTAATTTACATAAACTTCTGGTGTACTTACAAACTTTCCAATCCATCGTTTTATGAGTACATAACCTATATGTACTAGCGTAGACCTTTGGTATCATTTCGGGCATTATTAGTGGGGTCATTTACGAGATACAAACGTGGGTCCATTAGCCCCTGCGCTAAGCTATTCAGCGGCTAACGCTACTCTACGCTAACTCGACCAATGTTAGACCCAGGTGAAAAAAGCTTCTGGGGGGGGTGTTTGGCTCGAGGTCATGGTGCAAAGGACCCTAGGGTAAATTATTCCGAACCATCACTTTAACAGACACATGTCTTCAGTGAACAACATAACAAAGAAATTGGCTTTGCCGTTCCAATACTTTTGGAGGGGACTGTATGTAACAAAACAGGAATTTAAAATCTTGTTTTTTAAACTTCATCTAAGGACTCCTGGCTGGGTGTGTTCAGGCTATTTGAACAGTTCCCTGACTTATATTGGCTCTATTGCATCTGTGTCAGAGTGGAACAAATTATATCTTTATCATTCTTTGTAGTTCAAGTGGTGACTTCACATACATCGCAGCACAGCTCTGCCTGACTGTAGCCCAAATAACTGGAATACCTGTGTGTTTGTTGGGGGTGTGCAGGAGCTTTCAGTGAATGGAGCTGGGGTCATCACATGGCCTGAAGGTAAACCTGGTTAATGGGGGTGGAGGTAGGGTTTGGCTCTGAATGTCCTCCAATCTTTCTCCGACCATCAGCTGACTACTGGCCGAAGAGTGCAGTCAAACATTTGTATTTGGGGAAATTTACTTCTTTGTCACAAACTGCATTACTGGATTCTCCCTACAGACCATATTTTAAAGTGTTGTGTTTCTTTTTCTTTTGAGGAGATGTGTCAGAAAGAATTTTCCCTGGCGGGATAATAAAGTTTACTTTGACTTTGATTAAAATTGCCAAATTTTAAATAAACACACTTGTACAGTATTTAGTTTGTATCCTTTCAGATGTGTTTTCCTGATGTTGATGATCAGGCTCATGATCCAACATATAAAGTGAGAGTTCCTCTCTGTGATTTGTTCCATTAGGAAATGATTCCTTCCCAGCTCACCATCATGTTATCTCCTGCTGCCATCTGGTGTTCACCAACGTAACCCATTACAGCCATCATGAACCTCTGTGTGAACTGGATAATATCAAGACATTACACCTTACTGATTGGATTCCAATTGTGATATTAAGAAAGGTCTTTATCCTGAAACTGGACTGAAGATGGCAGGTTGCTGTTGCTGTGAACTAGAGTCAAGAAAAATAAAGCTTGATTTTAGAAAATACCCAAAACAAGTCTAAATATTATTAACAGGACTTTAAAGACTTATTTACAGAGAAAGATGCCCTGACAGGAAGGAGACATTTCACTCAGAAACGTATCATCATTTATCCTACTAATTTCTAACAAATTATTTAATATTATTAAATTAAATGTTAACCAAAGGTCAGGTTAGGTATATCAGTCCCTCCAGAAAAATGTGATTATGCAATCACATAATTCAACGCATAATCAGCCAAAGTCCGCATATTTATGCGGGGGCCGTATTTGTTGCGTTTACTTCACACAAGAGCAGCAATTTTCCCCTGTTGCCATGGGAACGTTATGAAGTGACACAATTACGCAACGTGAACATCTTGTTGCCGGACACCACTTGTCCTTGCACTCCCCTTCAACACATGTAAGCTGGATCCAAAAATTAGCACCATTTAGCAACCAAATGCTGGCAAAATATGCAAGTGGCTGGTAAAAGATGCTTAAGTCACCAGCCAAAATTAAGTTAAATTTTAACATTCACTAGTTTTACCTGGTGGACAAAAAGTTAATTTTGAACCCTGCATTCCAGTCCCTAATACTGCTACTTAGCTGAGTGGTAAGTAAGAGAGTATGATAATCTACTCACTAATTCAAAAAGGCTGATGGCAAGATGGCTAAAGGTTGAGGGTGGAGCATGGCTGTCTTGTATTGTAAACAAATGACAAGTCTGTATATTAAGCTAAAGCTGCATTTAGTACATTTGTTTGTGTTATTGTGGAATGTGGATAAATCAGAAAACTATAGTTTGCAAGTCCCTTAGCTTACTAATGCATAACTAACATTACCTTACTAACAGCTAACAAGTCCTCTCTGGTAGACAAAGGGTGCTAAAATAATCGTTTGACATGCTAAAAATCACTACCGGCACTTTGAGGAGTTTCTTTTGCTGCCGATGGGGGCGGGACTTAAATGCGCTCTCTCTCTCTCTCTATGGCAGTGGTTTTCAACCTTTTTTGAGCCACGGCACATTTTTTACATAAAAAAAATCCCGCAGCACACCACCAACCAAAAATGACACATTGTAGCCTAATAATCAGAATCTGCATTTTTCCTTTTTAAAAATGTATCCATTGCTTTTGCAGGCTTACATCAATGATCTCGGCCCTACTGCTTACATCCTGTCACTGTGGGATGCGCGCAAAAGGTGGCAGCAGGGCTCTAGACTAACTTTTTTCACTAGGAGCATAGTGGTCCCTAACTGAAAATTTTAGGGGCACAACAAAAAGGTGCTGTAGAAATAAAGTTGCCTTGCCTTACTTTTTTTTTTTTTTATAAAGAGCTTTTATTAAATTTTACAAGATTACAGTTTATACACCAAACATCACATTATACAAAACAACAATGTTTTTTTTCCAAAATTACAAATTATACATTAAATATCACAATATAAGAGAAAAAAATACCAGAGACAAAAGTGCAAATTGGGCTATTAAAAGTGCGTACAGTGCAAATAGTCTCTCATAAAGTACATTCAGAGTCTTCAATAAAGTGCATTCAGAGTCTTCATAAAGTGCTGTAGTTCACAAAGTAAGAGAGCTCCAAGGAAGGAGCTGTTTTCTGTCTATTGTTTTTCTTCAGTCTTTTTCAGTGATCACTTGTTTGCACACTTCATCGCTGCTTATGAAAATCTGTTGTATAGTCATACAACATCTAGTTTTCCAAAGCTTAAAACAGACAATACATATGATTATTTTTACCAGTTCCTTTTGCTTCCCTGGTAGAGGTTTGTCAACAATACAGTACATGATAGATTTATATGAAAGATCAATATTTATACCATACATTCCCAATTTGTCGCAGACCTCTTTAGCCCTATAACAGTCCATTAATAAATGCTGCTGTGTCTCATCTTCATTACAATTAAGCATGGGACATTTTTTTGATTTTACATAGCAACTCCAAGAAACAGTAGCTCTAACAGCGAGTCTACAGACATCAGCCATCTCATGTCACGGATACTCTCTGAAATATTTTAATTTTTAAAAATTTCAGGAACTGGGTTCCTTCGTTATGCGTTACATTTTTATAATTAATATATCCACCATATTTATAATCATTAATTTAAAAAAAATCATTTTACTTTACTTTACTTTAACTTGGGTTAGTCAATTTTAAGATTTACATATTCATACATAAAATCACCGTAGATAAGGTTGTACTCTGGACCTTGTCTGGCTCTCCCTCTCCGTTTCCTCCACTTGGAGCGATCTCCGGTCCAGAGAACATTCCTGGAGATGGCTGCTGACATGTTTTTAATAAAGGCTATGTACAATTTAATTCTCATATCTATTGCTCCTAGCCCCCCATATTCTTTACTTTTATACATGATTTCTCTTTTTGTTACTTCCCTAGTTGTACCCCAGACCAAATTTACACACTGTTTATTTAATTTCATTATCATTTTGTGAGATGGAGGAAAGATATTGGCTAAAAACAGGAGTTTGGATAAGATGAAAGGTTTAACAATATTGACTCTTGATTTATAATTGGTGTTTTTATTTTCCCATTTTTTAACTTCTTCTTTAACTTCACATAGTTTATTTTCCCAGTTTTTTTTCACTACAGTCTTGATTACAAATGGTCAGGCCCAAGATTTTAATTTCATCCTTTACTTTAATGTTGTTATCACGTTTGTTATTTTCAGCTCCGATACAAACTCCCTCTGTCTTATCATGATTTAATTTAGCTCCTGAAGCCAGTTCATATAGGTTTAGGTGATTAGTTAAGACATCCATCTCCATCTGATTTTTGATAACAACAGTGACGTCATCTGCATAGGCCATGGCAGTGATTTTGGGCGCAAGGCCAACACGAGTACCAGATATGAGCCTCTCAGAGTTTATGGTTTTAATAAGGGGGCTGATGGCCAGGACATATAGAGCGGCACTAAGGGGCCGTCCACACGGAAACGTTTTTTTGTGCAAACGGACATGTTTTGCATCGTTTGGGCCAACCGTCCAGACGAATCCTGCAAACGCACTGCCTGAAAACGCACTTTTTTGAAACCTGGTCTCAGTGTGAAAAAATTCGAAAACGGCTCTCGTTTGGTTTCGTATGGATGGTGAATACGGATACGACCCCGCATCGATGATGTCATCGCCACACCCCTTAACCTCATAGCCTCCGACCTTGGCTCCCCCCTCCTCATAACAACAATGGCGGACTACATGCTTGTGTTTCTGTTGGAGAAGATATTGACCCTATTAGGATTACTAGGGCAAAATATTATGCTCCTGTGCCACCACGCTGAGCAAAAACATCTTATGGACAACCGCATACGCCACATCATTTTAAATCCACCGCGAAGGGCTACTAGGAGGGCAGCCAGGAGAAGATTTTGGGTTAGACCAGGTAGAACCAGCAGTTGGAGGGACAACGTCGTTAATGGCATTGCTGTGGACGAAGAATGGAGGAGAACTTCCGCATGTCCAGGACATCTCTCCTCGCCCTGAGCAAAGAACTCCGTCCATACATCGATGGGCAAACAACAGCCATGCGTGCCCCAATTGAACTGGTGAAAAAGGTTGCGTTGACGCTCTACTATTTGAGCGACGAAGGACGGCTACGAAAGACTGCTAACGCTTTGGCGTGTCGCGACAGGCTGTGTCCGTCATTGTCAGGCAGACCTGCAAAGCGATCGCTATCCACCTTGGTCCAAAATATGTAAAGCTGCCTTTTACGGAGGCTGAGGATTTGGTTTTGGGTTTCCATCGCGCTCATGGCATGCCACAGTGTTTGGGAACGGTCGACGGTACCCACATCGAAATAAAGCAGCCATCTACCAACTCCATGGACTACATCAACAGGAAAGGCAAGAATTCCCTTAATGTACAGGCTGTCTGTGACTACAAGTTTAAATTCATGGACGTCGTGATAAAGTGGCCTGGGAGTGTACATGATGAGCGAGTTTTTGCTAATTCAAAGCTCAACTCCTATTTTAAGACTGGCAAGATCCCTGCTCTGGAAAAGCAGATTGTGGACGATGAGGAGGCCATACCCATTTTCCTTCTGGGTGACCCAGCCTACCCTCTGCTTCCTTACTTGATGAAGGAATATTCCAGTGGTGGCTCCACACCACAAGAACAATACTTTGGCCTATGTTTGTGTAGGGCACGCATGGTTATCGAGTGTGCTTTGGTCGCCTTAAAGCCAGATTTGCTACACTGAGAAGGCCTATGGATATCAATTTGCAGAACCTGCCCCATGTAATTTACGCTTGCTTTGTTCTCCATAACTTTTGTGAGGACAGTAAGGAGACTGTGGCTGATCATTCTGTGTCGGGAACAATACAATGTGATAGCGACCTGCAGCCACCACTACAACGCAACTACATCACAGACTGTGATGAGTGAGAAGAGTACTCACAAAGTACCTTGACCCTTAACAAAAGACTAACGTTTAATCTTGCTACTTAAATATAAGTTAGCTCTTGGTCCTATAACGCAACATGAACCTAGGGGTTATTAACATATGTACTAACTTCAATGGTAGCATAATGAGGGTGCCTACATGTAAATCGAAGCATTGAGACATGCATAAGTGTACAGACTGCACTGTAAGCAATTGCTGTAAATTTACAGCCAATTTTCAACACTAAAATACTGTTTTCATGTTAAACAGTTTAGTACTGTAATTAGCAATGCATTGTGGGCTGCTTAACTTGGAGCAACACGAAAGAGGCCCTAAACAGTATGCTGATGTTTTAAATTACAGGATACTACAGTATTTTTTGGAGTGTTGACTTGGGAATTTGGAGCACGGTCAGAAGTTTGATACAACGTTAGTCTTTTAAATTGAGGCTAGTGCTTTTGGTCAATTTTCTTTATAAAATACAAAAATAATTTGCCATCAACTCCTGGAGGGACTTCAGGAACCATCATTTGGATAGGAGATTTTCCAGAAGAGGACGCAACATTTAGATGACATGTGCTACACATCGAGTGTTCTTCATCAACATCCATCGGGTCTTGCATCTACAAATAAACGGTAATTAAAATCTTATTAACATTTGAACATGTCATTTATCAATGAGGCTTAGATTTGAATAGCCAAAACAATATAACTTTTGGGTGTATTTTTGTTTAATTTTGGTAACATTAGCCGAACGTCTGTATCCCAGGAACAACATGAGGCCAATCGGCAGATGGAGGCAGCAGGAAAATAGTATTAGGCTACTGGAATAATTACATCTTGCCCGGTGATTAAGGATTTATTTCAACCAAACCATAGGATTATTGGAACATCGGCTAACCGAGATGGTCTGGTGAATTTTATTTTCTTTGTGTCGGCTTTTAATGAAGCGTGTTTTACAAAGAGTTAACAAGAAAATTAAGTTAGTTCGGTTAAAGAGAGAAACTTGAATCAAGGCGTTGTATTTTTCTGTTTAAACGGAAAATTGGTGTGAAAATAGTGCCTTTCTGGAGAGCCAGAGACTGGAAGAGATTTACAGACAGGAGGGTGCAAGTGGAGCAGAAAGAGCAGAAGGTAAAAATCTAATGGAGCTCACATTCTCTCTACAATGTCGCCATATAAATACACTTCCACCACCAGACATTGAAGATTTGAAAACCAAATGGCCTTTTCTTTTCACGCCAAGGTATATATACGCACATTTTGAGTTGCTCACAGACATCAATGTGCTTCATAGCTTGGAACTCAGTATGGAATAATGTGGAAGAGCCATCACAGAATACTTCAGGGGAAAACCTACCAACAAAGATGTCAAGGATATCCTCTCTAATGGTGAAGATAATGAGATGGCACTTTGTGTTGTTCAGCTGCTCATGGCACACTTTGGAGAGGACCTAACCGGGCTGATCCTTTTTACAGATGTAAGTTTTATTTTTATTTTCTAACCCTGTGTTTTAAAGGGTGTCTCCACCAGTCTTAAGTGTCCAGATACCTAATGTGTGTACTAGTTTTGGGGAGTACTACTACATATGTGAAAACAGTAGTGTCAATTATTTTGTGGCTCAGAGGAAGCTGCATGTAAGCTGATAAATTACCTCCATGTTGTCACACAGTTGCTAAATTGTATTATGGGTAAAGTAGGTGCAAGGTTTTAAAAAGTATTTCACTTGTCTTCTTTGCCCTACTGTGACACTGTTGAACGTTTTAAAAGCAAATGATCAGATCAACACAGCAGAAACAGAAATATTACCTTTTTTATTCGACATATTCTTCCTCCTTTTCAAAACCTGGTGCCTACATTATCCACAATGCAACTTGACCACTGAGTGACATCCCTGGAGGCAATTTATCAGATTATGTGCAGTTTCCTTGGGAGCCACAAAAGGGTCTCCCCGAGACCTGTACAAATAAAACTGTTACCCTTTTAATTTTGAATGCCAAATCTATTATAGCAGTTTGACTTTAGGTGACTGTAGAAGCCTACATTATTCGCCTCTAGGTTACTCTCACCTAGTGTTTACTAATTATTGACCTTTTTATAATTTTTTATAATGCTTTTGTTCCCTACAGGTGTCTGCCACTGCAGCTGACGTTGAGACAACTCTCAGTCTTCCTGCAAGTCCTCGCCTGATACTGCCTGGTATACATTTCATTTAGATTCATTGATAGACACAGTATATATCATATCAGCCATTCATCTTGAGTTTACAAATGTTTACACAAGTTAACATGCATTCCCATGTTGCTATGACTTGAAGTTTCAGGTGCAACAGGGCAAGTCACAATTAGAGGTTGGATGATCACCTTTGAGGGCCGTGTAATCTCTGAGGGCATCACACCAACATTTGCAACGGGACTTGCTGCTGTGTTTGCAATCTACTACATATTCAACCTTCAGTATCAAGATGAGCCAGCCTGCACTCTGGAATTCATTCAGAGGTAAAACCCTTTCATTCCTTGTCATCATTATATGGATATATACAATTAAATTAATGTATTTTTTTGCATAAAATGGTGTTAGTACTGTATATTTCAAGCCACAACACACACACACACACACACACACACACACACACACACACACACACACACACACACACACACACACACACACACACACGGTATTTTGTTGGACTATAGGATTTATTATAATTCCATTTAATGTCACTTCTGTATGTCATTCAAGTCCATTCTATTTGTGCAATGATGAAAGAGAAAAAAAACAATTCATTGCATTTAATTGAATGTAGACAAAACAGTATGTTGTTGCAACCTCACTCTGATCTAAGACTATTTTGATTTCAGGCGCTTCATTGGTATAAATCCAGAGAGAGGGACAAAGGCCAAAAGGGGCAAGGTTGTCTCCAAGAAGAAAGGTGTGATCGTCCAGAAGAAGTCTTCTGCAGTCAATACACACGTCGCCATGCTACTGAAGAATCTCCTTGACTTTGAATGGAACTTCATATAGATTGGTGAGCTCTTTAATCTCGCTCTCTTTGTTTTGACAGTCTGGTATTGCCACATTACATTACATGTCATTTAGCTGATGCTTTTATCCAAAGCGACTTTTGCTCCAATTGCTATATACTGTATATCAGAGGTCGCACGCCTCTGGAGCAACTAGAGAACTGGTATTATTAACTTTATAAGCATTAGCTTGGGGTGTATACTGTACATTCCTGATTGTATAGTTATGATTATGATTGTTCGTTGTTGTTTGACAGTGGCAACACTGGAATAACGCTGCAGAGAGGTACAGCGGCTACCAAAGTGATGGTCATCTCTCCTGGATCCACAAGAACTAAGACGTAAAAACACAAGCCTGCCTCACAGGACAATTTTAAGAGGTAACCTGCGAGTCTAGCTCGCAGTGGCACAGGTGCCTACCTAACAGTTTCATCCCTAAATGTTTTTATTGATGCATATTGTCCAAATGTTCTCCTGTACTATAATAGTTTCAAAATGGCCTTAATGCACATTTTCAAGTTTGTTTTCCAAATGTTGCTGATTCTGCATATGTTCAAAATGTTATTATGAAAGTATATTTTACATACAGCAGAGAATACATTGCAGATTACATATGTAAATCTTTTAAGTTGACTTTTGAGGAAATTTTAATCTAACTCTCTGACGAGCAATTTAAGAATTTAAGTTTATTGCCATAGTCTAAAGCAGACACTACTAGGCTGTTTCTGTTTGCTAATAGAAATCTCTTTTCAGCGTCGTCCAACATGGTTTATTTTTTTTTTTTCCATTTTTTGAAAGTAGCAGTATTCATGTTGACATTGACATTGCTCTTTGAAATAAAAGTATTTGATTTTTAAGTTTTTATTGCGTATTTTGCATAATATTCACAATAATGCATATCGTAAGCAATTGTCTGAGAATAATGAAGTTCATTGCAATCAATATTGATTGTGAAGACTGATGTTTTAGGAAACTGCTAAATTTAGTTATTGTATTATCTACTGTGCCTGTCTACAGTAAACTGAGAAGTTAAAGTAACAACCTAAACTGAATATTATTGTAATTTCCAAATAATCACAGAAATATGCTGGATTTATTTTTTTTACTGTATTAGACTGTGAAATAATTTAACAGTGTGAATACAGAAATATACTGCATTTTTGGTTTACAGACTACTACTGTAAAGTCATTTTACGTATGAATACCGTAAAAATAACGGCATACTGCTGGCGTCCCTGCTGCCAGCTCTTTACTGTAAATTATAGAAATACAGAAATATGCTGTTTTTCTGGTTTACAGACTACTACCGTAATATCATTTTACATATGAATACCGTAAAAATAACGGTATACTGCTGGCGTCTCTGCTGCCAGCTCTTTACTGTTATTTTACAGGAAAATTATTTACAGTGTGTGTATTTAAAAAGATTATGAAGACCGTGTCGTTCATGTTTACCATGAACGCTGTGTTTGACCTATGTTGCTCACTTAACTGTCGCTACAAAATACAAACTGTTACCAGATAGTGAGAAACATATTTTGAGTCTTCCCATAAAAATGTCATCAGTTCCTACCTGCTGCTCAATGTTTCTAAACTCCAGTAGGTCATAACATGATTCTGGCAGTATAGTGTACTGATTGTCATTTTGAAAAGTATTGTGAATAATGTGTGTCTAGTGAAAATAAACAAATGACTGCAATCACTTCCAGAAATCTTTTTTATTAAATAGTACAGTTTTAAAAAAGTGCAACTATAAATCACTCCAAGTCAAGTCACTCCACATGGTCTTGCAGCAGTGCTCTTCTGAATGAATACCGCTCATTCTCCGGGCTGTGTCTTGGTGTGGGTGTGTATTGTCCAGGTTGATTGGGTGTAGCTGTCTGCTGAAAGACTGGGTGTGGTGTGGAATGAATATATGATGGAGGGTAGCCATGGTATTGTCCGCTGCTGCTGTGGGGGGGGTACGAACTGGGGTCTGATAAGCAATTCCCTCATAAGGGAAAAGCCATCCTGTATTGTGCTCGTTATATTTGCAACGTTTGTGTTTATTTGAGCCATGTTTTCAGCGTGACTTCTTGCCGACTCCTCAGACAGCTCCAACATCCTCCTCTTTATTTTAAGATCCTCCTCTGCTGGGTCAGTGTGTGCTTTCCTCTTTAATCAATCCCTTCTGTGGCTGTCCAGCTTGGCCTAGAAATAAGCAAAGCATAGCATTAGTATTGGGCAAGTTAATATAAAACTATATTGTGAATACTTATGCTAACACACCTAGATAAACACAACGACACGGCACTGTAGCATAGATAGCTAGCTAAGCTTAAAATCATGAGCATACCTGGAGCAAATCCAGGCGCTGTTTCAACACTGCAGGAGGAAGACAGTCGGGTGACTCTGTTGACTTTGGGGATGCAGGCATCTCCTCTGTCGTTGTTGATGACTCTGACGACAACTCCACCAGGTCACCCGTCTCAATGCTTGAGGCGATAGAGCGTGTAGCGGGCGACCCACCCCAGATCTCCTGGCAAAGTTCGTAAAATATCATTACCACCCGTCCTTGGCCACTTCGACGTCCTGTGTCCACGGCCCGTCTGTATTTTCCACGAATATTCTTTAGCTTCGTGGTCACCTGTGCTTTCGAGAGTGCAGTGGCCTTGTGAGGGAAGTCCTCGTTTGCCTCCGCCGGACACTGTGCCCGAAACGCGTTGGTCAAATCCATATATTTTGACTGGCACGACTCCCAGTCAACATTTTCTTGTAATTTGCTCGTCTTGTAGTCGAGTGTGAGTCGCAGCAGCAGTTCGACTTCACTATTGGTCCACACAAAGGATTCTGGTTTCCTTGAACTAGCCATTTTCGTCGTCTTCGTCTTGTGTTATGGTCTCCTCTTTACTTGTCTGTTTTGTATACAGCGCGCCACTTCCTCTTCCTCTCTGTATACAGCGTGCAACTTCCTTTCTTCTCCGTTTTTGGGTGAATTTCTGTAGTAACCAGCGCCGCCTATAGGCCTGGAGTATGAAGTAGCGCGTTGAGTCATTTACATATGGATACGTTTGGAAAACGGGTAAAAAAAAGATCGTTTTGGTACGTGTGGACGTGGCCTAAGAGGACAGCCCTGTTTCACGCCTCTCTCTACATTAAAAGATTCTGTTAACACACCATTTACATTAATACACAGACTAGACTTAACATACAGACATCTGATCAAGTGGATAAAACTTTCTGGGAAGCCATAAGACTTCATTACAGTCCATAAATAGTCTCTAGAAATATAATCAAAGGCCTTTTTTTGGTCCAGCCCGATTATATAAGTATTTTTTATCAGGTTTATTTATCATTTCTCTCAATATACAAAGGTTATCCCACATCAATCGGCCTTTAATGGCACACGTTTGTTCTTTTTCTATAATTTCATCTAATATATTATTTAATCTATTCAAAATTACTTTAGCTAATATTTTATAATCAGTATTCATTATGGTCAGATGTCTGTAGTTATTTATGTCGTTTTCATCCCCTTTCTTATATAATAAACACATTACACCCTGATAAAAGGATTCCCCCATACAGCCACTGTTTACACCTTCATTATACATCTCTGTAAGGACGTTTGTTACACCGTCGATATTTAACTGATAAAACTCTGTAGATAGGCCATCAGGGCCGGGGCTTTTACCAACATTTAGTTGTTTGATGGCTTGTGTCACTTCATCATTTCTTATGTTTCCCACAAGTTCCGTAAAGCTCAGTGAGCTGTATGAGGGAAGCTTATCTAATAAAATATTTGCACAACCAATATCTATTTCTATATGTTTAGCTTCTATACATAATTCTCTGATCACTTGTCTTTTCTGCTTTTCATCAAACACTACATCACCGTCCTGTTTCTTTATGGATTTAATAAATTTACTTTGAGTTTGCCGTTGTCCAGCTTTAAGAGTATGTATTAAATTTCCTCTATTATCTGTATTTGTTGGTTTATAAATGTTATACAATATTTCGTTATTAAAATGATCAATTTGTGTTTTTAATTCCAACATGATTTCATCATCTGAATTTGATCTTTTCTTCATCTGTTTTAAGTTAACGTATTGTTCCATTAAAGCTTTATATATATTTTTAATCTCATTTATTTCTCTACATTTAAATCTGAAGAAATCTTTTAATCTTCGTTTTAATAATTCCCACAATTCGACATTGGATTTAGTTAAACATTTTAATTGTAAGATTTTATGAATATCTTGTTTTAATTCTATTAATAAATCTGAATCCTTAAGGCACTGATAATTTAACTTCCAGAAGCCTCTTGTTTCTGAGGATTCAGATGACAAGACAGTTATAACAATTAAATGATCAGAGAAGTCATTTATTACTGTACCATAATGCTTGATTTTAAAATGATTAGAAACATAAATTCGGTCAATTCGAGTCTTTGTCTTGTGGTCATAGCGGGTGAATTGGACCCCGACAGGATAAATATAACGACACACATCTATTAATTTAGCTTCATCACATATTTCTTTTAAAAGCTTACCTTCCCTTAGTAGTTTAAAAACATTGTGACTAACTATATCATTTTTATCAGTGACTGTATTAAAATCACCACACAGAATAAGTTTATAGCCTACTGTTAAAAGCTCTCTAAGTCTTTTAAATAATTGAGTTTTTTTAACTCTATCAGGAGCAGTGTACACATTAATGACACGGTATTTTTCACCCCTATAATAACAGTCAATCATAAGAAGTCAACCTGGGATTAAATCTCTTCTTCGTATTATAACAATATCATTTGTTTTAAAAAAAAATATACCAACACCATCGGCTCTGCTTTCCCCAATAGATATTACACAGATTTTCCACATATTACACACATCAGTGGCGTCATTATGGGTATTCAGTCTGAGATCTTGAGCACACAGAATATCAAAATCGGTGTCTAAAAGGTATTTCAATTTCATAGATCTAAAAGATTTAGACTGGATGCCGCGAGCGTTCCAGGTGGATATTTTTAAACAGGGCATGATGTTTTTGGGGAGAGACTAAGTCTATGGTGAAGGTTTATCATCCACACGTTTGTTTTCTTTATATGTTTCAGTACGATTTCTTTTTTTTCTCTTTTTAACTTCCTCAAAGGGAAGATCATGCTGAGACTCTGGAGAAGGGAAATCAGGTGTCGTGGAGAACGAACCAGAGTTACTGACACAAGGAGCGGAGTCAGCGTTCTCAGCAGCGGGGGTGCTGCTGGCCCGCTGACCGGCTGTCAGCCCGGTAGAGCTAAAATCTGAACTGGGACTCTCACTGGCGCTCTCATAACTCGGTTCCTCATTTTCGTCACCATCACTATCGTCACTCATGCTTTCTATGCCACTTATACTCAGATCATTCTCCTCACCTGAATGATGAGAAACTTCAGGATGGGGGTTCCTGGTCTGAAAGGTGGGTTGAGTGAGATGCAGCTGCTGCTGCGCCGCTGGCTGTTGTTGTTTCGGTCCTCCAGGCTGCTGGGTAGCTGTCTCTCGCTGCTTTCCTCCAGGCTGCTGGGTAGCTGGGGGGGAGGAGCAGCGGTGTCTCCCCGCTGAGCAAAGCCTTTAGTTTTGTTGGCGAAAGACTTCGGGCAGCTGAAGAAGGTGTGGCCTTTTTCGCCACACAGGGAGCATTCGCTCTCACTTTCACAGCTGTTGGCTTTGTGGCCTAAGTTACCACATCGTCAGCACTTCACCGTCGGACAGTCCTTCACTTGGTGGTCGGTAGCTTCGCAAATGAAGCATTTGGTTAACTGTCCAGTGTATATGATGCGGCCGTTGTATGGACCCAGGGAGATGGAGTTGGGTAACTGGACTAAGTGACCGGAGGTATCAGTATGTATTCGGACTTTGTACTTTCGGACACCGTACCAGATGCCATACTTGTCTACTGGTCTATATACAGATTGTATGATGTCACAGTAACGTTTTAGGTAGAGCTCAATATCATGGTCAGCAACTCTTCCTGTCCAGAATTCCTGTCCAGAATTTCACCACTATTGCTATGACGTCTATAGCCACAGATGACTCCACGCTCCACTCATTCCATTTCGGATCGTTAGACTTGGTGGAAACCATAGACAGTATACAATGGACCAATAGACCCCGTTGCTCTGGACGGAGACCAGTGAAGGCTATTAGAAGCACTTTTCCGGTGATGGCCAGCTTTACTGCGCAGCCTCCAACTGAGAGAATGTGACGTGAGCAACGTGTCTGAAAGTTGGAAGTGTTCTGGTAGCTGTGCCAAGAGAAATCTCAATCATTCCCAATCTTACAGATACGGACTGTAGGTGTATGTAAGGAGATAACATGGGCACAGGCTAATTATTGATCACTAACATGCTAGTTAACATTAGTAATTAAACCTAAACATCTCATGTAAGTCGAAACTGCCTGCGAGCTTCTCCTGTACTATACGGTAATTCCTCTATATGCGACAGTAAGTCACTTGGTTATGACACAATCGTTAGCTTATTTTTACAAAAACGTCTGCTACGGAGCCATAACGTGAGGTACAAGGTAATGAAGCCTTTTATACATTGTCGTGTTTCTTTGGAACTAAACAACGGACAAATAGAGTCTTTAAACGCTTCAGATGTAAAGTTATTCGCAGTCAAGTGACGTAAAAAAAAAATGGCGGTCAGCGGAATGCTAAAAGGAGGTGATGGCCAGTTAGCAACAAAATGGTGCCATGATGGCTCGAGTTCTGAAGCGAAGCTTACCCCCTTGGTGGAAACAACCTCCAAAAAGCGTCGGAGTTGGGCTTCCTGGTAAAACACCAGTTCAAAATCTCTCCGATTAGGCAGGGCGATTATGGAGTAAATGTCCGTAGGACTCACCCATGACAACTGAAACAATAACTGTTCAGCCACAAAATCTCTGCTGGGAGCAGGGCCTTCTCCTCCAAACTTTAATCTTGCCCAGTGTGAGCCAAACTTTTCGGAGTAAGATGCCATTTTCAGGCGCGCTCAAACAAAGGTGGACAGAGGAAGGAGGCTTGTTGTAACATCAACAGCACCGCAACCGCTTTTGGCTAGCCATTAATATCACATCGCAGTTATGAAAAACTGTAACCACACTTGAAACCACTTTATCGGCATCGCCGTGACTCTCTGTGACTTCAACAAAACTGCAGAGCTGACGTAGTTTGCATCGTCTGCAGCTCTGCGTGTGTACAAGTGTGTGTGTTTGTGTCAGAGCTCTGCTCTCTGTCAATTTTCAGAGAGGACAGATAAGCTTGCGCTTACGCGCTCTCAAGTACCGTCTGGCCTTTAGAATCACACTATTAAACATAATTTATTTTTTCAAGTTACAAGTCTGATATCTAAAATAACATCAGCTTTAGGAAGCTTCAGAGCCGTTCTCTGTCTCCTAATGGCTCTGGGACGGTTACTTTGTGTTGGCGCATGCTCAGTCTCAGTCAAAAAGCTCAGCCAATCCTGTGCGAGTAACAGCGCAGTCTCATTTGCATCAGATGCATATAAAGGAGGCGTCCGTAGCGTGTTTGGTCATCTGTTTCAGAAACTCCAATCCGAAGCAAATATGCCGGCAGAAGCCACCGTGAAAGCGCCCAAGAAGGGCTCCAAGAAAGCCGTGACTAAGACCGCCGCCAAGGGCGGCAAGAAGAGGAGAAAGAGCAGGAAGGAGAGTTACGCCATCTACGTCTATAAGGTGCTGAAACAGGTCCACCCCGACACCGGTATCTCCTCCAAAGCCATGGGCATCATGAACTCGTTTGTGAGCGACATCTTTGAGCGCATCGCCGGTGAGGCCTCCCGTCTGGCTCACTACAACAAGCGCTCCACCATCACTTCCAGGGAGATCCAGACCGCCGTGAGACTGCTGCTGCCCGGGGAGCTGGCCAAGCACGCCGTGTCTGAGGGCACCAAGGCCGTCACCAAGTACACCAGCTCCAAGTAAACCATCACGCTGTTCTAATCCACTAAACCAACGGCTCTTTTAAGAGCCACGCATTTCTTCTTGGAGAGCAGTTTCTTTCAGTTATGTGATCCAAAGTATCGATTTCAATCAATTTTCTATTCCTTGTTCTCAACGTATAGGCTACTTTGCGTTTTTTAACTTGTGTATTTATATATATTTTTATATACTTGTTGAACCTGGCTTATTTTACGGTGGGTCAGAGGGGAAACCTTGTCAATTCCTCTGTCTGGCACATATTGCTGAATTCACATTAAAATTGCCTTGACATTTACAATAAAAGCTCCTTGTAATCTCCACAAATGTAGCCTACCACTTTTCTTTACAACCATTAACTATCCCTCCTTGCAGACAATGGGTTACTATTTTGTTTTTCTCCAGTGTCCACGTAAACTTGCTGTTAAACCAACAACTTTGCTCTTTGAAGGGCCACACAATGACTTGAATAAGAGCTCTTTTCCTGCAGAATTTAAGCTTAATGTTTAATTCTCCAAGATCTGTGCTCTTAAAAAATGAAATATATGGTTGTTGCATCTGCATTCAGAGTAGGCCATGTGAAACAATGTTTTGGAAGTGCATTTATCCATTTCAAAGAATTTGGGTGCTTTGAACCTCCTAATTTATTTAGGGTTCATGCAGTTTCTTTAACTTGTTCTGCTTTGACAGTAATTGTAAATGGATTGCATTTTAGTCTTTACGACCAAGAAGAAACCACTGCACACACAAGGACAGCTGTGGGCAAAGAGTGCTTCGGTTTCTGCTCGTTTCTTGTGAAGTTCTTCCCAGGAGCAGCACGGTAAACTTTTCCCAAACAAATCCAGTAGGAGTCTTGCAAATTGTGAACTTGCAAGATCCCCAGTCTTTGTCATAATGTCACTGAGATTTGAGTCACAGACTAAGATTTTGCAGATTGTCTTTAGATGTGCTGTGCGTCTTTTCAAAGTATTCAAGTTAGGTGGTTTGATGATGGCCTTCATGAGAAGAAACATGATTATTAGTACTAATAGTTTTTTGCTAAATGCTTTTAATCCGTTTATGTGCTCAAGCACTGTAGGCTACTTCAGATCATTTCGAGGTCAGGTTATATTATTTTCATTTCAAACTACTACTTAACTACATTTTAAAAGAAATGATTCTGCTTTTTACTGCACCACATTTGTCTCAAAGCTGTAGTTCCCAAAGGGGAGGGGTCCTTGAGGGGTCCCCAGAAAAAGGGGAAATATTTATTCTTAGGCCTACTATAATTCCATCCATAAGTAACACCATGACACAATGTATGACTATTTTGGTCATGGATTGTATACACTATGTAATCGCTCACACATAAAAACAGAGGTGGAAAGGAAATTGAAAACAAAAAATAAAAAACTCAAGCCTATTCACATCAATGTGATGAAACCAAAAGAAGCTGTTTATGAGAAACCTTCTCAAAATAATAACTCACAATAATGACGTAGTATCCTGCACTAACCCGTTATTTTGAAAAAGTATATAGTAGGCCTAGCCTGTCATTATTTTGAGATACAATTGGCTTCTAGGTTTCTAATTATAAAGACTTTAGAGTCTTTTTTTTTTTTAATCACATTGGCGGAAAGTAGCTTCCATCGACCTACATTACCATCTGATCTTTCATGTTAAGTGTCATATTTTACAAAACACAGTGATAATATAGCCTATACTCATTAATAAAATAAAAATGCAAGGAAATGTGGGATCGCAAATAATTGTGACCTGATCAGATCATGTTACAGAAAGATTTTGAAGCAAACTGAAGCTGGTTGATAGACACAGAGTCAGGGTTGTGTACAGCAGAAGAGAGAAATATGAACCTGTGTTATGAGCATAGACATTATATAATGGACCAATAGACCCCGTTGCTCTGGACGGAGACCAGTGAAGGCTATTAGAAGCACTTTTCCGGTGATGGCCAGCTTTACTGCGCAGCCTCCAACTGAGAGAATGTGACGTGAGCAACGTGTCTGAAAGTTGGAAGTCTTCTGGTAGCTGTGCCAAGAGAAATCTCAATCATTCCCAATCTTACAGATACGGAGAGTGTAGGTGGATGTAAGGAGATAACATGGGCACAGGCTAATTATTGCTAACTAACATGCTAGTTAACATTAGTAATTAAACCTAAACAGCTCATGTAAGTCGAAACTGCCTGCGAGCTTCTACTGTACTATACGGTAATTCCTCTACTATGCGACAGTAAGTCACTTGGTTATGACACAATCGTTAGCTTATATTTACAAAAACGTCTGCTACGGAGCCATAACGTGAGGTACAAGGTAATGAAGCCTTTTATACATTGTCGTGTTTCTTTGGAACTAAACAACGGACAAATAGAGTCTTCAAACATTTCTGATGTAAAGTTATTCGCAGTCAAGTGACGGTCAGCGGAATGCTAATAGGAGGTGATGGCCAGTTAGCAACAAAATGGCGCCATAGATGGCTTGAGTTCCCCCTTGGTTATGAGGCCCATCATGTTAAGGCCGAGACACATCAGGCCGATTATCGGCCTTGGGACAGTCTGGCGAGGTCAGTGACTCAAATCGGTTCAGTGTGTCCCGTGTCGTCGGCTGTCTGGGGGGCTGTCGGCGTTCATTTTGGCCGACCTGACATGTTTGGTCAGCAGCAGGGCCGTCGGGACTCACCCGGAAATGACGAGCGGAATGAGGTGACTACAGTCTCTCAAAATCTGATGAAAATCTTTTAAACTGACCTTTGTTGAGCTGATATGAATACAGATTCAGCAACTGCATGGCCTATTTCTCGCTTAAAATGTTTTCAGAAAAACGTTTCAGTGAACTATTTTAGTACAATATGGGATCGTATTCTGAACGGCCGCCATGACAGTCCAGGTCTGAATATCCGGAGAAAACCAACCCATGTGACCTGTTCGTCCAATCAGCTGCCGGTTTTCATTTCTTGGGCAACATTACAGATTAGCGCCGCCTGCTGTTATGGAGGCGTATTACGTCTCGTCTTTTTGATGTGTCGCGAGGCAGTTTTTTGGACCTCGGGGACGCGACTGATCATATCGACGGGGTTTTCTGTCAACGGTCGGCCGTCGGCTATATGTGTCTACACCATTAAGGATCAATGCCAGCCGAGAAACCTGTGTCAGGTAACGGCCTATAGCTTCACACCCAGCACCCAGTGTGTTTACCACCACTGAAAACGTCCCCAATTTAAACTAAATAAAACACATTAATGCAGTTATTTCACTTTCATTCTCTTCTCACATGTCTCTGCTTACTTGAAAACCACTGTCACATTTAATACACCTTACTTTTAGGTATTTTTAAAGACAAAATGGGAGGAAAACTCGCTGCGAGTAGTCCAAAATGACTGTGTATCAGAGAGGTTTGAAGCCTCCTGTAATAAAATGAACGAGTCCTCGTCGCCAAACATGAGCTCAGTGTGAAGGGGGGGATGTTTTATCACCGCCACAGCAACTATTGTGCTATAAAACGTTTCTCTTCTATGAATTTTATCCCCAAATTGTGGAAGAGAAAACACAAAGTGTGGCCACATTTTCAGCAGGGCAGGGGAGCGGCTGTGGATTGACTCTCCACGGTTCTCATGTGATTTATAAGTCCCGCCTCCTGCCCGAGTAGGAACACAGCAGACTGTAACGTGACGGAGAAAGACACAGACATGGCAGAAGAAGCTCCAGCAGCTCCCGCGGCGAAAGCTCCGGCCAAAGCCCCCAAGAAGAAGGCAGCTCCCCGGGCAAAGAGTGATGGGCCCTCCCTCCCGAAGCTCATCCTCGACGCCGTGACTGAGTCCAAGGACCGTAAAGGGACCTCGCTTCCGGCTATCAAAAAGACGTTGGCCACCAAAGGCATCGACCTGGAAAAGGCCAACAAACGCATCAACACCGCGGTGAAGAAGCTGGTGACCGACGGAAAGCTGGTCCAGAATAAAGGGGTTGGTGCTTCCGGATCTTTCAAGCTCCCCAAGGCTTCGCCTAAAGCCGCCAAAACGGGCAAGAAAGCTCCCGTTAAGGTGAAGAAACCCGCTGCCAAGTCCCCGCAGAAGAAAACCGCAGCTAAGAAAACTGCAGTGAAGAAGACCGCAGCCAAGAAAACCGTCGTTAAGAAACCAGCGGCCAAGAAACCGGCGGCCAAGAAGTCTCCTGTGAAGAAAGCTGCCAAGAAGCCAGCAGTTAAATCTACTCCCAAGAAGGCTGCCCCTAAAAAGGTGGCAAAGAAGAAGACCCCTGTGAAGAAAGCTCAGGCAAAGAAAGCTGCAGCGAAGAAGTCCAAGAAGTAAAGTGGCTCTTTAACCTGCACTCAGTGCACCAAAAGGCTCTTTTAAGAGCCACTACAGATTCACAAGAGAGCTGTTTTCCTACAACATTATCACGTCTGTTTCTGTTGTTTGTTTGTTTTCTATTTTATTCTACCAAAACACGAATTGTTGGTTAAGAGTAATTTGTTTCCAGTTAAATCAATGTGCTACATTTTCAAAGAACAAAAACAACCTGAATTTAAGATGTTTTCCTTTTTAAACCTAAAAAAAAAAAAAAAAAAGTTCATACTCCACGTATCTTTTTCTGATTTGTAAATCAGATTATGGCCCACCTTTTTGAATTTTAATATTACCCCATTGAGAATCCTGTTTTTCAAGAGGAAAGACAAGACCGGCAACAGCATACATATTAAAGTCACCGTTAATATTGTTCTATTCAAAAGGAGAAAACAATTGATAATCAACCCTTAACCAACTTAATACCTAATAACCTTTAAGCTATTGAACAGTTTTTCAAGGAAGACTTGTCTAAAACCTTTAAAAAGTAAGCCTGGGTACTAGGGTAGGATTTGAAATAATTTAATTGAATTAATAAAAGTTTTAATTAATTCTGTACTATAACTCCTATATAAGCGTGGATGAACTATGTAACGGTGTAGGGGAGCGCGGGGCACAAAGTTACACTTTTTCGTTTTGGCCAAATATTTCTAAAACCATTTGAGTTTTACTGCTCATATTTTTATACAAGCAACATACATATTTCTGCAAAAATGTGCACTGGAAGTTTGTTTGTAGGACCTACCGTTCTTGAACAATTCCACCGAGAGTGGCGATAGGTGAAATGTTACAACCTGCCCCATATGCGGGGTTAGTTGTAACACTAGTTAAAAATTTGGATATAATTCAATAGCATTGTGCTATACACCTAATAAAACACTTCCTTACTAACTCTGCATAATATAATAGTTTAATAAGTGTGCATGAAACCTCTTACGGTGAAAAACAAAAAAAAGGTGGGATTGAATTTTCCAAGGCATTTAGGGCTATAGCAACAGTCACCAGTGTACCCCTCTCCCCTGATGTTAATGCCCCTATCTGCCGCTGTCCTTTTGGCCCGATGATCCTCTCCGGTGCTTGGACTGTAGTCACTCCGGTTTCATCCATATTCCACACCTCTCTTCCCGAGAAAGAATGGCGCTCATATACAGGCTGTAAGTTCTGAAAGAAATGCCCCACTGTGTGAATGTTAAAACTGGTGGCCTGGGGTTTCCGGATTGAAAGAGACCTATTCCTTTTTAGGAAACTTGTAAACCAGTCCCTGCCTGCCATTTGGGACTTTTGCCACGACTCTGGAAACTTGCAGTTGTACTGAACTGCACACTGGAATGCAAGTTTCCTGACCTGAGAAACATAAAAATAATAAATAAAAAAACAACAAATATAATAAAACAGTAAATAGATGAATTGCTTTTTCATTTGTTTCACACAAATTAATCATGAATATGACTTTATTTATTTAGGTAACTATTTATTTAAATCATTCAAACTAACTTTATAACTGGGAAATAATATGAATCTGCATTTAAGGTCAGAGCATTAGGCCTACCTCTCTTGGGCTCAGCCCGTAGCACATTCCTGACGCTTTAATTAAGTAGTCTCTCAACTTCTCTTTTTTTTTTTAAGAGCTTTATTTAAGGTTTTACAAATTACAAATTATAGGCTACATTTAAAACATACAGTAAGCAACGTTAAACAGCAATCAATATAAACAATAAAACAATTACAAAAAATGTAACTAGTAAAACGTGCAAAATTTAGCTTAAGGCGTGTCCAGAGCATGGAAAGTCTCATAAAGTGCATATAGTCTTTTGTAAAGTGCATGCAGTATTTTATTAAGTGCATTGAGTATTTCATAAAGTGCTAAAGTTCACAAGATCAAGGTGTCCCAAGGAAGGAGCTGTTTTTTATCCATGGTTCTTCTTCTCCTGAGCTCAGTGAGAACTTGTTTGCACACATCATCACTGTTGATGACAGTCTGTTGTTTTCCACAGCTTGATGCATACAATACATATGATTATTAACAGTTCCTTTTGATTCTCTGATATAATCTCATCAATAATACAGTACATAACGGATTTATAAGAAAGATCAATATTTACACTATACACTTTTAGCTTTTCCCAGACTTCTTTAGCTCTATAGCAATCCATTAAGAGATGCTGTAGAGTCTCATCTTCGTCGCAGTTAATCATGGGACATTTTGTTGTTGTTACATAGCAACTCCATGACACTTTAATTAAGTCTCTCAACTTTTCCTCATCCTCTGTTGAAAAAACCTTCCTGTGGCTTGAATAATCCATGGTTGGCAATGGTGGGTTGCCACCATGCAGCTCCTGCATTCTTTTTTTTTTTTAAATAATAAGGGTGACATGGCAGATGCCATAGGAACCCGCTGCCCCCCTAATTGCAACTACAAAGAAATTAAATATAATCCTCCCAGATTACACATGAAAAGTGTGCAATAAAATGATGCAATGTAATAGCTTATACATTCTACAGATTTCTCAAATTAAATATAACCTGAAAGTTACTGGTAATGTAAAATGTGAGAGAATTCAATTTTTTCAAGAAATCAGAATCAAGTGTTCAGTTCAATCAAGAAAAACAGCAGGAAAAATAAACCACAGATGAAAGTAATAAAGGCAGAAGAAAGTTAGTAAACATATTGCTTTACTGTTTTAACCATTGATGTATTAAGAGAACCGTATATTTCTAACATTGATGCGACAGCAGCCGTTCTCCAGCTGCTGTGAGAGTTTTACTTTGTCCAATAGTTACTCAGCTACAACCCGCGTGTCTCCCAGTCTGGACCAATCAGCGCTGCCCTGGCTCCGGCAGTTCCTTTATAAAGCCGCTGTTCACTCCGAGTGGTATTCATTCTTGAGCTATCAAGCACAGAGAAAACTGAGAAATTAAAATGGCCAGAACCAAGCAGACCGCTCGTAAATCCACCGGAGGAAAAGCCCCCAGGAAGCAGCTGGCCACCAAGGCTGCCCGTAAGAGCGCCCCGGCCACCGGCGGCGTGAAGAAGCCTCACCGTTACAGGCCCGGTACCGTGGCTCTGAGAGAGATCCGTCGCTACCAGAAATCCACCGAGCTGCTGATCCGCAAGCTGCCCTTCCAGCGCCTGGTCCGAGAAATCGCTCAGGATTTCAAGACCGACCTGCGCTTCCAGAGCTCCGCCGTCATGGCTCTGCAGGAGGCCAGCGAGGCCTACCTGGTCGGCCTGTTCGAGGACACCAACCTGTGCGCCATCCACGCCAAGAGGGTCACCATCATGCCCAAAGACATCCAGCTGGCCCGCCGCATCCGCGGAGAGAGGGCTTAAACTGATCTGAGACCAGCCTACAGTCTCAAAACGGCTCTTTTAAGAGCCACATACAAACATTAACAGAGCAACAGTCCTGAAACAATACTCTTCATGATATTGTCTATGATAAAGCTATGGAATTGTATTCGGTCCTGTGGACACTAATCTTTAGAACAATTCACAATGTTCTACAAGATGTGTGTATGCTCTCCACTGAGGCTTCATGAAGACAGTGTCAGTCGAACAACTTCAACATATTCCCGCCTGTTATGAAAGCGGAAATGCCACCGCGAGGCTCTGTAAAGCGTGACTAAAATATAATGGCAAACTGACAAGTACCACTTTTGGTATTCGTTTTACATAGTTCCCGTTGAACTTAAAGCAAGCTGTAAGACCTTGTACTAAAAGCACCCCGTCGGATTTCCTGCATGACATATACCCATTAGGTTGCAAAGAAACGTGCATATTACTACAATGATCTGTAATTAATCACTAATCTAAGTTAATGGAGCTCGGGGGCTTTTCTTGACAGGGGACAGTTAGAGATGAAAACTTGTCCGCAAGTTAATGCACGTCGCAACAAAAACCTCACTTAACGCACACACAAATATTAATACACATTGTGTTAATTACATTAACGATAGATGAACTATAAGGATTTTCACAGTATAGATATACAAAGAAGGAGGGCTCTTTAGTTAGATGTGTGTGGCTCTTAAAAGAGCCTTTGTTGTGTCGGTAAAAGCCAGTTCCGGGTGTTTACTTCTTGGCGGGCTTCTCGGTCTTCTTGGGTAGCAGGACGGCCTGGATGTTGGGCAGCACGCCGCCCTGAGCGATGGTCACTCCGCCCAGCAGCTTGTTGAGCTCCTCGTCGTTGCGGACAGCCAGCTGCAGGTGACGGGGGATGATACGGGTCTTCTTGTTGTCGCGGGCAGCGTTTCCAGCCAGCTCCAGGATCTCAGCGGTCAGGTACTCCAGCACAGCCGCCAGGTAGACGGGGGCGCCGGCTCCTACACGCTGAGCATAGTTTCCTTTACGGAGCAGCCTGTGGACACGGCCGACTGGGAACTGGAGCCCAGCACGGGAGGAGCGAGTCTTTGCCTTAGCTCTGGCTTTTCCTCCGGTTTTCCCTCTTCCAGACATTTTTCGTGTTTCTTATATTTTCGAATACGAGAAAAAGTACAGTCACGTTGCCTAAACCGGCCTTATATCTACCTTGCTGCTTCGTGATTGGCCAGAGTGAGCGTAAGCATGATCGTCCAATCAGTGACGAGATCAGTCAAGTTTCTGTATTCACAACAAGACTCCGTTTAAATTGCACCGCGTTTCAAAATAAAGCGTGACTGATTAAACCGGATGTTCCCTAATTATCCCATCATATTTTTATTGTTCCGTTTCTTATTCTTTAATTTGCCTTTGTAGTTTTTTTTTAAAGCACGTTCAAGGGTTAGGAAAATATTTTATTTTCCCTATAATTTCTTCCATAGGTATCACCAAAGCGAAAAAAAAAAACTATATTATTACTATATTTCCAATAGTATGTTGAAAATGTACTTACACAAATTGTACTTTTTGTAAATATATAAAAAGTATACTAGCATCACGCTTTCCTGCTAACACTTTTAACACACTTTACAAAATAATTATACTATAATACACTTTATAGAAATATATTATACTAAAATATACTTTAAGTGAAAGTTATGTGTACTTTCTAAAGTGTACTTATTTGAAATTTGTTTTTACACATATCTTTGATATATTTTAAATTGTATGCTCAAAATTGTCATTGTAACATAAACTGAAAGCATACTTACTTAGTATATACTTACATACATACTTAGTACACATTTTAATGTTGTAACACTGTAATATTAAGTTTGACTGTATTTTAAGTTACATTTGAGTCTAATTATGAAGTGAAGTTATTCACGCTAGTACTTCAGGACATTCTTTTAGAAAGTGTTCAATAGTCAGTACAGCCAATTATATTTGTTGTTGTCTACCGAGCTCCAGGTCCGTATTCTGAATTTTTATCTGAATTCTCAGAGTTTTTATCATGTGTAGTCCTTAAATCAGACAAAGTACTTATTGTTGGTGATTTTAATATCCATGTGGACGTTGACAGCAATAGCCTTACTACTGCTTTCAACTCATTATTGGATTCAATCGGTTTCAGTCAGAGTGTGCACAAGGCGACGCACTGTTTTAACCACACCCTCGACCTTGTGCTGGCATATGGTATTGAAATTGAGGATTTAATAATATTTCCGCAGAATCTGGTATTATCAGATCATTTTTTAATTACTTTTGAATTCTTGCTACCTGACCATACTAAACCAGATAATAGCTTCTACACTAGATGCCTATCTGACAGTGCTATAGCTAAATTTAAGGAAAGTATTCCTACAGCATTCCAGTCTATGTCGTGCCTTAACATAACAGAGGACCTCTATGCTAACCTCAGTCCCTCTCAAATTGATACATTTGTAGACGGTGCTACAACTTGCCTACGGACGACCTTAGACTCTGTCGCTCCTCTCACAAAGAAGACGATAAAGCAAAGGAAAATAGCTCCTTGGTATAACTCCCAAACTCGCAAATTAAAACAAATCTTGCAAAACCTCGAAAGTAAGTGGCGCTCCACCAAAGTGGAAGAATCCCGTTTGGAATGGCAAGAAAGTCTCAAAACCTATAGGAAGGCCCTAAGAAAAGCCAGATCAGACTATTACTCATCACTAATAGAAGAAAACTAGAACAACCCAAGGTTTCTTTTCAGCACTGTAGCCAGGCTGACAGATAGTCACAGCTCTACTGAGCCATCTATTCCTCTAGCTCTGAGTAGTGATGACTTCATGAGCTTCTTTAATGATAAAATTATAACAATTAGAGATAAAATTCATCATCTTTTGCCCTTAACTTCTAACAGTTCATCTTTAAATGCAGGACCGCTAGAAAGAACAACGAGTCCCGACATATATTTAGACTGCTTTTATCCTATAGACCTCCAACAATTAATGTTAAAGATATCCTCAGCTAAGCCATCTACCTGTCTCTTAGACCCCATCCCAACGAGGCTACTCAAAGAAGCGTTACCCGTGGTAAACACTTCACTACTAGATATGATCAATATGTCCTTATTAACAGGTTATGTACCGCAGTCATTTAAAATTGCTGTGATAAAACCTCTTCTGAAAAAACCCACCCTCGATCCTGAGGTCTTAGCAAACTATAGACCTATATCTAACCTTCCCTTTCTATCCAAGATCCTTGAGAAGGTGGTTGCTAATCAGTTATGTGATTTTCTACATAGCAATAGTCTATTTGATGATTTTCAATCAGGATTTAGAAAGAATCATAGCACAGAGACGGCACTGGTGAAAATTACTAACGACCTTCTAACAGCTGCAGACAAAGGACTTGTCTCCATACTTGTTTTACTAGATCTTAGTGCTGCATTTGACACTATTGACCATACCATCCTGTTACAGAGACTGGAACACTTAGTTGGCATTAAAGGAATCGCCTAAGCTGGTTTAAGTCCTATTTCTCTGAACGATCCCAATTTGTTAATGTTAATGATAAACCCTCCAAGCACGCTAAAGTTAGCCATGGCGTTCCTCAAGGCTCAGGGCTTGGACCAATTCTATTTTCCTTATATATGCTTCCTCTAGGTAATATTATTAGGAAACACTCAATAAACTATCACTGTTATGCAGACGATACCCAATTATATCTGTCAATTAAGCCAGATGAAAGTGGTCAGTTAGCAAGACTTCAAACGTGTATTGAGGATATAAAATCCTGGATGACCCACAATTTCCTGATGTTAAACTCAGACAAAACTGAAGTTATTGTGATAGGACCAACGCACCGCCGAACTTCGTTTTCGAAACATATAGTTACTCTGGATGGTATAACCCTGGCCTCCAGCACTGCTGTCAAAAATCTAGGAGTTATTTTTTGTCAGGATATATCCTCCAACGCCCACTTAAAACAAACCTCAAGAATAGCCTTTTTCCATCTTCGTAACATTGCCAAAATTAGGAATATCCTGTCTCAAAACGATGCTAAAAAATTTGTCCATGCATTCGTTACTTCTAGACTAGATTACTGCAATTCCTTATTATCAGGTTGCCCAAATAAGTCCCTTAAGACTCTCCAACTGATCCAGAATGCTGCAGCACGTGTTCTGACGAGAACTAAGAGAAGAGATCATATTTCTCCTGTATTAGCTTCACTGCATTGGCTTCCAGTGAAATCTAGGATCGAATTTAAAATCCTCCTCCTGACTTATAAAGCTCTAAATGGTCAAGCACCGTCATACTTAGAAGAGCTCATAGTACCTTATTGTCCCACTAGAGCACTGCGCTCCCGGAATGCGGGGCTACTTGTGGTTCCTAGAGTCTCTGGAAGTAGACTGGGGGCCAGAGCCTTCAGCTATCAGGCACCAGTATTATGGAACCAGCTCCCAGTCAGGGTTCGAGGGGCAGACACCGTCACCACATTTAAGAGTAAACTGAAAACTCTTCTCTTTGATAAAGTTTATAGTTAGGGAACAAGGAGTTGAAGCGTCCACCTAACCCGGCCCACTGCTTCTCCTCGTAGTCATCAGTTTTATATACTGTATAATTAATAATCTAGCGAGAGTAGAGGGAGGCAGGCCAGTACAGCCCGATCCGGTTGGGGGGAGTTCTAGCCCGACCAGGCACCTCTCTTTAACCTGCCTCTCTTAAGTTATGCTATTACAATTCTAGACTGCCGGGGAGGCTGTTCCTTCCTAAGACACACTGAGCTGCTCTCTCATCTCTACTTGTTACTTTTGTATGCATCCTGTCCCAGAAATGCTTGTTACTAATCTAGCTCTGGGGAGTTTACTCCCCGCAGTCCTTATGTTTCTTCTTTCTCATTCTCTGCATTTCCCGGCCGCATCCTGCTGCGTCCTGCTGCAAGAGTCTGGGTCTGCCGAGGTTTCTTCCTAAAAGGGAGTTTTTTCTTGCCATTGTCGCAATAGCCACTGCTAATGCTTGCTCTTGAGGGAATTACTGTAATTGTTGGGGTTTTGGAATTTATAGAGTGTGGTCTAGACCTACTCTATCTGTAAAGTGTCTCGAGATAACTTTTGTTATGATTTGATACTATAAATAAAACTGAATTGAATTGAAAAAAATAGTATTACTATGAAAATGCAATTAAACCCATTTATGAAATGTTATGCTGTGTGTAAAGTATACAGATAGCAATTATTGCAGCTGTTCTGTAATGTTTAATCAGTTTGGCAAAAAAAATATGATACAATACATCTTACACACAAAATGACATTAAACAAAAGTACAGGTGCACAAAAAATGTGTGTTCTGCTGAAAAGAAAATAGTTTAAAGTTGGTGCAGTGCTGGCTAAATTATAAGCAAAAAAATTAAGTTCCCTCACACTGTGTTAACAATGTCACAAGTGTTCAAAAAAGAACATTTCATTGGTATTGTTTAATGGAGAAAAAGCAGGGCTACTGCAAATAAGACCAATTGGAGAGTGTACAAATCAAAAAGTCTGTGACAATATTCCTGCGTATAGGACTGATATGTAGAGGTCGGTTTGGCGTTGATGTCTGTAAAGTACAACATTGTTAGGAAGTGAAATGACATACATTTTGTCCTTGGACTTAACCATTACACATTTACGCTCGAGTGATTGTGGATGCACGGCAAATACATGATGGATGTGAGACACCTCATTTATAAATGTGGAAGATACATTTAACTGAGTATCTCTACACACCTTTCCTCCACTCTTGGAAAGCTCTTTTACTAAAATACAGAAGTTGGTGGATGTGGATGAGGCCCCATCATCAGATGTAAAAGCCACCAGGGCCATAACTTCGCAGAATGTTCCATCATTATTTCTCTTTTTAAGAGTTGGTCCCCAGTTACGCACGCCTACTGCCAAGTGCATTAATAAATGCACATTAAAAGAAGCATTAGCAGCACTAGAGCTGGGCAATATATCGATATATCGAAATTGTGATATGACACTAGATCTCATCTTAGATTTTGGATATCGTAATATGGCATAAGTGTTGTCTTTTCCTGGCTTTAAAGGCTGCATTACAGTAAAGTGATGTCATTTTCTGAACTTACCAGACTGTTGTAACTGTTCTATCATTTGCTTTTACCCACTTACTCATATCCACATTACTGATGAGTATTTATCAAAAATCTCATTGTGTAAAAACATTTTGTGAAAGCAAAATTAGTCAACACTACAAACATCGTGGTATCGACATTTAGGTATTTGGTCAAAAATATCGTTATATTTGATTTTCTCCATATCGCCCAGCCCTAAGCAGAACCATACAGTTTCTCAAAGTTGAGCACACATTTCGGCAGAGCTTGTTCTGCCATATCCACATCTCACTTTGATGGCATCCTGAAGAAGAGTGTGCAGTCTAGGAGTCATTGACCTGAAAAAGTTTGGGAACAAACAAACACAGGTGGCCAAACTATGGCCTAATTTTTAAATGCCAGGGTGAATTTAGATAAACTAGGATAGGAGTTTAATCTTAAAATTTCGATGGAATTAAAATGTATTAAGAGATACATTAGGACAACAGTTTGGAGTCTTAAAAATAAGTGTGTGGCTTTTTAAAATAACCATTGTCCCTTAATGTTTCCAACTCATTGTACTACACAGTAGCAATCACAAACCAAGCAATGTATGAGAAAAAAAAAAAAAAAAAAATAGGACATTGTTATTCAGAGTTGAGACTGAGTCATCATAAAAGGACAGGATCAGAGAAGTCTAAAGCAGATGGAATATGCGTGAACTAACAGATAACATGGCATAGTAACTTACAAGTGTTTGAATAACTTTAGCATTAACATCAACATTAATTATAAACTTCAATGTTTGCGATTTCAATTGTGTGGCCAGAAACGAGGATTTCGGTATAATGAATACAGTTCATATGAGGAATTATTTCTCTAGAGGTATTGTGTGTGGCTCTTAAAAGAGCCGTTGGGTTGTTGTAGTTTCTCCGGATCACGTTTAACCTCCGAAGCCGTACAGGGTGCGGCCCTGTCTCTTCAAAGCGTACACCACATCCATGGCGGTCACGGTCTTCCTCTTGGCGTGTTCGGTGTAGGTGACGGCATCACGGATCACGTTCTCCAGGAACACCTTCAGCACGCCGCGGGTCTCCTCGTAGATCAGACCGGAGATACGTTTCACTCCGCCGCGGCGAGCCAGACGGCGGATGGCGGGCTTGGTGATGCCCTGGATGTTATCACGGAGAACTTTACGGTGACGCTTAGCGCCTCCTTTACCGAGTCCTTTTCCTCCTTTTCCGCGTCCACTCATCTTTACACTAGCTGTCGTTAGAAACGAATGACCTGTTTGCCGTCGACCGGCTGTATTTACATCTTATCTGCGGACGTAAGAGAGGACAGATGGCGCGAGCTTCTGTGGGCGGAGCCAAACTCAGCAGCCATTTCAAAACTGACTTTTTTTTATTTCCTTTATGTAGAACTATATTATATTCCTTCGTGTCTACCTGACCTTTGGTTAAGATTTTATTCAATAATATTTACAAATACCGTCTTATTCCTGCTAGGGCATCTTTCTCTGTAAATAATTCCTAAAAGTCCTGTTAATAATATTTAGATTTCTTTGGGTTTTCTAAAATCAAGCTTTATTTTTAGTTCACAGCGACCTGCCATCTTCAGTCCAGTTTCAGGATAAATATTTTACTTTAAATCACCATTGGAATCCAATCAGTTTAAAAGGTGTCATTTCTTGATAGTATCCAGTTCACACAGAGGTTGATGATGGCTATAATGTGTTACGTTGGTGAACACCAGATGGCAGCAGGAGATAACATGATGGTGAGCTGGGAGGGAATCATTTCCTAATGGAACAAATCACAGAGAGGTAGCCTCCTCTCACTTGATACGATCACATTTGAAAGGATACAAACTAAGTACTGTAGCCTACACTTACAGTTACAAGTTCACATAGGGAACATTTAGCTCAATGCAATTTGACAATTTTAATCAAAGTCAAAGTAGCCTAAACTTTATTATCCTGCCATGGGGAAATTCATTTGATCTGATACTCTCCTCAAAAGAAAAAGAAACACAACACTTTAAATTATGGTCTGCAGGGTAGGGAGTATCCATCCAGTAATACAGTTTGTGACAACAAAGTACATTTCCCCGAATACAAACGTTTGACTGCAAGTCTTCGGCCAGTAGTCAGCGGATGGTCGGAGAAAGATAAAGAAAGACATTCAGAGCCAGCGATGATCTTTTTTTACCATGGGTTTGCCATTGGTGTGCAGGGACTAAAAGGGCAAAAGATAGTGAAATGCTGTTAAAAGCTCAGAAGACAGCACTTGGGCGGAGAGATATGCTCCCAGCAAGCCTGTCTGAGAATATAGTTCCCAGTTTGTTTACTGTTAGAAGATGGCTGTGTCTCATGTTATGTTGTTTTTTGTACACGCTGTGACTCTACAAATCACAACATATAAATAGGAACATGTTGGCGTTATTTTGTCACTTTTGTCACAATTCGGAGCAGTAGGCTAGTTGGAACCAGTTACCTGCAGGATCTGTGCTGGGCTAAGCTAATGCTGGAGCCGTCAGACAGCGTTACAGCATGCACGGAGATGAGAAGAGTATGTATGGACTTGTCTTACTCTGGAGGTTACGGTGAATAAGCTAAATTCCCAATAAGTCGGCGTGTTCCTTTAAAACAATTGACAAACTGTCAAAAATGAATGTTCCTGCCACATTGGAACTCCCCAAAATACATTGTCTGAAGATGATATGAGGAACACAAATACAATACAATACAAATACAAATATACATATATTTAATTTGTTTTACTGCTAATTTGTTATACTGTTACACAATGTTTGAAGACTGAGTGTAACAAGCTATATAGCTGAAAAGTCCAGAAAATATAGAGGCTTAAGGGGAACATATTTATATGACAGGTCAGTTAGCAAGGTAGATGGCACATGATCATTTGATTAATGTGAATGTTCAATAAAATTGTCATTGTTTTAGTTTTCTTTAGTTTTGTATTTCTTAAACGGATTTGTATGGAGATAAGTGTTGTATTTGAGGCAAAGTATTTACAACACATTAATTGACATCCCTTGTAGATCACTTTGACATTTCAAAACCAATGTCAGTTATCTTGTTTCTAGCTTGTTTTTTATAAAAGAACTGAAATTAGTTCTTTTATTAAAAACAACTGTCAGCAGGTACCTTATCTAGCTTGGTTGGATAGTGCTCCTGCTGTTGTAACGACAGTCGTTACGGTCGTTGGAGACTTGAAGCCACCATTGTTCCACATCAGGCCAAATGGGAACGTTTGTTTAGTTTCATGTCCCACGCCCAAGTCTGTATCCTTTTGTTTGTGCTGATGGGCCATTTATCATCAACATCAGTATCCACTCAGACTCAGTCTGCGCCAATGTTTGCATCTCTATAGAGATCTTTGGATAGGTATAGCCCCCACAAACACAGCTAAATAGCTTATCTGACAGCTGGTACAGGCGAAAAACTGGTAAACTCTTAGCAGTCAGGATTCAGACAATCCCATTCCACTGAAAGCTGCCTTTGATATTTAACAGGCTGCATCAGAAAGGAAGTTGATGCAGGTAAATTCTGTAGAATGGTTTTATTAGACCTTCAAAAGGCCTTTGATACTGTGGATCATGGTATCCTGTTATTAAACTCATGTTATCATTTTTAGATTCAAGAGTCCAATGGACATAATATTTTTTTATACACAGCTGCAGGTGAATGGAATAAACTTCCAGTATTTCTTAAACTCCGAAGCAGAGAGAGATTTTAAGAGTCTATAAAGAAAATATACAGTATTTACATATACATAATATTATATGATCGGAACCTTGTAAAAATGAACTTAGTGTTGTCCCTTTCCTTTATTTATTCTATGTGAGTGGATGGATATTGCGTTTGCACCTGTCTGTCTTGTCGGACTTGTCAACCCATCTCTCCATCATTGCGTGTGTGTTGTTCAGTTCAGTCAACACAAAACCTGTGAGACTTCTGTGAGCAAACCCTGTAAACTAATGGTTTGCACCTTGCACAGTTCTCCTTGGTTTGGTTGCGAGTGCATATTTAGGAAAAGTCAGGGCAGGAAGGAAATATGACCAAATAACTCAAATTTTGGAACCACAACATTACATGCCATGGGTAAGATACTTTTTCACCACAGTAAGATAAATATCTGGATTCAAATATAAGCTGTTAAAGAAATACCAGTTAATCAATCTTAGCTCTGTAGAATCTCACATGCTGGAATACAAATTTCAGTCAGTCTTCACTTTGAACCTTAGGAGGATACACAGAATAACTGCTGTGTGACACGTAAGTAATTTTTTTTAAATATTCGGGAATGATATCAGTTAAACAGTGGAACTGTAACCAGTGGAGAAGTGAGCAGCCTATATTAGGTGGTAGATCACTATGGAGAAAGGGGATATAATATACTACTATTTAATTGAATGTCTTTTTGGCCAGTGGTGATTAAACTGTACAAAGACACAGAGGAAAAGAGGTGGATATGTTCCATCTTGTGATCATTAATATAAGACTAAAAGACTAACTTGATCAGTTGAAGTAAATCTGTGAATCTTATATGATAAACATAATTTTTTTAAGGAGGTGATTTGGTGCATTCAATTGATTTTTGTGATTCTAATAAAACAAGAAAAGTGTGAATTTAAGATGTTAATATCATAATTGCAACAACAAAAAGATAAAATAAGATAACCAAATAAAGACTAAGCAAAACACTTGAATTAGACTTCTAGATAACCGATTTGTATCAACTGCTCCTATCTTGTTCTAAAGAATAATCAAACTGTAAAATATTGAAACATATATTCAACTAATCAGCCAAACAGGCTTCAGTTTAAATCTAAAAGTGTTTTTCTTAACTGGAAATGCAGTAGTTAGCTAGTAAAGAGGAGGAGGAAAAGTGGCGGGCTGGGCTGAGGCTGCCTGTCTTCAACGATAGATTGAATGCAATCCGCATCAGGGGTTCTAATTCTCCCGCTGCATATATTCTCCACTGCTGGTCATCAAGGACATTACTCAGATCCCAAAAGACCACCACTCACTGGACACATTGGATCAATACTCACCCAGGCACGTTCTTCATGCATCCCACTACATACCTCCACTAAATCACAGCAACAGCTCCCACCACAGTTTTAAAAAACTACGCAAACACTACTTCAAATACGGATTACTGGGACCAAAAGCAGAAATAAACTGGCTTCAGAACCATATCAAACAACAACTCATTCTGCGTAATCAAGAAAAATGGAAATCATACTACAATAAACTGGACAGTGACTATAGAACTAATCCATATAGTTTCTGGCAAAAAAATAAAAAAACATGAATGGTGCACAAAACAAAAACCATATATCGACTCACATATCAAGGCCAAAACATTGAAAATAATCAAGAAAAAGCAACTTTAAACACCCATTCCTGCCCCTCACATTCAGACTTTGACCAGAAATTGAAGAAAACCGTTGACATGGCCACAACAAATCCCCCCCCCCCCACATCACTGACCTCAGCAGATGACCAACTAACACAACCCATCACCCCCCATGAAATCAAAGTTCACCTGAAAAAAAATTAAAAACAAAGCATCCGGACAAGACAAAATATACACCATCCTGATCAAGCAAGCACCAGAAGTATATTTCAACCATCTCTCTCTCCTTTTCACCACCTGTTTTACCACTGGTTACTTTCCCTTGCCCTGGAAAACAGCCATAGTCACAGTAATCCATAATTATTTCAGGAACTGAGTTCCTTCCTTGTGTGTTATGTGTTTATAATTTATATACCTGTCACCTAGAGTGTAATTCAATGTTGCCTACTGACGAACAACCACATTGTGCATTGTGAAGTTATTTAATGAATTAAATAGATATATTACATACCTGAGGGCCAATTTGGGGACGGTTTGGAATCATTTACAATCCCTTAATTATCTCCATCGGTTAAAAGCCCGACCGAGATTGACTTGCCTTTTTTCGCTCGCTTTTCCCTTTTAGTTGTTCTTTATTTAATTTCCTTCTTTCCTGTGATGATCTTTTGGTTTGTTTATTCTTTTCTATTGATACTGTTTCATTTTGCATTGTTTATGTTTTATTGTTTTGACTTGTATGTGTGTGTAGAAATGAAGATCATTGTAGGAGGAAAAGTACACTCTCAGTGTCAATACTTTATTAGATATTGTTTTGATAAGCTTAGTCTTGTAATGTCTGTAATGTAGTCAGTTATAATCAAGAAACCAGATAAATGTAACCTCCCTAATCACACCGTGGGATCCAGATCATATACGTCCCTCACACCGTCTTTTCTCTCTGTAAGTTTAACAAGATTCACTGTCAATTATATTTCAAGGTTGGTGTTTATTCAATACACATTGTGTTCATGTTGTAATTACGTTTAGCCTATGTTTTAAGCACAATTAGGCCCAGCTGACTTAGAGAGGAGGCTCTTCTCTCTGTGTGAGGGAGACAGGAAGTGCAGGTTGAAACTGTTTATTTTACACTTTGTCTACTTGTGTTTGTAGAGTTCTTCAAAACTCAGCTAAAGTTAGCATCAGATAATGCCTCATTAGCATATATATGTGTATATGTGTGTGTATATATATGTGTGTATATATATATATATATATATATATATATATATATATATATATATATATATATATATATATATATATATATATACACATAAACATTTTTAGAAAACTTTTCAACTTATCAAATCCTTTTCACCTGTATAGTGTCCTTAAATGTTGTGTGTTTTGAGGAGAGGATCTTGCAGCAGGACCTTTCTGCTGATGCTTTATCGCCCTCTGCTGGTCAAAGTGTTCCACTGGAAAGGACTTAACTGTTTATGTTCAACTCCTATTCGTTTAATTGGATTAATATTTCACTATAATTGGCTTTAATCATACATATGTTAGACGTTGGAGTTTATTTCCCTCATTGTGCTGAATTAAATTGCATATAAATATATAGCCTACTAATCAATACACATCTATGCTCTGACTAATATTGGATTGAATTTGGTGGTACAGCAAATTTTTAGTTCATTGAACAAATTTTTAGTTCATTGAACATTTTTCACTTTAAATAGGCTGTCATTGTGTTTATGTAAATATCAATCTACACATTTGTAAATATGTGACTAAATGACTTCACATTCACAACACGGCTGTGTGAACATTTTCGGAGTAAAATTTCAACATGCAAGTTGTGATTTTTCCTATAAGCACACGTATCTATTATAGAGTGTGGTCTAGACCTACTCTATCTGTAAAGTGTCTCGAGATAACTCTTGTTATGATTTGATACTATAAATAAAATTGAATTGAATCCTGTGACTTCAAATCTAGCTCATGTGTGAATATTTTATATAAAGTACAGATTTTTGTTCAAGTGATCACATTAAGTCTACAAGCACTTTGCACTATATTTATCTTGACACTTTTAACGTGGCTTTCCTTAGTGTTCCCATTTGCTTGGTAACAAATATTTTTTTTAAATAAGCTATGAAAGAGGTTTCTAAGTGTATAGATTAAACTTTACAGGAGCAGTTGACCGTAAATATTATTGATCAGTTATTGATGGTGAGACATGTTAGTAGAGGAATGAGCCCAAATGAGGATGGACCCTTTAAATACACGGTCATTGTATTTGTAGGTATATATCAATCTATATAGCTTATGTAGGCCTGTTTTGAATTCTGTTCAGATAACGGTATGTAAATATTATCCAAGTGAAAATGTTACCAGCATACAAGTTGTCGTTATTTGTATTAATTGGTGTTTCTTTCCTTGACTTAGCCTACATTTAGCTCATATGTGTCAAGATTTCATAATGGGTAGGCCTACAGATATTCTGCGTTTTCCCCAAAACGCACTAAGAATAAAATGTAAACACTCTTTGAGGATGATTTGGGGGCTCTTAAAAGAGCCTTTGTGGTGTGTGGACAAGCAGCAGATAGTTTAAGCCCTCTCTCCGCGGATGCGGCGGGCCAGCTGGATGTCTTTGGGCATGATGGTGACCCTCTTGGCGTGGATGGCGCACAGGTTGGTGTCCTCGAACAGGCCGACCAGGTAGGCCTCGCTGGCCTCCTGCAGAGCCATGACGGCGGAGCTCTGGAAGCGCAGGTCGGTCTTGAAGTCCTGAGCGATTTCTCGGACCAGGCGCTGGAAGGGCAGCTTGCGGATCAGCAGCTCGGTGGATTTCTGGTAGCGACGGATCTCTCTGAGAGCCACGGTACCGGGCCTGTAACGGTGAGGCTTCTTCACTCCGCCGGTGGCCGGGGCGCTCTTACGGGCAGCCTTGGTGGCCAGCTGCTTCCTGGGGGCTTTTCCTCCGGTGGATTTACGAGCGGTCTGCTTGGTTCTTGCCATGGCTTTTTCTCTCTACAATCAAGAAAAATTTAAAGCGAAAAGGAGAGACCCACGACTCTTAAAGTGTGGGACCGGATGTAAGATCTGGTGTCGCAGCTTAAGACCTCCGGCTCGGCGGCTCCTGATTGGTGAGGGGCTCCTTTGGAGCTTAGCACCGCCTCAATGAGCAACCCACCGCCCGAATCTCCGTCGCTTATTGGCGGACAATCCTTTCAAAAAGTCCGCCAAAATGTGAGAGCGGGCCGCCTTCTGCTGCTCTGCTGGAAGCCTCTTTTCTGGTTGGTGGGCCAGGAAGCTGCGCGGTCCTCTCCGTGGACATAAATATGAGAGTTTCGGCTGTTGGGGAAACACTTTTCTGAGTCGAGACTCACGAGAGCATCCAAAAATGTCTGGAAGAGGGAAAACCGGAGGAAAAGCCAGAGCGAAGGCAAAGACCCGCTCCTCCCGTGCCGGGCTCCAGTTCCCGGTCGGCCGTGTCCACAGACTGCTCCGTAAAGGAAACTACGCTCAGCGTGTAGGAGCCGGCGCCCCCGTCTACCTGGCGGCTGTGCTGGAGTACCTGACCGCTGAGATCCTGGAGCTGGCTGGAAACGCTGCCCGCGACAACAAGAAGACCCGTATCATCCCCCGTCACCTGCAGCTGGCTGTCCGCAACGACGAGGAGCTCAACAAGCTGCTGGGCGGAGTGACCATCGCTCAGGGCGGCGTGCTGCCCAACATCCAGGCCGTCCTGCTGCCCAAGAAGACCGAGAAACCCGCCAAGAAGTAAAACTGGAGACTCGCTGATTACTGAAAACCAGACCCAAAAAAGGCTCTTTTAAGAGCCACACACTTTCCTGATAAAGCGCTCGGTTTTCCCTCCTCTGTCTGATTAAAAATATAATATAAAATAGGTCTGCTAGTCATTTAACCCAACTGCGGAAATGGTTCTTATTCATGAAATCTCTTCATCTCTAGTCGAAAACCGTAACTAGTTGCCTAACTTAGAGAAAAAAACATTACAGGGTGGTTACGTTAGAAAATGCTTATATTTGTGAGGATAAGAACTAAATCAGACACAAATTTCAACTCTGGTATCTCACTCCCTCACTGACTTCATTTTCTTTGCTGATTCTGATTAATAACCCTAAATATAATCAACAGTACGATTTATGATACAACTTTAGTTGATTCAATGGGAAATTCATAAACTACCCTGTAGATAAAACAAGTGAACTGGAGTGATGAACACAATTTATCAATGATACAATCAAGGCTACAATACAGTAGTTCATATTCTGGAATGTGTCATTCTGCAAAGTTACTAGGCATACCTTTTATCTTTGCCACTTCGGGTAGCCTATATTTTTGTACTTTATGGAGGATTGTATCTTGTAACAGAGTATGCCTAGTATTACTACTTGCACTTGAGAAAAAAGATCGGACTTCTTCTTCCACCACAACAACTTCCATGAAGCAATTAAACTCATTGCAACAATACCCAAAACTAGAACTCAAAAAACCAACCAACACAGTGGCTTGACGCCTTAAAGGGAAATTTCACCGCTGGAAAGCTGAATATATCTTTAAATTGGGTCACGTATGTAGTAGAAATGTGAAAAGAAAATTGAAATTGGTGCCTTCTAGGCCGAGATAAACCAGAAAATGTGTTTTTGGCTCATATGGATGAAAGACACCAAATCCCAGAATGCACTTCCTTTGCTGCTGTATGAGGCCACTCCCAAGCCACGCCTACCCTTTACAGACACACAGTGAGACGATCAACTCAACAAGTGTGTTTTATTGTCATTTCAACCATATACACAAAAAAAACGTTAAACCGTGGCTCAAGTGGTGTTACACATTTAAAACATATACTTTTTTGACACAGCTGATACATTATCCGGACTTCTTTCAGCGGATTGATTGATAGCTCCAGAGTGAACAGAACTGTGTCCATGGCAACGCTCTGCTATGCATGGCAACGGTGTGTTATCCTTAGCAACGGTCTGTTATCAAGAAATAACAGACCGCATTCTACATTAGAATTCAACCAAGCCATGTAATAAAAGAAAGCTAACACATAGCTACTAGCATTAGCTCTTGGTGGGCTGTGGTATAAACATTGAGTATAAACACAGCCGTACATTTGCGTGGGATGTAGCTAGAATTGTCGGCATTTTACAGTCACAAACTCCACCAGCAGTTAGCAGTTAGTTGGATACAAATCACCCCATTTCTGCAACAGGCAGTCCGGGGTAACACAGCCCACCTCCACTAGTAGTCTTACCCGGTGACAGCAGGCTGGATTGTCCACAGCAATATTTCCACAACAACAAAAACACAGCACAGCAGTCTCTGAACTCACGTTGGGAGTTTCGTTGAAGTTGGATGTAGTCCAGTTTGTTTAATGAGCGGACATTTCCAAGCAGGATTGTTGAACAGGTGGCCGGCTAGCGTTAGCTTTCCACCGGCACACTCGTTCAACGCTCCCCACTGATGAGGTCTCCTCACCGGCCAGAGGAATCGAGCACCACCGCTGGTGTCCGTGCAGGCAAAGCTTGCGTAGTGTGTGGAGTATTGCGTCTGTGATAAAGTGTCCTGCATATTCTCCGATGTGTTCCAGTGTATCCTGGTGGTACACGTGTGTGGTAGCTTGAAAATTTCCAAGACTGTATGGCTGCAGCCTGGAGCGTCCCATATCATGCCGTCCCGTCTACTTTTCAAAATAAAAGCTCGCGTCCCAAAATTTCCGTCGGGATGAACAGTTTCTGCTCCTGCTGGAAGCTAAGCGAGGATTCAAGATGGCTGACACTCATTTTTTCCTCGGCAATCTCCGGAAAAAGCCGAGTCCAACCCCCTTTGGGCAATGCGGAAGTGGCTCCTAATACACAATGAATACAGGCTGTAGTCTTTTGCCTCTGGGCAAAAAAACCTCAGATGATGCAAAAATCGTCATTTTGCGTCATCTGAGGTTTTTTTCCAGACCCTCAATACAGAGATCTCCCCTCTCAGGGGGACATGAGGGAGGGAAGCACGTCATTCAAAAATACTACCAGGTTTCTACTGATACAAAGCTTAATGCTAATCGGTGAAGTTTCCCTTTAAGGGACTGTCAACTGGACTTCAAAGTTTACCGAGCACCTATCATTTATTTTTTTAATTTATTATTATTTCATAAAAGGAACACAAATGTTGATCAAAATTACTGATTCAAATATATTTCATTCCAAAAAATTTGGACTGACATTTTCTTTTGTTGTTGTTTAGAATCATATCCCAATGAGAGTCATGGCAGGATGTGTAATGGTATAGTTAATTTGAATCTTTACATATTCTCCTCACCAACCATTTTAATATCACTTTTTATCAGTTACCATAACTTTCTATAAAAGAGGGTATACATTTATGTTTAACAGATTCTTTAACAAAAGTAACATCTCATTACCACTAGCATACATGTCTACAAAAGTTATTAACAAGCTAATTAACTTTTAATTCTGTGTAGTTATAATGCATAAATGTTGCATCTTATGTTTGTCTGATTCAGAAAGAGAACTCCTGCTCTACCAGATGCTGGAAGAGATAAAGGGTCAAGTCGGCCAGATGCTGGAAGAGATAAAGGGTCAAGTCGGCCAGAATACGCTCCTTCTTCAGGCCACTATGAGAGAATGCAGCTGAAGCTGTAAATGAGGAGTTTCAGTTTCCATTAAGGAGCATGGCAGGCATAAGAAATCTGGAGGATAGGCTGTCAAAACGAGACAAACAATGTTCTCTGGTCAATTCTAATGATGTTCTGTAACTTCACTTAAAATAATACTAACATATGTAGAGACATTGACCTGATTTATTGCTGCACACATGATTTATTTTCATAGACAAGATATCTTACTAGCTTGGGTGGAACATCTGCCAAAGACATTGTCCACAGAATCATGAGGGAAATGATAATGGTGGTTGGCCAACAATTTTAATTGGCAAGGGAGAGGACAGAAGAGCCCCTTTTCTACGCTCTTGCTGGCAAAAGTTGTCATTGGTGATATGTTTTAGAAAAACATTCAAACATTCAAAACTTAGACATAACTTAGAAATAGCAACAGAGGAAACAATCCCTTACAGTCTCACATAATGTGTCATTGAATGAAATACAATGGAAGAATGCCAACTAATCACACAGAACTCCACAAAATACACCTCAGACGATCTGTTGGCTAACCCATCCATCCATCCATCCATCTTCGTCCGCTTATCCGGTGTCGGGTCGCGGGGGGAGCAGCTCCAGCAGGGGACCCCAAACTTCCCTTTCCCGAGCAACATTAACCAGCTCCGACTGGGGATCGGCGTTCCCAGGCCAGGTTGGAGATATAATCCCTCCACCTAGTCCTGGGTCTTCCCGAGGCCTCCTCCCAGCTGGGCGTGCCTGGAACACCTCCCTAGGGAGGCGCCCAGGGGCATCCTTACCAGATGCCCGAACCACCTCAACTGGCTCCTTTCGGACGCAAAGGAGCAGCGGCTCTACTCCGAGCTCCTCACGGATGACTGAGCTTCTCACCCTATCTCTAAGGGAGGCGCCAGCCACCCTCCTGAGGAAACCCATTTCGCCGCTTGTACCCTGGATCTCGTTCTTTCGGTCATGACCCAGCCTTCATGACCATAGGTGAGGGTAGGAACGAAAACTGACCCGGTAGATCGAGAGCTTTGCCTTCTGGCTCAGCTCTTTTTCGTCACAGCGGTGCGATAGATTGAATGCAATACCGCACCCGCTGCGCCGATTCTCCGACCAATCTCCCGCTCCATTGTCCCCTCACTCGCGAACAAAACCCCAAGGTACTTGAACTCCTGTTGGCTAACCCTTTCTCTGTTTAATTTTCTTTAATTTCATGCTGACAGATGCAGCCAAAAAACAAGGAGCAAAAGTGGTGGAAGCCGAGGAAAAAATAAAAACCTTACTGAAGTATGGTGGAGACCGTAATGGAGGAAGAACAAAATAGAGCAACAGGAAAAAGGTACACAAGGCCTTTAACAAGTAATGGTAATGTTTTTCAAGGTTGATCAAATACCTTTGCAAGTGGTTGTAGTTTTAATTAATTTACATTTTGATAATTACTACTTATAGAAAAGCAGATGGCTCCCCCCCCTCCTGCAGATTCCAGCAGCTGTGAAAGTGAATGTAAGTGTTTTCCAATGATTTTTTTTTTCTTCCTCTGTCTAACCCACCATTAAACAGATGTGTATTTTATCTTCACCGAAGATGTATAAGATGTATCAAAATATTTGCTACCCCAACATGTCCCAACATTTTTTTGAAATGTCTTGCTGGCATCAAATTCAAAATGGACATAAAAATGTACCATGAAATAGTCAAATGTGTAATTTTCAACATTTGTGTTATATGTCAAATGTTACTATATGTCCTTTTTTCCAAATGATCACATTTTGTTTTTTCTGTTTGCTGTTTTTATATTTTACACAACACCCCAACTTTTTCTGTTTTGGGTTGTGTAATTAAATATAAAGACATGTCTTAAATGTTCTAAAATGTTCCCTTATGGTTGTTGTTTTTTTACAGGAGATGTTTATGCTGCTACTTCTCCTCCTCCACTCCGTCGTCATCATCAGAGCCACACACAATCGCTTATTCGCTTCAAATCTGCCAAAAACGGATGAATACGGATGAGAATCTGCTAATTTTCTCAGTTTTCAGCGGGGGTTTTGGCCGCCTTTTTTGGTCTTCTTCTGCATTTTCTCTGCTGCCTTTTTTGTCACTTTTTGGTTGCCTTGTTGTCGATTTCTTTGCCTTTATTTTTGATTTTTCTTTGCATTTTATTCCGCTGCCTTTGTGTCGTTTTTTTCCACTTTTTTGTTGTTGCTTTTTTACGCTTTTTCTCTCCGCCTATTTCAATTTTTTTTTGCCTTTTCTTTGCATTTTTTACGCTGCCTTTTTGTTGCCTTTCCTGCCTTCACATTTGGCGGTTATTGTTGTGTCGATCGACTCACCGCTGCAGATCCAGAATGAAAATCTGCAGAATGTATCCTTGGACTGTTCTGCTCGGGGTGGAGATGTTTTAACATCCTGAGTTTTATTGAAATGTTGTTCATATGTTTCAAATCCGCAGAAAATTCTGTGGAACTCATTTCATTCACCGGTCTTAACTTTTTAACTTTCTTTCTTACTTCCTTTGGCGACAAAGAGCACCAATTCTTTTTCTCCTTTTCTGCATCAGGTTATGATGCAAAAGTCTTTATTTGTGAAGGAAATTATAGGATTTTGGGGTTGCAACCCCTTCCTTCCCCCTGTAAGTAACGCCTACAGTTGGAGTGTTATTTATCTATAATCTGCTCTAGTTTTTCCAACTACAGCACCACAACACGCTGTTAACTGCATTAAATTGCAATAAATAAATTAATTTTGTTACCAATAAATAGGTTCATTTTTATAACTATAATCTGTTGTGCCGTCTCTTAATGCAATTAAACAATGAATAGGCCATGTCACAATAGTAAAGCCTATAAGTTTAAGTTTGCAGAAGATTGGTTTACTATTTATGAAGTTGGCAGATGGTTAAAATAGGCTATATTTTTAATTTTGTTAGAAGATCGCTGACAGTCTAAAGAAATGGTTGACCCAACGTTGTTTTAGTGGTTTTTAAGTTGGCAAAAGCTTGTTATGGTGTTTTTTTTTCTCCAAGAAGGGCTCCAAGAAAGCCGTCTCTAAGGCCGTCAGCAAGACCGGCAAGAAGAAGAGGAAGAACAGGAAGGAGAGCTACGTCATCTACATGTACAAGGTGCTGAAACAGGTCAAGATGTTGGGTCTGGGAACTCACCATTGACGGAGCTCAATCCGAGGGGCGGGATAAACGGTTGTCTTTCAAATTCCCTTTGCATGTAATAGGATAGCGCTACAACCAGGCAGAGCAACGAAGAAGGTGAAGAGCTAGTTGATAGATTAAACTTTTGCCGTATCCGGTTGGCAAAACTCCGAACACATCTTCCTTTTTTAAGAATGATTTCTGTGCCGTTCTTTGTTCTTTTCTCAAAGAAAAGCTTAATCTTCCAGAAGACCGCTGTTCGCAGCAGCAGCCATAAGCCCCGGCCACCGACTCTATACACGATGTGATTGGCCTGACCAAAATTTGGTTTTTCCAGCTCACAAGTCAATGGAGAGTGCCTAGACTCCCCTGGCTGCAAAATAAATTTGCTGCCAATAGGGTGCGTCTAGATTTCTAGGCTACTACTCTTCTTAAAATGTGAATAAATTTGTGTATCCATGATAACTATTGAGACACCTTCACTTAAATATAGATGTTTAATAGTGTGATTCTAATGGTCAAACAATTCATCCATGGAAGTATATTTACTGTTTCTAAACCATTATTTGTATTGACACCTTGACTTAAATATAGATGTCAGTTTAATTTGATAAAATTTGCCCATCAATCTATACTGAAACTTTTTTGAATTATCCAAAAGACAAATAATTCTGTATCCTTAATAAAACTGATCTTAAATTTGGAGCAATATGTGTGTTCTTTACTGGATCTCTATTTTGTTAAATTAAGATTTGTTTTCCTTACTGGTTTGAGTTATTTCAATAAAACAATACATTATGAACCTCTGTGTGATTATATATATATATATATATATATATATATATATATATATATATATATATATATATATATATATATATATATAAATAACACATTTTTAAACTGATTGTGTTCTAAGGGTAATGTAAAGTCTTTATCCTGAAATTAGACTGAAAAAGTCAGTTAGCTGTGAACTAAAGTCAAGAAACCTGAAACATATCAAACTGTTATCAGGACTTTATTTACAGAGAAAGATGACCTGACAGGAAGGAGATGTTTCACAAAGAAACTTATTTGTTAGCCATGAGTTATCATAATTTAGGCCCACTAGTTCCTTTTCACCCTCTACACCTCAGACTTCACTCACAACACCACCCACTGCCACATCCAGAAGTTCTCCGATGATCGTTGTTGGATGTGTTTCTGAGGGAAATGATCTGGAATACAAGACTGTGTGTAGTGCTGCATCGGTCAGCTGATATGGTCATGTAGCCTTTATTTAGCCAAGAAAGTCAATTTAAAAACTTTCCTCATCAGTTACGTACACATCAGAGATGATTCTGTTTAATAAAGTCAGAGCAGCAGCTGATCCGTTCAGCTGATTCATCTGCTGCTGATCACATTTCCGTATTTGTCCACTTCCTGTGTGATGGTCACCACACCGGAGTCTTGGTGGTGCTGCAAAACAATATTTATAACAATTGAATTTATAAAAATTATTTATAACAAATAATTCAGTTCATTTTGACTTTTTAATTTCTTACTATGCAGATAACTTAAGTAACCTTTGACAAAGTGGATAAAACTATCTTGACATCGTGCTTTAAAGAGTAGCTTGTACGGGGAAATTAACAAAGTGCAGTTTTATTGGATGTATAGCAGTTTAAATGTTATATTGTTTGGGTTAGTTATGTTGTGTAACATGTGTTGGTTTTACTAATGTTAGCTAACGTAGTGAGCTGTTCACAATACCTTTATCGTAAATTATTAATCAACAGCACTTGGTTAGGGAGATTCAAGAACAGATATCCTTTCAGAGCTTTTTGTAACTGAGCAGCTTTGTATGAGAGAACTTTATGTTCTGTATTTTTACGGTAGCTACACGCACATTTTCTGTTTTTAATTACGAGTCAAAGTCCGTGTAATGAGCTGCCAGAACTTTTTCTCTTATTTTACAGACATTTCTTAGAGTTGGATTTTTCGCTAATGTTAGCATGCTAACAGGCTAAGCTAAGCTACTTTGTGAGTATTTGTCCCCGGTTTACAACCAAGGGGGTAAGCTTCGCTTCAGACCTCGAACCTCCTATGGCGCCATTTTGATGCTACCTAGCCATCACCTCACGTTAGCATTCCACTGACTAGCATTCATTTGGACGTCACTTGAGAGCAAATAACTTTACATTTGAAGCGTTTAAAGACTCTATTATTCCATTGTTTAGTTCTAAAGAAACACGACAATGTATAAAAGGCTCCATTACCTTGTACCTCACGTTATGGCTCCGTAGCAGACGCTTTTGTAAAAATAGGCTAACGATTGTGTCACATAGTAGAGGAATTACCGTATAGTACAGGATAACCTTGCAGGCAGTTTCGACTTATATGAGCTGTTTAGGTTTAATTACTAATGTTAACTAGCATTTAAGTTAGCAATAATAATTAGCCTGTGCCCATGTTATCTCCTTACATATACCTACACTCTCCGTCTCTGTAAGATTGGGAATGATTGAGATTTCTCTTGTCACAGCTACCAGAAGACTTACAACTTTCAGACACGTTGCTCACGTCACATCTACGTTGTCTCTCTCAGTTGGAGGTTGCGCAGTAAAGCAAGAGATCACTGGAAACGTGCTTCTAATATCCTTCACTGGTCTCCTTCCAGAGGAACGGAGTCTATTGGTCCATTATATACTGTCTATGTTTACAACTACCCTGCTTCCACCAAAGCATTTTTGAGGGCCAGTTCGGAGCCGGTGCCTAATCTCGAACCAGTTCTTTGAGATTCAACGGCCAAAGAACCGGCTCTCGGCCAAAAACTGGTTCCAGAGCTGCACCAACTCTTTGCTGGTCTCCAACAAAGTCCTGCTTACGTCAGGGGCTGCGGGTGGGATTATCGTGACCAACAAGACCAACTATGAGTCTCAGACATCCACGATGCACCAGGCGCGTAGTCAGTAATGGGCCAGGGCGGCACTGGCCCGCCCACTTTACTCACTGCCCTGTCCAGCCAAGTTTGATCAAAATATGTTTTTGTTGTGAAAAATATTCAAAAGCATGTAAAAAAAAGAAAAGAAATAGTAACAAAAGTGTTTAATGTGTCTTCTCTTCTGATTCTTAATCTATGGTTTGAACCATAGATTGAGGATCAAACAATTAGGAAGCCTTCGGAATGTAATTGGTTGCTATGGTAACAACAGGCAGACTCTCCGGGCTACCTTCAGCAGCTAACGTTAGCTAGCTGGCTTTTTAGACAATGTACCATGGATGTGTTAAGCAATGTACTGTTAAAAGTTACCGCGACAACAATGGCTTCTCTTTGAAGGGTATGGACCGTTTTCTTGGATGGAATCCAGTGGAAATAAGGACAAGCTCTTCAGCAGCATGTGCAGACATTTCCCCAGCGGAGCTGACAGCCCATCAGCGAGAGAGGAGTTTGTCTGAGTGCTGGCCCTCACAAACATAACATTAAGTAAAACGTGTTTCAAGCTTCTTGCATTATTATTTAAGTAACCTTCCTATTTACTAAGAAATCGTGAACACTGATGATGGCTGAAACACGTTTGTGTTTTGGCCACATTAAATAAGAAGATAACTTATCTGTGATTGACAAAGTTTTTAGTTTTTTTTTATCCTGTCACTGCCGTGGACTCGATTATTATATTCGTTATTATTCACTGCTACTTACAGTATATTCACACTGTACTTATATATGATTGTAGGGCCTACTGTAATTATGTTGACACTGTACTTTATGTTCACACTGGATTACAATATAATCCATTGTTTTAGAAACAATCTGTTTAGCCTTTACTTATTTGTATTCCTTACTCTAGCTATGTTACTTTATACACTTACTGACTCTCTCTTTTCTAAGTATTCTGATTCTGATTCTATGTACAAAAGAGTTAGCAGCAGCAAAAACACACTGAGCTCATTGAACTTTCCCCCCGGCTCACCTCTCTCCATCCAGCAGCCTCCTGTACTCGGCGATCTCCAGCTCCAGTCTGGTGTTGATGTCCAGCAGCTTACCATACATGGCCTTCTGGTTCTCCAGGTTGGCCCTGAGGTGGGCGAGGTGCGCCTCCAGATCCTCCACCTGCCTCTGGAAACTTGCCAGCATGTTGGCGTGGCGGCTCTTGGTCTCAGCCAGAGTCATCTCCACAGCTCCTTTCTGTTCAGGAGGAAGAGGGAGGAACAGTCAGGTCAGCTGTGTTCAACTCTTTTACTGTCAATTTGACTTCCCAAAACAACTTTTCATTAACAAATTAATGAAAATGAATTGCTCTTGAGGGAATTACTGTAATTGTTGGAATTGTTGGGGCTTTGTAAATTATAGAGTGTGGTCTAGACCTACTCTATCTGTAAAGTGTCTCGAGATAACTCTTGTTATGATTTGATACTATAAATAAATAAAATTGAAAATTGAATTGAAAAGTTAAAAATAAAACTAATCATCAAAGTCATTCAAGCATTTATTTTATTGTATTAGTTCTAACCTTTCCTCACTTTTCTCTCTTTTCCTGGCAGAAATGGGCTTTGTTGATTAGCTCAAGAATGGGTAACTTTAATGGTTTAAATATCAGAATTCAATTGTCAACAACAGACTGAAGGGAAACCTTTTCAGATCATTTTGGGGTTTTTATTTTGTTTCCGATTTGGAAATTGATCCCAAAACGCTTAAACAATCTAACATTTGATGACTCGATGACGTTGACAGATTTAGTGTTTTCTTACCTTGCTGATCTCGGCCTGCAGTCTGATCTCCAGACTCTGATAAATTCTTCTGAGCTCTGAGATCTCAGTCTTGGTCGTCTGCAGAATCTCGGTGCTCACAACCACCTCTTTGTTCAGCTCGCCTGACTGTAAAGAACAATCAATGATGATATCGATCACATATCAGGATATCAGACAGCAGCGTGATGTAGCGTTATCTGCCAAACTAGAACTAGAAAAATGTCTTTTACAAAAACTTTAAGTTATAAAAGTTAATAACTACAACTTAAAAAAAAAAACGTTAAAACAATGAAAGAAACTAAAAGGGTTTGTGGTCTGGAACAACAGAACTTCAGAAAATAAAACGTTTAAAAAAATGTAAAACAACAAAAGAACTAGTATAAAAACTTCATAAGTCATGAAATACACTGAAATTCCTTTTGCGATCCCAAGCTGCTCCACTAAAAAACAAGATAAAATATAAATACACAGAGTTAAACAACACTTACACATATAGTACAAAGATTTAGTTAAAATATTAAAAAGTTTAAAAACTGGAAATTATCAAACTTAAAAAAACACATAGTTTTGAATGATAAAAAATCAGCGATGAGCCCATTCAGGGCAGGACACAGGACTTTGTGGTTTTACCTTGGCCTGGAACCAGGACTCCAGCTCTGTGCGGTTGTTGTTGACGACGGTCTCGTAATGTTCTCTGATTCCGGCCATGACGGCAGACAGGTCCTCCTGAGGAGCAGCGTCCACCTCCACGTTCACCTGACCTCCCACCTGGGCCCGCAGAGCCAGCAGGTCCTGCAGGAAGACGGCGGTTAAACTTTTGTCTTTTTAAGCTTTGAATTTATCTTTCTGTGTGGTTTCAGTGGTCTCACCTCCTCATGGTTCATCCTGAGTTCAATCAACTCCACTTTCAGACCATTGATCTGCTTCACCAGGTCCTTCCAGCTCAGAGTCAGCTCCTGCAGGAGTCTCTTCTGCCCGCTGATGTCCGCCTCCACCGACTGACGCGTGGCCAGCTCGTGCTCAAACCTGAAGAAAAAAAACACGACAATGACTTCCAGAGACTCGCCGGAATGTTGAAATGACTTGGTTGATAGTTGATGATGTTTCGATCTTACAGGAAACAAAGTCTCACACGCACTTGACTTTGAAGTCGTTGCCAGCCAGCTGGGCATCGTCGACGGCGAGAACAAGGCCGGCGTTTTCATGAGCAGCAAAGGTGATCTAATAAGTTAAAATAGTTAAAAACTTTAAACTTAAAATGATTAAAAAAAAAAAGACACAAAAAGTTATAAAACTTAAAAAACAACATGTTAAAAAAATGATAACCCTCTTACAACAAAGGACGTGACAACTCCTACTCATAAGTGATTGCAAAATTTTATTTTAGACATTTATTATACACCATCTGTTTAATATATATTACACTACTTTTGTGAACCTAAAAATTTGGTTTACTCATTTCAAGCACCAAAAAATATTTTTAACATGATTAAAGGTTTGTTTTCACAATAAAGAGATTTTAAGGAATTCCAAAAAGTGACTATCACCTTATCAGCATTAGGGCCAAATTATCTCTTTACACATTGCTTGTTTGGCCTCCTCTTGCTGAAAGCTGAGTTTGTTCTGGACAATTTGGTATAAAACACATCGAGATCAGTTACATGAAATTTATGGAGTTAGAATCATGCCAAAACCTCACACACAGAAACCTACCTATCAAACAAATACAATATGTTTTACACATACAAAGAAACGTATTTCTTCAATGACAAAAAATATCCTGCAAGTACAAAAAAAAATCCTTCAAGTACAAAACAAATTCTACAAGTACGAAGAAAAAAAATCCTTCAAGTACAATAAAAAATCTTTCAAGTACAAAAAAAAACCCTTCAAGTACAAAAAAAAATCCTTCAAGTACAAAACAAATTCTACAAGTACGAAGAAAAAAAATCCTTCAAGTACAAAAAAAAATCCTACAAGTACAAAACAAATTCTACAAGTACAAAAAACTGTCACGTGACTTTTGGCACTAATTTTCCGCCTGCTGATCCACACACAAATGCAGGTAAATTTACTAACAAATGTTCTGTAATTTGCACTCCACAACAGCAGGTGGCGCTGTTAAGTCAATTTAAGCCTACCAGGACCATAGATACACGCAGATTTTTTAAAATGTTATTACGGTTCATAACTTACTGGAACAAAGCTGACCAACGTGTTGTTGCTGTGACAAAACCACTGATTATATATATGTATATTGTAGCGATACTGGCGTTAAAGACGCGCTGATCGTTGTCTGATTCTCTGAAATGAATGCCGGCATTGCATTGTGGGAAATCGGCTTTGCATGCGCCCAACTCTAATCATATCTGTTCTGTCTTACAGCATACTGTAATATTTCACTAGTAATAAGACCAAAATAATATTATTATAATAAAGAAAGGCATACTATGATAATATCTACATATATGTTGCTAGATGTAGTATTATAGTTTAAAAAATATCAAAACAACAAAGCAATCCAGCTTCCCTGGCCGAAATAGACCGAAATAATAACATTAAAAGAAATGCAATTAAACCATGATAAGATCTGGTGAATAAATGTTGATTAAAACAGCGGTTATTGGGCTAAAAATACCAATAATAGCAAAGCTGTATACAGCTTCTCTGTACAGAAAGAAACGTGCTGTGATCAGGGAATCTGTGCGTGGACCACGGATGATGCCTGTCATTGACCTACATACATTGCATCCGTGGGCCCGTCACAGAATTTTCGGCGAATCTGTGAAACTGCCACAGTTTTTGAGTTAAGAGGCCGTGTTCATTTCACAGAATTCTGTGAGACCGGCAGCCTGTAGGCTACTACAAAGCAAGATCAACATGCTGGATTTATTTCAGTTACCCAGCTTCACCTGTACTTGCAGGATATTTTTTGTCATTGAAGAAATACGTTTCTTTGTATATGTAAAACATACTGTATTTGTTTGATAGGTAGGTTTCTTATTTGCAGAACAAAATGCACTAGTTTGTGAATGATGTTTTGTATTTGCAAACCACACTGAGTTTGTTTGTGAATCGTTGGGTGTGAGTAAAACACGTTTTGTGTGTGTGTGTGTGTGTGTGTGTGTGTGTGTGTGTGTGTGTGTGTGTGTGTGTGTGTGTGTGTGTGTGTGTGTGTGTGTGTGGTTTTGGCATGATTCTAACTCCATAGTAATTACCCTTAAAAGGTGAATTTAAGAAGATACTGTATGTAAACATCAAAAAAATATTCCAAAAACAAAGAGTTCTGAGTTTCTGTGCTCACCTTGTCCTGCAGGTCTTTGATGCGGATGAAGATTCCGAAGCCCAAATCTGCGGAGCACGACTGGACCGCAGGTTTGGTCTTGTTGTCCAGGAACAGTCTGATCTTCAGCTCCAGGTCGGCGTTGGCCTTCTCCAGGCTGTGCACCTTGTCCAGGTAGGTGGCCAGGCGATCGTTGAGGTTCTGCATGGTGGCCTTCTTGCTGACGTTCACGCCAGCCATGCTCAAGGCCCCACCAGTTGGGGAGGAGAAGGAGGCCTTGGAGACACAGATTCTAGTCCCTCCGGCTCCTCCATAAACGCTGCCAGCCCCCATGCCGCTGACCCGGCAGGAGGAGGAGGAGGACATGGCGGAGCTCCTCGTGGGGACAGACACGTAGCTGCTGCCGCTGGAGAGGGAGGTCATGGCTGAGCGTCGGCGGCTCTGAGCTGCTGGGACGGGGCGGTGGTTGCAAGGCAGGTAGGGTTGCCAAACATGCCAGGTGGGTTAGCCCCGGGGCCTGGAGAGCAAACCGGTCTGAGCAGAGCAGGCGAGGTCTAGCAGGTTGGGGTGGTTTGCATTCTGACACTTTCTGTTATGTCTCGCTTGGCTTGAGAAAGGAAAACAATTGGATGCAGAAAAAAAAGTTAATTAATTACACAAAGACAAATGATTTTCTGCGGCAATGAAAAAGGAAGGCTGGCGCTTAGTACTTACTTTGATTCTAGAGGACTAAAAAATTAGAGCTGCAATGATTAATGGATTAGTTGTCAATTATTAAATTAATCACTATCAACTATTTTGATTATCGATTAATCTGTTTCATTAAAACTGTGGTTTTGGCACTAACACACAAGCTGCACGAAGTAAGTTGCCCTGCTTCTCTGAACTGACTCTCTTTCACAGCGAATAACTTATCTCACAAACCATTCACTGTTCAGGTCGTTACTTCAGGCTGTGGCCGACAGTAACGTTACACGCCACGGATAAAGTTGTTCGTAAAAGTCGTTATATTGTTTTGGGGACAATGACATGGCTGGATAGCTAGCTTGTCTTGATGTTCAACATGCTGTCAAATTATATTTACTGATTGCCGACTTTACACAATTTTATTGACTTTGGATCTTGCTAGCATAGCGTTAGCTTTCTGGCTCATAGCTGAACTTAATTGTTCTATGAGCTGAGTGGACTATAAATATCTCCCGTTGCTTAGGGTGGCAAGTGGTATCGGTCCTTCCTATTTCCTGGAGCAGTGAACAACGTTTGCATAGCATAAGAACCTTATGTGATGGGAATGATTGTTCCAGGTATTAGTCAAACAAGGAAACTGAGCTATTGTTTGGAAAAACTTTAGATTTTGATTGTAAAAACCGAACCGATTGTCGAAACCGAAGTTGAGGTAACTCTCAAGATAGAGCCTTACTTTCCTTTTTGATACAGAGCAGTTATCAGCACTGTTACGTTTCTCCGCCATTTGTTTCATTCATAAAATAGTGATGCCGTGGCGGCAAAGTTGCCGAGGAAAAATGGGAATTGATTGGAAGTGTGCATTTCTGTAAAGGGGAGACTTGTGTGTACCCAGAAAACCCATTTTCATTCAGATATCTGGAGGTCAGAGGTCAAGGGGCACCTTTGAAAATGGCCATGCCTGTTGTTCCCTTGCCAAAATGTAGCTTTACAAGTTTAGTTTCACATGACACCAATATAGTTTCTCTGTAGCTTTAAAATGGGTCCTGCTAGAGCTACTTAATTATTCAGGGCTGAGAAAACATTTGAGACTGGAGCCCCTCATTTTTAATTTTAACATCACAAGTCCATTGGAAATACATTCATATAAGATTGAGAAAAATATTTTTTTTAATGCTAAAATTATGTATAATATTTTTTTACTTTTCCCCCATTTTCCCATGAAATACTGAATAAAAGTAAAATAGAATTATTTGTTACCATGCATCCCGTTCTCACAAGTTGCCCTGTGTGCTTTTTATTTATGTATGGCTTTATTTAAACTGAATTCTTACGTATGGATGGAGGAGCAGGAATGGGGCCTCGCCTGTCGGCTCCTCCTGTCCTTCCCTGGATGACCTGACTGTCCGGTCCTGTCAGTCCACACGGAGGCCAGAGGACCAGAAATCCAGTCGGACCACAAACGCCTCACAGCTCACAGCTCTATCCTCAGGCAAGGCAATTATGAAACAGCCGTGGTATGTTGGGATTTTATCACTAATGTCAGAAAATGTGAATCAGTGTTTCCCAAAAGCCCAAGATGACATCCTCAAATGTCTCGTTTTGTCCACAACTCAAAGAAATTCAGTTAACTGTCACAGAGGAAAGAAGAAACTAGAACAATATTCACATTTAACAAGCTGCAATCAGAGAAGTTTTACTTTTGTTTTAAATTAAAAATGACTCAAACCGATGAATCTATAATCAAATTAGATGGTAATTAATTTAATAGTTGACAATTAATCCATTATATGTTGCAGCTCTAATTTTTTAGTCCTCTAGAATCAAAGTAAGTACTAAGCATCAGCCTACCTTTTTTATTGTCAAAGAAAATCATTTGATTTGATTGATGAACTTTTTTTTCTGCATCCAACTGTTTCCTTTCCCAAGGCAAGAGAGACATGAAAGAAAGTGTCTCGCCTGTTCCGCTCGGACAGGTTTGCTCTTTGGCCTTTCATGTGACCCACCTGCCATGTTTTGCATCCCTACCTGCCCTGCGACCACCGCCCCAACCCCCCCCCTCAATTTAAGGCATAAAAGTAGCCTCGGCCCCATCAGCTCTTCACTCTCCGTGCAGAGCCAACAACCAACCCTCAGCCATGAACTCCTTCCCTAGCCACAGCAGCTACAAGTTACAAGCTACTACCCCCGCCCGCGGGGTCAACAGCATGGGGGTCGGCAGCGTGTATGGAGGAGCCGGAGGGACTGGAAATCTTGTCTCAAAGGACTCCTACTCCTCCTCTGCCAGTGGTGCCTTCAACTTGGCCAACACCATCAATGTGAATGTCAGCGAGAAGGCCACCATGCAGAACCTTAACAACCGCCTGGCCACCTACCTGGATAAGGCCCACGACTTGACGAACCTGCAGGATCATGTAAGCACAGAAACTCAGAAATCTTCAAATTTAAGAGCATTTTGTCGTATTTACATATCTTCTTAAATTCAAATTTTAAGGGTATTTGCATATAACTGATGTTTAATATCAAAATGTTTGTAACAATCTCAGCTTTTTGTAAAGTGAGGCCTGAATGTGTCCCTGAGCAATGTGTAAAGAGATAATATGGCCCTGAAAAGTTGAAACCTTTACTCATGCGGAGGCAAGGGCGTATCTTTGGGTTCAACATGAGGGGGGGTTGAGATGTCCATGTACACACTTCATTTTCTGCAACATTTTGTGCCTTTTCTGCATCAATTTATGGTTCAAATGTCTTTACTTATGTAAAGGAAATTATAATAGATTGTTTATATTCAAAACTGGCCAGTTTTGATTATTGGGGGGGTTGTAACTCCCCCATCCCCCCTTGTAAATGACACCTATGTGTGGAGGAATTGTTTTGGTGCTTGACATGAGTATATCATAGTCTTAGGTTCACAAAAGTATGTAATATAAGAATAAAATTAAAGTCAGTAAAATCACTTTTTGAGTAGGAGTGTTGTCTGTTAGGGTTAGGCGCATACTTCGTCCTCAGAGGGTTAACATTTTAACATTTGGGTTTTTAAACTGTTTACGTTAGTTTAGTTCATTTTGGTTTAAAGTTTTTAACTTTTTCAGATTAACTTTCCTGCCTGTGGAGACGCCAGCCTCGTACTCGCTGCCAATGACGCCCTGATGGCCGGCAACAACTTCAAAGTCATGTAAGTCATGTACTTACTTTATCTTCATAGTAAGAAAAGTCATCAGTTTAAGTCTCAGATAAATAAAGAAATTAAAAAGTCAAAACAAAATGAATTATTTTATTTTTCTGTTCTGCAGCACTACCAAGACCAGCACCATGACCAGCACTATGACCTCCAAGGTGGTGATCACGGAGGAAGTGGACAAACACAGTAAAATTATCAGCAGCAGTTGCATGACAAGGAAACCAGAACCAACTGCTGTAACGTTTAAACAGAGTCGTTCTCAGTTTCTTCAATAAAAATAAAGTCTATTGATTCTCTTTGCTCACACAATATATTTTTTTTTTATTGCAATTGGGTTGAATCTGTAGGAGGAGTTCATTAAAGTACAATCCCTGTAAATGGACAAAAACATTTAAAAAGGCAAAGTCAATTTAAAATGGATGACTTTCTGTTGGGTTTGGAGGATGGCTCCAAAAGGCATTGTTGTAGGTCTGGTTATGATACAAATGCCTTCCAAATTTTATCTATCTAGGTGAAATGTACTACAGGGGCTACATATTTGAATAAGATCTATAAAATATCAGATTTTTAACTGGATTTTGATGTGTGTGCAAATTTTCACACATTTTCACGCAGCTTTGTGATTAAGTAGAGGGATAATGTCCCTGCCCTGCCTTGCCTACCATGTTAGCATGTGTTAGCATGTGTTAGCATGTTAGCATCTGCTACCACAACTCAGATTATTAATTAAAATAGATTCTGATTCTTTAAAAGCACATACACACTACTCATACATACATACATACTGCTAAAGTACCGACCATATTCAGATGCTTAAACAGAGATGCTACTCAAACATAAGAGCATAAATAATAAACTAATATTCTATTCAGTCAAAACAATTTATGTACATAATTTGAATGCATAAATATTCAGTGAAAGAAATTCAGATTTACTTCCGTACAAAGCCTCGATGCAGCATCACTATGATCCCACTACACAGTCAAAAATATCAGGACGACATTCATAACAACACGCAGGCACGTGCACACAGAGATCAAAAGGGTCTTGAGCCCCTGCCGTTTTGCTTAAGAGAAAGTGCATTTTATATATATATATATATATATATATATATATATATATATATATATATATATATATACATATCTGTTTGCACACAGCTTCCCTGTCAAACAAATGTATTTATTGAATTAAGAAATCGAAATATCAGGTCGGGAGATGAGCCTGCCTGTCTCTGTGTGTCCGTTGCACACTGCTGCAGAGGAGCATTGCAGAGAGAGAGAGAGAGAGAGAGAGAGAGAGAGAGAGAGAGAGAGAGAGAGAGAGATTTTTATTTTTAATAAATATTTTACTTTGAATAACACATTTAAACACACACAAAATTATACTTTCCTTGGTCTGACCTTACCTGCATCAGGATATTCCATTAAAGCCATACATTCACTCAAATAAAAAGCATGCAGGGCAATGTAGGCCTATGCATTAAAAACCAAGCTGTTCGGCTTTAACATTCTAATTATAATCTGGACTAAAATACGTGATAGTATAATTGTACCGAAGTGAAATTTGGGGCCTACTCATTAGACTGGAGCATGATTCCTGGGACAAACACCCATTGAGACCTTACATGGAATTCCGTAAAGGAATTCTAAACGTTCAAAAGGAAAACCCCAAATAATGCCTGTCAAGCAGAACTGGGATGTTTCCCATTACTGCTAATTATACAGAAACGAGCGGTTACATTTTGGACACATCTTAATTTAAGCCAAAAAGACACACTTAATTTCAAAACACTAAAAACCCAAGAGCTGAATCCTGAAAACATTGCCCTCAGTCCGTTGATGGTGAAGCTAACTAACCAGGCTCCCAGCACGGGTTCAACACAACTCAACAGAACAAAACTATTATCACGATTATTATGATTCATTCAAAAGATCAATATTTAGAACAAAAAAAATCTAACATAAACACAAAGTAGACTAAATTGTTATTTAACTCTTAACAGAGAATATAAATTGGCTGAGATCTGAAGCAGAGACAGATCCTGACTAAGTACATGCTCAATGATCACCAACTGGCCGTAGAGACAGGAAGAGTCAGACAGACCTGGCCCAGAGAGGAGCGTGCTCACTGCTCAACAGGGGAGATAGAAACATCTTCACTAAAAGATTTACACTTTGGAAAAATAGCAACAACAAAAAAAATAGCAAATTTCCCAATGTTAACATCAGAAAAGAAGCTGGTAGTGGCAGTGAGCATGTGACATAATTTTGGCACAAATGTAACACCTTAATAACCAAGAGGAGAAATAATATGAATTGTGAAAGTAGTGGGTCATATTGAGCTGTATGAAAAATACCTTATATGTAGTTCATCTTAGCTCTGTAGAATCTGAACTGCTGTTTTGATCTGGGATTTTTGAAGGAAATCTAATTGCAACTTAATGAAGTTTTTATAATTAATAGAACAAGGCTACTAACTATTTATATTAAACGTATTTCTCAGCAGAGGAGCTGTTCACAGCGAGCAGCTTTGATTGGAAGTCTGGCTAAACTCGGCCATCTTCAGTGTGTTTGCTGCCACCAGAACAACTTCAGTTTATTACAAACTCATCAACAGCAGATGGTGGTTTTAACGTCGAGATTGAACAAACATGTGGGCCAGCTGGAAAACGGCTTTAAATGGGGCTCTGATGTATTTTACATTTTTTTAGGGGAGAAATGAGTGTGAAAAGCCTCTGAGCCGTGCTGTTCACGGCGGCGAAGAGGTGAGGTTTGGAGGCTCCACAGACAAAATGCAGAGAGCATCAGAACTCTGCGGGACTTCAACATGAAGACACACGAGTCCGCTATCGGCCCCGTCTCTGTCAGACTGCAGCACTTCTCCCACATTTAGTTTGGAGGCTTTTATCAGTGAAGAGAAAACACAAAGTGGCATCCAGACTGCACAGAGGAGACACCGACGGGGATGGGCTGAGTCTCCACGGTTCTTATGGTGTGTTTAACTGTACCGTCCTGCTTTGTACTTTTCATCAGTCCAGTCAGACTCTCTGTGTTACCGTGAGTACGAACAGAATCTTGATTAGAAAGCTAAGCAGCATCGCCGGCCAAAGCAGCCAAGAAGAAGGTTTCCAAACCGAAGAAGGCCGGCCCCAGCGTCAGCGAGCTCATCGTTCAAACTATGGCCGCTTCCAAGGAGCGGAGCGGCGTGTCTGCGGCCGCCCTCAAGAAGGCTCTGGCCGCCGGAGGTTACGATGTGGACAAGAACAAGGCCCGCGTCAAGACCGCCATCAAGACCCTGGTGGCAAATGGGACTCTGGTCCAGACCAAGGGGACCGGAGCCTCCGGTTCCTTCAAGATGAACAAGAAGGCTGTTGACACAAAGGCTAAGAAGCCGGTCAAGAAAGCCGCTCCTAAAGCCAAGAAGCCCGCAGCGGCCAAGAAGCCCAAAGCAGCGGCATCTAAGAAGCCAACAGCCGCCAAGAAGTCGCCGAAGAAGGCCAAGAAACCCGCCGCGGTCAAGAAAGCAGCCTAGAGCCCCAAGAAGGCCACAAAGAGCCCAAAAAAGGCGTCCAAGAGCCCCAAGAAAGTGATCAAAAAGGCCCCTGCAGCCAAGAAAGCCCCCGCGAAGAAGGTTGCCAAGCCCAAAGCGAAGAAGGCATATATGGCGAGTGGATAGTGCCACGGATAACCTACCGAAGGAGACTGTCGTGTGACTCTAACGTGTGGATTGACTACACCGTCGCCAGTGTACATCGTAGTTGATAAGTAGCCGCCACACCTAGCATCGTCGCCAGATGTGCCCCTCCCCCCGAAAAATTTCAATTCATTCAATATATGTTCCAGGCCCTTTAGCCATTATACAAGTTGCTCTAAAAGTAGCCTACTGACAGTAGAAAAATAATACGATTAATTAAATTGTAGTATCTCATCAGCTTATGTGACCTGCGCACTGTTGGAAGAATGCGTAACTCTAACATTGATTGAACATCGACGCCATCTACTGGATCATTGGCATTAATTGCCATACTGTTTATAAGCTTAATAGATCTATTTACATGTAACTTTATGTACGTATGTGTATGTATGCATGTATACACTTTATTATATACAACTTATATATGTAGCCTACATAGTAGTGAAACGTTCATGTTTAACGTTACCTTGTTTATCTTTGTTTTTAGACATAACGTTATGTCTGTTTCTGTGTTGAAAGCAACACCTAGCCAGACTCAAATTCCCTTGTGTTTACACTTACATGGCCAATAAAGCAGTTTCTGATAAAAATCCGAAATATACTGTAAGTTCTTTATTTAGTATCTTTGCAGAGACCCCCAATTAAAAAAAATTCGATTTGAGTCAAAGGCACCACGGTCTCGCTGTGTGGGCTGGCTCTTTGTTCTTTATCTAGCTAGTTGGCCTAGCTAAGACCAGCCAAATCACTGACTTATTTATTATGTAATGGGTAAATGTCAATCAAGAACCTTCATATTTGTTTTAATAGTTAATTTGTTTGTATTTTTTGAGTGAATTGACGTTCATTTTGGGTAACAAGTGGACGCAACTATCACTAAGGCTGCAAGCTCTCTGCAAGTTATTTTTATGATTTTGATCATAAATCTTGTGACTATACCTTCGTTACGGTCCTAAGGAGGCATAAGACAGTTGCTGATTGTTGTTGATTTTGGTTAAATATGCCAAATTGCTATTTTATTTATGATTGTTGTTCAAACGGCATCTGTCTCTTGTTGCCATGGAGACATTTCGAGTGTTCATTCAGCAGTTTAATACTTTTTTTATAAGCATGATGATATTATTAGCCACACATTATGAGTAACACATAAGAACCAGAAAGTAAGCAAAAGAACACTAACAAAATGTGAATCTAAACAATGACAACATACTTTACTCTAGTTCAATATTAGGGAAAAGTCACCCTGACGACGTAGATGTCTTTAGATAGTGAAGGCGTGTGTTTCACACGTTTGTAAGGCGACGTACTTAGTTTAGACGTCTTTAGTAGGTGTAAATTTGATGGGAATTCTAAACATACGCCGTCGCCACGTCGCCGCCGGAAAATGTTTGTACATGCACTTGCCGCCAAGTCTTGTCTGCAATCCCTATTAAATCAATTCCAAAATTCCACACGGTTTGGCGACGACGGGGAGGGTAACCTGCTCCTTCTCCTTCTCCTGGTTATCCTTTGAATGACACAATCCACTCGCCATAGGCAGCACCCAAGAAGAAGTGAGCTGTAGTCCGTCTCATCAACAAACGGCTCTTTTAAGAGCCACCACATCGTCCTCAAAGATCATGTTATTCTAATCTTGTCATTAACAGCACACTTTATATCAGAAGTAAACACAATTGTTATAATTGATTAGGCCTACGTCTTTACAATAAGAAGCCTGGCCTACTTAAACGAGGTATTTGTTTACCCTTTAAAAATCCCTTTTTTTTCTTTTTTTAATATAAATATCGCAATTGCTTCAAAATCCCAGAGAAAGTGAGCATCAACTTGTCTGTGGAAGTGCAATCAAAATAAATTAAAATGGTTTCACACATGACTGTAAAAAGTATCATTTTATTGAAATAACTGATCAAACCAGTAAGGAAAATAAATCTTAATTCAAAAATTTGAAATTAAACTTCCTTTTGTACCAAAACAATTGTGTACGCACAATTTTGATAATCCAGTAAAGAACACACATATTGCTACAAATTTAAGGTCAATCAATTTAATTAAAGGACACAGGATTATTTATCTTTTAGATAATACAAAAAGATTTTGTTTTCAGTGTAGATTCGTGGGCAAATTTTATCAAATTAAACTGACATCTATATTTAAGTGAATGTGTCTCAATACAAATAGTAGTTTAGAAACAGTAAATTTACTTCCAATAGAAAAACTGTTTGGCCATTAGAATTACACTATTAAACATTATTTCTTATTTCAAGTTATAAGTCTGATATCTAAAATAACATCAGCTTTGGGACTGTTACTTTCTGTTGGCGCATGCGCAGTCTCAGTCACAAAGCTCAGCCAATCCTGTACGAGCAACAGCACAGTTTGATTTGCATCAAGCGAATATAAAGCAGGGGTCCGGATCGAGTTTTGCTATCCATTTCAGGAGTTTCAATCCGAAGCAAATATGCCGGTAGAAGCCACCGTGAAAGCGCCCAAGAAGGGCTCCAAGAAAGCCGTGACTAAGACCGCCGCTAAGGGCGGCAAGAAGAGGAGAAAGAGCAGGAAGGAGAGCTACGCCATCTACGTCTATAAGGTGCTGAAACAAGTCCACCCCGACACAGGTATCTCCTCCAAGGCCATGGGCATCATGAACTCGTTTGTGAGCGACATCTTTGAGCGCATCGCAGGTGAGGCTTCCCGTCTGGCTCACTACAACAAGCGCTCCACCATCACTTCCAGGGAGATCCAGACGGCCGTGAGACTGCTGCTGCCCGGGGAGCTGGCCAAGCACGCCGTGTCTGAGGGCACCAAGGCCGTCACCAAGTATACCAGCTCCAAGTAAACCATCCCGCTGCTGTAATCTACTAAACCAACGGCTCTTTTAAGAGCCACCCACTTCTTCTTAAAGAGCGAAGTTTCATTCAGTTGTGTTTAGATACAAACCATCATCGTTTTACGTTGGAGTTTCTGTGATATTTGATTTCTCAGATTTCCACTGTAGGATTTAAATATCAAGTAGCCTAACCTTTCTAAATTGTCTTCAACATATACATACTATCTTGGTATAGGTTTTATCTGCCTGCTTTCAATGGGTCAGCGAGAAATATAATTCCAATTGTCTAGCACATGTTGCAGAATTGAAGTCAAAATTGACCTGCCGATAAAGAATCTCCTTGTAATCTCCAAAAATGTACTGGGTTTTTTATAATTTGCTTTTTATAATTTACGTGGTCTTTCAGTGCTTTGAGTCTTAGCCTTACATTTGTTCTATTACTGGTAGACTTTACATTTAGGCTACTATAGTGCTTTTACTCTATAGCTGTGAACCGGTACACCAGCACAAAGTAAACCAGCTGTCAGACCAACAACACAGCTCTTTTAAAATGCTCATATTATGCTTTTTGGCTTTTCCCCTTTCCTTTAATTTACCTTTTTTTACACCTTTTTTGAGATACTAATTCTAAGAGCATAATTTCATTCAATCATGCCATTTTTAACTCCATGAATGTTACCTGTTTTTTGATGTAGTTAAAGTTCCTTAATATCTCCATAATCATGAGCATGATTAATGTCTTTGTTATTGTTTGTCTGACATTTCTATTACACCATAGACTTGACAATAGTATTATTCTACAACAAAGTACACAAATGTTCCTGCAGCTGTAATCTACTAAACCAACAGCCACACTTTTCTAAGAGAGCACAGTGTCATTTAATCATGTTTATATAAAAACAAAGTACCCATGAATTGTCACTCAATGTTTTTACATGTATAGTAAAGAAAGGTCATTGTAATCTCCATAACATGCAATACTTAATATTGTGTATTCATTAATATAATGTGCATCATTTAGTCTGTCATTGCTTTTGTGTCATACTTGGTTCTACTTCTTGTAGACTTTACATTTAGGCTACTATTTTAGGCTACTGTTATTTGATACAAAGTATCCAAGAATGTTTTCAGTTATTGCTTTTTACATTAGTTTTCTATTCTATACTTTGTTTTTGCCTAACATTTGTGCTATTATATAATGTGTATCTTAGCTTTCTTAATTGTGTGTGTGTATATATATATATATATATCTATATCTTTTTTTTTTTTTTAAATGTTGTATATTGCACCGTGGGTCAGAAGGAAACAAATATTTCTTCTACATATGTACCACTTACAGTTGGGTTTTTATAATCATAATCTGCAATGTTACATAGTCTTTATCATTGCTTCAGAACTTTGTGTCTTACTTTGTTCTATTAATTGTAGACTTTACATTTAGGCAACTATAGTATTTTTACTCTATGGCTGTCAACAGGTACACCAGCTTGAAGTAAACCTGCTGTCAGAACAACAACACGGTAACTTTAAGAGCCACTGCCCTTTTCAAAGAATTGGGGCATTTCAATTCATGGGGGTGCTTTAAAATTAGATTAGATTCAACTTTATAGTCATTGTGCAGAGTACAAGTACAAAGACAACAAAATGCAGTTTGCGTCCAACCAGAAGTGCAATAAAAAAGCAAAAAAGTGCAATGCGATATACAAATATAGACAGGTGGTGCATAGGCATAACAAGAAATATATTGCAGTGTTATAAGAGCAGAATAAATATGGCTATGTAATATGAACAATGTATGAAGATGTACATATATGTGCAATGTAGTAGCAGTGACATTATACTAGTAAGAATAATATAAATATATGCAGTGTATTAACAGTGTAATAACCAAGAAATAATAATTATGGATATACTGAATGAACCATATAGACAGATATGTACAGTATGTACAGCTATGTGCAGTGTGGTAACATTATAAGAGTAGTAAGAATAAGTGTATGTGCAGGATGAATAGTATGAAGACCAATAGAATATGGCTATGCATAGGTGTAATTACATCTGTAAATAAATAAATAGAACAGTGGGTGGGGTAGGGTAGTGCAATTTGTGCATAACTCTGCTGTTTAATTGACAACACTCAGATTAAAGTGCACACTGATCACAACCTTCTGCCAACAAACATTGCCTCCATAATTATTTATTTAGGGTTTATTCAGTTCCTTTAAACTCTGCCTTCATCGGGTAACCGCCTAGCTTCATGCCCAGCACCCAGTGTGTTTACGACCACCGAAAACTTCCCCAATTTAAACTAAATAAAACACATTAATGCAGTTATTTCCCTTTTATTCTATCCTCACATGTCTCTGCTTACCTGAACACCACTGTCACATTTAATACACATTACTTTTAGATATTTTTAAAGACAAAATGTGAGGAAAACTCGCTGCGAGTTGTTCAAAATGAATGTGTATCCGAGAGGTTTGAAACCTCCTGGAATCAAATAAAGTAGTCCTCGTCGACAAACATGAGCTCAGTTTGAAGGGGAGAAGGTTTGCTCACCACTAAATAAACAATTTTGTTTTAAAACGTTTATCTTCTATGAATTTTATCCCCAAATTGTGGAAGAGAAAACACAAAGTGTGGCCACATTTTCAGCAGGGGAGGGGAGCGGCTGTGGATTGACTCTCCACGGTTCTCATGTGATTTATAAGTCCCGACTCCTGCCTGAGCAGGAACACAGCAGACTGTAACGCGACAGAGAAAGACACAGACATGGCAGAAGAAGCTCCAGCAGCCCCAGCAGTTCCCGCGGCGAAAGCCCCGGCCAAAGCCCCCAAGAAGAAGGCAGCTCCCCGGGCAAAGAGTGACGGGCCCTCCCTCCCGAAGCTTATCCTCGACGCCGTGACAGAGTCCAAGGACCGTAAAGGCACCTCGCTTCCAGCTATCAAAAAGACGTTGGCCACCAAAGGCATCGACCTGGAAAAGGCCAACAAACGCATCAACACCGCGGTGAAGAAGCTGGTGACCGACGGAAAGCTGGTCCAGAATAAAGGGATTGGGGCTTCCGGATCCTTCAAGCTCCCCAAGGCTCCGCCTAAAGCCGCCAAAACGGGCAAGAAAGCTCCCGTTAAGGTGAAGAAACCCGCTGCCAAGTCCCCCCAGAAGAAAACCGCAGCTAAGAAAACTGCAGTGAAGAAGACCGCAGCCAAGAAAACCGTCGTTAAGAAACCAGCAGCCAAGAAACCGGCGGCCAAGAAGTCTCCTGTGAAGAAAGCTGCCAAGAAGCCAGCAGTTAAATCTACTCCCAAGAAGGCTGCCCCTAAAAAGGTCGCAAAGAAGAAGACCCCTGTGAAGAAAGCTCCGGCAAAGAAAGCTGCAGCGAAGAAGTCCAAGAAGTAAAGTGGCTCTTTAACCTGCACTCAGTGCACCAAAAGGCTCTTTTAAGAGCCACCACAGATTCACAAGGGAGCGGTTTTCCTACAACATTATCACGTCTGTTGCCATTGCCTGTTTTTCTATTATTTATTATATCCAAGCACTTTGATCATATGGAATGTGCTGGTCAAGAGTAATTTAATGTTTGCTGTTACGTTAGTGTGCCACATTTAAGAGGGAAAAAAAGAAAAATAGTCCTTAAGTTCTTCCTCCTCTAAACGCCACAGGATGGCGCTAACACTTGTAAGTGAGTAATATTAACTCCTACATTTGTTCAGGAATATACCTATAAATCTCGTTTAGTTTGAAGAATAGACCCTTAAAATGGAGCAATTCATTTTCAATGGGGTCCTATAAAAACATACATACAAAATAATCAGTTACGAACAGGTTCAAACCGCTTGCTCATAAACAACCCAACTGTCTCAGAAGAATTAGACACACCAACACCGATAATTAATTAAATGAATTACCAAAAGAGCAATTGAAGCCGTAAGCACAAATAAACAAGACATTACAAATTAAAAGCATGAACGGCAGGGGGGGGCAAAAAAAAAACAACTCATTGTAGCAACTGAGACCTGGGGAACACAGCACGAGCACATATGGACAAAACAAACATGCTATTTTTTAAGCAGATTTGAATTTACATTGTAACAATTTAAAACCTCGAGCTTAATTTAGTTAAAAAAAGAAGTCCATAAGGCATATAATTCTAGAGCGACAGGCCAGGCACAGACACAGCCGCTCTGCTGCTGCGCGGGCTGCACGCTTCTCTGTTCACAACGCTGCCTGTTCTGCTTAACATGAAAAAGCTTATCGTGGTTTAATGTACCTCAACAACGATCACCAAATGTATCATGGCCATATCTTGAAATGAACACTTATGCCTGTCAAAAGAACTTGACAGGCTATGGTGAGGAAAAAGCTTGTACCTAAACAATGATTACCAAATTTCTCTCATATTGCTCCTCATAACTACTGAAAACTGTCAAAAAAATCTAACCAGAAATGTGGTGATGATTGATCGTTGTTTAGGTATATTAAACCACATTAAGCTTTTTCATGTTAAGGATTATAAAGCCCATGAGAACTGTGGGGAGTCAACCAACAGCTGCTCCGCTGCCCTGCTGAAAATGTGAAGCAGAAACGCTAAATGTCAGATAACGTCCATAATAATTGGACTTTGGGTTCTATTTTTTGACAGTTTTCCGTGGTTATGAGGAGCAATATTAGAGAGAAATTTGGTAATCATTGGTCATTGTTTACGTACATTAAACCTGACCTGCGCGAAAGAGAAAAAAACGTATGCGTCATTGTACCCAGCACTTCAGGAAATGTACCTCCGAATGAGTCTCTGTCCCCAGCACATTTCAAACCAAACTGACGCCCGTGGGCACGGCTGTGTTGGAGCACAATAGACAGACGGTAGCAGAATGCCCCGACACTTAAATTCAACTAACATGTAGCTAGGTTAACAGTGAACAATCAGTGTTGGACCTCCAGTCTGTTTAGATGCCTCTCCAAACGCAGAAACCAAGCGCAATCGCACCATAAATCGTTAAGAAAAAAGATCAGTATTTTGCCGTAATCCAATGACATGAAAACAAGTCATCCACAGCGATCAGTAGATTCACAAACAGAGTCACGGTGTATCCAGCAAGGCCTATACAAGCGTCCCATTCACCAGTCAGCTCCAAACAGGTGAACGAGGTGAACTTCGCAGTTTAAACAAAGGGGAATAAAACTTATGAAAGTCCAAATCTACACAAAACGCGCATTCAATTAGTAAGCTGACAGCAAATTTATATACATGGCATTTAGGCAACTTTTATTGTAACGTTGGCACGGTAAGATGTCCCGACTAGTGCAACAAATTATTGTTTTTTGCGTCCTGCATATGCGTCGACAATGGTCTCAGGTGAGAGGCAGAGCCCTGAAAAAATATTATTTTTACTAAAGCAGTAGGTCTATATGAAATCAGATGCGTTACTTATCCCCATTTAGTTGTTTTGTGTTTTTAAAGTATTTATAAAATATCTGGTTATGTCAAAATTATTCCACTCATTTTTGAAACAATGCAATTACCCGTTTCAGCTACCAGGGGGGGGCAGTGCTCCCCCTGCCCCCGCAATCTCCGCGCATGACTTAAAGTGAGATGTAGCAGGGACCCCCTACTACATATTGTATGAAATTAAGTTGCATATTAAACTGGGCCTACAATAACTGTTAGGGTAACCTAAAGCCTTCTTACATACCTTTTTTCATAAGCTATTAAAATATTAATTGTTTGCATGATTTTATAAATCATGTTTTAATGTTACATATGTGGCACAGTAAATCTAGGATTAACTGTATCTGTGGGCTGATATCTTAGTGGCTACCTTACTTATAGGCCAGTAAGCCTATCATCAGTGGGAATTTATATTTGCTAATAATATGTTGGAATTATGTTAAGGCATTTTATTTTTATTTTTTTTAAAGACTCAAAAATGTACAATAATTTGGAGGCCCCCCTGCAATGACTCTGAGGACCCCCTGTTGAAGATCTCTGCCTTACATTACTTTTATACTTTAAGTAGTTTTGAAACCAGTACTTTTACACTTTTACGTAAGTAAAAAGCTTGAGTTGATACTTCAACTTCTACAAAAGTCTTTTCAAACCCTAGTATCTATACTTCTACTTGAGTAATGAATGTGAATACTTTTGACACCTCTGAAACTGGGTGACAGTGTAACTAATCAGGTATGTTATGATAAAGAAATAATTGCATCAGATTTTTTCAACATCCACTCAGACAAATAATGTTCTGACATCACAGTGACAATCAAACATTAACTCGATTTTACTTTGAAGTGTTCAACAAGCAGGAATTATAAAACAAATATTTACATAATGTAAACTTTAGCCTACTTGTAACCGTTTATTTTCTACATGCACCATTGTTGAGACAGCAGCTAGCTGCTGTGTGAGTGTTTAAATTTGAATTCATTTTGTCCAATAGTTACTCAGCTACAGCCCGCGTGTCTCCCGGTCTGGACCAATCAGCGCTGCCCTGGCTCCGGCAGTTCCTTTATAAAGCCGCTGTTCACTCTGCGCAGTATTCATTCATTAACTGTTAACACAGAGAAGCCTGAGAAACAGAAATGGCAAGAACCAAACAGACCGCTACCGGAGGTAAAGCCCCCAGGAAGCAGCTGGCCACCAAGGCTGCCCGTAAGAGCTCCCCGGCCACCGGCGGCGTGAAGAAGCCTCACCGTTACAGGCCCGGTACCGTGGCTCTGAGAGAGATCCGTCGCTACCAGAAATCCACCGAGCTGCTGATCCGCAAGCTGCCCTTCCAGCGCCTGGTCCGAGAAATTGCTCAGGACTTCAAGACCGACCTGCACTTCCAGAGCTCCGCCGTCATGGCTCTGCAGGAGGCCAGCGAGGCCTACCTGGTCGGCCTGTTCGAGGACACCAACCTGTGCGCCATCCACGCCAAGAGGGTTTCCATCATGCCCAAAGACATCCAGCTGGCCCGCCGTATCCGCGGAGAGAGGGCTTAAACTGACCTGAGACCAGCCTACAGTCACAAAACGGCTCTTTTAAGAGCCACCTCACTCTCACTCAAGGGCTCGTTCCTCTGCTGCAACACGTTTCACCATCAGTGGTGTAGTCTACGTGATACGCAGGTATACGCCGTATACCCACTAGGAAAAGTCAAGGATTTCCGTATACCCACTTACAAAAGAGCGATGATACGTAACAACATAGTTTTGTAACAGAACTTTCTCACATTCATTCATAAATTCTCCCCGTCTGTGTTGTGAAGCACTGACATTTGGACCTTTGGAGCTCCGTGGCCGTGCCCTGGACCTGACGCGACGTCACTTTTAAAGTTACTAAGCAACAAGTTGTTTGGCGGTCATTCTTTGCGTGGTCTTTCCTTTATCGCAACTGGTAGAGTTTGATATATATATAGATATAGTTTGAACAACGTTTTAAAGTAACGAGATATGAAACGGAAACAGACCCAAATAACACTAGGTTACCTCAGTGTTTTCATAAGTCCGTCCTGAAGCTCCTGCCGCGTATGGTGACACTGCAGCTGCTACAGATCAGGATGAGCTGATGATTAACGTTACCGTTACAAAAAAAAGCAGCCCGAAAAGTCTACCGCAACGTTACTGTTACCTGGTAAGTGACAGTAGCGTGTGTGACCAGAATACAATTTAAATCTTTTCTGGTTTCAGAGAGATGGTGAGAACTCGTGGACTGAAAGTCAGGCTAGGGAGTTTAAAATCAGGCATCCTTGGTTAGAGTGGAGGGACAGAAAGTTACGTAAATATCAGCAAAGCTGATATGAGCAATGGAAATTCATAGGGTCAGTGACAATGCAAATTAGAGTAAATTCTTAAATCTTAAATGTGCATTACTTTACACAATTAAATTACTATATTATAATGTTAGTTATCAATGGTCAGGTAATTAACCCTTGTGTGGTCCTTCGTGTCACTTGTTTAGTTTATTTACTTTTCAAAGCATTTTTATTCAAAATAGATTCAAGGTTCATTTCAGTTCATTTCATTTCAGTTCGTAACATCATCTCACACAGCACATGAGTATCCAAAAGGGTTTTTATTCAAAATAGAATCAAGGTTCATTTCATTTCACACATTTCATTTCACTTCACACATTTCAAAGGCAACTTTCTCGTCGTCTTCTTGTCGTTGTTTGGTGTCAGGCCGCAGGCAATTCCTAGCGCAACTCCCGACACACGTGTGTTTTGTTTGCAGCTCGCCGGGTTTTGTCGCAGCGCAAAAGGTCGAAGCTCAAACTGGCGCCGCGTGAGCCAAGAGTCTATGCTGTCTTGCGCAGTCCGCGCAGTAGGCTCGCGTGCAGCTCCCGCAGATGTATCTCTTGCAGCCGCCGCACACGGTGTGCGTCTTGCGCTCCGTCGGCTTTGGACAGAGCTGACACCTCTTTCGCTTGCTGGGCACTCTCTGCGCCCTCGGTTGCGCATCCTCATCGTCGTCGTCATTCTCGTCGTCGCCGGGGCCGGCGTCAGCGCCACGGCTTTGACGAGCGCGGCCGACGCTGGCATGCGAGCGACGTCCCACGTGTGCAGCGTGCTCAGCAGCACCACGTTCCTGTTCCTTTTGGCCACGTAGGACACCAGAGTGACGGTGGGCTTGAAGGCGAACTTGGACGAGAGGGCCACGCGGCCCTTGGTGTCGAGCAAGGCGTGCGGCAGCTCGGGCCTGTTTTTGCGCATCGTGCCCACCACGGTGAGGTCCCTGTCGTGGAGGAGCTGCCGGGCCAGCTCGTAGGAGGTGAAAAAGTTGTCGCACGTCACATTGCGGGGGCCCGTCAGCCCCTCGGTCAGGTCCATCACCACCCGGGCGCCCTGATTCCTCTCGGGCTCGCCGCTCACAGACTTGCCCGTGTAGACCTGCATGCTCCACGCGTAGCTGGACACGGCGTCGCAAGCCGTGTCCGTGACCCACACCTTGAATCCGTACCTGCCGGGCTTGCTGGGTATGTACTGGCGGAAGGAGCATCAACCTTGTTGTTGTCGTCGTTGTTGTTGTCGGTGTCGTCGTCGTCGTTGTTGTTGTTGTTGGACGTGTCGTCAAAGAAGGAGAATGACAAGGACACAGGGAAAGGACTCGGAGGGAGCCGAATAAGAGTGAAGAGACTAAATGAGAACAAGAAGAAGATAAAAATGAACAAGCATAACAAAAAGAAAAAGAAAATCTTTAAAAACATCCGTGTGCGCAAAGGCACACACACACAAAAGCATTCTAAACTATGAGGTAGACAAAAAGAAACGGCGCAAAACAAAGCTAAAACCCACACAAAGACCACGGTGCTACGGTGAAAGGAGCAAACAAAGTGGCCTACACAACACGACGTACACACGTGCTCCACAGGCAGCAAACTACACGCGCACCTCAGAGGGTCAGTCTGGCAACTCTCTGATGGACTCCGATCTATTTATTGCGTGCAGAGGGAATTTGGACAGAGGACAACCGTTTAGCCTGCACTCCCACCTCAAAAGGGAACCAGCTTCTCGTCCCACACGTCTCGTATGGGCGGCAGTTTGTCCGAGGCTCGTCTGGCGGCGTCTCGTCTCGCGGAAAATGGCCCTGCCGTTCTCCTCGTGCCACAGGCTCTCCAAGGCCTCGTTTCGGGACCTGTACACGCCGGCGAGGATCAGCAGCCCCGTGTATACGCACAGGTCCGTGGCGTCCATTGATTTCCAGTAGTTGCCGAATTTCCTTAGGCCCTCGAGGTTCGTGGCGGCCAGCACAATGTCTATTATTCGCGGTGTGACAAACAGGTCAGACGCCGAGAGTATGTCGTGGACGCGCGTGGCAGCGTACTCTGTGGGTCCAGGGCTCTGTGGAGGAGTAGCGCGTGTGTGGTCTTCTCCTTCGTCTTCTTGTTCTTTGGTGCCGCGGCAATGAGTTTGACGGCCACGGGGATGATACGTGTCCGAGGACCATTCGATTTCGCCATTTCTCGACTCAAACGTTTCCGTCTCCTCGTCCTCCTCGTCTTCTTCTCCCATTTCTTGTCCACCCTCTTGTTCTGCGTTGACTCCTTGTTCTTCTCGGTCGTCTTGGACGTCGTCATCGTCTTCTCCTTCGCCGTTGTCGTCGCTGCAGCCTTTTTTCGGACTTGCATTCGTCTTCCTCGTCAGAGTCGCTGTGGTGGTGGTGGGCGTCATCTTCATCTTCTTCGTCGTCGTCATCTTGTTCTTGTTGTTCTTGTTCTTGTTCTTCTTGTTCATCTCCTTCCTCTTCTGGGACATTGCATCTTGCAATGCAGAAACCCTGACGCAGGTTGAAATCTAGAGTCATACGACGGGCCATGCTGAACCAAGTACAAAACGTACAAAAGTCCAAAAGCAGAAGCAAAGATGAAAAACAACAAGACAAATGTGTACAGAGAATGTGTGTGTGTGTGTGTGTGTGTGTGTGTATAATAAAAGTGTATTAGTAGGACAAGGTCAAGCCTTGGATGTTGAATACTAGCCAGGGTCCCTGAGCCCCGAAGGGTCAGGGCCACGGTAGTGGAGAAATTCCATTGAATTCTGGCCAGGGTCCTACAGCCCCGAAGGGCCAGAGCTGCGGTAGTACAGAAATACTATTGAATAACGTATGGGTCCGAGAGACCCAAAGGCCAGAGCTGCAGCAGTACAGAAATACCATTGAATAACGTATGTGTCCATGAGACCTGAAGGGCCAGAGCTGCGGCGGTAGAGAAATACCATTGAAATACCAGAGACCCGAAGGCTGAGGCCGCGGTGGTAGAGGAATACGATTGAATAACGTATGGGTCCGAGAGACCCGAAGACCAGAGCCACAGTGGTAGAGGAATACGATTGAATAACGTACGGGTCCCAGAGACCTGAAGGCTGAGGCCGCGGTGGTAGAGAAATACGATTGAATACAGGACGGGTCCCAGAGACCCAAAGGCCGAGGCCATGGTAGTAGAGGAATATGATTGAATACGGGACGGGTCCCAGACATCCGAAGGCCAGGGCCGCGGTGGTAGACCTGACATGAAATGAAAACAAGCGTGGGTCCCGGAGACCCGAAGGCCAATGCAAAAAGTCAAATGAACTGAACGGGTCCCCGTGACCCGACAGACAACACGTGGGTTAAAAGACAACAAGTCCCCGGGGACACACGGTTTATCGTAAGAATTTTACAAATTCTTTTTACAGCAGATGGCGCCCTTCTTATTGCAGGTATTTAATGAAGACGGGCTTGGTCCCAATTTCCAAAAGGAGCGTTGAGCCCCCGATCAGACAACTCAGCCCAACCGTGGTAGGGGGTCTGAATAAGGTAAGACTTCCACTCGGGGAGCTGGAATTGAAACATGGCGCTGCTACGCAGGTCTGTCACTTAATTAAAGGCATTCACTTTTGGGGATTTTGGTTACTCTCCAGTTTTGTGGCGGGGCGGCGGGGATATCGGAGACTCTGGTTCAGATGTATAGCCTTCTAAAGCAAATGGAAGAGTTTCCAAATGTTGCTTTCTTTTAAGTTAAACGAAGAGCAAAAGCTAAAAGGGAAAGTGAATGACTACTGACGAAATCAGAGTCCCAGTCCCAATGGATGGACGCAATGACGGGATTGGGGGGGGTCAAAATCCCCTCCCCCCCCCGAATTGGCTCTCATGTAAATGTGTCCATTTTTAGATTTCTTTCTTCTAACACCACATGGATTGCGCGATGTGGTTGTAGAGGTTTCAGCAGCCTACATTAAATGATCCAGTCCATGTTTGTGTTGGCCTACTATTTCTCTTTTCCCTTGTCTCCCTCTACTAAAAGCGTCCTTGGGTTTGTTCTTATGAAATGCGCTGTATTAATTTGTTGTTCCGTTGGTTGCTACAACAATCTCTTTTTGTTTAGCTCTATATCTCATGTGTCGAACTCGAGGCCCGCGGGCAAAATCCGGCCCCTTGCAGATTTAGATCCGGCCCGTATATCAATTTGGGTTCATAATCCATTTTGGCCCTCCTATAGTTGTGCACCAAACAAAATACAGGAAAGTGTTAGTGTGTATTTTTTTTTTTTAAATTTCAATTATCCTCTGGAAAAATGAGTTTGACACCCCTATATGCTCGTGACAGTGTCAGTGATACCCGGTAGGCTAAATTACCGTATGCAACACTACATCTGTACCATTCAGATTGTAAATGAATGATTTCCTGTTTGACCTCCCCTGAACTGTAGCGATTGGTATGTATGGACATGCGTACACACACTTGGGATGACAAACTTTCTGGCCTTCAAACATTGCCTAATAACACCACAACATGAAGTCTATAAATGATTAAATGGGCTACCTTAAAATCAAATAGAGGATGGGGTGGGATTCTCTATCAGACTATTAAACAGATGCTGACTCATGATGATCTCATTCAGTCATGGGTCATCCTGGGATCCAGATGTGGACATGGAAACTGTGTCTTCTTGAGCTGGATGTGCGTGGGCCAAGCGGCGGCAGGACCGTAAGTTACCTCCCCAGTTAAAAAAAGAATAGCCTGTGGTTGAATGACTTGATCACTGGTAAGGATTTAATGCTGCATAATCTTCTGGGTTGGGGTTATTTCCATATCGGATCCAGTGAGATATGTACTGTGTGTCTGTGGCTGTAGGCAGTACATGGTAGCCATTCCTGCAGTTCTTGAATCTGGCGCTGAGACCAAATTCTGTGCCAGTCTCCTGGAGCCCAACGAGACTCTGGAAATGAGCGTTACTCTGATGTCAGAAGAGGCGAATACAATCCTTCTGGAGAAGACCTCCAGTACAGAATTTCATACCTGCATTGAATTTAAGGTCAGCAACTTTCCTGATTTGCTCATTTCCACAAAATGTATTGGAGAAATTTTAGTTGGAAACCATTGATTGGATTTCATAACTCGTACACAAACAGATTTGTAAAGTAAAGCACACAATATAAATGCATAATTGTGTAAACTGCTGTTGTAAATGTTTGATTTTCTTTTAACATTTAAGTTGCAACAGATAAAGTTAAATATTCATAAATCATGTTTGAATGGGATGTAATGGCTCTCTTGGTGTCTATAAAATCTTTGTCACAGGTTCCTTTAGTGCAGGATGAAGTGGTGCAGAACTTTGAGGTGGAGGTACGAGGCGACACATTCTACTCTAAAGAAGTCCGAAAAGTTCTGATCAAAGTCTATCGACCAATGACCTTCATCCAAACTGATAAACCAATCTACCTCCCAGGACAAACGGGTAATTTAGAGCTGATGGTTTGTACTTGATTTATGATGGTTACTTTAGATTAGCTTTTTTTTAATCTAAGTTTGCTTGGTTACTTATCTAGATTACTTGACTTTTGTATTTGCTTATAATACTAATTGAGGTGAGATTCCTTCCATAAGCCTTTTTTTTTGGGGGGGGGGTCAGGGAGTTTCTTCACCTGCACAACTTTCTTTTTTTATTATGTTATGTTTATGCCACTTTGTGTTGTGCGAATAAATCAAATCAAAGATCTATGATGTAGTACACAATATGGTACCATATATAGAAAAGTTTCTCTTTACAAATTTCTGTGCATGCAGCACTGCATGTAAAATGTATTCCCACAATATCAAATCTTATATATTGACATTCCCAGGATTTTAAAATAAAGCCCCACAATGATTGAAATGTGTCAGCTCTGACTACTGGCTCTAACAGGTAGTGAGAAACTGATTGTGCCCCAGAATATTAAGTCGTTTTAACAGGCCGTAGAGGTTAAATTCACAGAAGCCCAGAAACATGTTGGCATATACAGTGTCCATATATAATGATAGTATAAATGAAATGTACTACTTTTCCCCTGCTGCAGTTGAGAGCACAGAAGTCCCCACATTCTGGATATAATATTAGTAATGTCACACGCTGACTAGATTATTTAAAACAAGGTATCTCATGTCAAAATTGGTGCTATCCCTTAACTGCAGTTTCCGTGTAAAACTATCCACTCTATTGAAATCCAAGGCTGTGTAATTTTCTCAGTTAACAGAAGACCAATCACTGGCCTGATAGGATGTCTACCACTGCTGTAGAAGAGCTGTAAAGGCTTGATGTAATCTCTCTGCATGTCTCTCAGTGCATTTCAGAGTCATCACACTGGATACCAAGTTAAGACCTGTCAATCAGCTGGTGAGTGTTTGAATGGGCTTTCCTTTCTTCAGGTCTCCTTCATAAATTGTATCAGTGATTATGGTTTGGTAATGGTGCAGGTTTTAGTTTGGATTGAACCACAATCTGAGCTCCTGGTGAAGCTCTGGGTCAGTAGTACAACCACAGCCCCTTTTTTAGGTAAACCTACCAAGCTGCCTTGAAGGTTGCTGACCCAGTTTGCAACATTTTGTCACAAATGATCCTATATAATTGGAAATAACACTGGAATCTATTCTAAAGATTACAATAGAACGGTTTCTTTTCTCCAGAAAACTATGAATCAGAATAATATAAGAGCTCAAGTCTAACTCATTATGACCATGTGATGCGAGGAATACAAAGCAGCTTGTGCTTTAACAAATCTTTCTTTCTCTTACAGTACGATGTAATCTCAATTGAGGTAAGAGTAATATCTACACTTTAACATACTGGGTATATTAACCGGAGTTACTTTTTTTTCTTCTAATACAAATGCCTTAAAGCAAAATGCTCAAGTGGACTTATTAGGCTATTAAAAGTTCAGCATGTTAATCTCCTAAAAACATGAAGTGATTATAAGCTGTCAGGTCCAAGCTTTATGGAATGTTTGACAGATTCTGGTGTCAAATGTGATAACTGCCCAGTCAATTGTGTGGAGGCCTGTTTTACAACTTGAACAAGACCTTTATGAACGATGACTGTAACGTGTCAGAATTCATGCATGACCTTGGACACAAATTCTTGCTTTACAAGCAGCATTTTCTGTTTGCCAAAAAAGTGTGGGGGGGGAAACCTTTTCTGGAGATATTAACAACCTCTAATGTTCATCATTAGATGAAGAAGAGTTTCTTTTTTTTTTTGCATTGCTAAAACTCCCAAGACTAGGTAGTAAGTGGACCAAAAGTTAAGATAGGATTGTCATACTACATAAAACTTGCTTTTAAAAAGGAAATCACACATGTTTATACTTTTGCAGCAAATTCTGTACAAATGCCCATTATACACAAAGACCAATATATCTGTAACTGGCCACTGATATTGGCGTGTGCGCTGGCCAAACCATGGCCCACTTTAATCTGCCCTCTTGTGGAAGAAGAAATGCCGCTGTAAAAAATAACCCTGTATTCCCAAGTTTCCCGTTGTCCCATGTTCTTTACTTCACTTAACAGGATTCTAACAGCAACAGGATTGGCCAGTGGCTGAATGAAACCTCCTCCAATAGGAAGATATTGCAGCTTTCTTACACCTTGGACTCTGAGGCCCGTGAAGGAGCCTACCAAGTTACTGTGTCGATTGGGTCTGCTAAAATACAACACAGCTTCAAGGTGGAAAAATACGGTAATTTTTATTTTTTTTTTAACCATTACTTTTAATCAATTTAATGAAGCAAAAAATGCTAATAATCCCTTTGTCCCCAGTTTTGCCTAAATTTGACCTACAAATAAATGCACCTGATGAAGTAAGTATTGATCAGGAAGAAGTCAAAGCTGAAGTCTGTGCAACGTAAGTAAAAGCTCTTTTGCTCATTACTCTTAAATAATCTAAAATGGGTCCAGTTTAGGGAATGCTTTCTGTTGAATTTTTTTTTTTTTCTCCATTTCATCTAATTAGGTATACATACGGACAGCCTGTGCCAGGCAGTGTTGACTTGAAGGTGTGCCGACCTTTTGATGCCTATGTTATACCCCGTCCAATCACCCCTGAACATCCAGAGGGAATCGATGGCATCCCGATACCTTGCTACAAGGAGACCAAGCAGGTACAGTAGCTATGGTGACTGTCTCATGAAGCAAGGTCCATAGCCTCCTACATAATGTGCACATTTAACACTACATATTGTCATCTGTCTTGTCTGTCTGATGAACAAATTTGGGAGTGTAAAAGTTCATTTTTATACACAGGATGGTAGTTGAACAACTTGACAGTGAAAAGTTTTTAAGTAATAAGGGTCTGACATGTGGAAAGTTTGAAATGTCCTTCACTTTTTCCAGTCTTTGACATTATTTAATTGTGCTTTCTAGACGGACAAGAGAGGCTGTGCCGCCTTCGGCTTCGCAATGTCAACTTTCACAAGAATTGCGCAGAAGGCTCTGCAAGATGTACTGCAACTCAGTGCAAATATGGAAGAGGAGGGGACAGGCAAGTCCTAACGTATATTGTACTTGTATTTCAAAAAGAGTTGGTTGGCCTATAATAACAAAATGACTATGCCATGTATTGAAACAATATGGCGTCCACATTGTTGTAACATGAAGCCTTCTTGTACAGGGATTTCACGCTCCCAAGAGAAGACTACAGTGATTTCTTATGTTGTTGGAAAGCTGTCTTTCACCAACACTCCCAAGATTTATAACCAAGGATCAAATGTGGAAGGAAAAGTAAGTGCATTTGGTCTTCACTTCTTCAATGTGCTTCTATACACAGTGAAGCTGTGATAAAACGTTGTGCTTCGACAGGTTAAAGCAGTTTATTACAATAATACGCCCATTCCTGCCATGCCGGTGTTCCTGTTTGAGGGTGAAAGGTGGTCATCGCGTTGGTTACAGAATCTCACAACCAACAGTGATGGCGTCGCCACTTTCTCATTGAGCACAGCTGCCTTTAAAGGAGACATCCACTTACAAGTAAGAAGTAGAAACTACGATCTGTAACCCAACATTCATTATGAAGTTGATAACACAGTCCAAATCTGACACCTCAAATAGTTTCTCAATATGCCACAACTGACAAAGGTGCCATATAGGAACAATCTGTCTATACCAAAAAGAAGAAAATGGTTATGGCTGTAAAAAGTGAAGCTTTCTTGTACTTCATCTGCCATGATCTCATTTAGTGTTTGTTTTTCTGCTCTCTAGGTTAGTGACACACTGACACTGGGCTACAGTCCTTACAGAACGCCATACTACGAGTCTAACGATCACACGGTGTCTTTGGCCACACCTTCTTCTCCTGATACGAAGACAGTCAGTTCCCTGGATGTGAAGAAGTATGATGAACCACTTTCCTGTGACGAAGAAGAGGACCTCTCCATCCAGTACACAGTCGTTGGAGAGGCCCAGGGCTTTATCGATGTGATTTATCTGGTGAGTGGTTGAACTATTTTCCTCTCACCACTTCCATGGACATGGGAAGAGGTTTTTAAAACTACTTTTACATCAGTACCCAGGAGATTTTGTGTTGCATGTCAACATTTAAGCATTAAAAATGTTGAGAAATGGTAAATTTTGACAGCTAACAAAAGTGCTGTACTGGAAACGCTGTAAAACAAATCTGCAAAATTCCAGATGAGTTTCCACTACCTTTTATCCAAATATTAAAAGTTAAATATCCAGTCTGGGGAGATTACGCCAGTGGAGTATCACAAATGACAGTTTAGGGGAAAAGGATTAAAATCGATGAACAAAGAGTGTCTTGAGCCCCAAACCAATGCTGACTTATGCAAGGTAACATCCCCCCCAACAATATGCAGTGGTACTCTCCTATATACAGACTTGTGGTTTAGATTTGTAAAATTGTAGCGTTCCCCTTTTTAATAAATTTTACGGAGTCTCTTAAATATCCTGCTCTGGATAGGTTGTTGCCTTTGAATAACTCCTCCTTTTTCAACTAATGCAAAACATTTTGACATGAACCATATAAACATCCTCCACTTTGTACTTAATCACATGACCTCACCACAGACGGGGCATGTTGCATTACTGTTTTTCTTCCCAATTTCCCAGGTCTTATCAAGAGGAGCCATTGTTTCACAAGGAGTTGAACAGGTGGAAATCAAAGATAAATTGGGTGAGCAAAGTGACTTGTCTTAAAAGGAACCTTTTGAGTTAGCCTGGCCGATCTATGGAGTCATGTGATTGTTGTTTCAGTGAATGAGGGCGAGGTGTCCTTTAAGCTGACGGTGTCTCCAGACATGGCACCAGACATCCAGGTCGTGGCTTACTCTGTTCTCGCCAGTGAGACGGTGATCGCCAACAGCGCAGACTTCTCTACCGAGCAGTGCTTCAGTCAAAAGGTCAGCTTGGAGTACAGAGACATGTGGTAAAGGCTGTTCTCGTCAGATTTTAGGTGCAGAATCAAAGGGTTTGTTATGGTTACAAAACCTCAATACAGCATGTAGCACTTTCAAGCAAGTTATCTATGGAAGAAATATTTTTTTTTGAGCAATTTTTAAGTATCCCACTGAAATGAATTACATTAACTTCCTACATGTTGGGCCACCATTTTCTGCCTCTATTGCATGGGTAGAGTGGTATAATCCAGTGGCGTCTGACCAGTGGCCATTTGCTGCATGTCGTCTCCCCTCTCTCACCAATTTCCTACTATTGAATACAATGTTAAAAAAAACAACACGTCTTTTGATTAAATATCATCAATGTGGGAGAAAACAAATACCAGATTGTGTCAGGTTGAAAAGATCCCAGGTTCTCATCTCCCACTAAAGTCCAGATGGTGCGCTGTGTCTTTTCCTCTGTCAGGTGTCTCTGGAGTTTTCTCCGTCCTCAGCTGTCCCAGGAGAGGAGACAATCATGCGGGTTACTGCCCAGCCAGAATCTCTGTGTGGCGTGAGCGCTGTTGACCAGAGCGTCCTTATCAAGGAGCCAGGGAAGACTCTGGATGCAGCCAAGGTAACTACTGGAATCAACCCAAACTATATGCATGCATAACTTGTTACCTCTGCATAATCTTTTGCAAATGGATCATCCATTTTTACTCTGCGGTTATCTACCTGTCCTGTGATTAATCTTTCTTTTTCTCCCTCTACCAGTTGTACATGGTTATCAAACATGCAATGCATCTCAATGCTGCTTGTTCTTTTTACCCAGTTGTAAGCATGCAGTTATGAAAATGCTGTAGTATAAGGTTGTGATCACATATGTGAGACGTAGCCCTCTGTAAGAGTGCGTTATGGATAAAGGCAATGATTTGACAAATGTACTTTACAGCCACAATTCAAGATATAGGAGTATCTTAGTGTCCAAGTGTGTCCCAATTGTCAGATCTTCATAGAACATCAAACATTGTCAGTTTATAACTTTGAACCAAACCTTTCTTTTCAGATATTTCAATTGTTGCCAGTCACAAAACTGTCCTATATTCCATATAATGTTGAAGATGGTGTAAAATGTTTGCCTGTGAGACCGAGAAGATCTGTTCTGCCATACCCCGGAGGTGATGGGACAGCTGACGCTTATACAGTTTTCCAGGTACTTCCTACACAAAGGAGTGTCCCAAATAAAGTATACTAAAGTTATTGTTGCACATTTATCAACTTTTCAGTGATGCCTGTTTGTTGGATTATCTAGAATGTAGGGATGAAGATGGCAACAAACCTGGTTATCAGAGAGCCTTCATGCCTCGAATACAAAGGAAGAGAATACTACCAGGGCTATGGTGGCTATGGCAACTATGGTGACTTTCTTTTTTGCTCAAAGTGATGCATGCTGAATATTTACTTGCTCATTAAAATGGGTCACTGCTTTGGTTTTTACCTAATGGAATATTTTCTACATTCTTCCTACCATAGCCATGATGAAAGAAGTAATGGCAGCCCCTGGTCCTGTTGGACTTGCTGTGGATCTTAATGGTCCATCTCCTGATAAATCCCCAGTAGAGACTGTCCGCACTTTCTTCCCTGAGACCTGGATATGGGACCTGGTGGAAGTTGGGTGAGTTTTTGCCACAGAGGGTTTTGATGGTCAGAGTCTGTCAGTGACTTCCTGCAGTCTCCCTCCACACATGAATGGCATGGAACTAATTTACTGACACTGCTAAGCCTGGAGTCTCATTTTAGTTTATTTTAGCAGAATATAGTCATTTTATAGGCCATTTCTTTTAAATAGTTTATGGGGAATTGTCTTTTTGGGCTAGAGTACACATGATACCCCATATAACTGCATTTGAGTTTCTGAGATCTCAAGGACTCAGCATATGAAACTATTTGACATTTGCACATTCTTGTTAGCGAACCATAACAACAACATGGCAGTGTTACTGCAATTTAAGTCGACCCATTAGTAATCTACTCATTTAATTATTTTTTTAACTAATCTTAATCATGAGAGTATTTTCAAGTTTACGTAACACATCTGTGTATCTGCTGATCCAGAGAGTTTGGAACGAAGAATGTGTCCCTCACGGTCCCGGACACCATCACCACCTGGGAGACGGAGGCTTTCTGTCTGTCCCCTCAGGGTTTCGGCTTGGCTCCACGTAAAAACCTCACTGTCTTCCAGCCCTTCTTCCTGGAGCTCAGCCTGCCCTACTCCATCATCCGGGGGGAGCACTTTGAACTGAAAGCAACCACCTTCAACTACCTGACCAGCTGCATCATGGTAATTTTAATTTGTTTTTGTGACCTATAAATGCTAATGTTAGCATGCTTACATTCCTGCTATGCTAACCTGCTGAGGTTTAGCAGGTGTCAGGTTTACCATTTTTCCCCACCTTTATGGTAAATCTTAATCTGGTAAGTGCTATATATAAAATAGTTATTGTAGTAATGACTACAATAAATATAATTTGCCCTAAATCTCCAGTTTTAAATTTTATATTCTCTCAAACAGGTCACTGTGACTCCAACCCCCTCCTTAGATTACACCCTCACCCCCCTCTCTGGTGACCAGTACACATCCTGTCTGTGTGGCAGTGAGCGCAAGACCCTAAGCTGGACCATGGCCCCCTCAGCTTTAGGTGAGACTGGAGCTTTTATCCACCAGGCTGCTGAGGAGGCTTTTTTTATTAAGTTGTGAAATCAGCGAGATCCCCATTGGTGACAAAATGTCATTGTTCTGAATCAAGTTTGAAACGGTTTGTTCTTTTTAGGAGTTGTAAATGTGTCTGAGAGCTGAGGCTGTGACATCCCAAATTTCATGTGACAATGAGGTTGTGAGCGTGCCTGAAAGAGGACAAATTGATGTGGTCACACAACATCTCATTGTAAAGGTTAGTACTTTTATTTAGTTTTTTTATTAAAAAAAAAGGAGAATTTTCTAACCAAATGGAAACTCTGTAACTCACATTTCTTTCCCTCTCAGGCTGAGGGAACTGAGATGACCAACACTTACAACTGGCTGCTCTGCCCAAAAGGTCTGTACAGTTTACAGCAGGCCTGGCCTGTCAAACGTGTGAAAACATGTTTAAAACATGTGGTGGAGACATTCACTACTTGAAGATAGCACTTAGTTTCATTGTGGAAAGTCTAGCGCAGGTGTCATTAACTAATATAACTGTCATTAAATAAATTATCAACCCAATGAAAGAACCCTCCATTTTTGACTGATCTTAATCCAGTCTGACCTGTTTCAATACATGATCCACTAACTGTCTGACTTTATTTTAGTGCTGAGTGTTTGTTCTCTCTCTCTGTTCACAGGGCAAGCTTTGACAGAGGAAATGGACATAGAACTCCCTGAGGACATTGCTGGATCTGCCCGTGCTTCAGTATCAGTACTTGGTAAACTAATGGATTCACTTTAGAGTTGCTTTCCCTTTCTAGGAATAAGCAATCTGTTAATTTGATTCATTTTTATTCTAACCACACAAAGTGAAGCCAAAATACAAAGTGCATTTACACCTTCAACATATTAAAGTGATTGTTCAGAGTAATTTCACCCTAGGGTCCTTTGTACCATAACCTCAAGCCAAACACCCACCGACAAGAGACAAAATATTTTTTTTTCTTTTTTCGTACTTGCTGTAGTATAACTAGACAAGTTATAATTGAGGTAAGTTTGGAGACATTACCTGTAATCAGTAAATTAATGAAGGTTTATTTATTTTCAGTGTTGGAATTTTGTAGACGTCCCTTAGCACTCTTACTGCTTGTAGCAGCAGAGACGAGAAGCCTAGTGTTACTTACTTAAACTTCTGGTGTACTTAAACTCTCCAATCCATCGTTTTGAGTGCATAACCCATTTGTACTACTGTAGAAGTTTGGTATCATTTCAGGAATTATTAGTGGGGTCATTTACAAGATACAAACGTGGGCCAATTAGCCCCTGTGCTAAGCTATTCAGCTGATGACTCTACTCTATGCTAACTCTCCCAATCTTCAACCCAAGTGAAAAAAGCTTCTTGGGGGGGTTTGGCTTGAGGTCATGGTGCAAAGGACCCTAGGGTGAAATTAATCCAAACCATCACTTTAAATTGGTTTCTGTCAGGATTAACAAAAGGTGGTATAACATAAGAACATACAGTTTCTACTTTGAATCCCCAGTAGAAAGTAAAGGTCAGGTTAGTTGCGCGTTGGGTCTCAGTGATTCTGTGTTTTTGGGCAGGTGACATCCTGGGCCGGGCTCTGGAGAACCTGGATGGGCTGCTGCAGATGCCGTATGGCTGTGGAGAGCAGAACATGGCGCTCCTTGCCCCGGACATCTACGTCCTGGAGTACCTGAGAGACACCCAGCAGCTGACCCCAGCCATCAGGAAAAAGGCTACCAACTTCCTGACCAGTGGTGAGGCTCCATTTTACTCTGGTAGCTAAAAGAACACGTATGCCAAATCTAGTGTCTGCTACATTCTGGTGGTGGTTGCACAAAATGGAACAGCGGCGTGCATAATCACTTGACGGTGCTCGTCATTCCTATTGGAGACTACAGATCAGGGGCACCCTGCTGGCCTCTGCTGACAACAGGCCCCCACCCCACCATAACTACCTTGTTGCATGTCATTCCTTTCTTTGTCATCTTTTTAGTCACCTGTCCACTAAAGGCATAAAATATTTACTACAGCTGTAGATTCAGTTACAGAGCGGTTTTCACCTAAAATGAGCTAATCTGAAATCCAATCTGTAAATGGCCTAATTGGTGGGTCTCTATTCTACAGGCTACCAGAGACAGCTGAACTACAAAGATAACAACGGAGCTTACAGCACATTTGGAGCAGGACCAGGGAACACTTGGTGAGAACATTACTGGTCAATCATCCACAAAGAATAATGAATTATACATTTACATGGTGTGCAACATTTACTACGACATACAGTTTATACTTGTAGAGTAGATGATTGTCGTGAGCATTAAACGGATCATAAGAGCTTCCTCTTGTTTCTAATATCCTCAGGCTGACTGCATTTGTGTTGCGATCGTTTGCCAATCTACGTTGACCCAGCGAACATCAAAGCATCCGTGACTTGGCTGAAAAGTAAACAACGAAAAAATGGCTGTTTTGAACAGTCTGGAACGCTCTTCCACACCATAATGAAGGTAGTTAAAGTCCCTCTTTACTAGTTTGTTTGACAAGAACTGAAACTAAAGGTCAGGTCGTTAATTTTACTAAATGCCACTTTTGCTGAAGCAGTAGCTGAATTTAAAAATTCACCATCAGGACTTTGATTCATGTCTCAGTAGTGAGAAATGTTAGCCTGGGGACCCACTGCAATGTGAGAATTCAAATGGGATTTCCAACTGACAAGCATTTCTAAACCGTGGCAGTGTCCGGTTTCACAAATGCTGAAGTCTGCTTGAGTCAGGCCCCTGAGTGTTGGCAGTACAGTGATCTGTCTGTATATACAGTATATAGCCCTATATACAAATATGTACAGTGTGTAATAACTTAATATACAAATTGTTCATATTTACTGATGTCCTAAATACATTTACCATCTCTCCATTTTATTAAATCAAAATAAAGATTTCTATTTACAAAAGTGACCCATCTGGTAAACTCTACCAAATTTGAGTCCCCATGTATTGAAAGGATTTCCATCCAAAAGTGAAATGTCTTTGAATCGAGTCCTATACCTACATGGTAAACAATCTGATCAGTCATCTCGTGTGAGGTCATGAGCTGAGTTTATGGTTTGAATGATGGTGGAGGTGGTCAGTTAAATCTATCAGGACTCAGTTATATACCAACCAGGGAATCCAAATAATAACCAAAGGGAAGAGGACGGAGTATGCACGGCCCTCGTGTGAGGAGGGCCCAAAAAGATGCTAGAATGAACAGCCTGTGGATGCGGGCCATAGAGAGCCTTTTTTACCAGGCCCAGTATTATGTGCAATGCCTCTGGCTATGGGGCAATAGACCGGCTTTGGCTGAAACTGATAGAGATGGTAAAAGGGGAGCAGAATACAGTAATAGCCAGGCCTACATTCTGCATCCAGTGAGTCAGACCAGATCACTAATTCCTTATGCTTCCTCTTTACAGGGTGGTGTGTCTGATGAAGTTACTCTCAGTGCCTACATCACTGCTGCCTTCTTGGAGATGAATATGTACATAGATGTGAGTTGATTATTTGTAATAGGAGTGTATATGTACATAAGATGCATTAATTTGAATTATTTATGGCATGGCACCAAAGATTCTGAACTGTAGGTTTTTTTTTAGTTTTAAAGGACCAGTGTGTAGGATGTAAGGGGGGTCTATTGGCAGAAATGTTTTCATTGGAGTATAATCACCTGAAACAGAATTGATGTTTTAGTTTGATTGGAATGAGCCCCTCATATCTCCATTAGGAGTGGGTCGGTCACTATCCGGTGTGTGTCGAGGGCAGATGGGAGTTGCACACGTGTCACTTTGCAGCAAGTAGCCTCCAAGAAGCTGCTAATGAGAGACTTCTGTAATGTTGGCAACCAAACTCAACCAAGGCTGTCACTTGACTGGTGTTTTTGAGCCAATGTTAGCAATCATAGCTATCAATGTTTTTGAAATGATTCCAACTTCTGTTTTTAATGAAGTTATTTATAGATTTAAAGTATGACATTGCACCGTAAACAGTTTAAATCTGAGCATGCGCAACTCATCTGCACTTGTCTCCCATCAGGTAGTGACGGGGTCCCTTGCAGTTGCCCCAAAGGTGGTCATACAGTTCCAGTTTTCAACAACGCAACTTCAGTAACAATTAAAAGTAAAAACCTAAAATGCAACAATAGGAGGTGCAGTATAAGAAGTGAACAAATTTAAAGAGGCAGCATCAAAAGGTTTGTTCCAGATATGTGGAGCCTTTA